>NC_064646.1:117720742-118970742 GCF_023864345.2 Schistocerca serialis cubense
CAATTTTTTAAACTTCCCTTTTAATTGATCCTTTATCTTTTTATTTCGTCTAGCTTTTTCACAACCTCCAGATCGTATTTTTCAAACATTTATTAGAGAAGAAAAGAACATTAATCAATTGTTTTACTTGCTCAGTCAGCTAAGAAGTTAGTCAGTCAGTCAGTTGGTTAGTATGTCAATCAGTTAGCCAGTCATTTAGTTAGTTAGTCAGTCGGTCAGTTAATTGGTCAGGCAGTTATTTTTGAAATTATTAAAATTTTATTCTAATTAAATCATGAACAAAGTCAAGAGATATCAATTCTACTCATTCCCTGTGAATGAGAAGACTAAAAATAATCTAAATCTCCCCAACAAGAACACTGAGATTAATATAATTATTGGAGATGGTTGGATTCATCTTCATCATGCTCGGTTCTACATCAACTTTATTATTTATGGAGCTGATGGTACAGCTGATCCAACTTATGACGGAAAATCCAATAAAAAATTAATTGATAATTATGTAACAAAACTTTTCGAAGTTATCACAGCTAAAAATGGAAAAAGTATTTTAACTATCATCGATCATCTTTCATTTCTTCATCTGCCCTTATTCGATTGACTTTGTCTCTAACTGATGAGTTTAGGACCGAGCGAGGTGGCGCAGTTGTTAGCACACTGGACTCGCATTCGGGAGGACGACGGTTCAATCCCGTCTCCGGCCATCCTGATTTAGGTTTTCCGGGATTTCCCTAAATCGTTTCAGCCAGATGCCGGGATGGTTCCTTTGAAAGGGCACGGCCGATTTCCTTCCCACTCCTTGCCTAACCCGAGCTTGCGCTCCGTCTCTAATGACCTCGTTGTCGACGGGACGTTAAACACTAAGCACCACCACCATCTAACTGATGAGTTAGTTATGCAAGGACATATAGTTTACATTGGCAAATTAAGAAAGAAGATGAGTGAGGTGCTTTATCCATTAGGATTATTGGGCGGATTTTTCAAAGATTATAAAGAAGTCATGTGGGAAGGAAGTTTAACAGTAATTTTTACTCGGAGTCCAACTGCGAAAGATGCAATTCTTCTGTGGGCTGATAAAAATGACGCTCGAATTGAAATAAAAGAAACTCTTCCAAAAAAAAGGTAAAATTGTTGTAGATCGATGGAAATGAGCCAGAATATTCACTTGATCTAGAGCAAGAAAGACTAAAAAATCCAAAAATTCCTATATCTCTCTTTGAGCCACAAAGCATCGAAATTTCTGGATTAGATGAAAAGAGAATTTTTGAGTTGGATGTCAAGAATTACTATAACTCGAAGGAGTTTGATATGCCTTATTTCATCTTTGTTGTTTTCCAGACAAAAATCAGTTATTTGACTCTTCCTTATCTGACAATGTTAAATTACAAAATGTCTATATTAAAAATGGAAGAAATGAAGTTTTTCCTCAAGAAGCATGGAATCTAGACCCGCGAAACAATTACCTCAAGGCTTATGATGCATTTCGTGATTTTAAGAAAGTCGCAGAAGTGAATGACGCTGTTAATGAGAGTCCGTTCAATTTTGTTAAAATTGTCTTATCCATGTCATAAATATGACTCGAAAAATAAATGTCTAAACTAGACAAAAAAACAACAATGAAATTGTGTGCCACTTCTAATGACAAAATTCCGAAAGATATAATTGCTATATAGTAATGCTCAGCAAGAAAAATTTGATCTATCACGCACAACACAGAATATTAACTGAGAATTTGTAATAGCCTTTTTATATAGATTAGCAACAGCTAAAGCAGTCTTAGACTGATTCATGTTTGCACTTCGAATTTTTAAATTCGGTTAATATTTGGCTGAGAAATGAGCAAAAAATCGATCTATACTGTCGCTGTAGAAAGCTCAATGTAACGTGAGGTCCTGCTCCAGGCGAAGACTAACTCGGACTGACAGCGACGGGAAACTGCGATTGCTGGCGGCGCGCAACCCGCGGCTTGTTATCTGAAGGTAGCGTCTTCTCGCTCGGTAATTAACTCTTACTCTGTCAGTGAGAAGGTCATGCTCGCTCATTGTGGCTCTGAGCCAACTCTCCCCGCGGCGACAGGCCATCAGCGTGCATAAGGAAGTGTTTGCAGGCATTCTATTAGCCTAGTGCAGCAACTCACTTCTAAGCTACTAAAATGAATTTGTGTTTCAAAAGTTTCGAGGGTGGAGGATAGACGGCGTTGATGCAGGTTCCATTACAATCAACAGGGGAACATGTTTGGTTTCAAACACATATGATTCTTTTTTAAACTTAATTTTTACGATTACACTCACATTTATGTGTTTTTCACACGGGTTCTTTATTTACAAAATGCAGTAAAGTGAAAAAATATTACCTATTTTCATCAAAATTCGTTCATGAAGGTAGAGCTTGTAGAAGGTATTTCGAAACTTGAATACAAACTACACTACTGGCCATTAAAATTGCTACACCAGGAAGAAATGCAGATAATAAACGGGTATTCATTGGTCAGATATATTACACTAGAACTGACATTTTATAAATTAAATAAAGAGCTAAATAACAGATTGAAGGGGTCATATACATATCGTCGGACTTTCAACATTAGCAACAGCTACGAATTTGCCGAGCAAATTAAAGACGTACTTATACCTCAGAATGCGTTACTAGCTTCATTGGATATCACCAATCTGTACACAAACATTCCCGTAAAAGAAACGATTGAGATCATTAAGAACAATCTCCTCACTCATGGTAAATTGGCACTGGAGTAAGTGATTGAACTAGTGGAAATGTTGGAACAAGTCTTGTCGTTCAATTACTTTACTTTCAATGGTAAAATTTATCAACAGAAAAACGGGCTGGCAATGGGGAACAGTTTAGCTGGGACGCTGGCTGACATTTTTGTAAATCACTTAGAAAACAAATTCTTTGATGAAAATCCTAATATATTACAGGAGATATGTTAACGACTCCATTTTATTATACAAAGGAGATAAAAATGATATCGAAAGCTTAGCACAAAAAATGAGCTCTTAACACCCGAAAATTAGATTCACCATGGAATTTGAAGAAAACAACCGTATAGATTACTTAGATTTACCACTAATAAAGAAAGATGGGAAGCATGAATTTAGCATATTCAGAAAACCTACGTGTACAGATTTAGTTATCAATGAGCGCTCTGCTATGGTCGCAGGTTCGACTCCTGCTTCGGGCATGGATGTGTGTGATGTCCTCAGGTTAGTTAGGTTTAAGTAGTTCTAAGTTCTAGGGGACTGATGACCTCAGATGTTAAGACGCATAGTGCTCAGAGCAATTTTTTAATGAGCGCTCTTGTCACCCACCGCGATACAAATGGGCTTATTTTACTTCGATGGTATACAGGCTACTAAGATTGCCACTAAGCCAACAGGAAGTAGAAAAGGAGTTAGGTATCTTAAAACAAGTGGCCGTAGCGAACGGATATACGTGTAAGCAGGTGATGAATATTTATAGGAAGATAAAGAAGAGGCAAATGGAACAAACAGAAGGAAGTCAAGTCGCAGTTAAGAGGAACAACAAGAAAAAATATGTAGCTCTCACTTGCAATGGAAGAATTACAGATTAAATTGAAAGAGGCTTTCGTAAATCCGACGCTAAAATAGGGTTCCGAACAAATAACACGCTAAAATTGAAGCTCCGGCATAGAATATGTAATAGTAGGAATAAATTTCAGGATTCAGGTGTATATAAGATCAAATGTAATGACTGCTGTAAACAATATATGGGGCAGACTGGTAGGAACTTTGGAACCAGATCCAGGGAGCACACCTACTCTCAAAACAAAACAGCTTTTGGGGCGCATATGGCTGCTACAAAGCACTCAGTCACGAACATTGAACACAATTTAGACATTCTGCATAGAGCTCTCATTTTGGAAGAAATTGAAATATACACCCACAAAAATAAAGATCCGGATTTAATCCTCAACGACCAAAGCGAATTCAATCATAACGCCTATTTTAGCATTTATGACGACCTACTAAGATGACAACTGATGCGTGTGGAGATCCAGGCCGAGGGATGAGAGATGGTGCGCGGTGGAGAAGCCGGAAGACGCGTGCAGCGCCTGGCGTCGTTGACGGGGCCCTCCTGTGCGGCCCTCTTGGCAACGGCGATGGACGTCAGACGACGGAGCGGACCGCGGCACAACACCGAAATGGCGGGAAGCACGGAAGCAGACCGTAGAGGAAAACAAGTCCATTCCAGCACCATAGATATATAAATCGCCCTATGTTTTTAGATCGTATAAAAATGATAATTTTACTGTTTTTTAATTCTGATAAGTACAGATTTTAACCTTGACATCTACATATTTTAATTAAGTATTTTTAATATAAAAAAAGATCTACTGAATCCAGTATGTGCAAATGGAATGTAACAAATGTACCAGACGCCACCTGTCGCTAATAGTGTTATAATTAATATAAATGACGTGAACTCTGCCAACCAATTTTATGTGACGTAGCATGTGAAAGTTGCTGGATTTGGACGGGTTACTCCTGTAACTGAAATATCAGGTACGTTCTGGTACATTTGATGTTGATTAGATAGGATGAAAAAGATTTGCTTCCGTGAAATAGTAAATTAGTATCATTATTTTTACAGATCTGAAGATGGTTCTGAATGAACCGAAACCGGTCTTCTGAATAAAAAATTTGCAATCAAGAAGGATTTTAAGTAACATTATAAGATCACTGATTGCTGTTATCCCATAAGACATTATGTCTGTTTTTGCAAACTTTCTCAAATTGTTCAGTGGACCATCCTCTACGTCCTGTTAACTTCATGCACGCTCTTGCGGAAACACCCTGTAGATTCATTAATTTCTCTTTAAGCCACATTCCGTGTTACATATGGTGTCCATTCCTTTCAGGTGGTCTTGTAAGACTCCCGCACTTCAGACTAGAAGGGCTGAGTCTTGCGCAAACCACCCCATTGCTACCTGTTTCTTCTGCACTGCCGGCCGAAGTGGCCGTGCGGTTAAAGGCGCTGCAGTCTGGAACCGCAAGACCGCTACGGTCGCAGGTTCGAATCCTGCCTCGGGCATGGATGTTTGTGATGTCCTTAGGTTAGTTAGGTTTAACTAGTTCTAAGTTCTAGGGGACTAATGACCTCAGCAGTTGAGTCCCATAGTGCTCAGAGCCATTTGAACCATCCTCTGCACTTTTGTCCCTACTCCGAAAAGTTCTTTTTCTGAGTTCCTTGCTCCTTTGATGGAAAGTTCTCTTCTACGTTTAGAGAAACACTCACTACGAAGTTTCTTCAAAAAGTAATTGTAGTTCTCTGATACTGCGTCTTCTACTAATCCAAATCGAGCCATGTTTTGCTGTCGAGTAGTTAAACATATCTCAAGAGTGTTTGTAGTGTTAACTATTCCGGATATTTAGTCTTGTGTCAGCTGTCAAGAAACATGTTTTAGTAGTATTATAGATTATTTACTTCCTATAAAAATGGATCAGAGTAGTTGTATTAGATTTTGCTATAAGGATGAAATAAAGTGCAGTAAACTTATAGAAATGTTAGACAATGCTGTCGGTGAGGCTACTACGAGTAATAGAAAGGTTTACGAATGGCATACACGTTTCGAAGAATGCTGCGAAGACGATAAAGATGACTAAAGCACACCACCAACCGATGAAAACGTGTAGCAAGTTCAAAATGGCTCTAAGCACTATGGGACGTAACATCTGAGGTCATCAGCCCCTAGACTTAGAATTACTTAAACCTAACTAACCTAAGGACATCACACACGTCCACGCCCGAGACAGGATTCGAACCTGAGACCGTAGCAGCAGCGAGGTTCCGGACTGAAGCGCCTAGAACCGCTCGACCACAGCGGCCGGCATGGAGCAAGTGAAAGAAATGATTGTGAAAGATCGCCGAATCACAACTAGAGAAGTCGGTGAGGATGTTAGTATATCAAATGACTCACATCACGAACTGTTTTAGGATGTTTTGGGTATGAAACGTGTGACAGCAAAATATTGTTCGAAATTTTTGAATATCGAACGGAAACAGTGGCGAATGCAAGTTGTTCAGGAGTTGTTAGATGCAGTCAACAACGATGCTGAACCAGCAAAACCTGTCATAAGAGGCGGTGAAACATAGGTTTATTGCTATTATGTGGAAATTAAGGCTCAGACGTCACTGGGCAAACATAGTCCGTCCCCAAGATCTAATTAATTTTGAGACCCGTGGTCAAATCTGAAAGTAATACTAATTAGGCTCTTCGATTTTAACGGCACAGAGCAGCATGAGCTGCTGTCACGAGGTCTAGCGATCACTTAGTTCAATGCCGTTTGCGTTAAGCAATACGTAAGAAACTCCAAGAGTTGTGGGGAAGCAATTCACGGCTTTCACACCGCATTAATGCACGCGCTCGAACTTCGCTAATTGTTGGCCGAAAACGATATTGTTAATGGTGGCTCAGCCAGACGTGGCGCATTTGACTTTGAATGCTCACAAATACAAAGAAAACCCTTACAGGATCTCGTTTTACAACCATGGATGAGATTAAATATGCATCTCTGAGAGAATAAACACCTACCCCATACACGTAGTCCAAACATTTTTCTGAAATTTTTGAAAAACTCAGGCGTATGTGTACAGTATCTAATGGGGTCTCTTTTCTGGGGGATAATACTGATGTAGACGAGTAGAAATAACTTTCCCAAAAAGCAAAACCGCTCACAAATTTTGAACAGTCTTCTTGTGTTCTAAATACCAATAATAAACTTTCTTTGGCGCTCACGAACAGTGTCGGGAAAGCGCAGTCCTTTATTCTCTCTGTTTAGAAGAACACGTACAGGGTGACTAGCCAGTTTGGGTTATCGAGAGTAATTCATAGATAATCTATTGAGAATTTATAATTCTTTCATACACGTAGCTTTGAGTGAAACCGCCTGGGTAGCTATTCGTGTCAAAGCGCCACCTGGAACGCGAAGTTGCCCTGGAAAAGGACCAAATCCACCCGTCGGATCAACGACGAGAGCCGTTGCGCGGCCCAGCCTGGGTGTGATTTTCAGGGGGTTTCCCACGTCCCACTAGGTGAATACCCGGTTGGTACCCAAGTTCCGCTTCAGTTACACCGTTTGCAAACATTCAGAAAACTTTCGTCACTTTCACATGAATAACGCTACTCGCAGAGAGCTAGGGTACACATGTCACATAACAGCGGGTAATGGCGTAGTGACTGGAAGGGCAGGCCCTTAAATTAATCATGCACAATCCTTTAACATTCATACCGATCCTGCGCTGAAGCGGGTCAAAGGCACGAGAAAAGTAAGAAGAAATGTAGCTGTAACAGAGCTACAGACTTGGAACCTAGCATGAGTTCCCAGAGGGCCTACGCACCAACCGGCCTTCAAGACAGGAGCGGTTCTTTCAGGTGAAAACCGCTGGCAGGGTATGCCCACGCCACGCACTAGCCAATAGGAAGGCCTGGAGAAGGTGGTGGTGGTAGTTAGTGTTTAAAGTCCCGTCGACAACGAGGTCATTAGAGACGGAGCGCAAGCTCGGGTTAGGGAAGGATGGGGAAGGAAATCGGCCGTGCCCTTTGAAAGGAACCATCCCGGCATTTGCCTGAAACGATTTAGGGAAATAACGGAAAACCTAAATCAGGATGGCCGGAGACGGGATTGAACCGTCGTCCTCCCGAATGCGAGTCCAGTGTGCTACCCACTGCGCCACCTCGCTCGGTGCCTGGAGAAGGGGTCAAGTGTTTACTGCTGGCCGTGCTCTGGGGAGCGGAGGACAGTGAAGTAGTTCTCTAGAATTCGAGTCCCGGCACAGAGCCGACTCTCTTGGTTTCTAGCCCTCATTCGCAGCAGCCGCCCTCTGCCGGACGCCTCCGTCTCTTTTCTCTCCAACTGGCCAGCGGCTAGTTCAACCGTGAACCGCCTTTTTCTCTCCTTCTATTTTCGTATTTCACCAATAGTCAGACTAGCGTGCGCCTCTTCAGCGTGGATAAGCCCTTCTGTATTCCGTAAATTCGGAATATATCATGAGTTTCCCTTAATTAACACTTTTATTTTAAACCGCATTCCTTCCAGTGCCTCCCTCTCTCATCCTTGACACAGGCCGCCTTCATATCAGGAGCGGTCTGTACAGAATGGAAGAATTCAAGGCCGTAAGGGAAAAAAAACAAGGTAAAACTCTAACGTCTCGTTGGCGTTAAAATCATTAGAGACGAATCACCAGCTGAGTTGGTGATGATGATGTTTGGTTTGTGGGGCGCTCGACTTCGCGATCATCAGCGCCCTTACAAAGTCCCTACTTTTATACAATCCAATTTTTTCACTGTCCAATGGAGCCACTGTCACGAATGATGGTGATGATGAAATGATGAGGACAGCACAAACACCCAGTCCCCGGGCAGAGAAAATCCCCAACCCGTCCGGGAATCGAACCCGGGACCCCATGATCCAGAGGCAGCAACGCTAGCAGCTGAGTTGGTGATAAGTGGAAGCAGCACAGCGGTGGTGGCTCATACAGGGAATGCAGCTTAAGTGAATTTTGAATATCAGGGACACCATAAATCGGTATATACTTACATGGATATGTCCGAAAGAACAGACACCATATCCACATAAGTATATAGTTCTGGCAATACCGGCCATGACCTCCTTCTTCTGTGCAGATGCACACATATTCCTCAAACTCTTACGGGACTTGGTAAGAATGTCTTCCACGAGTAATGAATGTGTTGTGGGACACTACGAATGTAGTGTGTGGACATACAAGGTGAGAATGTGGGTCTCATGGGAGGCGTGCGCGAGATAGTCCGTGCAGTAACACTATCCTCTGTGCCTTCGGTGGCTCAGATGGATTCTCCGGCACGGTAGCTCAGCGTGTTCGGTCAGAGGGTTTAGCTACCCTCTGTATTAAAAAAACTGAGTGAATGGATCAACGAACAACCTGAACGGGTGTTATCAGACGTCCGCCACGAACAATTCAACGAACAATATAAAACGAAAATGAGATTAAAAAAAAGAAAAAGGTGGATAGAGCGTCTGCCATGTAAGCAGGAGACCCCGGGTTCCAGTCCCGGTCGGGGCACGCATTTTCGCCTGTCCCCGCTGATATACATCAACGCCAGTCAGCAGCTGAAGGTATTAAATAAATTCTAATTTCATAAATCGGTATGGTGAGAATGAGATTGTGTGTGGAGCTGTCCAGGTCTGCGCCTAACGGGTATGCTACCTGTGCTACGCGTACTCGGTAACTCATGACGCCGCAACGTGGCTCCTCCTCAGTCGAAATTTTGCCACCATTAGCGCTACTACCCTTTACGTGAAATGTATTAATACACGCGTTTCAGAAAGCTTAAAATTGTTTTTTACAGGTCATTAGATGTCAATCACCTCGAAAAAATTTAGTTACGTAATTAATTTTCCGATTGTTTGCAGGTACAAGTAGGCCGTCTTGGTGTACTCTGGAATCACAGTCACACATTAGCGTAGCAGGTCGCTAGAGCAGCCCAAACAAAATGACGTAACCCATTGATAAAGTGGAAGTGGCTTGCACGCAAGCTATATAAAAAGGGATGTAGGCCATTCCGGCCCCCTGGGAGCAACAAATTCCTAGATGCCCTTGCGCGCGGTGACGTCACGCAGAGGACAGTGGTGGCTAAACAGTCAGCAGAACAGCGAAGTCGTGGTATGTATGCAAGGAAAATAGCTCGTTTCGGTGTCAATCATGAGCGAGGACCACAATTATACTTGTTACAATCCATTAATATTGCTCGAAAAATGACCAACATAATTTATAGTAGTTTTCCCAAAGATGAGCACTTGCGATTTGGGTGGATAGTTCTGTACATATGTGCAGAGAAAGTGAAAGTGATAACTGCACAGATGTGTTCAATTAATTTTCGGTCTAAACATTATGAACGAGATTTGTGAAAAGAAGCTATTACATACTAGCGTGGGGAAGAAATTGTCGAAAGCAGGGATGTAAGCAAAAAGGCGATAAGTCAGTACACACGCAATTAACACTCAAAGAAATTAAAACTGAAAAACTACCGTAACGTAAAATAATGTAAAAAGGACCAAACACATCTAAACCAAGACATGGCAGACCTCATGTACTGACGGAGATGGAGTGTCGAGCACTGCGGAGGATGGTTGCAAAAAAGTTTATGAAATCAGTGGAAGGAATCATTCGTGAGTTCCAGAGCTCTATCAGCAGTCCACCTAGCACAATGACTGTGAGTTGTGATTAAAAAGGATGGGGTGCAATGGTCGAGCATCTCTGCAAAATCCACACATTTCTGTAATGAAACCTAAGCGGCGCTTGAGACAGTATACGCTGAGGTGACAAAAGTCATGAGACACCTCCTAATATCATGTTGGGCATCCTTTTCCACGGCCTAGTCCAACATTTCGAAGTGGCATACACTCAAGTCGTTGGAGGTGCTCCGCAAAAATATTTAGCTGTGCTGTATCTACAGCCGTCCATAATGGCGAAAGTGTTGCCGGTGCAGGAATTTGTGCACCAACCGACCTATCGATTATGTCCCATAAAACTTCCTGGCAGATTAAAACTGTGTGCCGGACCGAGACTTGAACTCGGGACCTTTGCCTTTCGCGGGCAAGTGCTCTACCATCTGAGCCACCGAAGCACGACTCATGCCCCGTCCTCACAGCCTTACTTCCGCCAGTACCTCGTCTCCTAGTTTCCAAACTTCACAGAAGCTGTCCTATGGACCTTGCAGAACTAGCACTCCTGGAAGAAAGGATATTGCTGAGACATGGCTTAGCCATAGCCTGGGGGATGTTTCCAGAATGAGATTTTCACTCTGCAGCGGAGTGTGCTCTGATATTAAACTTCCTGGCCGATTAAAACTGTGCCGGACCGAGACTCGAACTCGGGACCTTTGCGTTTCGCGGGCAAGTGCTCTACCATCTGAGCTACCCAAGCATTTATGGGGATGACCCATAAATATTCGATGAGATTCATGTCGGGCGATCTGGGTGTCCAAACCATTCGCTCGAATTGTCTAGAATATTCTTAAAACCAATCGTGAGCAATTGTGGCCCGGTGAGACGGAGAATTGTCACCCATAAAAGTTCCATCGTTGTTTGGGAACATGGCGTCCATGAACAGCTGCAAATGGTCTCCGAGTAGCCGACCATTCAGAGGACCCAATCTATTCCATGTGAACACAGCCCATTCCATTATGGCGCCACCACCAGCTTGCTGACAATCTACCGCCTTGGCTTCGTGGGGTCTACCATCAGTTCTTACAACTGAAATCGGGACTCATCTGACTAAGACACGGTTTTACAGTGCAGACGACGTCGTGCTATTAGCAAAACCACTCGCATCGCTCGTCTGCTGCCAACGCGAAACAACTCCAAATTTTGCTGCACTATCCTAATGGATACGTTCATCGTACATACAGCATTGACTTCCGCCGTTATTTTCACAGTGTTGCTTGTCTGTTAGCACTGACAACTCTACGGAAAAGCCGCTGCTCTCGGTCGTTAAGTGAAGGCCTTCGGCCACTGCGTTGTTCGTGGTGACATGTAGTGCCTGAAATGTGTTCTCGGCACAGTCTTCACACTGTGGACCTCGGAATATTGAATTTCCTAACGATTTTCGAGATGCTATGCCCCATGCGTCCCTCTGAAACTACCATTTGTGCGGCCATATCATGTCAGAAACCTTTTCACGTGGATCACCTGAGTACAAATGACAACTCCACCTACACATTGCCCTTTTGTACCTTGTGCACGCGGTACTACCGCCACGTGTATAGCGTGCATATCGTTATTCCATGACTTTTGTCACTTCAGTGTAAAGTACAACACCACTGGACAGTGGATGAGTGGATACGATTGAGGATTCTGTGACAATCCGGTAGAACGGTTTGGGTGGGCGACTGCCTGTAGAACTGTTACATACCTTCATGTGTAGTGCCAAGTACAGAGGAGGTGGCGATACAGCAGAGGATGTTTTTCGTTGTTACTATGTGGTCAATGCACTGTGCTTAAGAAAGGACCTAATGCGGGAGGATATGAACACATTTTACAGCATTCTGTGCAGCGTACAGTATAGGAACGGTCCGCAGACTATAATTGTATGACATTACAGTGCATCTTGTTGGAAGCAGCATCCGTGACGCAGGGGTTTGTGGACAATAACGTTCCGTAAATGGCGTGGCTTGTCGTATGTCTCGACTTCATCCCAATGCAAGACCTAGGGGATGAGGTGGAGCGCGACTTGCTCAAGACCTCAGTATCCAACATATTTACCTTCTCTGGTCTCGGCTCTTGAGAAAGAATGGGCTGCCGTTCCTTCGCGGACATTTAGACAATTCATTAAAAGAATCCCCAGCAGAAAACAAGCCATGACAATGGTGAAGGGTGTACACAGCTCATATTAATGTCGACTAGTAAGTGCTCGAGCCAACGGCCTTGTCGCAGTGGTAACATTGGCTCCCGTCAGATCACCAAAGTTAAGTGCTGTGGGGCTTGGCTAGTACTTGGATGGTTGACCAGCCTGCCGAGCGCTGTTAGCAAATGGAATGCACTGAGCCCTTGTAAAGCCAATTGGGGAGCTACTTGATTCGTAAGTAGCGGCTCCGGTCGCGAAAACTGGCAATCGCCGGGAGAGCGGTGTGCTGATCACATGCCCCTCCATACCCGCATCCGGTGACGCCTATGGGCTGAGAATGTCACGGCGGTCTGTCGATACCGTTGGACCTTCAAGCCCTTTTCGGACGGAGTTTACTTTTAGTTTAGTTTTAGTAAGTGTCCAGATGCTTTTCATCAGATAGGTCATCTCCCACAAAAGTTCCAGAATGTTCATTATCTTTATCGTCATTCCAACAATAAACATAACAAATGAGACTGCTTTGTTAGGCTTTATATGTTATCACTAGTGGAACACTTCCCACGCATATAGGACTGCATGATGTTTTGGCGGATATTTCATGCAGATCCCAGTAAAGCAGCTATTTGTGGTTTGCTGAGGATATTTTAGCAACGAGAATGGATTTCATGCACCAACTAAGATCTTTTAGCACTGCTACCAGTGCCTTGAGAGCCATTGACAACACTTTCACTGGTGTATGCCAAAATCGTTGTAGTTCGATGTTCAAGTCCTCTTATCTGGCAAATTTTTCCAGATGCTTCTCGTCGATTCTGCTGGGATGAGAATTTAATTTGTCTACAATTTCTTTTTCTCCAAAACTGAGATTTGATGCAGTGTGTTTCAGTATTCGTTCTGTATGAATTCGTAAGTCCCGCAATAATTTGATATGTTCGTTTTCGACAACTTCTCCTGGCTTTTATTCTCACCATCTCCTTGCCGCCAGCAGCTGATAATTTGGTACATAGTCACTGGATCAGTCGTGCCACATCATTGTACCTCTGCTTGCGTTCAGTCTGAGCGAACCTTTTGCAACAACTCAGGAGACGGTCTGTTGTTTCCTCAGCTTCTTTCCAGAGTCTGCACTTTGTATTTCTCGATTCTGGCTTTGACGTCATTAGTTCTGTAGTCTTGCTCCTGTGCAGTGAAAGTCATCCCTTTAGCTCCTTCTTTAGGCTTCCGTAGGTCAGCCAAGACAAGGTCTTTTATTTACTGTTTTGCCTTCGATCTTCTCTAAAAACCGGTCATGCAATGCTTTATTGCACAAGCTTTCAGCCCGGCATTGGAGTGTAGCTTTTCATTACTGACTCTTGGTATGCTGTTTTTTGAGAAGCTCTCTGACTTTGGCTTCGATCAGAGATGATTCTTGGCTGTTTTTCTCATTGTCTGCCAAAGCATGATTCTCTGCTGCCACTGTATACCTAATTTGGAATAGTTGTCTACTGCTTGCTTGTCTGGGCTAGTACAGCGTGCTTACGTCACTGCGACAGTGAAGAGCATTGTGAATTGTAAAGAGTTTTCGTGTTTTCATATTGTGACTGTTTTTATCCAGTCCACGATGCTTATAGTGTATCTGATGACCGGTATGGCCCTGGTGTTGAATGCCTTGATAGTATTTCAGACTTTCAATTCGCTTTTCAAAATTTTTCTGACCCTTTGGGTGTAGTCTTTGCTCTCCACACTTTTTACATGCCCATGCTTGATGTTGTGCAGCTGCTAAATGTCTTTGCATTTGTAAGCTTCTAGCTGATGGAACTTGCTGGTTTGTTCATTTAGGGTTTCCATACATTTAGTTACTTACTTTCTGAGATTATACTCTTATTTCGTACTGATGTGGCGCACTTGACTAACTGTTTTCCATGCTGATACCATTGCTGGAGATTCGGACTGTCGTCGTCAGAGACTCTGATTAATTTTCAGATTTTTCCTGGAGCTTCTGGTCATCTATAGACCGCAGATGGAATATTTTCTGGGAATATCCCGTTAGCCCAGTTTTGGTTTCTGTAAGATGGTTGACAGTGGGATCAAGGCAAGAATGAATTCGGTCCGACAGTCCCACTGAAAGATGCCTCTCTTGAGTCTGACCAGTCCGTAACTTGCTCTTCCGGCAAATAGTCTTCCTGAGAAAAAAAAGTGAAGCATCCATAGGACATGGTCGGATGTCAGTCTAGCTTTATACACGTACATACCACCAGTGGATTTGTAAACAATTCGAGTTGCAGTTCTCTGTGATAGGTAAAACTTACGTTAGCATTGCCAGGCCTGACATGGTATATAAGGAGCGCGAACAGTGCCAAGTATTGGGTGATCACTCTGAGGGAGACGGAGATGGAGCGTACACGTGTGAGACAGCATTATCAGCACTTGGCAGAGTTAGAACGGGTTTTCACTGTAGGTGTAGTTTTGCCCATCTGGTCCCATCATGTGGTATCCAGATTTGTGAGGCATTCAGATGTGACAGGGGCCCATTGTTGGACTGCATAGGAACGTGAGAGAAGACTTACTTGTCGTCAAGGTTCTGGATGACTAACCCCTTCACATCTGCACTTGCCATCCGAGAGCAAGTAATGGACTCCCTGCAACCTTATGTCATCCTGCACCATGGGTCGGAGTCTAGCAGCAGACAGACTATGGAATTACTACCCTATGCATACGGTGTCCTTAATACCACAACACAAACTGCTGCGTTTGAAGTGATGCTGTAATCAAGGAGTATGGACTACTAGTGAATGGCATCGTATTTTTTTCAATGTTTTGAAGAGCCGCAGCGGTGGTACTCCTGGCTTCACGGTGTGGGAAGCCACTGGGTATACCGTCAGGTCGCGGTCTGTAGTGATTGAGGGATCTCTGACGACACAACGGTAGTTTACACATGTCATGCTTTCTCATGTGTTACTTCTGTTACGACGGTATCGTGGTGCCACCTATCAACAGGACAACGCTCGCCACCACATCAAGCACGTGTCTCTATGAACTGTCTGAGTGATGTTGAGGTACTTCTGTAGCCCGCAATATCCCCAGACCTGGCGCCATAGGACATGTTGTAACGTTCTTTAAAAATTTATGAACTGCTTAAACAATTGCCTGAACTAGAAATGCATACAAAACTTTAGGTATCTTGTAGCATGCTGTAACTGCAAGTGGTATGCTTACTCTATGTTATTGTTACCAAAACTTTATACGAACTGATTGGGCAATGCAATTCCAATAAAGAAGTACAGTCACTGCAAAATACATTCAGGCCATTAGGCACTGAATCCTCTGGCCCTGTTCAAAACTGACAACTTTGATCCCTGTGCACATAACAAATAAATTAAACTCTCTCACCTGTAAAGCAACAACAGTGGAACGCGATATATTCTGGTCTCTCAGAAAAAATATAAATATGCTAACTACAGGCTCAACAGTGTGCAATGCTGGCCGTAATACACTCATGCTCATAAATTAAGGATAATACTGATACATGGTGAAACAACGCTCTGGTGGACTGTTTGCGGGTTTAAATCATCTCAGGGTATGACCATGTGGTGCATCTGACTAGCTGTCGTCTCACAGTGGCGCTGGCAGCAGTCCACATACGTAGAGGGGTGTTGGTGCATGTCAGAGTACGGTGCAGCGAGTAAGTGTGCAGACGCTTTCAGACGTGCTAATGGTGACTGTGTGTTGAAAATGGCTCAAAGAACACATATTGAGGACGTTATGAGGGGTAGAATACTAGGGCGACGGGAGGCTGGTCAAACACAGCAGGTAGTAGCACGGGCCCTCCGTGTGCCACAAAGTGTGATCTCAAGATTATGGCAACGATTCCAGCAGACAGGAAACGTGTCGAGGCGCTATAGTACGGGACGTCCACAGCGTACACCACAAGCAGGCCGATATCTCACCATCAGTACCCGCAGACGGCCACGGAGTACTGCAGGTAGCCTTGCTCGGGACCTTACCGCAGCCAGTGGAACAGTTGTCTCCAGACACACAGTCTACAGACAAGTGAACAGACATGGTTTATTCGCCCGGAGGCGTGCAAGATGCATTCCACTGACCCCTGGTCACAGGAGAGCCCGTAAAGCCTGGAGTCGAGAACACAGACATGGTCATTGTAACAGTGGTCCCAGGTTATGTTCACGCGACGAGTCCAGGTATAGTCTGAACAGTGACTCTCGCCGGGTTTTCATCTGGCGTGACCAGGGACCAGATACCAACCCCTTAACGTCCTTTGTAAGGATCTGTATGGAGGTCGTGGTTTGATGGTGTGGGGTGGGATAATGACTGGTGCACGTCTTTGACAGAGGAACTGTAACAGGTCACGTGTATCAGGACGTCATTTTGCACCAGTATGTCCGCCTTTCGAGGGGTGCAGTGGGTCCCACCTTCCTCCTGATGGATGATAAAGCACAGCCCCACCGAGCTGCCATCGTGGAGGAGTACCTTGAAAAAGAAGATACAGGCGAATGGAGTGGCCTGCCTGTTCTCCAGACTTAACCCCATCGAGCATGTCTGGGATGCTCTCGGTCGACGTATCGCTGCGCGTCTTCAAACCCCTACGATACTTTAGGAGCTCCGACAAGTGCTGGCGCAAGAATGGGAGGCTATAACCCAGCAGCTGCTCGACCACCTGATGCAGAGTATGCCAACCCGTTGTGCGGGCTGTGTACGTATGCATGGTGATCATATCCCATATTGATGTCGGGGTACATGCGCAGGAAACAGTGGCGTTTTGTAGCACATGTGTTTCGGGACGGTTTTCTCAACTTCTCACCAATACCGTGGACGTACAGATCTGTGTTGTGTGTGTTCCCTATATGCCTATGCTATTAGCTCCAGTTTTGTGTAGTGCCACGTTGTGTGGCATCACATTCTGCAATTATCCTCAATTTATGAGCATGAGTGAACTTTGAAAAGCACATGAAATTCTTTTGGCTGATAAACGAAAACATTTAAGAAAAATCAGACGCTTTTGAAAAAGATATGACCAGGACAGGGAGACGGTACTCACTGTGGTGATTTTTTTAGTGAATTATATTCCAAGTTAAGTTTGGCTTTTCAAAACATCTGACAATTAAAATAACATCATATTTACTAATTTATCCACAAACAATGAGATTTATAGAGCAAGTATTATCTAACTTCATTAAAAAAGCATAAATACCAATCATCAAATTACGTATACCTGTATTAACAAATCTTAGAAACATTACAAAAGGGAAATATCTTACTAGGCTTTTCATAAAATCAGTTTACGTACATTCTGGGGCTACTCTACAGTTACAAATTATCAGCTAACTCATCCACACTAACGCGCTGGCCAAACGAGAGTAATAAATATTTAACATCTTTACCTTGCTTGCGAGAAAACTTCTGCTTACATGTTCTCTTAGTTCCTACATTATTCTAACACTTGGTGGCTTCACAGAGCACACCAAAAAAACTGCCTACTCCATCCTCTTTCGCTCACAGACAGCTACCCACAGCCGCGCGCCAGCGCTCTCTCACTCCAACACTACAATCTCAGACCAGAAGCAGTATCCTTGGCTCTGCGGTCGTGCACAGTCAGCGATCCGCATTATAAAGCCTGTCAGAGACATACTTCGTATATAATATCATAATTTCATTTTAAGTTTACATTAATATATATTATCATATTCGGGTGGCACATACAAGTGTGTCCCAGTAGACTCCTTCCAATGTTTACGGTCAACTCGGACGTCGACTTTGCCCCAGCGCCAGTTTCCAGGATATCAGGGACGAGCTACAACAGTTGATGGCTAGCTGACCTCAGGAGGTGATACAGCGGCTTTATTATATTCCTCCAAACCGAACCACTACGTTTACCCAGGCCAGAAGGGGCACAACATCAAAAGTGCGCTAGAAATGCCAAGTTCTGTGTAAATTTGACTCGATACTGTAATCACGGAAATAAAACCACACGCCCTCTGAACCCGTGCCCCCTTTGTGGGCGCTTAGCAATATTGTCAGGCAATACAGTTCTGTCTTCCAATGTGCCATCGCATTTTTTTTTTTTAATTTTTTGATGTTTTTGCTGATCCTGATGGTTTCCAGGGACTTTGTGAGCCAACAGTATCGATGCTAATAGGGGATCCGTTGCCTGCACGCTACACTTGGAAGTCGCTTCGCTTTCCTAAGCGTCCTAGTGGAAGCGGGTGAAACAGTCTAAGAGTAAGAAGTGGAAGAACATATGGCGCGGTGCACCATGTAGTTTCCTGACTTCCCCCTCCAATTTTCCCCCGGCACGCCGTATAACTCTCAGCTGTTCCGTGCCGCAGAGCGGGGGCGCTACACGGGCAAAGCGTCCAATTAATTACTGTGGCGTGGCTCTTTGCGGCCCCCAGCCGCGGCCGGGCTGAAGACGCAACTCGGTCTCCGGCTGCGCACCCGGGAGGACGGCGCGCCTAATGAAACACGACGCGCCGCCCTAGCGTGGCCCGTTCCTCGTCGGCCGCTGCTGTATCAACACGCCGCCTGGTCCCCGTCCCTCCGCTGCGGAAATCGATAGCTCGCGCCGAGCTCTGCTGTGCTGTGCGGCTCGGGGAATTCGCCACGGCGCGGCATTCGAGTTTATTCTGGTGTAACGACCGCGTGTTCCCGGCCCTCCGACTTCCGCAGCCGACACCCGAGTGTCGCACGCGCCCCTCTCTCCCTCACCCTCCCTGCGGCAAGCAAGTGTCGCCGCCCTGGCTATTCAAAAGCAGGCACGCTCCGCAGAAGAGGGGGACGACACGTCCGGGCTACCTAAAACGGCCTTCCACGCACATTTTCCGGACTGACTGAGAACACAGTGCTCAGTACCTCATCCGCTCAACTCTTAACGGGAAATCGCACTTAAAATCTTATCCAGTTCGACGCATCTAATTGGAGAAGAGTGATTACTTGACATCCACAAGGCTCAATCCTAGGTCCACTATTAACGAGTGACACAGTGACTTTTCTGTTTGATTACATGGTTGCATCAGTCTCTTGTGTGCCATCATGGCCACAAACATTTCATACTGCATAGAGACAAACTAGAAATTTAATTCCCGTCTTTTCTTATGAAGGGTCATTTAAAAGCGTTTTTACAGTTGTGTATATTGTTAGCTTTATTTCTGGTTAAGTAGCCTACGAGTCTGATGTATTTCGAAAGGTGATGCTGATTTTTCAGTGTCGTGCTATTTTGGTTTATTGCCACGCTATTTTGTGGTTCACAATGGATAACATTCCATGTCGTTATAGGGTACGACATTGTTTGTAAACGCTCTATGTGCAACTTCCGCTGTTTAATCTTTGTTGGTTTTAAATGCCCTACTGTATTTGGAAGGAAAAAGCTAAGAGCCTAAGTGTGGTAGTAGACTTGTATATTTATTGTGTTATTTGTTTTATCCTTGATGATTAAAAGATATAATAGGGCGCCCTTACCTCAGGTTTCTTTGTGCCTGTGTAGGAAGTAGACTATCAGTTATAGGTTGTTCTGTCACTGTTCATGGTTAAACGTGACTTATAATACACACATACATAACATTTATATGCTATCTCAGAAAATACTGTTTTGTATAAACGGTACATATATCATGGACGATATTTTCTGTGTGCTCTTACCCGCACTCAATAATGTCTCTAACAGTTTTTGTAAAAAAATTGTTATTTTAACTTTCCGCCTCGCGCGATGATTTGAACAAGGGTTCAGGTAATCCAAAACCGGTTATCAATTAAATAAAAAGTGAATCTTGCAACTTCGGCTGTTTCTATATCGAATATCTAACGTCCTGTATCAGCAATTTTTAAATGTTGGAGGTAAAACCTTCTGGCTAACTAGGTCACGCAATATTCCAGCCGGCCGCTGTGGCGGAGTGGTTCTAGGCGCTTCAGTCCGGAACCGCGCTGCTGCTGCGGTCGCAGGTTTGAATCCTGCCTCGGGCGTGGATGTGTGTGATGTCCTTACGTCAGTTAGGTTTAAGTAGTTCCAAGTCTAGGGGACTGATGACCTTAGATGTTAAGTCCCATAGTGCTTAGAGTCATTTGAACCATATTCCTCATCAACCTGTTACTGTTCGTTACTGAGATAAGTTTGCTTAATTAAAATCTTCTGGAGAACTTGAATAAGGCTGCATTTTAAGTCAATACAAAATAAAGGACTTTCGTAAGTGGAAAGCATAAAAATATTGATCTTCTACAGTATTAAAATCCTTTCAAACATCGACAATTTGTACGTAAGCGATGTCGCCCCACCTTTTCAAAGGCAGACCCGCTCCGCACAGGCGTAGCGACGCATCCCGCTTTCATAAATTGGCCTGTCATGCAGACAGTCTGGACTGACAAAGACAACATTGTATGAAGTACCTGATCTGCTCAGCTGTTAACGGGTAATCATTCTTCTCATCTTCTCCAGACCGACGCTTCTCAGTGAAGAGAAGTTCTTGTTTGATTTCCACAACGCTCAGCCCTAGATCCGCTATTGTTTTTCAACCCTGAGTGACACATCTAACATTTTCAAAAAAAAAGAAAAAGGTTCAAATGGCTCTGAGCACTATGGGACTCAACTTCTGAGGTCATTAGTCCCCTAGAACTTAGAACTAGTTAAACCTAACTAACCTAAGGACATCAAAAACATCCATGCCCGAAGCAGGATTCGAACCTGCGACCGTAGCGGTCTTGCGGTTCCAGACTGCAGCGCCTTGAACAGCACGGCCACTTCGGCCGGCTAACATTTTCACATCAGAGACCTTTTGATACTGAAAGTTAACCTTCTGGCTACATCAGGTCATGCCATATTGTTCTTCAAGTTCTCACTGGTTACAATAATAATAATAATAATAATAATAATAATAGTAATAATACTATTGCTACTACTATTACTAATAATAAGAGTAATAATAATAAAAAGAAGAATGCCGTATGATGCAGTGGCCGCGCATCAGATTTTTAATTGGACGCCATGTAGACTTGCAGGCCCTGTTGCTAAGGAAACCAAAATTGTTCAGAAAAATGTTATAAACATAGATTTTATTCAATAAAAAGAAAGGAATTTTATAAATGAAAAGTACAAAAAGTAATTACCTGATTTTCAGCCCTACCGTTTTTGATACCCGAAGTGAAGCATCTTGCACTTTTGCATCAGAGATCTTTTGCTACTCAAGTAAAATCTTCTAATCCGACAACCTTCTTACCGTTTATTACTAGGATAACCAACTGCATAACTAAAGTCGGAGTAATTGAATAAACTACATTTTACAGTCAGAAAAAAAGGAATATTTATAAACGAAAACGCGTAAAGATGTTTATGTTACACAGTATCATACGTAATACTCTCGGAGGTCAACATTTTGTATTTAACTGTTGCCGTTCCGACTATTCAAAAGCAGGACAAACAGCACAGGTGGATGACGCATCCAGGCGATCTAAACCAGTCTGCCAAGCACAATTGCAAGACTGACAAAGGCAACACACTGTTCAGTCATCATCTTTTCGCAACTCCGTGCTTCTGAGTGGAGTAAAAAGCTCTTCAATTTCCATGTGAATCGGTCGTAGAAAAATTGTAAATTTGTGGCAAGATCTTATGGGACCAAATGCGTAGGCCACCAAAATGGTTCAAATGGCTCTGAGCACTATGGGACTTAACATCTATGGTCATCAGTCCCCTAGAACTTAGAGCTACTTAAACCTAACTAACCTAAGGACATCACACACATCCACGCCCGAGGCAGGATTCGAACCTGCGACCGTAGCAGTCGCGCGGTTCCGGACTGAGCGCGTAGGCAACCGGTCCCTAAGCTTACACACTGCTTAATCTAACTTAAACTAACTTATGTTATGTATAACACATACACCCATGCCCGAGGGAGGACTAGAACCTCCGACGTTTGGAGGGGGGGGGAGGGGGATGGGGGGGGAGGAGCCGCGCGGACCGTGACAAGACGTCCCAGACCGTGCGGCTACCCCACACGGCGAATCGGTCCTAGAGCCACGACCGTTAGCACCTACATCTCTATCTATACTGCACTACCTACTTTAGGGTGGTTGGTGGAGAATCACTACCATTTGCCCTCTTTCCAATTCCACTCTCAGTTGATATGTGGGAAGAAAAACGTTAGTAAAGCTCTTTGTTGCTGTACTGGTCTTCAGTCTGAAGATTCATTTACCGCACTTGTTACGCGACAGCTTATCTCAGACTGTCACACATGTTTTATAATGTTATGTGCACATCCCCATGGTCTATGTAGTTGACCTTTTAGCACTGCGTAATAACTGCAAGTAACATTCGATACTACTAGTGACTGCCCAGCTAATTTACTTCTTCTTTTCCATTCCTTTTTATGGTGTGGAGCCTGTCATTTTATGCAGTCTCAGAGATTTTCTAGCTGGTTCACAACATGGGTTTTTGCTTCAAGGGACCAGGAAGAGTTATAAATTTCTTCAGAGATGAAAGCTGTCTTTGAGATCAGGCAGGCAAAGCAAAGTTCGCTTTGTTCCACTTCAATACACAGGAAGGCCCAGACGGCTGACTGGCTGTTTGACGTAAAACAGTATTGTTTGAGACGTTAGGAGGAAACTTGTAGGAAAGACAAAATCTAAGCTAGGTGCAGCTTTCAGAAATGGTAGAGCGTGAGACTTAACATTTTTCTTCGCTGCTATGCCATGGAAAGATATTCTTGTAAAATCCCTCAACCGGCTTTCCGATTGACTCATAATATTTATTTCTGTAGAACACATCCATTCCTGTATATGTGTTCGTGTAAACTTTTTGATTCATTAGATTCAGAGGCCTGTTCTGGAGTGGGAGAGATTTTCTGCCTTTCTCGCCATGCCATGGCATCATTGTGTAATCATAACAAAATCCTCAAGAGTAGGCGTTTGTTTAACTTGTTTACAAAATTATTGCTGCTTAGAATTTCCAAGATCTGAATCGATAACATTCCGTTCAAATTTGATATCACTGTGAGAAGTTATTCGTTTTCTACAGCGATTTGAAACTGAACTATAATTACAGTCAGCCTGTCTGTGACTCGCTGGAATACAATTTGAGTGGTGGAAACAGTATGTTCTACTGGACCATGATTGTTCATCAGAGACAAAGATAACGACGGCAGTGCCCTGGGAAGTGTGACAGGGCCACTCCTGTTCTCCTTGTAGACGTGTAAATTATCTGTTGAATAGGGTAGACAGCAATCTGATGCTGCTTGCTAATAACGCTTTTGTGTACTGAAAAGTGCCATTGTTAAGAAACGATTGATGGAATCAGATTGAATTACACAGAATTTCTGTTTTGCATGATAAATGACACCTTACTTTAAATGAGGATCACCGGTTAAATATCTATTCCTAATGTTGAAAAATGATATAGACCGAGCAGATAAAGTCAATTGTAGGGAAGACAAATTGCAGAATACGGTTTATTGCGAGAGGTCTGAGAAGATTTAGTTCTCGTATGAAAGAGATCGCGTACAGAATCCTATGGGACGAGTTCCTAAATGTTGCTCAAGTATCTATAATCCCCATCACGTTGAATTTCTCATAAATAGGTGTTTTGGAGGAATTTGGAAAGCTGAGTCTGAAAAAACGGTTTTTTTTATACCGGCGGGATTTTTACAAAAGGAAGACATCGTAATTTCAGAGCTAGGTTTCATACCTGTAGGTTTGATCTGTATGGAACTATTACGGAAATCGTCCATGAACTTACATTGATTCATTGAAAAGTAGAAGACGACCTTTCCGCAAAACCCTATTGACGAGTTTTAGACAACCAACATTTATTACATGATTCTACTATCTACTGTCTCCAGTGATCGACTCACTTAAGGACCGCAAAGAAAATAAGAGAAGTTCGAGCTCTTACAGAGACATTTAGGCAATTAGTTATCTCTCACTCCATTGGCAGCTGGAACAGAAATAGATGCGTCTCACACTGGTACAAAGTACCCTCCGTCATTCACTGTGCAGTTTGCACAGTGTGCATGCGCATGCAGGTGCAGATATCGATGAAGAGAAACGGAAACGCGAAAGCTATTAAGACATTAAGCTTCTCATGCACTGTGTTTCGTCACCTTTGAAACACGTGGCTATTCGAATCATGGAGTTGGTCCATTCCCACACAAACATCTCAACTGCGATTTGTGACATCTTACGATAGATTATCGTAGTAGATGTAAGCTCTACAAGTATAGGTTGTACCATTTTTGAACCCAATGGTAACACGATCTGTTGTACGACTACAAGCTGGAGCTTTATCATTAATGGAAAAAGCATTTTTAAAATCTTTGTCAGACGATTTCTTATAAACAGGTGTTTTGGAAGAATTTGGAATGCTGAGCCAGAATTTTTTTTGTCTGTCGGGAATTTGCACAAAACAATATCACGCATTTTTAGAGTCTTAAGTGACTGAAGCACATTTATGAAAATAAAATTTCCGTCAGTATTTATATTTTCATAATTATTGTTTTATTTTTGGCGTGTATTAAAAATACTGCAAATAGGTACCTCGACAACACTATGAATACTCTATTACAATTAATTTCGGACATTCTCTTTGTTGATCTCCTCAAACAACCTTCAACTCCGTGGTTCCTCTGAAACCCCAAACATTCGTCCGCCATTGTACTTTCATTTCATCTTTCCTTATATATCTTCTCCATCTCGTTAAAGTCCTGGTGGAGGTGTTCTCCTTGTCCTCACTATAATTCCCAAATTCCAACGATCTAGTCAGTATTCGAGAGTAGGAAGTGGACTTTTATACTCATTCTACAACATAACTTCTTGTAATTTTCCAACATGATCATCACTATGTTCTTGTAATTTGGATGATTTGTATTTCCTAGAAACTGCTCAGTAACAGACACAGGCATGCATCTTTTTGTCTAACATTCATTGTATTTGCGATGGTTCCTAATGGTTACTGCTGTGTAGCTGCTCTGCCTAACAACATCCCATACGGAGAAACCAGTTGCGACTTTGTCTGTTATTGCTCGTACCTCAGATACTTGAGCTATGTACTGCTCTGTTTACAAGAATACCTCGATGTTCTCACTGGATCGAGGCACACACGTCAGGCTTCATACCCTTTAGAAATTAAAATATGGTTGCCAAACATTCATTTCCCAAAATCGGTCACCTACACGACCGAATCATGCACATTACCTCAGGCAGTGATGTCTTCTTCCGGTACAAACGCGAAAGTGCCCCGCATCGCTCCCTTGAGCCCTTCTCTTCAGAAGTCCCAGTCTCCACTTGACTTCCGTAGTGTTCCGTTACTTTCTGCTTTCACATTGGCTGAAGGCCATCTCCACCAAAAATACAATGCTCTGGACATTATTTTACCCATCTGAACCAGTTCCCTGATCAAACTAATATGTTGCAACAATATTTAAATAAAGAAATGTTAGCAGTATTCTGTCACATTCAGATAATTTACACCGAACGAGGTGGCGCAGTGGTTAGCACAATGGACTCGTATTCTGGAGGACGACGGTTCAGACCCGCATCCGGCCACCCTGATATAAATTCTCCATGATTTCCCTAAACTGCTTCAGGCAAATACCAGGATGGTTCCTTTGAAAGGGCACGACTGACTTGCTTCCCCATCCTTCGGTAACCCGAGGGGACCGATGACGTCGCTGTTTGGTCCCTTCCCCCAAATCGACCACCCATCAGATATTTTACAATAATTATAAATAAACTTTTGTGTATAAGTAAATATGCACGTTAAATAACAACGTATTATCATCAAGTACTATTTGAATAATTATTTATGCCTCCTTGACATAAGCGGCTTATGGTTCTCTTTTGAATTGTGATGTCCACTAACACATGCGATCGACTACTTTAAAACCAGCACAGTTTTTTTAATAGCACTTGCTATCAACATTTAAATAAACTTATTGGCAAAATAGTATAAACTCTTCATTAATTAATAACACAAGTATGACAACATATGAGGAACTAATACTGTATTCATTTGCTGTCTACATGTGGAGAGCGCGAAATTCTGACAAACATTTGTGCAACAAAAATGATATGAAAACGTAATAAATCAAGAAATAAAACAGATACAGTTATGTAGCTACTGTGCAATTCCATCATTGGAGATAACATTTGTTAAAATCACATCAAGCGATTGTATGTTGTTAATTCAGAGGGTCACTGTCAAATGTTTATTCGCTGTGAAATATTAACTTCTGTATCTTTAAAGATATTGAGGTATTGTTGTGTAATTGGAGGTGCCTCATTTGTCTGGGATTGCTAATGTAGTTAGATTTGCAGTAATATTTGTCTGGAAATTATTATAGCCTCACAGAGGGATGTAAGAAGCCGTCTTTCAGATTATCTCAAAGCCCGCCATTGCTGGGAGCATAGCTGGCCCTCTTACGCGATCGACGCGTCGTCCAAATTCCCCGTACGGGATTTCCCCGAAATCCACTCCTTTGCTAAGGCACGTGACTCGTGTGAAGTGCTGTAGCGGCGCGCCTGAATACGTCGTCATCTCTTCCCTGGGGCTGCACAGCTTCGCAAACAAATTCACCTTACCTTGCAACATTTCTGTGCGGCCGATCAGCTCGCCCACATACATACAAACTTTCTTATTCTCAAGTTCATTATCATCTGTTTATAAATGTCAAGATTAACAAAATTTTCCTTTTCTGGGATGATGGGGGAAACAACACACTTAAAGTGGATTCATTTTATGGAAGAGCCTTTAAGACTGCTTCAAGCCCTGTTTAATATTTAGCTGTGGAAGTATTTTTTTTTTTTTTAATTTACAAGTGGTTCACACAAGATGATTTTAGTCTTGGGCAGAAACCGTGATTTGGCCGAACGGCTAAACTCGAATACTTTGACCTTGTCCAGCTACCCCATTCACATAAAAAGCAGAGCAATTTTGTGTATTGAGCTTGCATTCCTAGTAAAATTCTCATTACTAAAGGTAAAGTAAACTTTATTCCATTATGAAAAAAAAGTTTATTATGGGCACACAGGACATATTAAATCGAAGGACGACATACTCGTAATACATATTGTATAACATACATATTACATAACATTAAAAAAAAACAGAACGTGATAGAAGACAACTAAGAACAGTTTTAAAATCAGCATAAAAAGTTGCTTAACCACATTACATGTGTGGTGTCTGTTCTGTCGGGCATGTCCAACATATCAGACACCATACATTTATATTAATGTACAGCGTCAATGCGCACCACGCCAGAAGTCTTGCAGGAATACAGATAATGCTGCTAGCAATGAGGTTAATGAACAGGGACGGTACATGCGTGTGACAAGTTGAGATCTGGATCGGACGTGAAGCGTGTCCGGATGTCCGAAGCGGTTAAGGCAACCGCTCGCATTAGGCGGGAGTTGCGGGTTCGAGTCCTAGTCCCCACAAATTTTCAACTTTCACTATTGAATTCATTTTAGTGGTTGATTTCTGCTGATGTCTTTATTTCTCTTATATTTAAAAAAGTTATTTTCAATGACGTAATGTCGCGCAGGCCCGTGTTATCGTTTTGCGATCGCATCATGCTGAAGTTTTAGGTTGGCTGCACAAAGCGCAGTCGGTCTTTGGCCTCACAAATCAGCCTCCTTCATCTTCGACCTGAGTAAGCTTGTCAAGTTGAAAACGCACAATTTTTGTTGTTGTCGCCAGCAGTTACTGAATCAGCGTCCGGAAAGTTTTAATATCCAATGATAAGTAAAAATACAATGCTTGCCAAAGTTTCCCTAATTCGTGTATTGTAATTCTGTTGTACATTTCAAAAAGTCGAGCTAAACTACGTGGATGTGAGTGAGATGGTGCAACGCACTGCAGCCTGTTACCTTTTCTTCCAGAGAGGTTACAGTCTACCGACGGAGCTTTCCCGTTGAGAATGCAGCCGACGGCGTCCATCAACAATATTTCGATTGTTTAAAGGAGTGGCTGCGTTGTACTTTGGCCAAATTAATGGTTCCAGTCTGTTTTAACATGGCGGTACCTTTTCAACCGTGCAAGAAGTCGGTCCGAGCCTTGAAGGGACAGTCTTGGGTGAAATGTCGCAAGCGAGCTCTTGCGTGCGGTATGTCATAATTGGAAGGGACTACAGACGGTACACATTACTTCGCATACCCTGCGAAGATAAATTTTGTAGGATCTCGTTTCTAGTTTCGTGGCTGACAAAGTTAGGATTCACCTAACAGTTCATATGGTACAGGGAGATCTTTAGTAGCGAGTTAAATGTTCGATGCGTTCCGTTATTACCGGTTTTTGTAGGTACACAAGTATGTTCAAAATGGCTCTGAGCACTATGGGACTTAACAGCTGTCGTCATCAGTCCCCTAGAACTTAGAACTACTTAAACCTAACTAACCTAAGGACATCACACACTTCCATGCCCGAGGCAGGATTCGAACCTGCGACCGTAGCAGTCGCGCGGTTCCGGACTGCGCGCCTAGAACCGCGAGACCACCGCGGCCGGCACACAAGTATGTTTACAAAACTTTTGTAGGTGAGTGTCTACGTCTGTTAAATATTTTGAAAAAAGCGAATTTGTGCCATCAGCTGTACATATCTTCATAGGAGAAAGAGAGTGTACATCAGGAACAAGAGTTAAAGATTTCGATTGTGAGTTGTTGATTGATGATAGCGTACAGGAATCAATGTCCTTTCGTGGTGTATTGCTAGTGGTTCTTGCAGCACACTCAGAGGTAATTGACTTGCGGCTATTTTCACTATTGCGTAGCGCATTTGTCGTTGTTTTGTGGTTGTTTGTGAATGGATTTTTCGACGTTGAGCGAGATAACGAGTGAAATGCATTGTATTTAAGGTGAGAGAGCCTATCATTTGATAATGGACAATTACTTTGTTCCTACAGTGAAAATTCGCTAGCTGCCTTGATATAATTATGGAGGGACCACGATTTCTGAGGAACGATTGTTGTATACAGTTGCACAGCAAAGCCATTACTTCTGATTAACAGTGTTGAGTGACTGTTTCAGCGAGGGATGTCTATTGGGTCGCGTATCACCTGAAGAGGTCTTAATTTTAACTGTATGGACCAAAGTAGTGGTGCCACCTAGGATTTTTGTATGTCATCTTTCTTGATGATTGATGCCCATCAGCGATGACTTGGAATTTTGCTGATACAGGTACACTTGTGACGATTGAAATCAAAAGAAATAAAGTAAAGCTACGTTACTTAAAATAAAACTGGGTTCCCGACCTATAAATGAAAATAAATTGCGTTTCACTATCTACATCTACGTAATTACTCAGCTATTCACAATAAAGTGCCTGGAAGATGGTTCAATGAACCACCTTCAAGCTGTCTCTCTACCGTTCCACCCTCGAACGACACGCGGGAAAAACGAGCACTTAAATTTTTCTGTGCGAGCCCTGATTTCTCTTATTTTATAGTGATGATCATTTCTAGCTATGTAAGTGGATGCCAACAGAATGTTTTCGCAGTCGGAGGAGAAAACTGGTGATTGAAATTTCATATATATTATTATATTAAATCAAGATTAAAGTTAACTGAGAAATAAAAGTTTGAAAGGTCTTTCAATTGGAAGTGAATATATGCGATTTATTCTAGAACAGGAGTCGACAAGTAATTTTAGATTGAGTCTGGATACTTTCGAAGAATTTTTTTCGAGACCGATAAGAAAAACCTCATATTCCTTATCAACATTTTATTTTAATTTTCATTCTCAAGCTAATATGAAGTGTAATAGGTAGGCATATTTTTATTTAAAAATCCAGAAAAATCTTCACTGTTTTTTTTTATTTTCAATCACTAAAAGAAAATATATCAAATACAGTAAATACTTAGGCATATTTGTACTGAAAAATCCAGAAAAACATGCATTCAGTAGTATTTTTTTATTATAATCTTCACTCACAAAATATGAACTTCAATAGTTGGCATATTTGTATTAAAAAATCGGTGGGAGAAATTAAATTTGCTGTCTTGAGCAAGGTAGGTTCACATGGGGAGTAGCTTATGCGAATAGCGTCTTCCAAGGTGGGCGGCCGATAATCTTGAGGGATACTAGTTTTTGAAAAAAAATTGATTTTTGAAAATGGTATTTCACAAATACATGTGGAAGCAAACATAGTAGCCTAGTATATAGCTAATTTTTTTTGTAATTTTCATGTTTTTATGGGACGTGTTTGCTCCAGAATTATTCAGCGGATGCAGTTTTATACGTTTGCAAGAAATGTTTTCGTGCAAATCTGTTATCTTCATTTGGAGTAAAGATTTTGACAGGCAGAGAAACTTCGTAGCCACATCTGCCCGTTCCGCCGCTGGAGAAACTTCAAAAGGCGATTTTAAGAATCATCACAGTTTCTCTAGGTCTGAAAAATCTTCGAATCACTCTGCAAATTTCTTCTTAATATCTGACGTAAAATTTGAGAATATTTAATTGTCTATTTCACAATTATTTTTACATTAAAAAATTGTTCAAAAGTGAAAAAAAGTCTTGGCTTGCAATGTCTTTTTCAAAGGTAGCTTGCTTGGGACGGAAAGAAGGAACACTTTGTATCAAATCACATACTAATTTTCCATTTTCTTGCACCTCGGTACTGAGCGCATTTAAATGTTTCAGAATGTCTTTCTCAGCCACAGCTAACGTACTGCGTTCGTTTGCTAGGAACTCCAAATGGTTACTTCTTGTTGCGAATCCAAGTTCTCTAAGAAGGATGCTACTTTTTATTTGCCAAAAACGTTGAATCACTTGCTTTTTACTTAGTAAACGGACATTGTTGTGTCACAGTAAGTCAGAATGCGTCGAATCACACACAGAAAGGAACTTTTTGAACTGTCCGTGCTGAAGAGCAGACGAGACCTAAACAAAATTGATCAACCTGTCCATTACTTCTTTCAGAGTCGCACTAAGTTTTCCAAAACGGCTGCCAGGCGAATTATGCACTGATGAGATAGTAGCCCAACATTTTCATCTTAGTTCTCTTACTAGCTCTTTTTCTTTTCCGATGATCACTGGGGTCCCGTCAGTTGAAAGAGACACCATTTCGCCGGTCCGGGTGGCCGAGCGGTTCTAGGCGCTACAGTCTGAAACCGCGCGACCGCTACGGTCGCAGGTTCGAATCCTGCCTCGGGCATGGATGTGTGTGATGTCTTTAGGTTGGTTAGGTTTAATTAGTTCTAAGTTCTAGGGGACTGATGCCCTCAGAAGTTAAGTCCCATAGTACTTAGAGCCATTTGAACCATTTAGACACCATTTCATCATAAATAAAGTTTGATTTTGTCAAGAATTCATCAAAAGTCTTGAATAAACCTTGTCCACTAATCTTGCCTTTCAACGGCGATATTGATAGCAATTCTTTCCAAAATCATTTACATTCAGTATCCTAAAATCGCACGTAAATGGACATTTGTGCTTTTTCAACTATGTCGCATGATTCATGTAATGCTATAGCGTAGCAGGGCCCCTTCTGCAGAAGTTCGAGCAAACCACTTTTATTGTCAGTAGGCAAAATAACTTGTAGTACTTCCTGCCAACAATAGAATACCTTGAATGGCGTCAACAACATCCATTTTCTCTTCAAAAAGGGACACGGGCACTTCCAACATCCTTTTTTTTTATTATCTCAGAGTCTGAAATGGCGTCTGGTTTTTATTAAGCGTCCAACACACAAGCATCGCCGCTTCTGCAGATTTTTCTTGCTAGCTCATAGAGCGAACTAGGAAGGCCGTTCATTTTTGTAAGAAGCTAGGTATGTCTGGAATTGTCCTTGACTAGTTTCACGACGCAGAGGGGAATTTATATGAAATTACTAACGAGCTGTTTCATAGTGTCGCTTTGAATTGGCATTTTTAACAAGAGCGACAGTTCTGTTGCATATGTGGCAAACACGAACATCTGCAGACCTATCAGGGAGCATAAAAAATGTTGTCCAGTCAATTCCGTAGACCTCCTGTCGGGTAGACCGTTCACCTGGTGCAAGTCTTTCGATTTGACGCCACTGCGGCGACTCGCGTGTCGATGGGGATGAAATGATGATTAGGATAACACAAACGCGGTAAAAAAAAAAAAAAACTTCCTATTTTCACTATCAACTTCACACTTCTTAAGATCAATTTCGATGCATAAGAAACTTTGTGAGCCTCGATAAAAACGAAACGCTCCGTACGAGATGGTAAGAACTACTGACGAAGTGGGGATAAAATTTGTATTTTATTTAGATCCGCTTGTTATAAAAATACCGACGCACTGCACGTGCCGGCAAACCGCAAAGGAGCTACTACCGCGTCAAAGGAGCCGCGCTGCAAAGCAGGCGCCTCGTTGTCAAAGCTCGCCGCCGCCGAGTGAGCTCACCCAGAAGTTTCATGAAGTAGCTTTAAAGTATCGTCCGAGTTATGAGCACAAAAAATGGTGTTTAAATGAGTATGTCTTTTCCAATTTAATGGATAATTCAGAGTGTACAGAGCTTTTATGTAGCCAGCTTTGTCCCTTGCGCCCCCGCTCTTCACCGCACTGCTCTGATCTGCACAGCATAGCAACTGCCTATTTAATCTACTTATAACCAACCATTAAGAATTCTAAATACTCAGCGCTTAGTTGTACACGGATGCAAAATACTAACGCGAATTCTTTACAGACAAATGGAAAAACTGGTAGAAGCCGACCTCGGGGAAGATCAGTTTGGATTCCGTAGAAATATTGGAACACGTGAGGCATACTGACCCTACGACTTACCTTAGAAGCTAGATTAAGGAAAGGCAAACCTACATTTCTAGCATTTGTAGACATAGAGAAAGCTTCTGACAATGTTGACTGGAATACTCTCTTTCAAATTCTGAAAGTGGCAGGGGTAAAATACAGGGAGCGAAAGACTATTTACAATTTGTACAGAAACCAGATGGCAGTTATAAGAGTCGAGGGGTATGAAAGGGAAGCAGTGGTTGGGAAGGGAGTGAGACTGGGTTGTAGCCTCTCCCCGATGTTATTCAATCTGTATATTGAGCAAGCAGTGAAGGAAACAAAAGAAAAATTCGGAGTAGGTGTTAAAATCCATGGAGAAGAAATAAAAACTTTGAGGTTCGCCGATGACATTGTAATTCTGTCAGAGACAGCAGACTTGGAAGAGCAGTTGAACGATATGGACAGTGTCTTGAAAGGAGGGTATAAGATGAACATCAACAAAAGCAAAACGAGGATAATGGAATGTAGTCGAATTAAATCGAGTGATGCTGAAGGAATTAGATTAGGAAATGAGACACTTACAGTAGAAAATGAGTTTTGCTATTTGGGGAGCAAAATAACTGATGATGGTCGAAGTAGAGAGGATATAAAATGTAGACTGGCAATGGCAAGGAAAGCGTTTCTGAAGAACAAAAATTTGTTAACATCGAGTATAGATTTAAGTGTCAGGAAGTCGTTTCTGAAAGTATTTGTATGGAGTGTAGCCATGTATGGAAGTGAAACATGGACAATAACTAGTTTGAACAAGACGAGAATAGAAGCTTTCGAAATGTGGTGCTACAGAAGAATGCTGAACATTAGATGGGTAGATCATATAACTAATGAGGAGGTACTGAATAGGATTGGGGAGAAGAGAAGTTGGTGGCACAACTTGACTAGAAGAAGGGATCGGCTGAGGCATCAAGGGATAACCAATTTGGTATTGGAGGACAGCGTGGAGGGTAAAAATCGTAGAGGGAGACCAAGAGATGAATACACTAAGCACATTCAGAAGGATGTAGGTTGCAGTAAGTACTGGGAGATGAAGAAGCTTACACAGGATAGAGTAGCATGGAGAGCTGCATCAAACCAGTCACAGGACTGAAGACCACAACAACAACAACAACAATTGTACACTACTGGAAAAAATTATAAGGGTGGTGCTCAAATGAATTGTTATCTAGAGAAAAATATTTTTTAAATAATTTGAGTAAATAATTTACGGGTTTAAAAGTTTTTTGGCGGGCCAGTTTTTGACTTTCCTCGGTCCGTGTCTGGACCGCGGTCCGCCAGTTGCCGATCGCTTCTCTAGAGTTGTAACAGCGGAAAATTTAACGTAAATAGTTACAGTTACAGTAGGACTGTCTAGTTTAAAATGAATATTAAATACAAATTTTAAAGAGAATTTTTCGAGAGACGAAGATACATAGATTCTGACTGCACTATAATATTTTGCAAAGATAAAAAGCTGAGGAATTCAGATTTATTTCCGTAAAAGGAAGCCAGTGTAGGAAACAGAATAAATCGCTGACTTGCCTTGCACCTTAATCTGTGCAAGGCCGTGATAAATTTTACAGAACAAAAGAGCGTAATTGCGACTGGCGGGAAATTTCATATATAAAGTGTTTAAATAAGTAGTTTTTGCTACTGGTATTGACTAGATATCAATGAGAGAAAAGTTATAATTTTAATATGCGTTCTTATGTTAATTTTGAATGGACTTAGTCTCAATAGATTTTTGATAATATTCTGGCATTATTCTGCGATGTACAGGATGGTAAGAAACAGTCTGAAAAGCTTGAAAGAGTATTGCAGCGTAGGTTGTGTTGAGAAGTAACTGTTAAAAAAAATTCGATACTTTGCGCCATTTCTGAGTTAATCAGCATTGAAGTGATCCAATAGAGTTACTTACCACAGGTAAAGAAACTCCTTAGGTCTGTGAAAGTACTGTTAGGCCGGTAATTTCCGTTAACGACGTTTATGTAGGAAGATAGCTATCTGTGATTACTTCCAAATACTACTATCACTTTTTAAAAAATCACGTGTACTTATAAACGATCCATCAAAAAGCAAGGAATCTTTGTAAGAATACAGTCAGACGCATTAGAACTAAAATAGTTTTCTACGTATACTAAATATTTTGTGCTGGAAAACCTACATAGAGGTGCGATAGCAAACAGGGAGCAATTAAACTATAGGATAACGGTAATACGTCGTCAAGTGTCGACCATATAGTGCTTGTTTACACTGTGTTAAATAAATTAAATGATACTTGCTTACGAAGTGGCATAGTCCACATGTCAGTTTCTACAGTTAGTCTCATCGTACTCATATCCTCTCTGACGCAGACAGTCCATCCCATCCTTGGTCTTCCCCTCGGTCTATTACCTCTGATATCTTCTTGCACCAACTGGTTGATGATGCAGTCTTCTCGACGCATTACGTGCTCATTCCACTTCATCTCCTCTGTGTAATCACCGCCCCAGTGTGCTGCGAATTGTGCAACTACCGTAGTTTGAGGTTTTTCCTTTTTCTCCAGTCGTCTCCATCCTTCACTTGCGTAAAAATCTTTCTCGGCACTGCATTATGAAATATGAGGAGTTTTCTTTCTACCTTTTAGGTCAGAGTCCAGGTTTCTGCTTCTTATAGAACCACCAAATCTTCATGTACCTCGATAATAGCCCGGACTCGAGCAGCTTTCCAAGTCTGAAATATATACGTTTGAAATGTGATTGAAATTACGTAACTGACAGTAGTTTGAAACACAACTGTTCGAATGGGGATGGCATGTGAACGTGTCCCTTGTGCGCTTTGCCATGTACTGAATTTTTCTGCCTGCGAGAATGTAAATTCAATTTAGCTGCGAGAATATAAACTGTCAATAACTTTAAACCAAACAAACACTGCATGATTCCAGAATGAGATTTTCACTCATCAGCGGAGTGTGCGCTGATATGAATCTTCCGGCAGATTAAAACTGTGTGCCGAACCGAAACTCGAACTCGGTACCTTTGCCTTTCGAGGGCAAGTGCTTTACCATCTGACCTACCCAAGCACGACTCACGCCCTTCCTCACAACTTAACGTCTGCCAGTACCTCGTCACCTACCTATCAAACTTTACAGAAGCTCTCCTGCGTGAGTCGTGCTTGGATAGCTCAGATGGTAGAGCACTTGCCCGCGAAAGGCAAAGGTCCCGAGTACGAGGATCAGTCCGGCACACAGTTTTAATCTGCCAAGAACTTTCAAAGACTGCATAAATTTACGTAACACCTAAACTGATCTGATTCAGTCCGCCTGCTTAGCTGAGTGCGCCGACACTGTAGCTCAGTGTGTTCGGTCAGAGGGCTAGCTGTCCTCTGTAATCAAAAAACTGGGTGAACGGACCGACGTAGAACTTGAACAGGCGTCCGCCCCAGCCAACAATGCCATAAGCTCGTGTTTCATTGTTGTATCTGATGCAACACTATTGATTTGAAATTGGCCAGCCGGCCGAAGTGGCCGTGCGGTTAAAGGCGCTGCAGTCTGGAACCGCAAGACCGCTACGGTCGCAGGTTCGAATCCTGCATCGGGCATGGATGTTTGTGATGTCCTTAGGTTAGTTAGGTTTAACTAGTTCTAAGTTCTAGGGGACTAATGACGTCAGCAGTTGAGTCCCATAGTGCTCAGAGCCATTTGAACCATTGAAATTGGCCATGGTAATAAAACAGAACTTGGTCAATTAGAAAATAATGCCGCCTGTGCTTAATGGATGCTATCCCTGAAATAATAAAATTTCATATCTTTATCTATGCAATGGTAACGCTCTTAGTACTGCTCTCTGTTAGTACTTTAAATTGTGTAGTTAGCAAACAGCTATTGTACAAGGCTGTTGCTTAGCATACATTTTAATTAAATCGTAGTATGTCACTGAAACAATAACTTCTTGAGAAAAATAGTTAATCAAAAATGACATGCATGGATCTGGGAACTGCTATCGACTGGGATGAGTAACAATATGACACTAACTTTAAAACTTGTATTTTGACTCTTTTAAAATTAATAATGCTCACATCTAACACATTCAGTAAACTGACTGTACCTTAACAAAATCATTGGATGTGAGTGCTATACACTGACTCAATCATCACTTATGAATAAGCGCATTGCATTAGTAACAAAACAACTTTCTTTACATTCATTATTTTCAGCTTCCGTTGAGATTCCTTTTACAATTAAAAAACATAGTAGTATGTTTCAAATAAAGTAATCATTACTGCCCGTAGCGATTAAGTGTACATTCAGCACACATCAGATACAACACGTCTTATTTGACCATCTGTGGTCCAATATAATATTTTCTTACGAAACTTAATTGACTTGGGACAGTATTCAGTGAAAGGAATGAGCTAGGCCAGGAAATAATGGTAATAATTCAAACAGGAAACAGATCAATGGTTTGCACTTGAAAGATGTATACACAGTAAGCAATTATTAATTACTGTAACTGCTGGTTATGCCCTTAATTTTGTGTTATTGCATAAACAAATGGCTCTGAGCACTATGGGACTTAACATCTGAGGTCATCAGTCCCCTAGACATAGAACTACTTAAACCTAACTAACCTAAGGACATCACACACATCCATGCCCGAGGCAGGATTCGAACCTGCGACGTAGAAGCAGCGCGGTTCCGGACTGAACCACGTAGAACGGCTCGGCCACATCGGCCGGGTTTGCATAAACAAACCGAATGTACTGCATGGACGTTTAATTGAAACCGTTTGAACAATCCTATCTGTCATCACATAAATGCCTTCTGCTTTATCATCACTACGACTACTCTATTTGTTAGATGACTGTTGGTGCAATATTTACAACAATTGGGCGATAGTGATTTTGAATCTATCAATATTCAGATTTTGTACGTGTTCAGATTCACACTTAGGTTAACACCAGAAGTAGCTGTAGAAACTGACGAATTTCGATTATTAATTGTAGATAACCGGACATTTTTGACTATTAATTTTCATTCTCAACCGTTTCCAATTTAGGGACGCAGGTGTACGTAAAACGTTGTGTCGGATATGAGAATGAACTGCGTTGTGAACTAAAAATACACTAACCTTCACAGCACTGGCCACAATTGAGAAGGCGCGAGCAGATTCGGCCCTTGACCTTCACAACACCCTCTGCATTGTTTGCCATCCGCTCGCCTGTCTTGCGCTCTTCCTCCTCTCCGTAGCTCACTCCGAATAGAAAGGCAAGAGTAGGGCGGAATACATCTATTCATCATATGTGAAGCGCAAGTACTTCTTCCTCAAATGCGACTCTGAAAACTACCTTATCAATTCTGTCAAACACAGTGACTGTATTACTTATCATGTCGATATAAAATGACGTGACAGCACTCATGGGACAGCAATATGCACATACACATCTACATCTACATCTACATGATTACTCTGCAATTCACATTTAAGTGCTTGGCAGAGGGTTCATCGAACCACAATCATACTATCTCTCTACCATTCCACTCCACAAGAGCGCGCGCGAAAAACGAATACCTAAACCTTTCTGATCGAGCTCTGATTTCTCTTATTTTATTTTGATGATCATTCCTACCTGTGTAGGTTGGCCTCAACAAAATATTTTCGCATTCGGAAGAAAGAAGTTGGTGACTGAAATTTTGTAAATAGAGCTCGCCGTGACGGAAAACGTCTTTGCTTTAATGACTTCCATCCCAACTCGCGTATCATATCTGCCACACTCTCTCCCCTATCAAGTGATAATACAAAACGAGATGCCCTTTTTTGCACCCTTTCGATGTCCCTCGTCAATCCCACCTGGTAAGGATCCCACACCGCGCAGCAGTATTCTAACAGAGGACGAACGAGTGTAGTGTAAGCTGTCTCTCTAGTGGACTTGTTGCATCTTGTAAGTGTCCTGCCAATGAAACGCAACCTTTGGCTCGCCTTCCCCACAATATTATCTATGTGTTCTTTCCAACTGAAGTTGTTCGTAATTTTTACACCCAGGTACTTAGCTGATTTGACAGCCTTGAGAATTGTACTATTTATCGAGTAACCGAATCTCAACAGATTTCTTTTGGAACTCATGTGGATCACCTCACACTTTTCGTTATTTAGCGTCAACTGCCACCTGCCACACCATACAGCAATCTTTTCTAAATCGCTTTGCAACTGATACTGGTCTTCGGATGACCTTACTAGACGGTAAATTACAGCATCATCTGCGAACAACCTAAGAGAACTGCTCAGATTGTCACCCAGGTCATTTATATAGACCAGGAACAGCAGAGGTCCCAGGACGCTTCCATGGGGAACACCTGATATCACTTCAGTTTTACTCGATGATTTGCCGTCTATTACTACGAACTGCGACCTTCCTGACAGGAAATCACGAATCCAGTCGCACAACTGAGACGATACCCCATAGGCCCGCAGCTTGATTAGAAGTCGTTTGTCAGGAACGGTGTCAAAAGCTTTGCGGAAACCTAGAAATACGAAATCAACTTGAGATCCCCTGTCGATAGCGGCCATTACTTCGTGCGAATATAGAGCTAGCTGCGTTGCAGAAGAACGATATTTTCTGAAACCATGCTGATTACGTATCAATAGATCGTTCCCTTCGAGGTGATTTATAATGTCTGAATACAGTATATGCTCCAAAACCCTATTGCAAACCGACGTCAATGATATAGGTCTGTAGTTCTATGGATTACTCCTATTACCCTTCTTAAACACTGGTGCGACCTGTGCAATTTTCCAATCTGTAGGTACAGATCTATCGGTAAGCGAGCGGTTGTATATGATTGCTAAGTGGGGAGCTATTGTATCAGCGTACTCTGAAAGGAACCTAATCGGTATACAATCTGGACCTTGGCAATCCCTAAGGTATCTACTTCTAAGAAACTCATGCTAGCAGCTGTTCGTGTTTCAAATTCTGGAATATTCCATTCGTCTTCCCTGGTGAACGAATTTCGGAAAACTGCGTTCAATAACTCCGCTTTAGCGGCAGAGTCGTCGGTAACAGTACCATCGGCACTGGGCAGCGAAGGTATTGACTGCGTCTTGCCGCTTGTGCACTTTACATACGACCAGAATTTCTTCGGATTTTCTACCAAATTTCGAGACAATGTTTCGTTGTGGAACCTATTAAAGGCATCTCGCATTGAAGTCCCTGCCTAGTTTCGCGCTTCTGGCGGTATTAGCGCGTACACTCGGTATAAAAGGGAAGTACATTGGCGGAGCTGTCATTTGTACTCAGGTCATTCATTTGAAAAGGTTTCCGACGTGATTACGGACGCACAACGGGAATTAACAGACTTAGACGCGGAATGGTAATTGGAGCTAGAGCCAAGGGACATGGGGAATCCAGTATTCCGAGATCCACACAGTCAACAGTGTGCCGAGAATACATCACCTCAGGCTTTACCTCTCACCACGGACAACGCAGTGGCGGACGGTCTTCACTTAACGACCGAGAGCAGCGACGTTTGCTTAGGGTTGTCAGTGCTAACAGAAAAGCAACACTGCGTGAAATAACCGCAGACATCAGTATGGAACGTACGACGAACGTATGCGTTAGGACAGAGCGGCGAGATCTGGCGGTAATAGGCTATGGCAGCAGACGACCGACGCGAGTGCCTTTGCTAGCAGCACGACATCGGCTGCGGCGCCTCTCATGGGCCGTGACCATATCGATTGGATCCTAGACAACTGGAAAACCGTGCCGTGGACAGATGAGTCCCGATTTCAAATGAGCTGATGGTAGGGTTTGAGTGTGGCACAGACTCCACGAAGCTATGGATCCAGGTTGTCAACAAGGCACTGTGCAAGCTGGTGGCGGCTCTGTAATGGTGTGGGCTGTGTTTACATGGAATGGACTGGGTCCTGTGATCCAACTGAACCGATCATTGACTGGAAATGGCTATCTTCGGCTACTTGGAGACCATTTTCAGACATTCGTGGACCTTATGTTGCCAAACAACGATGGAATTTTTATGGGTGACTGCACCGTGTCACTGGATCACAGTTGTTCGTATTTGGTATGGCGAACATTCTGCACAATTTGCGCGAATGATTTGGCTACCCAGATCGCCCGGCATGAATCGCATCGAACATTTAAGGGACATAAATGAGAGGTCAGTTCGTGCACAATATCCTTCATAGGCAAAGTTGCCGCAGTTATGTAGGGCTATAGAGGTAGCGTGGCTCAATATTTCTGCAGGGGCATCCAGTTACTTGTTGAGTCCATGTGAAGCGTCCCCTTAGAAAAATTAATTATGACTGTGCTTACCCTGACACACAACATTTTTAGCGCAACGCAATCTGACTTTCAAAAATCCCTACAAAAGAATGGCCCTGACTAACATTAACCATACCTTTCACAAATCACTTACCTCACCAAAAATCTTCGTTACTCGAACTACTGCAAAACAGCGAGCGCCACTACTGCCAGCTAAATAAAAGATTCAAACTACGGAAGGGACTAACTACTGATAGGCATAGTTAGCAAATGAAAGATTTTAATAGAGAACAAACAATGTATTTACCTTAATAGTCATCAAAAGTCATCATATATATAGTAGTTCATAACATCCAGTCTTACAAATTTCAAAACTCCGCCATCTCTCTCCCCACATCCACCACTGCTGGCGGCTCACCTCCAACTGCGCAACGCTACGCGCTGTTCACATCCAGCTGCCGCTGCCCAACACTACAATGGCAGACAACAATGCAAACTAGCCACAGACTGCACACAGCACAGCCAGTGATTTTCATACAGAGCGCTACGTAACGTTGCCAATAAGAAAACATAAACAGCCTACTTACACATGCTACGTCGAGTGGCTGCACTACGCTGGGCAAAAGGAAGTCCGACACGATATTATGAGGTTTGCCATTATTTTTTCACCGCAGTGTAAAACCAAGCCGATTAAAGCCGAGATACGGTGCATCCGTATCTCGCAATCAGAAAACTAATGCGGATTCAGTTCAAAGAGGGGTGCATCGCATGCCACAATGTCCTAAAGGCTTTAAATACCGAAATTTTGCCTGACATTTAAATACAGTGTCGAACAAAAACCGATGAGTTTTTTTTATTAATCTTCCAGGGGTCGGTGCCTTGAAACGTCATATTTTAGTAGAACGTCAGTTTTTTTCTGAAATATAATCACATACGAAATGCCTTTCCGCGCCGATTCGTCGTTTATCCTCATTTTATTATGACAAATCCTACCCAAAAGACGCGTTCCGGTGGTTTCAACTATTGTATCCAGTCAGTCTGAAAAGTTTCGAGACTGGATTAATAAAAAGTAGAAAAAAGTAAAGATGGTGGTATTAATGCTTCAGGTGTTCTACTCAGTCTCTCAGAGGTTGAATAAAGCGCACGCAACGTTCATACAACCATGTGACACGGTATGAAAAATTTTTGTTTCTGATGTTCACCTCGCGAGCCACATTCGCAGCTGCTTCGGTCTTGGCGAACCATCAGAGATCCATTCTGTACTCACCGTTTGGTGGTAGGTTCGCATTAGTAACACAAAGGCTCGTCACCTGTGATGATTTTTTTGTACAAAGGAACTATCCGCGGTATTCATAACCAAGTCGCGTGCATGCGTCGTCGTTTTTCTCGGGGAGTCAAGACGTGCGTAACAAACTTTGCACTCACTTTTCTCTTCCACAAAACATGATGTGGAATGTCTTGAACACTTCATCTGGATATGTTCAAATCGTTGCTCCATTGCCATCTGTGAGACAACGTGGACACGCCATGGGCACACATCCACTACTTAGCACTGCCTGTTCACAATTGGGTGGTGGAATGCACATCTGTTGTTCACAGCTGTTCCTCAAGCTAGCACTGTAGGTACTGCACTGATGTCGCTTATATTCCAGGAATCAAATCAGTCTAGTAACTTTTTGAACGGGCGGTGCGTATTTATAGCAAGTTAAGTTATAACACACGGTGAAATTAAAAGACACATCACGTAGGAATTATTCGAATTGGACAGCAATCGCTAGATATGATGTATATGTACAAACAGACTAATGTTTACAATTTCAGAAAAATTCCATACTTTAAATGGGGGAAAGTGCTGCACAAGTTAAGCAAGTCAATAATGCGTTGGTCCACTTCTGGTCCTTATGCAAGCAATTATTCGGTTTGGCATTGACTGCTAGCGTTATTGAATGCCCTCCTGAGGAATATCATGCCAAACTCTGCCCAATTGGCACGTTATATCATCAAAATCTCTAGCTGTATGGAGAGCCTTGCCCGTAATGCTCCAAAAGTTCTCAATTGCGGGGAGACACGGCGGCCCTACTAGCCACGGTAAGATTTGGCAAGCACGAAGACATGCGGGCCATATGGCGGACGACCACTGTCCGGGGTATTTCCAAACACATCTTCGGCCTGGAATCCCATTGGAGTAGAATTGTCTTTAATGATGAGCTCCGCTTCCAATTGAGCCCCGATGACCAGAAAAGACGGTTCTGGAGACGCTCCGTACAGCGGTGGGATATCAACGTGACTGTCGTCCGGTATATGGCCCGACAACCGGAAGTGATGGTCTGGGGTTCGTGTCTTTTCATAGCAGGACCCCTTTGGTAGTCGTCCGCGGCACCCTTACGGCACAGCGGTACCTCAACGATATTCTCTGTCCGGTTTTGTTCCCCTTCAGACTTACTTTTCTGCAAGATAATTCTTGCCCGCACACAGCGAGAGTTTCTGCTGCTTGTCTTCGCGCTTGCCAAACACTACTTCGGCCTGCAATGTCGCCGAAACGTTTGCAGCATTATTGGCAGGGCCGTACTACCAACTCGGGATTTGGACGCTCTAACACGCCAATTGGGCAAAATTTGGCACGATATCCCTCAGGAGGAAATCCAACAAATCTGTCAATTAATGCCAAGCCGAATAACTGCTTGCATAAGGACCAGTGTTGGACCAACGCGTTATAGACCTTCTCAGTTTGTGAAGCTCTTTCTTTTAAATACGTCATCCGATTTTTCTGGTACTTCAATCGTTTGTTTGTCTGTGCATGTGCATCTCATCTAACGATTTCCGCCCTATTCGGATAAACCCTTCGTGGTGTGTCCTTTTCTTCCCACGGATTTATAGCATCTAGCAAATACAGGCTTCAACTACAAACAGTATATTCCAATACATACGACATCTTAGCTTCTGATTCTGACGTAGAAAGCTGTCTCGCATCTCGTTGGTCACATTCTGGTCCACGAAACAAAACTCTGACGTCTTTTGCACTTCAGAACCCGCCAAGTGAAATTCCACGTTGTGATGTCACACAACTCGTCCAGCTCCATGTCCACCTTCACTTTCACATCCTGTGTGAAAACGGCTTAAGCTCACCTGACCGCTCGTGCGAACCTGCGCTCCAAAAAAAACGAGTAGAATACTTTTCACTCGTGTACCACTGTGGGCCCTGAAATGAAAGCCCTGTTTTAAGAATTATGTTGTACAAAACTCTGGTGTGGGATTATGTGGGTGATTACGTGCTAATGTGCTACAAACAGACAGGAAACCTCTTGGGTGGACATCAAGCAGGGATCGAAGTCAAAGTCAATGTTCAAGGAGGGGTGCGTGGATTGGCATGGACTGGGTCGCGCCACAGGCGCCTCAAACGACGCAGTAATGTCTTTGACACATACTATGCCGTGGTTGCTGATTCAGCTTTACATCAAACGTCACAGGCCACTAAATGAAACAGTCGCTCATTCAGCATACTCCGAAATTCCGATTTGTTCGATATCAAGTTATAAACAATCTAATTCACTTATTGCTGTTTTAGTTCCTTTTATCGTCGAATGAGACAACTAATTTACTATTACCAATGACTTCTTATTTATATCCACAACGCGTTTCGAAGGTTGAAACCTCCATCACCATATGGATCTGCATGTGTTAGTATGACATGTGTATTGGTGTATTGTGACTAGGGAGTAACCTATGACATTGTCTAGTTGAGAAAAAATACTATGTAGCAAAACAACGCTACTGTTTCAGAGTAAGTTTTAACGGATTGTAGAGATCTTAGGTTGAGTTGATGAATAAATGCGTTATAATCATTATTTGAAGTGGTATACAAATCCTTTTGTGGAAAGTTCATATAGCTTAAACTTCATACTCGTTTATATAATCAGATGACATGCCTTAAACCTTAAGTACAATAATTATACTGTTAACAGTGGTAAAATTATACACAAATAACAATTTTGGCTGCTATTCAGATACAGAGGATGAGAGGACTGCGAAAAAGAGAACTACGTTTTGGGTATGCTAGAGCTGTGGGTTTGTATAATTAATATGTTACGTGTTGAACTTAAGTAATCGCTGAAGTAACGCGGTTATACCGAGTTAAAGACTTCCAGAAAGAAATACTCTTAGCAATACACTGAAGAGCCAAAGAAACTGGTACACCTGCCCTATACCGTGTAGGGTCCCCGCGAGCACGCAGAAGTGCCACTGTGCTACGTGGCATGGACGCGGCTAATGTCTGAAGTGGTGCTGGAGGCAATTGACGCCATGAATCCTGCAGGTTGTCCAGAGTATGACGGGGTGGAGATCTCTTCTGAACAGCACATTGCAAGGCATCCCAGACAAGCTCAGTAATGATCATGTCTGGGGAGTTTGGTGGCCAGCGAAGTGTTTAAGCTCAGAAGAGTGTTCCTGGAGCCACTCTGTAACAATTCTGGACGTGTGGGGTGTCGGATTGTCCAAGACCGTCGGAACGCACAATGAACGTGAACGGATGCAGGTGATCAGACAGGATGCTTACGTATGTGTCACTTGTCCGAGTCGTATCTAGACGTATTGGGGGTCCCATATCACTCCAGCTGCACGCGCCCACACCATTACAAAACCTGAACCAGTTTGAAGAGACCCTTACTGACATGCAAGCCCCATGGACTCATAAGGTTGTCTCAATACGCCGGCCGCTGTGGCCGAGCGGTTCTAGGCGCTTCAGTCCAGAATCACGCGGCTGCTACGGTCGCAGGTTCGAATCCTGCCTCGGGCATGGATGTGTGTGATGTCCTTAGGTTAGTTAGGTTTAAATAGTTCTAAGTCTAGGGGACTGATGACCTCAGATGTTAAGTCCAATACTACTTAGAGCTATTTGAACCATTTTTTGTCTCAATATGCGTACACGTCCATCCGCGACATAATTTGTGTTTGTAGTCATCAACAGTCTAATATCGGTGTTGACGGGCCAAGGCTGGGCTTAAAGCTTTGTGTCGTGCAGTCATCAAGGTTGCACTTCTGTCAAGATGAACGATTCTCTTCAGTCGTCGTTGGTCCCGTTGTTACAGGATCTTTTTCCGCGCCCAGCGATGTCGGAAATTTGATGTTTTACCGGGTTCTTGATGTTCATGGTGCTCTCGTGAAGTGGTCGTACGAGAAAATCCTCACTTCATCGCTGCGTTAGAGATGCTGTGTCCCATCGCTCGAGCGCCGACCTTAACACCACGTTGAAACTCACTTAAATCTTGATAACGTGCCATTGTAGTAGCAATAACCAATCTAACAAGTGCGTCAGACATTTGCTATATAGACGTTGCCGACCGCAGCGCCGTATTCTGCCTGTTAACATATCTCTGCATTTGAATATGCATCGTTTTACCAGTTTCTTTGGCGATTCAGTATATAAACAGATATATGTAATATCAGCTTTGACGGGGGTACAAACTGTCGGTTCTGGTTCGGTGGATCTATTGAGTTCGGTGTGTTAGGCAAGTTTCTGTTCATTGGAAAATATAAAAGGAAGCATGCAAATAACTAAATTAATTCATGGAAAATATGAAGGAGACTGAAGGCAAAAAGTAAATAGTTAAATTAATTATTCAAGGAAAACATTAAGTGGAGGATGGAGGCAGAGGGAGAAAGAAAGAGGGCGTGGAGGGACAGAATGAGATTCAGACACAAAGGAGAAGAGCAAAGTTTTTCAGAGCTGGGGTTTCTTAACTGTTCCATGTTACAACGCAGTAAACGATGGAGTAATACATTGGTTATGCTTTAAAAATACGTAGGAAGATATACAATTTTTGCTATCAGTGGACATAGTGTCAAGCTGGCAGGGCTACAATCTGTTGGTCTGGCGGTATATTTGTAAATGAGGCCACCCATTGTTCGTTTGGAGAATTTCGTGATAACCTGGTAACAGATTTTTATTGTAATAATAATTCCATGTCGCTGAACATCGTTGTGCCAGTCTTTAAATTCGACGCTAACCTGTCCCAGTAATACTGCCGGGGAATGGAACCTATAGTTTGACATGGGACCCAGATCACGTGCCGTTTCTGGTAAATCGCCACACCGTTGGAAGGTGCAGGCTGGATTAAAGGCAAACTGAAAAAATTTCGATATCCTTTCGAGGTACTAGCTTTATTGCTAGTACCATGTCACAATTTACTTTTCAGTCATAGTGTGTCCTCGCAAGATCAGTATGTTTTCATACTGTGTTACAATGCATTTTCGTGGGGTTTTCATATATGCTTTACTGTTGTATACCCTGTAGATATATGCTAAGGTGCTATTTCTTACCTGCTGATCATTGCAGTGTTAGATTTCTTGCTTCCATGGCTAAGCGCAACATGGATAAAACTTCTCCAACAGATGTGTTGTGAGTCGCGACGTCATGTTGCGTGACATAATCGTGTTGAGTGTGTAAAGATATTTCGCTCTATCCTGAGGTCTGATCTTTATTAGATTTTAATACGACGCATGTTGTAGCAGTTGTCGCAACGGTCCTCAGTCCAACAACTGGTCTGATACAGCTCTTCGTGCTAATCTATCTCGTGCAAGGCTCACGGGCGATACGTGACTGCTGCCACATGTATCCATTTCAACCTGCTTCCTGTATTCGAATCTTGGTCTCCCTCTACGGCCCTTACTTCTCCAAACCCCTCCTTTCCCTCCCCCCCCCCCCCGCCCCTCCACGTCACAGACACACACACACCACACTTCGCTCCATTATCCAACTGACGGCTCCTTGATGCCTCAGTCAGTGTCCTATGAATTGATCACGTCTTCAGTCACGTTGTGCCATAAATTTCTTTTTTCCTCATTTCGATTCAGTACCGTCTCGATAGTTATCTTCTCATTTAACACCACATCTCAAACACTTCTTTTCCAGCTTTTCCATAATCCATGGTTCACTTTCATACAATGCTGTGCTCCAAAAGCACGCTCTCAGTTGTGTGTTCCTGAAGTGAAGCCCTATGTTTGATACTAATAGACATCTTTTTGCGAGAAATTTCTTCTTTGCCTCCGCTAGTCTGCTTTTTCCATCAAACATAATTTTCTTCCAAGTTATCAGGATATTTTCATTTCGCCCACTTCGTCGTCATGAACTGTGATATCAAGTTTATCATTAATCTCATTTCTGCTGTCCTTAATAACTTCCTTTTTTCTTCGGTTTACTCCCAATTCATTTATGTGGTACGTATACGGGGTGAGCATTAAGTCTTTCGCTGCTATAAAAATCTATTTCTAATGAACTATGCTATTTGTGGCTATGCAGTCTGTTGCAGACGGTAGCTTAACTCGAAGCTTTTTAAGGATAGAGTTCCACACGAACTTCTCTCTCTCCATATTTTTGCCAACAGCTCCTCCGTCACCGCCTCTACAGTATCTCTTATTTGTATCGTAAGAGTTTGCACATCAGGAGCTGGTGAACAGAACACATTACGCTAACGTAACCCCACGAAGAAGCCATGAGTGGGTATGCCTGTCGAACGTGGTGGCTATGATTTTAGACAGTCTCTGTGAATCCATCTGTCCGGCTATGTCTCATCCAAGAACTGGCGAACAAATACCTCCCACTGTGGCTGTGTACCATTTTTTAACATTCCCCGTAGTTAAAATTCCTGAAAATGACATGCAACGTTAAGTTCCAACGTCTTGCCGTAATGGCAAGCCCAGTAAAAAAACACGTCCTGTAATTGTGTTGCTCATTAAGCCCCACCACACAGTCGCTTTCGGACTGTCCCTTACCTTCTGCACTGCGATATGTGGGTTCTTCAACCCTCAGATCCGGACATTATGTCAATTTACTTTCCCGACGATATGAAAATCAGCTTCATCGGAAAAACAAACTTCATTGAGATAGTCATTCTGTGCCTCGATTCGTTCCAGCATGTTGCTCGTCTTGGCCAGTCATACGCCGGTAAACCTTGAGTGAGTTGCAGTTTTGTATGCATGGATATGCAACCGTTTGTGTAAAATCGCCACCACAGTGCTCTGAGGTTTGCCTGTTTCTCTGGAAAGATGATGCGTCGATTCCCGCGTACAGCGCCGAAACACTGTGCGCACGCTATCAACAGCCTCGTCCCTCACTCCATGTTTACCATCCACAGCGGACAGATGTAGACCACATTTACTTCAGAGCTGTCGCTAAACTGTAATAGGAGACCGTGTTTCATGGAACCACAAAACACACTGCATTTTCTCCTGCGTAGACGCCACTGTGACGGCCGCGCTGCTGAATTACGCTACCTGCAACGGGATGGACAGAAAAGAAAGCAGATGCCGTCAGAGCACATGTGTGGACATAATTATGAATCGGGGGAAATCACATATGGAGTTCCCCAAGGCTCAATCTTACGTCCACTCTTCTTCCTCGTATATGGAGGAAGAGGAGATTAATGTTTCAAATGGTTCAAATGGCTCTGAGCGCTATGGGACTTAACAGCTGTGGTCATCATTCCCCTAGAACTTAGAACTACTTAAGCCTAACTAACCTAAGGACATCACACACATCCATGCCCGAGGCAGGATTCGAACCTGCGACCGTAGCAGTCGCGCGGTTCCGGACTGCGCGCCTAGAACCGCGAGACCACCGCGGCCGGCGATTAATGTGTATCATCCCGTCGATAACGAGGTCATTAGAGACGGCGCACAAGTTCGGATTAGGGAAGGATGGGGAAGGAAATCGGCCCTTTCAAAGGAACCATCCCGGCATTTGCCAGTAGCGATCTAGGTAAATCACGTAAAACCTAAATCAGGATGGCAGGACGCGAGTTCGAACCGTCGTCCTACCGAATGCAAGTCCTGTGAGCTAACCACTGCGCCATCTCGCTCGGTACCTCATATATGTAAACGATATTCCGTCTAATACACAACAAACAGATTTGGTTCTTTTTGCAGATGACACTAGTGTTATTATGAGACCAAACATGCATACAGAAACAAAATATATGGTAAAAAAATTCTTAAAGTGTCACTTGCTGCTTTTCAGCGAATGGTCTCACCCTCAATTTTGAAAACCCGCAATATATTCAGTTCTGCACATCTAGGGTTGCTACACCAGTGCTGGTGTGAGGAAACAATAAATATGGGGAAACTTCAAGGTTGTTGTGTGTTCACAACGATAAAAATTTAACCTGGAAAAAGCACATTTCGGAACTCCTAAAACAACTCTGTTTAGCCACATTTCCACTTAGAATCATTGCAAACGTTGAGGAGAGACAAGTCAGTAAGATGACATATTTTGTATGTCTTCATTCAGTAATATCATATGGAACAATGTTCTGGGGTAATTCCTCTTTAAGAAAGAAAATCTTCGTTGCTCAAAAACGTTGTGTAAGAATAATGTATGGCGATCACCCACTATCATCTCATGGACTTCTGTTTAAGGGGCTGGGCTTTCTGACAATTGCTTCACAGCAAATTATTCCCCCATTAAGTTTGTTGTAAATAATCCACTGCATTTCAAAAGCAACAATTATGTACGTAATTACAATACCAGAAGGAAAAATGAGATTCACTATTCCACATTAAGACTGTCTTCAGCGCAAAAAGGGGTGCGCAAAGCTGCAACAATAGTTTTTGATCACTTACCCTGTGATATAAAATGTCTGATGGATAGCAAAGTAAAATTTCAAAACAAACGGAGAAGGTTTCTTTATTATTATAGAATTACTAACTCACGTCTGTGTATCTTTTTCCTTTTTGTAAAAACAGTTTAGAAATGCTTAGAATGTAACAATTTATTAAGTGAATGTAAAATGACTCCTTCCACATCACTACCATTTTTTGTGCAAAATGATCCATGGAATATTAAACTAATTAAATAATTAAATAACTAAAAACATCGTGAATTAAGCTATACCATTTTCAATAAAGCGCGTAGCTGTACCGAGTATAGACACTTAGAAATAAATTTTTGTATCCAGAGAAAGAATTTACGCTCAATCTGTACTGTTTCTTTTATTCAAGAGTGCCTGCAGTTCTTCCTTGCTTTCATTTAAGATAACAAAATCATCAGCGAATCTTATCATTGACATCCTTTCACCCTGAATTTTAATTGTACTCATAGCCGAGTCTAGCGTATTATATGGAAGTTGAATACATTTCAAATGTGAGTACATTTCGTAATAGGGTACGCGCGTTTCATCATTGCTATGGGCCTCGCACGACCTAAAACCATCACTGGTCAGAAGGGCTTCCATCTGAATTTTCACCTTATCCATCATCATCAGTCACAACAAATCTCTAATAAACACTGAGCGCTGTACCAGAACTATGACAGTCACGCTTAGTTTCAAATTGTACAGTAGAGAGACCACTGTGGTCGACCTCGCCACTATTGATGAAGGTTGTCGCACGCATCGTGTTTAATAAAGCGAATATTGTAGATCTTTCTGCACGGCCCACTGGACACTTACCTCAGTGAGTATAATGTAGCCGCATCACAAAACTTACACGTCAGCCCTTCTACATTCTAATGTAGTTCGTATTTAATAACGGGAATTAATTTCGTGTGAATTCAGGAGTGCTCTTTCGTGATATGGCGTACAAAAGCAAGTTTACAGGGAGTTTACATCGCGCTCTAAACTTCAGAAAGAAGCCGATACTTCGCTACAAAAATTTTAACAAGCTGCCAGCGTATTTCAAAGGGGGAAGTTTGAAACTGGCGTGTAATTAAAAAGAGGAAGTTAAAGATATAAATTCTCAGCCTCCTGCGTGTTTTCTGCTACCATTCTAATCTTGTTTATGGAATATAACTGTAATTGTTTTCTCAGTGTCGCTTTTCCGTAGTTAGATGAGTCGAACTTCTAGCGTTTGTTAAATGCTGCAAACCACTCACGAAGTCACTGCTAAGTTTACAACTGTGTATACAGGGTGTTTCAGAAGTGATTGTTAAGATCTATGGAACTGATAGTATAGACTATATTGACTAATTTGGATAATTATTCCACGTAACATATCGCAGTTCGGGAAGAAAAGTGTCCAAGTCGGAGAATGGCAATTTTTAGTTTGTCACCGAAAAATAAGTGTGAATTACCCGAACGTGCCCTACAAACGTTACACCTATATCCCACAGTTTGTTCACTTGACATTTGGGTCAGATTTGTTGAAAGCTGCTCCATGATTCGCCACGACAAGAGCGGTGTTCCATCAGCATTTCTACTGACGGAAGTGCGTGGGTCATTCAAGAAGAGCGGTACATTCTGAGTTGTCACACTTTTCATGTATGATGTAAGTTGAACGTAATTTTTAATATCATTGATTATGCAATGTCTTTTTATAAAGTGTCTGCATCATACATTACGATGTCCTTCAGAGTGTATGCATGACCGAAGGAACAGACGCTGTTTTGACAGTTACAGCCTGTGTAAATATTGGGAAATTTTGTGATATTTGCAAGATCTGTAACTGTCAAAACAGTTTCAGTTCCAGAATGTCTGAAGGACATTGTAACCTAGGATGCGTAGGGTGTATAAACACAGACACTGTAATAATCAATGACATGGGTCAAAATGACGATTATAAATATAAAATTTTTGTCTCTACCTGTGCTGGAATCACGAGTTCCAGCATAAGTGATCCTGATTCTACTGTATTGCTTACGCAACTATTTACAAATGCTGAGCATTTCGATGTGGCATTTGTGTAGCAGTTTTGTAATGGAGACGCTGTTTCTACATGTAGAGAATGACGTGAACGATTTTTTAACTACAGAGTACCAGATGCTAGGGTGTTTACTCACGTTTTCGCTAAACTACGTGAAACTGGTCCAGTGACCAATAGTCATATTTCATCTGGACGTGAAAATGAACAAAGTGTGGATAGAGAAGAAGACGTCATTCTGTTGGTAGAATGTAGTCCTTCGCCAAGTACAAGCAGATTTTGTACTTGTATCGTTGTCCACAAGAATATGGTGTACGTTATGCATGCACGGCCTTTATCCTTATCGCGTACAGCGGAGTGAACACCTTCAGGAAGGAGACGAAAGCAGATTAGCTGGAATTTTATCATTGGCAATTGCAAAATGCCGAGTCATCCCGTTATTGATGAAACCACTTCCACTCGTAACTTGCGAGTTAGCATCCCAGCGATGTTCGGGCTCACATGCGTTTCCTCTTCGTCGAAATGTCTTGCCTCAAAGTCGTCTAGGGGTTGAACTGCGCGTGTCACATTAGACGCCCTAGATTATACACTTGTGACCCTTTTTTTTAAATTGTCTGGCTGATGGCAAGTTTGCGAAATCGTGTGAAACAAAGTTAATGTAACGTATAATGACAGTAATAATAATATTGGGAAGTAATTTAACGACCCATAAATGATGTAGGCCACACAGTTGCGATTTGGTTAGAATAATGTTTATTCCGAAACAAGATTAATAGCGAAAGTGGTTGTATTTAGAAGTACTATTACACTCGAGCATCGAGCTAGGTGGCGCAGTGGTTAGCACACTGGACTCGCATTCGGGAGGACGACGGTTCAATCCCGTCTCCAGCCATCCTGATTTAGGTTTTCCGTGATTTCCCTAAACCGTTTCAGGCAAATGCCGGGATGGTTCCTTTGAAAGCGCACGGCCGATTTCCTTCCCAATCCTTCCCCAACCCGAGCTTGCGCTCCGTCTCTAATGACCTCGTTGTCGACGGAACGTTAAACACTAACCACCACCACCACCACACTCGAGCGCATATCCATTTGACACAGTTCGATCACTCACAGTCTCACCGCGAAGCACAAGTCACACCAGGCGCGCGGCTGCTCACCCCTCACAGACCAAGTCCCGCGATACCCCATAACGCGAATTTTCTAAGTCGTTTCACTTCGTAGCTGCCTAAAGACCGACTGTCCGCTTTCACGTCTCAACCTCAACTGTACCCTTTGGTGCCTCCGGCCGAACTGTCCGCTTTCGCGTCTGCACCAGCACTGCCCCACTGTCCGCCCCCCGGCCGCGTTTCCCGCGCGCTGAACATCCTCGCTCGACTGGTAAAGACATTGCTTTCCCCAAAAGTCGATAATATTTTTTTCTTTTGTAAATTACCTTGTCATAGTAATTCTATTCCATTGAAGAATTTCTAGCTAAAAACCTGTGCCAGTAAAAAAATAATAATGTGTTCATTAATGTTTACTCTAATCATGTGTACATATCCTATAAACCGGCTAGTTCCACATCATTTTGATAAAAGGACCGTTCAAACTATCTGTGGAGCATGTAACAACTAACTTACGTGTCTTTGTGGAGACATATTATGAAGATGTCTTTCTGTAAATGCGTGATGTAGTATGACTGATAGTCAGTTGGTTGGACCTTTTGTTTTGGGCATCGTCTTACAGGTCGCCCTTATCTAGGGGGATGGATGGATATGTCCTTCCAGCGTGACGGCACCCCTGGAAATTCTAGTCGTCAGATGCCACATTATCTAAACCTAACTGTACGTGAAATATAGATGTGCAGAAACAGTCACGTTTCGCAGCTACCAAGGTCCCTGGAGATTCTCCTTTTAGATTTTTGGTGGGGATGATTGAAAGCCCAAAGCTGTGTAAATAAAAAAACTAATAAACGCAAGGGACGACCTGACCGCTCCCATTAACAACAGTGCTGGCGCCATACAAGAAATCAAAGGCAATCTAAGAAGAGCTACTTGTGGAGTTGTCCGAAAATCAAAAGTGCACTAAAGTCGGAGGTCGAATTTATGAATATCAACTTTGAACTTAATCGATCGCCTTTGCTTAACACCTTTTGTGAGTATTTGCTCGGGTCACATTCTAAAAGCTACATATCTGCAATCAAGAGAAATTTTACACACGTTAAATGGAATGTTTTATTCGAAATATTCTATTCTATCACCTCCCAAAATATTTACTATTCCTCCTAAATCGCACTGTGAACTCCTCAACTCACTGTACAGACCGTTATTTGTTAAAACCTTTCCACATTTCCTAAGAATATTCCAGCGACTGTGCGTTCATCTAGGCAACAGCGTCGTCTGCGAACGATTTGGTAACACTGGAAAAAGAGACTGTAATAAACGCGGCATGCCATGGTCATGGGCTAGCGTCATTGGTTGGTGCAAGTTCTGCCTAGATCAGGGGAGAGGGTTTTAAGTGTGTCTTTACTGTTTGAGTTTCCTTAGATACAGAATATAACAGGAAAAGGATAACAAATCTGATAAGGGAATGCATTGTCTAATGAGTATATCCAAACATGATAAAGATTTCGAGACAGTATTCTGTTTTATATCTTTTCCACGTTTGGTCTTACAGCCGAGCAGCCAAATTTCAGTTGCCAAAAACTAGAATATCTACTACGATTGTTATGAAGAAGGAGTCCATTGATTCGAGAAGTTATTTCGTCCACATTTACAGTGACTCACGACGAGGAAGTTGTAAGTATAGTTAGTTGGAAATAGCACTTTTTGAGGTTTTTTTTTATTTCCTCTATTCATGATACAAATCGAAAATAAAAATAATTCGACACCTTAGTTGGGATTATGTCCTTATAAAGAACATCTTCGAAAGAACTCGTGGTCTAAGCCGAAGAGTACCATTACCTGCACCTCGGAAAAGTGGATTTAGAAATACCCTGAGCATACGAGTATCAGCATAACTCAGTGTATAACACTATGTTTAAAAATTTGTGCCAATATATAATACATCAGAGACACTTAGGAGTTAACGTAATGTGAATTGTTTCCTCTGAGACCCCGCCTTTATTTCCCTTCTTCATGGCGCTCCAACAGGTAGGTGCTACACTGACATGGTTCGGAGCACCCAACTCCATCACCTTTATCTCGTCCTTATTCTACCCTTCCGGACTCACACAACCACCCACCCCACCTGCCTTAATAACAAAAAATCCGAATCCCACTGAACACTTACGAGACTTCCTGGAACGTCACATCCGGTCACTGGATAGGACTGTAGCCTCCTTCTTGACATCGAATACCGCACCGCGCGAGCTTAACTAGTGATGCCCTAAGAGTGCTTCAGACATCTCGCTGCATAATTCCACGTCAAGTCGCTGCTGTACACAAGACGGAAGGACCGATAGGACGTTAGGTAAGTGGTCACGGCTTAATTATCAGATTCAGTACCTCAACTACCAAGATAATCAACTAAACTGGAAAGTAGTTCCACGCAATTTTCCACATTCATTCGGTTGATACATATCATCATTATCCACTGAAAATGAGGCTTCCTCGATACGGTTACCGTTCTTCGTCACTCGCCATCTGTAACTGTTGGTGTAGCTGTTTGCAGTCAGACCACCGACTCAGTTATCAGGGTGTGCGTTCTTATATTTAGATTATGAGTGTTCTTCGAAGATTGTCCGTATAATGCGGCAGTATGTTTTCAAGTATTTTTGTTTTTGTTTACTTTGATCGCTACAGAGGAATTACGAAAACCCACGAATTCTGTTTCCGATTGAGTCTACTTCCGACTTACAGTGATAGCTGCGATCAACGATCTCCTTCATTATAACAATCATGACAGTCGTCCTGATTTATGTTAACCAGGCATTTGATTACTCGGTCACACAAACAGAATACCAGTCATGGAATATCTGCTGTCTTTGGATCTACTCATCACACGTTGTGTTACCTTACCAACAATTGTTTCCTCAATGGAAAACACTTTCACGAATATTTCATCAACTGAGACCAAGTAGACAATCCATCATCTTACATCTGTTACCTAAAGAAGGTAGCTAGCTTGTCACACAGCAGAAAATTAGTGCATATCCAACGATTCAACCCGGCTGAACACTCGGACGAGTTTAAATTGCATGTTCGTAGTAAATATCACTTATCACAACTGTAAATTTGTCTGCCACTGTCACATAAGGTCAAATTGTTTCACAAGATTGTCTAAAGTCGTCAGTTTTTTCATCTCTCTAGGTATCTAACAAATAATATCCTAGGTACGTGTTTTGCCTTCCTCCATTTATATTGTGATTATAGCTGCGTCTTCCACTCTAATCTGTTGTCTGATACATTTGTAAGTTTTCATGCCAGGTCTACTAATTCCCGTCATCCATTACTCCTACTGTTCAACTCACAATTTTGAATGATATTCTCAATAAAAGTCCATGTTCAGATACCATCAGTCAAATTTGTCAAATCTGTTAACACTAATTTAGCATTTCTTTTCCACATATTTTGGAAACTTCCAATATTATTTTTATTGTATTTTATGGTTTCATAGACAAGACTAGCATGCAGTTACGGTTTTATGGTGTATAGAAATGTTCACTGAAACTAAACTCACCTTGTACGTGTTTTGTGCTGTGGTAATATGTTGCTAATGAGCTGTGGTAGATTTCTTGTTGCGTACTCCTGAGTCCGTTGGAAGTCGCTGTGTTTATTTGCAACTTCGTTCGCCAAAGTACCTAGCGTCTCTCCAACTCCACGTCGATGAAGCGTAGCTGAAACTTTCTACAGCAATTATAATGACGAGAAGGAATAATATTTACGTTCGAGTCTTGCCTAATTAATCAGAGATGATCACTTATTTATTTCTTCCGTGAATGCAATATTTTACTCTTAACTATCGAGATGTAAAGCGTAATATTCACGATTATAACTTCCCTTCGTCTTTAACAGAGCAAGGACAAAATCGGAGGCATTAACATTACATCAACAACAGAGACAATTCAATGATAATATTCGCCTTTCTTATTAAATGAGTGACGTCTTTGTTCCCACACACAGCATAGTATCTGACACAGTTATTTTCGTACTAAAATTTGATCTTACGTTTAGTTTACCAAATCAACTCCAAGCCATTTTACTACTCCGTTTACCTATTTTGTTACCAATCCGGTTGTCTTCAATTGCCCGCAAAATATAGTAACTTACTCAACAGGTTCTATGACTTTCGTATAATAATTTTGTAGTTTTTGATTGCAACACCAGAACTTGCTGTTGCTCTCGCTTAATGTAGATGACATGAATTAAAAAGTAATAAGGGTCTAGTTTCATACATGACGAATAATTCTACATGGGAAACGAATCAGTTGATGACTATGAACAGCAACCACTCGCCCCCAGAAACGTTTATTCTCGCCGTTACCAGCCTCGTACGACAAGTCTCATCTTAACATGGCGTCCAGTCTCCATTATGCTATTTTATTTACGTGTTGTAAGGCGTCGGTGTTGAGCCTGAGGTACTAGTAGTAGATTTCAGTGCATACTCACACTCTTTAAGTCAGAGGAGATGCATAACTTGTAGCATTACTGAATATATGAAAATATTGCAGAGCATGGTTAACTCGCCCATTTCTGCGTGATTTTTATTTTTCAAAGAACCAGGTCAGTTGTAAGACACTTGGAAAGGAAGTGCTAAAATGTTCTGAAACTCTAACTTGAAATATTTGTCGTGGATGCTGTGAGTGCCAAACAAGGAAATTACAGAGTATCTGTACTTCACGTGACCATTGGCTGCTAAGTGCAATTCATACATCAGTGTTTGGAAAACATGGTTGTCATTATATTGCCGACCAGAGTGGCCGAGCGGTTCTAGGCGCTACAGTCTGGAACAGAGCGGCAGCTACGGTCGCAGGTTCGAATCCTGCTTCGGGCATGGATGTGTGTGATGTCCTTAGGTTAGTTAGGTTTAAGTAGTTCTAAGTTCTAGGGGACTGATGACCACAGCAGTTAAGTCCCATAGTGCTCAGAGCCATTTGAACCATTTTTGTCATTATATTTACGTAATCCACTCTTATAAGATGGTTGTCATTAGTTTTATCTAAGAAATATATTGCAATATCACGGTATGTTTGACCTGAAGATGGCCCCTGCGATGGGCTGAAACCGGTCGGCACTAAATAAAAAAAATAATTTTAAAACTCGATTAAGACTGTTTTCTTAATACTAAGTTAACCATACATAAATGTATTGCGAAATGTGAGACGAAGTGCCACACACTTACCTAAGAAATTCTGATCAAGACCATGTACATGAATCTGTATACCACAGTGTACTGCCGTATTTTCGAATATTCATCGATCCTGTAACTTGTTATGCACCCCCTCTACCACAAAGCACGTGAATGTGCACTGACATATTTCATTGTTACCTCAGTTTCGAAACTGACGCCACTCGCCGTGTGACAGCAATACGAAGACAAGACGAGCGGTTCGGAAGTCGTTCTGCACCAGTCACCTGCTCTTGGTTTTTATGCTGTGCTGGTGTGCAAGGGCCGTAGAAAGATAAGGTTGGGGCAGTAAGCGTTCTATTCTGCTACTGGCCGACGCTTTGACGTCACTAAAGAACAGCCGAAGCCCACGAGAAAGAAAGGCTGTGCCGCGTACGTCACAGCACGTGACACTGCCAGTCTCAATTGTACTAATATTTTCGAAGATATTTGAGGCACTGCTACACACACAAATAAGCAGCTACTTTGAAAAACGCAGTCTTCTGTCTAACAATCAGTTTGGCTTTCATAAGTGTAGAAATACCACAGCAACCGTTTTGAAAATTGTGGATCAAACTTTAACAGCTCTTGAAGACAAATACGTGATATCACTGCTATCATGTGACTTAACCAAAGCATTCGATTGCATTCCTGTTAACATACCAATAGGGAAGCTGGAATTTTATGGGATGTGTGGGAGCACATTAGCTGTGACGCATCCTTTTTTAAGCAACAGAAATGTACAATCCGCCTCAATGTAAATCAGCACATGTGTTCTGCAAGGATCTGTTCTCGGACCATTCTTCTTTATTGCAACAATAAATGATTTGCCTAATAACATTGCTCTTTCTGTCATACTCATTCTGTCATGTGTTGTTCAGATGATACAATGCCACCTACCACACATCAGAGAATCTCAGACCTCAGCAGGATAACAAAATAAACATTTTACATAACCTTGGACTAGTTTGCAGCTAATAAACTACATTGTAATCCTGATAAAACGCAGCTAGTCCTAATGCAAAGTCTAATGAAATAGAAAATAAATTACTAAAACGGTTAGGTATTCACATTGGTTCCAAACTCCGCTGAGAGGAACATGTCAATCACGTATGTGAAAAAATATGTCGGGAGTCATACTTCATTTTGAAGTTACGGATTTAGTGAGCTTGGATTACCTTAGGGTGACGTGCTTCGGACTACTCCAGTCACTAATCATATGTCATATGGTCTGATTGTATGGGGACACTCCCCACACATTAAGAATATTTTAAAAATACAAAAAAGTCCTACATAAAGCAGGACACATGGAAAACTCTCGTCCTCTTTCATCCATTCTCAGAAGTCTCACAATTTTAAATTTAAGTATGTCTGTGCTCTATGTTGAAAGTAATATTTCAGAATTTGCTGCTAGGGGAGAAGCTCATGAACACGAAACCAGAGCTAAGAGTAATTTAATTATACCAAGGCACAGGTTAGCAAGAACAGGAAATTCAAAATTTTCAACAAATTACCCATCTATGTTCGGTCTATGGGTCTAGAAATTTTAAAATAAAATGGTAGAGGTGGCTATTATACCACCCATTTTACCATATTAAAGAATTCTTTGAGATAACTGAGGAGGATGTCAGCATATAACAAATTTTCTTATAGTCTACTGTATCATTATGCGGTATGTTTATGTTTTGTGTAATTGTGCTTCTATACTTTGTATTATTAAGCCCTGTAAACACAGTCCACTTATTATTGCACAGAGTTTGTACCATACTACATCACTGGAAACTAGCTCTTACAAATCTTCCTGGTAGCATATTCTGTTATTGTGGTGCTTAATATGTGTGCTAAAAGTTAATTGACATTAGTTTATTTTATTAGTGTATACTCGTATTTATTACTACATCCAACACTGAAGACCCAAAGAAACTGGTAGACCACCCTAATATCGTATAAGGCCCCCGCAGGCACTACGCGGTATGGACTCGACTAATGTCTGCAGTAGTGCTGGAGGGAATTGACACCATGAACCATGCAGGGTTGTCCATAAATCCGTAAAGAGTACGAGGGCGTGGAGTTCTCTTCTGAACAGCACGTTGCAAAGCATCACAGATATTCTCAATAATGATCATGCCTGGGGAGTCTGGTGGCCAGCGGAAGTGTTTAAACTCAGAAGAGTGTTCCTGAAGCCTCTCCGTAGCAATTCTGAACGTGTGGGGTGTCGCATTGTCCTGCTGGAATTGCCCAAGTCCGTCGGAATGCACGATGGACATGAATGAGTGCAGGTGATCAGACAGGGCGTTTGCGTACGTGTGTAAAAATCGTATCTAGACGTATCAGGGGTCCCATATCACTCCATCTGCACACGCCCCACAGCATCATCAAATGGCTCTAAGCACTATGCGACTTAACTTCTGAGGTCATCAGTTGCCTAGAACTCAGAACTAATTAAACCTAACTAACCTAAGGACATCACACACATCCATGCCCGAGGCAGGATTCGAACCTGCGACCGTAGCGGTTGCTCGGCTCCAGACTGCAGCGCCTAGAACCGCACGGCCACTCCAGCCGGCCAGCATCATCGAAAGTGCAATGTCGCTGTTGACGGGCGCAGGCGAGGCGTAAAGTTTTGTGTCTCGCAGCCATCAAGAGTACATGGGAGGGCCTTTGGCTCCAAAAGCCCATATCGATGATGTTTCGTTTAATGGTTCGCACGCTGACACTTGTTGATGGGCCAGCATTGAAATGCGCAGTAATTTGCGGAAGTGTTCCACTTCTGTCACGTTGAACGGTTCTTTTCAGTCGACGCTGGTCCCGTGCTTGCAGGATCTTTTTCCGGCCGCAGCGATGTCGGAGATTTGATGTTGTACCAGATTCCTGGTATTCTCGGTCCATTCGTGAAATGATCGTACGGAAAATCCCCACTTCACCGCTTCCCCGCACATGTTGTGTCCCGTCGCTCGTGCGCCGACTATAACACCACATTCAAACTCACTTAAATCTTGATAACGTACAATTGTAGCACCTTTAACCGGCTAACAACTACGCCAGACACTTGTTGTCTTACATATATAGGCGTTGCCGACCGCAGCGCCTTATTATGCCTGTTAAAATACCTCTGTATTTGAATACGCGTGCCTATACCAGTTTCTTTGGTGGTTCAGTGTGTGTTGTACAACAGTGACGATGCGTATTTCATTGTAAAATGATAAAAGGTGAATAAAAATTATTGATCCTTAATTTCTGAGTGCCATAAGCCGTCTCCGGTGGGAAGCGAGTAATTGTTTCAGACGAGATTAATAATTCTTGACTGCACATTTAAATGCATACAACCTCTTGGAAGAACACGAGAAAGTTGGGACCTTTAGTCGGTACGTTTTCAATTACGTACTGATTTCCCGCGGTCCTTGCACGGAGCCGAGCATTCGCGAAGAGCGGCGGACAAGCCGACTAATGTGACGTCATAAGTTCGTTGCACGAGTTGTATTTCTTGTAGGACACGGAAAAAGTGCCTGTCTCGGAAACAGAGCTGTACCATGTGGTGCCGCGCGTTTGTACGATGTATTTTTGGTATGTTTTAGCTCTCCTGAAATAATAAAATGTAAACTGCTGTTCTGCTATTGCTGAAATGTTACTGCCGCTGGACAAGTTACAACTTGTCCAGCTTTCAGACAGACACTGGTGATTTATACAAAATTTAAATCGAATCGAAACATGCAAAAAAAGCTCTGTAACTACAGTCTGTTTTTCTAGTTTTCCGCCAAAGTAAATGTTCTAAATGAGCCTGTAATTTTCTAAGTTGGCTCGGAGGGTATAGTTTTAACGAAAGAACAAGATCTGTATGCCGCTCGCTTTAATTTTGTATTCATCAGAAGTTAAAAAGAATTTCAACTAACAGGTGGACACTGTCGTTTTATCTTAAATCGAAAAGAGCATGATCGTTGGCTTTCCGGTCAAGAATGGAAACGGCTCAGTCTGTAAACCGTGCCTTACTTGTAGAAAGCATTCGAATTAGCTAGTCTAACTAAAACATCCTTCAGACTGCCCTGGTGGCAACTGAAACTGCTGTTCATCCTAGAACGCAAGGTTGATACGGCAGGCAGAGGATATCCAAGTTTTTCCTGCGAAAACTGTAACTTTTCTGCGAATCGGAGAGCAGAGTAATCGAACTTATATGTCATCTTTCACCCATCGAACACGTTTTGACCCCAGAAACAAACTCATGATTTGATTGGTTGAAAATATTTGCCCAGTATTCGCTTAATTTCACAAGACACATGTCCATTTTTATCGTTTTCTTCATCGCGCAGACCTCATGTCGTTGATAACAGATTACATAGAAGATCTTTTTTACGTGCTCGCAATTTCACTCACATCTTCTTCTAGATGAATACGTACTCCCTGTAACGCCTCTGCGGAAATCTGTAAAGTAGACTTATCTGAATCATCACAAACGACTTCCTTGGTAACGTACATTTATCAACACTCTTCCTCCGCGATGAAAGTTTTCTAAAATCTCTGTTGTTCTTCTGAGGATCTCACATCGTGTTTCACGTGATGTGCTAACACTGGCGCTACTACTACACGGCAAGTTACACGGTAGGAATGCATCGCTCTTAACCACTCGTTTCCGCGGTAAATTTACTAGTCCCGAATCCGAGTCTGTAACATAATCAGTTTTTCTGAAATAACAAGAGTAGATTCTAGCATTTGTAACATCCATAGCGTCTTTTCTACTAGATTTCGACAGCCCAGTATTCTGCAGACTTCCATCGCGAAGGAAAGTGTGGAGAACTTCAGTCCTTTTTTGTGTCGCGATTGTAAGATTATAGCCAACAATAGCACAACCTGACATTGCTTGCACATACTCAAAACACTTTCATTTGCAGATCACTCCCTACACAAAAGTAACTAAGCGAAAACGACAACACTCACAAAATCACGGAGCCTCCAACACACAAATAGTGGGTGAAGTGTTCTGCTCTGACGTCATGCGCACAGTGCCAGAAACGCGTTTGCTACTTCTCAGCTTTTACTGCGCCCACCTGGCTACATTATATGCGAGCAATATAGCCCACGGAATGATCTTTGTTTACGCAAGCTCCTTTTCCCCCCTCCTGTCCCAGCTCCCCTCTTCCCACTAGTTCTTACAGTTCTGGTTCTGGAGAACCATCCATCAGAAAAGGGACTACAACAATCCCCAACAATGTCCAACAGGTAAGTATTTAAAGCCTTATTGTGGCCATAAATTGGCACCTGACTGCTTAAACAGTCGTAATTACTGCAGTTGTAAGAGTTCCACCACTCAACGTGATTAATGTTTCCAAAGAATAAATAGCACAATGGAAAAATAAACATATTTCTCTACAACACGTCTCAAGCTTTAAATGAATAAGAATTTACACTGCAATAAATTGAATTTAGGTTCATCACACTAACACACAGGTCCTCCCATAAAGTCATACCTTTGGAACTAAACGTGTTGCATATGGCTCTGAGCACTTTGGGACTTAACATCTATGGCCATCAGTCCCCTAGAACTTAGAACTACTAAACCTAACTAACCTAAGGACATCACACAACAACCAGTCATCACGAGGCAGAGAAAATCCCTGACCTGGCCGGGAATCGAACCCGGGAACCCGGGCGCGGGAAGCGAGAACGCTACCCTAAACGTGTTGCATATATTCTGAAATAATAATTACAGTCAATGCGCTTCGTAATATCTAGTTATCTTTAAAATGATCCATTCAGTATTCATTCAAACTTCAAGAAATATCTGGTCGGTGCAATGAGAGATCAACATCAGTCTCAAAAGAGTACAGTACTATGACTCACGTGCTATAATGTAGACTGTCTAGTCGTATTCATGTGATCACCCCCATGTTCGACAACATCGTGCGATAATGACCCACAGACGGCAGATAGCAGCACTAGCAGTGAAGGCGGGCGGGGGGGGGGGGGGGGGGGGAGGGGAGGGGGGGTTTATGCAGGAATAGAGCAGTTCTTGTCGTAATACGGAAACGAAGTGATTTATCTGAAGTCCAGAAGAGCATGATCTTTGGCTTTCCGGACAAGAGTGGAAACGGCTCAATCTGTAAACCGTTCGCGTGTCCCAAAGCCAGAGCATGTTACGGAGATGTGTACGGGTGAACAGACGTTCAACTCTTCAACAGCTGACCATCAAAATGAACAAGAGGCTACCAGTAGTATCTCCTGAACGACCCTTCAACGAACGTTGCTGTATATTAGCCTCCTCAGCAGGCGTCTGATTCGTGCACTCCTGCAGACTGCTGTTTGCCTGCGACCAAGGCTGGGATTTCCACGCCAAAATCGCAACTGGCCGCCTACTGCTTGGTGACAGATACTCTTCTCAAATGAATCCCGTTTTATGCTGCATTGGGCAGAAATCAAACACCCTCCAACAATAGTCAAAAGGGTCCAGCCTGGACAATGTTTTCGTGACATTCCCTGAGTGATCTCGTCATTCTCGAATGCAAAATGGATCAACAAAAGTATGCTTCTATCCACCCCTACATAGTTTGTTTTTCCTCGGCACAATGGGGTCTATTAGCAGGACAATGGAATGTGTCACACAGGTCACAGCGTACGTGCGTGGTTCGAAAACCATCAAGCTGACTTTACTGTACTCCCCTGTCCACCAAACTCTCCGGATTTAAACCCAGTTGATAATCTGTAGGACCACCTCGATCGGGCTGTTCGCGTTATGGATCCTCAACCGAGAAACCTACAGAAAATGGTGACGGAAATGGAGTCAGCTTAGCTCCACATCCCTGTCGTACCTTCCAGAACCTCACTGACTCTTGCTGCGCGTCTCGCAGCGGTTCGTGCAGCAAAAGTGGTTATTCAGGTTTTTGACAGATGTTAATATTGATGAGGCTGAATAGTGTAATTCATGTTTTCTCTTTAATCAGAAATAGATGACCGGGTTATTATTAAGTTGCCGTCACCGTTCACCCGTTTTCCGACCAGGTACTCCCTCCTGTCAGGTGATCTCAGATACTGCTTGGTGGATCGTTACTCACATGGAGCAATTTTTGAAAAAAATTATTAAAATCAATTGCTCCCACTTGTAGATCTAATTCCAGCACTCAGCAAATATGTTTACAACGCTTACCTACAACTATCACTTTACAGGGGAAAATAAAAAGCGAATATATGGCCGATACTGTCGAACCGTTACAAGTTACTAATTCCTTTATGATAAACAGGTACTGCTTCTCGTATTCGAGAGCAACTGTGCTTTGGACGGCTTTCCATGGACTGTGATCTCTGCATTTGTAAATGACGCTGTCACAGAAAATATTTTCGCAGAGGAAGCTGAGCAGCACAGTTATTATGGTGTAGTGGTTACGACAGTAGACTGTTACATGGAGGGTCGTGAGTTCAAAACTCGCCTGAATAGTAAAATTTTAATTTCTATACTCGGTTCGAGTATATTCTAGAAGTATTCACAGATGTCAGGAATCATTGTACTGGAATGTTGTGTAAAGGTATATACACCGTATGTGTTCTGGCCGGAGGCAGTTCGCTTCGCGCGCTTGTATGTGCAAGTGCTGAATAAACCTTCGTTAAGTGAAGTTAGTGTTCGTCATTCATCTAATTACACCTTCTTCTACGTGACAATATTATAAACCAAGTGAAAGTACTGGCGATTAACCACGTGATTGTACTGGTAATCACTTCCTGCATTCGTACGCAAGAATTCAGATCATCTTTACCTTCCATGTACCTAATTCCACGGTTTTTCACGACAACGTTTTCTTGCAATTAGTACCAAATATTGTCTAGTATGAGGTTGCCTGGTGCACAAAAATTCACTTCGTATTTACATGCACATTCTGTTCAGGTTTTCTGCTTTATTTACGTTTTCACGGTGACAATGTTCCTTCTTGCATTGCTACCAGCAGTTCCAACCAACTACATAAATCAATGTAAATTCTATTGCAGAGAACTTCAGATCAGGGGTACTTACTTGGAATAAAGCACACACATCGTAGCAATTTTCCAATTCAGATCATATCTATCGTCTTACTGTACAACATTTGGACACACTACAGAGTACTTCAGAGCTTCAGTAAACGCTTATTTGCTCGAAAATATTGCGTTCCATCATTTTCGGGTAAAGATCCATTTTAGGCTTACCAATAATGGCGATAATAAAGATGAACTTACATTGCCTGGAAGCTCCTGGAGAATAGAGAAAACAAAATCAATTTTAAGGATTGCAGTTAGAAACATGGGGGAAAACAGTACAGGTGAAAAGTGCTCTGAAAACTGCTTTACTAAAATGGTTGTTTTTGTTTCTTGCGCCGTTTCGGTGATGTTATCAAGAAACACTTCATAGAGCTGACGGTTTAGACGACGCTCAAGGTAAGAAAAAAGGAAGTTAGTAGGATAATAGACGTCGTTTTTAATGTTGTAATCAGGGTAACCCTTTTTAGAACTTTATGAATTATCTGCCTCCGTGGCGGAGGTCGCTAACGCACACCAAAGTGGTGGCTTCGACCTGCGGGTAAGCCGGTTCGAATCCTGATGCTGGAAAAAATATTCACTGTCAATATTTGGCAGGCAAGGGGAGAAGAGGTGGTGATGTAAAGTTCCTAATCAACAGAGTTGGCGCTAATATCCTGGTTTAAATACTAAATCTCTCCGCAGTCTCTCATGCGGTGAAGATAAGTGATACTGTTCACACTGATTTGTCCGTCGAACGGGGACTTTGAGCTTGGCGGCCCCCTTGGAGCTGTTAGCAACGAGTAAGCCATGTGTCTGACTATACCAGGTCTCACCCCGTCTCTTCTAGCATCGTCATCATACAACACAATCATTACACCACACACACACGCACACTCATAATACACTGAAGCGCAAAAGAAACTAATATAGCTGTACGTGTTCAAATACAGAGAGATGTAAACAGGCAGAATACGGCGCTGTTGTCGGCAACGCCTATATAAGACAACAAGTGTCTCGAACAGCTGTTAGATCGGTTACTGCTGCTACAATGGCACGTTATTAAGATTTAAATGAGTTTGAACGTGATATCATGGTCGGCACACGAGCGATGGGACACAGCATTTCCGAGGAAGCGATGAGGTAGGGATTTTCCCGTACGACCATTTCACGAATGTACAGTAAATATCAGCAATCAGGTAAAGCATCACATCTCCGACATCGCTGGGCCGAAAAGATCCTGAAAGATCTGGACCAATGACGACTGAAGAGAGTCGTTCAACGTGACAGAAGTGCAACACTTCCGCAAATTGCTGCAGGTTTCAGCAAGGGTCAGCGTGCGAGCCTTTCAACGGAACGTCATCGATATGGGCTTTCGGAGCCGAAGGCCAACTCGTACAACCTCGATCACTGCACGACACGGAGCTTTACGCCTCGCCAGGGCCCGTCAACACCGACATTGGACTGTTGATGACTGGAAACATGTTGCTCGTCGGACAAGTCTCGCTTCAAATAGTATCGTGGGGATGGTCGTGTACGAGTATGGAGACAGCCTCAGGAATCTATATTCAATGCTTGTCACCACGGGACTGTTCAAGCTGGTGAATGCTCTGTAATGGTGAGAGGCGTGTGCAGTTGGAGTGATATGAGACCCCTGATAGGTCTAGATATGACTATGACAAGTGACGCGTACGTAAACATCCTGTCTGATCACCTGCATCCATTTGTGTCCATCGTGCATTCTGACGGACTTGGGCAATAACAGCAGGTCAATGCGACACCCCACACGTCCAGAATTGCCACAGAGTGGCTACAGGAACACTCTTCAAAGTTGAAACACTTCCGCTGGCCACCAAACTCCCCGGGCGTGAAAACTTATAACAAATTATTAGAAAATATCAGATTTTTCTGTTTCAGTTTATAGTAGTAGTTATTGAAAATGCAGTATTTTTTGTGTTCCAAAAGGAATTTGTCTTGTACCACACCTACGCTAATTATTGGAAACAGAGTGGTCTAAGGCGCTGCAGTCATGGACTATGCGGCTGGTCCCGGCGGAGATTCGAGTCCTCCCTCGGGCATGGTTGTGTGTGTCTGTCCTCAGGATAATTTAGGTTAAGTAGTGTGTAAGCTTAGGGACTCATGACCTCAGCAGTTAAGTCCCATAAGATTTCACATACATTTGAACATTTGAACATTGTTGGAAAGACGATCGTATGGTGTATCATGCGTAATTCGTGATTGCATTGAAGATTCATTGGTAGGGACGACGCAGTCTTTTATCTTCAACGATGAGTCGTCTACGGATATGGAACTAAATGTGTGCCCGACGGGTATGTATTTCTTTTAATGTTTTTATTAATGATCCTGCAGACAATATTAATAGCAACCTCACTGTTTTCGCACGGATTGGCAGTGACTAATAGTTGTTGGATGTCCTGTAAAACTGGCGTATTAGATCGTCAAAATCTCTAGATGGTCGGAGGGCCTTGCCCATCACGCTCCAAACGTTCCCAATTGGAGGGAGATATGGTGACTCTGCTGGTCGTGGTAGAGTTTGGCATGCACCAAGACGAACGTTAGAAATTCTCGCAGTCTGTGGACGGGCATTATCTTGCTGAAATGTAAGCCCAGGATGGCTTCCCACGAAGGGCAAAAAAACGAGACGTAGGATGCCGTCGACGTACCGCTGTGCTCTAAGGTTGTCGCGGATGACATCCAAAGGGGTCCGGCTGTGAAATGAAATGGTACCCCACACCATAACTCCTGGTTGTCGGACCATATGGCGGCGCAGTCAGGTTAGTATCCCACCGCTGTCCTGGACGTCTCCAGACACGTCTTCGCTAGTCACAGTGGATCAGTTCGAAACGAGCTCATCACTGAAGACATTTCTACTCCAGTCGGTGAGATTTCAGGCCGAAGACAGACCTGATCGTCGTCGCCATACTGCCCGACAACTGGAAGCGATGGTCTGGGTTGCCAATTCATTTCGTAGCAGGAGCCTTTTGGTTGTCATCCGCGACGCCATCACAGCACAGTGGCATGGCGACGATATTCTGCACCCCGTTTTGTTGTCCTTCATAGCAAACCATTCTGGTCTTACATTCCAGCAAGATAATATCCTCCTGCACATGACGAGAGTTTCTGCTGTTTGTCTTTGTGCCTGCCAAACGCTACCTTCAGATCTGTTCCCAACTGAGAACGTTTGGAGCATTATGGGCAGGACTGTCGGACAGCTGACTATCTAACGAGCCATCTGAACAGAATTTGGCACGATATCATTCAGGAGCACCTCCAACAATTCTATCAATCAATACATAGCCGAATAACTAAGGGCCAGAGGTGTAACAACGTGTTATTGACTTCCTCACACTGTGAAGCTCTTTCTCTTAAATAAATTATCCTATTTTTATGAATATTAATAATTAGTTTCTCTGTACACGTACATCACATCTACCGACTTCCGTCACCTTAGGATAATTCCTTCGCGGAGCCTCTTTTTTGTCTCAGAGTGTATCATTTAGAATTCTCCAGACGCTACTTCCGTTAACTCTGAAAACCTGTTTTATTCATCGTGTAGAATGTTGTGTTCGAGCTCTATTGTAACTAGAATACGCGCACTTCTATCGTCTCTTCTGATTTGTTTTGTTACGATTGCCGGTTCGTTACACCCAGTCGCTATTGTCTGTACGCCCTTTCAGTCGCCGAAGAACACGTCATGGTCGACGTGGACGATTCTGATATCTATTTGCCTAAATTTATCCTGTTCGTGAGTACAGTGGAGCATCGTTATCTGGCGCTCATTAATCTGGATCTCTGATTGATGCGGATTGTTTTCTACATCTACAGCTACATCTGCATTGATACTCTGCTAATCACATTTAAGTACCTGGCAGAGGGTTCATCGAACCACCTTCACAATTCTCTATTATTCCAATCTCGTATAGCGCGCGGAATGAATGAACACCTATATCTTTCCGTACGAGCTCTGATTTCCCTTGTTTTATCGTGATGATCGCTCCTCCCTATGTAGGTCGGTGTCAACAAAATATTTTCGCATTCGGTGGAGAAGGTTGGTGACTGTAATTTCGTGAGAAGATTCCGTCGCAACGAGAAACGCCTATCTTTTAATGATGTCCAGCCCAAATCCTGTATCATTTCTGTGACACTATCCCACACTTCGCGATAATACAAAACGTGCTGCCTTTCTTTGAACTTTTTCGATGTACTCCGTCAATCCTATCTGGTAAGGATCCCACACGGCGCAGCAGTATTCCAAAAAAGGACGGACAAGCGTAGTGTAGGCAGTCACCTTAGTAAGTCTGGTACATTTTCTATATGTCCTGCCAATAAAACGCAGTCTTTGGTTAGCCTTCCCCACAACATTTTCTATATGTTCCTTCCAATGTAAGTTGTTCGCAATTGTAATATCTAGGTATTTAGTTGAATTTACGGCTATTAGACTAGACTGATTTATCGTGTAACCGAAGTTTAACGAGTTCCTTTTAGTACTCAAGTGGATGACTTCACACTTTTCGTTGTTTAGGGTTAACTACCACTTTTCGCACCATTCAGATATTTTTTCTAAATCGTTTTGCAGTTTGTTTCGATCTTCTGATGACTTTATTAGTCGATAAACGACAGCGTCATCTGCAAACAACCGAAGACAGCTCGTCAGATTGTCTCCCAAATCGTTTATATAGATAAGGAACAGCAAAGGGCCTATAACACTACCTTGGGGAACGCCAGAAATCACTTCGGTTTTACTCGATAACCCTCCGTCAATCACTATGAACTGTGACCTCTCTGACAGGAAATTACAAATCCAGGAACATAACTGAGACGATATTCCACATGCACGCAGTTTCACTACGGGCCGCTTGTGTGGTATAGTGTCTAAAGTCTTCCTGAAATCTAGAAATACGGAATCAATCTGAAATCTCTTGTCAATAGCACTCATCACTTCATGTGAATAAAGAGCTAGTTGTATTTCACAGAAACGATGCTTTCTAAACCCATGTTGACTGTGTGTCAATAGACCGTTTTCTTCGAGGTAATTCATAATGTTCGAACACAATATATGTTCCAAAATCCTGCTGCATATCGACATTAACGACTTGGGCCTGTAGTTTAGTGGATTACTCCTACTATCTTTCTTGAATATTGGCGTGACCTGTGCATCTTTCCCGTATTTTGGTACGGATCTTTCGCCGAGCGAACGGTTGTACATGATTCTTAAATACGGAGCTAATGCATCAGCATACTCTGAAAGGAACCTAACTGGTATACAGTCTGGACCAGAAGACTTGCTTTTATTAAGTGATTTAAGTTGCTTCACTACTCCGAGGGTATTTACTTCTACGGTACTCATGTTGGCAGCTGTTCTCGATTCGAATTCTGGAATATTTACTTCGTCTTCTTTTGTTTCTTATGTTCAGGGTTTTTAAAAGAATTGCCGTATGTTTCTATAGGAGGTCCTACTGGTCAAAATTAGTAGAAAAGTTCCTGTCATTATACATCCGGTAATCAATACCTGTTGAAGTGTGGGCTGTTTAACTTGTGACGATAAATGTGTGGTATTTGGTGTGTAGGCCGTCTTTTTGTTCATTAGATGATGAATTACAAGCGCTGTTGGAGAACTTAAGCCCTGCAGAAAACCGACGACTGGGGCTTAAGCACGATCGTGCAACTGTATTTCACCGCAACGTTTCTTGGCCGATGGATTGGTCGAGGAGGTCCGGAAGCATGGCCTTCCAGGACATGATTCTGTTGGATATCTGGCTAGTTGGCTATTTAAATGCGTTGGTGGGTACCCAACCGATCGACAATGTGCAGACCGTATAGGAACCAATGGATGTGATGCAGGATGAATGGGGCCAGGCTTATTTAAAACAATGCGTGATTCACTGCGAAGAAGCGCTGATGGATGTGTCAGGATGGGTGGAAACCACATACAGCGTAGTGTATAAGTGTATACGGGGTGGTCCGAAAGTCCGTTTTCCCTCTTTCCAAGCATTTGTCCTGACTTGAGGGGTCTGCTGGTTAATCGGATTTGGCATGTCAATTTTAAGGGGTGGCCGGAGGCCCTTCCTGTCACCACCCCATACCCCCTGGGAAGGAATTAGTGTACCCCAGCTGTCTGCACCTAGTATAATCCGTGGAAAAGTGTGAATGTCTTCAGATGTCTGCGAGCCTTATAACTGAGGCGGAACGTGGTGACCAGCCCGGTATTCACCCAGTGGGATGTGGAAAACCGCCTAAAAACCACATCCAGCCTGACCGGCACACCGGCCCTCGTCGTTAATCCGCCGGGCGGATTCGATCTGGGGTCGGCGCTTCTACCCGAATAGAGGAAGCAGCGCGTTAGCGCTCTCGGCTACCCTGGCGGGTTGGTCCGAAAGTCCGTTAACATTTGAAAATGCACTAATTCACTGTAGGTAGAGAGGTAAGACTTGACACACATACCTGAAATTAAATGAGATTTTATTGAAACCAAAACCGAGTGCAAAGACCGGCCAACAGATGGCGATGGACAGCAACATGTCAGTGACATCGCAGGAGAATCATGTATAAAATGAATTGTAATGAGAAAGGGAGTCAGATGCTCCAGCAATCGCGGCGTGTTGAAGTTACGAGAAACTCATTGTTAGTTAAGCCTTACCATCAAAATAGAGAATCCGCTATTGCATCTTTACGACCCTATCGCCATAAGAAGGCTTTTCGAAAGGGTGACGAGCGTCGCTGTGAACAAAATGTTCATGACTCCGTGGGTTGTTAGACAATCGATCCCACAGTGGACGATTACATGCAAGTACTATTGTTACACAGACACTTCAGGAAGAAGTGGAGACTTTAGCTGGTTCATCTCCGCATGGTTACGTCAGCGCTCGTGTAGTTGCATGTCACACCGGCATTCCACGCACTACTGTTTGGAGGGCACCAAGGCGTGCTCTATAGTGCTATCCGTACAAAATCCAGCGTCATAATGAACTACTAGTCACTGATTTTGTGATGCGAAGATCATTTGCGGTGTGGGCACTTCAAAAAATAGGGGGAGGATGGACCAATGAAGCCCATTTAATACTCCGAGTGTCTGTCAATGTCCACAACTACAGAATTTGGGCTACCAGAAATCGCAGAATTATCTTGTAAACCCCATTTCACGATGAGAAAGTCACGGTTGTGGTGTGGATTTACCACTCCAGTCGTGATCGGACCCTTTTTCTTCAAGGAAATGTGGGATGCCGCTTTTCAGACTGTGGGCATGCCTGGTGCTAGGTACGCCGGTATGTTACAGAATCGCATCATACCTAGCCTGGCTGATGAACACCTGCTGGAAGGTACGACTTTTATGCAGTATGGCGCTCCGTCCCATATTGCTATACGTGTGACAGATCTCTTGCGCACGTAGTTTGACGAGGATAGCATGCTGCACCGCCATTTCGGTCATTCTTGACCTCCCAGGTCCTCAGACCTCAGTGCTAGTGATTATTGGTTGTGGGGTTACCAGAAATCGCAAGTCTACCACGATCGTCCGAACTCGTTAGGGATACTAAAAGAAAATATCCGACGGCAATTTCTCACCATACCTACTGATATGCTGTACAGTGCTGTTCACAACATTGTCCCTCGACTAGCGGTATTGTTGATGAATGACAGCCGACATGCTGAACATTTGTTGTAAACAAATTCCACTTTACTAAAAATCAACTGTTATGCTAGTTGTTACTTTTGCATCACATGAAACGACATCTTTTAGTCGTTTTGTGTACTTTTTTGTTTCAATGAAACCCCATGCAATGTCATGCATGTGTGTTAATTTTCACCCGCTACCTGCATTATTCCGTGAAGTATTGAGTTTCCAAATGTTACCAGACTTTTGGGTCACCCTGTACTTACACGTAACAGACAGATGTAAATGGAAGGACAGAGTGGACTATATCTCGACAGGTATTGGTTTCAGGGCATATCATTATCGGCAATTTTTGTTCTAGTTTTCACCAGGACTACCTCCTGTAGGAGTATATGATTTTTAATGTTAAATATTCTACATAGTGCAGCAGTTGTGTATTTTTTGATTATGCGGACGTAATAGCGGCAACAATCTACGACGATAACACACTGAATCGACAAAAGTTATGGGATACCTCTTAAGAACGTGCCAAATCTCCTCCTGCCCGGAGTAGTGCAGCAGTTCGACGTTGCATGGCCTCAACAAGTCGTTAGATGTTCCCTGCAGAAACACCGAGCCATGCTACCTCTACACCCGTCCATAATTTTCGGAAGTGTTGCCGGTGTAGGATTCTGTTCACGAACTGATCTCTCAACCATGTCCCATAAATGTTCGATAGGATTCGTGTCGGGCGATCTGGGTGGCCAAATCATTCGCTCGAACTGTCCAGAGTGTTCTTCAAACCAGTCGCGAACAATCGTGGCCCGGTGATATGCCGCATTTTCACCCATAAAAATTCCATCGTTGTTTGGGATCACGAAGTCAATGAATGGCTCCAGAGGTCTCCAAGTAACCGAACATAACCATTTTAAATCAGTGATTTGTTCAATTCGACCAGAGGACCCAGCCCACTCCATGTAAACATTATGGAGCCACAATAGTTTGCACAGTCCCTTGTTGACAACTTCGGTCCATGTCTTCGTGGAGTCTACGCCACACTCGAACCCTACTATCAACTCTTACTAATTGCAATCAGGACTCATCTGACCAGGCCACGGTTTTCCAGTCGTCTAGCGTCCAACCGATATGGTCACGAGCCCAGGAGAGGCTCTGAAGGCGATGTCGTATAGTTTCGAAAGGTACTCGCGTCGGTCGTCTGCTGCCGTAGCCCATTAACGCCGAATTTCGCCACAGTTTTCTAACTGACATGTTCGTCGTACATCCCACGTGGATTTCTACGGTTATTTCAGGCAGCGTTGCTACTCTGTTAGCGATGAGAACTCAATGCAGACATCGCTGCTCTAGGTCGTTAAGTAAAACCGTTGGCCACTGCGTTGTCCGTGGTGAGAGATACAGGGTTATTACAAATGATTGAAGCGATTTTATAAATTCACTGTAGCTCCATTCATTGACATATGGTCACGACACACTACAGATACGTAGAAAAACTCATAAAGTTTTGTTCGGCTGAAGTCGCACTTCAGGTTTCAGCCGCCAGAGCGCTCGAGAGCGCAGTGAGACAAAATGGCGACAGGAGCCGAGAAAGCGTATGTCGTGCTTGAAATGCACTCACATCAGTCAGTCATAACAGTGCAACGACACTTCAGGACGAAGTTCAACAGAGATCCACCAACTGCTAACTCCATTCGGCGATGGTATGCACAGTTTAAAGCTTCTGGATGCCTCTGTAAGGGGAAATCAACGGGTCGGCCTGCAGTGAGCGAAGAAACGGTTGAACGCGTGCGGGCAAGTTTCACGCGTAGCCCGCGGAAGTCGACGAATAAAGTAAGCAGGGAGCTAAACGTACCACAGCCGACGGTTTGGAAAATCTTACGGAAAAGGCTAAAGCAGAAGCCTTACCGTTTACAATTGCTACAAGCCCTGACGCACGATGACAAAGTCAAACGCTTTGAATTTTCGGCGCGGTTGCAACAGCTCATGGAAGAGGATGCGTTCAGTGCGAAACTTGTTTTCAGTGATGAAGCAACAATTTTTCTTAATGGTGAAGTGAACAGACACAATGTGCGAATCTGGGCGATAGAGAATCCTCACGCATTCGTGCAGCAAATTCGCAATTCACGAAAAGTTAACGTGTTTTGTGCAATCTCACGGTTTAAAGTTTACGGCCCCTTTTTCCTCTGCGGAAAAAACGTTACAGGACACGTGTATCTGGACATGCTGGAAAATTGGCTCACGCCACAACTGGAGACCGACAGCGCCGACTTCATCTTTCAACAGGATGGTGCTCCACCGCACTTCCATCATGATGTTCGGCATTTCTTAAACAGGAGATTGGAAAACCGACGGATCGGCCATGGTGGAGATCATGATCAGCAATTCATGCCATGGCCTCCACGCTCTCCCGACTTAACCCCATGCGATTTCTTTCTGTGGGGTTATGTGAAAGATTGAGTGTTTAAACCTCCTCTACCAAGAAACGTGCCAGAACTGCGAGCTCGCATCAACGATGCTTTCGAACTCATTGATGGGGACATGCTGCGCCGAGTGTGGGAGGAACTTGATTATCGGCTTGATGTCTGCCGAATCACTAAAGGGGCACATATCGAACATTTGTGAATGCCTAAAAAAACTTTTTGAGTTTTTGTATGTGTGTGCAAAGCATTGTGAAAATATCTCAAATAATAAAGTTATTGTAGAGCTGTGAAATCGCTTCAATCATTTGTAATAACCCTGTATTACCAGAATCTTGTTATTGTCGTCATGTTCTTGACACTGTTGATCTAGGAATATTGAATTCCCTAACTATTTCCTAAACAGACTGTCCCATGCATCTAGCACCAACTAACATTCCGTGTTCAAAGTGTGTTAGTTCCCATCGTGCTGCCATAACCAAATCGGAAGCCTTTTCACATGAGTCACCCGAGTACAAATAACAGGTCCGCCAATGCATTGGCCTTTTATACTTCGTGTATGTGACACTAACGCCATCTGTGTATGTGCATATCGCTGACTTATTACATTTGTCACCTCATTATTGTGTATAGTACTGTACTGCTCCCATCCATTCTGACTGTAAAATGACGTCAGAGACAAATAAGATGGTAGTCTGCATCGACAGAAGGTTAGGATAAACGAAAATTGTTTGAAAGACGTTGCTGCAGAATTTAGTGCAACTGCAAAGATTCCAAGATGGTCAGACATAGGTGTTACGGACGAATCATAAACAGCTGGTTGCAAAGTGATAATGATGGCGGCTACGATATGATTTCCGATGACGTAATTATCGTCATTCTTTCACCTGCAGACTGACGACAGTGATGATGGATTAGCTGACGAACTGAAGACATTACTAAGCACACAAAGGCAACAACGCACCTGGACTTAATAATGATTTATTTGAAACGCAAGGCGGAAACAATATCGACTGAGCTATTGCTGGTAATACGCCTACGTCATCATGCTTCACATAAACGACGTACGAAACTCGCGCAAAAGAAATTTTACTGATTGATTCAGTGTACAAAGTTCTTTCAATGTCTGGTCAGCATTTATATCAAATTAATGTACACTACTGGCCATTAAAATTGCTACACCAATAAGAAATGCAGATGATAAATGGGTATTCATTGGACAAATATATTATACTAGAACTGACATTAGATTACATTTTCACGGAATTTGGGTGCATGGATCCTGAGAAATCAGTACCCAGAGCAACCACCTCTGGCCGTATTAACGGCCTTGATACGCCTGGGCATTGCGTCAAACAGAGCTTGGATGCCGTGTACAGGTACAGCTGCCCATGCAGCTTCAACACGATACCACAGTTCATCAAGAGTGCTGACTGGCGTATTGTGGCGAGCCAGTTGCTCGGCCACCATTGACCAGACGTTTTCAATTGGTGAGAAATCTCGAGAATGTGCTGGCCAGGGCAGCAGTCGAACATTTTCTGTATCCAGAATGGCCCGTACGGGACCTGCAACATGCGGTCGTGCATTATCCTGCGGAAATATAGGGTTTCGTAGGAATCGAATGAAGGATAGAGCCACGGGTCGTAACACATCTCAAATGTAACGTCCACTGTTCAAAGCGCCGTCAACGCGAACAAGAGGTGACCGAGACGTGTAACCAATGGTACCCCATACCATCACGCCGGGTGATACGCCAGTATGGGGATGAGGAATACACGTTTCCAATGTGCGTTCACCGCGGTGTCGCCAAACACGAATGCGACCATCATGATGCTGTAATCAGAACCTGGATTCATCCGAAAAAATGACGTTTTGCCATTCGCTCACCCAGGTTCGTCGTTGAGTACACTATATCAGGTGCTCCTGTCTGTGATGCAGCGTCAAGGGTAACCGTAGCCATGGTCTCCGAGCTGATAGTCCATGCTGCTGCAAACGTCGTCGAACTGTTCGTGCAGATGGTTGTTGTCTTGCAAACGTCCCCATCTGTTGACTCAGGAATCGAGACGTGGCTGCATGATCCGTTCAAGCCATGCGGATGAGATGCCTGTCATCTCGACTGCTAGTGACACGAGGCCGTTGGGATCCACCAAGGCGTTCCGTATTCCCCTCCTGAACCCACCGATTCCATATTCTGCTAACAGTCATTGGATCTCGACCAACGCCAGCAGCAATGTCACGGTACGATAAACCGGAATCGCGATAGGCTACAATCCGACCTTTATCAAAGTCGGAAACGTGATGGTACGCATTTCTCCTCCTTACACGAGGCATCACAACAACGTTTCCCCAGGCAACGCCGGTCAACTGCTGGTTGTGTTTGAGAAATCGGTTGGAAACTTTCCTCATGTCAGCACGTTGTAGGTGTCGCCACCGGCGCCAACCTTGTGTGAATGCTCTGAAAAGCTAATAATTTGCATATCACAGCATCTTCTTCCTGTCGGTTAAATTTCGCGTCTGTAGCACGTCATCTTCGTGGTGTAGCAATTTTAATGGCCAGTAGTGTATAATTTGTGTCTTCGCGCAAAAATAAATGTAACGTTTGTGTATATAGAGCACTTAATCCGTACGATTATGTTTTTTGGTTACTTCCCGGATTATCCGGATGACCTACGGCGCCACCTAGTCGTGATAAAAAAAGGTTCAGTTATAATTTTGCTGACATTCTCCGATCACCAGAAGCGTCTAGAATGGCTCTACGTTAGAATACACACATCGTGGAATATACCATTTGTATTATTGTGAAGTAGGGGAGGTAGTGTCACAGACATGATACGTGAATTGGAGTGGCTATCATTAAAACAAAGGCGTTATTCGTTGCGACGGGATCTTCTCATCAAATTTCAATCACCAGTTTTCTCCTCCGATTGCGAAAACGTTCTGTTGGTATACACCTACATAGGGAGAAATGATCATCACGATAAAATAAGAGAAATCAGGGCTCGTACAGAAAAATTTAAGTGCTCGTTCGAGAGCACAACGGTAGAGAGACAACTTGAAGGTGGTTCATTGAACCCTCTGTCAGGCACTTTATTCTGAAGAGCAGAGTAATCGCACCGAAATTTTTCGTGGTGTACCGCCATAACATCACGTGTAGGACGTGAGTAGCGGTCCTTGCAATAAGGAAATGCAAATCATGTTATGTAACGGGAACAGTTCCCATTCGTATTGTTTGAGTGACCTACCGTCGCTGATTCTCCGAAACATTTTTTGATGATGTCACCGTAACGATACACAGAAAAGACAAAAGTGCTTTCCAACGGTACGAGTTTTTCCCATGTTCCCGTTTGAAATTCTGAAGTTGAGTTCCTTTTCTCCATTTTTCTTGCCGTTATATTTGCTCTTGCTGTCTCTTGCAGAATTACGATATCATAGCTAAACCTTAAAGATTTTATTTCTCCTTGCGAAAATTAATTCCGTTTCCCAATTTCACCTTGGTTTCGTTTACTGTCAATGCACAGAACTATTGAGAAGGGATCTCAGGCTATGACTTTGTCTCATTCTCTTCTCAGTTACTGTCTTCCTTACACGTCCTCGAGGCCGGCCGAAGTGGCCGAGCGGTTAAAGGCGCTGCAGTCTGGAACCGCAAGACCGCTACGGTCGCAGGTTCGAATCCTGCCTCGGGCATGGATGTTTGTGATGTCCTTAGGTTAGTTAGGTTTAACTAGTTCTAAGTTCTAGGGAACTAATGACCTCAGCAGTTGAGTCCCATAGTGCTCAGAGCCATTTTACACGTCCTCGAGACTTATAATTGCTCACCTAGTTGCTATACAAACTGTAGATGTCATTTCACTCTTTGTATTTAACCCTTACTACCTTCAGAATTTTCGAGATTCTCATAATAAAATTGTTGTTGTCGTTGTGGTCTTCATACGAAGACCGTTCTGATGCAACTCTCCACGTCAGTCTATCACGTACATGTCTTTTCACCGCTGCCTAACTGCAACATCCTACATCCATTTCACCGTGATTACTGTGCTCGAGTCGTGGTCTCCTACAAATTTTACCGTCTACATTTACTTTCATTCCACCTCTAATAATTCCGTGAACACTCAGAATGTCTGTTACGAACTGTTCCTTCCATTAGTCAAATTTTTCCATTCCATACCTCCTCATTAGTTATTCGAACTACCGATGTAAGCTTCAGCATTCTTCTACAGCAACACATTTCAAAAGCTTTATTTCCTTCTTGTCGAAATAGCTTATCGTTTATGTTTCACTCCTGTACGAGGCTGAAATCCAGACAAATACCTACAGAAAAGACTTCCAACATCTAAATTTACATTAGATGTTAAAAGTTCCTCTTTTTTCAGAAATCCTTTTCTTACTATTGCCAATCTGCATTTTGCGTTCCTTTTACTTTGGCGACCATCAGTGATTTTGCTGCCCGAATAGTAAAACTCATTAGTGTCTCTCATTTCCTGATCTAATTCACTCACCATTGTTTGATTTAATTCGACTACATTCCAGTACTTTCACTTTTGTTGATGTTCGTGTTATAATCTCTTTTCATGACACTGTCCATTCCGCTCAAGTGCTCTTCGAGGGCCTTTGCGTCTCTGATAGAATTACAATGTTATTGAGAAATCTAAAAGACTTTTTCATCTTCTTAAACTTCAGTTTACTTTCAAAATCTCTTCTTGTTATCTTTTTCTGCTCGCTAAATGTGCAGACTTGATGACATCGTGGATAGGTCACAATATGTCTCACTCTCTGCTTCCCTTTCATGTCCTTAAACACTTGTGACTGCACTCTGGTTTCTGTACAAGTTTAAATAATCTTTCACTTTTTGTAGTTTATCCTTGTTTCCTTCTAAATTTCAAAGACAGCTGTCCGGTCAAGGTTACCAAAAGCTTTCTCCAGTACCACAAATCCTATAGACATTGGTTTGTCTTTCTTTCACTTACCATCTAATACAAGTCGTAGGGACAGTATTGTCTCGCATGTACCTGCATTTCTCCAGGAACCAAACTAATCTTCCCCGACATCGGTCTCTAATAGTTTCTCGTTTTTTCTGTAGACAATTCGTGTCAGTATTTGCAGGCTTGACTTATTAAATTGATTGTTCGTTAATATTCACACCTGTCAACACCAGTCTTTTCTTGGAAACTGCAATCATTACGTTCTTCTTTAAGTCTGAGGGTAATTCTGTCTTATAACAAATTTATTTTGTGGTGTCAACGCAAGGCACCACACTTGCTAGGTTGTGGGCTTCAAATCGGCCGCGGTCCGTCAGTACACATCGGACCCGCGAGTCGCCACTGTCGACGCTAGCAGACCGAGCGCCGCCACTCGGCTGGTCTTACGAGACAAGCTAGCGCACTGGCCAGTTACCCGACTTGTTATAGCTTCAGAGATCTCATTTGCCGAGACGCTAGTCAGCAAAGCCTTCAGCTAAGTCAGTAGCTGCGACCTATCCAGGCGCCACTTACAGTTTATGCATTGACAATTGATCTAAATGTGGGAAGCAACCAGAATTGTAAAGAAGTATTTGCAGTTCAGTATATAACTGTACTTGTAAATATTACTGTACAAAGTCAAGATCGACGTTCACCGCTGATGCTGAATTAAAGCTAAGTATTTAATTGTATTCCTGTCTACTAACTTTCTAATCACCTAAAATGCTCCAGATACATAGCGTCAAGTATAATTCATTGATCCCCACGTCAGTCTCCTTGATCAACACGTGCAATTAATGGCCACACCTCGAGATCAGACTAAGAGTTAAATTGAGTGACTCAGCTGGGTCACCCTTTTTCCATGAGGCCCATAGTTCCGCCTCATACATAACAATTTTACCACAAATAATAACAAAGCAAAAACGGCATTTTAGTTACAGAAGCTAATGCAGCAAGTATCCTCGTCAGAGTTATTGGTCGCCAGAAATATGAGTTTAGGAGGTTTGCTTAAATGTGATGGTCTGTGGCAAGAGAGGCCGTGTTTGGGAGCTGGAGGAAAGGGCGCGCCCACACGTTTGAGGCAGTGCCTGCCCCTGGGAATGAGTCAGAGGCAGCGAAGCATGCCTCCCCCGCGCGGTCGACGGCCCCGCCTCGTGGTGGATCCGGTCAGCAGCGGACGCCGTGGGAAGGGGTTGCCTTTGGTGGGCAGACCCAGTGTGAGGCACGTAATGGGCCCTCTCAGGGAAACAAGAAGAGTCGATGTGCACCCGAAATCCATTCTACACTCATGCTCATAAATTAAGGATAATTGCAGATTGTGGTGTCACACGATGTGGCACTACACAAAACTGGCGCTAATAGCATAGGTACATAAGGAACACACACGACACAGATCTGTAAGTCCAAGGTATTGGTGATAAGTTGAGAAAACCGTCCCGAAACACATGTGCTACAAAATGCGCATGTACCGCGACATCAATATGGGATATGATCACCATGCACACGTACACAGACCGCACAACGTGTTGGCATACTCTGGATCAGGTGGTCGAGTAGCTGCTGGGATATAGCCTCCCATTCTTGCGCCAGTGCCTGTCGGAGCTCCTGAAGTGTCGTAGGGGTTTGAAAACGTGCAGCGATACGTCGACCAAGAGCATCACAGACGTACTCGATGGGGTTTAGGTCCGGAGAAAAGGCAGGCAACTCCTTGCAAAAAGAGAGAGAATCAGATACGCCAGCAGTCGCAGCATGTTGACGTTACCTGAAAAGGCGCTTTTGGTGAGGCTGTATTATCAGAATGGGGAATTTGCTAGTTCAACGTTACGATCCTATCGCCATAGGAAGGGGATTCGAACGGGTAAAGGTGCGTTGACAAATGCAGCTGTGGCGAGAATGAGTTAGAAGTTCGAAGCCACGGGTTATTTAGACGATAGACCTCGTAGTGGCCGACCGAGCACAAGGTGTAATGCTGCTGAGACAGTTCAGGAAGAAATGGGGACTATAGCGGGTTCGTCTATGCACGGGGAAGTAGCGCTCGTGCAGTCGCGTGTTGCACCGGCATTCCATACGCTACTGTTTGGTTGGCACATAGACGTACCCTGGGGGCCGAGCTGCACAATAACCCTGGGTTAGGTTCAAATGGTTCAAATGGCTCTGAGCACTATGCGACTTAACTACTGTGGTCATCAGTCGCCTAGAACTTAGAACTAATTAAACCTAACTAACCTAAGGACATCACACACATCCATGCCCGAGGCAGGATTCGAACCTGCGACCGTAGCGGTCGCTCGGCTCCAGACTGCAGCGCCCAGAACCGCACGGCCACTCCGGCCGGCCCCTGGGTTAGGTGTGAGGCGGCGGTGGGGTGGGTAGACCACTGTGGCCTGTTGTGGGGTTGTGAACCACTGAGGGCCACGGCGGGACTAAGCCTCTCCGTCGTATCTAGGTCCCCGGTTCAATACACAATACTCAGACACACAACCAGCTGACGTCACAACCATAGCGACTATGCCTCACTTCGATTTTGTACACCAATACTTCCCATCTGCTAGCTTGAAAAACAGCCAGCATCTCTCTATAAAGAGTCTAGAAATAGGATATCGTGTTACGTTCCATAGCTTTGGGCGTAAGCTTTCCCAAAACAAAACAAAAGGAAAAACGTAATGTCAAACCACTACGAAATGTAATACATGTTTTGCAGGCTGGAGTGGCCAAGCGGTTCTAAGCGCTACAGTCTGGAACCCCGCGACCACTACTGTCCAGGACGGACGGACGGACGGAATATCAGACCAGCTGTGTGGCTGGATTGAAGAGTTTTTAGCAAACAGAACACAGCATGTTGTTATCAATGGAGAGACGTCTACAGATGTTAAAGTAACCTCTGGCGTGCCACAGGGGAGTGTTATGGGACCATTGCTTTTCACAATATATATAAATGACCTAGTAGATAGTGTCGGAAGTTCCATGCGGCTTTTCGCGGATGATGCTGTAGTATACAGAGAAGTTGCAGCATTAGAAAATTGTAGCGAAATGCAGGAAGATCTGCAGCGGATAGGCACTTGGTGCAGGGAGTGGCAACTGTCCCTTAACATAGACAAATGTAATGTATTGCGAATACATAGAAAGAAGGATCCTTTATTGTATGATTATATGATAGCGGAACAAACACTGGTAGCAGTTACTTCTGTAAAATATCTGGGAGTATGCGTGCGGAACGATTTGAAGTGGAATGATCATATAAAACTAATTGTTGATAAGGCGGGTACCAGGTTGAGATTCATTGGGAGAGTGCTTAGAAAATGTAGTCCATCAACAAAGGAGGTGGCTTACAAAACACTCGTTCGACCTATACTTGAGTATTGCTCATCAGTGTGGGATCCGTACCAGGTCGGGTTGACGGAAGCGATAGAGAAGATCCAAAGAAGAGCGGCGCGTTTCGTCACAGGGATATTTGGTAACCGTGATAGCGTTACGGAGATGTTTAATAAACTCAAGTGGCAGACTCTGCAAGAGAGGCGCTCTGCATCGCGGTGTAGCTTGCTGTCCAGGTTTCGAGAGGGTGCGTTTCTGGATGAGGTATCGAATATATTGCTTCCCCCTACTTATACCTCCCGAGGAGATGACGAATGTAAAATTAGAGATTAGAGCGCACACGGAGGCTTTCAGACAGTCGTTCTTCCCGCGAACCATACGCGACTGGAACAGGAAAGGGAGGTAATGACAGTGGCACGTAAAGTGCCCTCCGCCACACACCGTTGGGTGGCTTGCGGAGTATAAATGTAGATGTAGATGTAGGTTAGTTAGGGTTAAGTAGTTCTAAGTTCTAGGGGAAAAAAATGGTTCAAATGGCTCTGAGCACTATGGGACTCAACTGCTGTGGTCATAAGTCCCCTAGAACTTAGAACTACTTAAACCTAACTAACCTAAGGACAGCACACAACACCCAGCCATCACGAGGCAGAGAAAATCCCTGATCCCGCCGGGAATCGAACCTGGGAACCCGGGCGTGGGAAGCGAGAACGCTACCGCACGACCACGAGATGCGGGCTAAGTTCTAGGGGACTGATGACCTCAACAGTTAAGTCCCATAGTGCTCAGAGCCATTTGAACCATTTTTTTGTAATACATGTTTTATTATCGTTGTTGTCATTGTAGTCTACATTCCGAAGACTGGTTTGATGCAGCTCTCCATGCTACTCTATCCTGTGCTAGCCACTTCACCTCCGAATAACTACCGCAACCTGCATCCTTCTGAAACTGTTTCCTGCATAAATCTCTTGGTCTCCCTCTACAATTTTCACCCCCCACCCTTCCCTCCATTATGAAATTGGTGATCCCTTGACGTCTCAGAATATGTCCTACGAACCGATCCCTTGCACCCCAACTCTATTAGCACTTCCTCGTTAGTTCCGTGATGTACCCAAGTAATCTTCACCATTCTTCTGTGGCACCACATTTCAAAATTTTTTACCTGTTTATCGTCCATGTTTCACTTCCGTACATGGCTACATTCCATATAAATATGTTCAGAAACGACTTCCTGCTAACAAATTTCTCTTCTTCAGAAACGCTCTTCTTGCCAGCGCCAGTCTACATTTTTCTGTCGTCTCTACTTCGACTACCATTAGATATTTTATTGCCCTGATAGCAAAACTCATCTACTATTTTAAGTGCCTTGTTTCCTAATCTAATTCCCTCATCATCTCCTGATTTAATTGGGCTACGTTCCGTACCCTTGTTTTGCTTTTTTTGATGTTCACCTGCCCGCATCTCGTGGTCGTGCGGTAGCGTTCTCGCTTCCTACGCCCCGGTTCCCGGGTTCGATTCCCGGCGGGGTCAGGGATTTTCTCTGCCTCGTGATGGCTGGGTGTTGTGTGCTGCCCTTAGGTTAGTTAGGTTTAAGTAGTTCTAAGTTCTAGGGGACTGATGACCATAGATGTTAAGTCCCATAGTGCTCAGAGCCGTTTGAACCATTTTTGATGTTCACCTAATATTCTTCTTTCAAGACATTTTCCATTCCGTTCAACTTCTCTTCCAAGTCGTTTGATGTTTCTGAAAGAATTACAATGTCGGCAAAACTCAAAGTTTTTATTTCTTCTCCTTGTACTTTAATTCGTACTCCAAAATATTATCGTTATTACTATTTATTTGTCTTAAATTTTTACCGTGCCCTGCTCTGTGTTGTCTACATAATCCTTCACTGTGTAGTGCAATGGTCGTGAAACTGCGGCCCGTGGGTAGCACGCGGTCCGAATGAAGTATCTGTGCGGCCCACGTTTCTCAGCTGTATTTCATAATAACAGGCGTCTAGCAAATGACAGCCGAATCTAAAAGCGTCAGGTAACGTGAAGAACTTCTTAAGAGTGCACTTTTCGTGCAATGTAAGAAACAAAAAAAGTACAGAAACAGTAACGTTTTGAGATGTGCTTATTTTAACTGACGTTGGTGAATTCGGCCGTGAGCTAAATAAAGTTGGTCACTTACTTCGTGGGAAGAAGGATATTTAGCGTCGCCACTGCTGGCTTAGAAGATGTAAGAGAGGGAGTGTCTCGTTGTTTGTTTCTAGTAAGGACAACTCAAGAGCCTGAGCGACTCGTAACAGTTAGCTGCTTAGTATCAATTTTGACCAGGAAAAAACATAGATTGGTGAATGAGCATTACCGAGACGATCACTTTCAAATGCAGTACATAACTGTAGCAAAGAATATGAAATTAAAGCTATTGTAATACAGTGCGATGGGTAGAAGAAAAATGGCATTCAAAATATTTACTTAACAGTTGTGATCGTCTCTCGTATTGCGCAATGGCTTCAAATATAAGTACAATTACTGTTAGTAATCAATTCATCATACGCCCATACAGACAATACAATAATACTTCGTGAGGCAGTTACAGTATCAAAACTTTGTGGTCGCTGATGATCGTTTATTTATTAATATTGGAAAGTGACCCCACCGCCTTGGTAACTATGGTGGGCCGTTTGCTACTAAAAGTTACCGAGCCAGGTGGCGCAGCATTTAGCACACTGGACTCGTCGCGTTCGGGAGGACGATGGTTCAAGCCCGCGTGAGGCCATCCAGAGTTAGGTTTTCTGTGATTTCCCTAAATCGCTCCAGGCAAATGGCGGGATGGTTCCTTTGAACGTGCAAGACCGATTTGCTTCTCCATCCTTGACACAGTCCGAGCTTTTGCTCCATCTATAATGACCACGACGTCGATGGGACGTGAAACCTAGCCTTTCTTCCTTCCTTCCTACTAAAAATTAGTAACAAGCTGCAGAGACAGACTCTTCGTCTTTGTCTACAGCTTCTCTCAATGTTGTTATTTTTCTTGTCTTTTACATAATTATATTGTTAATTAAAACATATGATACATAAAGTACATGGCGGGAAATGAAAAATTTTTACTACATTCTTAAGAAGGCGTAATAGAAGAAAGGAAAGATTTAAATACTGAAAGAGATCCCTTAACCTGGCTATTTAAAGCGGGAGGACTTCGGTAAATACTTCGGACCTGTTTCACCTGAATTATCGGACTCTGTTCTGCTATGGTTACTTCTGTATGGATGTATGTTGTGAGATCTACTCTACGAACTTCTCAGACGCAGCTTCTACATATTTGTACAGGTTACCAATCCATAATAAGAACGGCACATATGCGGCCCGAGTTACCACCCCACAATGTCAGTACTGGTTCACGAGCCAAAACGTTTGACGACCACAGATACAGAATGTATTGCGTAACAGATACTTGTAACTGGCTTTTTAAATGAGTTTGTTGTAGTGGTCTCTAACATCCTTGCGTACCTTACTGTACAGTTTTATTCATTAGCAGAAGAACCTGATGTTACTCTTCCATAGTCTATATTACATGCTAGATTTCTGATATTCAAGATATCAGTTGTTGGGGTTAATTTACTGCTTGAAATGTAGTTTCCTACGCAGATTTCAGAATTAACCTTTTCTCTAGGCCGCACAAATATCTGTGAGATATAGAAGGGGTGATCAAAAAGCTTCCATTCGAAGGCCGTGGAGTCCAGAATCGGTATGGCAATCAGGGAAAATCGCCGTGAGCTTTGAGGCAATTATCCCACCGACGAACCAGGTTGAAGATACCCATTTGTTAAAACGCAGTGGGCTGCTGCGGGAAGAAGTCCGTAAGTGCCAGCTGCACACTCCGGTCCGACAGGAATCGTCGACCCTTTTAGGCCTATTCTACGGGACTGAAGTCGTGATAATCGCATAGGGAGACGTCAGAAATATAGAGCGGGTACTCAAGTGTCTCCACCTGAACTGCTGTATCTCCTGCGTTACAAAATTTGCGATATGTGGACGTGTGTTGTTATGAAACAGCACGGAACTTGGCGCAGCATTCCATAACGGTGGTTTTAGAGAGACATTGTATTGGATTGTATGTTAACCGGGGACCTAGAAACGACGGATAGGCTCCGTCCCCGCCGCAGCTGCAGTGGTCTACAACCCCACGACGACTACCGCAGTCCACTTCACTCCTCCGCTGCCCCACACCAAACCCAGGGTTGTTATGCGGTTCGGCCCCCAGTGGACACCCCCCAGGAACGCCTCACACCAGACGAGTGTAACCCCTATGTCTGCGTGGTAGAGTAATGGTGGTGTACGCGTACGTGGAGAACTTGTTTGCGCAGCAATCGCCGACATAGTGCAGCTGAGGCGGAATAAGGGGAACCAGCTCGCATACGCCGAGGCAGATGGAAAACCGCCTAAAAACCGTCCACAGACTGGCCGGCTCACCGGACCTCGACTCAAGTCCCCCGGGCGGATTCGTGCCGGGGACCAGGCGCTCCTTCCCACTCCGTAAAGTCGTGCGTTAGACCGATCGGCTAACCGGGCGGGCTTCGAGAGACATACTGCCATAAACACATTCTTCATTCTCCAGTGGTTGTCTACCGGTGTTTGTCCTTCAGCAGCACTTTGGTCCTGTTTGGACGCGTTTTGTAATAACGTCACCATGATTCACATTTCCGCATTTACGGCACACACTGCGAAAAAACACGAATGCCACACTAATCCCCTTCATGTCGGCGGTTATTCATTGATAAGCCACAACATTATGTCCTCTGCCCACCGCAGGTGGTTCGCAGCTGTCAGCGTGTGTTCAATTACCTCCACAGGTCCCACGCAAGCGCAGGAAAACGTCTCCCACAGCATAATTCTACCCACCAGCCTGCGTCAGTGGCGCGCTGCACGTTTCGAGCCGCCGTTCAACTCGATGACGGCGTTTGTGGAGACGACCATCGGTCTAATGTAACAAATATGTGATTCACCAGAAGAGCCGACACGTTTCCATTGATCGACGCTCGAATCCCACTGCAATCATATTGACGATGTCTTTGGGTCAACATGTGAACACGTAGGGACGCACACCTACGGAGCTCCATGTTTAACAAAGTACGATGAAAAGTGTGCTCCGAAACAGTTGTTCGTGCGTTAGCGTTGTGCTCTTTCGGAAGAGATGCCGCAGATCACCAACTATCCTATTTTGCAGAGTAAACAAGCCTCCAAACCCCACGTTCTGTGAAGATGTAGCACGTGAATATTTGACCATCTTCGCCGTTTCCTAGATACTTGTTCACGGAATCTGTGTAATAATAATCTGCCCTTAGTCAAAGACGCTTATCACAATGGATATCCCAATTTACACCCCATTTCTTCCCGTCCGTGACTGCTCCGTACATACTTTGTTACCGCGTCACGTGCCTACAATGCCACCAAACTGCATCAGAATCTCTCTTGTCTGAAAAAAGAAGATTTTAGACTTGGAAGGCTCGTTCTGACTGTAAACATGGCGATGTTTCGGCAGAAAAACATCTATCTAGACGGGACCACAGTCCCTCATTTACGGAGAGATCTAATCTTTCCAGGCCGACTATTTTTGGTTTCTGAAAGAAATCCGTCCGCAGGTAAATCCAAAGAGCGCCGCTTCCCAGAATCACGCGCACAGCCAGGTCGCTGGACTGAGAACTTGTGGCCTGCAATCAATCTCTCCACCTGTTCTCCGTCGCCTCCACTACAGCCCCTCAGCTACAGGATCTCTACAGGCTAAACAAGCAGTTATATGAACATTCTGCCCACAATTTCCTCACGTAAAAAATATCATAAACCACACATACCAAAATCTAACACTGGGGGACGATCGAGATCTTGACCTAAAATATGAATATTAATTTGACTGACAGTGTTATTAATGAGACAGTGGCGGGCCAGCTCTCAACATGAGGCCGATGTTATTCTGTTCAATATGAATTTGTATCAAAAGATGCACAATGTGTATGTTAAGCGGCATGCCGACAAGTCGAAATACACGTGCGAACAAGAAGTTAATAGAATGAGATTTTCACTCTGCAGCGGAGTGTGCGCTGATATGAAACTTCCTGACAGATTAAAACTGTGTGCCCGACCGAGACTCGAACTCGGGAGTTAATAGTTTGTGGAAGAAAACTAAGCTGAAGTTGAAAGACAAAAATCTCTTAGTAATCACATAAATCAAGAGATTGAAAACTTACATGATTGTACGGTTCAAAGAAGGTACAAACAATGTTGCGTTTCAACTGAAAAGTAAGTTAAGATTCAATGGTATTTTATGTATGTAGGAGGTAATACCTGTATACCAGTAAAAGGTCAGTTATCTATCAGTACGATTAATACTATGTATTTCCTAGGAATCTTTGAGTCCCTTTGTCTCTGGTTGTCTGTGCATCCGAATACTAGTCAGGGTTGGCATGTTTAAAATAAACTGTTTTTAAATGGTTCAAATGGCTCTGAGCACTATGAGACTTAACAGCTGAGGTCATCAGTCCCCTAGAACTTAGAACTACTTACATCTAACTAACCTAAGAACATCACACACATCCATGCCCGAGGCAGGATGCGAACCTGCGACCGTAGCGGTCGGGCTGTTCCAGAATGAAGCGCCTAGAACCGCTCGGCCAGCCCCGCCGGCAAACTGTTTTTAATCACATGTCAAAAATATTGTTTACTACGCTTTCTAAATGAAAATTTTTTATTAAAGTGTTTTTATCAATGTTTAAAACAAAAGAAAATCGTTTTAGTTACTGTTACTTTTACCCAACTATGTAGTACGCCTCATGTAAAGAGGAGGCAAAGGTCACACCACATCTCACTAAATGTCACATAGGAAGAAGGGGGAGTCTGAATTCTGGAGGAAAAAAAGAGAGATCACGTAATCAGTGGATTTCCCTTTACTGTAAACAGGCCTCCGTCTCCCTCTGCAGTTTTTACCCTCTTATTCATTCCCCCCGCCCCCTCACCCACAGAAACACACTTCCCTCCCTTCGTTAATGCCTCAGTATTATTCCTATCAATCTAACCCATCCTTTTTTGGCCAAACTGTGCCACAAATCCCTTTTCTCCTAATGCAACTGATTGCCAGTTCATTATTCATCTCATCTAGCCATCTCATCTTCAACGTTTTTCTGTAACACCACATTTCAAAGCTTCTCGTCTCTTTTTGCCTTGTTTATCTCACACCGCATGGGGCGAGACATGAGGCAAGTATTTTCAGAAACGTCTTCCTAGCGCTTAAATTTTCATTCAGTATTAACATATTTCTCTTTCTAAGCAAAGGTTTCCTTGATGCTGCCAGGACACATTTTATATTCTTTCTACTTCGTCCATTGTCTGTTATTCTGCTGCCCAAATAAAAAATTCATCTCTTTCTTTCAGCTCCTCATCTCCTAACCGAATTCGTAGAGGATCAGCTTATTTATACTATAAGCATTAAAACACTACACTACTTACGTTTGTTCATACAGAGCACAATGCGTTTCAGGAGTTCATTCCAACATTTATGTGGTTCTACATTATTAATATACAGTATGTCATGTCTGTTTGTTTGTGTTGTTGTGCTTGTCTGGTTGTACAATCATCTTTTTATGATTTTAAGGTCATTTATTAATAAATTATTGAGAGTGATGGTTTCCGTGTTTGTGAATCCATGCACAGTGAACGAGGCATAGTACCTCAATAGCTTGAAAAAAAAACGACTGCAGGGCAGTAGAAGCAGAATTAAACTCACACATTCAAACATCGCATACTATAAAATATTAATGAAAATGGCAGAAACTGAAAATGAGAGTAAATTCCTGAACACGTTGCGCAATGCATTAAAAACGTAACTGGCTGAGTGTTTTATTACACAAATCATTTATATCACAGTTACGGGATTTCGAAAAGCATTGCTGATGATGAATGAAATTAAGCTATCAGCTTATTTAACTCAAATACAACTTCATTACACTTTTTACTTTTGTTGGTCTTCGTGTTCATTTTACAACCTCTTTTTAAAACACAGTCGGCATTACCAGTTTTCCATTGTTCTGTAAATAATACACATCAGTATTTCGTAACCATTACTTCTTGAATTGAAGCATCTGTAGTATTTACACCTCCCAGTACCTACCTTCTTTGAAATTGGGATTATTACATTCTTCTTGCAGTCTGAGGGTATTTTATCTGTCTCACTTGTAGCTACTGTATACCAGGTAGAATATCTTTGTCGTGTACCACACCATAAATGGATTTGCCAGTATTACACTACTGGCCATCAAAATTGCTACACCACGAAGATGACGTGCTACAGACGCGAAATTTAACCGACAGGAAGAAGATATTGTGATATGCAAATGATTGGCTTTTCAGAGCATTCACACAAGGTTGGCGCCGGTGGCGACACCTACAACGTGCTGACATGAGGAAAGTTTCCAAGCGATTTCTCATACATAAACAGCAGTTGACCGGCGTTGCCCCCCAGTAGCTGAGTGGTCAGCGTGACGGATTGCCGTCCTCTGGGCCCGGGTTCGATTCCCGGCTGGGTCGGAGATTTTCTCCGCTCAGGGACTGGGTGTTGTGTTGTGTTCATCATCATTTCATCCCCATCCGGCGTGCAGGTCGCCCAATGTGGCGCCGAATGTAATAAGACCTGCGATATGGCGGCCGGACCTGCCCCGCGAGGGGCCTCCCGGCCAATGACGCCAAACGCTCATTTCATTTCCATTACCGGCGTTGCCAGGTGAAATGTTGTTGTGATGCCTCGTGTAAGGAGGAGGAATGCGTACCATCACGTTTCCGACTTTGATAAAGGTCGGATTGTAGCCTATCGCAATTGCTGCGACATTGCTGCTCGCTGCTCGCGTTGGTCGAGATCCAATGACTGTTAGCAGAATATGGAATCGGTGGGTTCAGGAGGGTAATACGGAACGCCGCGCTGGATTCCAACGGCCTCGTATCACTAGCAGTCGAGATGACAGGCACCATATCCGCATGGCTGTAATGGATCGTGCAGTCACGTCTCGATCCCTGAGTCAACAGATGGGGACGTTTGCAAGACAACAACCATCTGCACGAACAGTTCGACGACGTTTGCAGCAGCATGGACTACCAGCTCGGAGAGCATGGCTGCGGTTACTCTTGACGCTGCATCACAGACAGGAGCGCCTGCGATGGTGTACTCAACAACGAACCTGGGTGCACGAATGGCAAAACGCCATTTTTTCGGATGAATCCAGGTTCTGTTTACAGCATCATGATGGTCGCATCCGTGTTTGGGGACATCGCGGTGAACGCACATTGGAAGCGTGTATTGGTCATCGCCATACTGGCGAATCACTCGGCGTGATGATATGGGTGCCATTGGTTACACGTCTCGGTCACCTTTTGTTCGCATTGACGGCCCTTTGAACAGAGGACGTTACATTTCAGATGTGTTGCGACCCGCAGCTCTACCCTTCATTCGATCCCTGCGAAACCCTACATTTCAGCAGGATAATGCACGACCGCATGTTGCCGGTCCTGTACGGGCCTTTCTGGATACAGAAAATGTTCGACTGCTGCCCTGGCCAGCACATTGTCCAGATCTCTCACCAACTGAAAACGTCTGGTCAATGGTGGCCGAGCAACTGGCTCGTCACAATACGCCAGTCAATACCCTTGATGAACTGTGGTATCGTGTTGAAGCTGCATGGGCAGCTGTACCTGTACACGCTATCCAAGCTCTGTTTGACTCAGTGCCCAGGCGTATCAAGGCCATTATTACGGCGAGATGTGGGTGTTCTGGGTACTGATTTCTCAAGATCTATGCACCCAAATTGCGTGAAAATGTAATCACATGTCAGTTCTAAAATAATATATCTGTCCAATGAATACCCGTTTATCATCTTCATTTCTTCTTGGTGTAGCAATTTTAATGGCCAGTAGTGTACATTTTAGCGTCCACGATTGTGAGTGTAGTGATTTATATATTTACTATTAGCATCTACTATCTTTGATGATTGGAAATTCTTTGTGTGTTCCGTGCCCCAAACTGTAAAAACGGAAGCCTTACAGGGTCGCCTTGCTGTGCGTCCGTGCGTCTGTCTGTCTGTCCGACTGTTAAGAATCTTTTTTCTCAGGAACCGTTACACGTATCAAGTTCAGAATTATGTCACATATTAAAGTCTATGTGCCCTTGGAGGCGTAAAAACTGTAAGCGTCTAAATCACTTCAATTAAAGAATACGAGCAATTACGTCGCACAATGTGACACTCTACACTCGCTCATCACAACCTATAAGGCTCTTCCCGTTGACCTAGAACGATAGAATTTGGTAAGAAGGAAGGTTTCACAGTACAAGTAAAGGAAAAAATCCGAAAATTGTTAATTTATCACAGAAAAAACTATTTCTGTCGTTTTTTATCAGTCTGTCTGTTTGTCCGTCTTTTAAGACCTATTTTTCTTTGGGACTGTTTGGCGTATCAAGTTCACATTTGTCACATACTAAAGTTCATGGTTCCTTGGCGGTGTAACAAATGTAAGCATCTACGCCAGTACAGTACATCTGGTCATTTATGTCACATAACTTATACTCTCCTCTCCATATGAACCACGGATCTTGCCGTTGATGGGGAGTGATACAGAGAACCGTACCGTAAGTGCAACCACAACGGAGGGGTATCTGTTGAGAGGTCAGACAAACGTGTGGTTCCTGAAGATGGCGGGCAACCTTTTCAGCAATTGCAGGGGCAGCAGTCTGGATGACTGACTAACCCTGTAATATCAACCAGAACGGCCTTGCTGTGCTGGTACTGCGAACGGCTGACAGAAAGGTTAACCTACAGCTGTAATATTTCTCGAGGGCATGTAGCTTTACTGTAGGTTTAAATGATGATGGCGTCCTCTTGTGTAAAATATTCCAGAGATAAAATAGTCCCGCATTCGCATCTTTGGGAGGAGACTACTCAGGGGAAACAAAACTGGCGTTCTACGAATCGGAGCGTGGAATGTCAGAATCCTTAACAGGGCAGGTAGGTTAGAAAATTTAAAAAGGGAAATGTATAGGTTAGAGTTAGTTAGTGGGAATTAGTGAAGTTCTGTGACAGGAGGAACAAGACTTCCGGTGAGGTGAATACGCGGTTGTAAGTACAAAATCAGATAAGTGTAATGCCGGAGTAGGTTTAATAATGAATAAAAAAATTGCTTTCGCGGGTAAGCTACTTCGAACATTATTGCAGCCAAGACAGACACGAAACCCATGACTACCACAGTAGTGCGAGTTTATATGCCAACTAGCTCCGCAGATGATGAAGATATTGAAGAAATGTATGATGAAATAAAATAAATCATTCAGATAGTGAGAGGAGATGAAAATTTAATAGTCATTGGGGACTGGAATTCGATAGAAGGAAAAGGAAGAGAAGGAAAAGTAGTAGGTGAATATGGATTGGGGGTAAGGAATGAAAGATGATGCCGCCTGGTGGAATTTTGCACAGAGCATAACTTAACCATAGCTAACACTCGGCTTAAGAATCATGGAACAAGGTTGCATACGTGTATGGGGCCTTGAGACACTGGACGGTTTCAGATAGGTTATGTAATGGTAAGACAGAGAGGTGGCAACCAGGTTTTAAATTCTAAGAGTTTTCTAGCGGCAGATGTGGACTCTGACTACAATTTGTTGCTTATGAACTGTAGATTAAAACTTAAGTATCTGCAAAAGGTAGGAATTTAAGGAGATGGAACCTGGATAAACTGAAAGTATCAGAGGTTGTAGAGAGTTTCAGAGAGAGCATTAGAGAACGGTTGACAAGAACAGGGGAAAGAAATACAGTAGAAGAGCAATGGGTAGCTTTGAGAGATGAAATAGTGCAGGCAGCGGAGGATAAAGTGCGTAAAAAGACGAGAGTTAGAAGAAATCCTTGGGGATACTGAATTTAATTGATGAAAGCAGAAAATATAAAAATGCAGAAAATGAGCAGGAGAAAAGGGATACAAACGTCTCAAAAATGAGATCGACAGGAAGTGCAAAATGTTTCATGGCAAGGAAAGCGTTTCTGAAGAAGAGAAATTTGTTAACACAGATTTATGTGTCAGTAAGTCTTTTCTGAAAGTATTTGTATAGAGTGTCCCTATGTATGGAAGTGGAAAACGGACGATAAACAGTGTAGACAAGAGAACAGAGGCTTTCGAAATGTGGTGCTGCAGAAGAATGCTGAAGATTAGATGGGTAGATCATGTAACTAATGGGGAGGTACTGAATATATCAAACCAGTCTCTGGACTGAAGACCACAACACCAACAACAATTGATACTTGCAAACTCAATCATTAGAACCTATAGGATTCTTCCCGATGACTTGTAATAAACAAATTTGGCAACAAGCAAGGTTTAACAGCACAAGTAAAGTAAAAAAAACTGAAACTAGTTAAATTGTAATTATATCACTTAAAGTATCTTTGACACCTGAGCATAATTGCATTTACCATCCGCCAAAAGCATAACAGACGAACATTACTGCATTCAAACATAAAATGTGAGTAGTACCATGTTTTACTAGGTAAGAAAAGATATTTTATTAAATCTTCCCTTTCTGTATACATGACCGAGCGAGGTGGCGCAGTGGTTAGCACACTGGACTCGCATTCGGGAGAACGACGGTTCAATCCCGTCTCCGGCCATCCTGATTTAGGTTTTCCGTGATTTCCCTAAATCGTTTCAGGCAAATGCCGGGATGGTTCCTTTGAAAGAGCACGGCCGGTTTCCTTCCCAGTCCTTCCCTCACCCGAGCTTGCGCTCCGTCTCTAATGACCTCGTTGTCGACGGGACGTTAAACACTAACCACCACCACCACCTCTGTATACATGAACTGAAGCCTCCTGTTCGTTCCTTTTTCTATGTTAGGACTAGTCTAAGGAACTACTGGATGGATTTTAATACGGTCTTGGAATTCCCGGGAATAACATCTTGTCAGCATCGATATCGATAATAGGCAAAAATCGTTTAGATTTTCGATCCCCAGAATGAATGAACTATATGTACATAGTTTATACGGAACCCTGAGTGCTCGAGTGATACTCTCACTTGACCAAACTTTTTATGTGAACGAGTGTGCACAATAGCGTATTTCCATTAACACTAGACAACGGGGTAATAACGCGAAATCTAAGAAGCAAAACTATTAAAGTAGTGAAACAATGTAACAATGTCAAAAATGATTTCGTTTTAATGACAATGTTTCCACGAGTATCCACAGTGAAATCAACAGAAAAATATTGTTTTTAACTTTGATGAAGAACTGACATTCCTATTTTTATATGAAGTTTAAAGATGCTGAACTGTCTTGGGGTACTGAGTAATGTCAGGAATTATCTTTAACAATCCTTGTCTGGTAGCTCTTTGACGCTATTTTGCACTCAAGACTAATGAGAACCTTCATAGAACAGAGCGTAAATAGTAAATAGTCTCGTATCTTATTTTTATCGCCTCCCTGTACAATCGCTACCGAACTACAGAAAGGATCGAACAAAACCTGTTCCTCCTACCCGCAATACTGCTGAATACAGCAGTTTATCTTTTCTTCTTGCGCAAACAAGACCGGTTGTGGCTTGGCAAGACTACACTCAGTTTTACACGGTAGAGTTATTTTCGTAGACCCTGGATAAAACTGCTGTTCGAAACTTTATACTTTGATGAACATAACAGTGATTGAGTGGAGCACGGGAGCGAACGTTGTCGTCGGTTCATGTTTGCCTGGGCAAACAACATAGCCGCGGCACCAACAGAAGATGTGTTTTCCGTTCGGGAAACATCAATTCGCTGCCCGTTAGCGTACGGTATTGGGCTTGCTTAGCAGGTTGGTAATGATATTATCACTTTTCTGCGCATTTCCGCGACTAGTTTAGACGATTCTGTCGCGTAAAATAAACACGCCGCATAAGGAAACCATGCAGACAACGAAAAGTAATCAGCTGTTAGGTTCCTGACCGCAAAGGTCGTGACGCGACCGACTGTGACAAGTGGCAGCTGAGGTAGCAAAGTGATACGACAACCGTGGAAATGAGACAAGGTGTGGTGTGACTAAGCTCGCTCCCTGGTTGGTCGTTGCGATGGTAGCTGCCCTGTAAAAAACCAGCTGTCAATCACTTCGCTATTCGAAGCTGAAAATAGATGCTCTCATCTGTGCTTCATGTGTGGATTCAAGCGCAATTGTCAGAAGGAGGAAACGCAATTCTGTGCTCTAGAAAAGAACAGAAAAGTGAGAAACTTCATGATCTGAAGAGATATCAACTCTAGGAGTTGACGTCATATCGAATTTTATGAAGTGCAAGAGAGTGAAATATGCAGTAATGCAACTAACAAATTCTGCAACTCAACTCGGCTTGCCTCATAACAACGTGTTAAACTGTGGAGAAACGGCTGTTTTCGTTCGGGCCTGACCTATTAACTCACTTCTGTCGAGCAATTTTCGGGTGATGTGACAGTTAGCACATTCGTTTAGTTGACTGTTGGCCATGGGATACCATTGCGCAAACAACACAATAATTTAGCTTTCGTAACATATCTTGTGCGACTTTCATTATATCTGTGAACATTTAAAAACTGACAGCATAGAAATAATCCAGTAAACAAATAATTCAATGTAAAGCTTGTAATCAAAAGTGTATAAGCGATTACCTTTAAGTTTGTTTCTTGTTTCTCCAATTTGAAGAATGTTGACAATGGTATTTCGCTGCTTATTTTTGTTAATATTCAGTACACTTTTTCGTTCTAGATGAACTTTTATTTCTTACTTTTAATTTTCAATATCATCCTAACTTTATTGGTATATGGAATATAAATACATACTGTGAAAATTTCCCGTCTTTATTTTCTGAGTCATTGGATACGCTCGATGTAATCTTTGGACGATGTAATTTCAGATCTTGAAAACTTCTACTTTGCGCCTCCTTATGAAAATATTCTTATCTTGTAGGCATCGCCGGCCGGAGTGGCCGAGCGGTTCTAGGCGCTACAGTCTGGAACCACGCGACCGAGCGGTCGCAGGTTCGCATCCTGCCTCGGGCATGGATATGTGTGATGTCCTTAGTTTAGTTAGGTTTAAGTAGTTCTAAGTTCTAGGGGACTGATGACCTCAGCTGCTAAGTCCCATAGTGCTCTGAACCATTTGAACAATTTTTTTTTGTAGCTTCAAAATAACTTACAGACAAGAATACACTGCTAATTCAATGTCATAACTATCCAGTTAGTACAACGTTGGTACTCTTTTGGAACGCAATATAGCAGCTGATGATGATGATGTTTGGTTTGTGGGGCGCTCAACTGCGCGGTCATCAGCGCTCGTACAAAGTCGCAATTTTTTCATAGTCTAATTTTTTTTCATAGTCGAATCTAGCCACTGTCACGAATGATGATGAAATGATGAGGACAACACAAACACCCAGTCCCCGGGCACAGAAAATCCCCAACCCGGCGGGGAATCGAATGCGAGACCCCAGATCCAGAAGGAGCAACGCTAGCTAGTTAACGGCGATCTGCGGACAAATACAGCAGTGATTCTACGTGGCAAGGACTCAACAAGCCATTGGCGAGTTTCCCGAGTACGTGGTACTAGACGTGTACATACAGGTCACGCAGATCTCATAAATTACGGGCCGCTGGTTTGTGGACACAGAGCTGGTCCCCTAGAGCGTCCCAGACGTGTTACATCGGGGTCATATCAGTCAGATTTGGCGGCTGGGATGTCAACGTTACGTTCACTAGCATCTCCTCAAAGCACAGTAGTAGGCCCCTGACCTAGTAACACGGACAGCGCCATCGCGTAAGACTTTTAGCATGAAAGGATGCAGGTCTCAGTTCGATGTTAAACTAGTCGACAAAAGTCCTGATGCCTTAGATTACTGTCACAGGTCCCATGGACACCCAGTTGAATATCCCCCATATCATAATACTGCCCTCACTGTCCGCTCCCGTGGTGCGGTGGATGGTCCAAGCAGCCGTTGGCCTGGATGATGGCATGACCGGACAAGACCAGCCGCCAGGTTTAACAAGAAACTTCATTCATTTGAGCAGAGGACACGCTTCCATTGATCCAAGGTGCAATCTCGTGTCCACTGCAAATTTAGTAGACGATGTCGTTGAGTCAATACGGAGGCCCCGGTTCAACAGTGTCCACTGAACAGTCTGCTCCAAATCACTTGAAAGGGAGTGTTGAGAAACCCCACACATCCAGTTTTTTGACAAAATTTAGCTATCTCGGACTGTATACTTTCAAGCATATAGGCCGATCATGATATCTTCTGGCATTTTCTATGTTATGCAACCATTGTATCGGCTAAATTGATACGGGCATTCTCAAAATTTTATGTTCTGAACGCTGTTTTACACAGAGAAAATATCCTAGAATGTGCATGACCTTAGGTGATTTCTACCATTCCTGCCAAAAGAAGAAATCATCCAGAACCTGTACACTGACATATGCAGTTGGCCAATATGTGTCAAAGAATGAACTATGTGTGGAGAATAATTTCAAAGAGAATGGTAAATAGGCCTAATTTGATTGATTTTTGTCCATATTAGCAATAAAGTGTGAGTTAAGTAATGATTTAAGCTTATTTACTACAAAATATTGAAAAAGTCAACATGTTTGCTAAACAAATTTTAACTTAACGTCAAGAAAACATCAGGATTGTCTACAGCGCATTGGCAGCCTTCTCCCTATATTCAGTTTAACGAAAAATTGGAAGGAAAATGCAGCATGACTTTAAGAACTGCGATGTTTTTTGTATCTGTTGAAAAATTTAGTTTTTAGGACTTGTGGGATCACTCAATATTCCCATTCACTTGTACGCCGGCACCAGCATTGTATTCTGTCGTCATATCTGCCACGTTCTGTGATAAGGCGTGGACGTGCAACAGCCTCTCACGGTTTCCTGTCCTTTGTCCACTTTCCACTCTCCACAGACGCTTACGATAATAGCCTGCGAACAGCCGACCAGCTTCGACGATTCGGGGATGCTCGTTACCATGCGCTGGGGCGTAACAATCTGCCCTTTGTCTATGTCGCCTGTGTCAGTGGATTTGTCCATTTGCGACCCGTATCGTCGCTAGAATGAGTCCCCATCCGTCAGTGCTCCGCTTTCCGTAGCCCATCATGTGCCCCTAATGCCACCACTCAATACTCGTTATCCTATTGGGCAATAGTTAAAATGTTTTGACTGATCAGCGCATATTCATTGTACAACTGACAGTAATTTCGGGTCCAATAAGAGTTGTGTACTTCTGGTGAAACTTAGTTTTTCGAACACAGTACGCCTACTGCTTCACCTGATCAAATACCGTGTTTTACGGACTATGAGATGCACTTTTTCCTTCCAAAAATTACCTTCAAAATTCAGGTGCATCTTATACTCGAAATTATTATAAAAAGTCCAATGTTTTATTTAAAATTCCCGCCAGTCTTAAAAATAGTCATATATTCGATGCCGCAGGAAACCTGCCTCTATCTGGCAACACTGGCAACAGCTATGCACCAATGCGACGAACATGGGTTACGAAGAATCAAAAGCTCGCTAACACGTCTTCCTCTGGTCCCGCCATAACAAACCTGCAACTCTATATAGCCTGCGAACCGTCATTGCAGTCTACGGTAATAGTAAACTTCAACTGAAAGTGATTTGTGTTATCGGTAAAGTACAATATTTTTGTTGGGTTGGGTTGTTTGGGTTCAATGGTTCAAATGGCTCTGAGCACTATGGGACTTAACATCTATGGTCATCAGTCCCCTAGAACTTAGAACTACTTAAACGTAACTAACCTAAGGACATCACACAACACCCAGTCACCACGAGGCAGAGAAAATACCTGACCCCGCCGGGAATCAAACCCGGGAACTCGGGCGTGGGAAGCGAGAACGCTACCGCACGACCACGAGCTGCGGACGGTTGTTTGGGGGAAGAGACCAAACAGCGAGGTTATCGGTCTCATGGGATTAGGGAAGGATGGGGAAGAAAGTCGGCCGTGCCCTTTCAAAGGAACCATCCCGGCATTCGCCTGAATCGATTTCGGGAAATCACGGAAAACCTAAATCAGGATGGCCGAACGCAGCATTGAGCCGTCGTCCTCCCGAATGCGATGCCAGTGTGCTAACCACTGCACCGCCTCGCTCATTACAATATTTTTGATAGCTACTAGTTTCGTAATGGCAAAAAATAAAAGGTACGCTATGTGATCAAAACAAGTTTGTGGCGCCCCCCATTGGTAATGCTGGAATTCAATAAAGTGTTGGCCCAACCTTAGCCCTGATGACAGCTTCCACTCCTGCAGGCATACGTTCAATCTGGTGCTGGAAGGCTTCTTGGGAAATGGCAGCAAATTCTTCACAGAGTGCCGCACTGAGGAGAGGTATCGATGTCGGGTGGTGAGGCCTGAACGAAGTCGGCGTTCCAAAACACCCCAAAGGTAGTCTATAGAATTCAGGTCAATACTCTGTGCAGGCCAGTCCATTACAGGGATGTTATTGCTGTGTAACCACTCCACCACAGGCCGTGCATTATGAACAGGTGCTCGATCGTGTTGAAAGATGCAATCGCCATCCCAGAATTGCTCTTCAACAGTGAGAAGCAAGAAGGTGCTTAAAACATCGATGTAGGCCTGTGCTGTGATAGTGTGTAAGTCCTCTCCATGTAAAACACGACCACACCATAACACCACAGCCTCCCAATGTAACTGTTGGCACTACACACACTGGCAGATGACGTTCGCCGAGCATTCGCCATACCCACACCCTGCCATCGGATCGTCACATTGTCTAACGTGATTCGTCACTCCACACAAAGTTTTTCTACTGTTCATTCCTCCTTAGACCAAGCGAGGCATCGTTTGGCATTTACCGGCGTGATGTGTAGCTTATGAACAGCCGCTCGACCATGAAATCCAAGGATTTCTCACCTCCCGCCTAACTGTTATCGTACTTGCAGTGGATCCTGATGCAGTTGGCAATTCCTGTCTGATGGTCTGGATAGGTGTCTGCCGATTACACATTACGACCCTCTTCAACTGACGGCTGTCTCTGTCAGTCAACAGACGTGGTCGGCCTGTACGCTTCTGTGCTGTACGTGACCCTTCACGTTTCCGCTTCACTATCACATCGGAAACAGTGGACCTAGGAATGTTTAGGAGTGTGGAAATCTCGCGTACAGACATATAACACAAGTGACACCCAATCACCTGACCACGTTCGAAGTCGGTGAGTTCCTCGGAGCGTCCCATTCCGCTCTCTCACGATGTCTAATGACCACTGTGGTCGCTGATATGGAGAGGCTGGCACTAGGTGCCAGCACAATGCACCTAATATGAAAAACCTACGTTTTTGGGGGTGTCCGGTACTTTTGATCACATCGTGTATTCATATGACGAATGCTATAAATTGAAAGTAATAGCGCATGTAGAAGAACATGGAATCAGAGCAGCTGAGCTGCATTTCGGCCCTCCATTTACAGAAAAAACCATTCGTGATTGACAGGCCAGTGAAGAAGAACTGAAAAAAACGAGGAAGACTAAATGTGAAAATAGAGGGCTGAATGCAGAATGATCAAAACTAGAAGTTGAATTACTGAACACCGCCAAAACGGCATTAGAATTAAAACATAAATGATTCAAACACACGGTCGTAAGCTAGCGCTACAGTGGAACTTAACAGACTTTAAGGATGAAGTTGTTTGGTGCTACAGGTATGTGAAGCGTCATGGACTTAGCATGCGAACCAAAATCAAAACATCCCACGCAATGCCAGAAGAGTATGGAAAGAAAATATTATCGTTTCATCGCTTCATTATTCGACATAAAAAAGCAGTGTGGAAGTAAACTAAAATAGCGAATGTGGACGAAAATCCTCTGACATTTGATGTGCCGAGTAATAGAACTGTTGCTATGAAAGGTTATAAAAGTGTAATTATAAAAGCAAGTTGATATGAAAAATGCACTACCGTGTTCTTTCATGTTATGCTTACGGTACTTTATCAAATGACCAGTTTCGAGCGCAAAACAATGCCAAAAACTTCTGAAGCACCGTCAGTTGTTGTTATTCACGTACATGGCAAGGATTGGATGGACGAGGCCGATATGAAATTATGGATTACCAGAGTGTGGGAGAGAGGTAAAGATGCTTTATTGAAGAAGAGTTCTCTTCTTGTGCTGGATCAGTTTAGTAGTCATTTGAAAAATTCTGTGAATGAGGAATTGCGACAAGGAAATACAGAGCTTGCTGTTACTTCGGGAGGGCTTACTCCATAGTTGCAGCCTCTTGATGTCTCGATACATAAATCACTTAAACAGTATACGAGAGAGGAATGCACAAGTGAATGATAGATGATATCCAACATGAATTCATCCCGAAGGGAGCTTTAAAATGACCTACAATGAAACAAGAGTGTCAATGGATAAAACAGTCGTGTTGTAGAGCGAGAGAAGACATCGATGGCAGTGAAGACCATCTTATATATGAAGAGGACAACGATGACGACGAAGAGGATAAGAAGAAGGAAGTTCAGATGACGATTTTCAGGGATTTTAAATGTTCGGTTTTATAAACTAAGATTTTTTTTAGTCTAGCTTTGCAGACTAATAATAAAAATAATTTTACATTAAAAATTGCTTGATAATAAAGGCGCGTCTTATAGTCCGTTGCGTCTGATTGTCCGTAAAATACGGTATAGCAGACGAAAAAATATTTCGTGCGTGGGTGCTGCTGCAGCGTATCTGCAACTTATCGACGACTCCTATGCGAGTATATAAGCACCAACATATAGGCAAGGAATTGGCGTGGCATTCGTGTCTTTCCGGCGTGAATGCGGTAAATGCGGAAACGTGAACCATGGCGGCGTTATTACCAATTGCTTCTAAACCTGACCAAAGTGCTATATTCTTTTACTGGCGGCTGAAGGACAAACATCAGGCTGGCCGGAGTGGCCGACCGTTTCTAGGCTAGAACCGCGCGACCGCTATGGTCGCCTCGGGCATGGATGTGTGTGATCTCCTTAGGTTAGTTAGGTTTAAGTAGTTCTAAGTTCTAGAGGACTGATTACCACAGATGTTAAGTCACATAGTGCTCAGAGCCATGTGAACCATTTCTTGAACGAACACCAGAAATACCGGTAGACACCCATCTGAGAATGAAGAATGTGTATGGGGCAGCATGTCTACCGAAAACCATCTATATGGAATGGTGCGCCGTGTTCATCCCTGTTTCACAGATGTAATGCAGCTCAGGTGGGACACACTCGAGCATTGGCTCTATAGTCCTTATCTCTCCCCATGAGATCATCACACCTTCGGTCCCTTAGAAAAGGCCTTGAAGGATCGAAGACTCCAGTCCGACGAGTACGTGCAGCAGGCAGTTATAGACTTCTCACGTAGCAGGAAACGCTGATTTACCAAACGGGTATTCTCAACCTCGTCCGTTGGAGGGATGATCGAATCAGTGCCCGCGGCGATTTTGCCTGATTGGCAAACCGATTCTGGACTGTCAGGCCTTCGAACGGAAACTTTTTGATCGCCCCTTATGCATAAAAAATGACAATTTTGTAATGTTGCCCTCTTCTAGCTGCCGGCAGTTGTGGCCGAGCGGTTCTAGGCACTTCAGTCTGGAACCGCGCGACCACAACGGTCGCAGGTTCGAATCCTGCCTCGGGCATCGATGTGTGATATCCTTAGGTTAGTTAGGTTTAAGTAGTTCTAAGTTCTAGGGGACTGATGACCTCAGATGTTAAGTCCCATAGCGCTCAGAACCATTTGAACCATTTTTTTTTGTAATGGTAAAGAAGTAGGTGTTTTAAACCTCTTTTAGTTAAAATTGTGCGGACCCCCATGTTGGGAACCACTGTTGTAGACAATGAATGTAACTCCATCTTCGGCTTGAGTGTGGGACTACGGCTGGTCAGTATCCAAGAAGACAATACCAGTCGCCGTTATTTAGGTTTTATTTTTATTTTTAGGCTATCAGTGTCGACGATACATTACGTCATCTTCAGGCCTGCTTCAATGGAGTAACCATGTTACAAACTACAGCAGCACTTTAACCAGTCTCGTAACGATTTTATGGGCATGGATGCTCCTTGGACGCATATCAGCAACCTTATTATTTTTAGGCTACAAGTTTCGACGATAAATTACGTCATATTCAGACCTGCTTCAATTGAGTAACCTAGGTTCAAAATGGTTCAAATGGCTCTGAGCACTATGGGACTTAACATCTGAGGTCATTAGTCCCCTAGATTTAGAACTACCTAAACCTAACTAACCTAAGAACATCACACACATCCATGCCCGAGGCAGGATACGAACCTGCGACGGCAGCAGCAGCGCGGTTCCGGACTGAAGCGCCTAGAACCGCTCGGTCACAGCGGCCGGTCGTGTAACCATCGTGTTACAAGATACAGCAGCATTTTTAACCGGTCTCGTAATGGTTTTAAGGGCATGCTTGCTCTTTGGACACCAGACAGTATCGCCGAAACTGGTAGCCTAAAAATAAAAAGGTTGCTGACAGGTGTCCAAGGAGCATGCACTCCCGTAAAATTGTTACGAGACCGGTTAAAAGTGCTGCTGTATCTCGCATCACGAAGTTTACTCGATTGAAGCAGAGCCTGAAGATGACGTAATATATCGTCGAAACTGGTAGCCTAAAAACAAAAGAAACCTAAATAACAGCGATTAGTATTGTTTTCTTGGACTGTTGCAGACGGTCAGCGACAGTGCACCATTGGGAGTGAGAGATTTGGGAATGGCACTGGTAACAGTATCGACGGCGGTGGCCGTGCACTGACTGCCCCCTGCTCTTCCCGATACTTCCTCGTACCAGTATTGCGTCGCGGTCACTGTTTTGATACGTGCGCTCCGCCCCCCGACTTCCCATCGACTTTGGCGCCGCTGCGTCAATATTTGCGCAGCCTTGCAGAGTTTCCTGCGTCTCGCGAGAGCACTTTCATTCCAATGAGCAGCAATTTCTGTCGTCCTCTGCCTTCTTCCCGCTAATATTTTCATGGCGTTTCTTTTTTGTGTTATTTTAAAGAATTTGTACAGTTATAAAGGAGAGTTGCCTATGTACCGTTTTTGAAATTTACGCCTAAGCTGTAAGTTACAAAATTATTTAAACGATGCCTTCCTCAACTGCAGGATGTTTTTTTGGTATCTGATTTAAATAATGGAAATTCTGTGGAAAATAACCATACTACACTTAATGCTCTAAACATCTGCAAGTTGTACAAATTAGGAATCTGGTTTCCTTATTTGTACCAGTGGGTACATTTTTAGAAACAATGTCCCTGAGCCTAAAGAAAGGTACTAATCTAAGTTTAAGGAATGTTCAATATTTTAGTTCTTATATTATTTTCTATGTAAATTGAAGGTAGAAGGCGGTGGAAAGGGTGGGGGAGAGGGTGGGAAGGGGAAACGAAACGAAAGCGAAAGGATTACTGATGTCAACTGCATCGGGACATTGTGCGGAATCAGCAGCGACGAGTGAAAATGTGTGCCAGACCTGGATTAGAACCCAGGACCTCCTTATTACTAGGCAGACGCGTTAACTACTGCGCCATACGGGACGCAGTGTTGCTGCAAATGCACGGATTATCGCGGTACGCCTCACGGCCGACCCACACTTCCACCGAGCGCCACCTGTCTGCAGTCCGTGTCCATTTCTTCTACGCTCTCTACTCTGATATTGCCACAGGAGGTCGGACATACTTGTGCATCCGAACTGAAGAAGATGAATCCATTGTCCATCCAGGCGAATGCAGATTCCGCGTAATGATCTGATGCAACTGACACCAATAATCACTTGGCTTTCCTTTCCTTTCTTCACCCCCACCCGCCACCTTCAATTTACATATAAAGTAATATAAGAACTAAAATATTGAACATTTCCTTAATCACCCTTGACCGTCGCCTCTCCTGGACCCCCCCATCTCTGGACAATCCAAGCCAAGGCACGCTCCCAACTCTGTCTCCTCAAGCTCCTTTCTGGCCACACATGGGGTCTGGACCCCTCCACCATCCTCCACACCTATAAATCCCTCATCCGCCCTATCCTCTGCTACGCCCACCCTGCCTGGATCTCTGCCCATCCTACCTTTTACAAATCCCTTCAAATCCTCGAACGCCATGCTCTCCGCCTCGCCTATTGCATCTGTCTCCCCTCCCCCACGCGGATCCTCTATGACCTTATTCCGTTCCCCCTCCTCCTCCTTTTCCTTGATGGATACGGATCCTCTACACCTCCCATAAACTAGATCTCCCTCACCCACTTGTCTCTCCCATCCTCTCCCACCCTCTCCGCTGTCGCGCCTGTATTTCCACGTCCCACCTGCTCTCCATCTCTCCACTCTCCTTACCCTCTCCCAAGGTGGCTTCCGCCAGCTCCCCCTCCCTGATGATGCCCTCCTCCCCTCCATCTACCCCTCCTATGAACTTTGATTCTCCTCTCCCACTTCCTGTGTTTCTTCCTCAGGGCACCCTCTCTCCCTTCTCTCTCCCTCCTCCCTTCCTCCCCCCGCCTCCCGCAGGCTTCCCTTATCCTCCATTCCTTCATTCCCCTCCCATCTCCTCTGCCATTGGCATCTCCGCTCTCCCCCCCCCCCCCACCTTCTTCCCCTCTTGGCAGGCCCCCGGACTCGCACACATTAAGTGGACATTCGCACACCGGAGATCATCGCCATCAGTTTTGTGTGTGTGCCGTCGTGTTTGTGCCTCAGCGTTTTCGCCGCCCACGCTGCATCGTTTACGTGTCGTCTCCATCATCAGTGTCCATGTTCAGTGCTAACATTTTCTTCGGTTTTCTGCACGTGTAAACGGCTTCGTGTTTTTTCGTTACTGTGTCTACTGTTTTTTGTCCCCCATTATGTTATGTTCATTCTGTGTCTCCATTGTTTTTCTCTTGTAGTACCTGTGGCTGAAGAGCCGCGTACTGTGCCGCTGCCAGCCCATCTTAAAAAAATGGCTCTGAGCACTATGGGACTTAACATCTATGGTCATCAGTCCCCTAGAACTTAGAACTACTTAAATCTAACTAACCTAAGGACAGCACACAACACCCAGCCATCACGAGGCAGAGAAAATCCCTGACCCCGCCGGGAATCGAACCCGGGAACCCAGGCGTGGGAAGCGAGAACGCTACCGCACGACCACGAGATGCGGGCAGCCCATCTTATGTAAGGTGTGAAATAACAATAAAGAAAAAAAATTCTTTAAACTTAGATTAGCACCATTCTTTAAGGGACATAACTCATAGGATGGTGCAATTTATAGTCACCCTGGCTTAAATAAAACCAGATTCCTAATTTGTACAACTGCGGATGCACAAGTGCGTCCGACCTCCTGTGGGAAACTCAGAGTAGCGAGCATAGAGGAAACGAAATACTGCGGATACCTGGCAATAGAGGGTAGTATGGGTCGGCTGTGAGGCGCTCTGAGACAGTTCGCACAGATGGCACTGTGGTTAACACACCTGCTTAGTAAGCAGACGATCCCAGTTTCGATTACCAGTTCAGTACACATTTTCACTCCTCGCTGCTGATTATGCACAATGTCCCGATACAGCTGACATCAGTATTTCCTTCGTTTTTCTTTCCTTTCTTCCCCTCCACATTCTATTTACATATAATGTATCAAAACTGCGGATTCCGCTTTGTGTCTGTTCTTTCTGACGACACCACGTATTCAAATAATCTTATATTACTATTTGCAGGTGTAGCAACATAACTCTTTCCCACCTGTCCCCATCCCTACACTTTTTTTTCTTTTTTAGCATGTATTCCTTTTCAGCTCACAGACGATGTCGCTAAGACTTGGAAGTTTTGTTTGGAGGTTTCAACCTTTCACGCGGATTTGGCAATGCATCTTGCATCGATACCTTCAACGTACTTTATGCATGTCATGGCTTGGTTCAAATGGTTCAAGTGGCTCTGAGCACTATGGGACTTAACATCTGAGGCCATCAGTCCCCTACAACTTAGAACTACTTAAACCTAACTAACCTAAGGACATCACAACGGCCGGCTGCCAGTACAAACGATCGGCATATATACTTCGCGTATTAACCATTTCTATTGATAAGTATCGACCGAAATTGCAGTTCTCATCCCTACAATTTTCCACGATTTATGAATTGGCTATATTATTTACGAGAGTAAAGTAAGAACAGTAGGAAAGGAAGACCAAGAGATAAGTGTTGTGATTAACTAGGGGTTAAAGCAGGAATACAGCCGTTCCTCTCTACTATTCAACCTGTACATCAAAAGAGTTATGATGGAAGCAAATTAAAACTGATGACACTTTGGTTGTGGCTGTTGTGGTCTTAATTCCGAAGACTGGTTTGATACAGCTCTTCAAGATAGTCTACCTTCTGCAAGCATTTTCATCTCCGAATATTTACTGCAACTCAAATTCATTTGAATCTCCTTACATTATTCAAGCCTAGGTCTCCACCGAGCGGGGTGGTGCAGTGGTTAGTACACTGGACTCGCACTCGCGAGGACGACGTTTCAGTCCCGCGGCAGGCCATCCAGAATTAGGTTTTCCGTGATTTTCCTAAATCGTTTCAGGCAATACCACCTCATTAGTTATTCGATCTCCCAATCTAATTTTCAATATTCTTATGTACCACTACATTTCAAAAGCTTATATTCTCTTCTCACATAAACTGGTTTTGCGATCACGTTTCTCTTCCGCACGAGACTATGCTGCATAGAAATACCTACAGAGAAGACTTTCTAACGCTGCATTTTATATTTGACGTAACAAAATTTTCTTTTTCAGAAACTCTTATTGTTTTTGCCAGCTTCCGTCATACCCTCTCTTCTTGCCCCGTCAGCAGTTATTTTACTGCGAAAATAGCAAAACTCGTCGACCACTTTTAGTATCCGGCTTCCTAATGTAACTCCCTCAGCGTCGCCTCATATTGTCCGGTTACATTCAATTACACTTGTTTTACTTTTGTTGATGTTCGGTTTGTAACCACTTTTCATTGCACTATCGATTCCGTTTAATTACTCTTCCAAGTTCTTCGCGGACTCTGATAAAATTACAGTCATTTTTGTCCTTATTGAAAGTGCGGAAGACGGCGACAGGGCCTGTTGAATGGATATAGATAAGGTGGATTCCACATCAAAATATTCTTTGGTTGTCGCTGTCTTCAAACTGGATCACGTAACCAAACTAAGTAAGACGAAAGCTTTCCATTTTACCTTCACCTTGTTCTCACGGAAACCCGCCTGACTATATTTAGAGAAACCGTATCCGAGAAGGGCTGAAGGTGGTTATTCTTCTATCACCTTCGAATATCACGCCGGGTCGTTTTAGGAGAGGACGTAAGGAAAGCTGGAAAATTGGGGTTCATCGTACCGTCGACGTCGGGATTATTAGTAATGAAACACAAGCTCGGCTTGGGGAAGGATGAGAAAGGAAATTGGCTGTGTACATTTCAAAGCGACCGTACGGGCATTCGAAAGCATATGGCACAGTGGCACGCTAGACTTAATGAAGGTACGAGGATATGGCTTAGTTTCAGATATGAGAGTGGCTCGAAGACATTTTAATTCAGAAACTATGCATCATAAATATGGTTAACATTTTATTTTATAAAATTAATCCCAAGCTTAGACAATATTAGAGTGCAGTCAGTTCAGCGTCGTGGCTCGGCGCAGCTTGCTCCATGGAAGTCCACCTGCCGTTCCGGAGTCTGAAAATGATCCTTAAGGATTGAAACCGGTCACTTCGATTAAAAGAAATTTGCGATCAAGACTGTTTTTTAATTATATATATTTAATTATATTATATAAGGTCAATGATAATGTTTTCGAAAATTTTGTAGTCTTTATGGCCTCTCTGAAATTAACTGTATGTTTTGCACGTGTATATGCCAGGGATTTCCCATTCCGAAACAAGTGCCGCACAGATGTCACATTTAATTTGTGGAGTTACCTGCCGCACCAGTCGAAATCACTGCATATGTCAGACAGTCGTGATATTCTACAACACATATAAAGCCAATTTTATTCACCATCAATTTATATTAAAACTTGTACAATGCATATCTTAAATGGCATGCCAACAAGTGGAAAAACATGTACGAGCAAGAAGTGGAAGGAACTTAAGCAGCCCCGAACTATGGATTTAATGTAATCTGTAGTGCCTTCAAAAACCGCACGCGACATTTTCATATTCTTTCACTCGCTATGCGCAAACAATTACTCCTGCACAAAAAAAAAACAGAATCTTTTTGTAGGAAATTTAATGTTACCGCTCGAGCACACAGTTTCCGAGTTATCGAAGAAAACAGCGCTCGAAGGTCGCTTTTGTACGTTTTTCTTGAATAACTCAACCGGAAACTTATCTCAGTCCAAAATTTAACTACATTAACTTTTGTACAAAAAGGTCCTGTTCATTTTTTCGTAGGAGTAGTAGTTAGCATACAGCGAGTGAGAGAATATGAAAATCTCACACGTGGTTTTTGAAGGCACTGGGGGTTGCATGAAACCCATAGGTAGGGGCAGCTGAATTATCCTATATAGTATATCAATAAAAGGTCAGTTTTTTAGGGATCCGCCAAAACTCTTACTACTATTTTCGTTGAGCCGTTTAGTCGATGAATAGTACTGAAGGTTGGCATGTTTAGTTCTACAGAACTAAAGGGTAGCAAATGTGACATTGCTACTAAACCATCGTTAAGTTTGCTACACCACGTCTTATTCGAAGGAAGCTATAATTTATAGATTATTCTTTAGGTGATTACCATTATTAGATCTCCAATGGTATGTTGTATATCAAATTACGTACAAAATGCCCTGTTTTATACCCTACTACAATCACCAATTTTACGAGGGTTTCGTAATCTAAGGAGGCTAAAATAGTGTTTTGAATCACGTGTTAAAAACATTGTTTAATACAAAGAAACATTGTTTAATACAAAGAAGGGAAGGCAGAAAGGTGGAAGGAGTATATAGAGGGTTTATACAAGGGCGATGTACTTGAGGACAATATTATGGAAATGGAAGAGGATGTAGATGAAGATGAAACGGGAGATAAGATACTGTGTGAAGAGTTTGACAGAGCACTGAAAGACCTGAGTCGAAACAAGGCCCCGGGAGTAGACAACATTCCATTAGAACTACTGATGGCCTTGGGAGAGCCAGTCATGACAAAACTCTACCATCTGGTGAGCAAGATGTATGAGACAGGCGAAATACCCACAGACTTCAAGAATATAATAATTCCAATCCCAAAGAAAGCAGGTGTTGACAGATGTGAAAATTACCGAACTATCAGTTTAATAAGTCACAGCTGCAAAATACTAACGCGAATTCTTTACAGACGAATGGAAAAACTGGTAGAAGCCGACCTCGGGGAAGATCAGTTTGGATTCCGTAGAAATGTTGGAACACGTGAGGCAATACTAACCTTACGACTTATCTTAGAAGAAAGATTAAGAAAAGGCAAACCTACGTTTCTAGCATTTGTAGACTTAGATAAAGCTTTTGACAACGTTAACTGGAATACTCTCTTTCAAATTCTGAAGGTGGTAGGGGTAAAATACAGGGAGCGAAAGACTATTTACAATTTGTACAGAAACCAGATGGCAGTTGTAAGAGTCGAGGGGCATGAAAGGGAAGCAGTGGTTGGGAAAGGAGTGAGACAGGGTTGTAGCCTCTCCCCGATGTTATTCAATCTGTATATTGAGCAAGCAGTAAAGGAAACAAAAGAAAAATTCGGAGTAGGTATTAAAATTCATGGAGAAGAAGTAAAAACTTTGAGGTTCGCCGATGACATTGTAATTCTGTCAGAGACGGCAAAGGACTTGGAAGAGCAGTTGAACGGAATGGACAGTGTCTTGAAAGGAGGATATAAGATGAACATCAACAAAAGCAAAACGAGGATAATGGAATGTAGTCAAATTAAATCGGGTGATGCTGAAGGGATTAGATTAGGAAATGAGACACTTAAAGTAGTAAAGGAGTTTTGCTATTTAGGGAGTAAAATAACTGATGATGGTCGAAGTAGAGAGGATATAAAATGTAGACTGGCAATGGCAAGGAAATCGTTTCTGAAGAAGAGAAATTTGTTAACATCGAGTATAGATTTAAGTATCAGGAAGTCGTTTCTGAAAGTATTTGTATGGAGTGTAGCCATGTATGGAAGTGAAACATGGACGATAACCAGTTTGGACAAGAAGAGAATAGAAGCTTTCGAAATGTGGTGCTACAGAAGAATGCTGAAGATAAGGTGGGTAGATCACGTAACTAATGAGGAGGTATTGAATAGGATTGGGGAGAAGAGAAGTTTGTGGCACAACTTGTCTAGAAGAAGGGATCGGTTGGTAGGACATGTTTTGAGGCATCAAGGGATCACAAATTTAGCATTGGAGGGCACCGTGGAGGGTTAAAATCGTAGAGGGAGACCAAGAGATGAATACACTAAGCAGATTCAGAAGGATGTAGGTTGCAGTAGGTACTGGGAGATGAAGAAGCTTGCACAGGATAGAGTAGCATGGAGAGCTGCATCAAACCAGTCTCAGGACTGAAGACCACAACAACAACAACAATACACTTTCTAAATATAACACCTTTTTATTAAAGTTTTTAATCAATATTTAAAAAGAAATAAAAAACCATTTTACGTATTTTTACCTCACTGTAAGGGGAGGGGGTCGTGCGACAACACACCAAAAGGGGACGCTAATCCACATCTTAAAAAGAAAACCTCACGCAATTAATGGACGTCCACTAAGAGCATTTCGCTCTACCAAAGTGATGAGATTGTCATCCGGGGCAACATACTAAGCAGAACCAATACTTTTTTATACGTCCTGTAGATAGAGAGGTATTCAGTCGAATGAACTCATTTTAATAGATTACACGAAAGACAGCAACAGCTTCGGCATGAAAACGGAACTGCATTCATTATGGGTTTAGTATCCATCAGTACTGTATTATTGCTCCTTATATGTTTCTGAGATAAAAATTTCAGGACTATTATGTCCACAGCGACTAATTAAATGCGTATTACTTCCTCAATAAAATTTACAACTGTTGTAATTTCACCAGGAAATGACAAATAACGTTTGGCGATCACCTGTAGTAGAATAAACGACAGCAGGCTCACAAAGAAAATTCGAAACTTAACCTTTTTGCTGAAAAACCACAACTGATTAACAACAGTTAATGAATAGCTAAAAGATGTTGAATTCGTGAACAAATCGCTCATGAAGAACGGAATCTAAAACCCCATTGTTATTATGTGCTCAATAGAATGTTCTTCATCATGATCGAATGCAATAATTTCCTGTTATTATTGATAAATGCGAAAGTTGTTTGTGAATAAGAGGAACATGTTTTATACAAGGTGTTACAAAAAGGTACGGCCAAACTTTCAGGAAACATCCCCCACGCACAAAGAAAGAAAATATGTTATGTGGACATGTGTCCGGAAACGCTTACTTTCCATGTTAGAGCTCATTTTATTACTTCTCTTCAAATCACATTACTCATGGAATGGAAACACACAGCAACAGAACGTACCAGCGTGACTTCAAACAGTTTGTTACAGGAAATGTTCAAAATGTCCTCCGTTAGCGAGGATACATGCATCTACCCTCCGTCGCATGGAATCCCTGATGCGCTGATGCAGCCCTGGTGAATGGCGTATTGTATCACAGCCGTCCACAATATGAGCACGAAGAGTCTCTACATTTGGTACCGGGGTTGCGTAGACAAGGGCTTTCAAATGCCCCCATAAATGAAAGTCAAGAGGGTTGAGATCAGGAGAGCCTGGAGGCCATGGAATTGGTCCGCCTCTACCAATCCATCGGTCACCGAATGTGTTGTTGAGAAGCGTACGAACACTTCACTGAAATGTGCAGGAGCTCCATCGCGCATGAACCACATGTTGTGTCGTACTTGTAAAGGCACATGTTCTAGCAGCACAGGTAGAGTATCCTGTATGAAATCATGATAACGTGCTCCATTGAGCGTAGGTGGAACGAAACTAAAATGAGCTCTAACATGGAAATTAAGGGTTTCCGGACACATGTCCACATAACATCTTTTCTTTATTTGTGTGTGAGGAATTTTTCCTGAAAGTTTGACCGTACCTTTTTGTGACACCCTGTATAAGTTTCACGAGGTATTGAAGGGATATTCGACATATTTTTGTTTTGTGTTTTTTTTTTAACATTACCTTTTTTTAGGATAGTGGCTTTCCCAACGCTGCATTATAAATCAGTATTATTTCCTTTAGTTTTACTACATCATCTCTGTGTTTCGCATTGCAAATCAACAATTGTCGAATAATATGAATTAAACATCGAAAATTTCAGTTTTTCTATAAATACCATGTATTTTTAAATAAAAGAGAGGAAGATGTTCTGTAGGTAATGCGACCCTTCGTATATCCTAAGTTTCTAGGCAGTTCACTGCTTCCTGTTTCTAAGGGAGTGTAGTGAGATACTGACTTCGATGCTAACAAAGCTATCGAAATGCGATAACGCCCTATAGGTTTGCAACACACTTAACGTACAGTTAGCATGGTAACATTCTTAATTGACTAATGCTGCTAGAAAAATTACAGTTGACTACACTTACCTATCGTAATCTATAGTTGCTACGGTAGTTTGACAACCTTAGAAACGACGAATCAGAAGTAGAAAAAAGAAGACGATCGTAAAAGAAACTGCCTCGTCAATAATACTGGCATAAGAAACACGTTGACAATCTCTTACATGCTTCGTGTCGACTGGCGATGTTGGAAGACACGAAAATAACGGATGGGCAATCGCAAGAAAGTACGTAGCGGCAGCCCTTGTCCCTCGGCATATCTGTGGCGCTAACGGGGAGGACAGCGAGCCGGCCTCTGGCTGACGCACCCTCGGCATTCATCCGCCCCCGCGCGCCTGCCAGCTCAACTTCGCGCCCTCCCCGCCTCTTCCTCTCTGCCGCGTCAATCCGGCCGGGCGGCCAAGTTTAACGCCGGCCCGTCGTGGTCGCCACATTCAGCCAGTGGCCGCTCAAACTTGCGCGTCATTTAAAACCGGAGCGTGCCTTCTCGCATCCCTCTTGTCGCAGTCCTAATGATGACAAGGCTTTTGAGGCTCTCATCAGTGAACTTCTCAGACGTATTAATATCCAGCGCATAGAATGAAGCGCTACTCTCAGTAGCTGAACCATTGAGAGTTTTCTTTGACTCAGTGTGTCTCATGTACCGAGGTAACGTTAACATTTCGTGGACAAATCAAAATATCAAAGTAAAGGCTTCTACAAGAGAGAGTGCGCATCTTCAGTGGCCATTTTGTAAACATGGTGCGGGCTTTCATATAACTGCGCACCCTCCCCGACTCTGAGTTGCTATATTAAAAGTTTTGGCAGGTTTCGTTGTCTAGCGCCTGGGATACGCAGTTGCCGCATTACAAGCCGAATACTGCTGAGTCTACAGTATACAATATGAATTGACACGTGAATCGAATGTTGGAAGGTTCCTATCACTCGGCAATTGCGAATTAATATAGAAATTTATGAATGAAAGATTGCAGTTAAATAAAAACTGCAGATACTATCTTAACGACTTTAAATGATGAGAACGATAGTAGAAGTACTTTTGAGAATGCTGTATATTTCTGCAAAACACTTATTGGTGTCGATGATCCAGCAATTAAATAAAATATAAGTTGAATAACAGGAAAACAATAGAATCCTACTGCACGTAACTAGTTACGAAGAACAACATAGCTCGCGAGATATTCACTTCTAAACGCACACTACGTCTTCACTGCCGAAGCCACGGAAATAACTCAAGAGCACATGTCGGCACTCCGAAATATTTCTATCTCTCGCGATCACGCGCAAACTGCTCCACCTCAAGTCTTTCCCACGACTGTGCGTATGCCGCGTCGTCCAGCACTTCCCGTGTCCTGTTCCATACTGCCTCGTGTCTTCTCTCCCGAACTCGCTTCCATCCAGTCTCCCCATTCACGAGCGCTGTGGTTGGCTTGAGCGCTCGCACTATATCTTCAAGCCAACGTACCCACACACATATTTAAACACATACGAATTACAAGGGTTACATTTAAATAACTTGAAATTAAATAAATATCCCTACGGCTGGACCATAAACACGCTCTAACACACGTCATTAAATACATAAACAATTAAATAAACATATATCAAAAGAAAGGAAGCAAAAGGTAGGCCATGAGACTAATGTCTCTGTGCTTTCTGAAACACAGTAAATAACTGAACAGTAACTTCATGAATAGCATATATCGCATATTAACAAAGATATGGATGAATCAACATATTTATAAGCATGCTGCTACCGTTTTTTCGTGTAACTGTGGAGTACTTATGGCTTGACGCGATCGATAGTAATCGGCCACTTTGACCTCCAATAACTCATGTACTATTTAAGTAACATGTCTGTAATTCATACCAATTTAGGTTTACACTAATAGCTTTCTAAAGACACGGCGATTGACAAAATCGGATGAAGCGTTTATATTGTGGAAATTCGTTGCTGGGTGTTTCTTGTATAATTTACCGTCAGGTACTAAACTTTAAACTAATAAAGATATTGAAAATCTGATTACTCCATCAGATTCGTCGTGCAAATAATAGCACATGTTTCTTTTTGAGGTATCATGATTAATCTAGCTACTATTAATGTCTATACGAACTGTCAAATGTCTGCCATTAAGGCTTCACAAAGACATCCATCTTTGGCACTCTCGGCGTGCCTCCTTCATCGACACAAAGCACCATCCTCGTCACAGCGGAATTCCCAGCCACGCGGCTGGACCATGCACTGGGGTTACGTCTCTCGTCCGGCTAACGTTGGTCCAATTAACGTTCGGCACCACGTGTTTGCTAACGAGCCGCGGCTTTGACGAGCGTCCTGTGCGGCCGCCTCAACTGCGAACATAGAATATTTCCAAGGCGTCGCAGCTCGCCCGTTACCTTACAATGGTATACATAATATACACTGAAGCGCCAAAGAAACTGGTACAGGCATACCTATTCAAATACAGAGATATGTAAAAAGGCAGAATACGGCGCTGCTGTCGGCAACGTCTATATAACGCAACAAGTGTCTGGCGGAGTTGTTAGGTCTGTTACTGCTGTTACAATGGTAGGTTATCGAGATTTAAGTGAGTTTGAACGTGGTGGTATAGTCGGCGCACTAGCAATGGGACCAGCATCTCCGAGATAGCGATTAGGTGGGGATTTTCTCCTACGACCGTTTCACAAATGTACTGTGAATATCAGGAATCCCGTACAACATGAAAATCTCCGACATCGCTGCGGCCGGGAAAAGATCCTGCAAGAACGTGAACAACGACGAGTTTGGAGCTTTCGGAGCCGAAGGGCCCGTCAACATCGACATTGAACTGTTGATGACTACAAACATGTTGCCTGGTCGGACGAGTCTCTACATCTACATCTACATCCATACTCCGCAAGCCACCTGACGATGTGTGGCGGAGGGTACTTCGAGTACCTCTGTCGGTTCTCCCTTGTATTCCAGTCTCGTATTGTTCATGGAAAGAAAGATTGTCGCTATGCCTCTGTGTGGGCTCTAATCTCTCTGATTTTATCCACATGGTCTCTTCGCGAGATATACGTAGGAGGGAGCAATATACTGCTTGATTCCTCAATGAAGGTACGTTCTCGAAACTTCAACAAAGCCCTTACCGAGCCACTGAGCGTCTCTCTTGCAGAGACTTACACTGGAGTTCATCTATCATCTTCGTGACGCTTTCGCTATTACTAAATGGTCCTGTAACGAAGCCCGCTGCTCTCCGGTTGATCTTCTCTATCTCTTCTATCAACCCTATCTGGTACGGATCCCACACCGGTGAGCAGTATTCAAGCAGTGGGCGAACAAGTGTACTGCAACCTACTTTCTTTGTTTTCGGTTTGCATTTCCTTAGCATTCTTCCAATGAACCTCAGTCTGGCATCCGCTTTACCGACGATTAATTTTATGTGGTCATTACATTTTAAATCACTCCTAATGCCTACTCCCAGATTATTTATGGAATTAACTGCTTCCAGTTGCTGACCTGCTATATTGTAGCTAAAAGATAAAGCATCTTCCTTTCTATGTATTCGCAGCACATTACACTTGTCTACATTGAGATTAAATTGCCATTCCCTGCACCATGCGTCAATTCGTTGCAGATCCTCCTGCATTTCAGTACAATTTTCCATTGTTACAACCTCTCGATGTACCACAGCATCATCCGCAGAAAGCCTCAGTGAACTTCCTATGTCATCCACAAGCTCATTTATATATATTGTGAATAGCAACGGTCCTACAACACTCCCCTGCGGCACACTTGAAATCACCCTTATTTCGGGAGACTTCCCTTCATTGAGAATGACATGCTGCGTTCTGTTATCTAGGAAATCTTCTACCCAATCACACAATTGGTCTGGTAGTCCATATGCTCTTACTTTGTTCATTAACCGACTGTGGGGAACTGCATCGAACGCCTTGCGGAAGTCAAGAAACACGGCATCTACTTGGGAACCCGTGTCTATGGCCCTCTGAGTCTCGTGGACGAATAGCTCGAGCTGGGTTTCACACGGTCGTCTTTTTCGAAACCCATGCTGATTCCTACAGAGTAGATTTCTAGTCTCCAGAAAAGTCATTATACTCGAACATAATACGTGTTCCAAAATTCTAAAAACTGGTTGACGTGAGAGATATAGGTCTATAGTTCTGCACATCTGTTCGACATGCCTTCTTGAAAATGGGGATGACCTGTGCCCTTTTCCAATCCTTTAGAACACTGCGCTCTTCTAGAGACCCGCGGTACACCGCTGCAAGAAGGGGGGCAAGTTCCTTCGTGTACTCTGTGTAAAAGCGAACTGATATCCCATCAGGTCCAGCAGCCTTTCCTCTTTTGAGCGATTTTAATTGTTTTTCTATCCCTCTGTCATCTGTTTCGGTATCTACCATTTTGTCATTTGTGCGACAATCTAGAGAAGGAACTGCAGTGCAGTCTTCCTGTGTGAAACAGCTTTGGAAAAAGACATTTAGTATTGCGGTCTTTAGTCTGTCATCCTCTGTTTCAGTACCATTTTGGTCAGAGAGTGTATGGACATTTTGTTTTGACCCACCTACCGCTTTGACATAAGACCAAAATTTCTTAGGATTTTCTGTCAAGTCAGTACATAAAACTTTATTTTCGAATTCACTGAACGCCTCTCGCATAGCCCACCTCACACTACATTTGGCTTCGTGTAATTTTTGTTTGTCTGTAAGGCTTTGGCCATGTTTATGTTTGCTGTGAAGTTCCCTTTGCTTCCGTAGCAGTTTTCTAACTCGGTTGTTGTACCACGGTGGCTCTTTTCCATCTCTTACGATCTTGCTTGGCACATAATCATCTAACGCATATTGTACGATGGTTTTGAACTTTGTCCACTGATGCTCAACACTGTCTGTACTTGAGACAAAACTTGTGTGTTGAGCCGTCAAGTACTCTGAAATCTGCTTTTTGTCACTTTTGCTAAACAGAAAAACCTTCCTACCTTTTTTAATATTTCTATTTACGGCTGAAATCATCGATGCAGTAACCGCTTTATGATCGCTGATTCCCTGTTCTGCGTTAACAAATAGTTCCGGTCTGTTTGTCACCAGCAGGTCTAATATGTTATCGCCACGAGTCGGTTCTCTGTTTAACTGCTCAAGGTAGTTTTCAGATAATGCACTTAAAAAAATTTCACTGGATTCTTTGTCCCTGCCACCCGTTATAAACGTTTGAGTCTCCCAGTCTATATTGGTAAATTAAAATCTCCACCAAGAAGTATAACATGGTCGGTAAATCTACTCGAAATATTTTCCAAATTTTCCTTCAGGTGCTCTGCCACAACAGCTGCTGAGCCAGGGGGGCCTATAAAGACATCCAATTACCATGTTTGAGCCTGCTTTAATCGAGACCTTCACCCAAATTATTTCACATTTCGGATCTTCGTCAATTTCCTTCGATACTATTGCACTTCTTATCGCTATAAACACGCCTCCCCCTTCACTGTCCAGCCTGTCTCTGCGGTATACATTCCAATCTGAGTTTAGGATTTCATTACTGTTTACGTCTGGTTTCAGCCAACTTTCTGTCCCTAGTACTATATGGGCATTGTGACCGTTTATTAATGAGAGCAGTTCTGAGACCTTTCTACAGACGCTGCTGCAGTTTACTATTAGCACATAAATATTGTTATTCCCTGTTGCATTTTGCCTACTCCTACCTTGCCGCGTCTCAGGAGGCGTCTTGTCGGGCCTAGGGAGGGAATTCTCTAACCTAAAAAACCCACTTGTGCACTCCACGCGTACTATGCTACCGTTGTAGCCGCTTCCTGCGTGTAGTGCACGCCTGACCTATTCGGCGGGACCCTACATTTCTCCACCCGATAGCAGAGGTCGAGAAATTTGCACCCCAGATCTCCGCAGAATCGTCTGAGCCTCTGGTTTAAGCCTTCCACTCGGCTCCAAACCAGAGGACCGTGATCGGTTCTGGGCACGGTACTACAAATAGTTAGCTCAGATTCCACCCCGCGAGCGAGGCTTTCCGCCTTCACCAACTCCGCCAACCGCCTGTATGAACTGAGGATGAGCTCTGAACCCAGACGGCAGGAGTCATTGGTGCCGACATGAGCAACAATTTGCAGTGTCTATCATCGCCGGCAGGGCCTCCTCCACTTCTGGGATGATAAACCCCTGCAAGCAGACAGAGTGAACACTGGCTTTCCTCCCCGACCTTTCCGCTATTTCCCTAAGGGGCTCCATCACCCGCCTGACATTGGAGCTCCCAATCACTAATAAACCCCTCGCCCCGTGTGTCTGCTCGGACCTTGCTGAAGGAGCTGCCACATGTCCACTCACAGGCAGAGCTGGCGATGCCACACGGCCAGCCTCCACATTGCCCCTCCGCCTCGTGGGACGCGAACGCCGCTAAATCCGCCACTCCCCTTGGGGAGAGGGTGGCCCAACCGCGCCCGGTACCCGCGAAGATGTCTCGACAGCAGGGACCGTGGGTGAAGCATGTAACACCTGGGGTGTACCATACGACACACCAGACTCCCCACTGCCGCAATACTCCAAGGCAGCAGCCTGAAGACGGCTGACCGCTGCCTTCAACACGTTGAGCTGTTCGCGAACAGTGGCCAGCTCCTCCTGCGTCCGTACATAGCAGTCACACATCCTATCCATCCTAAGAAATCAACTATTTACTGTAGAGAGTTAATTAACTTTCAACTAGCGGATTAAAACTTTGTGCCCGACCGAGACTCGAACTCGGGACCTTTGCCTTTCGCGGGCAAGTGCTCTACCAACTGAGCTACCCAAGCACGACTCACGCCCCGTCCTCACAGCTTTTACTTCTGCCAGTACCTCGTCTCCTACCTTACAAACTTTAAGGAAGCTCTCCTGCCCGCGAAAGACAAAGGTCCTGAGTTCGAGTCTCGGTCCAGCACACAGTTTTAATCTGCCAGGAAGTTTCATATCAGCGCACACTCCACTGAAGAGTGAAAATATCATTCTGGGAACTTTTAAGTAGACTGCTAATTCACTAAAGGCGGCTGATAGCTGACTAAACTGTGGTTACTAGACACTTCTTGTTGGAAACAATGAAAATAAGCACTACCTGTCTCTGGACTGTATTCAAAACAAACACGGAATCTGTGGAACTCTATTACTAGTATTCGAAAATAAAAGCTTCCTAAAAGCAAAAACACACGGAAAAGAAATGACAAGTAAGAAAATCACAGTTAATACTTAAATTTACCTAGCTTGCTGCACAGCAGATGTGTATCGAATGGATGGTCGTGTACGGGTATGGAGACAACCTCATGAATCAATGGTTCCTGCATGTCAGTAGGGGACTGTTCAAGCTGGTGGAGGCTCTGTAATGGTGTGGCGCGTGTGCAGATGGAGTGATATGAGACCCCTGATACGTCTAGATACGACTCTGACAGGTGACACATACGTAAGCATCCTGTCTGATCATCTGCATCCATTCACGTCCATTGTGCATTCCGACGGACTTGGGCGATTTCAGCAGGGCAATGATAGGACGTCCAGAATTGCCACAGAGTGGCTCCAGGAACACTCTTCTGAGTTTAAACACTTTCGCTGGCAGCCAAACTCCCCAGGCATGAAAATTATTGAACATATCTTGGAAGCCTTGCAACGTGCTTTTCACCCCCTCGTATTTTTACGGATTTATGGACAGTCCAGAAGGATTCACGGTGTCACTTCCCGCCAGCACTACTTCAGGCATTAGTGGAATCCATGCCACGTCGAGTTGCGGCACTTTTGCATGTTCGCGGGGGCCCTACACGATGTTAGACAGGTGTGCCAATTCCTTTAGCTCTTAATGTATATACAGAATGGTTACACGAAAGCTAAGTGATTTACAGTCTATAAAGTAATGTTATAAACATGATTTCGTCAACACGAGGAACAACCAGTGGCAACTCTGTATTCGTCTTCTGCTAAAATGTGCACATCGACAGCTCACGCTCTTCCATGGCAAATATCGGCGTCACTCAAGCAGTATTTTCACTGGCACTACCATCTAGGAGCAATCTGCAGTACCTGGCATGCATTTATACACGTTTGTCAGCATGCCAGTACGTTTTTAACAACCAGTCGCTGTCGCAGCTCTGAAATCGTCTTCTGCTGGATGACGCATATCGACACGACAACGCCGTCTCGAAGGGAGCCATTCGCGTCGCTTAGCCGCTGTCTGTACTGCCGTACAATGAACAAGTTTACGGTAAATCCTCACAGACTTCTATTGCGTTCTCGCAATCGATTATGGTAGGTTATATCTTTTATACATATGTTTATCACATATTGACGAAAAGCTGTTTGCAGCAGTTACTTTACGTAATACACGATTGCCCATTAAAATTGCTACACCACGAAGATGACGTGCTACAGACGCGAAATTTAACCGACAGGAAGAAGATGCTGTGATATGCAAATGATTAGCTTTTCAGAGCATTCACACAAGGTTGGCGCCGGTGGCGACACATACAACGTGCTGACATGAGGAAAGTTTCCAACCGATTTCTCATACATAAACAGCAGTTGACCGGCGTTGCCTGGTGAAACGTTGTTGTGGTGCCTCGTGTAAGGAGGAGAAATGCGTACCATCACGTTTCCAACTTTGATAAAGGTCGGATTGTAGCCTATCGCGATTGCGGTTTATCGTACCGCGACATTGTTGCTCGCGTTGGTCGAGATCCAGTGACTGTTAGCAGAATATGGAATCGGTGGGTCCAGGAGGGTAACACGGAACGCCGTGCTGGATCCCAACGGCCACGTATCAGTAGCAGTCGAGATGACAGGCACCTTATCCGCATGGCTGTGACGGATCGTGCAGCCATGTCTCGATCCCTGAGTCAACAGATGGGGACGTTTGCAAGACAACAGTTCGACGACGTTTGCAGCAGCATGGACTATCAGCTCGGAGACCATGGCTGCGGCTACCCTTGACGCTACATCACAGACAGGATCGGCTGCGATGGTGTACTCAACGACGAACCTGGGTGCACGAATGGCAAAACGTCATTTTTTCGGATGAATGCTGTTTACAGCATCATGATGGTCGCATCCGTGTTTGGCCACATCGCGGTGGACGTACATTGGAAGCGTGTATTCGTCATCGCCATACTGGCGTATCACCCACCGTGATGGTATGGGATGCCAGTGGTTACACGTCTCGGTCATCTCTTGTTCGCATTGACGCTGGACGTTACATTTCAGATGTGTTATGACCCGTGGCTCTGCCATTCATTCGATCCCTGCGAAACCCTGCATTTCAGCAGCATAATGCATGACCGCATGTTGCAGGTCCTGTACGGGCCTTTCTGGATACAGAAAATGTTCGACTGCTGCTCTGGCCAGCACTGTGTCCAGATCTCTCACCAACTGAAGACGTCTGGCCAAATGGTGGCCGAGCAACTGGCTCGTCACAATACACCAGTCACTACTCTTGACGAACTGTGGTATCGTGTTGAAGCTGCATGGGCAGCTGTACCTGTACACGCTATCCAAGCTCTGTTTGACTCAAAGCCCAGGCGTATCAAGGCCGTTATTACGGCCAGAGGTGGTTGTTCTGGGTACTGATTTCTCAGGATCTATCCACCCAAATTGCGTGAAAATGTAATCACATGTCAGTTCTATTTGTCCAGTGAATACCTGTTTATCATCTGCATTTCTTCTTGGTGTAGCAATTTTAATGGCCAGTATTGTATAAAGCACCTACTTCTTCATTTGTTATTAGCTTTCGCGTTACCAGTCTGTATGTACCTCACTGTAATAACTGTTTTACGTCCTGCGTGCCTGATTGGCTATGGTTGACGTAATCGGTATGCAGTGGGCGGAACATCGCTTATTTAAGCAACAGCTGCGTTGTTCTCCTTATCAGTAGACGTTCGTGCAGTTACAACACACGCTCCATTGACCGTTGCCGCCCACTATCACGTGTATAATTTGTTCTTTTAACACTTGTTACGCCAGCGGCCTTGCCGCAGTGCCAACGAAGTTAAGCGCTGACGGGTTGGGATAAAACTTGGATGGGTGACCATCCAATCTGCCGAACGGGGTGCACTCAGCCCTTGTGAGGCAAACTGAGGAGCTACTAGATTGAGATCGGCTTCTGTATCGTAAACTGACATACGGCCGGAAGAGCGGTATGCTGACCACATGCCCCTCCATATCCGCATCCAGCGACATCCAGCGACGCCTGTGGACTGAGGATGACACGCGGCCGGTCGGTACCATTGGGCCTTTTTGGCCTGTTCGGGTGGAGTTAAGTTTTCAATATTTGTGACACATGATGTATTTTATACGTTACTACTATTATCAGACATCACTCTAAATCCATTCTATGTTCACCTTACGGTATGGGAGTCTGAGGATGGTCAAAAACTGAACCAAAATTGTTACCATCAAAATAAATGTTACTGTGGTCGAGGCTGTTTGTGTCCATTTTTAGGCGCTTTAGTCTGGAACCTCGCGACCGTTACGGTCGCAGGTTCGAATCCTGCCTCGGGCATGGATGTGTGTGATGTCATTAGGTTAGTTAGGTTTAAGTAGTTCTACGTTCTAGGGGACTGATGACCTCAGATTGTAAGTCCCATAGTGCTCAGAGCCATTTTTGTCCATTTTTAAAGGACATTTTGCTTGACCGCTATTCCCTACGAAAAATATTCTCAAAATTAAGAACTTATTCATTAAAATTTTTAAAGAATAAATCGCCGTTTGACGGCATACTACTGTATTTTTCATCTGTACTATCTACATTTCGGCTTTTCCACCATTATCGAGTACAGTGCTAAAAGTTCTTGGATCAATAACACGTCATATGACGTGTCCATACAGAGGTAAAATACAGTAATGTACAGTCAAATGGTAGTTAAGTTTCTCAAAAAATACTACAAGGCTGTGACTCAGCACCATCGAAAACTTTTTATTGATTGAAGTTTGCAATCGTGTATTCTCCTCCTTGTCGCTGCGTAGGCCAGCGGGCGTGCAGCACGCAGCATCGGAACTTCCTTGACACTGTCGCAGCAAACTGCGCCGGACGTCGACCTCAGCGTCCGGCTCACATAATCACCTTGTTGTGCGGGGGCGGGCCTTGTGGGCGAACGGCGTAGCCTGTACGATAGGCATGGCTTCCCAGGGTGCAGACTGCGAATTACCACAGCACTTTCGTTGACATCAAAGGGCAGTGCTCGGGTAACCTCTCAGCAGAAGTTCTGCATGGTGCGGAGATGAACTAGGTGACAGCCCTTCCACCAAGGAAGGCAGGGGATGTCGATATCTGCTTACAGGTACCAGTCGGGGACCGCAGCAGTTACTACACCTCTCGATTTCTGCGACATGTGGACGGTGCACCGAGAACCATCAGTTCGATTCAGCGAGCTATAGGCAGAAGTCTCTCGTAGTTGCGATGTCGGAAGCTCACAGTGACAAAGTATGGGAAATGAAAAAAAGCAGCACTATCGAAGGCGGAAGTCATTTTGGTGAACGGTAGCACCACTTACATTTCGGCCTCACATCTGATGTACTGCAACGTAAAAATTGACACAAAGGCTCGGAAGCCTGGGTATTTATTATTAATGTTTTAGGACAATGACGTATGTCGGGCCAGCAATGGCCGAGTGCGGCCTACTTTACCAGGCGCATTAGCTGTCTTCTCCACACCTCTGTTTCGCAATAAGGCCTTTCAAGGCTTACGCCTGTTAATCTTATATACCATTGTTGGAGAACAGCAATCTCTATTGCCATAAAATTATTTAAAAAACAGTCTTGATCGCAGCCGATGTTAATTTGTGACCGGTCTCGGCCTGTTAATTACGGGCCATCATCAGAGTTTGCGCTATAACAACAAAAGTAAAAGTGCTGTATTACATAGAGAAGCCAATGATGTAAAAGTATTCTCTTAAACGACGCATCATTACCCATCGGGATGACAGCGATGGCGCCTGACCCGCTGTGGGTGCTTCAGTCACTGTAACTGGTGGTGTTGGCTAAGCAGCTACGAGTTATATAGGGTAGAGAGAGGGTGCTCCAGAGCGTAAGGCATCGCCATCAGCCAATGGGGAACGACTTACATATCGTTTTGAGTCTTCATTTTTAAATATTTATCTTTTAAATATAACTAAACAAGAAACGAGCTTATATTCATTCATGGTTCATCATCTATGTTACAGCCAGCCTCATAAGATTCATTAAAATTTAGTGTAATTTGTTAACCGAGGTCCAGAGCGTCGTCTGGAGCAAATATACTACTGGCCATTAAAATTGCTACACCAAGAAGAAATGCAGATGATAAACGGGTATTCATTGGACAAATATATTATACTAGAACTGACATGAGATTACATTTTCACGCAATTTGGGTGCATAGGTCCTGAGAAATCAGTACCCAGAACAACCACCTCTGGCCGTAATAACGGCCTTGATACGCCTGGGCTTTGAGTCAAACAGAGCTTGGATGGCGTGTACAGGTACAGCTGCCCATGCATCTTCAACATGATACCGCATTTCATCAAGATTAGCGACTGGCGTATTGTGACGAGTCAGTTGCTCGGCCACCATTGACCAGATGTTTTCAATTGGTGAGAGATCTGGAGAATGTGGTGGCCAGGGCAGCAGTCGAACATTTTCTGTATCCAGAAAGACCCGTACAGAACCTGCAACATGCGGTCGTGCATTATGCTGCTGAAATATAGGGTTTCGCAGGGATCGAATGAAGGGTAGAGCCACGGGTCGTAACACATCTGAAATGTAACGTCCACTGTTCAAAATGCCGTCAATGTGAACAACAGGTGACCGAGACGTGTAACCAATGACACCCCATACCATCACGGTGGGTGATACGTCAGTATGGCGATGACGAATACACACTTCCAATGTGCGTTCACCGCGAAACACGGATGCGACCATCATGATGCTGTAAACACAACCTGGATTCATCAGAAAAAAATGACGTTTTGGCATTCGTGCACCCAGGTTCGTCGTTGGGTACACCATCGCAGGCGCTCCTGTCTGTGATGCAGCGTCAACGGTAACCGCAGCCACGGTCTCCGAGCTAATAGTCCATGCTGCTGCAAACGTCGGCGAACTGTTCGTGCAGATTGTTGTTGTCTTGCAAACGTCCCCATCTGTTGACTCAGGGATCGAGACGTGACTGCACGATCCGTTACAGCCATGCGGATAAGATGCCTGTCATCTCGACTGCTAGGAATACGAGGCAGTTGGTATGCAGCACGGCGTTCCGTATTACCCTCCTGAACCCACCGATTCCATATTCTGCTAACAGTCATTGGATCTCGACCAACGCGAGCAGCAATATCGCGATACGATAAACCGCAATCGCGATAGGCTGCAATCCTACCTTTATCAAAGTCGGAAACGTGATGGTACGCATTTCTCCTCCTTACACGAGGCATCACAACAACGTTCCACCAGGCAACGCCAGTCAACTGCTGTTTGTGTATGAGAAATCAGTTGGAAACTTTCCTCATGTCAGCACGTTGTATGTGTCGCCTCCGTCGCCAACCTTGTGTGAATGCTCTGAAAAGCTGATCATTTGGATATCATAGCATCTTCTTCCTGTCGGCTATATTTCACGTCTGTTGCACGTCATCTTCGTGGTGTAGCAATTTTAGTGGGCAGTAGTGTAATTTGCACTATAAGATCATTAATTCTAAATCTGGTGCTGTTTATTCATAATAAAACTAAATGCTTGGTGTATTAATACGAAAACTATACATATTAACTTATTTGTATTATTAGCCAGTTATTTAAAATATTAAAAAACACTACAAAAAACTAAATTATCTTTGTATATTTGTACCATCGCTTGACGCGTGCAACAGCATATTAGGACGCCGTTTCCATGAAGACATCCAGGTTGATATTTCTCTCAGTTGCCAAAGAAGTACTTGACTCTTGTATAACACTGGACGTCGATATCACTCATCAAAGATAAAAGGGGCGTTGTTCACAGAAGTGGCGCCAGTTTAGCCACTTCACATTATTGTGGATAATCTGAAATACCTCATTGTTCACAAGAGGAAACAATTTGTTACAAATAAATTTGAAACAATTGGAGCTTAGAATAAAATTATATCTTCAGAAGAGCAGGAAAAATGAGGAAATTATGTTAAAATCGTGTACGTGTCATTTGTAAAATCGTTGAGGTTACTGGTATTACAAATTAATATTTCTTCGACTATTCCACGTTTTATATCAGGAGAAAGCCACAACTATTAGAATAATGAGGTACACTTATAACACTCCGACCACTGCCCCAGTTTGTCTCATAGGATTGTTGGTGCCAACATTTTGCACCTCCTCTATTTGTTCCTGTGACCAACAACTTCTGAGCCTTGCTGGCGAGCCGGCCGGTGTGGCCGAGCGGGACTAGGTGCTACAGTCTGGAAACGCGCGACCGCTACTATCGCAGGTTCGAAGCCTGCCACGGGCATGGATGTGTGTGGTGTCCTTAGGTTAGTTAGGTTTAAGCAGTTCTAAGTTCTAGGGGACTGATGACCTCAGAAGTTAAGTCCCATAGTGCTCAGAGCCATTTGAACCATTTGAACCTTGCTGGCGATTTCAGCGTAAGTCCACTTCCTGATGCTTCACACATAACCTGGTTGCTTGTGCCAGTGGTTTGGTGTCATTCCGTCTCAGGTTGAAACGATGGTGGTATTCCTGTGTAGCAGTGGCAACACAGTCACTGATTTTGTAAAAGGCCTTCACAGCCATAGCACACACAGGCCCACTCCATCTCAGCAAATGGCGTTCCTACCTCAATACATATTACAAACAATCAGTGTTGCCAATATCATCACTCCAATTTTGTAGACTAATTAAAACAGCCCGTTTTTCTGCTACACGCTGAATTTAATTGTTTGAAAGTAATCAAGGTAATTAAGAAAAACCCACCGAACAAATCGCCTCTAGAACTCTTTTAAATTCTAATTTAAACGTTGAGCTCTAAATTCCCAATCGACGCCTCATTTGCTTTCGCTTGATCGATATACTCTTAATGATAATAGAATACCGTCAAATATTTAAATATATTAAATTTCATACTCTCTGAACAAAAACTTGAAAATTTAAAAACTTTGTACAAAGAACAATGAAATGTTTTGTGAAACGATTTATCCAGAGGTAAGGAATAAAACAGATTAGACAAACATTTGACACACCTTTTCATCATGTTCGAAATCATGTACAGCAACTGAGTTGCCGATCGAGAGTTTAAAGTTCAATGTTTCCCTTACAATCAAACAATTTTAAGGAGTATCGAAGGTCATTTGCCAGGTAGATTATATAGACCGTATACTCTGCTGTTGCGTGGCATTGAAATATTTCTGTCGTCTATGCCCGCAAGTGTAAAAACTTCCAACAACTTTTAAGTCTCAAATTTTTTTCAATAGAGAACGTTTCAAATATCAGGAAAGAGAATGTGTGTTGCACAAGAAGCAATGTGTCCCTTACAAGTGCGGTCAGCATAATTTTTCTTCCTGGTGCACTTTTCCTGAAAAAAATAATATAAAAATTAGAATCAGTTGGAACTGTAAATCATAGAGCAGTTCCAGTCGAACTGCCAATTCTACTTAGAGCTCTTTCTAAGTAACTTACGTATGAGGGTTCCAATTGCTGCGGCTCTTTGTTTACGACTTTAGCTATTTAAATACTTACCTACGATAATGATGGAGGTTGAAGCTGTCTATTAAAGTTCGTACCAGCACAGGGACTCAAACCCAGCTCTCCTGTTATTAGGCAGATGCGCGAACTGTTGCACCACACTGGGGCTGTCGCTACCACAGCTCCACTGATCGACGTAGTACGTCTCCCTCCCCTACACAAATTCCAATTCACGCCTCAGCCTGTTGCTATACCCCTTCTAAATTCGCATCTATGTTGCTGAGGCTCTCCATTATTGTTACATCACCTTAGCAATGAGCGAAATGAGATTAGTCCTGCATGCGTAGGCGTAGGTGATAAACAGGGTGAAGCCCCTAAACTTCGCACCGCAAATACTACAGAATTGGAAAGTGTTGTTGATGTGCGGTTTTCACAGAATGGATTGGTAGCCAGGGGCTCGTGTTAGCCAATAAACAGGTTGCAATAATACTTATAAAGTGTATTTTTTGTGCAAACATGCACTTTTTTAATGGAACAATGCCTATTGACATTAACAGACTAAAATTAGGGTACATAAGACTGTCAGTAGTGACTGTTTGCATGATTCCAGTGCGAGTCATTTATGAGTTATCGTACTGTGTCAAGTTTGTGCCATTCAGCCAGCGTAGTTCAAATGGTTCAGATGGCTCTGAGCACTATGGGACTTAACTTCTGAGGTCATCAGTCCCCTAGAACTTTGAACTACTTAAAACTAACTAACCTAAGGACATCACACACATCCATGCCCGAGGCAGGATTCGAACCTGCAACCGTAGCGGTCGCGCGGTTCCAGAATGTAGCGCCTAGAACCGCTCGGCCACTCCAGCCGGCGCCAGCGTAGTTGCTTGGTACGATGTTGTTATGTTTGCTTACAGTATGCGTCTGTGTTCCTTGAGTGCATTGCGACTTTTTATTCAGTCAGTGTGTTACAGTGCAAACAGTAGGTCGTGAGTGGACAATAGGATTTACTGATACAGAAAAAGTCAACACGCTCATAGTGCATGGAGAGTGTAGGAAGAATAGAGTTCGTTCTTGTACGGTGTATGCAAGATATCCCAATAAACATCGACCATCTCGGCTATTATTTATCAATCTCCTCAACCAGTTACGTGAAAGTAGTAGCTTAACACTTGGACAACGTAACAGAAGGAAACAAGTGAAGACAGAAAAGGGAGAAATTAATGTTCTTTCTGTTGTTGCAGCTTATTCAAACGTTAGCTCCAGCGCAATTGCGTGAGGAAGTGGCTTGAGTCAGGCTAGTGTCCTATGCATTCTCCACGGACATCCATCCTTAACACATCTCTCTCCATCAAGAGCTGCATGGAAACTATTATGAGAATCGTGTTAACTTCTGTACATGGGCATTAAGGCAGGATACTCCAGCGTATCACATATCTTGGTTAGTGATGAAGCCACTTTCACCAATCACGGTCAGGTAAACCGCCGAAACATGCACTATTGGTCTGTTGACAATCCCCATTGGCTTCGTCAGGTCGAGCGTCAGCGTCCAAAGATTGTAAACGTGTGGTGTGGGATAGTGAACCACCAGCTCATAAGCCAATTTTTCACAGCCGGAACACTGAACGCACAGAAGTATAGTAGCGTCCCAACAGGCCATCTTCCATGGATACTAGAAGACGTTCCTCTACAGAGTAGGAGGAACCTGTGATACCAACACGATGGCTGTCCAGCCCACACTGCACGAATTACTACAGCATGTGTTCAGGAACAGTTTCTAAATCATTGGATAAGACACAGAACACCTATAACTTGGCCGACCCGTTCCCCGTATTTGGCGCTTGTGGACTTTTTTCTTTGGAGAAAGCTGAAAAACGCTATCCACAAGGATATGCCAACTACACCTGAAGATATGCAGCGACGTGAAAGCGTCGGTGTGAAAACTTTTAAAAATATGATACCTCATAAACGACTAGCCCTAGAATCCAGCAGCATACACCATTCACCTGCAGAGTTGCAGCTGTCAGTTGATTCCTTCAGCAGGGCGTACGAACGATTTGGTCTCTCCATCAATATTCCAAAGACAAAGGTGATGGCGCAGCCAACTCCTGGCTCCTCCGTTCCTGACTTCAGCATATCCATCTATGATACACTCTTGGAACAAGTGGACCATTTCCTCTACCTGGGAAGCATACTGTCATCCAACTGCTCATCTGGAAAAGATGTGGAGAATAGATTACGTGCTGCACATGTAGCATTTGGTCGTCTTACAAAGCGTGTCTTCCTGAATAAAGACCTAACACTGTACACCAAACTGATGGTGTACAAAGCTGTAGTCATTTCCACCCTGCTATATGGTTGAGAAACCTGGACGTTATATCGCTGCGATCTGAAGAAACTAGAACGCTTCAACCAACAGAAGCTAAGATATATCATGAACCTGAAATGGGATGACTTCATATCCAACACGGCTGTTCTAGAGAAAGCAAAAATGCATAGCATGGAAGCTCTCATCATTGGTCATCAACTCAGATGGGTCGGACATGTCCAGCGGATGAAAAATGACAGACTTCCACGCCAAATGCTGTACAGCGAAGTGAGCACAGGTAAAAGGCCACGAGGTGCCCCTCTCAAACGTTATAAGGATCAGTACAAGAAAAATCTGAAAAACTTGAACATCGATCCGAGTAACTGGTCCACAATAGCAGAAGACCGAAGTCGCTGGCGCTCAGTTACCTCAAATGCTCTTCAAAACTTTGAGCTGGAACGTCGAAGAATGGAGAATGACAAACGCCAGAGACGTAAACTCCTCCAGGCTCAGCCACGTCCTCCACCTTCCATCAGCTGTAATATCTGTGGCCGCCTGTTCCACGCTAGGATTGGATTGCTAAGCCATCAACGACACTTCCACGCCTGAACCGTGACAAAGGAAATCTCAGGAGAGAAATGAAAACTCAGATACGAGTATCAGCCGACGACGACGACACCACTACTTCTAGTCTGTTAACGTCAATAGACATTGTTCCATTTAAAAAGGTGTATGCTTGCACAAAAATTATACTTTCTAAGTATTATTACAGTCTGTTGATTGGCTAATAATACGAGCCCCTGACTACCAGTCTATTCTGTGAACACCGCACGTCGACAGCACTTTCGCTTTCCTCAGTTTCGTGGTGCAAGTTTTAGGTGATTCGCCCTGTATATGAGACACATACATCTGATGTTCCTGAGGAATACTGAGACTCGCCTTTATCTACGACAATAATGTAGGCTAAAAATAAAAGAAACGGTTAGCGCATTTGCTTACTCAGCAGAAGGCTCAGGTTCAAGTCGCTGTGCTGGTACAAATTTTAACTCACTGTTTCAATCCACGTCATTATCATAAGTAAAGGTTAGAATCAATATGTCACAGGAATGTCAATTGTATTTGCTTAATTTAAATACTTGATTTCGCAAAGCAAAGTCAACCATATTTTTGCTTCAGTTTTCGAATATCATTCAAAAGTGCGTCAGATGTTTTTGTAATATCCATTAGTTCTTAGTTTCAGACGAGCAATTTCACAAAACATTTGACCGTTTTTTCTGAATTTATCTTCTTTTCGTTACTTTTTCTAAACTGCCAATGGTTGTCTAAAACTATCTTAAAACAAAGAAAAAAATTCGCCAGTCCCTTTTATAATTTATTGTCAGTTAATTTCATTTCAGTACGTTGATTATGCTTTATTTCATTCTTTTTATAATTGACTGGGTCCTATTTTATAATTTACTCTATTAATTTCCTCCATTCGTTTCCAAGATTCATTTACGCAGGAGGCAAGGGGTACTATATCGTCAACAAAGAGTGATTTAGATAACTGAAGAGCCAAAACATTATGATCATCCCCAAGGCGAGATAAATGTCGTCTGTGGTGCTGAAGGCAAGTGAAGAGGTAAGGAAAGTTTTAAGCGGAGCGGAAGCGCTGCGTGATGATTCTAGCGACGATACGGCCCACAAATGGGGAAATTTACTAATATAAACGTCTTTGGTAAAGGATGTATTGTTACAACTGGCATTGAAGCATCTCGGAAATTACTAAGCTGATCTGCTGTTCGCGTGTTACCGGTGTGAGCATTATGGAAAGTGTTTAAAGGACAGTGGAAATGGTTCAAATGGCTCTGAGCACTATGGCACTTAACTTCTGAGGTCATCAGTCCCCTGGAACTTAGAACTACTTAAACCTAACTAACCTAAGGACATCACACACATCCATGCCCGAGGCAGGATTCGAACCTGCGACTGTAGCGGTCGCACGGTTCCAGACTTTAGCGCCTAGAACCGCTCGACCACCCCGGCCGGAAAGGACAGTGGAACCACGAGTTTGTGAGAAGGTGTTGGAGGTTATTGTCTCATCATAGAACGTGGAGGTCGGAGGCCTACCAGCTGCGTAAAGCAGCGTGCAACGGCGATCTGTGCCAGATCTGGTGACAGAGTTCAGCTCTGCTGCAGGCACAAGTCCGTGTATCGGAGTACACACTTCAGCCCACACGGTTGAACATAGGACCCCGCTGTAGACGACAAGTTTTTAGCAAACAGAACACAGCATGTTGTTCTCAATGGAGAGACGTCTACAGACGTTAAAGTAACCTCTGGCGTGCCACAGGGGAGTGTTATGGGACCATTGCTTTTCACAATATATATAAATGACCTAGTAGATTGTGTCAGAAGTTCCATGCGCCTTTTCGCGGATGATGCTGTAGTATATAGAGAAGTTGCAACATTAGAAAATTGTAGCGAAATGCAGGAAGATCTGCAGCGGATAAGCACTTGGTGCAGGGAGTGGCAACTGATCCGTAACATAGACAAATGTAATGTATTGCGAATACATAGAAAGAAGGATCCTTTATTGTATGATTATATTATAGCGGAACAAACACTGGCAGCCGTTACTTCTGTAAAATATCTGGGAGTATGCGTGCGGAACGATTTGAAGTGGAATGATCATATGAAATTAATTGTTGGTAAGGCGTGTGCCAGGTTGAGATTCATTGGGAGAGTCCTTAGAAAATGTAGTCCATCAACAAAGGAGATGGCTTACAAAACACTCGTTCGACCTATACTTGAGTATTGCTCATCAGTGTGGGATCCGTACCAGGTCGGGTTGACGGAGGAGATAGAAAAGATCCAAAGAAGAGCGGCGCGTTTCGTCACAGGGTTATTTGGTAACCGTGATAGCGTTACGGAGATGTTTAACAAACTCAAGTGGCAGACTCTGCAAGAGAGGCGCTCTGCATCGCGGTGTAGCTTGCTCGCCAGGTTTCGAGAGGGTGCGTTTCTGGATGAGGTATCGAATATATTGCTTCCCCCTACTTATACCTCCCAAGGACATCACGAATGTAAAATTAGAGAGATTCGAGCGAGCACGGAGGCTTTCTGGCAGTCGTTCTTCCCGCGAACCATACGCGACTGGAACAGGAAAGGGAGGTAATGATAGTGGTACGTAAAGTGGCCTCCGCCACACGCCGTTGGGTGGCTTGCGGAGTATAAATGTAGATGTAGATGCAGATGTAGATGTACGTGTGCCCACGGTAACCCAAAAACATTCTTAATTGAGATTGCAGTGGGCAGTGCGTCATCGAGATTGTACCGTGGATCAATGGATACGTGGTGTCGCCTGGTCGGTTCTTATTATACGAAGTCGATGATCGTGCCCGGATATGCCGTCATTCGGTTGAACGGCTGCTAGAAGCATGCACTTTGCCATGAAGTCACGACGTAAGGACAGTATTATGCTTTGGGGGACGTTCGTCCGGGTCCTCTTGGGACCTGTGTTTGTACTCGAATGCACTTTGGCAGCTGTGGACTACGTGGACGTAATTCAAGATCACCTCCACCGCTTTATGGTTGATGTCTTCTCCGACGGGGATAGCGTCTTCTAACAGGATAACTGCCCATATCACAAACCCAGAAACATGCTACAGTGGTGTGATGTGGATGATAGTGAACTCAAGTTGATTTCTTGGCCATCAAATTCGCCTGACCCAAACTCGATTGAACACATCTGCGAAGCTATCGGGCGCCCGTCAGTCCTCCACAGACTTCCCGCTCTTTACTTATGGGAACTGCGTGTCCTGTGCGTAGAGAAAAGGTGCTACATAGAGGGTGACAGTTATTGAACAACATGAAAGAAACGTAAATTCGTTACAAACTACACTCTTTATTCAACATGTAAAAGTCACTACAGAAATTCGGATTTCGATAATGACATGTTCGATATACCTGTGATCATTGGCGATGGTGTGGCGCAGATGAATAGCGAAATTCTGCATGAACCGCTGAAGTGTCAGAACATGATGATGTCGATGACCTGCTGAATGGTTGTTTTCAGCTCAGCAATGGTTTTGCGTTTATTGCTGTACAACTTGTCTTTAATGTAGCCCCACAAAGAGGAGACGCATATGTTCAGCTCCGGAGAATATGGCGGCCAATCGGGGCCCATGTCAGTGGCCTCTGGGTACCCCAGACGCAGAATGCGGTCCACGAAGCGCTCAGGAGATCAAACTCTCTCCTGCTCTGACGGGGTCGACCTCAACATCTACATCTACATGGTTACTCTGCAATTCACACTTCAGTGCCTGGCAGAGGGTTCATCGAACCATTTTCATACTACTTCTCTACCATTCCACTCTCGAATGGCGCGTGGGAAAAAGGAGCACCCAAATCTTTCCGTTCGAGTTCTGATTTCTCTTATTTTATTATGATGATCATTCCTCCCTAAGTAGGTGGGTGTCAACAAAATATTTTCGCATTCGAAATAGAAAGTTGGTGGTTGACATTTCGTAAATAGTTCTCGCCGCAAAGAAAACCGCCTTTGTTTCAGTGACTGTCACCCCAACTCGCGTATCATATCAGTGACACTCTCACCTCTATTGCGCGATAACTCAAAACGGGCTGCCCTTCTTTGGCCTTCAACCTTGCATGAACCACGTCTTGTCGAACTCAGGATCACTTTGGATCATGGGAGTGAAATCATCTTCCAAAACCTTCACGTACCGTTCGATAGTCACCGTGCCATCAAAGAATACCGCACCGATTACTCCATGACTGGAAATTGCACGCCACACATTCACCCGTTGAGGGTGAAGAGACTTCTCGATAGCGAAATGCTGATTCTCAGTCCTCCAAATGCGCCAATTTTGCTTGTTCACGAACCCATCCAAATGAAAGTGGACCTCGCCGCCAAACCAAACCAAAGGCCCGTACTAATTCCCATCACGGCCCGCGGCCGACCGTGCAGTTTGAACGTTCTAACGCAAACCGTTCAGAAGTTAATGACGATTTTATTTCATATATAGTTCAATAAATATCACCCTGTATCTCCAGAAACCTACGAAGAATTTATCGAATCCACGCTACGCAGAATCGCAGTTGTACTGGGGTTGACAAAACACGGAAACACCACGAGAAATTCATGCTTGAACATAAATGCGGATGCTAGCCAAGCTCGCAGATTGTGCTGTTGTATTTGACCTCAGACGGCATCCGTGCAATGTTCTCAATACGGTCTAAGGCGATGCAGTCATGGACTGTGCGGCTGGTCCCGGCGGAGGTTCGAGTCTTCCCTCGGGCATGGGTGTGTGTGTTTGTCCTTAGTATAATTTAGGTTAGGTAGTGTGTAAGCTTAGGGACTGATGACCTTAGCAGTTAAGTCCCATAAGATTTCACACACATTTGAACTTTTTTTTGTTCTCAATACGTTTCGAGTATCAGTCGTGGGCAGAACGTTGTTCTGTTTAGTAGTGAGTCCATTATGTCGGAGCTAAGTGAATTCGAACTAGGGCGAATTGTTGGTGCTCATGTGGTGGGTGCTTCCGTAACCAAGGTAACAGAAGTGTTACGTGTTTCAAGAGACATCCTATAGAAGATTTATACAGCATACAGAGAAAGCGGAAAACCATTATCCACTAAGTCACAACGCTGATAAGTGAGTTTTGAGTGATCGTGATAGACGATCATTGAAGAGGATTGTGACAAAAAAGGAGGGCTACAGCTGCGTAAGTCACTGCAGAACTGAATGTCGCAGTCGCGAACATCCTTAGCTCGAAAACAACACGAAAGTAGTTCCATAAGCAGGGAATTTCAAGGCGAGCTGGCATTCTAAAACCGTTCATCAGTGATACAAATGCCGTAATAGGAAAACCTGGTGTCGAAGCCATCAAAGCTCTATTATGGAGCAATGGGAGAAAGTCATTTTGTCGGATGAGTCTCATTGCACACTGTTTCCAGCTTCTGGCCGAGTTTACGTCCCAAGACTGAAACATGGCGGGGTTTGCTAAAGATTTGGACTGCTATATCGTGGTATTCCACAGACCCCCTTGGTTACTCTGCAAAGCCTCATTACTGCCAAGGTTGAAGTGACCATTTTGGCTGATTAGGCCCATCTCTTGATACAGTCTTTGTTGATAGAATGAAGGCTTTCACGACCGGATGACATAGCTGCTGGTAGACCTTTCGGGATGTGTGGTCGTGGTCCAAGAAACTCTTCTGCTTCTGAAGATTCGTCCAGGACTGCGCTGGACATCCTCAGTCGGCAAGACTCAGCGTCTCTGAGGATGTCCAGCGCAGTCCTAGACGAAACGTCAGGAACAGAAGAGTATCTTGGACCACGTCCTCACATCCCGAAGGTTTACCAACAATGTTTGTTCCCTAGCGGTAAAACATCGAGCGAGATGGCGCTGTGGTTAGCATAGTGGACTCGCATTCGGGAGGACAGTTCAGACCCTCCTGCAGCCATCCAGATATAAGTTTTCCGTGATTTTGATCGAAGCAAGTGCCGGAATGGTTTCTTTGAAAGGACACGACCAGTATCCTTCCCCGTACTTGACACCATCTAAGCTTGTGCTCCACCTCTTATGACCATGATATCGACGGGACGTAAAACCCAACCTTTCTTCCTTTCTTTTCCCATTGGTAAACTGTGTTCCAAGACGACAGGGGCCCTGTTCTCACAGAGTGCATCGTCCAGGACTAGTTTTGTGAGCATGATGATGGATGATCGCACCGTCCCTGGCCACTACAATTACCAGACCTCGATATTACGGAGCCTTTGAGATCTACTTTGGGAGAAAGGTTTATGATCGCTATTCATCTTGATCCTATTAGTCTCTATTTGTCACTATTTTGCAGGACGAATGGCTTAAGATTCCTTTGAAAACCATACAAGACCTGAATTTATCCGTTTCCAGACGACTGGAAACTATTTTTAATGCCAACGGTTTTACCACACAGTATTAGGCATGGTAGTATGTTGTGTTTTCGGTGTTTCCATATTTTGTTCAACCGCTGCATCGCGTTCAAGAACTGGACAAACACTGTATTAAGAAAGTGCTCATTCTGTTTTGGCTTGCTAGTGTACGTCCGATTATCACCCATTTATTTGCCTTTTCCCACTTTAAGGATAAGAAAGTTACATATAGGTCTACTGGGAAGGTAGTAGTTGTATGTAACCCCTGTAACTGCCTCCTTTCGTTCTAAATTTCTCATCATATTAGTGAACTCCAAAAAAATGATTCAAATGGCTCTGAGCACTATGGGACTTAACAGCTATGGTCATCAGTCCCCTAGAACTGAAAACTACTTAAACGTAACTAACCTAAGGACATCACACAACACCCAGTCATCACGAGGCAGAGAAAAATCCCTGACCCCGCCGGGAATCGAACCCGGGAACCCGGGCGTGGGAAGCGAGAACGCTACCGCACGACCACGAGCTGCGGACTTAGTGAACTCCGATGGAAGTTACAGCAACCTTACAGAACTTCATTACCCGGACATAATTTGAATCAATCATTTGCTTGTCGTGGTGGCGCAATATTTAAAAGGGGGTCAGCAATGTAGATATCCTACTTACACTCCGAACTGAGATTTTTCCGTTGTTTCCGGAACTTGCTTAATGTATACGCTGGAATGGTTCTTGTGAGAAAGACATGGCCGAACCCCTCCCCTCCCCTTCCTCAATCCTATCTTGAGCTCCGTCTACAATGATCTCGTTGTCGACGAGATGTTAAACCTTAATCTAAATCTTTAAGCCTTGGACAGTTTAGGGAAGGCTGAGTTTAGATAGATGTTTAGTTCTACCCGTCATTTTCTAGAATTGGACATGTCAACTCATTTCTGTCTTTCGTAATTTTACTAAAAACGTAATGCAATATATATTTTCAAAACACCTCTAATGCTTGAGACGGGATTTTAACCACCACCCTGTCATTTACGGCCCAGGGGCGTTACTCGGACTCCGTCGATGTACAGTACCTTGTGGGCATGGTAATGTGGTCTAAAGTACGCTGTTCTGGCAAAATTTGGTTCCACATTTAGCACATTTCCCTCTCTTTCACACGTATGTTTCTCTGGGATTATATACATTACACCAGACTACATTTTTTCTACGCTTTAGGGAAGTATGAAATGCGATTAACATTTGGGGCTAGCTTAAATTGCGTACCGTTTCAACAGTCGGCCCCGCATGGTCAACGAGCTACCAACTCCAGTATCCAGTAGGTGACCGATGGAAAGCTTCAAGTCATGAATTGTTTCTGTCTTGCCCTTGGAAGACTCAAGGAGACGCTCCAGCTGGGCTGGGCGATTAGCGCCCCTGAGAAGAAGGCTAAAGCGTGGAGTTGAGACAGACGTTCACTGTGGCGGCCCACGAGAGCTACACGAACCGTACTGTTGGGCTGTCTGCAGCATTTACAATGGGAGTGCGTGCACGTGCATGTGCACGTGGTGTGTTGTGCAGGTGTCCAGGCCGCTTCACTCGTGGTTTGCTCACGATATCTGCTGGGTTTCGTCTTGCCTCGTACCCTCAGTCACTTTATGAATGACTCCTGCGTTTTTTATACGCTAATTTCGAGCAGGAAGATAGGGGACGTCTAATATTTACCCTCAAGGAGAACTAACCACAATTTAAGGTTCATGTATGGTTCGCCTGAAGATGTGACATATGGTCAAGAAATTAGTTGTGACTGAACGATTAATAAATCAATTTCTGGCAGCTGTTGCACGTTTATTAGTTGAAAAAAATTTAAACGTTTATCTTAAATTTTTTGAACACGCACATTTTACTTTTTATTCTTGATAGTTATAACATTAAGATAGTTCTTAGGATCGGACCAGATAACTGCCAGACTGACAGACTGAAAACACACATAAGGCATATTTCGTCAAAACATTCACAAGAAACACTCATTAGATACTGGTCTGCGCATGGAGGTGACAATGTGAACCACTGTGTCGCCAAGGGCCATGTAGCCATGGTTCAGACATGGCTGTTTTCCAAATTACCAACTGCCATGTAGGATAATATAGGCATTTCACATCTTTAAATTGAGAGACGGCATCCTTTAGTGGTAACTGATTCCTTGGAACTGAAGACACTTTAGCCTCACATCCACATTGGGACGTGTATGGACCGATGGCTAATGATCGATTGGCACCTTTTTCTCAGTTGGGTTGCGCTGCCTCCTCCTTTTCCTTTGGCGCGCTTTGCCTCCCTAACGCAGGTGGTCGGCCCTCTCACTTTTCCTATTCTGTTGTCACAGTTCCAGCTATCGACCCCATACACGTAACAGCAAACTATACAACATTTTACAGTCAATATTCAGTAAAAAATTACAATTCAACACAAATATTGGCAAAGTACGCACACAAAAAAACGAGAAATTTATGTATACAGATATAATGCAGACTATATATATAGTCGCTCATGCATAGAACAAATATTTAATTTAAAGACAATATTAAAACACAAAGCAATTAGAAATGCCCCCATAATTTGTACATTTGTAGATTTTAAGAAAGCCTATGACTCAATTGACCGGCAATCTTTGTTTAACATTTTAGAGGAACTTGGACTTGACTCCAAAACACTAAGGCTTATCAAAGAATCACTGACAGACACTGTATCTAAAGTTAAATTCAGGGGAGAAATCTCTGAACCTTTTCTCATAAAAACTGGAGTACGTCAAGGTGACGGGGTATCTCCACTTCTGTTTAATATAGTCCTGGATAAAGTCATTAAGGAATGGTAAAAAGAATTAAAAAATCAATCCTACTGGAAACCAATCCATCTTGGTAGAACCAAAGACAACGTGGAGATATCTTGTTTAGCATTCGCGGACGACTTGGCCATACTTGCAGATGATGAAGAAATCGCCCCCAAACAAATAGAGATCCTTAAGGAATGCGCGGATAAAGTAGGTTTACAAATTTCGTTTCAAAAGACAGAATTTTTCTGTACGAAATTCCATATACACAGTTTGAACACAAAATATGGAAAAATAAATAGAGTAAAACATTTTAAATACCTAGGTGAAATTTTGGAGTCAACCGGAGGAGAGAAAGTTGCACAGAAGATCAGACAACAGAAAATGAAGAGAGCATATGGTATGACACATGAAATATACAATAAAAAATGCATCTCCTCGAACACAAAAATCAGACACCACTGCGCAGTAATTAAGCCAGCAGCACTATATGCTAGTGAAACGCTCACACTCCACACAAAATGTGATTTAGAAAAAATACTAAAAGAAGAACGCAAAATTATGAGAAAGATTTTAGGTCCAAAATAAACAGAAGAAGGATACCGGATACAATCAAGAAGAACCACAGAAACTATATCAAACCTGGCAGCAGACATAAGAAGGCGAAGATTAAAATTTTATGGACATGTCACTAGACTTCCCCCCACACGACTCACCAACAGAATTCTCACTTACATAGAAAAAGTCAAATCAACAACACCATGGATTAGCCAAGTAAAATTAGATTTACAAAAAGCAAATATTGAACTTAAAGATGTCAAAGATAGAAAAACTTTTAGAAATAAGGTGGAAAAGTGGATTGTATTGTCGGAGAAGGAAGCACTGAAGAGACCAGGAACAAAATGGACAGAAGAAAGAAAAAGAAAACATGGAGAATGAATGAAAGAAGTATGGAAGAAACGACGTCAGAAAGCTTTGCGTGATCCTTCTGGGTCCATTCGCGATAAGTAAGTTGGTTGGGTGGTTGGTTTTTGGGGGAGGAGACCAGACAGCGAGGTCATCAGTCTCATCGGATTAGGGGCGGATGTGGAAGGAAGTCGGCCGTGCCCTTTGAAAGGAACCATCCCGGCATTTGCCTGGAGCGATTTAGGGAAATCACGGAAAACCTAAATCAGGATGGCCGGACGCGGGATTGAACCGTCGTCCTCCCGAATGCGAGTCCAGTGTGCTAACCACTGCGCCACCTCGCTCGGTGATAAGTATATATATATATATATATATATATATATATATATATATATATATATATGTGTGTGTGTGTGTGTGTGTGTGTGTGTGTGTGTGTGTATCTATCTCATATAGGTCTCCCAGGCCCATGGTTCAGTTTCAGCTAATTAGCACACTTCTCAAGTATTAGCACTCTTAGGTTTATAACCTTCTGACACCAATGAGAGCAGAGGTACAGGCAAACAAGATCTTTCTTTTCCAAACCATGTCATGTAGGCTGCCCTTCATTACAGGTATGTTTTGTACCATTAATAGCAGCCTGTCTTATTGGCCTGCTTTGCTGAATAGCCAACACATCAGGAGAAAGAAACTGCTTTCCAGCCTCAAATGTGTAGGCTGCCCTTCATGAGAGTCATGTTGTGCTGGAGTAGTATCAACCTGCTTCATCAATCTGTTGTGCAGGGGATACACATTCGGATGGATGTACATGGGGGAAGATTCAGATGAACAGAGCAGAGAGTGGACAGAGACAGGGGGCAGGATGCGATGGATAGGTAGAGAGGGGGCAGGAGGGGATGGCCAGAGACTTGGTCAGGAGGAGGGACAGAGAGTGGGAGGAGGAGATGGATGGGAAGGGAGAGATAAGGAGGGAGGGACAGAGAAAGGGGGAGAAGCAAATGGATAAGAGGAGGGGGAAGGGGGGAGGAGGAGATTTTTAGAGAGTGTGGAGCAGGACGAGATGGACGAAGGAATAGGTTGGAGAACGTGGAGAGAGAGGGGAGAGGAGGAAATGGACAGGAAAAGTGAGAGGACAGGATGGACAGAGAGAGATGGAGGAGGAGAAGTAGATGAACAGAGAGGGGAGGGATGAGGAGATGGACAGAGAGAGGGGGGAGGAGGATCAGATGGACAGAAAGATGTGGGTGGGTGGATGAGATGAGCAGAGAGAGGGGGGCGAGGTATGGCTGAAGCAGATGTACAGAAAGAGGTAGAGAATTTGGAGGTGCAGGAGTTACGTGGAAGGTGTACATGCATAGTGGCCAGGTGGAAGAGGAAGAGGGGGTAGGAAACGTTGGAAAGAGGTAGAGAGAGGAGGATATAGACAGAGAGGGATGAAGATATTGTAAGAGAGGGGATACAGAGGAGATGGGCAAACAGAGGGGTGAGGAGGAGATGAAGAGATGGTGGAAGCAGGGAGGGTGAGATGGACATTTGGAGTTGGGAAGATAAGGTGAACTGGGAGACTGGGGGAAGGAAGGGGTGGACACAGAGGCTGGGAAGGAGGATGTGTGTGTGATATTTTTGGTGAACGTGTACGTGGATGAAGCGATGGGGAAAAGGCTAGTATTATTTGTAAATGAGTGACAATTTCCAGTGTCATATAGTGTTGGTATTACTACCTCTACATACTGTTCCCTTTAGGTAAGTTGATAAACCAGTCGTAATGATACATCATCACTTAGTACATGTGCTTTAGGGATAATTTTACTCTTTTTGTATCATTATGTAGAAAGTTAGTCTGCTGATTTCATACATTCTACACTCAGGAGCCAAAGAAACTGGTACACCTGACTAATATCGTGTAGGGGCCCCCATGCGCACGCAGAAGAGATGCAACACGATATGGCATGGACTCTAATAACGTCTGAAGTTGTGCTAGAGGGAACTGACACCATGAATCCTGCAGGGCTGTCCATAAATCCTTAAGAGTACGAGGGGGTGGAGATCTCTTCTGAACAGCACATTGCAAGGTATCCCAGGTATGCTCAATAATGCTCATGTCTGGGAAGTTTGGTGGCCAGCGGAAGTGTTTAAACTCAGAAGAGTGTTCCTTGAGCCATTCTGTAGCAACGTGTGTGGTGTCGCATTGTCCTTCTGGAATTTCCCAAGTCAGTCGGAATGCACAATGGACATTAATGGATGCAGGTGGTCAGACAGGATGCTTACTTACGTGCCACCTGTCCGAGCCGTATCTAGACATATCAGTGGTCCCATATCTCTCCAACTGCACACGCCCCACACCATTACGGAGCCTTCATGAGCTTGAACAGGCCCCTGCTGGCATGCAGGGTCCATGGATTCATGAGGTTGTCTCCATACCCGTACACGTCCATCCGCTCGATACAATATGAGATGAGACTCGACCGATACGGCAACATGTTTCCAGTCATGAACTGTCCAATGCCGGTGTTGACGCGCCCAGGCGAGGCGTAAAGCTTTGTGTTGTGCAGTCATCAAGGGTACACGAGTGGACTTTCGGCTCCGAAAGCCCATATCGATGATGTTTCGTTGAATGGTTCGCACGCTGACTCTTGTTGATGGCCTAGCACTGAAATTTGCAGCAATTTGCGAAAGGTTTCACTTCTGTCACGCTGAACGATTCTCTTCAGTCATCGCTTTCCCCTTTCTTCCATCATCATTTTCCAGCCGTTCCGATGTCGGAGATAGATGTTTTACCGGATTCCTAATATTCACGGAATACTCGTGAAATGATCGTAAGGGAAAATGTCCACTTCATCGCTACCTCGGAAATGCTGTGTCCCATCGCTCGTGAGACGACTATAACATCACGTTCAAAGTCACTTAAATCCTGATAACCTGCCATTGTAGCAGCACTACCGATCTAACAACTGCGACAGACACTTTTTGTATTATATAGACTTTGCCGACCGCAGCGCCGTATTCCGCCTGTATCTCTGTATTTGAATACGCATGCCTATACCAGTTTCTTTGGCGCTTCAGTGTATAATGATTATTTTCCACTTCTGATTTATTTGTTGACGGTTTAATGATAACCACAGACTGATCGAAGTAGGCAACAGCACTGTGGAATGCTTTTGTGATTACGTCGTAACGAAAAAATAAGACTGAGGGACAGAAGCACATTTAGTGGTGAGATGGTGGGAGGTGGTTAAAGTTCTTGTGCGATACGATGTGGATAGTTTAGAAGTATAAGGTTGGTGGGATTTGTGGACACAAGCGCGGCAGAATTCGAGGAGAAACAATTGGCTGTGTATGGCAAGTTTGCGGAAATTAAGGTGACATAGGCATCAAAAGCAATACCTCAGGAATGGTTCTGTATATGTGGCTTGTGGTGAAGGAATTCGATCACCATGTTCGGTTGTTTAGTAGATATAGTAGTTTGAGACCATTATTGGTTCTCTGTTGTATGATTACTAGGTGGGGTTTTCAGGTTCTTTCACGATCGAAATACTGGATTCTATACATCGGTAGGTTAAAATGTCTATAGTGTTAAACATGCAACAAAATACTCGTCCATCTGCGTGCTGCCACTCGCACAAAACCTCGTTTTGATGTCATCTCGTTCATGAGACATTATGAGAGTCGAAATCACTTGAGACAATCCGTGCAAAGACATATTGCGTCTTCTGAGTCGAAGAAAAGCTAAAAGCTTAAGCACGGCAGCAGGATCGACCTTTTCCGCCGGCTTCTCGCTGCTCTGTGCCGCCCTGGCGAATACACTGTGCTGACGAGCTTATACAGCCACTCGCGCACTTTCGTACTTGTATGTGCTCGTTATAATGAAACTCAAACAACCCCGCTGCAGAGCTCGTTGGACAGATAAACACTATTCCACTATTTACCAATTTAATTGCCGGTAGAGAAGTGAGTTTTGGGTTATGGAACAAATGAAACACTAAATTTCGCATGCATGTTGAACAACGTGCGGTACATAAAATGACGGAAATGCTTGAGCTTCATACGTATATCTTTGTTGACAAGATGCAGAGGTATTTCTCACGTAAATTTAACTCTGTCTTCGTCGAGATCAGTGGGGGTGGGGGAGTTAATTACTCCCTGAGGGTTAAAATCTAATTTTCTGAGGGCTAAAAACGGAAGGTTCAGTTGTGTTTCGGTCACGATACTACGTTATTTTTAGAGGAACATTACGATTTTTTACTATTTGCTAAGAGTGTAATACAGTTTACAGACGTTACCAAGTATTTCATTTTTTTATATCAGAACTAGTGTTAGCGCGTGAAATGGTGTGATGGACGTCACAGCGTGTGAAACTAATGTATGAACCTCTTCTTCACAAAGTCCACAGAAAAATACATGCTTTCTATTTCGTACCATGCATCTAGGGCAGTGAAATTGAGGCATATGTATCACATATGTTTAAAATATCTCATGAAATTGCTTGTGCGAGCTGTGGGGAGTCGTCGCAATAGATCAGAAATTGGTTCATTAATCAGTTCGCAGCAATAAACAAACTAATTGACAGCACAACACAACAACTACTTTCAAATGGATGTTACATTGTTGTAGAGCCTACATGTTATTATTATTATTACTTCTTTCTTGTCTCAGACGTTATTATTATTATTATTACTTCTTTCTTGTCTCAGACGTTATGTCTGGTTAAAAATTGAAGGTGACGCGGACCTTGATCAAGCGTGACTTCCTTTTAACTGTACGGTATATGTTACATTGCATTTAGGAACTTTCGGGTAATTGAACAAGTGTCAATAATTACAGATTTCTGTAGTTGTATATATAAGTTTGGATGTAGCTGTATTGCATTGATGTACTGGTGGATATTGTGTGGTATGACTCCTGTGGTTGATAGTATAATTGGTATAATGTCAACTTTATCCTGATGCCACATGTCCTTGACTTCCTCAGCCAGTTGGATGTATTTTTCAATTTTTTCTCCTGTTTTCTTTTGTATATTTGTTGTACTGGGTATGGATATTTCGATTAGTTGTGTTAATTTCTTCTTTTTATTGGTGAGTATGATGTCAGGTTTGTTATGTGGTGTTGTTTTATCTGTTATAATGGTTCTGTTCCAGTATAATTTGTATTCATCGTTCTCCAGTACATTTTGTGGTGCATCCTTGTATGTGGGAACATGTTGTTTTATAAGTTTATGTTGTAAGGCAAGCTGTTGATGTATTATTTGTGCTACATTGTCATGTCTTCTGGGGTATTATGTATTTGCTAGTATTGTACATCCGCTTGTGATGTGATCAACTGTTTCTATTTGTTGTTTGCAAAGTCTGCATTTATCTGTTGTGGTATTGGGATCTTTAATAATATGCTTGCTGTAATATCTGGTGTTTATTGTTTGATCTTGTATTGCAATCATGAATCCTTTCGTCTCACTATATATATTGCCTTTTCGTAGCCATGTGTTGGATGCGTCTTGATCGATGTGTGGCTGTGTTAGATGATATGGGCGCTTGCCATGTAGTGTTTTCTTTTTCCAATTTACTTTCTTCGTATCTGTTGATGTTATATGATCTAAAGGGTTGTAGAAGTGGTTATGAAATTGCAGTGGTGTAGCCGATGTATTTATATGAGTGATTGCTTTGTGTATTTTGCTAGTTTCTGCTCGTTCTATAAAGAATTTTCTTAAATTGTCTACCTGTCCATAAAGTAGGTTTTTTATATCGATAAATCCCCTTCCTCCTTCCTTTGTGCTTAATGTGAATCTTTCTGTTGCTGAATGTATGTGATGTATTCTATATTTGTGGCATTGTGATCGTGTAAGTGTACTGAGTGCTTCTAGGTCTGTGTTACTCCATTTCACTACTCCAAATGAGTAGGTCAATATTGGTATAGCATAAGTATTTATAGCTTTTGTCTTGTTTCTTGCTGTCAATTCTGTTTTCAGTATTTTTGTTAGAGTTTGTCTATATTTTTCTTTTAGTTCTTCTTTAATATTTGTATTATCTATTCCTATTTTTTGTCTGTATCCTAGATATTTATAGGCATCTGTTTTTTCCATCGCTTCTATGCAGTCGCTGTGGTTATCCAATATGTAATCTTCTTGTTTAGTGTGTTTGCCCTTGACTATGCTATTTTTCTTGCATTTGTCTGTTCCAAAAGGTATATTTATATCATTGCTGAATACTTCTGTTATCTTTAGTAATTGGTTGAGTTGTTGTTTTGTTGCTGCCAGTAGTTTTAGATCATCCATGCATAGCAGATGTGTGATTTTGTGTGGGTATGTTCCAGTAATATTGTATCCATAATTTGTATTATTTAGCATGTTGGATAGTGGGTTCAGAGCAAAGCAGAACCAGAAAGGACTTAATGAGTCTCCTTGGTATATTCCACGCTTAATCTATATTGGCTGTGATGTGATATTATTTGAATTTGTTTGGATATTAAGTGTGGTTTCCAATTTTTCATTACTATGTTTAGGAACTGTATCAATTTAGGATCTACTTTGTATATTTCCAATATTTGTAATAACCATGAGTGGGGTACACTATCAAAAGCTTTTTGGTAATCAATGTATTCATAGTGTAGCGACCTTTGTTTAGTTTTAGCTTGATATGTCACCTCTGCATCTATTATCAGTTGCTCTTTACATCCTCGTGCTCCTTTGCAACAGCCATTTTGTTTGTCATTTATAATTTTGTTCTGTGTTGTATGTGTCATTAATTTCTGCGTAATGACTGAAGTTAATATTTTGTATATTGTTGGTAGGCATGTTATGGGGCGATATTTAGCTGGGTTTGCTGTGTCTGCTTGATCTTCAGGTTTCAGATACGTTATTCCATGTGTAAGTGTATCAGGGAATGTGTAAGGGTCTGCAATGTAACTGTGAAATAATTTAGTTAGATTTCTTTAGCCAGAAATTTGCTATTTTATCTTTTCCAGGGGCTTTCCAATTGTGAGTAGAATTAATTGCTTGGGTGACTTCATGTTGCAAAATTATCACTTCAGGCATTTGCGGTATAATCATGTATGTGTCTGTTTCTGCTTGTATTCACCGTGCATGCCTGTTATGTTGTACCGGGTTTGACCATATGTTACTCCAGAAGTGTTCCATGTCTGTTATGTTTGGTGGATTGTCTATTTTAATGTGTGTGTTATCTATTGTCTGGTAAAATTTCTTTTGGTTTGTGTTGAATGTTTGGTTTTGTTTCCTTCTATTTTCACTTTTTTTGTATCTTCTAAGTCGTTTGGCCAATGCTTGTAATTTCTGCTTCTTTTCATCTAATTGCTCTATCGCTTCTTGTTGTGAGATTTTACCTAACCTTTTTCGTTTTCTTTCTGACATTTCATTTCTTATAAATTGTGTTAGCTATCCGATGTCTTTTCTTAGTTTTACTGTTCTGATCTGTAGCCTGTGTTGCCATGCTGGTTTTGTGGGTTTCTTATTATTATTTCTTTCTTGTCTCAGACGTTATGTCTGGTTAAAAATTGAAGGTGACCGCGGACCTTGATCAAGCGTGACTCCCTTTTAACTGTACAATATATGTTACATTGCATTTAGGAACTTTTGGGTAATTGAACAAGTGTCAATAATTACAGATTTCTGTAGTTGTATATATAAGTTTGGTTGTAGCTGTATTTCATTGATGTACTGGTGGATATTGTGTGGTATGACTCCTGTAGTTGATAGTATAATTGGTATAATCTCAACTTTATCCTGATGCCACATGTCCTTGACTTCCTCAGCCAGTTGGATGTATTTTTCAATTTTTTCTCCTGTTTTCTTTTGTATATTTGTTGTATTGGGTATGGATATTTCGATTAGTTGTGTTAATTTCTTCTTTTTATTGGTGAGTATGATGTCAGGTTTGTTATGTGGTGTTGTTTTATCTGTTATAATGGTTCTGTTCCAGTATAATTTGTACTCATCGTTCTCCAGTACATTTTGTGGTGCATACTTGTATGTGGGAACATGTTGTTTTATAAGTTTATGTTGTAAGGCAAGCTGTTGATGTATTATTTTTGCTACATTGTCATGTCTTCTGGGGTATTCTGTATTTGCTAGTATTGTACATCCGCCTGTGATGTGATCAACTGTTTCTATTTGTTGTTTGCAAAGTCTGCATTTATCTGTTGTGGTATTGGGATCTTTAATAATATGCTTGCTGTAATATCTGGTGTTTATTGTTCGATCCTGTATTGCAATCATGAATCCTTTCGTCTCACTGAATATATTGCCTTTTCTTAGCCATGTGTTGGATGCGTCTTGATCGATGTGTGGCTGTGTTAGATGATATGGGTGCTTGCCATGTAGTGTTTTCTTTTTCCAGTTTACTTTCTTCGTATCTGTTGATGTTATGTGATCTAAAGGGTTGTAGAAGTGGTTATGAAATTGCAGTGGTGTAGCTGATGTATTTATATGAGTGATTGCTTTGTGTATTTTGCTAGTTTCTGCTCGTTCTATAAAGAATTTTCATAAATTATTATTATTATTATTATTATTATTACTGTTATTATTATTATTAATGGGAGTAATCAGATACAAAGCATTGGCAGCCTGAAGTCTTCCAATTTTTGCCATTTCAGAACTAAGGAGTACAGCAATCAGGTGAATTACAAGTAATAATAATAGTGCAGACATGTTGGCTTGATTGATCTTGGAAGGGTTGCATGGTAAGGGTGAAGCAAATGTCATTAGGGAGAGGAGTAGTGCAGAGGAAGCGTGCTTTGTAACAAGTGTCTGCTTTCAATGTCTTTTCTGAGAAGGAGTTGTTGCTTGCTGTGAGAACTGCTTCATCATTCTATAAGAAACGGTTGTCAGAAATAAGCGATACCAAATGTCTCATTAGATCGAGGCATAATAAGACACCTACAGAAACCAAATATAATTTATGTGTCATTTTAAAAATAAAAGTATTCAGAAAAAATATTTTGGTTTTTAAGGCGGTTTTCCATCTACCTCGGCGAATGCGGGCTGGTTCCCTTTACTCCGCCTCGGTAACACTGTGTCGGCAATTGCTGCCCAAACACCGTTCCCACATACGCACACACCGTAATTACTCTACCACGCAACACTCATCTGGTATGAGACGATTCCGGGGGGAGGAGGGGGGTCTATTGGGGGCCGAACCGCACAATAACACTGGATTCGATGTGGGGCGACGGTGGGGTGGGTGGACTGCTGTGGCCTGTAATGGGATTGTGAACCACTGTGGGTTACGGCGGGTCGAAGTCTCTCCGTCGTTTCTAGGTCCCCAGTTTAATACAATACAATACAATGCAATGCTAATGTTGATGACGGAGGGGTGAGGGTGTTAATAGCTAATATCTGTAATATCTGAGCCGGCCGCTGTAGCCGAGCGGTTCTAGGCGCTTCAGTCAGGAACCGCGCGACCGCTACGGTCGCAGGTTCGAATCCTGCCTCGGGCATGGATGTGTGTGATGTCCTTAGTTAGTTAGGTTTAAGTAATTCTAAGTTCTAGGGGACTGATGACCTCATATGTTAAGTCCCATAGTGCTCAGAGCCATTTGAACCGGTTTTTTTTTCTTTTTTTTTATATCTGATTGCAGTCGGGGGTAATGGTGTAAGAAGGGTTGGAAACCACTGGTCTAGATGAAGATTCAGATAAATCACCAATAAAATATTTTGAAAAAATAACACGCACACCTACACAAACCAATCACAGGTAGATTACAGGAGGGGTCTTTTTTGCAGACCGAGAGGTGATTCTCTGGCTTCGATACCAGATTAGTTTTCTGGAGGGCGGGGTTCAAATTGCAACTCAGCAATACTTATTAACGCTTTCTGTGGTTTCCTGAACTCATTTTATCTCGCTACCATTATGGTTCTTTCATCAGAATAAAGGGTGCTTTTCTTCCTCTTTCCGGTAAGCTACGCAAATTGTATCTCTGTTAACATTTTGAGCTAAGATATACATTCCCTTCCTCCATTTTATACTGCCACAAAACATCTACGACGCTGATTTATTTGGTGTTCGTTTAGTGCTTGTAATCGCAGAGACAGAGCCGAAAACTACAGCAGTCAGTTTTAAGGCAAGAGGAATAGTGGTACAGATCGACGTAAAATAAAAATTCTTGTAAATTACACTCAAAACCCGTTAAGATGTTTTCTATGCTTCGTTCTATATCTATACTTCGCAAACTTCTGTGTAGTGCGTGCCAAAAGATGTTCCCATTGTATCATGTATCAGAGTTTCTTTCATTTCTACTAAAACATTGAGAAGCGTGGAAAAACTGCCCCATTGTGCATGACGTTTAAATTTATTACTTGTTTGCTACTAACTCTTCAAAAATGGTTCAAATGGGTCTGAGCACTATGGGACTTAACTGCTGAGGTCATCTGTCCCCTAGAACTTAGAACTACTTAAACCTAACTAACCTAAGGACATCACACACATCCATGCCCGAGGCAGGATTCGAACCTGCGACCGTAGCGGTCGCTCGTTTCCAGACTGTAGCGCCTAGAACCGCTCGGCCACCCCGGCCGGCGCTACTAACTCTGTTTGCAACATATTTCACAGATACTATTCATTTATACAATTGAATGTACTTAACAAGAATACCATGGTACTACACATAGTTCAGGTGATATGACATCATAAACACTGAGATGTGTAAAAAATTCCGCATCCTAAGCGAAGTTTTAATACATTTATTCTTTACTGCGAAGCCACTCATACAGTTGAGTTAGCTTACGGAAATCCCCGACACCTAGCAGCGCTTTTGACAGCTTTGAACTGTGAAGTTCAAACGGCTGTTGGGGGAAAAAAAATAGCCGTCTATAGAGCTACTAAGTGTCGTTCTCATAAAGACGTTTACAAAATTGAGTTTTAGGTACGCAAAGCAGCTGTGATCATTGTACAGAACCTGTCTGTGATCGTCGCACACCGAGTCCACTACATAATTTCAAACGTGTTTTCGCGAATACATGAAAATGAAATGTTTTCGATATTACGCTACAAACACAGTTCATTTTTTGCCTTCATTCCTAATAGAAAGTTGTGGAAGTGAATACCAAGACAATGCCGTTTTCTTTTTCAGCAGGAAGTCCTTAAATGCACTTTGCAATTAACCTTGCCTTCGTTGACCTTACGAGATCTTTACGTTGGGTGTTATGATATATTCCTAGACCCCTCACTTAATACTGATTCTTACATTTCTTTAAGCGGGATTTCAAGCGTCTGTCAGTTCAGGTTTATTAGCGATTCAATGACGCTCTCCTGTAGGTGAAGCACACCCGTGACCGTTTATGCGGCCCCTCTTTGTACACGATGGAATCGCAACAAAGATCACTGGTATCCAGAACTGACGAACGGATTCTCAGGATAGACTGAGAATGTAAAGATGTGTAGTACGATATTATCACCAGTGTCAACTGATGACCTTGTTCAGCGAGTGGATAAGGCGATTCCATAAAATCGTCTATGTAGAGCAGCTCAGCACAAGTGAAGGGGAATGTTGTCATCAAGCATTGGTCTTCTTCAGGATAAAACTCGGGCGCATACTGCAGGTGCAACAAAGAAGCTTCTGGAGCGTATTCGATAGGAAGTGTTTGATCACCCACCATACAGCCCAGACAAGTCTCCCTCTGATCACCGTCTCTTTGTTCATGTGATACTGGCTGTAAGGATAGTATTTTGGCACAGACAACGAGCTGCAGACCAGCGTAAGAGAACTGTCCGAAAGCACAGACGGCTGTCTTCTATGGTGAGGTTATTGGACTGGTGTTCGACGCTACGACAAATTTCTAAGGCGGAGCGGTGAAAGTGTACAGAAGTAGCTGGAGGATGTAGCTAAGATTGCAAGTAAAGCATTTCTGATTTTCACTGTGGCTTCTTTGGGGTTGGGGGAAGCTATTATACTATTACTCTGTAAGTAGCTTAACAGACTGAATTTGAATTTTATAGGAGTAGTTGTTAAGTACCTATCCAGATGCTGTAATTAAAAAATGGTCGGAAACTTACTTCCAACACAGTCTGTATAATGCTGCCTTAGACTTAATATTGAATGACTGCCTAGGTACTTTGTTTTCTGTTCTCTTTTTGTTTTCAAGAAATGAGTGGAAGGATATATCGTACTTAACGCCAATTTGTGCCAGACTATGTGGCACGCACCCGATTTGCGAGCTATTAGCGATCAGTCGCCTTAACGATTAAGCAATATTAACACGACAGGTTCGAGTTCCGGCGTGATACAAATTTTCATTAGTCCCGAGATGTTCACTACATCGTAGATTCCTCAGTGCTGATCAATTTTGACTGACATCATTTCACACCACTGTATCTTCACTGATTTCATTCCCATCGATTCATTCATTTCATTTCAGTAAATCTAACTCAGTGTGATTTCTATTCCAATGAACGAGGTGGCGCAGTGGTAAGACATTGGACTTGTATGCGGACAGTACAGATTTAGTTTTTCCTCGATTTCCCACGTAAGGCGAATACTAGGATGGTCACGGCCAATTGTCTTCCCCATTCTTCTGGAATCCGAGTCAGTGCTCCACTGGAACAGACTGCCACCCTGGTTACTGCAAAGGTCGACATTACACTATTACTAGACATTTTAACTGAGCATCACAACTATATAGAGCTGATTTCACGAGTAGGTGTAAATAGGGGACTGCCTTGGCTGCTCGTTTTCCCTGGTAGTGTTTACGAGAACTGGTTACCTCAAGCATTCACTGTGTTCAATGCAGAACTACAGGCGGTCTTGAGGGCATAAAAGCAAATGATGTTTCGCGACTGCTGAATCCCCAGTCTGTTCCGACTTCCTGAATGCCGTTAACTTTCTACAGCACTTGTACAAAGCAGATAAAGTATTCCATAATATCCAAGACGCCCTTCTCCACCTGCAAAGACTCCGAAGGAGCTGTCTTTGTGCTGGATACCAGAGCACATGGCTATTAAAGGGTAAAAAATTACAGATGTAGCAGCATAGAAGGAGTGTCGTGATAAACAGATAGCTCAATGTGCCATCCCCCTAAATGCTATCACCTCACTGTTTAAGAAGAGAGTCATATGCAGTTTGTAAGAAGGTTGACTGGAAGTGACAGACAGCGAGCTGCACCTAGTAAAGCCAACAGACCGGCCATGACGTACCGCACTTAGACTGGAGGAGATCCTTCTCACTCGTCTTCGCAAAAGACACTGTCCTGTGATGTATGTCTTCTTCTTCTTGCGGGAGGAACCCCCAATGTGTGGTACCTGTGGTGTATTGATCACCGTATAGCCACTTTTTAATTGTCTGTGCTTTTATCAAGACAAGAGGGCATCACCTAATTTACCTACAGATTTGCCCACTGTTTAAACTGACAACGACACAAATGTGATGTGCCTTGTAAGGTTCTGTGAAATGTGCGACTTGTTCACTAAAATTTTAGGGAGAAACTTCTAATGTGTTATCAGGGTGCTGAGTCATCCATTTTTTTCGTAAGTAATCTGCCACTCACATACCGCTAGGTCATTCTTTTAGCTTTCAATCTTGTGTTACTTGTGTTTTAATAGAGAGTTTTAGAATATGTGACCTTGCTTACGCTATCTCAATTGATGTGAGATAGTGTAATTATGTGGGCGACAATGAGCCACATTACATTACCTCTTACTTGTTTTATAACATTCGTTTCTATTAATTTTCGTAAGGGTGTTGATAACCTCACCCTTGAGCGCCCACAAACACAGGCGCACGCAAGCATGCACGCACACACCAACTCCCCCCCCCCCCCCCGCACGCTAATGATCTCAACGTCGACGGGACATTAAACTCTGATATTGCTTCCTTATTTTGATAAACAAGGTCGTCAAATAGCTCTAAGCACTATGGGACTTAACAAGGTGGTCAGAAACAGTCTTCTCTATGTTGCACCGATTCCTACTTAATTAGCATCAAAGTTATCAGACCGTTCTGCGCATATTCAAGCGCACCGCCAGCTACGGTGTTGCGAAACGTGTCCTTCGTTTGGTTTCCTACAACTGACCAAGATAAAGATACAAAAACTAGATATGGGACATTGGTAACAATCGAAGCTGAACCAAGACAATTATTGTATCTGGCGGGTACTTTATTTTGCGCGCGACGGCCTGATTGGCTAAATTCAGCGTTTAACTCGGAAACGTGCAGCGTATCGAATTTTTTTCTGAACAATTGTTCCTCAGTATAACCTACCTTGCAATACCTAACAAGTTACACTTCCTCCTCATACGACCTCCTACAATGAGTGAAATGATCATTAAATCAATACCCTATGCTGCCGACAGGCGTTGATATACATCAACGGGGACAGCTGAAAATGTGTGCCCCGATCGGGACTCTAAAACCCGGGACCTCCTGCTTACATGGCAGACGCTCTATCCATCTGAGCCACCGAGGGCACAGAGGATAGTGCAACTGCAGGGATTTATCCCTTGCACGCTCCCCGTGAGACCCACATTCCCAACTTAATGTCCACACACTACATTCGTAGTGCCCTTACCATTACATTCATTACTTGCGGCAGACATTCTTACCAAGTCCCGTAAGAGTGGGGGCAATGCGTGTGCATCCGCACAGAAGAAGGTCAATGGCCGGTTAGCCTTAACTATATGAAGACGGTATCTGTTCTTTCGGATGTGTCCGAAAGAACAATACCATCTTCATATCCTACAATGAGTGCCTCTTGGCCCGCTACCCACGCTATCTTCGCGCATTCGTTGCAGTCCAGTACATCAAAAATGTTGATTACGAGGACTGACAATGATATCTTCAGTGCAGATGCACACCGCGCTCTAACTCTTAGGGGAATCGGCGAATTGCCGCGAGTAATGAGGTTAGTGGACGAGGGGCTATGCGTTAGTAGTGGGCGGATAAATTGAGAATTTGGGTCTGACTGCGGGCGTGGTACGGTAGTCCGCACACTTGCGATGATTACTATGTCCGCATGGTGCAGTGGTCAGCGCATCTGCCTGGTAAAGAGGAGATCCGGGTTCTTATGCCGGTCCGGCACAAATTTTCAACTTTCCCCATTGATTTAAATCCCTGCAGTCTCGCAACCAATGTCTGTAACTCCATTGTCTCTTGATTAACATTTTTCCAATACAAAGAAATTACATTTAAATATGAAAGTTGCGTCCCAGTTCTGGAGCAGAGTCGAGGAGCGTAAGTGCAAGGCTTGTTATAAAACATTTCTTTGATAATAAAAGACGAGCGAGTGCAAAGTTCGTTCATTTCCTGAGCTCTTAATGCAACTTATCGTTGGTTTTAGCCACTGTGCCGAACGATAACGCCGTCGCAATGAGAACAACAAGCTTATTAGGGCACTGTAAGTATCCTGGAATCTAACTCAAGACAGAGATTAACAGATATTTATTTGCTGAAAAAAATCACAATAAAAATTAACTGAGAATAAGTTTCTCTAAAGTTCAAATCAAACTCTAAAATGACGCTAACACTGCGGGGAGTTACTAGGACTGTTGATATTTTTAAAAATATCGGGAATCCGATGTATCGATATTCCATAAATGTCAGTTATCGCGCCGGCCGGGGTGGCCGAGCGGTTCTAGGCGCTACAGTCTGGAACCGCGCGACCGCTACGGTCGCAGGTTCGAATCCTGCCTCGGGCATGGATGTGTGTGATGTCCTTAGGTTTATTATTAGATATTCTGAACATCAACAAGCGAGCAGCCTACTAATCCACGTTAGAACCAGAATTGAAAGGAAAACGATGCACGTTCATGCTTGGCGATAACCACTTTGCTAACAATGGTAAATGCAGTTGAGTGGCACCATAATAATAGGTGTCAGATGGGTCCGTCGTTCGGTATCGTCACATACCGGAGTTTTCCGGAACGCTTAATGTCGACTTCCCTGATTTTTTTTATTTCTGAAAACGCCAGCAATCTAGCAATTGTAGTGTCAAAATTGCGTGGTGAATTAAACATTACATTTCCTGTTGGTAGCGCCGAGTTCCGATTACATCAGCATTTCCCCTCACACATCTCTGCCCACCGAGCGAGGTGGTGCAGTGATTAGCACACTGGACTCGCATTCGGTCGTCCCGATTTAGATTTCCCGCGATTTCCCTAAATCGCTTCAGTCAAACGTCGGGATGGTTCCTTCGAAAAGGCACGGCTGACTTCCTCCCACATCCTTCCCTAATTCGATGGGACCGATAATCTCACTGTTTGGTCCCCTCCGCAAATCAACAACCACCCAACCGTTTCCGCCCAATGCAAAAATTGTTCATCATTTTCAGCAGCTGTTTTTGAAGAATGCCGATGTGAAGCAATATTCACACCGCCACACCGGACTTGTGCCACCTACTCTTGCTTCACACAGTCAGAGAGAAAGACTGGAGGTGACGTAAGCTCAAAAAGTAGTAAGACTCGTTCACACAATCAAACCGAAATTACTCTCCTGGAAATTGAAATAAGAACACCGTGAATCCATTGTCCCAGGAAGGGGAAACTTTATTGACACATTCCTGGGGTCAGATACATCACATGATCACACTGACAGAACCACAGGCACATAGACACAGGCAACAGAGCATGCACAATGTCGGCACTAGTACAGTGTATATCCACCTTTCGCAGCAATGCAGGCTGCTATTCTCCCATGGAGACGATCGTAGAGATGCTGGATGTAGTCCTGTGGAACGGCTTGCCATGCCATTTCCACCTGGCGCCTCAGTTGGACCAGCGTTCGTGCTGGACGTGCAGACCGCGTGAGACGACGCTTCATCCAGTCCCAAACATGCTCAATGGGGGACAGATCCGGAGATCTTGCTGGCCAGGGTAGTTGACTTACACCTTCTAGAGCACGTTGGGTGGCACGGGATACATGCGGACGTGCATTGTCCTGTTGGAACAGCAAGTTCCCTTGCCGGTCTAGGAATGGTAGAACGATGGGTTCGATGACGGTTTGGATGTACCGTGCACTATTCAGTGTCCCCTCAACGATCACCAGTGGTGTACGGCCAGTGTAGGAGATCGCTCCCCACACCATGATGCCGGGTGTTGGCCCTGTGTGCCTCGGTCGTATGCAGTCCTGATTGTGGCGCTCACCTGCACGGCGCCAAACACGCATACGACCATCATTGACACCAAGGCAGAAGCGACTCTCATCGCTGAAGACGACACGTCTCCATTCTTCCCTCCATTCACGCCTGTCGCGACACCACTGGAGGCGGGCTACACGATGTTGGGGCGTGAGCGGAAGACGGCCTAACGGTGTGCGGGACCGTAGCCCAGCTTCATGGAGACGGTTGCGAATGGTCCTCGCCGATACCCCAGGAGCAACAGTGTCCCTAATTTGCTGGGAAGTGGCGGTGCGGTCCCCTACGGCACTGCGTAGGATCCTACGGTCTTGGCGTGCATCCGTGCGTCGCTGCGGTCCGGTCCCAGGTCGACGGGCACGTGCACCTTCCACCGACCACTGGCGACAACATCGATGTACTGTGGAGACCTCACGCCCCACGTGTTGAGCAATTCGGCGGTACGTCCACCCGGCCTCCCGCATGCCCACTATACGCCCTCGCTCAAAGTCCGTCAACTGCACATACGGTTCACGTCCACGCTGTCGCGGCATGCTACCAGTGTTAAAGACTGCGATGCAGCTCCGTATGCCACGGCAAACTGGCTGACACTGACGGCGGCGGTGCACAAATGCTGCGCAGCTAGCGCCATTCGACGGCCAACACCGCGATTCCTGGTGTGTCCGCTGTGCCGTGCGTGTGATCATTGCTTGTACAGCCCTGTCGCAGTGTCCGGAGCAAGTATGGTGGGTCTGACACACCGGTGTCAATGTGTTCTTTTTTCCATTTCCAGGAGTGTATTTTCCGCCATATGACTACATTGTGATGTCATACATAACCAACAAGAAAAACCAGCAGAAGACAACTGACGTCAATTTCTGGCCATACACTGCCCTCATCCGACCCCCCCCCCCCCCCCCGAAATGCCACACCAGCTACTACAGTAATGAACAATGGACAAAAAAGTCTTTGTTAATTTAGCGTAAGACAAATTTTTAAGTAACTTTTCTCTCTATATATGTATGTATAAACGCCTGATAACGAACAGAAAATGTTCGAAATGCATTGTATTATGTTAGATCAAACATAAAACAAATAAAAGCGACTGGTAGCAGAAATTACAAATAAATTAAAGTGAAATTATGTTCTAATAAAATTTCAAAAGAACAATTTCAAATATTTACAGAAAATTGCGAAAAAATATAATGCAAAATAAAAATGCCGGCACTCCACATTGCTATTTCGATGTCGATACACCCGTGAAATGGCTCTGAGCACTATGGGACTTAACATCTTAGGTCATCAGTCCCCTAGAACTTAGAACTACTTAAACCTAACTAACCTAAGGACATCACACAACACCCAGCCATCACGAGGCAGAGAAAATCCCTGACCCCGCCGGGAATCGAACCCGGGAACCCGGGCGTGGGAAGCGAGAACGCTACCGCACGACCACGAGATGCGGGCACCCGTGAAAGAACTGTCGTGGATATATATCGATATACTTGGAAGAAAGATTAGATATATCGATATTTTATCGACAGTCCAAAAAGGTACCAATAATTGTGAAGTACTGTACAGAGAATGCGCAAAAAAATTTGCTCATTTAGGCAGCTCATGACATCAAAGTTCACGATACAATAAGATGCCACAAATTATAACCGAATTAAACGGCACAAATTGCTTGGCGAACTAAGGAAGTAATTAACTGCTAAGAGTATGGATGATAGTACTGCAATTGCAATACTTATATTTCCCCAAAACCAGCAAAGCGTGCACTCATCAACACCAAATGGCGGTCGGAAGATGAGTGACCATCACAACGGATGGCGATTGAATGACCACAGGACATAGATCTCACTCCATAACTGTCTATTTTCAAAAAGAATATATGGAGGGGACGTCTGAGTGCTGTTAATGTGACGGCTGAGAATATCGCTTATTTCATGAGAAACTGGGGGAAAAGTATGACGCGCACATTAACAAATATGAGGTTTGTACTGGGACGAAACAGCGTCCCGTTGATTGGTCGCCTTCTTCGTGCCAAGTACAGTCGCAAAGCGACTCATTTCGAATGGCTGCACCAAATTTTGGAGTGAAAGCAATGCATCTTCCCATACAGGTCGGGTGTCGTTTCGGTGTCTTCTAGGTAAAAATGTCGTCCTCAGTTATTCTCTGGAAACGCTAGTAGTGGCACGACACCTTCCGCTCACTGTTAGCAGAGGCATCGAATCTGCCGAGAAAAGCACAGAGCAGGCCGCAGCCATACTGCCACGAAAACTGCCAAGCTTTCAGGGGATCTTCGCCTTTCCTAATGTGACTCAATGACTGCCTCCTGCCGATGAAGAGAACCAACACACCACACCGGTATAACACCTTCCCAATGAGGGAAACGCGCGTCTTTTCACCTAGCAAATGTGTCCAACACATTCTAAATAATATTAACCGCGAAATAGGGGCAAAACTGAATCGGTAACTCGTGACAGTAATGCCACAAACATGTTGAAAGACTGGGGAAGACAGGTACTCTTAGAATGTGCAGTACTTTTATCCAAAAACAAGCCTCCTCTCCGACATCTTTGTGTTTACAAGAGACTAAAGAATAATAGTGCCACAGAACTTTAACGAAAGATACATTATCTGCTACCCATCATGCACGAGTTCTAACAGTAGAAGGCAAAGATTTTCTGCAGACCGAAAACGCGTTTACTATAGAGCCTGTTATCTTTGGAACGCTGTGAAAGGTCGTTTAAGACTTAAAGTGCAAAAGAAAAGTGCATTAACAAAAACACTGGCACAACCGTTAACAATCATTATTTTACAGGGTGACAATTATTGAACTATATGAAAAAAAACTTAAATTAGTTACAAGCTAGTGCGTTCACGCACTTTATTTAACATGTAAACGCCACTCCAGATATTCGGTTAATGTTATGACATGTTCGATATGCCTTCCATCATTGGCGATGATTTGGCGCGGACGAATAGTTCTGCACGTGCCATTGAAGTGTCGGAACATCGATGCTGTCGATGGCTTGCTGAATGGCTGCTTTAAGCTCAGCAACGGTTTTTCCGTTATTGCTGTACACCTTGTCTTTAATACAGTCCCACAAAAAGGTGTTGCATGTGTTCAGATCCGGATTATATGGCGGCCAATCGACGCAAATGCCAGTGGCCTCCAGGTACCCAGAGCCAGAATGCTGTCCCCAAAGTGCTCCTGCAGAACATCACTCTCCTGCTTCGATGGGACCGAGTTCCGTCTTGCATGAATCACATCTCGTCGAAATCAGGGTCACTTTGGGTAATGGGGGTGAAATTATCTTCCAAAACCTTCACGTAGCGTTCGGTAGTCACCGTGCCGTGAAGGAGTATCGCACCGATTATTCCGTGACTGAACACTGCACACCACACAGTCACCCGTTGAGAGTGAAGAGACTTCTCCATCGCGAAATGTGGATCCTCAATCCCCCAAATGTGCCAATTTTGCTCGCTCACGCACCCATACAAATGAAGGGGCTTCGTTCCTAAACCAAAACATACTAATTTCCATCGCAGCCCGCGGCGAACCGCGCAGTTTGAAGTCCTAACGCTAACCGTTCAGAAGTTATGATGTTTTTATTTCATTTCAACGAGGTGCTTAGTGGGCCATTTGTCAGTCGTATTCGCTTTACTGATGTTTGGTCGAAGAGTATTTAATGGTGTTATTACGAATCATTGCCCATATCCTCGTTGTGTATTGTTCAAAAATGGTTCAAATGGCTCTGAGCACTATGGGCTTAACTTCTGTGGTCATCAGTCCCCTAGAACTTAGAACTACTTAAACCTAACTAACCTAAGGACATCACACACATCCATGCCTGAGGCAGGATTCGAACCTGCGACCGTAGCAGTCCCGCGGTTCCGGACTGCGCGCCTAGAACCACTAGACCACCGCGGCCGGCGTTGTGTATTGTTATTATAAAATATCGCAACAAATAGTTTTATAGATTACCCGCTGTAATGTCATGCTATGGCCTTTGCATAACACACAAAACATATCGCAGAAATGCGAAAAAACCCGCATCGTCTACACCATAGCAATGTAAATATTGCTGTTCATCTGGAAACGAGGGATTAAAACCACCTCAACATTGCACTGAAACAAAAATCATTCGTGGTTGTATACAAACCATCCCAGATAGCGGAGCTTTAAGCGTATTAAAGCGCCACGCCTGGGAAGGAGAGGTGCGCCGGTCCTGGGTCGAAACTGCCCAGCGAGGTAATGACAAGGGTCTGTGTGCAGGCCAGTCTGGATCCGGTATTTAAGTGGTTTCACACATCCAATTAGGTGAATACCGGGCTGGTATGCAAATCCTGCCACAGTTACACAATTCACAAACATTTGGAAAATTTTGCACTCCTTCACTTGAATCACACTATACACTTAATGTACACACATTCAGCGCTTGGGTGGCGAGGGGGAGGGGGAATAGGGTAACGCTAAATCCGTTAATAACCATGCCGACCTTGCGCAGATGCGGGACACAGAAGAATAAGAAGAAGAATGTTGGTGTTTGTATACAGTAGTGGTTCCCAAACTGTGCACCGCGAAAATCACGTTCTCAGAGAATGAACAATACAAAGGAAACGAATGAAAAGTTGATCGCCTCACGTGCATGATCCGCTGTGAGGCACATGCCGCTCGATTCGAACAGTGAAATAAATTAACATGATACTGGGAACGGTGGTGGTTGCATCCAATTTGACTCCGAAATTTGAGAAGCTACATAGCGAACAACAAGCTCGTCTAAAACATTGAATATATTAATGATAATTTTTTTTGTGAGTTTCTAATATGTTTCCTCTTTAATCTCACAGCTTTAAACTAGCCTGACTGTACTTACTGCTCACTTCAACCGCGTTCGATTGACCAGTGTTTTGAATTGGGCCTGATATACTACAAGGTGTTTCGAAAAGATTTATCCGATTTCATAAGGATCTTTCTTTCATTTGCATGTGCACCTAATCTTAGAGTACATTTTACAATTATGTTTAGGATCAAAGCTTTAATTTGCATTCCACAAATGTTCAATGTGCCCTCCACCAGGTGGATGACAAAAAAGCAAGGCGGTAGTCAGACTCGTCCCATTGCTTTGTCAGCTTGTGTGGAGTTATGGCATTCATTGCTATTGCAACACGGCATCGCAGTTCACGCAAAACTATTCGGAGCAGAGGCATATGGGCAGAATGTTTTACAGCAAACAAATTTAAAAAGTCGTATACGGTGAGATAGGCGACCTTTAATGTGAGACCTGTACGTCCCTTACGCTGTAGGAGGAGAAGTGCCGTATTCTCGACTAAAATCACGCAGCGCGGTAGTAACTGAATGGCACCAGACGAAACGGAGAACGCAAAACGCCTTTTATTGCTGCGTTACCGCCTTCTCGACTCGGCTAAAGCCCACCGGCAGTCATTTGAGCCGGAAGTTGCGACTGGCGCCACACTTCAATGTGTGCGTTCAACCCAGATTTCTGTCTTCTTTTAAGTAGAGGGATCTGGTCTTATGTAATCGGGCAAATCCTTCCGAAACACTTCTGTTAACAGCGGCGAGAACTAAAGATGAATGGAAACTACAACCTCATTGAAATTACTTGTTGGTTGCAACTTCACGCGTTGGAGTTGATTTTCTCCAATCAGAGCACCCAACCGAACTGTTCGCCGTTGCCAAACTGCCACAACAGTTGGTCAATTCACTTCCAATTCCTTTACCAGCTTTCTTTTTTGATCTGTTTGAAATTTTGGGTACCTATTCGGGGGCTGTCCCCTTTTATTTCGTATTTCATCAGATATTATAACATATATACAACGATGCTAATGAAATACATACCTTTCATACATAGCACAAACCAAACACAACTGGATCCTTTTGCACAAGACGCGAATCGGCCTAACATATACGGTAGTTATTACAGAGATCGGTATGCATTACATCATCTTCGTACATGATGCCGAACTTTTTGAAGGTAACAAATCGTCATTGCGACTGATTCTGGGAGTCTGCGAAGACATAAATATAATAGTAAAATGCAGGGCGGCTATGTGGCATAGTGGTTGAAATACATTCCTGACATCTTAGAACATCGCGGGTTCTAATGTTATAAAACGCTTTGAACTTTTCATTTCTAAATTTTACCAAAATCATTTTAATTATTATTTTTATTCAATAAATTGCTTTAAATGTAACTGTTTAATTCCCCGCTATATCATTTCGTCATTGTGTAGACCTTTTTATTTGCTCTTATTTTTTTCTTCTCATCATTCTTTTTTCGTTTGGAATCTGCATGTATCGCCTGTAACCTGTAACCAGGACTGTTCACCGGCAGCTCATTTAGCCAGTGTGAGCATAGTTTCAGGTAACCAAAGACAGCGAGAAATTACAGTTTGCTTTTAGCGCTCGAAATGAAATTTTTTCATCTCGAGTTTGCTCGTAGAGATTAACTTTAATCGCCGTAAATAAAGCGAGCGTGATCAACAATTCTGGTGCACGTTGTTGACCGTCGTTGTTTCGGATACATTGCACATCACGAACTTGTAGTTAGGTAGTTGTCCCCACCGCCCACTAATGGACGCTCCATCTTCCAGGGTGGGCAGTATGCAGAAGGGGTTTCAAAAAATCTCATTATGTTTTCAAATATTTTGGCGTAAGGTATTTCGTAAGTAATTATTATTATATATTTTAACGTGCTATAACTCTGCTTTATAAATTTTATGAAGTTACTTGCCTACTTTGTACATTACCACTACTGCGGAACTGGTGGGCAGTTCGAAAATTTTATAGTTAACAGAGATACAAATGTGGACGGTAGATAAAAAAAAGGTTTACTACCACTGGGTTAGGATATGAGTTTAAACTCGGGACTACAAAACGCGTCGTTTGCCGCAGTTCAGCCACTGGTCGCTTTAGATCACCTAGCGACAGTGCACCTCGCGTTTCCGTCATGCCCCACGGCGGCCGCTTCCAACAATGCTCCGTCGTACACATGAAGTAACAGCACTTTTGAAATGACCCGCCGTGGTTGCGTGTTGCCTGAACAGAGGTAGCCAGTAGCAGATGTCACAACACTGTAGCGGCAAGTAGCAGACGTCAACTAACAAATAATTTTCATTAGAGTAACACTCACGGGCCTTGCTGAAGGACCAATGTGGATTTTTTTAAAATTATAAATGCAAATAATTTCGTTTCCATGAAAAGAAGCGACGCTTCCCACTATTCTCCCTCAGTAACTTTACCAACATTTATTTTTGAATATTCGTCTGCCTGCCCGTAATGGGGAAGTCGTTCCGGATCGGGCTGGCAAGAGCTATTGGGTAACAGCCAGAGTAAATCTGGCGTTTGCGCCCACGGTGACCTGCTGATAACGTTCCCAAACAACAGTCGCCAGCCCGGAGCGGTGCCCGCAATCAGCGGCCTGTAATACACGTGTTCGGTAACGGGTCTCACCTGCGGGCTAGTGCATCATCTGTCCCTGTTATCGCTGCGCACCCCACACAGGAAGTCGTGACTCACGACACCGAAAACGCATGCCGCCTAGCGCTCTGACCGACTCCCCGCATACACCGTACGGTCAGGGTTGCCAACACACCGCGTGTTACCTGTAAATGTTCAGGTCCGCTGCTTTACACACTGTTCGAAGCGTTTTGTAGCTGAACGGAGGAGGATAATCGTAGCCGTGTCAATTTCGTCCTCTAAGGGTACTTTGCAAGCCAGCTTATTGGTATATGGTGGAGAGTACATCGCTTGTCATTGTAACTCAATATAATAACCCTGCCCCCTTCCTCTCTCTCTTTCTCCCTCCCTCTCTCTCTCTCTCTCTCTCTCCCTCCCTCCCCCCCCCTCTCTCTACACCTATCTCTCTCTCTCTCTTTCTCTCTCTCTCCCCCCCTCCCTCTCTCTCTCTCTCTGCCTCTCTCTTCCTCTATCTCTGCCTTTGATAACCGTCACAGTTATTTCGTGATCTCTATGCGGTATATACTGCTTAAATTTTCTTGGAGCGTGCACTTTGGGAATTTCAGCACGTTATCTCTCTGCGTGACACAACGCATCTTTTGTTTCATATGTCGCTGCTTTTGATTAGCATTTCCGTAACTTTCTTACTACAACGTCCGTGGCGAAACAGACCATTCAGGTGGCCGAGCTGTTCTAGACGCTACGGTCGCAGGTTCGAGTCCTGCCTCGGGCATAGATGTGTGTGATGTCCTTATGTTAGTTAGGTTTAAATAGTTCTAAGTTCTAGGGGACTGATGACCTCAGAAGTTAAGTCCCATAGTGCTCAGAGCCAGTTGAACCAGTTGTGTCAGGTACTAAGGTTTACGGTCCCTTGGCGGTGTAAAATACTTAAGCTTCTAAGTTAGTGCAATCAAAAGATGCTCCCGCATACGTCACATATTTTGTTACTCGCAAACTTACTGATTAAAACCTATAGGGTAGTTCCCATTGACCTAGGATCATAAAATCTGGAAAGAAGCTAGGTTTCACAGCACAAGTAAAGAACAACTCGAAAATTGTTAATTTGTAATTATAGCACATAAAAATATTTCTTTTGTCCACAATTTTAAACATAGCTGAGAGCAGAAATCGTAAATAAATTTTCAGTACATCAAGCATACAGCCAACCTGTTTACAATAAACTTATGCAACCGTTTGCCTGCATACTTCGTATATAGAATATTCTTTTGCTATTTGTCGTCTGTCTCTCTCTCCGTCAGTCTGTTAAGATGCCTTTTTCTCGGGAACGGGTAGATGCATCACGTCGAAATATATCAAATACTAAGGTGTACGGTCCCTTGGCGGTGTAAATAATTTAAGCTTCTCAGTCAATGCAAACAAAAGCCACATATTTTGATGTTCGCAAAGTCTGTTTTCAAAACATGTAGATGAACTGCGGATGTAAATACATGTTTTGCCTAGTGGTCCAGCGTGAAAACGCCTGCCTAGGAACCGAGAGTTCACACCATCGTATGTCGGTCAAACCACAGGTTATTCAGTCTCCATTTCAACCTAGCTTTCATCTCTCAGCGATGTGCAGAGTCGCCAGAATCAACACGTGGTTCGGACTCCACGTTAATCTGCAAATTCCCTTTCCTCCTTGGATAACAGGTACGTTAGGGACACAGAAGTCACTCGAGTGGCTTCCAATAGAAAGATTCGCACCAGGCCTTTGAGCCACACAAAATTATTATTATTATTTCTTTCTTTTCTCAGACGTTATGTCTGGTTAAAAATGGAAAGTGACGCGGACCTTGATCAAGCGTGACTTCCTTTTAACTGTACGGTGTATGTTATATTGCATTTAGGAACTTTCGGGTAATTGAACATGTATCAATAATTACAAATTTCTGTAGTTGTATATATACGTTTGGATGTAACTGTATTGCGTTGATGTACTGGTGGATATTGTGTGGTATGACTCCTGTAGTTGATAGTATGGTTGGTATAATGTCAACTTTATCCTGATGCCACATGTCCTTGACTTCCTCAGCCAGTTGGATGTATTTTTCCATTTTTTCTCCTGTTTTCTTCTGTATATTTGTTGTATTGGGTATGGATATTTCGATTAGTTGTGTTAATTTCTTCTTTTTATTGGTGAGTATGATGTCAGGTTTGTTATGTGGTGTTGTTTTATCTGTTATAATGGTTCTGTTCCAGTATAATTTGTACTCATCATTCTCCAGTACATTTTGTGGTGTATACTTGTATGTGGGAACGTGTTGTTTTATTAGTTTATGTTGTATGGCAAGTTGTTGATGTATTATTTTTGCTACATTGTCATGTCTTCTGGGGTATTACGTATTTGCTAGTATTGTACATCCGCTTGTGATGTGGTCTACTATTTCTATTGGTTGTTTGAAAAAAAAATTGTTATTATTTATTTAAGTGCTGCATGCCGTTTAGGCATACTACATTTCACACTCTTTATGTACTACAAGGAAAGATGATCGTGACAGAATAATATTAAGTAGGGAGTAAATCACGGAACATATAGGACTACTGTGTGCGGGTGCTTGTTTTCGTATATGCAGTCATTAAACAGGAGGCGTGGAATACGAGAAAATAGCAAGAGATTACAAGTGGGCTGGGCCTTTTGCGTTTTGGCGTCAGGTCTTGGTGGCGGTGGCTTGATCGTCAAGGAGCAACCACACTCTCCAAGAATGGAAACAAAAGACAAGGTGGTTTTGTGACAAACGAAAGATATTGTAATCTGGAATGTCATATTGAGCCTTCGAGACGTATATCGTACAAAAAGTTTTGCTCTACTCTAATTCACGAGTAACTCTAATTATACGTACACCAATTCAAGGAAATACACGTTTGTAAAAGTAAAGTAGGGGACGTGCTTTTTCATGATTTGAGTAGAATTTATCTTCTTTTTCTCCAATAACAGCTGCAGAACGTAAAACAGTCAAGCCTTCCCTCGGCCACACACGGGATTTAAGAGGCACTGATTAGCAGGACCTCTATTTCAAGCGAATCAATTACGACGACAGGAATAAAGGAAAAAGATAAACACGTTAGATATTATGTCGGGTGGCAGATCTCATTAAATGTTTTGACCCAGCTTCAACTACAAAGAGCGATCAAACAGCCGCATAAAACCATATACCAACAAGAAAACCACTTCACTATGCACAGAACCCTCAGTGCACGAGTCCTGATCGCACTATTTTTTCTCTGTCTTGGTTTCGGACTCAGACTGAAGAGCACTATTAAAGAATCCATCGAACTACGGTTTTATAAACTACATCTTTCGTGGGTGTTTTCTTAAGATTATTCCTGTGAACTTCACTCTGGCATCTCCTTTTCCTACTGCTAGTGTCACGTAGTCGTCACACTTTAAGTCCGCACGCATAATTACTACAGTTCTGACTGTTTCCATCTGGGTTGTGACCAGCCATGTAATCGAAAAACAGTACTGCTTTCCCCCCTATTCATGCGCAGTTTCCTACAGTTGTGTACGTTGAGGGTCAACTGCCAGACGCTTCACGAAGTGTAGATGCTCTTCAGGTTTTCCTATGTTGTTGTTGTGGTCTTCAGTCCTGAGACTTGTATGATGCAGCTCTCCATGCTACTCTATCCTGTGCAAGCTGCTTCATCCTATATTGTGCTACTATTTCCCAGCGTTGCGGCTTTTCTATACACAACAAATTTGTTCGCTAAGAGCCTCAAGGAACATGTAGCTTTATCTGCACATCATTTATTTCACTGCAAGCGCTGTCAGCGGTGCTGCGAGTGGCCAGATACGTCTTTGCGAGGCTGCAATCAATGCATGACGCTCCGGTCCGTTGCTCGGACAGTTTGCCTGATGGGGTATCAGTTTCAGCCGAGTAAAAAGCAAGAGGAGTTAGCACTTGAGTTCTACGTGTCTGCAGCATCTAGTCACAGAGCTTGTAGTGGCCGTTATATAGGTTTACTCGAAATTCGTGAGCTTTTTATCTGTTACTTTGTGAGCGCCTAGTCACGTATATCAATTTGTGTGACTTCTACAATTTCCAGCTACTACCATAGTGTAACCTATGAACTAGAAAGGAGTAATAAAGGTTCATTTTGACACGTTTGAGAATTACTTTTGCTAAAATCGTACTTATTTGAGAATTTATTTCATTTATACTAATTTCGAATAGAAATTAACCTCGTTTTTATATATTTTCGACGATTGCATAGGGTATGGACGTTGTCCGAAGCGCTTAGTCGATTTTAGTCCTATCGTTCTACAAAGAAATAATCACTTTCTCACTAGCACTTTTGACGTTGGTTTTCATTTTGATAACACAATGCTTTCCAGTACACTAAGATCCCAGTATTTTGAACCGGGCTAGGGACCAGTAAGAAGCTACCTTCAGCATTTGCCTTCTAAAAATGAATAATATTGTCTGAAGACGTCGGTCATCTGTCCTGAAAGGACAGTTTTTGAAAATAGATTTTACAACTGAAATTTAAAATAATTACTGAAACTTTCCTGGAAATAATAACACTTTAGTTCAGAAAAATAATGAAATGCGTTGCAATAAAATTTATGAAGATATTCGAATAGAAATGAAATTACTCGATTGAACTAGTTAATATACGTTATGCCTGCAAAAATCTGCAAGTTAGATCAACCATTTAATATTTCAAAGAGACCTTTCAAAGCTGTAAATTTCTTGTCTGGAAAATTACGCAATCACTTCCTTATTAAAATTACTATACAAAATGTGAACCCACTGATATAACTTTTGATTTACTAACCTGTGTTCAAATGGTTCAAATGGCTCTGAGCACTATGGGACTCAACTGCTGTGGTCATAAGTCCCTTAGAACTTAGAACTACTTAAACCTAACTAACCTAAGGACAGCACACAACACCCAGCCACCACGAGGCGGAGAAAATCCCTGACCCCGCCGGGAATCGAACCCGGGAACCCGGGCGTGGGAAGCGAGAACGCTACCGCACGACCACGAGATGCGGGCTACTAACCTGTGTCTGCGAAATGATGTTGGATAAAGAGCGTAGGTACTTACAAGTGATGGTAACATACGTTACTATAAAAAAATCATTATGTTATTTAAAAAAGGACCAAAAGCCTTTCCCTGACTTAGGATGCCCGGCTTTCCTGTAACAGTTCCAAATATAAAAATGAATGCCAAATTTTTGCCTTTAACCCGCAGTGCAGACGTAAGTATTGTGCAGTTAAGATTTTACTGTATCTTCGTGCTCTGTTTTGTGTAGATAGACAAGGTTACCTATATTATCTCTTGTTAGCCACAATGTTTGTTATCCCTATGACACGAACCACTACAGCACACGTTTTGTTTGAAAATATCTTCCATCCAAGGCTACTAATTCAATAAGAAGTCGTATCATCGTAATAGGTAATAAATTGTTGCTTTCTTCCATATATTGCATCTTTTTCCTGCAAAAATATTTACTTTACGCTGAGCTATTTATATGTCAACTGCATTTAACACTGCTTGGGAGTTATTGGATCGCTGCTTGCCTGTGCAAAACGGCCAGAGAAAAGGCAGGGAAGGTAAAAGCCGTTGGCTTCCCCTACTTCAGGGGTTGAAGACAAAACTCGTAACTTTACAATAAAGTTTAGTCCATAAGGAGGGAAATATATTTACAAAGTGTATTAACAAAAATAACTGCACATAAAACGAAGTAACACAATAAGTTACTAGGCTGAGCAACATTTTGTGGTTAATATCACAGTACATATATTCGTTATAGTGGATATAATCTATACTGAGTCATCATTGAAGACAAAACAACATAATAAGATAATATAGCGCTCTAACGTTAGAACCTGCGCAGAAATGAAACTTAAACTCACAAAGCCATGGTAGTGCATCAGCTGACCTATTCAGATACACTGGACTCGCATTCGGGAGGACGACGGTTCAATCCCGTCTCCGGCCATCCTGATTTAGGTTTTCCGTGATTTCCCTAAATCGTTTCAGGGAAATGCCGGGATGGTTCCTTTGAAAGGGCACGGCCGATTTCCTTCCAAATCCTTCCCTAACCCGAGCTTGCGCTCCGTCTCTAATGACCTCGTTGTCGACGGGACGTTAAACACTAACCACCACCACCACCTATTCAGATACATTTGCTCAACATCAGTACTACAGCGGTATATAGCAACGTGTCATGATGGAGAGGTGGAGCATGAGATACTGTTTTTAATACGTTTTTATTGGGTGGCTTTCTTGTCTGTCTGGTCAAATTTTGAAACTGATTTTAAATTAACTTCCTGATAATCTAGATATACGAAATTTTAAATATAGCCAAAAACCGGTTGATAAAGCAATATTAACTCTCTTCCTTGTCTTTCCGTTCGGCAGGAGCAGGTTTGGGGATGGAATATGACGGTAGTATCTGTCATCTCGGCAGGACTGGTGTGTTGTGTGGGTAGTATCGGGATGCGCTCCATGTGCTTTGCGATGTGTCACGCAGGACTTAGCAGAGATAAAGGGGAAGAGTGGATGAACAGAGAGAGAGAGAGAGGCAGGAGATGTATATATATATATATATATATATATATATATATATATATATAATCATCAAAATGTTCAAAATCCATTGAAAAGCTTCACACACACGAGACTAAAAAGCATACAATAATTAGTTAAATGTATTTTTAATATCATATAGGTACCTCAGAACAAAGCCCAGGAAAATCCCAATAACACACGACCCCATACATAGAAAAACACTTTTTAACACACTGAAAGAAATAAAGGTGGTCAACAAGACCGGAAAGCTAAACCAGGAAACATTAACAAATACGACATCCAAAGTGAAATTTATGGGAGAGATCTCGGAACCATTCTAAATGAAGACAAGAGTGAGACATAGAGATGGCCTATCACCCATTCTATTAGAGTCAGTTTTGGAGAAAACAATCAGGACATGGGACAAACGAGTAAATGGGGTAAAGACGGGGAGACACACGGATAAAACCGTCAACATAAAATGTCTGGCCTTTGCTGATGATATAGCCATCATAAAAAATAACAGAAAATAAGCCAGAGAAGCTCTAGAGACACTACACGAAATCTCAGCCAAAACAAGACTACAAATCTCCTATGAAAAGACGCAGTACATGGATGTAAAATCCACAGACAGACACCCACTGGTAACGAAGTATGGAAAGATAATCCAAGAAGAGAGTTCCAAATATCTGAAAGATATTGTACAGAAAACAGAAAACAGGACTGAAATCGACGTTCATTGAAGAACAACTACAAAAAGCATACAGACATAAACGGATCCATTACAACAAAATAAATGTATCCATCAAAAGCCAAATTAAGACACTGTAGTACAGTAGTCTTACCAGAGGCCTTATATGCCTCAGAAACAGCAGTAATCAAGGGAAGAACGAAATCAAGAAGATGGAGAAACAAGAGAGGAAAATAATGAGAAGGATAGGGAATCATCTGTTCCTTTTCCCAGTCGCTTTAAAAGCTTTGTTGCTCCAGCAACCTACCGAAAAGTGCTACTAGAACGGGAGCCGTTTCTTTCGTATAATGTATCTCATGCGGTCCAGATATCTTTCCACTATTGAGTGATTTTAATTGACGTGTTATTCTATGATCACTTTTCTCGATGTCTGTCAGATCGGCGTTCGTGTGATGATTGAAAGGAGAGAGAGTAATGGTATATTCCATACTCCGCAGTAGAACAGTTCCGGAACATTGAATTCAGTATGTCGGCCCTGTATCCATAAATACGAAACAGTATGCACCATTATTTGTATAGAGTGTAGCCATGTATGGAAGTGAAAGATGGACGGTAAATAGTTCAGAAAAGAAGAGAACAGAAGTTTTGAATTGTGGTGCAGCAGAAGAATGTTGAAGATTAGATGGGTAAATCACGCAACTAGTGAGGACGTACTGAATAGACTTAGGGAGAAGAGAAATTTGTAGTACAGCCTGACCAAAGAAGGGATCGGTTGGTAGGACACATTCTGGGACATCAAGGAATCACCAGTTTAGTACTGGTGGGAAGCGTATGGGGTAAAAATCGTAGAGGAAGACCAAGAGATGAATACAGTAAGCAGATTCGGAGGGATGTAGGTTGCAGCAGTTACTCGGAGATGAAGAGGCTTGCGCAGGATAGAGTAGCATGGAGAGCTGCATCAAACCAGTCTCCAGACTGAAGGCTACGATAACAACATGCAGCATTATGCAGTACATAGTTTCAATAAACGTCCACTAGAATCGAATACTGCTAGTAACAGACCGCAAATTTTCAAACTCGTGTTGAATACCTTTCTCCTACCAAATTCTTTCTAACGTCTGCAGGAATGTATTCAATCCATTTAGTTTTGTTACGAGAATATAGTTGACTGGAGTAAATGGAATACTAGAGAGAACTCTTCAATGTGGTTGTCATTATGTCGGCGTGATTTAACTCACTAACTGATAAATACGAGAAGTGGTTTGTGTAAAAGGGATTATGACTTGTTTACATGATGTAGCTCAAAAAATGGTTCAAATGGCTCTGAGCAATATGGGACTTAACATCTGTGGTCATCAGTCCCCTATAACTTAGAACTACTTAAACCTAACTAACCTAAGGGCACCACACACATCCATGCCGGAGCATGATTCGAACCTGCGACCGTAGCAGTCGCTCGGTTCCGGACTGCGCGCCTAGAACCGCTAGACCACCGCGGCCGGCTACATGATGTAGCAGTCCTGATATTTCTCCCAGCTCATTTCTGTTGTGTCCTGCCTACTCGTCGAGTATAGGGTGTCTAGGAAACCTGCTTTCTCGGATCGCTAGACAACAATTCAAGGAAATCGTATTATTACAGTAAGATAAATGACAATACTGAGAATTGACAATGATGTGTCGCAAGAAATGTGCGACGGGCAACATCAGGGATCTCATCAGTATAGACAGTGCATAATACAAGTGAAATGATGCATTTCCTAACTCACTGTTATAGAGCTCGTAGACGGCTAGTCTTCAACTGGGCTGCGTCCAGGCGGCGCGGCGCGGGGCTTAACGTTGTCTTCGTCTAGAGGCCGCTGCTGTCTCGGTGTCGTCCTAGAGACGGGTCGGTCAGCGTACTATTGGCTGACGTCTTCGCCACAGCCTTCTCCGCTTTAATGTTCCTGACAGGCGTTCCGGCGCTCGACTTTACGCCGGAACAATTTCAGGCTAATGCTGGGAGGCTTTCTAGTAATTTGCCATAGATGACACCTTTCCCTTTCCTTCCACTCATTAGTACTGCATGTTTGACAGTATTATTATTGACATGTGGAACGATCGGGTCTGCTGCCGGATGTTTGTGTCGCTCTGGCACAATATTCCGGCCACGTAACTCGTTGCCTGCTTCAGGTGCTACCTGAGACTGGCGTGTTGGAGGATCTTGTCCAGGCTAAGAGGGCGCTGGGTGCTTTCTTTGCCGACCACGCCCGCCTGGCGCTGCTTGTAATGTGTTGTCTCTTCCCCGGTGTTATTATTATTATTATTATTTTATTTCTGGCCTGGAGTTTCACTTCATTGTTTTATTGTTATCATAATTTTCGTAATCAAAACGATCTGTGTAACTTATGAAATGGTTTATAACCTAGTTTCACTAACATAAATGACTGAAAGAATATAAACAATAGAAAATAATGTAAAAGTGCGTATGCTTCTACGACTGCTTAGTTGAATTAAGCTGCGTCATTTTAGAAAATTAAAAATGGCCATTAAAGCCGACGTTTCGGCCTTATTTGCAGTGGTTTTTTTTTCAGGATCTCTGAACTGTTAGTAGTTGTTTTTAGTTGAAAATGACGGGGACTGATGACCAAAAGGATTTTTTTCAAAATAAAACTTATTCTATCTTTGTGAGTGAATAGCTCGTGAGATTACACGAGATCGATCACAAAAAGTCTTTAATGTTGGCTCATTTCTTCTCTTGCGACTGAAAGACGTCTGTTTTAAGATTCTAGCGTCGGGAAGTTTAACCGAAATTGGATCATACCGATCTTGTCCCAAACAATCCCTCACATAACATCGATACCATCTTTCTTAACCAGCCAAACCCAAAGCTACCTCTACATTTTATGCTCCAAATTTAGACTATCACATTCTCTTCTCTGTGCCTACTCTGCACACCCATCACCTAGCAAAACACATGAACTACTTCTCCGTCGTTTGTGTAAAACATAAAATTTTTCTTCTCGTAAACATAGACATTACTATTCCATTTCATTGGGTATTCTGTACTGTCGGAAAGAAAATACAACGCCCTCAAGGACAAGATCATTTTATTGACATGTGGCGGTGAAAGGTAGTTCATCATTGAGGGAGTATATGATAACAAATCCCGACCAAATGAAACACACAAGCCACAAGAAAGGGTGCCCAAACAGAAAAGGCAGTAGCGCGTTGATAACAGCCTGTGCAATGTAGATGGGCACTGGTTACTTTATGTTGCAGAAGCACCAAATGTGACCGCGATTTGTAACTGACAGCCCCCCACACCATGTAGCCTGGGATGGGACATGTCTGAACTGGGCGAATGCACTCTTGGAATAGATAGCGCATAAGGTCTACACCACACATGTTTATGTTTATATCCATCAGTCGCATACAGCTCCTGTTCGAAGAGAAATAGCGGCAAACAGAGAAAGAACGAAATAAATGGAGGGGGGGGAGGGGGGGGGAACGCACCCCATGCATGGTCAACAACCCTACCCACAGCGGCTAAGGCCAAGGAAAAGCTTCCTCGGAACATCCAAGAAACTACACTACTAGCCATTAAAATTGCTACACCAATAATAATTGCAGATGATAAACGGGTATTCGTTGGACAGATATATTATACTAGAACTGACATGTGATTACATTTACACGCAATTTGGGTGCATAGATCCTGAGAAATCAGTACCCAGAAGAACCACCTCTGGCCGTAATAACGGACTTGATACGCCTGGGCATTGAGTCAAACAGAGCTTGGATGACGTGTACAGGTACAGCTGCCCGTGCAGCTTCAACACGATACGACAGTTCATCGAGGGTAGTGAGTGACGTATTGTGACCAGCCAGTTGCTCGGCCACCATTGACCAGACGTTTTCAGTTGGTGAGAGATCTGGAGAATGTGCTGGCCAGGGCAGCAGGCGAACATTTTCTGTATCCAGAAAGACCCGTACAGGACCTGCAACATGCGGTCGTGCATTATCCTGCTGAAATGTAGGGTTTCGCAGGGATCGAATGAACGTTAGAGCCACAGGACGTAATACATCTGAAATGTAGCGTCCACTGTTCAAAGTGCCGTTAATACGAGCAAGAGGTGACCGAGACGTGTAACCAATGGTACTCCATAACATCACACGCTTCCACTGTGCGTTCACTGCGATGTCGCCAAACACGGATGCGACCATCATGATGCTGTAAACAGAACCTGGATTAAGCCGAAAAAATGACGTTTTGCCATTCGTGCACCCAGGTTCGTCGTTGAGTACACTATCGCAGGCGCTCCTGTCTGTGATGCAGCGTCAAGGGTAACCGCAGCCATGGACTCCGAGCTGATAGTCCATGCTGCTGCAAACGTCGTCGAACTGTTGGTGCAGATAGTTGTTGTCTTGCAAACGTCCCCATCTGTTGACTCAGGGATCGAGACGTGACTGCACGATCCGTTACAGCCATGCGGATAAGATGCCTGTCATCTCGACTGCTAGTGATACGAGGCCGTTGTGATCCAGCACGGCGTTCCGTATTATCCTCCTGAACCCACCGATTCCATATTCTGCTAACAGTCATTGGATTTCGACCAACGCGAGCAACAATGTCGCGATCGATAAACCGCAATCGCGATAGGCTACAATCCGACCTTTATCAAAGTCGGAATCGTGATGGTACGCATTTCTCCTCCTTACACGAGGCATCAGAACAACGTTTCAACAGGCAATGCCGGTCAACTGCTGTTTGTGCATGAGAAATCGGATGGAACCTTTCCTCATGTCAGCACGTTGCAGGTGTCGCCACCGGCGCCAACCTTGTGTGAATGTCCTGAAAAGCTAATCACTTGCATACCACAGCATCTTCTTCCTGTCGGTTAAATTTCGCGTCTGTAGCACGTCATCTTCGTGGTGTAGCAATTTTAATGGCCAGTAGTGTAACAACCACTGATAAAGGAGCCAGGCTACAACTATAGAGGGCTGAGACAACCTACCCTCTAGTTTGGAAAAGATTTTCAGATTCCTTATCCTCTGGTCATGATGAAAATTGGCCGGTCTGGAAGTCTTTGAATAGGCCGAGGTCGGGAGAGGACAGATCACGGTTACCCGGAAAAGTGGGGACACATTGAAGAAAACAAACCCCAACGTGACTGCAGGGAAGAACAGATTGTTCAACACATGCTTCAGTGTCGACTGTGTCCAGCCACATGCACAGAAGATGACCTTCACCAGGCAACGGAAAATGCACCGGAAGTGACCTAATTTTTGTCAAAGATTATATAAACTATATTGATCTGTCAAAAATTGTATAAACTATGTTTTATGTATGGTTCTGACACAAGAATAACAATAATACAGACGGAACCTACTCTCATCCCTGAAGACAACACAACACCATTCCTCTCTCCAGTCCACTCTTTCACGGCATCAGAGTAGCCATGTTTGCATTGTCGTGGTGTCGTCAGCAGTAGCCTGGGTAGAGGTGTACGTGATCTTAATCCTGCAACAGGCAGACGCCTCCCAATGGTCCCTGATGATACAGCAGTTGCACCGTGTGCCCGAATTTCGTCCTTCGTTGATGTCTGGTCAGCCACCGCTGCTCGCACAATGTGTCGATCATGACGTGCGTGCCGGCCGCGGTGGTCTAGCGGTTCTAGGCGCTCAGTCCGGAACCGCGCGACTGCTACTGTCGCAGGTTCGAATCCTGCCTCGGGCATGGATGTGTGTGATGTCCTTAGGTTAGTTAGGTTTAAGTAGTTCTAAGTTCTAGGGGACTGATGACCACAGATGTTAAGTCCCATAGTGCTCAGAGCCATTTGAACCATGACGTGCGTCATTATCACGCGAACGCCCAAAAGCTTGTTTACATGTGTGGTAATGTTCCACACACCACTGCTGAAAGCAGCAGCACACTACCGATACATTGTGCCCAACATTTGCATCAGTCCGTCGATACGTCCGCCTAGCTCCTCGCTGGCCTACAGTGCGATCCCTTACAAAAGACTCAAGCTGTTCAAAAGGAGTATTTATTCGTTGGTAGAGCACGTTTTACCCCAGAATGAATGTTACATGCGAGGTATGTTCAAAAAATTCCGTAACATTAGTAATTTCGCACCAACGGTGTGTTGGATCGAAATACTGTCGGCATCCCTGCACACGCCTGCGTTTAATGTGTAACTGCCGGAAGTTTCATTGTTGTATATCTGTTAGTTGTTGTTCAGTGCTGTATTGAATAGAAAGTTGTGTAGCATCGTTTGCGGATATCGAGATGTCAGAGTTAGAGGAGCAACGCGTCTGCTTTAAATTTTGGCGTGAAACTCAAGAAAACCTTTACAGAGACACGACAAATGACGCAGGAAGCTTGCGGTGATGAGTGCTTAAGCTTTAGTTGATGTTACAAACGGCTCGCACGGTTAAAAAATGACCCGACGGAAGTTAAAGATGACCCTCGTTGTGGACGCTCATGTCAGGAACGTCAACGAAATTGTTCGTGCCAATCGAAGACTGACTATCCGAGAGATTGCAGAAGAATGTAATATTTCAGTTGGATCATGTCATGAAATCGTAACACAGCATCCTGCACTGCAGTTAATACCATAAATTATCTGGGAGTACGCATTAGGAGTGATTTAAAATGGAATGATCATATAATGTTGATCGTCGGTAAAGCAGATGCCAGACTGAGATTCATTGGAAGAATCCTAAGGAAATGCAATCCGAAAACAAAGGAAGTAGGTTACAGTACGCTTGTTCGCCCACTGCTTGAATACTGCTCAGCAGTGTGGGATCCGTACCAGATAGGGTTGATAGAAGATATAGAGAAGCTCCAACGGAGAGCAGCGCGCTTCGTTACAGGATCATTTAGTAATCGCGAAAGCGTTACGGAGATGATAGATAAACTCCAGTGGAAGACTCTGCAGGAGAGACGCTCATTAGCTCGGTACGGGCTTTTGTCAAAGTTTCGAGAACATACCTTCACCGAAGAGTCAAGCAGTATATTGCTCCCTCCTACGTATATCTCGCGAAGAGACCATGAGGATAAAATCAGAGAGATTATAGCCCACACAGAGGCATACCGACAATCCTTCTTTCCACGAACAATACGAGACTGGAATAGAAGGGAGAACCGATAAAGGTACTCAAGGTACCCTCCGCCACACACCGTTAGGTGGCTTGCGGAGTATGGATGTAGATGTAGATGTAGATGTAGATGTAGATTGTGTTGCCGCCAAGCTCGTCGCATGGGATGAGAAAGACCTTCACCTGGCAAACAGCGAAGAGCTTTTGGATGAACGAGATATTCCGTAAGAGAATCATAACTGGTGACGAGACGTTGGTCGACGGTTATAATGTTGAGACCAAGGTTCAGTCATCACAATGGGTCGAGAAAGGTTCTTCAAGACCAAAAAAGCTCGTCAGATCGGGCCAAATGTCAAAGCCATGCTGATAGTTTTCTTTGACTTTGAAGGATTAGTTCATCATGCCTTCGTGCCACAGGTACAAACAGTTAATCGATGGTGCTATCTGGACGTGTTGCGACTCCTGTGAGAAAATGTGAGAAGGAAACGGTCTGCAATATGGCAAGACAATTCATGACTCTTGCATCACGACAACGCACCCGCACATTCATCCCTGTTGGTGCGTGACTATTGCACAAAAAACGAAATCAATGTGCTGCCTCATCCTCCGTACTCACCAGACCTGGCCCCTGAGGACATTTCTTTTTAATTTCCAAAGTTGAAAACCCCGTTAAAAAGACGAAGATTTGCAACGATAGACGGGACAAAAGAAAATTCACAGATGGCGCTTTGCGCGATCTAGCAAGAGACGTAACAAGACTGCTTCCGGAAGTGGAAACGGCATTGGGAGCGGTGTTACAATTGTGGAGTGGGGTATTTCGAAGGAGACCATGCACGATAAGTAAAAAGTAAAAATGTTGTGGACAAAGATCCGGAATTTTTTGAACAGACTTCGTACGCTGTTTACGGCTAAGCTCAGCATAGTTACTATCAGCAGAGTCGAAACAGAGGGTGCACAGATAGGCATCCAGAGCTCCATCTAGTTGCTGATGGCCGTGACAAGTGAGTCACTAACACTACAGCCCCTCAATGAGCACGTGTGATACCTGCTGCCACCGAACATTGTTCTTGATGGTGTTGCAGGTTTTCCAGCAGTCTATCAACTACTTCGAAGCACTCTAGCTCAGACAACCTCGATTCAGTTCCGAGACGTCACAAACCGTCAAAAATCGAAAACTTTCGGTCAGATGGCATCGTTATTTGCTTCAGCACCCGGTCGCCGACCTTTGAGACCGTAGAATACCATACCTACATAACTGGCCATTAAAATTGCTACACCACGAAGATGACGTGCTACAGACGTGAAATTTAACCGACAGGAAGAAGATGCTGTGATGTGCAAATGATTAGCTTTTCAGAGCATTCACACAAGGTTGGCGCCGGTGGTGACACCTACAACGTTCTGACATGAGAAAAGTTTCCAACCGATTTCTCATACACAAACAGCAGTTCACCGGCGTTGCCTGGTGAAACGTTGTTGTGATGCCTCATGTAAGGAGGAGAAATGCGTACCATCACTTTCATAAAGGTCAGATTGTAGCCTATCGCGATTGCTGGTTATCGTATCGCGACATTGCTGCTCGCGTTGGTCGGGATCTAATGACTGTTAGCAGAATATGGAATCGGTGGGTTCAGGAGGGTAATACGGAACGCCGTGCTGGATTCCAACGGCCTCGTATCACTAGCAGTCGAGATGACCGGCATCTTATCCGCGTGGCTGTAACGCATCGTTCAGCCACGTCTGGATCCCTGAGTCAAGAAATGGGGACGTTTGCAAGACAAAAACCATCTGCACGAACAGTTCGACGACGTTTTGCAGCAGCACGGACTATCAGCTCGGAGACCATGGCTGCAGCTACCCTTGACGCTGCATCACAGACAGGAGCGCCTGCGATAGTGTACTCAACGACGAACCTGGGTGCACGAATGGGAAAACGTCATTTTTTCGGATCAATCCAGATTCTGTTTACAGCATCATGATAGTCACATCCGTGTTTGGCGACATCGCGGTGAACGCACATTGGAAGCGTCTATTCGTCATCGCCATACTGGCGTATCATCCGGCGTGGTGGTACGGGGTGCCATTGGTTACACGTCTCGGTCACCTCTTGTTGGCATTGACGGCACATTGAACAATGGACGTTACATTTCAGATGTGTTACGACCCGTGGCTCTACCCTTCATTCAGTCCCTGCGAAACTTTACATTTCAGCAGGATAATGCACGACTGCATGTTGCAGGTCCTGTACGGGCCTTTCTGTATACAGAAAATGTTCGACTGCTGTCCTGGCCAGCACATTCTCCAGACCTCTCACCAATTCAAAACGTCTGGTCACAACACGCCAGTCACTACTCGTGATGAAATGTGCTATCGTGTTGAAGCTGCATGGGCAGCTGCACCTGTACACGCCATCCAAGCTCTGTTTGACTCAATACATAGGCGTATCTGGGCCGTTATCACGGCCTGAGGTGGTTGTTCTGGGTACTGATTTATCAGGATCTATGCACCCAAATTGCGTGAAAATGTAATGACATGTCAGTTCTAGTATAATATATTTGTCCAATGAATACCCGTTTATCATCTGTATTTCTTCTTGGTGTAGCAATTTTAATGGCCAGTACTGTAAATAGCAGCAAAAACTCCATTGTTGTAATGGGACACTCAAAAAGTTACCGTGCGAAGGCCACACTAACACCTCGCTTACGTATCGGTGCTTTATACCCGCATCGGAGTCACGCTGGCTTGCAAACGCGCTGCGGCGCCGCCCTCAAGCGGATTTTTTTGATCGCCTCTTATACGTAAGCGGGCTGTGTAGATGGCAGCTGTGTGAACCTAGCGCAGTGTTGCCTTATAAAGTACGTTAGCAACAGACACATGTTCGGCAGTAGCCGATCTTTTATGATGCTACTTTGAGGAAGCCACACATTCTAAGTGACACTACGACAACAATGTACGTTTACAGTCGGGAGCCGAGAGGTGGTAGATGATAAGAACACAAGGGGAACTCTCATACCTATCCCCGTAAACCACCTTCCTGACTTGTTCCTTTCGGACAGTTTAGCGCCTTGCAACGTTGAGCCGGTCGGAGTGGCCGTGGGGTTCTAGGCGCTACAGTCTGGAACCGCGTGACCGCTACGGTCGCAGGTTCGAATCCTGCCTCGGGCATGGATGTGTGTGTTGTCCTTAGGTTAGTTAGGTTTAAGTAGTTCTGAGTTCTAGGGGACTTATGACCTCAGCAGTTGAGTCCCAAAGTGCTCAGAGCCATTTGAACCATTTGAACCTTGCAACGTTGACGGGTGCCTGCCTTGAACTCAGTCGCTAGAGTCCTGATATAACGTTAACTTCACATAGCTCATGTGAAGTGAAATGTGATCGTTCTTACACGTGCATTCGAAACAGCGATGCTGTGTGGATACTGCGAAGATCCATCCCTCGGGTCTAGTACACTAGTGGCATCAGTTTTGTTTGAACGCAGCGCTGATCAAATGAGACGGCTTTCATTTCAAGACAGTTAATCAGACTGAAGTACCGAGCGAGATGGCGCGATGGTTGAAACAGTGTGACAAATGTAAGAGGGTGAGTCAAATGAAAACCTTAAATTTGTAATAACAAATCGAAATTTCGCGCCGTTATCCTGTAAGTTGGTAAGCGTGCTACAAACAGCGTGCAGAATGGCCTGTAGGTGGCAGCATAGTGCAGATTCACACATAACCTCGCACTATCGGTATAAAGATGGCCGCCACACTTGCGACTTGCACGAGGCAAGAACAGCGTCCCGTCATTCGGTTTTTGTATACTGAAGGTGTGAAACCTGTTGAAATTCATCAACGAATGAAGTTTCAGTACTGTGATGCATGTTTGCCACAGCAGCAAGTCTACAAATGGGGTAGGAAGTTCGCAAATGGTGTGACTTCAGTGGAAGATGCTCCTCGTCCAGGTCGGACACAACGAGTTGTGACTCCACAGAACATTGCAGCAGTTGAAGCCATAGAGAAGGAAAACCGCTGAGTGACACTGAATGACATTGCAGCATGTTTACAGCTTAGTCATGGGTCAGCACACCACATTGTGGCCGGCCACAGTGGCCGTGCGGTTCTAGGCGCTGCAGTCTGGAGCCGAGCGGTCGCAGGTTCGAATCCTGCCTTGGGCATAGATGTGTGTGATGTCCTTAGGTTAGTTAGTTTTAATTAGTTCTAAGTTCTAGGCGACTGATGACCTCAGAAGTTAAGTCGCATGGTGCTCAGAGCCATTTGAACCACCACATTGTGCATGATGTGATCCAGTTTCACAAAGTGTCTGCAAGATGGGTGCCACGGTAGATGACTCCTGAAATGAGAGAACGACGTGTTGATGCTTGTGAAGAACTTCTTCGGGGCTTGAACGAGAAGGTGATGGCTTCCTTGCAAGAATCGTTACTGGGGACGAAACCTGGGTTCACTTCCACCAACCGAAAACGAAGAGAGCGAGCAAGGAATGGCGAAATTCCTCATCACCAAAACCAAAGAAATTTCGAACAGAACCATCAGCAGGGAATATTATGCTGATTCTCTTTTGGGACGAAAAAGGCGTCATTTTGGAGCCTTACATGCCTAGAGGGACCACTGTCACCAGTGCATCATACACAGATCTCCTAAAAAATCATCTGCAGCCTGCAATCAAATCAAAGCGACGTGGATTGCTGTCAGCAGGTGTCCTTTTGCAATATGTCAATGTAAGGTCCCACACTGCCCGTACAACAGTTTCAACAATCACAGACCTGCATATTGAGTGTCTTCCTCATCCACAACTCTCACCAGATCTTGCCCCAAGTGATTTCCATATGTTTTGACCACTCAAAGACGCAATGGGAGGAAAGAAGTTCCGTTCTGATGAAGAGGTACGCCACGCGATGCATGAGTAGTTGCGCGGGCTACAAAAAGAATTTTTTTCTAAAGGAATTTATGCACTTTGTAAGCGCTGGAGAACTTGCATTGAGCGTGGGGGAGGCTATGTTGAAAAGTGATAGAGCTTTCTGCCACTTCTGCACAATAAATAATATTTTTAAAAAATATTTAATGTTTTCCATTTGACTCATCCTCGTAGCTACGAACACTTTTCCTGTAACTTTGATAATTGTCCTTGTGATCTTCATTCCAAAGACGCAACTCTACACGGAGTGTATTCCTTGAAAGCCTGTTCATCCCTGTATAATTACTTAAAACTACGACCATTTGAACCTACTTACTGCAGTTAAGCCTTAGTCTTTCTCTGCAATTTGTATCCCCCGCACTTACCAGCATTTCCAAATGAATGTGGGTTGCAATAGTTATGCAGAGAGGAATAGGCTTGCTGGAGATACGCTAGCGTGGAGGGTTGCAACAAACCAGTCTTCGAACAAAAGACGACAGAAGACAACAACATGTAAATGTTTTACGCCAACTGAAGACGGGTGAAAATACAAAACGCGTCTTGTCATAAGTAAAGCTACTGCACCCAAAAATTGCTGTATTTCTGCAAGGTATTTCAATCCACAGGCACTGAACTCAACTATCATTATCAAGGATAAATTAACGTTTGAATTTGTCCTTTATATTGTACACAATAGCAGTATCCTAATCACAGTCCAACGTGACGAACTGAGGTTAAGACATGTTTTGATAAGACGCTGCCGCTCACTAACAAGGAAATCATACAACCAACGGGTTACACATTGATGGAACAAATGCTGCTAAAGTACTCTGCGCTTCTTAAGGGCTTACAGTAAATCTACATTCAAAGATTTGCCAGCGTGTTGAATACCATACGAGAGTGCCAGCCGTCGCGCAACGACGGTAAGACGACAGAGTACAAATCTGTCCGTAGTGCGTTCGAGTATGTTCGCATCTGATTGTTTCCGAATCTTCCACTAGACTCATGGGCCGCTACAATTAATCGTGTTTCCCTGGAAAGGGACAATAATGATGATGACACTCATTGTAGTATACCCAAGGCGAGGTATAATAAGAAATCGTGATGCGATTAACATTTATTTACCTATGCTTTGACGCGCATATCGCAAATATAGTGTACCCCATTCAAAGCAGGTACAGTCCTTCCTAATGTCACTACGATATGCGCAAGAAAGTATCGATAAACAATAGATAAGTTCATCACGATTCCCTATGAAATCTTGTTTATACCTGGCCACAAATGTACCAAAATCATCATTATATTATTGTTATTGTTGTTGTTGTAACAGTTCCTTTCCGAAGAAATCAAGATTCATTGTAGTGAAAGAGCTGCTTGGTGGAAGAATAATAATAATAAAAAAAGAAATTTACGCGACTCGACCACAGTACGTGCAGGCTTCTAATCAGCCGCCTTGGCTGGTTACTCTACGCAGCTTCTCGAACGCTACTGCTCTCGTATGGTATTCAACACCCTCCTAAAACTTGGCATCTCAATTTCTTGAAAACGCTTAAGAAGCGCACCACAGTAGAAAAGGATTTGTTTAGTCGCCAAAGACGTCATCTGCTTTGCTATCATTGGGAAAAAGTGTGCACGATAACCGTGCGAAAGATGAGGAAAACTGGTGAGCAGTTAGATGGCCAGCAGTGTTTTTCGCAGTGGTTCTGTGATCGTGGTTGTGTAGACCGCCCGCGCTGCGTGTGTGTTGCAGGTAGCGCGGCAGGCGGCGAACTGAGGGGCAGCGAGGCGGGCAGATCGGTAGGCGTGCGGGACAGCCGACGGCGACGCCTGCCGCGCCCCCTGCGGCCCAGTGCGCATGCGCCGCGGGGCAGCAGCCCCAAGATGGCGGGCGTGCACCCTGCGCCAGCGGGTGACGACAGCTACTGAGTGCGCGCCGGCGGAAATGGCGAGCGAACGTGGATCGCGGGCCCGGAGATCGCCCGTTCACAGCCGGGAACGGCGCGGGGTAGGCCGTGGACGACGAGAGCAGCAGCCGCGACGCCGCGGAGCGACGCCCCGGCCGCCGGCGTCGGCATGAAGGGCGGAGTAGTGTCGTGTCGTGTGCCTCTGCCGCTACGACTGTGCAGTGAGTAGTGAGCCGCACCGGGAAATCAGCAGCCTCGCCGCTGCGGCAAGACCGCCGCCGGATCCAGGACTGCAGTGGCGACAGGAAAATTATAATATATATCGTCCGGGAGAACGGAAAGGGACTCGCACACGACGGAGGGAAACATGCAAAAGGAAAATAACACCAACTCTGGGGAGCACCAGCAATATGTTGGACCCTTCAGGCTGGAGAAAACACTCGGAAAAGGCCAAACAGGTAAGCGCAGTGTCAGTATTTCGTCCGTAGTGCACCTCCGTGCGACGTTGCCAGCACACTGTTTCCCGGCGCTTTGCGACGTTCGGCGAGGGGCGGAATGCTTCTCCGCCTGCCAGTTAGGCAATTCCGGCGTGCGCTGGTGCCAAGTGTGCTGCATTCCCCTGCCGCTGCAGGGGCCACATTGGCAAGCAACAATATTCACTGTAGAACGCCGATTCTACCGAAAAGTGCCTACCTATCAGTTATAGAAAGTGTTGTGTAATAGCTTCCACGATAGATGTTTACAACCCCGTTTAAGAAACACAAAATGTCAATACTGCAATGTCCTAATTGCTGCCAGCGCGGAGAGAAGTAAAGAAAAATAATAGTGGTTTTCAGTTCGCCCCACATAGATGGTTCTCGACTCGAGGATATGCAGCAGTACTATGAATAACGATATTCCCTAGAGATTCAGCATTACTTCTCATTCGTTTTTATTCTTTAAATCCTGCAATAAACCCGCCAGTGCTTATTTTTCTTGAGTTTCCTTCTATTATTGCCAAATAAATGCCGATTATTATCAGCACAGCCGCTATAGCCAATTAGTGCGACGGACAAATTAGTACCGAGTGAAATATAACTGCTACCGTTTTGCCACTCATTTATGTCTAATAGAAATGATAAAATGAATAAATAAAAAGAAAGTCCGAGTTTATAGTTGGGTGGTAGACCTGCAAATTATCTCAACACGAAATATAGCCAACACTTGATATTCGTTGTTCTTCACCTCAGAATATCTTCTTACCGTAGTAGAAATTCTGAAAACATACATCCATAGTGAACTAATGCGTTTCAGCCAACAACTAGTCCTTGACAACCTTCTTTGCATCTGGTCATTTCCTTTTCACACATTCGTTTTCTTCTGTCTGATAAAACTGCTCTTTCTGTTTTATATAAACAACAAACTTTTGAGATGAGTTATATTACACAAATCAAACTGACAAAGTCCTGTTATGAATATTTACAAATTCCCATGCCGTAACCCATTATGCCGAATATTGACAGGCTGACAGCAGTTCACCAGAGAAACTGTGGAAACCTTTAATGATTCTTTCCTTAAAACGTCTCTAATCAGACTGCATTGATTAATGACGATAGTGCATTCTGAAATATTTTTTCTCTTTACCTATTAACTATATGCCCCAAAATATTAATTAAAATAAGAAATTGTTATATTTATATTAAGGAAGATTTTTGACAAGATGTAGAACAACTTTTTGACAAGCTCACGAAAACTCGCTGTAGTTCAGGAAGCAAACGTTTTGCCTCATATATTCGTCAAAAATCACTTAACAAAGCAGGTAATGTAGCATAACCTAAAAGCCACAAGTTATATTCCTCTCCCCTTGTAACCAGATCTAACATAAGAAAATGACAATTTTATCATTAACATCTGAAAAGTTATCTCCATAGTGGACAATATTTTTCACATCACAAATAATTGTTTGGAATCCATAAGCATGATGATTACAGCCATTGATATTTTTCTCATTTTTCCAAAGCTTTTACTTGTATATACCACAATATGCCTACACTTCTATTGAATGTCTAACAGAGAGTAATATTTAAAGTCTGACAACAAGCAAAGGCAGCAGCAGTTAACACCTACCTCTCCAAATATCCTGATGCTTCATGGCAAAACTTTTACAGTCACAGGATTTTGCAGTTAGGTGTGGTTTGATATTTCAGGATACATTATGTAAAACATATGTAAAATGTGAGCCAATGTGTATGTGAGCTTTGCCAACATGGTGCATTTGCCATGAATATAAGCAGGCAACTACCATTAATATTCAAGGCATTTCTTTCATTTTATATTATAATATATCCACTTGCTCCAAAATTTTGTACTAACTGATCGCAGAAATTCAATAATCTGTCTGCAGAAACACTTAGCAAGCTAATTTCTTCAATTCACTTCAGGTCTCAACAGCTTGCAAAAGGTAGTAATCCCACACAACAGTAGATGAAGAAACAGTATTGTACCCAATGTTCCAGAACACATTATATAAAGTGATCTCAGCTGGAAACATCTTATTCTCTAGGACTTCAAAGGACTATTCTTGACATTATTTTCCTTGAGATAATTTCTTATATTGGAGACATAAATGTACTAAAGCTGTGTTGTTTTAATGACATAGTGAATTATGAATTATTTTGTAGATGTACACTGGATATAATTTCTGACACAAAACTTTCACAAAGGCTAAATTTTACTATCAAAAGATGATCAAACAATCAAACCGTTTGAATTCTTCCAATTTAACAGATGTGAAAAGCTTTCTTGAAAGTATCACACATTTCACTCAGTGTGGCTTTCTTCACTGTGAGAGTAATATCCACTGTCTCTGCCACTGAACTCTGAAAGCATATTTACTTTCTTTATTTTGAATCTATTACACCTTGTGTTACATTTTGGGTGAATGCTATGCAATCGTAAAGAATGTTCTCAGTTCAGGAAAGGCCACTACAATGTTGTACTGTATGGTGTGAGACTGTGAACTTGATGCAACTAACAGTCCAAGTTGCTCAGGTTTCTAATGCTGCATTCCTGTACATACACTTATGCATGTTACGACTCATAGAATGCTATGACTCATAGTATGTTACCCTCCAACCATGTGCTCAAGGTCACCTCCCCCTTGACTGTCCCTTCCTGGAGATCCGAATGGGGAACTAGTCCAGAATATTTGCCAGTTTAGAGATCATCATACTTTTCATTTATAAGCCACAAATCCTGTTGGTACACTATATGTGTCTTTAAGGAGCAGTGGTTTCCATTACCTTGTGCATTGTTGTACCATTGAATATTACTGATTCTTTCGAGTGGCGGATTATGGTTCTAAATTCTGGGGATGCCTAGTCTTCCTAATGACCACCACACCTACTACTATTACTACTAAGATAACAACAACAGCAACAACTACTACTAATACTACCACTACTTCAATATTAATAATAATTATAGTAATAATAATGACACTCACTTTTATTTACAAATGAACTGGTAAACTGGGCATTTGAGCATTGTCACTTGTAAAACAAGTTAACTTCATAATCCTTAACCCTCCTCCTTCCCAAATCTTTCGACAATGTTGTCAAACTATGTGTTTTGGCTTTAAAGTATTTGCAGCACTGGTTTTTCAGTTGAGGTACAACCAAGAGCTGATAAATGATTTTGGGCTGCACTGTTCCTCAAATATGTTTTTACACATTTAAGACAAGAAAAACGTCTTCCAACGGAAGCACTTGTTGCAGGAATGGTAGCATTTAGACAAAATAGTTTGAAAGATTCTTGAAGAATATGGTCCATTTCATTCTCAGTCATTCTTTCAATTACTTTTCCCAAACTTTATGTGCTGGGAAGAAAATACAGTCTCCACTTCTACATGTAAATGCAAGCAATTAAAGGATGCACCATACTTTTGTAATACTGAAACCACACCATCTACTGGGAAATGCTGAGCGTATTTGGTGAAATGAATAGTATCACGAAATTTAAAGAAGAGCTGTTGATAACAGTGTGAAAATCTTATTTCCAGTTGCATTACAATATTATCCAGTGCCTTAACTGCGTCTGTTTATATTTTGACATCAATGAATTGCCAATGTATTCATCCATCATCTCAGCTCTACTAATGGAAGCTTCAGGTTGCAAATAAACCAAGCATGTCATGAAATTAAAACAATCCCAAGTTTCTTGTATGGGCTATGCACTCTGAGACAGCATTGTTGCAAAACTGTGCATCATTGATATTCTTCTCAAGAATGTTCAAAAGCATATGCTTTGATGAACAGAGAGAAGAAAAACACAGTCAACGTCTAGGCTTCTCTTGTAGTTGTTGCACTAGAGTCTCTACTGACAATTGTCTCATTTAAAACCTCAATTATCTACAAATGGTTTTTGAGAATGGCAAATGTTATTCTGTTGGTACAGTTCCATCTCGTTTCACTGTTGGGAGGAATTTGTTTACCAGCAATACTGTCTAGAATTGTTGTTTGTTTGGAAGACTGGTGAAAGAAAGCAGGAATATCCTGGAGTGCAGAGAAAAAATTCCTTACTTGTTGTATACAAGAACAGTTCTGGTGCAAAACTGAATCTAAGCAGTGTGCCAAACAGTGAGTAGAAAGAGCTTGGGAGGCAATTTTATGGACCATAGCTTGCAGACCATTTAATTCTTCCACCAGGATGGAAGCACCGTCACAAATTTGTGACACCAGTTTGTTCTTCATACCATAATTCTGAAAAACGCCACCCAGCACAGTGAATAAAGCAGCAGTAGTTCTATCTTGGCTAACATCATGCAAATCAAGAAAATGTTTGTGAATGCACTGTTGCAGTCCACCAGCCTCACAACAATAGAGCCACTGTGATTTGTCCGAAACATGTTGCATTGTCCACAATGCAGACATAAATGAGGTTCTGTCCGAACCTGAATATATATATTCAAATGTTGACTCATTTATACATTCAGTCAGTTCATTCTGTATATTTTTTGAAAATCCCAGAAACAGCCCATTTGCTTCCAATATGATTTCAAATCTTTGCATCTGTTTATCACAAGTTTAAAAAGGACTCAGAAAAATTAAAGATTCAGGGAATCTTCTGTCTCATCATGACCTTTGAAAGCTAGCTCCTGATTTCATGAAATACTTGCGACATCACTTAGAATTTTCATAATCTCTCTATTAGCTTTCACTACATTGTTGTGTCAAATTTTCATTGGTTTGTGATGTTCATAAAGTAGATCTGAAATTCCAAACACTTCTTTGGATAGTTCTTTAATTGAAATAAAATTACTGAGATGATCTTTAGAGGAAGCATGCCATGTGCATCCTCTAGACAGATTCTTCACACAGCTGAAACCCTCAGCAGACAATACTGTTTTTCTTGTGCTTAAGAGCAAATGTGGCCAGCAGAATAATTTTCTTTTTGTAGGACTAGCACATAACCACTCGTGCTGCTCGTACGAGTTTGGAATGCAGATGTCTTGAATTTATCTTTCTGAAGAAGATGTGACACCAGTGTTGGACATCCTTTCTTCAAAATTTCATGTCATTCTGCTTCACATTTCCTCAAAAACAAAAGTTCGTACAAGGAAGTAATGATATCCTCGCTCAAAAGCATTACATCAGTACTTGTACAAGGTTGGACTTCATCCACATTCATGACACATGGGTTAACTAACATAAGGGAAACCTAGAGAGGCAGCACCACAGCTGCAGGCCTCCCATGTCGTGGAGGTACACAGCAACATGGTTTAAGGCAGCTTGTACCCCCCTCTCCTGTTTCCAGCAGTGATGTTGTAGCCGTGCACTACTCTCTGAAATAACTGGATTAATAGATTCATGTTGTACCCAGAAACCAAATCTTTATTATCACTTTGGTGAACACTAAGCTATTACAACAAGTAAATTATAAAGAACAAACAGGAGTGGTGAACTTCTCATATGTCTCAACTATCGTCGCAGTAGCCCCCCCCCCCCCTCCCCCTTTTTGAATGTGGTGGCTCTCTGGAGACCATGGCTGCTGTTTCTTCTCTTCCAACTGTAAAAATCTTCTTCTGGAACTCTGGTATGCCTGGAACCCCTGGACACGTAGGATAAGTGCAACTCCAGCTAGGAAGAACACTTCTCTTCATTGTCCTGTTATTGATCAAGGTGTCTCACTACGTACCACAGTCAATGCCCATAGCCTTCTTTGCTGTTCCCATGACTGCAGTTGGTTGGCTGCTGAGGTGTCTGCAGTGTAGGGGTGCCGAGGTAAAACTTTTCTTCCTGCTTGCATTCTGTATTCTGCCTGAACTTCGTGCTCAACTGGCTGCTTATCTTTTTCTATTGATGCGTCTGTGAACTACTTTTCTCTTTGCTTGTAAAGATCACTGTATTGTCAGATGTTAATGTGTCTCAACCTTGTCGATTGTTTGTGGTTTTGAGTGTTGTAGGTTGCACTGTGTCCTCCTCCTGTGCCACAACGTAATGATTACCATAGCAACTAAATGTTTACCGGTGGCCTCGCTTGTGTCTAGCCTCTTTGCTGTATGCTCCCCTCCACCTCTTGCTTTAGGTTAGGGCTAAGCTTTTGCACTTTGACTTATTCTCTAGTGCTGGTGATTTAAAAGGAACAATACAAGCTACTGTCTTTTTTGCTTGCTGAAAAAACTGCATGAAGGTTTATTGTAACAAATAATTACTGCTAATACTACTACTACTACTACAACTACTACTTCTAATACAGAAAACTGAGGAGATCCAGCCTTGCTTGGCTCCTCTGATAGCTACCATTAATTCTTCTGCCTTTTAGGGACAGTTTCCCACACCAAGGGCAAGAGAGTGCCCTGGACCTCTGTCCAGTCCTCCACCCTCTTTGACAAGGCTGCTGGCACTATGAATGTGACTTCTTATGCTGGATCTCTTCAGCCACTGTTTCTGACAATTTTCATTCAGAATTTAAGCAGTAGTGTGGGGTTGAACCCAGGACCCAGGATGTTTTAATTACTAGTCAAAGACGCTACCCCTAGACCATGTATGTATTTCATGACATATTTTGGTGAAGTGTATGGGTATGCAACAAAAGTAAGTGACTGAGTGTCTCAATAGTTTTAAAATCTAGACATATATGTGTCCTCTGAAAACTACTGTGAAGTACATGGCAGAAAGTATTTATCACATTTTAAGAACCTCTAAATGAGATATTATCCACATGTATTTTAACTAAAAAACACTTTCAGTTTTCTCCAATGGCTTTATGTAGGTTTCTTCCAAGCAGTAAACTATTCCGTTAAACTTTACACATTGAGCAGCTTATTTTTTTTATTGTTTTGCATTTGTATACAGCTTCTTCATGATCCATTTTTGTTTCTTATTATGAAAGCAGGCAGATTAATATTTATGTCTATTCATTTTTGTTGTCAATATTTTCTGCTTAATGTGCTTTAGTTATATAGTTTATAAATTATTCTTCCATATTAACCTAATAATGTCTGTCTTATGTTTCATAATTTGCATGTCTTTCACTCCATTATTGATTATTGGTATTGCAGTATCAAAGGGTTTCTTTCAGTTTTGCATTTTCACTTCCATTAAAATTTCTGTGGAATAATTTAAACGATTAAATGTAACTGTGTCAGTTATTGCCATTGAGTTTAATGTCTGCTACTGTCCTCAGCACATTTCTTGACATCCAACTCTATTCCTATATTATTTGTAGATTGCATTTTGATTGTAGAGGCTGTGATGCCATAAGGGCATTGAAAGAAAGTGCTTGGTGTAGCTTTTTCATCTGGCACATTGTCAACAACAACTTCAGTAAACTTTGCTGTCAAAATATTTTAATATTTGTTGGCTTCTCTCCAGTTGAAAATTGCCAAGGTTTGCTATCAATATTAAGTTTACCCATAAGCACAGGTCTCACAGACTTATGAATGGAAACCCCGTATTATTGACGAAGGGCTAGCAGTCATCATATTGAATTTTGAAAAATGAAATAAAAGTTGCCCTAAATGTGGTCCAGTCCAAAGCTACAGGCTGTGATTGCTAGACCCCTTCAGAACAATTCCTATCACTAGCAAGATGCTTATGCTCATTAATACGGGTAAGCAAATCATAATAAGAAACTCGATAAATTTATATCACTTCACATTGATTCCTAACAAAATACACTACTATCCCCTCACCTTGTATATACTGCAAATGAAACTAATCTGGTTCACAATTCAGACACCTTTTAAATAATTACAACTCATTTTATTGAATTAGCAAGAGAATAATTATATAAAACAAATTACATTCTAGTTTCTTATCCATAAAAGGCTCTTGTTTTCCCATTTCCATTCTAAAAGTTACAGCATAAAAAAATGGGCACAGAGCACAGAACTTCTACCACAATGCATGCTGACAGACAGTGGAAGCTAATTGTTATCTCTGCCACACTGAGTACACAAAAAGCATTTAAAATTATACTACAATGTCAGTTTAAAGAAAACAGCAGCTATATAATGTATTACTTCCAACTCCATTTTAAGTGACCACAGTTTTTAAAAATGTTTGTCAAAAATTTAATCAATGGAAAATCCAGTATGAATTATAACAGTATTACAAAAAGGATAAATTACTACTCAACATATAGTGGAGATGTTAACTTGGAGAATTGAACTATGTACATACACAAATACTTGTAAACAGGGCTCACATGCACATGTGACCACTGTCTCTGGCCGCCGAGGACAGACTGCAAGCAACAGTGTATGGTGGGAGAAGCAGTCTCAGCGGTTGGGGTAATGAGGAGGCTGGGATCAGGAGTGGGAGGATAGCAAGGTAAGTGTAGGGTACGGTAAAGTGCTGCTTGTGGGAACATCCAGGGACGAGATGGAGTAAGGGTAAGGCAGCAATGTGCAGTCAGGAGATTAGGTAGAGATTGGGGAAGTGAAAAAGAAGAGAAGTAAAACGACTGTGGGAGCATAGGTGGAATAGAAGGCTGTATAGTGATGGAGTGAGAACAGGGAAGGTGATAGGTGATAATTAATTGAAACCCTCAGCTGCTGACAGGTGTTGTTGATATGCCTTGATGCGGACTGCTGAAAATGTGTGCCCCGACCAGGACTTGAACCTGGGATTTCCTGCTTACATGGCAGATGCTCTATCCATCTGAGCCACTGAGGACACAGATGAATAGCGCGGCTGCAGGGATTTATCCCTTGCATGCTTCCCGTGAGACCCACATTCCGAACTGTCCACAATCTACATACGTAATGTACCTAATAGATATTTGCCCATCCACTCATTACTTGCACACACTAAGGTGACGATTCCCGTAAGACAGTTGGGAATGTGGGTCTCACAGGAAGTGTGTAAGGAATAAATCCCTGCAGTTGCAGTATTCATCTGTGTCCTCAGTGTCTCAGATGGATAGAGCGTCTGCCATGTAAGAAGGAGATCCCAGGTTCGGGTCCCGGTCGGGGCACACATTTTCAGCTGTCCCCTTCAAGGTATATCAACAACACCTGTTGGCAGCAGAGCATTTTGATTAATTATCATTTATTCTAGAGAAGCTGCATGGTCATCAGTACTATCTGTTCTTTTGAGAACGGTTATGATCTTCATATATAAGGTGATAGGTGCTTGAAGGACAATGACTAACAAAGGTCGAGGCCATGATAGTTATGGGAATGTAGGATATATCACAGGTAGAGTTCCCACCTGTGAAATTCACAGTCATTGAAATGAAGAATGGTGTGTTGGATAGTGTACTTAGCAACTGGGTAGTCCAGCTTTTTCTTGGCCACAGTTTGTTGGTGTCCATTCATGCAGACAGATAACTTACTGCATAAAAATTTTTTGATACACTTGTCATGTGAAATTTGGATAAAATTCAATGCTTTCAATGAGATCCTCCAGTGTTTTCGTCAGGGACTAAAACTGACTGTCATGAACTGTTAAGGTTCCCGCATTTTTTTCCCTGAGGAAGGCATCTGATTAGCTGGATTATGTCATGATGGCACGTATACGTGTGATGCACTCGACGTAGAATGCACCACCTCTGTACATGCCACCATGATGTAATCCAGCCAATTGAATGCCATCCTGTGGGTATAAAACAGGGAACCTTGCTAATTCCTGACTGTCAGTTTCAGTCCCTGATGAAGATGATGGGGGATATCACTGCAAGATTGGAATGTAATCTGAATTTGACATTACAGGCAAACTGAGAAATTTTTATGTAATGACTCTGTCACAAAAAACTTAACTGGCAGACAGCTTGTTGGTTGTCATGCCCATGTAGAATGCAGCACAGTGGTTGCAGCTTAGGTTTTAGATGTCTGATTTCACAGGTATCTCTGCCTTTGATGAGATAGGTGATGCTTGGGATGGGACTGGAGTAGGTGGTGGTGGAGAGATGTATGGGACAGGTCTTACATCTAGGTCTATTACAGGAATATGATCTATGAGGCAAGGTGTTGGGAGCAGGAGCTAAGTAGGGATGGATGACAATATTGTGTAGGTGCAGTGGGCAGCAGAATACCACTGTGGGAAGAGTGGTAAGGACAATGGGAAAGACATTCCTCATTTCAAAAAATGGTTCAAATGGCTCTAAGCACTATGGGACTTAACAGCTGTGGTCATCAGTCCCCTAGAACTTAGAACTACTTAAACCTAACTAACCTAAGGACATCACACACATCCATGCCCGAGGCAGGATTCGAACCTGCGACCATAGCAGTCGCACGGTTCCGGACTGCGCGCCTAGAACGGCGAGACCACTGTGGCCGGCTTCCTCATTTCAGGTTATGACAAATGGTGGTCATCACCCTGAAGGAGAGTTTGAGTCAGTTGCTCCATTCCTGGATGGTACTGAGTCACAAGGGAACTACTCCTCTGAGACCAGATGGCGAGACTTTGGGACCACCCAATTCACTCCCCTGTTCACTTTCCAGAATTTCTTAGCCTCAAATCTTGCCTCACTATCAATCTCCAAATCCCTCAACATAGCAAGCTAACCTTACATCCGCAGAAATAACTGCAACATCCGCAGAAATAACTGCAATCCCTAACCTAAAAACTGGTCCTGGTCTTATAATCCCAGCTGCTGACAGAGACTCCACCACTTTGGTTTTGAACTGCAGGTATTATCTGGTGGAAGGAATCTGCCAAAGATCAGATTCATCCACCTACAAACCCTGCCTCAGTGATCCAATTCCAGAAATCTTGTAGGATCCCCAGTCTCTCCTCAAATCCTTAGGTCCATCCCAGAACCTCTTCTTCTCCTCACCCCTACCACTCACTGCACTCCTGTCTTCTACATACTTTGTGAAGTCCATAAATACAAACACCCTGGATGCACCATTGTGGCCAGTTACTTTGCCCCCACTGAGAGAATCTCTGCTTTCATAGACCAACACTTTCAGCCTATTACCCACAACCTACCCTCCTATATAAAAGACATCAACCATTTCCACCACCAATTCTCCACAGTTCCTGTTCCTTTACCACACTGTGTGTTGCTCATCACTATTGATGCCACATCCCCTTTACGCTAACATCCTCAATTCCTACAGCAAAAAATGGTTCAAATGGCTCTGAGCACTATGGGACTTAACTTCTGAGGTCATCAGTCCCCTAGAACTTAGAACTACTTAAACCTAACTAACCTAAGGACATCACACACATCCATGCCCGAGGCAGGATTCGAACCTGTGACCGTAGTGGTCACGTGGTTCCAGACTGTAGCGCCTAGAACCGCTCGGCCACCATGGCCGGCTCCTACTGCCTTACTGCTATTGAGCGGTACCTTTACCAATACCCAGCAGATTCCAAACCTGTGACTGCCTTCCTCGTCACCATGACCAACTATATCCTCAGGAACAATTACTTTTCCTTTGAAGGCATCACTTACAAACAAGTCCAGAGTATGAAAATGGGCACCTGCATGACACCAGCCTATGCCAGCCATCTAGAGGTTTCCTTCCCAACCCCAAGAATCCCAAACTGCTCACCTGGTCCAAATGCGCTGATGACGTCTTCATGATCTGGATTGATGGTGAGGACATCCTACCTACATTCCTCCAGTACCTCAAAACCCACTCCACCATTCACTTCACCTGGTCGTCCTCAACTCAATAGGCCACCTTCCTTGATATTGACCTCCACCTCAAAGATAGCTACATCAGTACCTCTGTCCATATCAAACCTACAAACCACCCATTACATACAAAGAAGTCCCTTCCGTACAGCCTAGACACCCACGGCTGTTGCATCTGCAATGTTGCGATATACGGTACCAAGGATCTCATTGAGATCTTCACAGACTGTAATTACCCTCCCGAACTTGTACAGAAACAGATCTTCCATGTCTCATCTCTCCAGTCGCTCACCATCTCCTGATGTTCGACCATTCAGTCAGAGAAACAAATTCCTCCTGTGACTTAGTGCCACCCAGGACTGGAGCAACTGAATCACATTCTCTGCCATGGTTACAACTACCTCTTGATGTGCCCTGAAATGAGTAATGTTCTTTCTTTCCACTCCTCCAACAGTGGTATTCTGCCACTCACTGAACCTACACAATGTCATCATCCATCCCTACTCAATCCCTGCTCCCATGCTGCTCCCCTCATGGCTTGTATTCTCGTAACAGACCTGTCCCATACATCTTCCCATTACCACCTTTTCCAGTCCAGTCACAAGCATCACCTGTTCCATCAAAGGCAGGGCTACCTGTGAAACCAGTCATGTGATCTACAAACTAAGCTGCAAACTCTGTGCTGCATTCTACTTTGACATGACAACCAACAAGCAGTCTGGCTACATGAGTGGCCACCAACAAACTGTGACCAAGAAACAACTGGACCACCCAGTTGCTGAGCATGCTGTCCAACACAACATTCTTAATTTCAGTGACTGCTTCACAGCCTGTGCCATCTGGATCCTTCTTACCAACACCAGCTTTTCTGAAACTTCCTGGCAGATTAAAACTGTGTGCCCGACCGAGACTCGAACTCGGGACCTTTGCCTTTCGCGGGCAAGTGCTCTACCATCTGAGCCACCGAAGCACGACTCACGCCCGGTACTCACAGCCTTACTTCTGCCAGTATCTTGTCTCCTACGTTCCAAACTTTACAGAAGCTCTCTGGAAACATCCCCCAGGCTTTGGCTAAGCCATGTCTCCGCTATATCCTTTCTTTCAGGAGTGCTAGTTCTGCAAGGTTCGGTCGGGCACACAGTTTTAATCTGCCAGGAAGTTTCATATCAGCGCACACTCCGCTGCAGAGTGAAAATCTCATTCATACGAGCTTTTCTGAATTGCACAATCAGGAATTCTCCCTGCAGTGTAGCCTATGTTCCCAAAATCCTCCCAGTATGAACCTTCTTTAGTCTCTGTCCATCACCCTCCTATGCCCTTCCCTGTTCTCACTCCATCACTACAAAGCCTTCTATCCACCTATGCCCCACAGTCTTTTATTTCTCTTTTTGACTTCTCTTCTTTTCTGCCCCCCCCCCCTTCCCTGCTCTCTGTCTAACCTCCTGACTGCAGCTAGCTGCCCTACCCTCTCCCCTCCTGATCCCCGTATGCTCTCTCAAGCAGTGCTTTACTATTCCCCAGTCTCACCATGCTATCCCTCCCCCTCCCCATTCCAGCCTCCTCTTTACTCCCACCACCCAGATTGCTTAACTTATTGTGTGCTGTTGCTTGCAGTCTGGCCTCAATAGCCAGAGACAGTGATAATGTGTGCAGTTTTGCATCTTTGAATGTGAGTATGTATGTTGTCTATTTCAGAAGAAGGCCTTTGGGCCAAAAGCTTACTTGTTTAAAAATTTGTTGTGCCTGTCTGCATCAACACCTCCTCTGTACGGTAAACAGCAATCTATGCTTCTGATAATTTTGTCAAAAATGTCATATTGTTTACATTAATCTTTGGTACATCATCATTCTACCAACAGTGGCTAAATATGAGCCTTTTAAAGAGATTCATTGTTCAGGGAATACAATGCGATTGTTTTATTTTATCTAATTCTATATCAGCTGAATAATTAGTGATGCCAGTATGTTTTGGTTTTGTTAAATACAATGTACATTTCAAGGCAAAAAGGTAAATTACTGCTCAAACTTCCATGTCCTACTCTTCCAAGTATTTGGGGTGGGGGGAATTGTATCAGTGGTCTGACTTTTGTGAGAGTGCTGTTGTCATCCTATCACTGCTTTTAGATCTGAGAGACATTTCTAATCAATACTGTAGCCTAACAATTTAATGTACTAATGTCTCCCATCTTTAAGTAGGGGAGGCGATGAATTCTTTTTTCTGAGATCCATATATATCCATTGTTGTTATAACAGTTGTTAATAATTTAAAAGAGAGTCATACGAGAGAATTGCATGACTTACAACGAAATTGAAATTTTATTACATTCTCATCTTACAATATTACCATGTTTTGTGTCTTGGATGTTTTTGAATATATGCTGAAAATTTATTATTTGCTGCTCTTAGGTCTGGTTAAACTTGGTGTTCACTGTGTTATGGGCAAGAAGGTAGCTATCAAAATCATCAACAGAGAGAAACTGAGTGAGTCCGTGCTTATGAAGGTAAGCAAACAAATATATTAATTCTCCTGATATACTTCAGTCACAACTGTGGTGTGGTGTAAGCTGATATACTTCAGTCACAACTGTGGTGTGGTATTAGACAACACAAAATCCACTTTTGTAGTTGCTATATGCCATCAGCACCAGAAATATTTTAGGTTTTTCCGCTTTGTGATTGGGATCTTCTTTCTATCACAGATAGACAGTTCATGGCATTTATTATGCAACAAACTCTGATATATATATATATTTTTTAGTTGTTCTTAGTAATTTTACCAGTTCCGCAGCAGCCACAAGCATTTGTGGTGTATGTGAATCTCTTCTGACTGATATAGTTTATTAGTGTTGCACAAACATTTCAAGTTTAACCAATATTCTTATTTATACTGTGATAGTATTCTGTCTTAAGTCTGTTGCTTTTCCTAATTCATAGTCCTACAGTATCACCTGTGTTAAGTAAGCAAGTAGTACACAAACCATTTATAGGCATATATGAAACATCAAAGTTTCTTTTTGTGTGCTTGGAATGAATTTGAATAAAAAATAATACACCAAATTGGTTTTGTGCAAGGTTATGATCTCTGTAACATTCAAATTTTACAGACATTTAGTTTAATGTGACCACTAACAGTATCATATGTTCAATAAAACATCCACACAACAGTACTTACATTACCCGAAAAGTTATTGTTCCTACATTAGTTTATGATCAAAGTAATACAACATAACATGTTTGTCAGTGGATTGCATATGTGTATATGTATGTTTTAAAATATAAGTAAGAGTAAACCTAAACTGATATTTCAACAAAGTAAACAGAGCAATAACTTGTATTATGATAAATATTTCTTAATTAAAACACTAATGTTTCTCTTATTTACCTTTCTGTTAAGGTCATATCTGTAAACAGTTGGGGCAAACTGACATTTCAAATCACTACTGAAAGTATAGGGAGTGACATGATTTGTTTTTACATTTGAGGCACAAGTTTCACATTTTCAAAAATGGCACTTCTTTTTTTTTTTGGATCCCGGGCAATGTCCAGCATCTTAGACTGTAGGTACCCAAAAGAAAACTTTGCATAGATTGAAGTCAGTTGAGTGGATGGGTCAACTGATGACATCAGACAGAGAGACTGAATGACCAGGAAACAGTTCTGTATAAACCAAGAATGAAGAATGTGGATTATGGCCTTTTTTACAATAATCACAGATTCACTGTTTTTAAAAAAATGTTTTGAGACTAGAACCACATTGTTTGCACAGCTCACTCATGTTGCTCATTCCAATTGACAGTATCATAAATAACTAACAATACTTCTCTGACCGTGTACCACAGCAGTGATACCTCTGTCACTCGAGGTCTTATCATTTTATCATTGCTGACAAGCAAAGTCATGGGAATCTTACTTGAATGCCTTCAGTATGGTGTAATCAGTAGCTGCTGCAAATTCATTGATGCTCTTTACAAAATGCATAATTCATTTTAAAAAAAAATGAAATTTTCTGTACTTCTTGTTATTTTCATTGAAAATGGGAAAGTTATTTGTGGTACTCCCTGTGGGAGAGAATTTTTTTGAGGCACAGAATAATACAACAGAGTAAAAGGTGGACTCATGAGTAATAGGCCTAATGCGTGAAGTAGACAACAGTGAGGAAAGTATAATTTACGGAAGTATACATTTTAGTGTTAGATGACACTTCGTTAGATAGACTAATAATGCCTGCTGCTACAGTAAATAAGGTCTTCATGAGTATGTTCCATCCTGGAAACACATGAAATTATACACCACAAAATTTTAGTGGATGTTTTCAGTGCTACATGAGAACTATTCAATTCGCCTATAGAAAAGTACAAAATGGTAGTTTGGTTCTTACCTGTCACAACTACTGTGGACATAATTATCAACAGAAGTTCAACATTCATAGTAAATTCTTACTTGAAGGGAAGGGGTAACAATAGCAATAATAATCACAATTTTACTATCTTATGGGATCTTGTCCAAAATAAATATGACTTACCTTGCAGTTCTGTGTATTTATATGGCATGTTTAATTAATTATGGTTATGATTGATTTGAGTCTACAGACATCCATTCCACAAAAAAGTTTGTGCCTTTCGTTTTCCAAGGCCTCAGCCATTTATCCTGTAGTATGTGTGATTACATCTGTAGGAAGACTGCTTCTCCACTGCCACTGACAAGAAAAACTCCCCATCACACCTCCCACAGATTTAATGGTAAGATGGCCCAGTGGACAGTCCATCAAAAACTGAACACAGGTCAAGCATGAAAACAGCCAGGAACTGTACTGAACTATGATAAAAGAAGCAAAATCAGAGAATGAATGAACCAAGCTCAACCTATGCAGCACTTAGTAAGTTTCAAGAGTCAAATGGTTGTGTGGTCACAGTGTTGAACTGCAAAGTGGGAGATCTGTGTTTGAACCTCCCTTGTGCTCCCTCCTCCCCCCCCCCCCCCCTTCTTTTTTCCAACAAAATTATGAATTGACTGTCTGGTCACTGACAGGTCTGTTTGCTGTTTCAGATTTGTGTCTGCGTTGTGGTGCAATATCCATTTGCAACAGGAAGGTGTACAGAAGGGACCTCCAGATTTACGTTTCCCCTATTTGTTTTAGACATGTACCACATGTTATGAATCATGCCTTCCATTTTGAAAATTTTTACTCTTGATTTCCTTTGTTGTAACTTAATTCACATCCATTTATTTGTTATTTTAATTTCTGTGAGAGATCTGTGTGTCATCTCACCTGATCTCACCATTCGTCTCATTTGCTTATGATGGTAATACTTTCTTTCCACATTATTCATATTGTATTACCAACACATAGTATGACAACTGCCAACTCTGCAGAGGGACGACAGACACGCAATACCTGGGTGGTCAGTTCATAACTTTGTGGGGGGAAGAAAAAGAAGAAATGAGGTACAAGGGAATTAGAATATGGGTTTCCTGCTTTGCAGTCCAACACCATGACCACACAACCACAATGATGTGACTCTTAAGATTTGCTCTTAGGCTTGGACCATTCATTGATTCTATTTTGCTTCTTTTTTCACAGCTCAGTACTCCTTCTTCCTGTTTTCATGCTGGATCAACGTTCAGTTTTTGACAGACTATACAGTAGGCCACTTTACTACTAAATCTGAGAGGGTGTGATGGGGGGTTTCCCTCATGAGTTGACAGAGCTAACTGAAACATCTCACCATATGACAACACATTTCTAGGTTGAAAAATGATCATAAGTAATACATTATGGCATATATTAGTTATGAAAGCAGTCATTTTTTCATTCCTTGTATGTTACTTTTGTAATTGGTTTTGTAGCACTAAGGTTTCAGTAACACAAGTTTTATTGTAAAATCTAAACTGAAAATGAATTTATTATTTAAATCCAAAGTTTTGACCTCATATGCCCTTATAATGGTTATTGTCTTTCTTTATTTCACAGTAAAGTTACTCCTTTTTCATAAGGCTTATTTTTTCATCCCTTATTCCCCTCAAATCTAAACTGCCTTTTTTTCACACCTAAGTAGGTAGAGCTAAACATTTTCTTGAGAAATTTTTATGTTCATTACAGAGTATGAAACAAGAGAGAAAATCAGATGATTTGAAATGGTGACTGACACATGTGATGATAATTAAAGCAGATATTTCATATTCCTAGCGCACCATATGTTACTATCTTATTTACATTACTGTAAGCAAACCGGCCGGCCGAAGTGGCCGCGCGGTTCTGGCGCTGCAGTCTGGAACCGCGAGACCGCTACGGTCGCAGGTTCGAATCCTGCCTGGGGCATGGACGTGTGTGATGTCCTTAGGTTAGTTAGGTTTAACTAGTTCTAAGTTCTAGGGGACTAATGACCTCAGCAGTTGAGTCCCATAGTGCTCAGAGCCATTTGAACCATTTGTAAGCAAACCATGGACACAGTCACTGTATTTAGTTACATTTTAATTATCAGGAAAAACTGTTTTATTAACCAAAGTTACTGTAATAAAATTTGTCACACTTTTAAAAATATTCCAAGCTATCAGCCACAAGCCGACACTATGAAACATTTTATCATGTTTTGATCACCCTTGGCATGCTCTCTGCAAGATGATCAGGGCACTTCTGCTCAAGCAACAGCTTCAGTGGCAATCCTCCAGATGAGGTGGCATCCTGCAGTGTCACACTGCAGGTTTTGACTAGTCACAGTCACATTCAGTCTTTCAAGGTGATAATGTATGGGCACAATGTGCCACCTCAAAAAAGCACACACACCAACTATGCAGATGATGAGGGTAGTCCAGAATTTTTGAGCAGTTTATATGAATATGAAACAGTCATAAATCAATGTAATCAATTATATCTTCAGCCTGCTTTGAGATTTTCTTTTGGAAGCAATCCCAGTTCCCAGTATATATTCTGTGTTTGTACCTTCAAAGATTTAACTTCTATGTATTCCTCTTTCAGGTGTCAGCTGCAGTTTATAAATTAGTTGTCAGTGCAAACACCATGCTGTAATGATTATTTTGTCATTTTAGGTTGAGAGAGAGATTGCCATAATGAAGCTGATTGACCATCCACATGTTCTTGGTCTGTCTGATGTCTATGAAAACAAGAAATATCTGTAAGTAATGAAAATAAAGAGAAGATATATTTTGTTTCAAGTTTTGCAAATCATATCACTATCATGTTAGTCCTATCAAAGTACAAATGCAGTGGTAGATATTTATTTTACTAATATTTTTAATCTAACACACTAGCCTCTTAACTGACATCAAATAACCATAACTTTCTACATTAAACATATTTATTAACAGTAATAATTTTGGGGAGCATGGAGTAATATTTATATTTTTGGTAACAGCATAGTTTAGAATTTGCAGTACCTATCAACAACATTAAGCACAAAAGCATCTGCAAAGCAAGAAAGTCAGAGACTTGATAAAATTTTCTTGTGTACGCTCATAAACATATATATTTTTTGAAATTATAACAATAATCAGGACTTCAGAAAGATCCATCTCTGCAGTACTGAAAATAAAGATGTGTTGGTGTAGCACCTGGAAACTGTTCTATTTTATGTCCTTACTTTTTCGGGGTAGTGTCATGTTTTCTTCCAGGATTACAGTAATCATCTTTTACACATGGCATAAGACACAGAGTCATAGCTATTAAGCTTTAATTTATTCCAGTAACAATGTAATTTTTCCATACAGCTTATCACGTAATTTAATTTATCAATAAAAATAATTGGCTTTTCTTTTAAAATGTGATATAATTGGACTAATAAAAAATCAACTCACCAAGTGGCGTCAGGAGAAAACATCCAGAGCGAAATTTTCACTCTGCATTGCAGTGCAGGTAAAAAAACTTTCTGGCAGATTAAAATTGCATGTAGGACCAAGACCTTTACATTTCGTAGGTAAGTGCTCTACTGACTGAGCTATACAAGCACAATTCACAACCCCTTCTCAGAGCTTCACTTCCACCAGTACCTTGTCTCCTACCTTTCAAACTTCATAGAAGTCCTCCTGCGAAACTTGCAAGACTGTCACTCCTGGAAAAGGTCCTGGGTTTGAGTCTTGGGCCAGTACACAGTTTCAATCCTCCAGGAAGTTTATATCAGCACTCAATCTGGCGCAGAGTGAGAATTTCACTTTGGAAACGTCCCCCTGCCTGTGGCTATAACCCGTCTCTGCAGTATCCTTTCTTCCAGGGGTGCTAGTCTTGAAAGTTTTGCAGGAGACCTGTGAAGTTTGGAAGGTAGGAGATGATGTACTGGGGGAAGTAAAGCTGTGAGGCTGGACCGTGAGTTGTTTTGGCAGCTCAATCAGTGGAGCACTTGCTCATGAAAGGCAGAGGTCCCAAGTTCGAGTTTCGGTCCGGCCCACAGTCTTAATCTGCCAATAAGTTTCATCAGAAAACATATATAAAGAGTAAATAAATGTGCAGGCTTTTGGAGCCAGTGGCTACACCTATTGGGAAAAGGGTTGAAGGGGAAGGAAGAGGGATGAAGGAAAAGGACTGGTGAGGTTTAGGAAATGGGGAGAATTCGGAAAAGTCATCCAGAACCCTGCCTCAGGGGAAACTTACCTGACAGGATGAGAATACATAATATTGCTCTTGCAGCAATCAACACTTCTTATGTAATCCTCTTTTCATTCTTTGTTGTTGTCTATATTGATCAAAATGTCTCTGTTTTCACATTAAGTGTGATTTTGCTCAATTTACCTGTACTATCTGTATTAACCAACATCTCGGTCCTATGCTTTTTCTAGTAACGATATCTGCGCACTTATATGAGTCCACTGTTATTTATGAATTTGCATGTAGCACTTCATTTATGGTTTTTCACTGATTTATTTGCAAATTTGACAGCACTTTCCTTCCCGACCTGTCACTTACTTTGTTTCTATCTTATTATTTCATTTTTTTGGTGCATTTGTTTCTCACCAAACCATACTGATTGACTGTTACTGCTATTTCCAGTATTCTTTCATTTCCCAAGTACAGTAGATTCCATTTTTTCCACTGATTTCCTTTTTCTGTTTGCTGTGTTTTTAAACTTTTGTCTGTTTTCATGTCTTTTCCATGACATTTCTCTTGCAATTTATTGTTGTAAATTTTTACTGTCATAATTTTTTTGTATCTTATAGCCCACTTTTCTAGTAATAAATTCACACCCACTCTTCTGTACTTGGGCACTAATTACCTCCTCTGTACTCCTCACTTTTCTCATGATTTTTGTACAAATTTTTCTATATACTTCCAACTTCCTGTTTTTTTGTGTGCTTGTCTTCCTTCTTTCTCTTGTTTTTCCCACTCTCATTTTGTTTTGCCACTCCCATAATCACGAATACTCCAAACCCTCCTCTGTTGACATGATGAATCTCATCACATATTTTATTTGGTCCTTTCAAAAATGTGCTTTTCCTCTATCAAAATTGAGGTCTCACATTCCTAACCCTCCTCTCTTGACATGATGACTCTCATCACATATTTTGTATGATCTTTTCAAAAATGTGCTTTGCTCTATCAAAACTAAGGTCTCACATTCTGTTTCCTGGAATCTGCCTGTCCTTAGCAGTTATCCTAACATTTAATGTCCTTATTTCTGGATGTTATCCAACTTCACCACCTTCTTTTACAATTCCAAGTGTAGCAATCTCTTGCAATTAAGCAGCTAATCTGTGACCTATATGTCTTATTTGCCATTTTCCACTCCACCAGATTTCTCACCTTCTACATAATTCTGTAGTTACCTGCCCTTTATGTTTCCTTGGATGGTATCATCTGCCAAGCTAAATTCAAACTGCAGCAGGTCAGAGTTCACCTCAAAAAGCTGTTCTAAGTGGTATTTTCCTTCCTGTCACTCTGCAGCTCCATAAATAACCACACTATCAACCACCACTCCTCTCTCACAAACTGAGCTTTGCCAACCTTATTAACATATCCTGGATTTCACCACAGACTTCCAGATCATAAGAACCAGCCACAATAGTACAATATTCTCAGTCTTTTATCTAAGGCACTCTCTCCTCCTGACTTTTCTGTGCTATCCAAAGATATCACTTTCAGCTCAAAACGTGCTGATTTGGTGAAGATCCTACTTTTTTTCATGCTGGATTGCAGAAGGATGGTGTAGGTTATCTTCAATCAGAAAAAATTCCCAACAACTAGTAATAAAATGATATTTATTAAATATGAAGAAATACTCAACTTAAATGATGCTTCTTAGGTGTTTGAAATTATTACAAGTCCTCTAAAATATTAAAATCCTGTCACTGTTCCTCTGAGTAATGCCTACATAGAGTCCAGAGCTGGCCCAGGATGACTATATAGCCTAAGTATCAGAGACAATGGACTAACACTGCAGCTTGTACACATGGCAGTAACTGGAGACTGTACAAAACTCAGTGCACTGAAGAGAACTGTCTGCCTTTGCTCAGTGCTCCAGTATTTAATGAGGCATCAACCAGTCACTATCCACACATGTGAAGCCCATGGGTTGGCAACTGCAGCCCCTGATGAACCTTGGTATAGTTTGTACTGCCAACCCATATAGCTACTGCACTATGAATTTTTTTGAGTGTTGTTTATCTATTGTGGTGTGGTATAGAGTGCTGCAATGCTCAATGTTTGACCTGTCACGGCTTGCCTGTTGATGGGGCCACCGAGCCGCTTGTGTCCGGCCCCATATGACTTGGCTCAGTCATGTACTTGCCCCATGTCTGTTTTCTGGATTCCAGACATGTGGATAATTGAGCATGACTGGTCACTGCTGATGTCTCACCTTGCCTCTCCCCGAGTCACTGCACTGTACTGTAGAAATCCAATGCCTCTCTGTCTCTCTCTCTCTCTCTCTCTCTCTCTCTCTCTCTCTCATACACACACACACACACACACACACACACACACACACACACACACACACACAATGTATTTATCTCTGTCTCTCTCTCTTTTAATACAAAAGCAACGTTACCAAGAACCGGTACGTGACGCAGGTAAATTCATAAAGCACTGGGAAAGTAAAATGATATTTCAATACAATCACAGATAGAAGACGAGTCTCATTTCCAAACAGAAGATATATCTTTTCTTTCATTGATAGGAAACAGTAAATAAGTGCTGTCCCTGTAATCTAGAAGACAACCATCTTCATAAAGAAAGCATGCAAAGAACATTAAACATTTACAGACATAACTTGTCATACTTTTCACTTATTTGCAACAGAAACAAAATTATAGTTATTGTTGATCAGCAGTAAATTACTAACGCGTTCCAAATTTAATTGGCTGCGGTGATTTGTTAGTAACATACTGGCTTTACTAAATCTTCTTTCAATAGGTGTGCTTGTTGCTGGGATACATAAAATACATCTTGCAACTGCAGCCAGGCCTGGCAGATCTGTTTCATGTCTGCTCCACCATTTTAAGATGTCATCATCATCTCCAGGGTGCATTAAAATGTAGAGATCTACTTCATCTGCTGTGGATGGTCTGTTGTTCCTCCATCCCTTGAAATGATCTCTCTTTCTGGGTGGTGATGAAAAATACTTTAAGGATCTATCATAATAAATAAAAGAGACAAGTAATACAGAACTGAAGTGGAAATCGTCAATACGTTCCCATAAAAATGAGGTGTTTTACGTTAGTGAAATATTATACAAATTATAACATTCCCATTTCTCTATAATACACTATCCACTAACTATGCAAAAATGATTATGTTAATGATTGCATGTTGTACCTGTGTAAGTAGCACACATTTGTCGCAAATTGCTAAGAATTTCCTGCTTTTCATTTATTTCAAGCATATTAAGATCACAGTAAACAGCCAAAGAAACGTAGCAATTTTATGTCTGGAAGTGATCACAATCTTCTCACAAACGAAAGTCAAGGCTAGGTTTTTAATCCTTTGTACCGCCTGTTAAAAAATACATATCTGTTAGTACACATCAATTACGCTAGTTAATTATAAATCTATCGTGTATCATAATGAAACAGTGCTTTTAACTGCAGTAATTACTCACTTGTCAGTCAGTGTCATTGACACTGCCAATTTGTTGCAGTTTGTGAAGCCAAAGAAGAACTAACTGGACTGTCAGTTCTTTTTTGCATTCTAATTCATCTGTGGCCTATTTAACTGGTCTCAGAAAATGCGCAATTTTTCCTGCAAGCTCGTTGTCATATCCTTGCAAGCAGAGTCCTTTTCTGTCACCAAAACAGCAACTTCATTATACTGACTGTGTAAGGATTTCAGCATAGTGTACAAGCTGTTCCAGCATGTGCAGACCTCTTGTTTCAATGATGATTTCAAAGAAGAGCAGAGGCCACTTTTCTTAATGTACCTTACAATGCATTTTGCAGTATTTATTGTTGATGCAATGTTCGGGGCAAGATTTAAGAAGAAGTTATCTTCATCGAAAGTATGACTAAGTGCTGTGTTTACACAATGAGCAGCACAAGGAATCCTTTCATGATTTTCCAAAGCCTTTATTACATTGACACCCTGGTTGGAGACAAAAACAAAACTGTGCAACATGTCCGGCAAAATGTCTGAATCAGCCATCCTCTCTTTAATTTCTTTCATAATATTTACTCCTGTCTTCTTAACGTCCGGGAATTTTGTTGTAAATAAAACATTGTTCACAAGAGACCAATCTGTGTTAATATAATGTGTTGTAAGCGTCAGATAGTGCACCTGATTATGCGAATCAGTCCACTGTCGCAGAATATGTTTTATTAACAACTTCTGCAATAACAGAAGGCATTATGCTGTTTCGTATTGCAACAGCTTGTTCTTTGACATGTCTGCTTATAGTAGAGGGATGTGGCACGACATCTGCCACGTTAACTTCTCCATAATGTGCACCTAGATGTATTAATTTTTGGTGTAGTTCTCTGAAACCTTCACTGGAAACAGCATTAAAAGATCTCATATCTTTAGCACACATTGCAACACACTTTGCTGTAATACTATTTTTTATTACTGTCAGTATTCCTGAAGGAGCTGTATCTTTGCGAGGTTTCTTGCAACTGTTTTTCTTTAAATGAGTGGTTCCTGACTGTAAACACAATAGTGTTGAGCAGTTTATGCATGATACGTACCCAGTAGATGCACTGTTTTCATCTACAACCAGCAGAAATGTACTCCATACTTGGCTTTTTAGACCTTCCCATTTCTTCAATGAGTAAACATTGGTTTCAATCTTATGTCTTACTGCACTGGCTTCCTCACACTGCATGGTTACAAAGAGAGACATGCCACAAATGAGAAGCCCGTACTGGCTGGAGTCTCACACGGATAATGACACATGTAATGTGTTTGAAGTTATGTGCTACGTATTCGGTCATGGCTTCTATGCTCGGTCACTAGGACTAGTGCGGGCAGCCTATCCAGTTAGGGTGTGCTTGCCCCATCTCGTATTTTGTGTTCGCTTACTTGGTCGTGCAGAACTCTAGTGTGGTACTCCCTGGAATGGTGAGTACCATCACCACACTTCACACATAGTCCATAATAATCATACACACACTGAAAATATCACTTTGCAACCCAGTCCCAAAACCTTTCCAACAGCAAACACTGAACTCCAGGCCCTTTGTTTCTTAAAAACTGATGACTCCATGATATCCTCCCAGCAGACAAGGTCTCTACTACTGTGGTACTTGACAGATGGGAGTATGTAAGTGTGGGTCTACACCAGCTGTCTGATACCTCTATGTACAGCATCTACCATCAAGATCCCATCCCTGTGACAGAAACTGATCTGCAGTCCCTCCTTAAAACCTCAGGCCTCTCACAAGGACTAACACCCCGATTCATAGAACTTCTCACCCTACCCAAACCATGCACTTCCACTTTTTACCTTCTTCCTGCCACAGGCACTGTGAGCAGTAAATTAATTGGGGGGGGGGGGGGGGGGGGCGGCTCAGTAGGCAGGGTATAGATCACAAGGGCATCCCCTTGAAAGAAGTTGAAAAAATTAGGACCTAAACCCAATTTTGGAAGCATTCTAGATGCCTCAACAATATATTTCAGTAACAATTAAAACTCCTAAAGTGAGCCAATTTAAGCCTAGATCATAACTTATTTTACCATTACAAAGTATCAAAAAGTTATACAATATTAACATTTAAATTTATCAACAGTGTGTGTATGATTATTATGGATTATGTCATAAATAATTGAGGAAACTATTTCAAATTGAATAGTTTCTCAAAGCAAATTGTGCTTGAATTTCATTGGAAACTAGTTAGGTATCGACACTGCCTCAACAGGTCTTTTTCATTAGTCCATCTCCTTCTCCCCCCTCTTTGTACATCTACTTCTTTACCCTCGTTGTACACCTCCTTAGCCCTCCTCCCTGTCCGTCTCCTTCTCCTCCCTCTTTCTGTCCATCTCCTCCACTCCCACTGTCTATCTCACACTGCCCCTCTCCCTATCCATCTGCTCCTTTCCACTCTCTCTGTCCATCTCCACCTCCTCCTCTCTCTGTCTGTAGTCACCTCCCCTCTCTCTCTCTGTCCATGTCCTCTTCCCTTTCTCTGTTTATTTCCTCCTCCCCATCCTTCTGCCCATTTCCTCCTCTATCCTCTATCAGTCCATCTTCTCTGCTGACCACTCCCTTTCCATCTCCTCCACTTTCTTTCCTCTGTCCGTGTGCTACTCTCCATCTCTCTGTCCATCTCCTTCTTTTCCCTCTCTCTGTCCATTTCCCCTTCTCCTCACTGTGTCCATCTCCTCCTCCCTCATATTTGTCTCCATGTCCTCTCTCTCCCTCTCCTCAGTCTGTCCATCTCTCTGCCTTCTCACCTTCGCTCCAGTAGGAAGTTGCTGGTTCTTACCCCCCCCCCCCTCCCCCCCAAGTATTTGTTTCCAGATAGTAATAGGTGTACCACATTTGGTAGAAACTGATCCAAGGGTTTAGGAGGAGCTTTTAGCCACAGATTTGCCCAAGTATGCATGTGTCACATATATATTTTGTATTTATCTAACATATTTCACACATTTTTGTACACGTATTTCACCTGTATCTATAGCAAATTCCATGATAAAGTTTTAATTTCATGCAGCTCAAACTTTGTGATGATATATTTCCTGAAAAATGTGTTACACAATGATATAATTTTGCAGGTACATTCATTGGTATATTTGGATACTATGTGCAAAATGTTCTGCAAATAGAGGTTATAGTAAAGATGTAATAAATTAAAATTCGCACATATTGCACCAGTTTTCATGCATCTCAGTGTTTATTAGGTCATATCTCCTGAACTATTCTAATATAATTTTGTAGAAACATTCAGTGAGATATGTGGGCACTGTACGTAAAATTTGTTACGAATAGAGTTAGAAGAAAAGAAGAAATAAATGCAACTGTCTTGCATGATGTGACAGTTTATCAAATATCTTAGGGTTTATGACATCATTTCTCCTGTACTATGTCTTATACAATTATATAATTTAGCAAGTTAAGTCAGTAGTGTATGTGAATACTGTCTGCAAAACATGTCATGAATACAATTAGTAGTAAAGAAATAATAAATCAAAAAACCATGTCTCATGCGACAGTTTTGATACATGAACAGCAAAAATGTAGTAGTGATAAAATTTTCTACTTTTATCATTTTTTCAAGCTTATCAGCAAGAAAAAGTTTCATAAAGGTTTTGAATTATGTGTACAGTTCATTCTAAGTCACTATGTGCTCTCATTCTGAAATACTGGATGGATGAAGTCTGCAAATTTGTGCATAATGAGCTACACTACTTTTTCACACCCACAGTCTCCCCTTTCACAGGTAGGTAGTTCTTACCCCACAGTGATTCTTTCCAGCAGTAAGCGATATGCATACCATGTTAGGTTGAAATCAGTCCAATGGTTATGATGTGGTGTGGAACATACATAAGTACTTATGTACATTTTAATAACATTTATTTTTACAGTTTAATTTAGTTTATTCTTCTTCTTCATCATCCTTTCTTCCTAGACTAAAGTCTGTTACCTTGCGTACCTGAGGTTCTCAATTGTAATCTACCCACTCCTTCCTAGTTGCAGCTACTGTCCACAATAAACGAAGTCTTTTATGAAAAATTTGAGAGGAGTGAAGATTACAATAAACTTTCTAGTTTACTTAGCTTTCTATGTAGAGTAGGTCCAGTTCTTCTTGTCTAGGGGTCTGATTCTTGAAGCTGAAATTATCACATTTTAGGTCCACATGATTGAATTTATCCAAATAAATTTGAAGATTGTTGCTGCAGAATTTCTGTTGTTATGTTAATATACATTTTAGTATATCATACAGTCTTTTGAATTTTCACATTAATGGAGCCAAAATTAAATTGTTTGTCCAAAATACAAAAATACATCTGATCACATCAGAGGCATGCTTACTACTACTTCACTCTGCGATAATAATCTTATTCCATAAAGTTTACAATTTTTCTTGACAAATGAGTTTCTATTAATTTTGATTATTATTTCATAAATGAATCCAGAAATAAACCAGTAAACAGTACTAGATTGCATAATAAATAATAGAAAATTAAGTGTACCAAATAATTTGTAATTTCAAATGTTTCTAAAAAATAATTTTAACTGTACATTCAGAGCTAGTACTTATCAATTGTAACATTGAAAATAAAGTAATTCCTTTTCATAAATTTTATTTTGAAATATAACATATTGTGTATAAATTTATACGAGTTTTCAGAAAAGCACTCGAGATAATATTGACCCGTCCAAAATTTGACAAATAATACTGGCATTGACAACTACTGTTAAGGAAAAGTAATACTAGAGGAGGATGTCCTGTTACACAGTCCATCCTTTCCTTGGACAGCTGATATTTTTTTTACCAGCTGGTGATTTATTTCTTATGATTTTTGTAATCTGCCATTCATCCATCCTGTCTATGTGTTTGTGCATTCTTTTTTATTTTTCGAACATTAAAAATATTTTTAAAAACAGAAACAAAAAACTATGAAAACAAGGGATAAAAACTTAAGTATTTAAAAATTCAGAAATGATAAGCGAATCAAGCGAGGTGGCGCAGTGGTTAGCACACTGGACTTGCAATTGGGAGGACAACAGTTCAATCCCGCATCCAGCCATCCTGATTTCGGTTTTCCGTCATTTCCCTAAATTGCTTCAGGCCTTCCCTAATCCAATTAGACTGATGACCTCACTGTTTGGTCTCTTCCCCCAAACAACCCAACCCAACCCATGATAAGTGAAATATGGTGTCAAGAGTATAAGGCACAATAATTATATAAAGTTCAATCTAAAGTGATTGAAATACATTTCTCCTGTTGTCAAGATTGGATATAAATATACTAGCAACATTTATAAAATCTACTTGGTTCAACAACATCTAGGGGACACTGCAAACTGCTATGTGAATGAGCTCTTCTATGGCATTATTGAAGGCAGATAGTTCTTCAGTCGTCAATAGGAATCTGCTTCACTGCTTGAGTCGGGGTACACAAGCTCAAGTCTTACTAATGCTTGAACATTAGCAAATAACTCGTGAAGTTCTTTTTTCATAGTAACCAAAACATCTTTCATGTCTTTCAGGCATTTTATGTTGTATCATAGACAAAAGAGTTGAAGTTCTGTTTTCAGAGATTTAACATTGATATCCAGACACAGAGCTAGCACATCATGCTCTTTTTCCTCCATCAACACTTTTTCCAAGAAAACCTGTTTCTTCATGCCAGGTTGATCAAGTATTCAATATTTAAACACTCGCTCAGCTGTATCAATGATTCTGATGGGTAAATTGCTAGTTTATTATAAACTTCTTGCAGGGAAGATTCAATGAAAAGTAATATACACTAAAGCAGCAAAGAAATTGGTATAGGCATGCATATTCAAATACTGTAGTATGTAAACAGGCAGAATGCAGCACTGTGGTCAGTAACACCTACATAAGACAAGTGTCTGGCACAGTTGTTAGATCATTTACTGCTGCCTCAATGGCAGGTTATCAAGATTTATGTGACTTTGAATGTGGTGTTATAGTCTGTGCACTAGCAATGGGACACAGCATCTCTGAAGTAGTGATGAAGTGGGGATTTTCTCATATGACCATTTCATGAGTGTACCGTGAATATCAGGAATCCGGTAAAACATCAAATCTCTGACATTGCTGTGCCTGTAACAAGATCCTGCAAGAGCAGGACCAACAGTGACCAAAGAGAACTGTTCAGTGTGACAGAAGTGCAACCCCTCTGCAAATTGTTGCAAATGTTAATGCTGGGCCATCAACAAATGTCAGCGTGCAAACCATTCAACAAAAAAAATCATCGATATGGGGTTTTGGAACTGAAGGCCCATCTGTGTACCCTCGATGAGTGCATGACACAAAGCTTTATGCCTCGCCTGGGCCTGTTAACACCGACATTGGACTGTTAATGAGTGGAAATATGTTGCCTGGTCAGATGAGTCTCATTTCATGTTGTATCAAGCAGATGGACAAGTACACGGGTATAGAGACAGCCTCATGAACCCATGAACCCAGCAGGTTACCAGGGGACAGTTCAAGCTGGTGGAGACTCTGTAATGGTGTGAGGCATGTGCAGGTGGAGTGATATGGGATGTCTGATACATCTAGATACAACTCAGACAGGTGACACATTTATATGCATGCTCTCTGATTATCTCCATCCATTCAGGTCCATTGTGCATTCCATCAGACTTGGGCAATTCCAGCAGAACACTGCAACATCCCACATGTCCAGAATTGCTACAGAGTGGCTCCGTGAATACTCTTCAGTAATTGATTTCAGACAGAACGTGATCACCTTCAGACCATTGTGCAGCATGATGATGGGCAGCAGCAGTGAACAGAACAGGTACCTTGGGTGTACAGATGTCAGCTGTGAACGTACAATACCTGCTCGACCATTGATATTCCTCATTATAAATGTCCTCACAGTTACTGAAACCATTCTTAAATTCCATTAAACAAGGTGCTCTAATACACTGTGGTGGTAAAATTTAAAATTGACTACTTTGCCTTTAAAGGGCAAACGTACAAACTGACTAGGGGCGTGGCCATGGAAACCGGGATGACTCTTTCCAATGCCGACCTTTACATTAGTTGCTTGGAGGGAGCTTTTCTGGGATCCATAAGCCTTCATCCCTGGTTTGGTTTAGATACATGGATGACATCTTTGTCTACAGACTCATAATGAGGCTAAACTGTTAAAATTTTTAGAATTGCTAAATACATTCTCCCATTTAAATTTCACATGGTCGTATCCCAAATCCCATGCCAGTTTCTTTGATGTTGACATCCTCACTGGGTATCAGCTATACACTTCCATTCACATTAAACCTACCAACAAACAACAGTACTTAAATTTTGACAGTTGCTAACCTTTCCATGTCAAATGTTCCCTCCCGTACAGTCTTGGCATTTGAGACAAGAGTATTCATTCAGATGCAGGCTCTTTACAACAGTACACCACCAGCCTAACCTCAGCCTTCACTGCATGTAATTACCTCACCACCTAGTTCAAAAGCAGATTTTTTAGGCCCTCATATCTAATATTTGTACTGCTGATCCCTCCAAGAGTATACCTCTCATTACTCTGAATATTGTAATCTTGAAAGTTTTAATCAACTACTTTGACAAAGCTATGACTTCCTAAAATCTTACCCTGAAGTGAGGTCCATTTTGCCTAAAACACCAAAAATAACTTTGCAGCATTGCTCCAATTTCCACAAAGTCCTTGTTGTACACTACGTTCCTTTTGCACCAGTTTTACTACCCAGCAGTTCCTACCCCTGTGGCCATCCCCACTGTAAGACTTGCACTCTTCTGCCTTCAGCTATTCCAGCTCTGTAGCTGACAAAACATACACTATCAAAGGAAGAGCCATTTGTGGAACAACACGTCACGTACCAGGTGTTATGTAAACACTGTTCAGACTTTTACATTGGTATGATTCCATCAAGTTATCAGTTAGGATGAATGAACATGGGCAGAGGGCATATACTGGCAACCCACATTATCCCGTTGCAGAGCATGCTCTACAACATGACAGTCGTGACCTCGGTGCATGTTTCACCAAACGTGCCATCTGGATTCTTCCCCCAGGAACCAGTTTCTGAGAACACTGCAGGTGGGAACTGGCATTACAATATGTCCTTGGTTCTCACTACCCTCTTGGCCTTAATTTATGTTAATTTCTTCAGTCTCAGCGTTCCTTCTCAGTAACTATCCCTTTCTTCACATCATTTTAGTTTCCTATTTCGTTTGTTTCCTGACCTGATTATTTTCTTCCTGCCCTCCACCTCTACTACATAAAGTGCACTTAGCTTTCTGCTGTTATTAAGTCTTGCACAGTGTTTTGCAGTGATCTGTGTCTTGATTATTACCCCATCTTCCTCCTTTAAGCTCTCAGGTTTTCAAACCTCATCTAGTGCAGTCCCCAACAATCAGTATTTCCTTCTCATTTCATGTGGGATAACTCTCCCATGACCCATGGATCTGGACAGCTTTTCCAAACTCTCCCCATTTCCTAAACCTTGCCAGTTCATTTCTCTTATCCCTCTTACATCCTCTTCAACTCTTCTGCCCAAAGAAGGAGCCACTGGCTCCAAAAGCTTGCACTTAATTTGACCTTTATATATGTTTTCTCCTGTCACTGCTTGGTGAGTAGATTTCTTATCTATTCAGTTATATTATATTTACATAATTTAATTTACTATAGTCTGATCATCAGATAGCTAACATGCCTAAAAACTGAGTGTGATAAGTATCATAAGTGTTAGTCCAGAATCAGAGGATGCTTTAAGGAAAGGAGGCAAAGTGTTGAGTTCAACATGCCATGTTACATGCTACAACCACTACAGCAGGAGTTGCTGCAGTTCACATAGGCTTCTTTTATTGACTCTCTCTCTCTCTCTCTCTCTCTCTCTCTCTCTCAGTGGGCTACTTGACTGCACATGGAAGAGTTTTGCTTGTTGGGATAACTTCACACTCTTCCCATTTTGCTCCTCTTTCTGTCTCATTTTCCTTGGTTCGCTCATCCTCTCTCCCTCTGGTTACACCATCTCAGCCAACCACTCCACAGTTGTGTTATTGTATTAGAATAAAGTGTAGCCCTCACCCTCCCACTTTGTGGATATGGCAGGGGAGGGGAGACGAGAGGTCAGGAGAGAGGCTTAACTCCATGGTTATGTGCCTATCTATTGCACAATGATTTCTTTATCTATTGAATACTTGTGTTTTCCGATATGATTTTTACTATTCCAGGTGGAATTTTGCAGTATCTTTATAAGTAAAAATATTCGCTGATAATTTCATTATTAATTGTAGTAACAAGTTGTCATTTAATATAGCAACTATCAACAGTGCTAAGATGTGTCTGAAAATGCTGTGCACTGCAACTCGTGATGTCCAAGTAATCTTTTCCATACTACCTTGAACAGCAGACACAAGTTCAAAGCACATACTGTCAAATCATGCGGCTGCCTTATTAAATATTTATGAGAAATCACTGTTAACTTTAAATGTGAAAATTTTAAGTTAAGTTTGAAAATACTACAACCAACCACATTTATGCAATACAATGCATCTTTTGGAAATGCATGCATCATAATCAGAATAACGCAAGCATGCAATATCATATTGAGCTTCTGATACCAGGCAAGTGACTTTCAAGTACTACGTCTGACCTGTATGGGAACATACATATCAGCACAGGTAATAGGAACATGGTTGATGACATATGGAAGTTTGGGTCTGGCCATGAGTCATGCATGGATAGGCAAATGGCAAGGCAACTGCTCGCAATAAGTGGGAAATCCAGGTTCGAGTACTGGTCCAGCACAAATTGTCATTGTCATCATTCCAGTCTACAACTGATGATCATCCTTATTCACAATTGTGAATTCATTTAATTGTTATTGTCATCATTCCGGTCTACAACTGATGGTCATCCTTATTCACAATTGTGAATTCATTCAATGCAGCCACATCTATTGTTCTTAACATGATGTGGAAAGAGAAAATAGAAATTTGTATTTTCAAATTGGTCTCAGAACTGATGTTAGATAATATGATGATAAAAAATGTAAATCTTATGCTTAACAGGATCTGAGGCATATCTCTCTGCTCCTTTTAAAAATGAAAAAAAGTAAAAGACTGATACTAGGCAGTACATTAGTAAAATAAAGCCAGCAGTGGACTACACCAAGATGTAGGCCTACATCAGTGAGAAACAGAGAAGTGAATCTTGAATAGAAAAACTGACTTATAGAGGCAATGAATAGTACTAAATAGTGGTAAAAGTTCTATACAAAGATAAAAAACTAGAGAGGATGTGTTCAACTCTTCATCAATCCAATGAAAGTGAAGATGATCTGACGAATACTTCAGAAAGATTGTGCAGAATGTCTAAATCTATTTTCACAAACAATACAATCAGAAAGTCTTAAAGCTCACAAATAATTACATAATAAAATCGTTAACATTTCAATTTATTACTGAAATCTGTGTGTTTCAATGAATGTAATAGAAGTCAGGAGGAAAAATATGTTGGAAAACAAATATAGAGGGTAAGAACAAAGCAAGCGCTTGGTGCTGATTATGCTCAAATAGCAAGGCTTTACTGACTGTTTTACTGTGCATCCTGTAAGAATCTTATAAAATATAATATTAATAAGACTTTCTATTGTCTTAAATTTATCATTATGTCCTTTCTTCTGTGCAGGTATTTGGTGCTAGAACACGTATCTGGTGGAGAACTGTTTGATTATCTGGTGAAGAAAGGTCGTCTGACTCCAAAGGAAGCAAGGAGATTTTTCCGTCAGATAATTTCTGCCCTTGACTTCTGCCACAGCCATTCTATCTGGTAAGGAAAGCATAAATCAACGTTTTCGAGTAGTAAAATTCATAAATCTTATGCTTGTTAAGAGTAACATCTCTATATACAGGGTGTTTCAAATGAATATACAGGTTTTAAGGCTTTGTTGCATTTATTATGTTCAACTTACAGTTATAAATAATACATCAAATTAAAGAGCAACTCAAACAGTTTTGTTTTTGTACCCACATACAAAGGGGAGAGAATGGAAGGAGCCAAGAGTGACCGAAGAACGTGCTGAATGAGTGAGACCCTTTCACACATAGCCCCAAGAAATCAGTTCAGATGGGTAGTTGTGATTTAGCAGTTCCAATGATGTCTGTGTGGAGACTTTTGTTTAGAGGAGATGTTTGCAACTATGTCCTTATCATTTGCAGTTGTTACAAGCTCTAAAGCCTACAGTGTATAATTTACATGCCAACTTTGCAAAACAAAACATTGCTGCATGTCAATGAAGATCTTCAGTGATGAATTGACATTTTATGTAAGTGGAAATGTGAACACATGTAATGTGTGCATCTGGGGAGTCAACAAGTCCCCATGAGATGGTACAGCTGGAACAGGACTACCTTAAGTTGAATTTTTCTCTCATGTGCCAGTGGAAAGTTTGAGCCATTCTTTTTCCGTGAAGCAACTGTAACTGGTGCTTCTTATCTTAATGCACTAGAGTTTGGCCCTTTTCCTGAACTGGAAGAAGCTAACCACAGAACTTTATTTGGTAGCAGGATGTGTGCCTTCTCACTGGCATAACTCAATGCGTGATTGGTTAAACGACTTTGTTCCTTACTGCTAGATTTGCTGCAAGGGGCCAAATGACAGAGCTTGTTTTGCATGACCTCCATCTTCACACACACAAACTGATTCAATCTCGCTTTTACATTTGGTGATTCATGAAGAATGTTGTGTGTGTTTCTCCGCTACCAGCTGAGCCACCCAACTTTAGAAACAGCATCGTTGCAACAGTTATACTGGACCCACTGATCAAGGTTTGGGAAGAGCTCCCATACTGATTCAATGTCAAATGAATGGTGGCCTCATTGAACATTTGTAAGATAAACTGTTTTAGCTGCTCTTTCATTTGATGTGTTATTTATAACTGTAAGCTGAATGAAATAAATGCTACAAAGGTTTAGAATCTGTACATTCATTTTGAAATGCCCTGTATATTTGGACACACATTCTTTCTATTTTTTACCTAAGTCTCTCTTAGTTGTTGATGGTAATCAGTCTTAGGAATAAAATTAAGAAGAAAATAATCTACAAACTGCCAATAAATTTTGGCTATACCCAACTTCGAAGCATTTCTTCTCATAGATTTGGATTCATGTGTAAGTTCACAGCATTTTTGTTTTGATTGTTGAACTGTGGTTGCTTTGTGTTTATTTATCAGTTTTCTATTTGTACTTTACTGTTGCTATTTGAGTCTACATATTGTCTATCGGAGATAGTGATTGGAGCTGTGCACACTAGAAAATGGGAGTGCCAAATGGAGAAACTGGAACATTTACAACAAACACTTTTGTTTGAGTTCATAGAGGAATGACAAGGTGACCTGAAAGATTTGTGTCTTACATTGGATAATGCCGTTGGACAGAGCAAGGCAAGAAAATGGTTTTCCTATTTTAAGAAGGATCGTTTTGACTTTAGTGACACTCTACATTCAAGAAGATCTTTGGAGTTTGGTGAAGATCATTTAAGCGCATTAATCCACTAAGATCCATATCACTTTACTCAGTAACTGGCAGATGTGATGAAATGTGATCATTCCACCATTGTGTGACATTTGCATGCAACGGAGAAGGTTCAGAAATTGGGTGTACGGGTACCACGTGCTCTAAGCCAAATTCACAAAAATAAGCAGGTGGACATATGTGCATCTCTACTTGCTCATCATCAACTGACTCATGATCAACACCAGCCATTCCTATCCTGTATCTTTACTGATGATGAAAAATGGTGTCCTTATGCTAACATAAGGAAAAGAAAGGAAACTTCCCATACAAAGACCTATGTGCATCCACAAAAGATAATGTTATGAATCTGGTGGAACAGAAATGGTGTGGAGTACTGTCAATTGCAACCCTGAGGTGTAGCCATCACTGTTGACATACACTGTCAACAACTGAGTTGTCTTGCAGACACAATCAAAGAATGACCAGGAAGACGGTATGAAGTGATGCCCTCTATGATAACACCTGCCTACAATCTGCTAGACTGACAAAACACACTATACATGATTTGGATTGGGAAGTTATTCCACCCTGATATTGCACAATTAGATTTCATCTTTTCAACTGAAAAATTTACCCCTGAATTTGCAAGCTGTTGTAAATAGTGAAAGAGAATGTATTATAGATGACTAAAGTCTCTGATATGTGTATCTGTTGTGTTTATTAAAGTTAAGGAAAAGTATTATGAAATTATTCACCAACCTAGTGTATTTAGTATCCAAGGGGGTTGCATTGTAAATTATTACTTGCAGTGTAATGTATCACAAAGACTCAGTTATACTGTTTGGGTCATAATGAGACATCTGTCTGTTCTTTTTTATAAGTTTCTTGGATAAATTTGTCTCCTTGTTTGTTGCAGAACACACTCACAACATTGTCTTACTGCTATCTTCCACTGCAAAATTTTGTGGGATATTAATCCACAAAATCTCAAACAGATGTGATGACAATTGATGTTCTTGATTTGTGGTGGCAGATATTGCAACATTTTATTGCTCACTGGTTCAAATTTTTTCTGTCAATTCATCTACCAGGGGTTCTAATTAAAGTACAGTTACACATGGAGGTCCAATGTGGGCTGTAATTATCATACAGTAGTGAAGCTTGGTGGATATGCTGATGTGTTAATGTGGAACCAATGTATGCTAGAAAAAATTATTTCCAATTTTGGCCACCAGGTGCAAGTCTTGCTCATTGACATATCCTGGCACATATTAAACAAATTGTGAAAGCAGAAGTTAATAATGAAATCAAAATTATGACCTTCTAATCTGTTTGACCTTTCTGTCCATGTTCCATTTCTAATCCACTATGTATGGAAACATTTCTACACTCTTTCCTGCATTCAAAGTGCCACACGACAGTTGTGGCTCCTTTTTGTCAGTTATGATAGGGTCCAAGTCCTGTGTTTGCTCTTATTGATATAGTCCTAATATTTCTACTAAAGTTTTGTGGTCTATCCAGGCAAAGGCTGTTATTAGACCCATAAATACTCCTACACATTTATTTTTAGAGTCTTAGTTTGGTTAAGATACTCTCAGTGAGATCAATGACTGCATTGACCTCTTGGGTGCCAGTTGGTTCTTCAAATTGGTTAATTCAAATTTCATTAGAAATCCAATGAGTGTCTGTGCATAAGGTCATTTTCAATATGATTGGCAAAAGAGCTGTGGATCTATAATTTTCTGGTTTGTATTCATTTCCCTTTGTCTGAACTGGTTTTATCAAGGCTGTCTTTAACAAATTTGAAAAAATTCCTTCCAAGAAAGACATGTTGATTAAGTGTGTAAGATGTTATTTGTTTTCCTATGTTTCATTTCTATAGTCCCCCCCCCCCCCAAAAAAAAAAAAAAAAATGCTTTAGATTTCAGGCTTTTTCTTATCTCACTGGACACAGTACCACTCTTATTTTATGGATACTGACATGTTTTTTATGTGTTATTGCATTTTCTCTTACTTTTGGCCTGCTGTGCCGAAATGGTCATTCAAGAGATAGATGATATTACTCTATTCTGTTGTAGATTTTTTGCTGATTATAAACTGTATTTTGTTGTATTCCTGTGAGTTTCGTGGTGTACAATCTTGTATTTATAATGTACCAGCAAGCCTTACCTTTATTGTCAGCACTACTTGTGTTAAGTCTTTGTGTCTAGTAGTTTGACTGCATGCAGTGCATGTATTTTTTATATTTTCTGAAATAGACTTTAATGTTTTTATCATTGCTAGCCTTTTATATTCTGTGCTAAATTTTTATCTTGTTCCTAGTGATCAAAATACCTTTCATTGTCCATTATTTGCTTTTATTGGTGTTTTGGTATTGGCCTTTTTTTACTGGGAATATTGTATTGAGATAACAGGAAAAGATAGTGAAAAAAGTTGTCACTTTATGATCTAGTAAAGAATCTATTTTCACCATTTCCCATCCTAATTTTTGAAGTTTAAGCTTGTGAGTTGTTGGTTTTTTTTCCATTTCGATATTACCTTTTATTTGGTGGTGACATTGTTTTAAGTACATTTTTATTGCATCATGGTCTGATAGAGCTGGTTCTATAACTTAACTTCAATTTTGTATTGGAAGTCACACAGATTTCTGAATATATTATCTATTTGCGTACATATTATAAGTGTCAGATTCAGTATTAAATTATTTAAGCCATCTGTTTTCACTGTCTTAAAAAGTTCCCCTATCATTGGAATCTTGTCATATATGTTCAGATCACCTAGTGGTATGAGTTCACAGCTTTTGCTTGGAATGATATGTAGGAGTTCCCCAACATTTTTAATGAAAGTGTCTGTGCATCCATTTTGCTGTCTGTAGACATTCAGGATGTACAGTGAAGAACTACTTCATATTATTTTTTGGCATGTTACTTCTACTACATTTTCAATATTATATTTTTTGCATAATAAATGAAGCCTGTGTATAGAGTTTCTTTTTATTTGTTATGGATTAATATTACAACCCTCACTGTTCCTTCTGAATGAGCTACCTGCTTCATTATAATTTAGTAAAGTAAGATCTAAAATTTCAAGCACATTTAGTTGACATTGTGTCAGTGGTAGATTATTGGGAGTTTCTTCATGTAGAATTATTTCTAATTGATTTACCTTATTTTTTATGTATTGTATGTTCTGGTGGACTATTTTATATCCAAATGTCTTGGTTCCTTTTGGTTTTTCTTCATTTTCATTTGCTTTGTTAATTGGCCATGAACCCTGACTTTTGAGATGAGGCAGATGATGTGAAAGCTGCTGGCTGTGAGCTATATTTTGAGAGTGCAAAATGACTAATTTTCTGATACAATAACAACAGAGGGATGGCTTATGGGAGTGTTGTTGTTGTTGTGGTCTTCAGTTCTGAGACTGGTTTGATGCAGCTCTCCATGTTGCTCTATCCTGTGCAAGCTTCTTCATCTCCCAGTACCTACTGCAACCTACACCCTTCTGAATTTGCTTAGTGTATTCATCTCTTGGTCTCCCTCTACGATTTTTACTCTCCACACTGCCCTCCAATACTAAATTGGTGATCCCTTGATGCCTCAACACATGTCCTACCAACCGATCCCTTCTTCTTATGGGAGTATGAAGTGATAAATGTAAACAATTCTTTTGGCTTCTAGATGTAGTGATATTTGTGTTTAATAGCTGAAAAGAATGCATAAGAGAGTAAATTGTAACATTTAGTTGAAGGAACTGTAGTTTGCTAAAACATGTCAGTGGGGGGTGAGGTCACTGAAAAGTAGAAACAATCTAAATTTAAATCCCAAATGATTCATAGAAATTAAGACCAGGACTGATATTGTATACTTTCGCACACAGGTAAGTAATGTATCTGCCCTGCTTGTCCTTCCCCTGTCATTTATTCTAATCCTCACCCCAAAATAGCAACTCTGTAATGTAAAATTTTGTTTGTAAATGGGCAGTAGAACATAATACATGTTTGTTTGGTAACAATTTGCAGTATTTAATAACAAAATACAGAAAAACAATAAGCATCAAATAACAATGTGTTATAATCATGAAGGGAAAAGGCAGGAGAAATGTCAAGAGTATTTCCCTTTCTCTTACTTAGATTATCCATTTTACTTGCTGATATGCACAATTGTTGTTTGAGTCTGCACAAGGCTCATATTGTGTGGCATCAAGACTATTGCCTTCATATTATTATGCTGCTTGGTTGGTAAATGTGCTAATAATAGAAACAAACTGAAAATCCAGTTTGTTAAAATTTTCTGGATGTTTGCCCAAAATTTGGTCCCCTCTAAATTTCAGTGTCCTAGGCAACTACATAGTTTACCTACATGGAAGTGCCAGTCCTGATAAAGAATTGTGTCGAACTGATGGCTAAAAGAGAATAAAGTTGTTGTTTCTACTTCTTTGTTCAGTTGATTTCGTACATGACACAGTAAAGTATGAGCATGTATGATAGCTGGTATTTATTCATGTTGTGTTCCTATTTTCATTTGCAGATGTTTTGTTTACCTTCTGACATTTGATTACTGATAGTTTTTGTCCCTTCCTTTCATTCTCTTACACTCCTTTTTCCCGTAATGCCTTCTTTATTACCTTCTCTTGTGATGTATTAGGTTCCAAAAGAAACAAATTTTGAATCTGAAAGCTTTCTTTTTTTTTCAAATTTCTTTCAAAACCCATCGTGGATCATTTTTCCCCTGTTTTTCTCACAGCCATCGAGATCTGAAACCTGAAAATCTTCTGTTGGATGAGAAAAACAACATAAAAATAGCTGACTTTGGCATGGCATCTCTTCAGCCAGCTGGCAGTATGCTGGAGACTAGCTGTGGATCGCCTCACTATGCCTGCCCTGAAGTTATACGGGTAAATATACCAAATAAGAAAGAAAAGTGTCATTTATTTTAGATGATATTATGTATTCATAACCTTAAAATTTGAAGTAGCAAAATGCGTTAAATATATATTCGTTCTAGTATGCAGTATGGTAAAGAAGAAAAAGTATTACAGTAGTCTTAAACAAAAATGAATGTTGGAGATTCAGATGTTTACTTGCATCCACATTATCAGATATGATTGACATAACCCAGAAGGGTAGTGAGCCATGTTCTTATTGCTTAAATGATATCATAAAATGAGATGTTTCTTTCTACTGCAGTTAGTTTTGATGGCATTGGGTAGAGGTCCCCTTGCCCCACAACTGAAGGTTTACGTAAGAAACTGAAGGTGAGGAGATTATATCATTAATGTGATCAACATGACACAACACAATACTGCCTACCACACACTTGAATGTGTCTGTAATGCCTTGGTTTCAATGTGTCACCACACTCACTGTTGGACACACTATTACCAATCCTCACCTTCAGCCATATTCTGATAAAGTGAGATAAGACTGATGGGTCAGCATATGGAATATCCTCCCTGCTACAACACATAATGTAAGCATTAGTCATTTTTGACCATTTCCTCACGAAAAGAGATAAGAATTTATTCCAATGTTTGTGATGTATTCAATATTGAGGATGACACTTCCATCATATGTGGCCTCAGCAGCCAGTGAGTTTTGTTTGCATAAGTGTGTGTGTGTGTGTGTGTGTGTGTGTGTGTGTGTGTGTGTGTGTGTCTGTCTGTCTATCCGTCTTATGAAGGCCTTGTTGGCTGACATCAGTCATTTTGTTGCGCCTTTATGCAACTCAGCATCTGCACTGTATGGTGAGTAGCAACTACCCTTTTCATAATACTGAGGTATGAATTCGAAGCAATTTGGTCAGATTCTTAGGTAAAGGATTTAATCACATACAGGCGAGTGAGATGGCTGTTTAGTTAAGACCCTAGACTCACATTCAGAAAGACAATGTTGCAATTCTCTGTCAGGCAATTCATATTTAGGTTTTCTGTGTTTTTCCCATATTGACTGGAACAGTTCCTTTCAAAATAACATGAAAGCTTCCTTCCGTATCAGTGTTCTATCTGAATTAGCACACTGTTGTTCAGTTATCACACCAATGTGCTTTTTAAATATAGTTTCAAATACTTACACCTCATGAGTGCTTTCTTTGCAAGCATTCATTTTCGCATGCAAGACAGGGTACAGAAAACAATATCAAGGATAGTATGAGTTGTTAGCATCCCACTTAGTAAATGAATCGACTTCATTTACTTTCGGTACGATGGACGTGTAAGAATTATGGGCAAATTTTAAACACATTGTAAATCACGCATTGGACAAGTGTGTACCAAAAAAGTGGGTTACGGATGGAAAAGACCCACTGTGGTTTAACAGCGCAGTTCGGAGAATGCTCAGGAAGCAAAGGCAGTTGCACTCACGGTACAAGAAAGATCAGGAGGATGAGGACAGGCAAAAGTTAGAGATTTGTGATGCTGTAAAAAGAGCGATGCATGAAGCATTCAACCACTACCACCGTCATACCTTAGCAAAAGATCTTGCTGAAAACCCAAGGAAATTCTGGTCTTATGTAAAATCGGTAAGCAGGTTGAAGGCTTCCATCCAGTCACTCACTGATCAGTTTGGCCTGGCAACAGAAGACAGCAAAACAAAAGCTGAAATTGTAAATTTAGCATTTGAGAAATCTTTCACACAGGAGGATTATACAAACATACTGCCGTTTGAGCCTCGTACAGATTCCCGTATGGAGGACATAGTGATAGACATCCCTGGGGTTGTGAAGCAGCTGAACGGGTTGAAAATAAATAAATCACCAGGTCCTGATGGGATTCCAATTCGGTTTTACAGGGAGTACTCTACTGCATTGGCTCCTTACTTAGCTTGCATTTATTGTGAATCTCTTCCCCAACGTAAAGTCCTGAGAAACTAGAAAAAAGTGCAGGTGACGCTTGTATATAAGAAGGGTAGAAGGACAGATCCTCAAATTACAGACCAATATCCTTAACATCAGTTTGTTGCAGGATTCTTGAACATATTCTCAGTTTGAATATAATGAATTTCATGAGACAGAGAAGTTGCTGTCCATGCATCAGCACAGCTTTAGAAAGCATCGCTCCTGCGAAACGCAACTCGCCCTTTTTTCACATGATATCTTGTGAACCATGGATGAAGGGTATCAGATGGATGCCATATTCCTTGACTTCCGGAAAGCATTTGACTCGGTGCCCCACTGCAGATTCCTAACTAAGGTACGAGCATATGGGATTGGTTCCCAAGTATGTGAGTGGCTTGAAGACTTCTTAATTAATAGAACCCAGTACATTGTTCTCGATGGTGAGTGTTCATCGGAGGTGAGGGTATCATCTGGAGTGCCCCAGGGAAGTGTGGTAGGTCCGCTGTTGTTTTCTATCTACATAAATGATCTTTTGGATAGGGTGGATAGCAATGTGCGACTGTTTGCTGATGATGCTGTGGTGTACGGGAAGGTGTCGTCATTGAGTGACTGTAGGAGGATACAAGACAACTTGGACAGGATTTGTGATTGGTGAGAAGAATGGCAGCTAACTCTAAATATAGATAAATGTAAATTAATGCAGATGAATAGGAAAAAGAATCCTGTAATGTTTGAATACTCCATTAGTAGTGTACCGCTTGACACAGTCATGTCGATTAAATATTCGGGCATAACATTGCAGAGTGATATGAAGTGGGACAAGCATGTAATGGCAGTTGTGGGGAAGGCGGATAGCCATCTTCGGATCATTGGTAGAATTTTGGGAAGATGTGGTTCATCTGCAAAGGAGACCACTTATAAAACATTAATACGACCTATTCTTGAGTACTGCTCAAGCGTTTGGGATCCCTATCACATCGGATTGAGGGAGGACACAGAAGCAATTCAGAGGTGGGCTGCTAGATTTGATACTGGTAGGTTTGATCATCACGCAAGTGTTACGGAAATGCTTCAGGAATTCGGGTGGGAGTCTCTAGAGGAAAGGAGGCGTTCTTTTCGTGAATCGCTACTGAGGAAATTTAGAGAACCAGCATATGAGGCTGACTGCAGTAAAATTTTACTGCCGCCAACTTACATTTTGCGGAAAGACCACAAAGATAAGATAAGAGAGATTAGGGCTCGTACAGAGGCATATAGGCAGTCATATTTCCCTCGTTCTGTTTGGGAGTGGAACAGGGAGAGAAGATGATAGTTGTGGTATGAGGTACCCTCCACCACGCACCATATGGTGAATTGCGGAGTACGTATGTAGATGTAGATGTAGATGTAGAAACTGTACTGTGTCTGATAATACAATGTTTATTCAGAAAGTAGATTATGTTTTTGTCTGCAGCAACAATAGGCAGGTGTAGTGCAGTCATATTGTTGTTTGAGCATATGTCCATTCAGTTTTCATCCAGCCATGCCAGTGTGAGGTTTGTGTCATTTCTCGTTATTTCACAATAATAGTTGTAAATTTTGCCACAGCTGAAAATCCCATAAGTTGTGAAGTACATTTAGTAATAAGTTTTTGTTGGAAAAAAAAACCATAAACTGATCAATATTTATCAGAAATTGTGTGAACTATACAGAAATGGAGTGTACGAATAGTGCATTAGATTTAAAAATGGCTGAACCAACATTCATGACGAAGAGTAAAGTGAACAACCAAGCATTATGACTGATGAACTGGTCACAAAAATCAATGAGGAGATTCAAGAAAACCATCAGTTCACATTGACAAAGCTCTTGTTTAGTTTCCCACTTTGGAAAACTTAAGAGGAGCAATTCAGAATAAGTGCAGAGAAAAGTTGATCTCAAAAATATTGTTCTTGCACGACAGTGCTCAACAACACACAGTAAATTGCACTTGAGAGGTAATCGATGGTTTAAGATGGGACTTATTTCTTCATATTCCATACATTCTGGATCTTGCACCCAGTAATTACCGTCTCTTTCCAACAGGTGAAGACCTGGTTCACAACACAGCAGTTCGACAAGTGTAACAGCCACTGTCTCCAGTCATTTCTTTATTTGACAAAACTGCATGAATAAAACATCATTTTTTCTCACACTTTGTTTTAATGCCAAAATATAATCTACTTTCTTGATAGCCCTCATAGTTCTGGACAACGGTAACAAACAACTTAGTTGAGGACTATTCCAAGAACATAAAATAGTAAATGCTTGTAAGTTTTGATTTAAAACCTTTACATCACATACGATACTCACCAGATGGGCCTAGAAATATTAAAGTCCAAACATAATATTGAGCAAGAATTGTGGAATGTATTACACTGTATTGTGCATTTCAGCTGTTACATGCAGTAATGAGAACATACTTCAAATACCTAAAGTTATAGCTATCATATACTTCAATAAACTTCAGGGATGCAAAATACATTTGATGGCTCACATCTATTCTGATCATTTGATGTAAACATGATGTCCATTGCCAGAAGAGCGCATAAAAATCAGCCACCTTAGACACACAGCAATCATGCAGAAAATATCTACATGTCAACCACAAAAACACCTATGGAATGTCAGCATTGTGTTCTGTAGCATCTTTGTTCGTAGTAGTTCATAAGCATCATATCAAAGTACAGATGTTTACAGTACCAATAAAATGTAACTCAATTTGAGGAGAAGATTACCTCAAACAGTTGTTGGTACAATAATGCTGTCAGTATGAGATTCTTAAATTTGCATTGATGGGGCAGTCATGTTAACAATATTACAAAGTAAATGAATCATGGCAAATTACATAACAATAGATCTTGTAATTAAAAAAAGGAAAGAGAGAAAACCTGCCTGATAAAAAAGTGGAGCACTGAGAAGGAGAAGAGGAAATGAAATGAAACAGCACTTTTGGTGGTTATGAAATAAGACCAAATATACAATTAGCTTGACAGTATGAGACCAGTTATCAGTGTGATGTTGCACCCACCTTGCCTGAATGGATGCTGTAATTTGATTAGGAAGAGTGTCACAAAGCACTGTATCCATTCCTGCAGGAAGATAGCCCACAACTCTTATAACTGGTCCTTGATATCCTCAATACTGACACTGGGATGGATTTGGTGGTCAAGCAGATCCTACACAAGTTCTGCTGGGAACAGATCTGGGCATCTTACTGATCATGGGAGTATCTAAAGATCACTTGTACAGAATTGAGACACATGCATGCCTGAATGAGCATTGACCTGTTGAAAACTGGCACCTTAATACTGCTGCACGAGAGGAAACACATGAGGATACAGAATGTCCTTGATGTACTGTTGTGGCATCATAGTTTCCTCAATTGCTAGTAGCCATGACCTGAAGTCATATCCAATGGTTTACCACAACATATTCCAGAAATAACACTGCTGTTTCTCTCATAAATATTTGGAGATGGAACCTCTCCACAGATTACTGGCATACTCTCTAACGGTGGTCATACAAGTTAGTGCAGAACCTAAATTCATTACTGAACACAATGTCATGCATTTCATCAGCAGTCCATGCCTCCTAATCATGACACCATGTTTTGGTGTTAGTCTCTTGCTGATATTGTGAGATAATACATAATGTTGCAGGGAGTCCTTTAATTGTTCTCAGATGCCAAGCACATATGTGCTTGGGCTATGATTTGCTTGGTGCACAATACAGTGATTCTCATTTGTGGTGAGTAGATGTGGTCGACCAGGACCTTGCTGATTAGTGTACCTGCCCTCATGTTACAATTCAGTCCAATATCAAGTCCCCATCACATCTGAATGGCACACAAATCTAGATATTGTACAAGTCAACCAGCCAGCAAAATGGAGACCCACAAAAAGATCTCTGACAGGTTCTGCTGACACTGTTTCACACAAGTACATGGCATCTTCCTTACCTTCACAGTGATCACTCAACATCTGACACTGTTCACATATCATATGCATCTTACAATGCCTGGCAACGACATTAAATGCAAGCAACGCTTATGCACTCTGATGGTCATTCTATCTGTTACAGAAAATTGCAACTCTAAACCATTTACATACCTGATAATGGTGGGTACATGTATAAAATTACACTGATAACTAACCATGCAATGGTAAACACCAAACTTTATGTAACAAAATTCATTTTAAAAAAACCAACATGAAAAAGATATAATAGTCTCACTGTGTAGGGGAGATGTTGAGTTGCAGACAGGCACAGTGAAAAAGACTACTAAACATTTAAGCTTTTGGACAAAAAGTACTTCTTCTGAAATTCACACAAGCATGACTTACACACACATAGCTACTATCTCTGGGCACTACAGTGGCATAAAAAGTACTACATGCCATATATGGAAGTGCTCTTTTCTTTGTCATATTACTTCTAAAACCTTTTTTCATTACACTGAATGCATAAAATTTATTGTGAGTTACTATAGCATAAAATAAACGACATCTCAGTAATAACAAGTGTTTTCCTATTCACCAACTCCAATCATGGTAACATGCATTGCAAAATGTGGTAATATTGTCACATACAACAGGAGCTCATAACTAGTTGGTTCTGCTGGAAAGGTAAATTTTCTGTACCAGAAAACAGTTTTTTGAATATATTTATGTATTGAAAATTATCACTGACTGAGAAGTAAACCAAGAACATTCATGTATCAAATAACATAGTTCGCAGGAGAGCTTCTGTAAAGTTTGGAAGGTAGGAGACAAGATACTGACAGAAGTAAAGCTGCGAGGATGGGGCGTGAGTCGTGCTTGGGTAGCTCAGTTGGTAGAGCACTTGCCTGCGAGAGGCAAAGGTCCCGAGTTCGAGTCTCGGTCCGGCACACAGTTTTAATCTGCCAGGAAGTTTCGTATCAGTGCACGCTCTGCTGCAGAGTGAAAATCTCATTGTGGAACTAACATAGTTGTTGTTCAAATTTAATTTTTAGTAATAAAGCAATCTTATTTTTACAGGGTGAAAAGTATGATGGCCGCAAAGCCGATGTGTGGTCATGTGGTGTTATACTTTATGCACTTCTTGTTGGAGCACTGCCATTTGATGACGATAATCTCAGGCAACTGTTGGAGAAAGTGAAACGAGGTGTATTTCACATTCCACATTTTGTTCCACCTGACTGCCAGAACTTGCTGAGAGGAATGATTGAGGTCAATCCAGAAAAGCGACTTACAGTAAGTACAGAACATTATTTAATTTTCATTCATTCAGTCAGCATGTTCTGTAGATGCCATCAAGAGGGAGAACTGTCAATGGTGTGGAGCAACTAAAGATAAACAGATCATAGAAACTTAATCTGTGCACTGTATTAAGTTAATCTGTGTACTGTATTTACAGGAAAAGTGTCACTAAATTACAAATTACAGTGCTACTTTGGGGTGCCTCCACAGCTGTACTACATAGTCACATATCATACAGCTATACAATGAACACTACCACTTTATATATAGCTAACAGAACCTTTCAAGCATTCATTCTAGATTTTCAACTAATCTGGAGAAAAAGTGACTGAAGGGGTATGTTTTTATTTTTAATTTGAAGTGATTTATGTTAGGTGGAAGCTTATTGAACTTATTTACATCACAGTACATTACCATACATTTGAACCCTAAACAAGGATTCTGAGAAACTTATCTCAACAAAAATTTGAAGACCCCTCTTAATAATTAATGCAACAAGAAATGTATTTTTTTGTTGCATTGTTACAGTCTCTGATTTTATCAACTGCAGTGAAGAAATTAATTGTGGATAAATGCTATTAGAATAATGTAAATACTCTGATGAACCCAAAAATTAGGACCACTTGCTAAACCTCTAGAGACCTGAAGAGAGAGTTATACAGTGAATCAAACACAACAAGCTTTAACATGTTGGTTGGCACCACTGATTGTAAAATATTAATGAATAAAAATTTGTATATTTACAAATTGTTCCAGGCCGTGTATCATGTGTGATACACCAGGTTGCTAACAAGACAATCTGCCACACAGTGAAGAAATAAATGTTACTTTATATTTGCTTATTTGCATGACATATATCCTCCTCATGTTAGAAAAAGCAAAAAATTGTTAAAATTGTCTAATTACATGTCCTTGTGGAAATATAAATTGTTAAAAGTATTATAAGTAAACATTACAAAAGCTTTTTGCAATTTTTTAAAAATGTTGCAGGATATTCTTATGAAGTATGAAACTTTTTGAAACCATACATTCGGAACATCTCACATTCGTTAGCTTTGATCAGCCCATTCCTCTGCATCTTGATCTGTTTTTTTTTTGGTACCTGTTTCTGGCATGTGCAAAACACATTTGTATCTTTTGGCCATTGGTGGCATTGGCTGAACTAATCTTCTCTTCTTTTCATTGTTCTCTTCCCTTTATTCACTTTCCTCTTCATCACCTTCCTTTTCATATCTATCTGGGATGTTTATGTTTCTTTCGGTGGTGCTGAACATCAGATTTTCAGCAATATCCATCTTGAAGGTGAAATGTGATAATACTTGTTTTCTTTGCCATTTCTCTTCAAGTGCAGCATTCTTGTATTCAATATATGATGGAGCAATAACAAAATAAAAAAAAATGATGCAGTACCCTTATTGTCCACTTCTTTGTTCTACCTCTCATGGCATATTTGCTAATGACCCTGTCCATAAGGTCCACACTACCCATGTGAGAGTTATACATCTTTACAGCAAAAGGACAAGGGCTCTATATGTAATAACCTTGCTGCTTGCTCCACCTTCAACAAGTTTCCACAGGATTTACCCCACAGTAGGTAGAAGCCAAATGAATGGCATGATTATCATGCCACTTTATGATTGCAGTTCCATCATCACCTCTCACCATTTGCTCTAAACTTCTTCTTTCCTCACATTTGAGAAGTCCATCTTTTTTCAAGCCAATGCTTTTTGGTAACCTTGAAGTCATCACTGTTCCACACCCTCAAATTGTTATGTGATTGATAAGAGAACTTAGAAGAGGCAAAGAAGTGAAATATCAGTCCATGAAAATCATCGTTCCTGCTGGCAGTATATCAGACAACTTCAATACCACTGTCCCTCCAATATCTAATTTTTCAGGCATACATGTCATCTCTGAATTAATTGGTCTTGGTTCACCCTCATACATAAAAAAATTCTAAGGGTAGCCCACTTGATGAAGCCATTACAAAGGTTTTCATGTCCACAGGTTGAGGTTTTCCTCTAACATATTGTTCCATGCGAACTTGCCCATGGAATGGCAGCATTTATTTGTCAATAGAAACCATTTTTGGATGAGGATGTTGCAGACATGCTTTTCTAATCATTGACAACATTAGTCTTACTTTCCAGCATCTGTTAGTTGGTTTTTCATTGTCACTGACAGCATTGTCATCAACAACCTTGAGAGATGCTCTAAGGCAGTAGAAACAATCTCTGCTGATGTTTTCTGCAACCATTGGATATGTAGTATGTTGTTCCCAACACATCCTAAGCTTAGGAATACCAAGAAGTGAAATCACAATACTTGCCACCTAGTATTTCTTAATCCCATCTGGGTTGGTGTTGAGAGATTTTCCATGTGAAGAAACCAGCTTCATGGTTTTTTTTTCCCTGCCACATTACTGAAAAAATCTTCATTTAAATACTTATTAAAATATTCAAATGGTTTCCTAACTCATGTACTGACAGATTTTACATCTGAACTTGATGATGTTGACATTGTGGCAGTTGAGATACTGGGCGAAAATCCAAAATAGAAAGAACAATATTGTTTAAAAATGATTCTTTTGCAACAATTAACATTCATGCATATTTAAACTACTAAAAACATTATGTACTCTGTTCTGTGGTACCAGTGTTGTGTTGGTTCTCTAGGTGATGGAGTTTCATGAGCTTGTGTGGGCACTACTAAACTTTCACTGTCTGAAACTTCATCTTCTTCTTCAGATGCTGTCAGTTGCGATCCCTGAATGTGAACTTTAGCATCATCACCATCATTATCATCATCATCATCAATTTCAATGTCAGAGAAATTAGTGGCAAAGACTTCATTCAGAAGCTGAGCTATTTCTGAACCAGTTAGTCCGGTTTATTTAGATTTTCATTTTTAAATCATGTCTGCGAAGTTTTATTTGTTTACAAAGCATTATAAATTCCTATCCCATTATTAAACTTGTGAAATTTGCACTAAAAATAATAAAATAATGTTGAAACAATGAATGAACAATATAAAATGCAGCTGACCGCCATTTTCTCACCGGCATATGAAATGTAGTCATTGAGACCCAATGTATCAAATGAGATGCATCTACTAAAATACGATTTTTCAGAACTAAAATCATCTTTCATGCCACTTTCTTTGATAGAATTATATGAGGGAACTGTTGACAATACTTTATCCTTTTATAGAAGTAAATAAATGATGGATTAACAAAACTAACCTTTCTTGAAGCCATTCTTACTCGTCCAAAACACACTTGTTATTGACTGCTCCTGACAGCTAGTGGGTCATTCTAAGAACTATGAGTAGGCTACCTGCTTGTTCTGTAGAGTGTATTGAATATGATACAACTGATGCTTTTACAAAAAACGGCACATATTGTGTAGGAACATCATTTGAACGGATGTATCATATATGATACAAGGAATCACTAGAGGTTAACCTTTATAATACAATACAGTAGCAATTCTGCATGGTATGGATCTAACAATGCGCTGGCAAGTTTCAAATTCTTCCAATATTTATTAACATTGCATCTCTCTTGCACCTGTACACAGCTCATGGTCTAGTGGTTAGCGTCATTGTCTCTAGGTCACCGGGCCTTGTGTTCAGTTCCCAGTTGGATCAGAGATTTTTTTTTTATTCGGACCAATCGCCAGGTATCACCTGACAACTTTTTTTATTCAGGGACAAGATTTATTTGACCTAAACATCCCATCTCATCTTCATCGATGCGTAAGTTTTCAAAGTGGTGTCACATAGAAAGACTTTTACCATTTGCCCAACAGTTGCTGATAGGGTCTCCTGGCTAATAATGCTGCATTGTCGTTTAATTTTTTCCCCATTCCACCTTAAGCAAGCAGCATGACAATGCACCCATGCATACTTCACTCATGAAGGAATTACTGGGCTGAAACATGCCAAATGTCCCTTACCATCCTACTTGCCAGTCCTATCACTGTGTTACTTTTACATGTTCCTGAAGATGAAAATTGTGTTAAAAGATTGGCATTTGGACTTGATTGAAGACTACCAAGTTGAAGCACAATGGACCCTGAACACCTTTTGCCATTTAGTCTTCCAGCAATGCTTCCAAAAATGGGAACAGTTCTGGGACTTTTGCATGCATGCCCAAGGTGACTACCTCGAATGTTTCAGAGGACATTAGGATGTGAATATAGTTTTCTGATTTTTTACAATGAAATTCTTGGATATTTTGGGTAGCACCTGTAATCTTATCCTCCCTCACATCATCTGTTGATTGTCACTCTTCAAAATTAATTTCTTTTGATAAGCTTCAAGAGGAGTAAGATTTAGAAATAAACTTTTATACTTATCTTCTTTTCTTGTAGTTGGCTCCAGTTCATCACATCTAGGGGTTGATTCTTGAGGCTACAATTTTTGACATTATAGGTTCCAAATGGCATGATATATATTATGTCACATTTTTCTATCTCACACTTTCTTTACAATTTCCCCTTCATGATCAAAAATTATGTGGTTGTTGCCAAAAATAAAAACACATCTGATTCCATTAGAGGCATCAGGTTGCATAATTAATAATAGGAATTTTAAGTGTGGCAGATGTTATAACCTTTAATCACTAATAAATTGCGTGGATATACAAACGTAGAAACAATAGCTGGTTACATGCTACCAATTCTGTATCGGTCATTCGACTGCCATGCCGTGACATGCGGCTGGCACCGTTCGTAGCTAGGTGGCGCTCCCGCGCTCAGCCGAGTTGCGGAGCGCCTCTATCACCGTTTGCGCGTACTGACGTGGTGGCACTCTTAAATGTCGTGGCACTGTCACGACACTTTTCCCCCCTTGAAAAAAAAAAACACTCACTTCCTGCGAGACACGGACAGCGCGGAGACATCCATGGCCTCTTGGGAGGCCCTGAGAAGATCCCGCAGAGAAACACGAGAGTACAGTCGAAAATGTCCAGGACGGAAGCCCGTGCATGGAATGTGCCTCCTGGACGAGATGATGGGTGAAAACTCCAGAGCAGCATCCATAGGTGTCGTGGACCTGGGGATGTGCTCCAGCGAGATGGGTCCCGGAGAAGGCAGCGTCATGACTGGGGCCGGTTCCGGCGTACTCGGAAGTGGTAGCAACGTCGGCTGCAGCAACACGCATTGGAGATCGGCAGCAGCAACAGGACTGGCTTCTCGGGCTGGTGGAGGCGAAGGAAGGGGCGGTGGCACCGGCGTGGCCATCACTCGTGGGCGCATCTGGTCGTAATGGCGAACAATCATGCCGTCGTCCGTACGTATTTCACAAAGCCGGCGGCCGCAAAGAGCCTTAACCACCCCTGGAATCCATTTAGGGCGAGATCCATACCCTCATGCCCACACGTCGGCGCCCACCGAGTATTTTCCCGTGCGAAGGGACACAGTACAAGGACTGACAGGGTGAAGCAGGTGCAGTAGAGTGCGCGGTTGGCGGCCATGCAAGAGTTCAGCAGGGCTGCGATCACCCAGAGGCGTGAAGCGATAAGAACTCAGAAAATGCAACAGAGCGTCATCTGTGGAAAAATCAGTAAGGAATTTTTTCATCTGGCTTTTGAAAGTGAGGACAAGGCGCTCGACCTCCCCATTCAATTGCGGATGGAAGGGCGGTGCTGTAACATGATGAATCCCTTGTCCAGTACAAAAATCACAGAAGGCCTGCGAAGAGAACTGAGGGCCATTGTCTGTGATGATCGTGGATGGAAGTCCTTCTAGCGCAAAGTTTTTGGACAAAGCCAGCGTCGGCGCCGCAGTGGTGGGCAAAGTCAGCGTGCACCCGTTCCCATGGCTGCACCGGGTCAGGCCACGGAGAAGGCATTGTACGGGGTGCAGCCAGTTATTGAGCACACTGACCACATGCAGCGACCATGTGGGCAATGTCCGAATCAATACCAGGCCAATAAACGTGCCTGCGGGCCAGGGACTTAGTCCGAGAAATCCCCCAATGGCCTTCATGCAACAGTTTGAGAACATCTTTGCGAAGAGAGGCTGACACCACGACCCGTGGAGATGCGCCATCTCTGGCCAGAAGAACAACACCATCACGGACAGACAGATGAAGGTGCAAGGCATGGTAGTTGTGAAGGGGATCCGATGCCCGGCCCTTGGTCCTGTCCGGCCAACCCCGTTGAATAAAACCGATCACCTGACACAGGAACGGGTCCCGCACAGTAGCCGACGCAACCTGTGACCCTGTAATCGGAAAACCCTCGACCGCACGATGTTCTGCCTCTTCAAGGTGGAAACAGAGTAGTTCATCTCAATCGAAAACCGGGTCGGGGCCCATCGGCAAACGCGACAACGCGTCAGCGTTGGCGTGCTGGGCCATGGGGCGATAGTGAATCTCATAGTGAAAATGAGACAAGTATAAGGCCCAACGTTGCAGGTGGTGAGCTGCCTTATCCGAAGCGCCGCTGATGGGCTGAACAGAGAGACCAGCGGCTTGTGGTCAGTGATGAGGTGAAACTTAGAACCATACAAAAAAACGCTGATCTTTTTTAGAGCATAAATGATAGCGAGCGCCTCCTTTTCGATTTGAGAATGACGCCATTGCGCATCGTTGAGGGTCTTGGAAGCATAGGTGATGGGTCGTTCTGACCCATCCTCATACCGATGGGCAAGAACAGCCCCTAGGCCATACTGGGACGTGTCAGTCGCCAGAACCAAGTGCTGACCCGGACGGAATGTGGCAAGACAAGGCGCCGACTGCAAATGAGCCTTCAGGCGAACAAAAGCCTGCTCACACTCGTCGGACCAACAGAAAGGAACATTTTTGCCTAACAGCTGATGCAGAGGATGATCTACCGCCACCGCGGATGGAATGAATTTGTGATAATAAGCAATCTTGCCTATAAACGCCTGAAGTTCTTTTACCGTAGACGGCCGGGGTAGAGCGGTAAGACCGCAACATGCTGACGTAGAGGACGTATACCCTCATGGAACAAGTGGAAACCAAGGTACACAATGGAGGGTTGGAAGAACTGTGACTTGTCCAGATTGCACTTCAACCCAGCCGAATGCAGAACCCGAAACAGTGAACGCAAATTGCGAAGGTGCTCCTCAGTGGAGGCCCCCGTGACAACAATGTCATCCAGATAGTTTATGCAGCCGGGAACGGAAGCCGTGAGCTGTTCCAAAAACCGCTGAAAAATGGCCGGCACACTAGCGACGCCAAACGGTAACCGCTGGTACTGATACAACCCACAAGGAGTGTTGATGACGAGAAATTCCTTGGAAGACGCATCCAACGGCAACTGATGGTACGCCTCCGATAAGTCAAGTTTGGAAAAGAACTGGCCCCCAGCGAGTTTGGTAAATAACTCCTCAGGACGGGGAAGAGGATAAGTGTCAATGAGGCTCTGAGCATTGACAGTGGCTTTAAAATCACCACACAATCCCAGACTCCCGTTTGGTTTAGAAACCACCACGATTGGCGATGCCCATTCGCTGGAGGTAACAGGAAGGAGAATCCCTGAAGCTGTTAACCTGTCTATCTCAGCCTTGACAGGCGCACGCAACGCCACCGGAATAGGGCGTACCTGGAAAAACTTAGGGCGAGCTGTAGGTTTAAGAGTAATGTGGGCTTCAAAATCCTTGGCACCACCCAGACCAGCAGAGAACACGGACGAGAATTGAGAACACAATCCATCCAGCTGGTGATATGGAATATCCTCAGATATGAGGTGCACATCATCATCAATGGAGAACTCGAACAACTGGAAAGCATCATAACCGAACAGGTTTTAAGTGCCCGCATGATCCACCACATAAAACGTGAGGGGCCTAACAACAGACTTGTACGCAGTGGAAGCATCAAACTGGCCAACGATAGGAATTTTCTGTTTATTATAAGTTCTCAGATTTCGCGTAACTGGAGACAAGGGAGGGGAACCCAACTCCAAATACGTGCGAGAATTAATGAGAGTTACTGCAGAGCCAGTGTCCACTTGCATGCGAATGTCTTTATCCAGAACACGAACAGTAACAAACAACTTATTTGTTTGAGAAAGCACACAGTTAACATCCATGTCCGATGCCTCGTCCTCGTCGACAGGAACTTTAGGGGACTGACACACAGAAGCAATGTGGCCTTTTTTCCTACATGAATTACATGTGGCCCAACGTTTTGGACACGCGGCCCTGTCATGCTGTACAAAACAATGTGGACAAGAAGGAAGTGCGGAACGAACCTGCTTCTGTGGTTGCTGTTTTCGCTGCGAGCGTGGTGGCCCAACGCGATGTTGTTGACACGAGTGAACCGCCACCACATCGTCGGTCCCCTGTGAAACAGGCAAATTGTCTGTGTTGAAAGTGGTCTGTATAGCACCTACATCACACCACATGTCTATTTGCTCACCAGCAGCATGAGACACTTCAAAAGATTGAGCGATGCTTAGAACTTCCGACAACGATGGGTTTGGCAGTTGTAAGGCACATTGCCAAACTTCTTTATCAGGAGCAAGCCGTAGAATAGCATCCCTAACCATTGAATCAGCATAAGACTCATGATGAGTGTCCGTGACAAACCGACATTTCCTACTCAGACCATGTAGTTCCGGTGCCCAAGCCCGGTAAGATTGATGGGGCTGTTTACGACACCAGTAGAACGCCACGCGGGCAGCAACGATGTAGGTGTTTTTTTGTTAATAGTTAGACAATAAGTCACACATTTCTTGGAAGGACAGAGAGGCAGGTTCCCGCAGCGGGGCTAACTGAGATAGCAGCTGGTAGATCCGTGGGGAAATCCAAGATAGAAGTAACAGCTTACACACAGCAGCGTCGACAACGCCGAAAGCCAAGAAGTGTTGCAGCAAACGCTTCTCATAATCCTCCCAGTCTTCAGCGGCCTTGTCGTAAGGAGGGAACGGAGGCAGAGAAGAGGAAGACAGACGATGAGTAAGTGACGTTGACAACGCCTGAATAGCAGCTGTCAGCTGTGTTTGCTATTCAATGAGCGCTTGCATAAGCTGTTCCCATCCTCGTCGCCAAAAAGTGTTATAACCTTTAATCACTAATAAATTGTGTGGATATACAAACGTAGAAACAATAGCTGGTTACATGCTACCAATTCCGTATCGGTCATTCGACTGCTGTGCCGTGACATGCGGCCGGCGCCATTCGTAGCGAGGTGGCGCTCCCGCGCTCAGCCGAGTTGCGGAGCGCCTCTTTTGCCGTTTGCACGTACTGATGTGGCAGCACTCTTAAATGTCGTGGCACTGTCACAACAGCAGATATTTTGCAATTTCAAATGTTTCCAAAAGAAAAGTAATTTTGACTGTACATACGGAGTTATTACATATTGATTGTAACAAAGTAATTACTTTTTATACATTTTTGCCTAAAATATACCACATCATATATAAAATCATTTGAAATTCTTAGTTAAACAGCTGAGATAATATTAACCTATACAAGATTCGAAAATATTTTTGGTATTGATTACTTCTGTTGAATAAAGGTGATGTTAGAGGAGGGCACCCCTTTACATACCTCATATACTTGGTTAAGACATTTTTGGTCTGTGTATGTTGTCACCATAGTACATCAGTGTGAAATTACAAACAGCAGTATATACAGGGTGAATGTTAATAAACCCAACAAAATGCAGGGATGGGTTCTGTTGTGTCTAGACAAGACAGCCTAGACACAATGAGAGGAAGCCGAAAGGCACACGCTAAGCCAAAGCAGGGTGCGTGAGGTCTGAAACAATACGTAATGAATGCTATAAAGAAAAGTATGTAGCTTCTGGAATATTTAACTTTAATCCATCCTTTTGGTACATCTGGAGATTGTGGCGATACAAGTGAGACTCTTTAGATACATGCAATGTTACTAATGGCGCCTTGCTAGGTCATAGCCATTGACTTAGCTGAAGGCTATTCTAACAATCTGCTCGGCAAAGGAGCGAGGCTATGTCAGTGTAGTCGCTAGCTACGTCGTCCGTACAACTGGGGCGAGTGCTAATCCGTATCTCGGGACCTGCCTTGTGGTGGCGCTCGGTCTGCGATCCCTGACAGTGGCGACACGCGGGTCCGACATGTACTAGTGGACCGCGGCCGATTTAAAGCTACCACCTAGCAAGTGTGGTGTCTGGCGGTGACACCACAGATTCCTAACTGGAAATGGAGGAAGAAAGGTCCTATGAACTTGTGTCCAGAAATGCATGGTTGCCATGTATATGGCGCTGACAAATGGCAGTTCCTCTGACCATGTGCTGTGTGTTCCTTGGGTGTTGCAGGCTGTGTGATTGATGCAATGTACTGTAAGTAGCAGAATGGGTCAGTATTCATATCAGGAACAAGCCAAGATCACATTTGTGTATGGCCAAGCAGATGTAAACAATCAAGAGACAGCACACCTGCATGAAAACAAGTAACCTCACAGACAACAATCACATCTCACAACATTTTGAGCCCTTTTTGGGTATTTGTGTGGTCACGGGTCCTTTCAGACAGACGAATGTGCAGGGAGGCAGCAGACTGTGTGTACACCAGATTTGGAGGACTGGGGTTTGCAGGATACTGAGATGAACTCTAGTATAAGCTCTAGGCAAGTGACCCACTGACATGGATTAAGCCAAAGTATGATTATGTGTATCTTGCATGACACTGTATCCCATGGAGGCCACTTTGAACATCTGGTGGGACGTGGATGCGATGCAGTCTGTACTGTGTTCCAGGATGACTTGTTGTCACTGCATGCACACTGCCTGTTTTCAAATACACTATGTGATAAAAGTATCTGGACACCTGGCTGAAAATGACTTACAAGTTTGTGGCACCCTCCATCGATAATGCTGGAATTCAATATGATGTTGGCCCACCCTTAGCCTCGATCACAGCTTCCACTCTCACAGGCGCACGTTCAATCAGGTACTGGAAGGTTTCTTAGGGAATGGCAGCCCATTCTTCACAGAGTGCTGCATTGAGGAAAGGTATCAATGTTGGTTGGAGAGACCTGACACGAAGGTATTCTATAGGATTCAGGTCAAGACTCTGTCCAGGCCAGTCCATTACAGGGATGTTATTGCCATGCATTATGAACAGGTGCTCGATTGTGTTGAAAAATGCAATCGCCATCCCCAAATTGCTCTTCAACAGTGGGAAGCAAGAAGGTGCTTAAAACATCAATGTAGGCCTTTGCTGTGATAGTGCCATGCAAAACAACAGGAGGTGCAAACCCCCTCCATGAAAAACACGACCACACCGTAACACCACCACCTCCAAATTTTACTGTTGGCACTACACACGCTGGCAGATGACGTTCACCGAGAATTTGCCATACCCACACCCTGCTGTCAGATTGCCACATTGTGTACCGTGATTCGTTTCTCCACACAACATTTTTCCACTAGGCATCGTTTGACATTTACCGGTGTTATGTGTGGCTTATGGGCAGCTACTCGATCAAGAAATCCAAGTTTTCTCACCTCCCCCCATCATAGTACTTGCAGTGGATCCTGATGCAATTTGGAATTCCTGTGTGATAGTCTGGATAGATGTCTGCCTATTACACATTATGACCCTATTCAACTGTCGGTGGTCTCTGTTAGTCAAAAGACAGGGTTGGCCTGTACACTTTTATGCTGTACGTGTTCCTTCACATTTCCACTTCACTATCACATCAGAAACAGTGGACCTAGGGATGTTTAGGAGTGTTGAAATCTCACTTACAGATATATGACACAATTGACACCTAATCAACTGACTACGTTCAAAGTCCATGAGTTCCGTGGAGCACCCCATTATGCTCTCTCATAATGTCTAATGACTACTGAGGTCACTGATATGGAGTACCTGGCAGTTGGTGGCAGCACAATGCATCTAATATGGAAAATGTACGTTTTTGGGGGTGTCTGGATACTTTTGATCACATATTGTACATGCTCATAGCACCTTTTTCCCTCCCTTTCCAGCCAGGAATCCATCCTTGCAGTTTGTTGGTGTTAGTAATGTTCACCATGTATAGAAATGTTGAAATTTCTTGTATGGTCTTGCACAATTGTTGTGTAGTAAGATCAGATATGAAGCAAGTACTTGTTTAATACTGTGGGCTACACACATTAGAAATCAAGGTACTGCTGTTACATTGGTGCTATATTGGCTTTCTTGCTTCATGCTGTAGTTCTGTGAGCAGGACAAGCCAGAGAATGATGGTATGGTGGCTTCTTACTCATCAACCCATTCTCTCTTACTGAAGCATGCAGGAGTATAGGCCTAATTGTGACTTAGTAGAGAATTTGACTGCACAATCATTATTTAGTAAAGTAACACTCACAGTGTGAAATAATCGACTTTTGGGATCAGAAGTCCTCCAACTGTATTTTGTGAGACTTGGTGGGTGCAAGACGAAAATTTTATGTGCTCCATAAGAAGAAGAGTAATTTCCAGAATAAATTTGATGCTAACAGTAAAAAAAAAAAAAAATGTTCAAATGTGTGTGAAATCTTATGGGACGTAACTGCTAAGGTCATCAGTCCCTAAGCTTACACACTACTTAACCTAAATTATTCTAAGGACAAACACACACACCTATGCCTGAGGGAGGGCTCGAACCTCCGCCGGGACCAGCCACACAGTACTAAAGTGCGCGTCATTTATGTTGGCGGCCGAGTTTAGGTTCATTCTGCGCATCTGACGTCACAAAACACAGTCAGCCAATGAACAGAGAACGATGTTGCCAGATCTCAACTGCAGTGCAGAGCATGGACGAATGTCTTCAGTTTTAGAAACATTCAGTCATAAATAAAGTAATAGAACAAAAGCAATGTCTTGATAGCAGACTTTCTTTTATACTGCTTTTTCGCAATAAAGAACAGCGGTAATTGTTTATTTCCTATTGTACTTCGACGAAGCATGTGTAATTCATAGTTATACCAACAGTGTTTGTCAGTATTTTGCGTGATGTGTCAGAGTCCTCATGGCATCCTGTATGCGGACGAGCTGCGATAGCGTAACGGTTAAGGTGTATGGTTTCTATGTGAAAGGTTATGAGTTCAAACCTTGTGTGGGGCTTAATATTTTCATTATTGAAAAACAATATCGAAATGCCTTACTTCACGAATTATATTCTTTTGAATGCAATTTTTTGAAATTTCTAGAGCTTTGTCTCTTCATTAACCCTTTCGCTGCTGCAGACACGTGCTCCCCGCATTCCGCGCTGTGGGCGATTTTGTCATCACTGCACTGCTCGCCTATGCAGACACATGGTGTTCCCACTGCTTTGACACGCTTATCATTCGATTTCACAAAAACTATTTGGCCCAAAAATTTGATTTTTACACGTCTTCTTGACTGATACCTTCCCCCCATAAATGACTTAATTTTGTTTCAATGTTCAATGCAGTTATTATGCAGCATTATATGTAGTAAACCACTGCACGAAATTTTGAAGAGTTTGCAGAGGTAGAAGTCCATAGCGTATACTTTCCGTGTGGTCGATTTTAGTTGCCACAATGTTGAGAATGAAATGTGGACAAGATACCTAAATTTCATATAAAATTTACTGTATAACAATATCTCATTTAATTTAAGTACCACATAGGTGTCGTATGTAATATTGAGAAATTTCCGCCTTTCGCGACTGTAATAAAAGTTTTATTTACACCGGACGCGTTTGGCTTTATTTTAAAGCACTTCAATCAATGAAAGGTATGGCACATACACAATGGTACTCATGTTCTCTTTCTTGTTTTTGTTCCACAGTTGCAGTTTTACCAGTGGTACTGAAATATATTCCTCTTCTGCAACTGTAATAAGTGACTTATTTAGACCAGATGCGTTGTTCTCTTTTGAAGCATCTTCAGTGGACAGTATTTTGTCTCCTCCATTGCCAAGTCACCTTTCCTAGTTTTGTGCTGCGGTAACACAATATTCAACGTTTGTGTTGCCTGATCAGTGTTTTAGCAAATAAATGATGTTTGTGTGTGCCACACACAAAAATTATATTTGACATAGCTCAGAGCACTTCACTGATAGACGGTATATTCAAGTCCTAATGTTTTTGTAAGTCCACAGTTTTGTTTAATGTATTTTGTCTACTTCCTTTTGATTAATTGAAGTGCTTTAAAATAAAGCCAAACGTGCTCAGTGTAAATAAAACTTTTGTTACAGTCGCGAAAGACGGAATATTTCTCAATATTACATACGACACCTATGTGGTACTTAAAGGAGATATTGTTATACAGTAAATTTTATATAAAATTTAGGTATCTTGTCCACATTTCATTCTCAACATTGTGGCAACTAAAATCGACCATACGGAAAGTATACCCTATGGACTTTTACCTCTGCAAACTCTTCAAAATTTCGTGCAATGGTTTACTATATTTAATGCTGCATAATAACTGCGTTGAACATCGAAACAAAATTAAGGCACTTGTGGGGGGAAGGTATCAGTCAAGAAGATGTGTAAAAATCTAATTTTTGGGCCAAATAATTTTTGTGGAATCGAATGATAAGTGTGTCAAAGCAGTCGGAACACGATGTGTCTGCACAGGCGAGCAGTGCAGTGACAAAGTCGCGCACAGTGCAGAATGCTGGGAGCACGTCTTTGTAGCAGCAAAAGGTTTAATGCGGCCGCAGTGGCTTTACTTCATGAATTGCGCGCTCCCCCCTAAACATAAGCTTGCGAACTATGCTATACTATGGCGCTGCTTCTATTGGCGCGTGCGTCGTGTGCAACTGGCAATGCAGCAATCTCCCGCGTCTGGGCGGGCATGCGCGAGCCGCCAAGATAAAAGAATTGAACTATAACAGTCCATGCTTCAGATGGAAAACATACAAATTTCATCCAGTGGAGACAAAGTGATTGTGACCTTGTTTATACCATATATATCATGAGAAAACATGTGCTCTGTCAAATGAAAACTGGGCACAAAGCAGCATCCTGTTACGCCCTAGTGATCAAAAGGTGTGCTATTTGTGTGTTCTCTCAGCCATGGTAACTTGCATTACTAGGTTAATAGTGAGTTGTGTAGCTTATCATTCACTGCTGAAACTTTTCCAAAGACTGCTGTAAATTTATTTTAGTATTGAATCAATGACAATACATCTCTTCCCAATATTCTGTTTCCTTGTGCTGTCAGCACAGACTAAGTAATGTGGGAACTGTGTGCCTGTCAGTGTAGTTGTTAGACATTTTCTGAATATAGATTAAATATTGAAATTAATTTACAGCAGTCTTTGAGAAAGTTTTATGCATTATGTATATATGTAATAGTGGAAGTGGAGGTTTCAGGAAAATTATACCATCACTGGTGATAGTGCACCTTCACTGACCCATTTAGTGAAAGTGGATTACTGTTTCCAGTTCCGTCAAACAATACACATTGACTAGGGATAGTGCACTATCATTAGTGAATGTATACTTTCACTGCCAAGAGGTAAGGAATGTGAACCATTGCTGAAATAACGAACAGTCATACTTCGAAAGTTGCATTTATCACCTGTAGTATGAAAACATAGTCATATTGTGTAAAATTCATTTACTGTAGTGAGGATATGCACTATTGCGCTTTGAGTTGCACAACACATTTTTGTTTTTGCAAAAGCATCTCGGAATCTGACCTTTTTACTGGCAGTTGCATCTGAAGACTCCCTGGCCACTTCCCATCAACTGAGATGTCGCAATTGTCCTCAGGGCAGCAGTTTTCTCTGTTGGAACTTCCTCCTCTGAGATTATTCTTAGAGTGCAAGTACTGGACTGGGACCTAAAACAAAACATTTAAGTTGTAGCTGCAGTGGCATATCGTATCACCCCTTCCATCATTATTTAAAAACAACCAATTTATTACCGTGCATATAGTTCACTCAGCACACCCTCTCTCATGCCGATTCACTAGTAGCCATCAGCCATTGTCTAGAGAATGACATCAAGATCGACCTAGCATCTCCTTTTTCTCTGTTGAGGTCAGGAACTGAAATTCTCGCAGTACAGCCCTTTTCCACTGTTGGAAACCGCAATCTGAACACTGCTGCGTTCTTTGCACTTGTTCTTCTAAGCACTCATATGCTTTAATTCTGTGTTTCGTAATAGCACAAGTTGAATCATCCAAATCAATCGGGCAGTAGTCATTATTGTCAGAAATACTTTCTTTCTGTTCTCAACCTCTGTTGCTGTTGGTATGTTATCCCCTTGCAATGGAGATTTACTGTGATCATTATCCTGAAATGTTTCAGTCTGTCTCACTGCTAACATTCACTTGATTAATTATATTTTCAAGGTTATCCTCAGAGTGAATGTTCATCAGTGCTTCAGGAGGTAAACTTGTTGAAGACAAACCATGTTTAGGAGGGCAGCCAAACAACACTTCATATGAAGATCTTTTAATTTCAAAATGTACAGCACTATTGTTCGTTAGGTGCACAAATCTTAATGCACGGCTCCACTCCTTGGTGTTGTTCTCCTGCATCCATGTAGTTAGCATATTTTTTATGTCTTGATATCTTAAAATTGGGCCATAGTTAAGTTAAGCTGCTCGTTATTTTGTTAACAAACTCTCTACCATTGTCAGACTGCAATACTGAGGAAGCGCCTAACAATGTAAAAATGTCAATAATGTTATTGCATTCCTCTTCAGCTGTTTTGCTCTTCAGTGGCCTGAGAACAAAAATTTAGGGAGGTGGTCCTGATAAACCATTATGAATTTGTAATCTCCATGTGGCTGTGATTGGAAGTCAGAACTAGTTCTATCTTAATATACAACCAAAATTTCCGGGAGTTCTGGGGAAGCCCTTGTGATAATGTGTTGCTCTGACAGTTATTGCCTTTCTGACCGACACCCATGTTTCTATCAACATTTGCGTATCTTTGGATTATGTTTTGCCCTGGGCCCATTGGCAGGAAATATGCTGTTTCTTGCCGGCCAGAGTGGCCGTGCAGTTCTAGGCGCTACGGTCTGGAGCCGAGCGACTGCTATGGTCGCCGGTTCGAATCCTGCCTCGGTGATGGATGTGTGTGATGTCCTTAGGTTAGTTAGGTTTAATTAGTTCTAAGTTCTAGGCGACTGATGACCTCAGAAGTTAAGTTGCATAGTGCTCAGAGCTATTTTGCTGTTTCTTAAGTAGTTTCCTAATGTTGTTTGTATACCATGACAGGTCTCTATCATCTAGTTCTTTGGAATTAAATGTTCAGAGTATATTCTTTCATGACTAATAGTTCTGTCTTTGCATCAGATACCAATGTTCCTTGAAGCATGTTATTTTTTGTGAAACAATGCAATTTCTCCAAATAGCTATCACATCAATTTACACATGAACTAACAGTGAACACACAATGAAAAACTGTCTCAGAGAATAAATCCAGAGCCCAAGATGTAACAAAATTCTCATGCCAGCTCACTATATATGATTTGATGCAGAATTTAAAGCCCTGCATTTCTGGTAACTTAGAAGAATTTGGTCAAAAACAGAAAAAGTCAAAATTTAGGTAGTTTCCATCATGGCTGAAATTCTACTCAGAAAAATGGGAAAACTGAGGTTATTCATGTCAGAGTTGTATCCGAGTGAATAAAACAGTTTCCAAAACTCCTCTAGTTTTCGGATGGCAGAACTTGAATTTTCTTGGCCTAAGTGCTGTTGCCCATGAGTTTGTGAGTATCGTCATTTGTATTGCAGGTAAACTATTTTCAGTAGCTGGCCATTGCAAACATAGCAAGGTAACATCCTTAGAATATCCTTAATTTAATTTTATGTTCATTACTATTAATAAGTGTTGTGACTCGCCGATCATTCAAAGTGCCGCTGCGCAATTACGCGCGTCCTCTACATGCGGTGCTGTCTGCCAGTCATGCAGCAGGTGGGCCACCTGAGTGGCCAGCCAGCCAGTGGCCGCTAGACTTGGACTCAGTGCTCATTCGAATGTGACCGTGTTCACATGTCTTGCTTTGTCGACTTGCTCAGTGACTTATATGTGTTGTGTCATTTTGAAATATATGTGTTCAACTTGATGTTATAACAATTGGCGATGAGGTAGTGGATTTTTCCTTTTCACCGTTGACCCACAGGTTTCCATGGCTACTGTCGAGCAACTATTGCAAGGTCTCATTGAACAGCAAACGCTTCTCACATCGGCGATTCGCGATTTCGTCGCGGCGTCAAATGCGGGGTGTTTCTTGTCGTTGGCTATACCTCCTTTTCCTCTTTACGTCAAGACAGCGGAAGACTGGTCTGATTATGAAAAACGTTTTTGACAGCACTTCTTGGCATTTCATGCCACGGATGAACAAACATGTAGGTCTCTGTTCCTTTCCTGGATTTCGCCACAAATGTATCAGTTGTTGTCGCAATTGGTTCCTTTGAAAGATCCTGCGTTATTGTCCTTTGCCGAAATGTGCTCACTTCTGTCTGTCTATTTTCAGAAGCAAACGCATGTGGTAGCCTCTCATGTTGCCTTTTATCGTTGTCAGAAACAACCGCTTCAATCCTATCTCACTTGGGCTGCTGAACTTCACGGCCTCAGTCGAAAGTGTCAATTTGTTACTGACGTTCACAAACAATCCTATACCGATTCCATGGTACGGGATGCTATTATCCGATCAGCGCCCGACAAAGATGTTTGGCAACATGCCCTTCAGTTGGCAAATCCGACTCTAGATTAAGTCCTATCCATCGTGCAGTCTTTTGAAATTTCTCACGCTGCTGGGGCGCAAATAGAGGCGTGGGGTGACGTTGGGGAAATACAACCTCTGTGCCCTGTTGACGACGCGTGCGGTGCGTCCCTGCCAGCTGACGTGGCCGCAGTATGCTCCCACATGCAGCCATGGCCTAACCATAAACAACCCTCTAAGAAACTGCAGCAAAACCCCCAGCAACTTCCTCCATGTCCATGGTGTTTTACGAAACATTCACGCGAGGATTGTCCCCAACGTTGGGCTGTGTGTCACAATTGCAAAAGAAAGGTCATGTGTCTTCCGTTTGCAAATCCGAACGCATACATGATGTTCATGAACATGACACTGATTCTGATTCTGTGTTGTCTGTCAATTGCACTTCTTACCTTTCAGGGAAGTTATTCCTCATTGTCCAAATCCTTGGTCAAGATGTTCGCATGCAGGTGGATACCGGTTCTGCTGCCACTATAATTAATTCTCAGACGTATCTTCAGTTGGGTTCTCCACTCCTATCACCTGTCACTCAGCAATTACGGACGTACAATAAACAGAAGATTTCTCTCTTGGGACAATTTAATACTGAGGTATCTTACAAATCAGTCGTTCGCACTGTTTCCATATTTGTGGTCGACCATAGTAATGCAGAGAATCTTTTTGGTTTCGATGCCTTTCGCATTTTTGGGTTCTCAATAGACGACTCTGTCAATATCGTCTCTGATGCTATTCCTTATGCTCAATTGGATTCCTTATTGACGACATTTTCGTCACTTTTTTCTCCTGGGTTATGCCGTGCAAAAGACTTCGAAGCTCATATCACGCTCAAACCCACTGCTTGGCCTAAGTTTTTTCGGACTCGGCCTATTCCTGTGTCCCTTCATGATAGGGTAAAATGGGAGTTGGATCGTCTCACTACTTCAGGGTTCTTGCTTCCTGACATTTACAGTGAGTGGCTCTCTCCTGTCATTGTTGTTGCTAAGCCCAATGGTGATATTCGTCTCTGTGGCGATTTTAAATCCACTGTAAATGCGCAATGCCTCATCGACACTTACCCTATGCCCCGACCTGACCAATTGTTCACTAAACTTGTGTGAGGCCAGCATTTTTCTGAAATTGACCTGTCAGAAGTTTATCATCAACTTCCTTTCGACGCTGCTTCCCAGCAGTTTCTGGTCCTTAACACACCTTTCAGCCTCTATCAATACCAACGATTGCCATTCGGGGTTGCCAGCGCCCCTGCTCTCTTTCAGCGATTCTTGGAACAATTATTGCTCCCTGTCCCTGGGTGTATAAATTACATGGACGACATAGTTGTCACTGGCTCCACCACTGAAGAACATCTTCAGAACCTCCGCACACTTTGTCATGTCTTACAGACTGCCGGTCTTAAGTGTAATCTTCAGAAATCACAATTTTTTTGGGCATCTATCACGTACTTGGGGTTTCAACTCTCTCAGGATGGTATTCGTCCACTTCATCAAACTGTCGCTGCGATCTATGATCTTCCTTGCCCTACATCTGTTAAGGAACTGCAGGCCTTCTTGGGGAAAGTAGCATACTATCACAAGTTCTTACCATCTGCTGCTTCGGTGGTTCAGTCGTTGCATCGCCTGTTGAATAAAAACGTGCCTTTTCACTGGTCAGTGTCATGTGATGCGGCTTTCCAGAAACTGGAGACTATGCTGAAACAGGCCCCGTGCCTGGCTACTTATTGACTTGGCCAACATCTTGTTCTTGCCACGGACACCTCTCAATACGGGGTAGAAGCAGTCCTTGCGCACCGTTTTTCAGACGGCTCTAAACAACCCACTGCTTATGCCTCCAAAATGCTCCCGGGCGCCCAACAAAAGTATTCTCAAATTGAAAAAGAAGCTTTGGCCATTATTTATGCTCTTCATAAGTTTGGTGTTTTTCTCTATGGATCCAAACTTCATCTTGTTATGGATCACAAACCGGTTGTTTCCTTGTTTCATCCATCATCGTCACTTCCTGACAAGGCTGCACACCGCCTCCAGCGTTGGTCTCTTTACTTGTCTCATTTCAATTATGAGATTCATTTCTGGCCGATGGCTCAACATGTGAATGTACTGATGCGCTGTCTTGCCTTCCCATGGGTCCTGATCTGGCATTCGATAAGGATGAACTTTTGTGTTTCCATCTGGATGTTGCCAAGCAGTGGGTTGTGGACGGATTCCCCATCACAGGGAACTAGCTGGTGGCAGCTACGGGTTCTGATCCTACCCTCTCCTGGGTTTTACACTGTATTCAGAAGTGTTGGCCAGATCGTCCGTCCGCAAAGACTTCTGACCCATTGCGGAACTACTACGCTTTGCGCTACCGCCTCACGGCTAGGGATGGTGTTATCCTCCTTTCCATCGACAATGCTTCACCACATGTTGTGATAGCTGCATCTTAGCGTGCTTCGGTCTTGCGCCTCCTTCACCAAGGCCACTGGGGTGTGTCTCGCACAAAATCTCTGGTGCCCCGTCATGTGTACTGGCCTGGCATCGACTCTGAAACAGCACACGTGGTCGCTGCCTGCGGCCTTTGTGCGTCACAGGCCGCCACCCCGAAGTCACCTTTGTCACCGTGGCCTTCGCCTGAGATGCCCTGGGAGTGCATTGATGCTGACTGTGCGGGACCTTTTTTAGGTACTTATTGGCTCCTCGTAATTGACGCCTACTCTAACTTTCCTTTCATTGTCCGTTGCACGTCGCCTACCACCGCGGCAACCACCAGTGCTCTCGCCCGCCTTTTTTCTTTGGAAGCCCTTCCCTCTACTCTTGTTACTGATAATGGTCCGCAATTTGCCCCTTCAGAATTTGCAGATTTTTGTGCTCGTCACGGCGTTATGCATGTCACAGCCCCTCCGTTCCATCCACAATCAAACGGTGAGGTTGAATGGCTGGTCTGCACATTTAAGGCTCAGATGCAGAAGCTCCTGACTTCTTCTGCTGCTGATGATGAGCTTCTTCAGTTTCTGGCTTCTTACCATTTCACCCCCATGGGCGACCACAGCCCGGCTGAGCTCTTACATGGCTGACAGCCCCGCACGCTACTTCATCTTCTACGGCCTTCCACCTCATGGCCGCGGGTGCCTTCGCTTGGCCGGTTCACCGCCGATGACCTGGTCTGGGTACGGGGATAAGGCGGCCAAAATGGAGTCCGGGCCGCATCTTACGACACCGTGGCCGACACCTGTATGAAATCCAGACGGACACGGGTGTTGCAGTGCGTCATTCAGACCAGCTTCAGCCTCGTGTGCTGGGAACACCTGTTCCGAATGCCGCTACACCACCTTCAGCTCTACCTGACACTCAGGATCTTGGCATCTGTCATTACTCACAACACAGCCCTCTCAGCGTCATCTCGGTGCCAGTACAAGAATGGACGCCTCCAGGAGACGTGCCCGTGCAGGAACTGGATGACCATCATCTGTCGGAGCCAATCTACTTGCCTGCTTCTCCTACAGATGCCGACACATCGCCCATGTCTCCTGTTATATCAACCGGACTTGCCGCAACGGGCAGATTGGCACAGGGGCCCTAGCAGATTCGACCCCTACGTCTCCAGTCATCTCGACCCGTTATCATCGGGGACACTTCCGTCCATACGGCAAGCCGCCTCCTCGAGACTTTACGGCCAGTCACACAATGCCTATGGACGTTAGCAATCTATAGGCCACCTCAATCAAGACCTGTGAAAAAATTTCAAAGGGGGGAAAAGTGTTGTGACTCGCCTATCATTCAAAGTGCGACCGCACAATTACGCGCATCCTCTACATGCGGCGCTGTCTGCCAGCCATGCAGCAGCTGCGCCACCTAAGCGGCCAGCCAGCCAGCAGCTGCTAGACTCGGACTCAGTGCTCATTCAAATGTGACCGTGTTCAAATGTGTTGCTTTGTCAACTTGCTCAGTAACTTATATGTGTTGTGTCGTTTTGAAATATATGTGTTCAACTTGACGTTATAACAATAAGTAACACACTTGAATATAAATTTTCCAGTTCTGTGCTTTCACAGAATATTATATTTTTCATTTGTCATTTCTACTAAAGCACTAGACTTGCAGCCATCGAGCTCTCAGAGGCGACAGGCTCAGTGGAGGTGGGCAGTGGGTGTATTGGGAGCACTGTCTACCTCCACTGATCCCGCCGCTTCTGTGCCATAGCAGCAGCCAGCACATCAGCGGAGAAGACTCAAGGCGATGGGAATACTGTGCTGCTGCTTACATGCACAAACATTACACCCTCAGACATAACATAAACATAAAGACAGATAAACACATAGACTGAGGCAGGTACAGTATTGTTTGTGCTACACATAAACTCTTTATGTAGGCCATTCTGTGTGAGGTTTTCACAAATGCTACTGTGTGCACATCATTGCACTTCACAGTAATGGTTACTATAAAGCAGCAATGTACTACCACATTAATAACACTGGAAAACCATTACAACAGCCAGTTTAACCCAAGAGTCCACCATCCAGATTTGGCTTTTCCGTGGTTTCCCAGTTCACTCTAGGTAACTGCTGAGATGTTTCCTTTAAAAGGTCATGGCAACTTCCTTTCTCTCATGAACAAGGTGGAAATTCTTTTCCATCTACTTCTCTGCTTCCCTCGCTTACTAACTCATTATTGTTTGAAATGATACCAGTTGTTAGAAAGACGTTGATTGTTGAAATTTACGCATGAATGCTCACTGCCATTTCTGAACAACATTTACTGCCATACAAAAGCACATCACCACAGAGATGTCACTGACAATAGTATTTTTACTGACTGATTTTTGTGATGAACATTATATTTATTAGCTAAATGACTCACAGTAACTTTTTAAATTTTATGTATAAATACACACATATAGTGTCATTTTGTGCTCTATTACAAGTCCATTATGATGTCCATCTGTTGAAAACCTCTCCCGAAATCAAATCCTAGTTATACCTATGATCTGTTCCCTCATGCTGCATTATCATTCTCTTAACATTTTACAGCAGATATCTGTAACACTAATCACTGTCAGTATCAATACATTTTTTTTTTTACTATAAATTACATGTTACCCAACACAGATAATTTACTTGGTTTGTATGGATTTTAGCTGGCAGACATAAACAGACATCCCTGGGTGACGGCTGGTGGAAAGGGCGAATTAGAGTTGGAACTGCCAATGATGGAGGTTGTCCAGACACACATTATACCTTCCATTGATGCCATGGATCCAGATGTGCTTCAGGCCATCTCTAGTCTCGGTTGTTTCAAAGATCGAGAAAAACTAATTCAAGAATTATTGAGCCCAAAGTAAGAATTATGAATTTCTTTACATTAACTGTAGTTTAGGGTCAGATGATTTCATCTGGAAAAATATTTCTCTGTGTAATTTTTTTAATGCCAGTAATAATTCTGTGAATGATATTCTATATGTTTTTCTTTATTTGTAAATTTAATAAAATCTCTTAATAAGAAAAACTTAATCATATGCACAGACTAACTGAAAACTCAGGAAATAAAGAAAAAGTATGAGTTGGCTGCATTCCATTTCGAAGCCAGAGGAACAAATATGATACAAATGCTATGTGCAAGAGCAGTTAACCTTGTATTGGTATTGTAACCACATCATAAAGTGTGAGGTTATGTCATTACAATGCAATAAGTTCCTATTGTATGAAACTGAACAGTACATGGCCTCTTTCACATACACGTGTGACTCAAAAACATGACTGAATATAAGTTTGCGGAGTACACAAACATGATCTTAGTAAATGTCAAAGCCAAAGATAATGAAAGTGTTGTGCATCAGCTACATACAGATGATTTTTGTCACCTATATGAACTCATCACATGTCCTGTTTGCCACTTTTGTTCAGTGGTTACAAGACAAATGAACTTACACTGGCAACAGGATCAACTATGGTGTTCTAAAGAAGTGCTGCACGACTTCAAGAGGACATACGTTTTAGTATCTGCAGAAGGTGTGACAATGCCGCTGTTTGACACGGTCATCATGGTACTTTAGGCAGACAGTGACAATGTAACAACTGAGGATAACAGCCCTGTGAATGGAACTAACTCACCATGTGACTTCAACTGCAGGAAGCAGAGTGCCCATATTCAAGGAGATAGATGAATAACAATCACCCGGCATGTGGCTGGCACAGGCAACTAACAACTGAGTGCACAAGAACTCCCTGTACATGTGCTAGGCTAGGTCTGTGGTGGTCTAACTCTGCAGGAGCAATGGCCCATTCCATTTACTCCTGCTGACAAGTGAACACTGACAACATCGGGTCTGCCCATATGACATGACAAATGTACCCTCCATGGCAGGTTTCTGAACCACTCCACTGTTCTACCCATGCCAATTAATCTGCCTTCATCAGGTTATTCATTGGTGAATGTACCAAACCCCTCTCCTTTAAAAAGGTCACATAAGTCTGAAATGGCCAGGCTTGGGTAGTGGCCTCTGGCACAGAACCAAAGAGAGTGCTGGAGAACCTGGCAGTAGACCAACCACCAATGGAGGCAACACTGATGCTACCAGCTCTACCAGAAGGGTGGAAGGATACAGCGGCTGTGTCAATGACAGGTACATCAGTAGCAGTGAGGATGAGGCCACTTCCATCAACAAATGAGGAAAGGAGGCAGAAGGGGAGGGGTTGGATCGAAATCTGTGGGCTCCATAATGACAGGTGTAGGTTTGAGCCACAGTGGGGGCCAAGGGTGCAATTGATGGGAGGAAGGTGGAGGGCATGGAAGGAAGTGGCAATGGTGAGGCACGCTGCTGCAAGCGGGAGCCCATTCTGTGAATAATGTTATGATCAACACTGTCATGCAGCCAACCGAAAGGCAGGCCCAGGGGTGATGCTCCAATAGGACATCAGTGCAAGTGAGGACATGATGAGTCAGCTCCTCCCCATTGACATCCACCACAAACAACTGCTGACTTTTGTGACCTACTGAGACACCCAACTGCCACCCTAGCTGCCAGCAGAAGGATTGGGCCCAAACAGCAGCCCAAGGAGGAAACTGCAGCAGGCCGTGGTGGTCCATGGCCTGTGACTCCTGACACAACAAGTCCATGAGGCCCCTTGGTAGGTGCCATGCAAATATTCCATTGGACTGCACCACTGACTGATGTCACCCGGTACATAGCCAAAAAAACACAACAATGCATCATTGCGGTGAGAAGCAGACAAGCACTTTTTCATCTGAGTCTTGAATGTATACACAAAATGCTCCACCTCCACATTAGAAGCTAGATGAAACATGGTGATAGTCTGAGGCTGAATATCATTGTGAATATAAAAGTCTTCAAACTCCCATGACACAAACTGCCTATCATTACCGGATGTGATGGTCCTAGAGGATCCCTCAGTGGCTAAAATAATTGACAGTGCATTACAGTAGCTGTCAATGATATGAATGTCAGCTCGGCTGTGTACGGGAGATATGACAATCTATTGACCACCAACTACCACATACTGCTCAAAAATGAACCTACAAAATCAACATGCACCCTGCCCCAAGGATAATCTTTGACCAGCCAAGGAGAGAACAAACATGATGGAATGGCCTAGTTCTGAGCACAAGCTGTGCAAGTCATACAAGGAGTTTGATATCATGATTGATCACCAGCAAACATAAATGACATCATGCCAATGCCATTATATGGGTCATACCCCAGTGTGAGGCATGGAGCAACTGGAGAATGCAAGGATGCAACACTGGTAGGACAACCGCTTGATAGCATTACTCCTCTGTGGCAAGCATGAGGACACTCTGGATAATGTTGAGACAAACACAGAGGAGAAAAATATGTGCCACATGGGATCCATATCCATGAGACACACATCTGCCAGCCCATCTGGACTTCTGAAATGATTTTCCAAAAATGCAGGTCAGCAGCTATGGTGATCGTGGCCTCTCATGCTGTCAACAGAAAATCCAGCAGGGTTTGCTGCAAAGTGTCATCCAACATGAACATGAGAGCCTCCTGCTGGTCAAACTCCAAATTGGGCCCCACCGGTAGTTGTGAGAGTGCGTCAGCATTGGTACAGTGGGCTGTGGAGTGATAATGAATGTCATAAGAATAGTTACTCAGAAAGAGGGTACACCACTGCAACTGGTGGGCAGTCCTATCTGGCAACTTGAAGTGAGGAACAAATGAGGAAACCAACAGCTTGTGGTCAGTGATGATCATGAACCACATCCCATATAGGAAGATGTAGTACTTTTTTACCCCAAAAATAACAGCCAGCAGCTGATTTTCCTCTTGTGAACTGTTCTGTTACACAGTGGAAAGTGTCTTTGAAGTGTAAGCAATGAGCTGTTCGGTGCCATCCATGTTCTGGTTGAGCCATTAGAAAGGATGGCTGGTAGATGGTGCACAGCCTGTGAATGAACAGGGCATAATACACAGTCTTACTAAAAACAGACTGGAGCTTCTTCAGATTCTGGAGTGCTAGTGGACTGACAGTGGCCTTGATGTGTGGTGGAGACCACCTCTGCTAAGTGAATCACCCCAAAAAAAATGCAGTTTCAGGGAGAAAGAACTGCACTTTTCAGCTTGCAGTGAAGGCCATTATCCAGGAGGCATTGGAAACCTGACTGAAGATTTCATAAATGCTCCTCGCAAGTGATGCATTACCCAAGACCCATCAAGGTAACTGACCCAATTGGGAATGTCTTGAATCAACTGCTACAAAAATATCATTCATAAATTGCCAGTGGAGGAGAAATTCCAAAATGCTAGCAATGAAACTGGTATAGGCCACAAGGATTGTTGAGGACCAGGGAATTCCTGGAAACCATGTCCAATGACAACTGCATGTAAGCATCATGCAAATCAATGTGGGAAAGATACTGGCCTCCCGACAACTTTGCCAATAATTCTGCCTGCTGATCAATGGGAAATGAATCTGCAACACTTTGTACATTGACCATCTGTTTAAAATTGGCACAAAGACACATGAAGCTGTTGAGCTTCTCAATTATCACCGAAGGAGTGGCCCACTGACTCAACAAAATAGAAGAAATGATATCGTAATCCTACCATCACTGCAACTCAGTCCGTACCTAGCCATTCATGGGGAAAGGAATGGGGTGGGGGCAACAGAATTTTGGGACCACTAATGGCTTAAGAGAAATGTGCCTTGAATTTCCTGCCTAGCCCAAAGTATTCTCAAACAATGGGCTGCACGACTGCAGAAAGCCTAAATAATGAAAAGGAATGGCTTGAGACACTAAATGCAGTTTGTTTTTGATCTGAAAACAGAAACCAGAAAAAGCATCATGTCCAAAGATATTTTGTGCCAATGGCAACTTGCCCACTAACAATGTAAGTTGCCATTCCACATTCTTGTAACACGTGAAGACAGAGAATTGACTTCGCAAGGGAAGGTACTATTTACTATAAAACACAATCTGACAGAGCATCCGTATCTGACAGAGCATCCGTTGCAACTCCAGACTCTCCAGTATCCTAAATGTATCCAAATGAATGAGATTGGCCGATGTTCCTGTATCTCTTTAAAATTTGACCGGCCACCCAGCCACTTTCAACATCAGCAAAATACACTGGGGCAATAAGCACAGGGAACTGGAAGCAGTACCAGAGTCCAGTGAAGACTCTGGGGTATCTGATGACTGACTCATAGTCCATTGACTGTCAAAAACAATTGCCAAATGGCCTATTCACCATTATACCCTTCATTTGTCCTCCATATGTCAGCAATCATGGTGGACATACAACAAATGGCAGTCAGGACAGGAATCCCAGCTAGCCCAATGAGTGGAGAGGGAACGATGTCAAGGACACCAATAGTTCTGCTGGTTGGATTGATGATGCTGTAAGTGGCACGCACATGCTGACTATGCCACAGGTGAGAATGGGGATACAGTGATGTCTCTGAACTTGCAACATCAACAGCAGAAACACAAGGCAGCTTGGTGGGAGGTGAGGTTGCCTGGGGTTTCATGCAGGGCACTTGGCACTGTTTACTATACACACCGATTTGAGCCACCTGCCAGTTATCAGAAAGGGTGTCCCTTGCTGCCATCATAAGCTCATACAGTTCCACAATTTGGGCAATTCACCTAAAAAGTCCTGGAAAAGCTCAACACCCTGGTCTGAACCTCATGATCAGAAGCTAATCTGACAATCACATCACAAATTAGTGAGTCTGCATAGGAGGCAGTGTAAGTGGAATACTCAAAATGACACTTGTGTGGGAGGTCTTGCAAATCTACGAGCCAGGCTGCCCACAACCACCCAGGATACTTATGATGCTAGCTGAACTTCAACCATGCTGCTACCACATGGGTTTGAAGGCCAAAATTTGTATAAGCAACTGACAAAGCTTGTCAAAGAAAAACTTCTCAGGCTCAATGGTGGGCTTTAAATTTTGGACAACTTCAAGAAGTGGTGCAGAGACTGCTCCCATCTTTCCATAGACTCATTGATACTGGCAAATGTCATTGAGGGCAGAGAAGAGAACTGCCCCACATGTGGGTGCCCCCCCCCCCCCCCCCCCCCGCCCTCCCTCTCTCTGCAGTAAGGCAAGGGCATGAAGCAAGTCCGACACATTCTGGGTTGTCAGTAACTGCATCTGCTCACTCCTGTTGCTATTGCAGCTGCTGCCCCTTCTGTAGACACAACTGTTTCTGCCAGCATTGCAGAAATGCTGCATCCATGCTTGTCCCAAATGAGCACTATGAAAATTGGTGAACAAAAAAAGACAGAAGAAGGGGCATCACACAGAAAAACATCCTTCATTGTCACTTTGGTACCTGCAGAAACCATGACAGTCCACTACTCAACATGGTCAGTGTAATACTTCAAGGTGACGGTAAATTGATAACAACAGAGGAACAGAACCCTGTGAATGGAACAACGGACAGTGGAGTGCATGTACCCAGGCAGATACATGCGCAATAGTCACTCAGCATGTGTTGCTAATGGTTGAGCACATGACAACCGTCAGCATGAGTGCTATGCTAGGTCTGCAGCAGTCTAACTCTGCAAGATGACTGGCCTGCTCTGCTTAATGCCACCCACAAGTAAACACTGATGTCAGTGTATCTGCCCATTTGACGTAATGCATGCATCCTCAATGGCATGTTCTGCTGTTCTACCCATTCCAGTTCATCTGCCTCCATTGGGACATCCGCTGGCAGGAATACTAAATACTGCATTTAATTGATGAAGATCCCTCAAACAGTGCCTGACTAAGTGTGTATTCGTTGGCTTCCAGCCAGGTTGAAACACTGTCAGACATTTACTACTCTGTGTAAAAATACTCAGTTTTTTCATTGCAGAATTGCATGCAGAGTCAAGTTTACACAACATCTGGAGAGACATTGCTGTCCTGCCTCACCTTTCTGGGGAGCATCTGTTACCAGCTGCACTCACAACCAGTCAGCTCTCTTCCTCCACAACCATGGAGGGCCCAGTGCAGCTAAGGAACTTAGAGTGGCATGCCAAAAAGGTTTGCTGATTCCACTGGGATGTTGACCACCAGGCCCTGCTGTCAAAGAGTGGCACCACCATACCCAACACAAATCTGCGGCACATTATGCTTACACCGACACCCACTTAGCACCACTGTCATTGGACAAAACTATGACCAACTGCTTCTACAGACATCGCGAGCTACTCAGACATTTCTTCACGTGCAATGCACCATTTGCCCACTGTCTTTGCATACAAAGCTGCTCACCATGTTGTTCAGAACTACTATGTCAGTTTTGCTTTTTGGAACCATTTGTTTCACCTGTGAAAGTTTTTCCCATACTTGTGTTGTGAAACACACCTGTTGACTGTCTTGTCAAATTTTTATATATGATATGTGTCACAACAGACTCAGACAGATATTCTGAGATGTGTTGTGGCAGCTGCGAAGGCATTTAAATGTAGCAGATGCCTGGTTACTCGAGTTTGTGCACCGGGCATGATTCATATGCCCAAGTGTATGTGATAAAGATGATGGTCCCCAACCAGAACTACCATAGCAGTAGTGGATAAGGATATGGATCATCAGTGGAAGAAACAGTACTATAAGTGTTGTATGTCTTGAACTAGCTGCGTGACTGAAACTGTGTCCTTGACTGGGAACTTTGAATTTCGTGGTTATTATTATTACTGGCCAAGTATCTGTGCGTGACCTACAACCTATCCTCACAATTACAATTTTACCAGCATCTCTCTCTTTCTTTCTAAATTTAACAAAGCTCACCTGCATACTCAAGTTGGCTAATGCTCCTGAAAGAAAGGATACTGTGGAGAAATAAAATGGAATTGAACCTATCATGCTGTTCCCAGAGTGAATCTGTCACTCTGCAGTGGAAAGGACTCTGATTTAAAACTTCAAGCCAGATTAAAATGTGTCAGACTGGGACTAAAACCCAAAACCTTGCCTTCCATGGGCAATGCTCCCACTGTCCGCAGTATTTCTATGTGGGGTGTTCAGAAGAGGACTCTGGGTACAATTGAAGTTTTTATTCAAAAGTAATCATCAAAGGCTCAAGCACAACTACACCACTGTTTCATGAGATAAAGGATCACCATTTTCCAGAATTCCTGTAACTATAAGAGAAGCCAGTCCTCCACTGTCCTTCAGTCCACCTTCCAATTTGAAAAGTTTCCCTATGAGGCATTGTTTAGCAGACAATACACATCTAAGTCACAAGGCAACATGTCCAGGCTGTAGGGTGGACACTCAAGCTGTTCTCACCTAAACTTTGCCATTATGCTTTGTTTGATCTTGGAGACACATGGGCACATGTTGTTGTGGAGTAGAGTCACTCCCTCAGTGAGCAGACCGGGCCGTTTGCTCTTGATGGACTTGCATAGGCTATGGACTTCCACACGTCACTGTTAATGGTTTTCTGTGCTTGAGAAATTCAGTGAGTGTCAGACTTCAGATGTTGAAAAAGACAGTGAGCATCACCTTGCCTACTCAGGTCACACCTTTAAATTTTTTTTAGGAGGTGATGTCACTGTATTCATGTCCCTAAATGTCTCACTACATTATCCCAAACCGGCACATGCAAATTTCAGCCAGTTTGGTTCTTACAATATTTCATACTTTTTCATTTGGCTGTTCCTTATATATTCGTAGCAATTACAGGATTTTCTCTTAAATTGGTCTGAGAACCAATGTTCATTTTATCTAAATCTAACACTAAACTGGTGTCAGATAATATATGTGGACTGCATAATGTTTATTTTCATTTGTAATACCTCTGAACTGTAATGTTGTTATGGGTTTTTATTTTTACTACATTGCTTAACTTGAAGTATTTTCTGTTAATACTACCAAACAAATATGACTAGAACATGTGTCACAGAAATAATTTTAAATGTGTGTGTGAGTGTGTGTGTGTGTGTGTGTGTGTGTGTGTGAGTTTTGCTTAGCAGCACTGAGTGTTTAACTGTTATGCATGACACACTATAACTATGTCAAAGTGCATCATGATATTTACAACTTTTCTCTTCAAAACAGCCACAATACTGAAAAAGTTATCTACTTTTTACTTCTGGAGAGGAAGCGCCGTCGCCCAGCATTTGAAGATGACACAGAAGCAATTGTCAGAGTGCGCTCAGAATCAAGTGATCCTCCCAGGAAAAGAATAGATACTTGCAAAGTTAATGGTACTGCTAATTACCAGTTTGGGCAGATAAGTGAAGGTTCACCGCTTACTCCTCGTCGCCAGCAATTTGGGTGAGTCTAGCTCATGTAGTTACCAATACACACTAGAAAGAAAAAGTATGTAATGATACAGAAATGCAGACAGCCCAGCAACAAATGCAACAAAAATCAGAGTTGGCTAAGCAGTGAAACATTTTGTGGAACCAATATTATTTTTATCATCAGAATTTACTACACAACCTACTTTATGTGATACTCTCCTTGTGTTTTAATTATTGATGACCAGTTTTATTGCTAATCACATTACTCATATTTTACTGATTTTATTTAATATACTTTATCTGACCTCAGATTATCATTAGTTTGTCATCTTAATACCCACTAGGTTCACATGCATGTATGAAACAAGACCGTTTAAAAATTACTTGCAGTCAAAAAATTCTGTGTAAAAGCTGGTTGATGTGAACAAGGAGATTCATTAACTTACAGGACCTTCGGTTTGGTGAAACAGTTTACAGCACTGCAGGAAACTATGAAATGTTACCTATAAATGAGATCCTAAGACCTGAGAAGTTCGAAATGTCAGAGAGAGTGTAAGACAAGTTGGAATCAAAATAAAATAATGGAAATATGAGTGTGAATATGCCAAAATCTATACCACTCTTGGTTTGGTAACCTGCTGGTTACTATACCTACCACCACAACAGACATAAGTTGAGCCAGTGGCATGTATGGTGTGCACTGACATTCAAACAGCACAATGGCAACTAGTCAAGGTGGCCACCAGGTTCAGCCCCGGTCACTGTTCACAATCACCAGGTCTGCTGTGTGTGTGCAGCACTACACCAGTGACACTTGACATGGATAGCATCTTTATAAGGGCATACACAAGCCTCTGAGCCCTCAGTTGTCAAATGTGTTTGAGACATGTAAACTTCTGCCATTGTATTCATGTTGATGTCACTCCATGACTCAATAAATTTTACCTCCTTTACAACCATGCATTTGCTTGTGCTCCTAGTTAGTGCATTAGTGGTGATGTCGAGGATCATATTTTTGTGTGTTTCAGATTGTGTGGTTTTTCTGCATTCAGCCCTTCTTAGGAGGCTTTACTCCAATCACTTCTGCAACAACAGCAGGTGCATACAGTCACATTGGAACAGTTGTTGGTTGTTCACCCACCACTGTTCTCCCCCACCCCCTCCCCCGTATAATGAACCCATGGAGGGCTGGGACCCTTTTGAGAAGTGACTACACCAACATTTCGTATCATTCCAGGTGGTTGACATGGAGGCCTATAAGGGTCTTTTTTTATTGTAGATACCACCTCATAGATAAGCCATTAATCCTAAAAGTTGACATAGGGGCCACCCTCTCCCTACTCAATTCACAGACATATGCCAGACTAGGGTCCCCATTGTAGGCCTACATGAGCATCGTTTGGTGAGCTATAACAAATAGCAGATTTTTATTCTCAGCTGATACGGTTTACAAGTCAGTTGTCTGCTTCATTATATACTTGGTGGTTAATGATGAGCACTGAAATTTTGTTTGGCTAAAATGCCTTTTCTGCTATTGGTTTTTCTATTGCAGATGCATTGCATTTGGTGTCAGACCAAGTGCCCTGTCGTAAATTGGATTCCTTGTGTTCTGAGTTTTTGGATCTGTTTGCTGCAGGCTTAGATCGTGCAAACAATTTCACTGCATGCATCATTCTCAAATGCTCTGCTGACACTCACTTTTTTCAGGTACAGTCAGTGTCAGAAGCTTTACACAACTAGGTTAAGACAGAATTGGATTGCTTAACATCACTGGAAGTAATTAGATTAATTTCCTCAAGTGAATGTGCTATGCCATTAGTGAACATAAAGAAGCCATCCTTAAGCTTCAGCTCTGTGGTGACTTCAAGATCACTATTAATGCACAGGCAGTATTTGACACTTACCCCCTGCCTTGCCGAGAGGAGTTGCCCTCAAAATTGGCTGATGTCAATTCTTTTTGAAAACTAATGTGGCCAAAGCCTACCTTCAGATTCTGTTGGATGAGACATCAAACCAGCTGACTGTCATTAATATGCCTTTTGGCTTTTATCAGTATCAGTTGCTGATGTTTGGGGTTAGTATCACACTTTCCGTCTTTCAATGTTTTTTAAAAAAAGTTGCAATGGTTGTCCCTCATTGGTGATATCATTGTGTAAGGTGCTGTGATGGAGGACCATCTATGTAACCTCCCTTCTTTGTTTACTGTTCTATAGACCCTAAATGTAATCTCACCAAGTCTCACTTTCTCCAGCCTTCCATTGCGTATTAGGGTCTAGCCCAGCTGGGTGTGGCCCCCTCTCCCCCTTGCACTATTACAGTTTTGCCCTATCTGTCTAATCTAAGAGAACTTCAAGCACTCCTTGGCAAAGTGGCAAACTGTCACAAGTTTATTCCCAGAACAGCTATTATTGCCCACCCCTTGCATCTGCTTTTCAGAAAAGTGCTCCCTTTGTTTGGTCTGAAACCTGTGAGTGTACTTTTGTGCAGCTTAAGGATAGGCTTCACTCCACACTGTATCTTGGAACATTTCAACTGGGCAAGCATCCACCATGGAAGTGTCCAAATGCTGAGTGAGTGTGGTCCTAGCCCATTGCCATTCAGATGACTCCGTAAAACCTATTGCCTCTGTGTCAAAAACATTTAACTCAGCTCACATGTTGCCAAGATTGTTTCAAGTACTCTTCAGAAGTTTCACTGGGAAGTCCTTCATGTCCTATAAAAGTTCCAATCTCTCCTCATGAGATTTCCATATTTTTGGAGTCCCGTCAATTTGCTTCAGATAAAGAGGTGCATGCCTGTGTACAATTATTTCTGTAGGCAACCACAAACATTTTTCCATGAAGGCATTGGCTGTCTTGTCTCACAGTGGGATAAACATATTAACAGTTATGGTAATTAACTTTGAAATAATGAAGTTTGTTTCCTTTCTTTCCACCTTGTCATGTCCTGAGAGGGAGTTAAATTGATGCGTGTTATACTCAGGGGTCTTACCTAGTTCGTTCTGCTCGAAGAGTGGAAGGAGGCATGGACAGCTTCTGCAACTCCAACTTCTAGAAGGAGTAAGCTATTGCTAAGGTGCAAGATACGGAACTTGGTGAGGAGTGGTCATTTATTCAGGGCAGAATTCATAAGATTCCTATAACTTGACAATTGAAAAGCCCTACTGGCACTGCCTTGCATTAATTTTATCATTTGAACCCTTTGATCTGGAATCTATCTCCCTGAATGCTACAGAGCCGAGGTTGGTAAATCGTACTGAGTTCTCATGTGTGCCTTAGAATGACATGGAGCTTGCGTCATTAAATATAGCAGATCTAGACTGCCTATAGGGTAATCCTGACACCCCCCCCCCCCTATATTTATACTGCTTTTGTGCATCACAGAAAGCTTCTAGAACATTCTATATCTCCTGCTGAGAGGCTGACCACTTACTTGGTGTATTTCCATCATCATGTGATGTGTGTAAGCTACTTGGATCACTGTTTTGAGTCTGGACACAGCAATCATGTAGTCATGTAACGTTATTTGTCTCTCGGTGCCACTTCGTTGGCACTGGCCAGTATCATATACAAATACTGTTGCAGTGCTTCTGGGAGCTTCAGCCTGGCTGCTTTTCCAGCTGAATAAGCCTCAATAGATTTAATTTATAATTGTCGCTGATTGAGATTCGCAACAACCTGTTCATTTCCATTTGACTGCCCCTTATATAATATGCGATCAAGTGTCAGTGAAGGCCTTCAGATTAATCTATCCATGCTAAGTAGGCCAAAATATAAAATCTTTTGGCAGATGTCCAATCATTGTTTGTGACAGCTTTGTATTCCTTATGCTAACACTAAACAGTTATTCAGCCGAAACATAGCAAGAATCAAAAGCAGTTATATATGCTGTGTGCTGTAAGAATCTACTCATCTGCTGCCACTTAATATGTGCATGATTTACTATCATTATTTTATTACACTGACTGAAGAACTAATTTTCCATGTAAAAAACATAAATTAGCATGAACCAAGTATAACTGATGGAAGAACATGCTATGATTTTGCTTTATGAACTAATCTGGTTGTTATTTTACCATTACTCTCTTATTAAAGTGTTTGTTGGCCTGATGGGTGTCTATGCACCACTGTGTTCAAAAGACTGCCTTTTCATCTTCATGCAAATCTGTGTGTGGTGCATCCCTTAATGTAGACCATTTTCCTCCTCTGTGAGAGGCTTCCTGGCAGGGCTAGGACTGAAGAGGATATTCTGTGTAGGCCACGTACAAGGGATGTATTATTGTAACATATTTCAAACTCAGCTATGCATGCTTTGTGGACCCACATTTTAATATGCACCTGAAGATGGGATACATGTCCAAAACTGGGCTGTGCTTTCCTTTTTAGAAATAAATAATTTTACACTGTAGTGGATTTTATCACTGACGATGAATAACAGCTGTGGATGTTCCATCAAGAGAAATGTGTGTCTACTTTCAACTGCCTGCAGATGAATGGACAAAACCATTTGTGGTGACTAATATGACCCCAGCATATGCAGGGTGTACATAAATTCCAGGAAAACTTTCAAGTCTTTATTGCACAAGAACTAAACATTGTACAGATGTCAAATATATTGCATTTTGAAGAGAAACTCTGAAAGTTTTTTTTACAAGCATTCAATATCCAAACCATGAGTGACCCAGCAGACGTTAATACGGTAATAGAATTCTTGCCATACCTGTCCCAGCATGGCATCGTTGACTGTGGCAGTTGCTTCCCGTATTCTCTCCTGGAGTTCTGTTACATCACGTGGGCAAGGTGGTACATACACCAGATCTTTAATGTGTCCCCACAGAAAAAAGCCACACAGAGTGGGATCTGGTGATCGTGGAGGCCATTTCATGAAACAGCTGTCCCCTTCTGTAGTATGGCCTGTCCACTGATGCGGCATGTTCAGGTACCCACGAACTTCATGATCAAAATGGGGTGGAGCCCCATCCTGCTGAAAGATGAACGGAGAGTCTAGTTGCATTTCAGGCATCAGCCATTGCTGCAACATGTCCAATTAGGAATATCCAGTGACACTGCTCTCGGAGAAGAAGAATGGCCCCTACAGTTTTTGACATCACAAGGCTCAAAAAATGTTTACCTATGCTCAAATTCAACGCATTCGTGTGGATACTTTGTACCCCAGATTCGACAATTATGCCTGCCCACTTTCCATTAGTGCAAAAAGTGGCTTCGTTGCTAAAAATGAAGTGATCAACAATGTCATCCTCATCCTCATGCAGTTGTTGTAATTGCGAGCCAGACTCAAAACACTTGAGCTTCTGCACTAGCTCCAATTTGAATTGTTTCATAGACAGCTCCTGTCACAGGACTCTCCACACTGTCATTGGAGCCATTTCAAGTTCACAGGATGCACAACACACCGATTTATTTGGACTTGTTATAAATGTCTCTTGTACTTGCTCCACATTCACTTCACTCACACTGGGACGTCCGCACCTCTTTGCCGGGCACAAGCAACCCATTGTAACAAATTTGTTGTGCCAGTGGAAAGTGGCCTTCCTTGTTCATGGCTTTTTACCATACTTGGTTCTAAACATCCATTGAACAGCTGTAGCACACCTGTTTTTATCAAACTCCAGCACACAGAAAGCTTGCTCTGCACTTGAACTTGCCATGTTTGTGGGTAGTGCTGACTACCGGCAAATTACCAAACTATGCTGTCGTGGTATACATGATAAAAAACTTCCAGGGTTTCTCTTCAAAATGACATATGTATGATATCTGTACAGTGTTTGGTTCTTGTGCAATAAATAATTGAAAGTGTTCCCCAACTTTATGTACATCCTGTATTTTTATAATAGGTTGCCATTTGAGATCACAATCACTACTGATATATTTAAAAGATATCTTAAACAACTCATCCAAGGCATCCCCTACAGTGTTAATTATTTAGGTTACTTGCTCATTGATGGGCCATGTGCAGCACATGCACAATCTACAGATACTGTTTTCACAGATCCCAGCCCATGGTCTTTGTTGCCACATTGAAAAATGCAGTTTCTTTGAGCCAAGTGTAAAGTACTTGGGGCAAGTCTTAAGTAAAGAAGCTGTGATACCCACTCAGGATTACATGGATGCAATTACCAGCTTACCCAGTATAAGATCTCAAAAAACTTAAGTTGTTCCTTGGCAAAGTCATTTATTATGCGAAACTTATTCCCGATGTGGCTCAGATTTCCCACTTGCTTAAAAATGTGTGAAAAACGATGTTAAGTTTGTGTGGTCAGTGGTGTGCCAGAAGGCTTTCATGCAACTTAAAAAGTGCCTTAGGTCAGCACCTGATTAGAAATGTTCCATCCCTACAAATGCTTAAGACTTGCCACTGATGCATCTGATCATGACACTGGTGCCTTACTGTCCCACAAATACACCAATGGTGCAGTGCAGTCCATGCATTTGCATGTGAAACATTAAACGTAGAACAAAGTAATTATTCACAAATTTAGAAAGAGGCAATTGTATCACATGTGGTGTCTGCAAATTTTACATGTATTTCTATGGCACTATGTTTCACCTGATCACTTATCATAAGCCTGTATTTTTCATTTGACCCCCATTGAAAACCTCCTGATAAAACGGTACAGTGGTTGCAATCATGGAGTAGCAGTCAAATGCAGACACACCATCCCTGCATACTAAAGCTCCTTTATGTAGCCCACTGGAGAATATGCAGAAAGAAATCAATAGCAAGGTTTATGTCTACTGGTCTAGTGTTGATGCTGTCACAGAACACACTGTCCAGAACTGGTAGGCCTTCATCCACACTTAATCAGCCCCATCACAGCAGTTAAACTCAGGGTTATGCCACATTGAAAAATGCAGTTTCTTTGAGCCAAGCCCCTGGCAAAGAGTGCATGTCAGTTTTGCCAGATCATTCTGAGGAGCAGTGTGATTGCTAGTTGTTGATGCCCTCTCTAGCTTTCCCTATATAGGACAGATGGTTACTATTCTTGCCCTTCCCATCACATCTTCAATAAAGGGGGCACCGTCCACCCTGGTTTATGGTAACAGCTCTCAGTTCATGGCATCTGCATTTTAGGATTTTTGTAGATGACTCTGCTATTCCCTGGACTTGTTTTTGGTTAGGTGTTCACTTCATGAACTCACCTGTCATTGACCTCAGGAGCCCCTTGTTTGTCCCTACATAGAGTAGGATAGAGAGATGTACAGTTTCATAAAATACATGGAGTGGGTGTCGGGCTGTGACATTTGAGTACTTAGTAGCATTACTTGTAATTGCTGCATGATACCTTGACTCTGTGTGATCAATATGCATGGGTAGGACATCTCTAGAATCTTTTATGTGTTATCCAAGCAGAAATCTGCATCATATGACACTAAATTGTTCCTCCTTTTAATAAGTGCTTAGGTCTGAAAATTGCCAGGATGGTGCCTGGGTTGATATGGGGTGGGGTTAAGGATTGACTGTAGGATCTTCCTTCATGGCTTCCTGCATTTCATTGTCTGACTTGGCTGCTGTCATAGGAACTGCTGGAGTGAATATCATGCTCTGAGCTAGTTCCTGTGGTGGTGCATCCACTCATGCAAAGCCACAGCATCAAGAAGCTGGTATCCCATATGGGTGGTGACATTGCCTGGCTTGGTCTCCAGCCAAACAAGTGAGACCAGATTAGGGAGCCCAACAGTAATACAGCAAATGCTGCCACAGGCACTGGGCTTGCTGTTTCAATTTCAGACTGTCAAAGAGGGTCCATGATTCATGCCTGTGTAAAATTACAGTTAGACTGCATCCACTGACTGGGGTCAAATGGTATGTAGTCAAGAACCTGCTCTGACCTCTCTGCTGCAGAGTGAAAATTTTATTCTGCTCTGAGCTTGCTAGATGGACACCCACAACATTTGGGTCTTGATAGTTCTGACCATCTGCTCCACCATTGAGTTAGAAGCTGGATGAAAAGTGTGTTCTCAGCTCAGGATGTCTAATTTTCTGCCCCCAGTTCTGACTGTGCACTCCCATAGCATACATGGCCGTTGCCATGGCTACAGAGTGGGCAACTGCCACAATGCAGACCAGCATGTGTCCACTGTACATGCCAAATACCACTAACAAAGGCACCATAGGTGAGCCATGCCCCTGGACACCAGCCAGCCTCCACACCATTGTGTTTGCTAATCAAAACTTGACCTGGGAGCTCTTCAAGACACCTGGAGTCTTCTGTGTGTCAGCATCAAGTGAACAGTTCTAGTACTCTATGCATAATCAGACGCCAAGGCAAACATTTGCAAATGTTACATGATTACCTCTTTCTCATCAATTTGATTGTCTGTGTTGAAGTATGATATCACCTAGACTGTTTACAGACCATGATTATTATTTATATTTCTATGTATGGTGTTATTTATTTGAAATATATCTGGTTCACTGTGCCCTGATTCTTGATTGCAAATCCTGGTTTAACAATTCCTTGTTAGATAGGTATCCATCAGATGGAGGCAGTGGTAAGATGTTGAGCTGCATTTCAATTATATAAATGCTTAAATGCAGATGAAACAAAATCTACACCTACATGTACATGGCTATTCTGCAAATCACCCTAACGTGCCTGGTAATGGAGGGATTTTTGAACCACTTCATAATAATTTTCTGATATTCCACTCTTAAACAGCACATGGAACGAATGAACACTCATATCTTACTGTCTCAGCTCTGAATTCCCTTATTTTATTATGATGTAGGTTGGCATCAACAAAATATTTTCACGTAGAAGGAGAAAGTTGATGATTGAAATGTCATGAGAAGATCCCACCACACCAAGAAATGCCTTTGTTTTAATGATGTCTACCCCAAATGCTGTATCATGTCCATGCACTCTCTCCACTATTTCTTGATAATGCAAAACAAGCTCCCCTTCTGTGACCTTTCTCAATGTACTCTGTTAAACCTGTCTGGTAAGGATCCCACACTGTGCAGCAGTACTCCAAAATGGGGTGGACAAGCATAGTGTAGGCAGTCTCTCTATCAGATCTGTTGCATCTTCTAAGTGTTGTGCGTGTAGAACAGTCTTTGGTTCACCTTCCCCATAACATTCTGTGTGTGTTCTTTTCAGTTTAAGTTGTTTGTAATTGTAATTCCTCGGTATTTAGTTGAATTTACAGCCTTATATTTGACTGATTTATCATGTAACTGAAGTTTAATGGATTCCCTTTAGCACTTATGTGGATGTCCTCACACTTTTGATTATTTAGTGTCAACTGCTAATTTTCACACCGTAAACCTATCTTTTCTAAATCGTTTTGCAATTGGTTTTGATCATCTGATGACATTACTAGAATGTAAATGACAGCATCATCTGTGAACAAGCTAAGGCAACTGCTCAGATTGTTCCCTAAATCATTTTTAAATATAATCACACAATGGAACAGCCAGAATGCAATGTAACAATATTATGAGAAGGAAAGTTGCTACTCACCATATAGCGGAGATGCTTAGTCGCAGATAGGTACAACAAAAAGACTCTCACTATTAAAGCTTTCGGCCATTCACCTTCATCAACAATTGACACATATATGCATATGCAAAAACACTCACACAAATGCATCCCACACGGAACTGCAGTCTCAGGCAACTGAAATCACGCTGCGAGCAGCAGCACCAATGCATGATGGGAGTGGCGACTGGGTGGGGTAAGGAGGAGGCTGGGGTGGGGAAGGGAGGGATAGTATGGTGGGGGTGGCAGACAGTGTAGTGCTGCAGGTTAGATGGAAGGCAGGGGGGGGGGGGGGGAGGATAGCTGAAAAGGAGAGAGATAAAAAGATTGGGTGTTGGGGTGGAATGACGGCTGTGTGGTGCTTGAACGGGAATAGGGAAGGGGCTGGATGGGTGAGGACAGTGACTAGTGAAGGTTGAGGCCAGAAGGGTTAGCGAAACATAGGATGTACTGCAGGGAAGCTGGTGTTGGTGGGGAGGATAGCCATCATTCCACCACCACACTCAGTCTTTTATTTCTCTCCTTTTCCATTACTTCCTCTCCTCCTCCCCACCTCACCCCTGCCTACTGTCTAGCCTGCAGCACTTCACAGTCTGCCACCCTCACCATACTGCCCCTCCTCCTCCCCGCCCCAGCCTCCTCCTGACCCCCAACCCAGTTGCCAATCCCATCATGCACTGGTGCTGCTGCTCACAGTGTAGTTTCAGTTGCCTGAGACTGCAGTCGTGTGTGAGTTACATTTGTGTGTGTGTGCGTGTGTGTGTGTGTGTGTGTGTGTGTGTGCAAATGTGTGTCTATTGTTGACGAAGGCCATTGGCCAAAAGCCTTAATTGTGAGAGCCTTTTTGTTGTGCCTATCTGTGACTCAGCATCTCTGCTATTTGTATATGTAAGGAGCAACAGAGGGCCTATAACACTATCTTGGGGAATGCCAGAAATCACTTTTGTTTTATTTGATGACTTTCCATCAGTTACTACATACTGTGACCTCTCTGACAGAAAATGATAATCCACAAGCACACAATCTGATTACAAGCTACCTGCAAGGTACCATGTAAAAAGCCTACTGGGAATCTAGAAATATAGAATCAGTTTGAAACCCTTTGTTGATAGTACTCAACTCTTCTTGTGAGTATAGAGCTAGTTGTGTTTCACATGAGAGATTCTTCTAATTCTGTGTTGACTGTGTGTCAATAGACCGTTCTAATCAAGGTAATTCATAATGTTTGAAGATGTTTGTTCCAAAATCCTACTGCATATTGATGTTAATGTTATGGGCCTGTAATTTAGTGGATTACGCATATTGTCTTTCTTAAATACTGCTGTGACCTGTCAGCTTTCCAGTCTTTGGGTACAGATCTTTAATCAAGTGGGCAGGCATACCCTGTAAGGAATCTAACTAGTACAAAATGTGGACTGGAAGACTTTGTTTTATTAAGTGATTTAAGTTGCTTCACTACTCCAAGGATATATACTTCTAAGTTACTCACGTTGGCAGCTAATCTTGATCCAAAATCTGACATATTTACCTCGTCTTCTTTGGTAAAGGAATTTTGGAAGGCCGTGTTTAGTATCTCTGCTTTAGTAGCACTGTCATCGATAGTATTTCCATTGCTATTGTGCAGAAAAGGCATTGATTGTGTCTTGCCACTAGCATGCTGTATGTATGACCAGAATCTCTTTGGATTTTCTGCCAGGCTTTGAGTGAAAGTTTTCCTGTGGAAACTACTGAATGGTTAAAATTAAACTTTTCCTATTTAACATGTCATAACATGGAAACAAATTACCGTATGAGTACCAAACTTGGTAGCATTAATGTCCAGAGTATGGGGTGCATGATTTCCATGCATTACAGCACAGCCATCCAGTTCTAACTATGGCCACCAGGTACCGTGATCAGTCATCATGATTCAGTATCACACACCTGACCAGTCACAGTGCACTTGTTGATGTGTCAATGTGAGCTTGGACAAAAGGAGCAGGACACTATTGGTGAACTCTTATCCTCCAAACAACAGTAATGCCGCAGCTGCACTTTGAGAATATCACTGGCTAAAAGGATTGTGGAAGTTCCTCTTTCTCCACCTGCTGTGCAGAGCTTGATGATGAAGTTTGAATCAACTGGAGAATTGGGCATTGCTCTGGGAAGAGGCCAATGACCAGTTGCACCACAGGTGGTTGATGAAATCACTGTTGCTATGGCTGACAATGTGTGTGCAATGTACAGTCAACAGGCAGTGCGCATGCTGTATCATGACAGTCAAACATCCCACGGCCCTCTGTACAGAAGGTGATTCAAACCATTCTCAAGTGGTATCTGTACAAGATTCATATCGTACAGCACCTTGAGCCACAGGATGCACAGCAACTTGTTAATTTCACTCTTCACTTTCTCGCAAGGATTGAAGTTGATGGAGGCTGGCCCTGGACAACCCTACAGACAGATAAAGTTCATTTTTCTCTGACAGGTGAGGTTAACACACTGAATTACTGAGTGGAGATCTTCACTTCCAGTAACTGTGCACGAAGTTCCTCTGTATGGTGAATTTTTCACTACATAGTGTGGCTCCATGGCTATGTTCATTATTGGCCCATTATTTTTTGAACATGTTGGTGCTCAAGGACCAAAGACATGCATTGTGACTGGCCAGCATTGCTGTGATATGTCTCACCAGCATGTCATACCTACCCTACAGAAGAGAGATGCATTGAACTCAACAGTTTTCATGCAAGATGAGGCCTCACTGCTCATGGAGTTCACCTGTGTCTCCAAAACACATTTGGAAGTGTAGGAACTATCAGCCAATCATTTCTAAATGCTTGGCTGGCACAATCACCTGGTCTCACTCCCTGTGATTTCCAGTTGTGGGGTTACCTGAACAACAGGGTTTACAAGGGTAACATTCACACATGTGCTGATCTGAAGCGCAGCATATCAAGAGAGGTAGCCAGCACATCTACGGACGTACTTCATTGTGCTGTGCAGAATTCAATCCTGCACTTTCAGACTGATGGGCACCATATTGAGCCCCTTTTGTAACAGTAATGGTGCCGCTATGTAATGATATGATGTACCATAGCAGCACATTAAAAGTGTTTCAGTTGAATTGAGTCTGCATTATTTCTCTTCCATATGCCTCTTCTGGACGCTGATGGGTGCCATACTGAGCAACTTTTGTAGCAGTAATGGTACCAGTATGTAATGGTCTGATGTACCATAGCAGCACATTAAAAGTGTGTCAGTTGAAATGAGTCTGCATTATTTCTCTTCCCTGTGCCCTTGGCATTAATGTTACCGAGATTGGTCCTCGTACGGTAATTACTTTCTGTGTTATAATGTGTTAAATAGAGAAAGTTTAATTATAACCATCTGGTATTATAAGCATCTTACGTTGAAGTCCATGATAAAATTGAGCTTCTGTAAAAGATTGTCAATATTTGGGGCCTTGCATTCATTTAAATTTGAAATGCTTCTTCATTCTTTCTACAACAGTGTTCTGACCTGTTTTGTATATCATGGGTGATCAGTTCCATTTTTTGTCAATTTATTTGGTATAAACCTTTCAATTGCTGTTGATGGTATTTCTTTGATTTCAAGCCACATTTGGTCTACACTTACACTGATAATGTGGAAGGAGTGGAGATTGTCTTTTGGGAGAAGTAGAAAGGTCAAACCTGTAACATTTGAATATGGTATTACTAGTGTCCTGCTTGACATAGTCAAGTCATTTAAATATCTGGGCATAATGTCGAAAAGTGATATGAGGTGGGACAAGCAGGGGAAGTGATTGGTTGATCTCACTTTATTGGGAGAATTTTAGGAAAGAGTGGTTCACACATAAAGGAGACCACATATGGGGTGCTGGTGCAAACTATGCTTGAGTGTTTGGGATCCATATCAGGACAGATTCAAGGAAGACATCAAAGCAGTTCAGAGGTGGGTTGCTAGATTTGTTACTGGTAGATGCAAACAACACATAAGTTTTAAAGAGATGCTTCAGGAACGTAAATGGGTATCTCTGGAGGAAAGGCAATGTTCTTTTCAAGAAACACTATTGAGAAAATTTAGAGAACCGTCATTTGAAGCTGACAGCCCAACAATTTTATTGACACCAACATACATTGTGTTGTGTAAGGACCATGAAGATAAAATACAAGAAATTCAAGCTCATACGGAGACATATAGACAGTCAATTCTCCCTCACTCTATTGGTGAGAGGAACATGAAAGGAAATGACTTGTAGTGGTGCAGGGTACACTTCACCATGCACCATATGGTGGCTTGCAGAGTATCTGTGTACATGTAGAACACATCAAATGAATTTTTATATTCTTTTTGGAATAGATATAGTTTTTGTATATTTTTGGTGGATTTGGGAGTTATGGTATACAATCTCATTATGACAACCCTGTGTTTATTAATCCCTGCATCCAGTTAGATGCTCATTATTAATGTAGGATTATTTGTGTGTTTTCACAACCATTTACTATCCAAGTGGGCTCCTGAACTAGTCGCTCCAAACAGATTTTGGAGTATATTTTATCACAATTTTGGATGATGTTTTATGTGTTTCTCCAGATTTAAACATGTTTTTCACCAACATATCAAGGATAAATTGAAGTCACTACTAACTATAACTGTATGAGTTGGGCACATGTTTGAATTTAGACTGAAGTTTTCTTTGAACCTTTCAGCAATTTTCTCACCTGAGCTGGGAGGTTGGTGACAGGATCCAATTATTATATTATTCCAGTTGCCAAGAATGACCTCTTCCCGTACTAACTCACAGGACCTATCTACTTCAATTTTGTTACACAATATACTACTTCTAGCAGCAACAAACACACCACCAACAACTGTATTTAGCGTATCCTTTCTTAACATTGTTAGCACTCCGTCTTCAGGCCGCAAGTGGCCCATCGGGACCATCCAACCGCCGTATCATCCTCAGTTGAGGATGCGGATAGGAGGGGCTTGTGGTCAGCACACCGCTCTCCCGGTCGTTATGATGGTTTTCTTTGACCGGAGCTGCTACTGTTCGGTCGAGTAGCTCCTCAATTGGCATCACGAGGCTAAGTGCACCCCGAAAAATGGCAACAGCACATGGCGGCTGGATGGTCACCCATCCAAGTGCCGACCACACCCGACAGCGCTTAACTTTGGTGATCTCACGGGAACCGGTGTATCCACTGCGGCAAGCCCGTTCTTAACATTGTTAGGTCCTTCACAAATATTTTGGCTGAAATTATCTCTGGCTTTGGCCATCTTTCTGTGCTATTAACAATTTGAGTATCAGTGCTTTCTATTAGTACTTGGAGCTCTGATACTTTCCCAACACAGCTATTATTAGAAACATGGATGTGGGAATTACCATTGATAGCAAAAACTGTCACTAGATCCTAGTCTGTGGCTGCTCCAGAAGTGGTCAACATTCTTGTTGACTATCTCAAGATAGTGCTGAAAAATTGTGGCAATCAGTTGTATCTGTACGTACCAAAAGACATGTTAATAGCAAGTATGTTTTCAGATTCTTCTCCAATTGGGACTGCATTAATTATTGCTTTTAATTTCATGCATATGTGAATGAATCCTCTTGGTTTATTTACTGATACCACTGGAGTGGCCCTTAACTAAATAATAGTGGATCTATGACTTACATTTCCTGCATGATGTCAGTTTTTTATTTAACTGCATCCCACATAGTAAATGGTACAGGGTGTGCTTGCAAGAAGCACAGCTGGGAGGATTGCTTGAAGCATACCCCCATAGTCCAAAAAGATTTGAGACTGGATTAATAAAAATTAGAGAAACACTAAGGTGGTGGTTATAATGCCTCAGGTATTCTACATAGTCTGTCCCCCCTCCCTCCTTCTGAGTACAAAACACTGAATGTCCATACACAGCTGAGTGAAACTGTCAGAAAATTCCATTGTTAGTATGTTGTTCACCTCATGCACCACATTGGCTTGAATAACAATAGTGTAGTGAAAATGGATGATTCACCATATAGAGGAGACACTGAGTCACAGACAGACACAATGAAAAGACTGCTATACCTTTAAATTTTCAGACAAGAGGCCTTCTTCAGGAATAGAAAACACGCACACGCATGCACGCGCACATGCACACACACACACACACACACACACACACACACACACACACTTGATCACTGTTTCTGGCTGTTGTAGCCAGACAGCAGCTGCGCCTAACAATGCTAGCAATCTGACATAGGTCGTCGGCTAAGGAGAAGGCATCAGGTGGGAAGGGGGAGGGATAGCATCGCAGGGGTAAGGGAAGGTATAGAGCTGATTGTGGGAGTGTCCAGGGAAGTGATAGGTATGAGGTAGATCTACTAGGTCCAAGTGGGTGGGTTATATTTGGAGAGGAGGAAAGGGGAGTGGGCAAGGAGGGAAGTAGAGAAAGAGAAAAAGAGTAGTGAATGGTTGGTGGAGTCAAAGGCTGTGTAGTGCTGGACTGGGAGCAGTGATAGGAAAACTGTTGTTGGGAGGAAGGATCCAAGCTATGAAGCAGACATTGAAGTGAAGCACATTCTGTTGGATGGCTTATTCAGCAATTGGGTGGTCCAGCTGCCTTTTGGCCACAGTTTGGCAGTGGGCGTTCATGGAGCCACATAGCATGTTAGTTGTCATGTCCACTCAGAAAATAGCACAGTAGTTGCAGCTTAGTTTGTAGATCACATGGTTGATTTCACAGGTAACCCTGCCTTTGATGGGATGTAATATGCCTGTTACTGAACTGGAGTCGTTGATGGTGAAGGGATGTACGGGATAGGTCTGGCATATAGATCTGTTGCAGGGGTTTGAGCCATGATCAAGGGATAAGAGCAGGGTGGAGTAAGGATGGATAAGAATATTATGTAGGGTTGTTGGGCAGTGGAATACCACTGTGGGAGAAGTGAGAAGGATAGTGGGTCTGATATTCCTCTTTTCAGGGCACGACAATAGTCAGTTGCTCCAGTCGTGGGTGGTGCTTAATCATGAGAAAAATGCTCTTTTGTGACCAGATGGTGGGTATGTGGGAGATGGTAAGAAACTGGAGAGACAAGGCATGGAAGATCTGTTTCTGTACAAGGTTGGGAGGGTAATTTCAGTCTTGCTGGCCTCAGTGATGCCTTAGCATATTTGGACAGGGACAAAGGAATTGATGCAGGCATCCTTGAGGTGTAGGTCAACATTAAGGAAAATGACTTGTTACTTGGGGAGGACCAGATGAAGCCAACTTATGCTTAAGACAGTGTACTCATGGTCCATCTAAAAGAATCCTTGCTAACCAACCAGAACCCTGAACCCCTCACCTTTTTTACATTCACTGATGACATCTTCATGGTGTTTACTGAGGGTTAGGATATTCCTCCAGAACCTTAACACTATCTCTCCCCATTTGCTTCAACTGGTCCTCCTCAGCCCAATAAGCCACCTTCCTCAATGTTAACCTATAAATCAAGAATGGGTATCTCCATCCACATCAAACCTACCAATCAAAAACAATACTTTTGCTTTGACAGCTGTCACCTATTCCATGCCAAGAGACCCTTCCATATGACCTAGCCATCCATGGCCATCACGTCTGTCCCTCCCCAAATATGCCATGGGTCTCAGTGAGGCCTTCATTGACCGAAATTGCTTTCCTAATTTAATACTGAAACAGATCTGTGCCTTGTCTCCCCAGTCACCTACCATTTCTCACATACCCACCATCTGGCCACAAAAGAGCACTCCTCCCATGACTCAGTAGCACCCAGGACTGGAGCAACTGAATCACATTATCCACCAGGGTTTTGAGTACCTCTGCTCATAAGGAATAATCCACTATGCTTCTACTCCTCCTACAATGTTATACTGCCACCCAAAAAACCAATGCAATATCTTTTTCCATCTCTACTCCAACCCAGCTCCAAACCCCTTGCCTCATGGCTCATGTTCCTGAAATAGAGCTACGTGTAAGACCTGTTCCATACTTCATCCCACCTCCAAATGATACGGTCCCATCACAGGCAGCCCCTATCCTATCAAAGGCAGAGTTATCTGTGAAAGCAGCTACGTGATCTACAAACTAAGCTGCAACACTATGTTGCTTTGTATGTGGGGATGACAACTAATAAGATGTCGCTACATGAATGGCCACTGACAAACTGGCCAAAAGACAACTGGACCACCCAGTTGCTGAACATGCTGCCCAATGCATGCTTCATTTTCAGTGCCTCACTTCACACATGCATCATCTGCATCCTTTCTGTCGACAATGGCTTTTCAGAAATGCACAGGTGCAAAATCTTCTCACAATATATCCTACATTCTCATAGCCTCCCTGGCCTCAACCTTCACTAGACCCTATCTACTATCTACCTATCATTTTCTCTGCTCACACTCCAGCACTAAAAAGCCTTATATTCTGCCAACACACTCACAAGTGTTTTTCTCCTTCTCTACTTCTCTTCTTTCCCACTCTCTTCTACTGCTTACCAGATCCAAACTTCCTAGCTGCACCTAGCAGCCCTAGCCTATCTCCATCACATCCCATCCCTGAATGTTTCTGGAAGAAGCAATCTTTTCATTGTGCCTGTCTGTGAGGCGCGTCTCCTGCATGTGAACGTAGCAATCTATCTTTTTCATAATATTGTTGTTATTCCATCCTGGTCTTTACAAGAGAGTTCTAAAAAGTAATGCCTCTGGAATTTCCATGTGAAAACCCTTAAAGCCTTTTATATAAAACAAACGCTATTAACATTCTACATCTGTATTCTTCTTGTCTACATATTTGCAGCCATGTGCTGCTAGAGGGCTCCAAATTGTAGCATGTTGGTGTATGAGAAATCAAGTTTATAACTAAAGAAAATAGTTCATTCACACATGGAGTGCCCTCTCCTTCAGCACAACAATGCCAGGCCACATATGAGCTCTGTGACATCTGCATCAATCCAATGCCTTGGGTTTGCTGTCACTGATCATCCTCCATACAGTCCCAACTTGGCCCTACCTAATTTTCATCTGTTTCCAAAACTTAAAGAATGCTTTTGAGGACTTCACTTTGATAGTAATTAAGTGATGCAAGCAGAGGTGAGGCTGTTGCTCCATCAATGAAGTCAAACATTCGACAGTGATGGTATCAATAAACTGGTCTCTCATTTGGAGAAATGTGTTCATTGTCAGGGTGTCTATGTTGAGAAATAAATACACAAATATCAAAATAAAGATGTAGAAAGTTATTAACATTAGTTAATTAGGGGCCGTGACATGCGTAATGCCGTGACGAGCACAAAATACCGCAAAGTCGGAAGAGGCAAATTGCGGACCATTATCAGTAACAAGAGTAGAGGGCAGGCCTTCCAAAGAAAAAATGCGGGCGAGAGCACTGGTGGTTGCCGCAGTGGTAGGTGACGTGCAACAGACAATGAAAGGAAAGTTAGAGTAGGCGTCAATTACGAGGAGCCAATAAGTACCCAAAAAAGGTCCCGCAAAGTCGGCATGAATGCGCTCCCAGGGCTTCTCAGGCGAAGGCCACGGTGACAAAGATGACTTCGGGGCAGCGGCCTGTGACGCACAAGGGCCGCACGCAGCAACCATGTGTGCTATGTCAGAGTCGACGCCAGGCCAGTACATATGACGGCGCGCCAGAGATTTTGTGCGAGACACACCCCAGTGCCCCTGGTGAAGGAGGAGCAAGACCGAAGCACGCAAAGATGCAGATACCACAACACGCGGCGAAGCATTGTCAGTGGAGAGGAGGATAACACCATCCCTAGCCGTGAGGCGGTAGCGCAAAGTGTAGTAGTTCCGCAGCGGATCAGAAGTCTTAGCGGACGGGCGATCTGGCCAACCCTTCTGAATACAGCATAAAACCCGGGAGAGGGTAGGGTCAGAACCAGTAGCAGCCGCTAGCCTGTCCCCAGTGATGGGGAACCCGTCCACAACCCGCTGCGTCCCTATCGAATGCCTGATCAGGACCCATGGGAAGGCGAGACAAAGCATCAGCATTCGCATGTTGAGCCGTTGGCCAGAAATGAATCTCATAATTGAAACAGGACAAGTAAAGAGCCCAATGCTGGAGGCAGTGTGCAGCCTTGTCGGGAAGTGACGTTGATGGATGAAACAAGGAAACAAGTGGTTTGTGATCCGTAACAAGACGAAATTTTGAGCCATAGAGAATAACACCAAACTTATGAAGAGCATAAATGATGGCCAAAGTTTCTTTCCCAATTTGAGAATACTTTTGTTTGGCATCCGTGAGCATTTTGGAGGCATAAGTGATGGGTTGTTCTGAACCATCAGAAAAACAGTGTGCAAGGACTGCACCGAGCCCGTATTGAGAGGCGTCTGTGGCAAGAACAAGATGTTGGCCCGGTCGATAAGCAGCCAGGCACGGGGCCTGTTGCAGCATAGTCTTTAATTTCCGGAAAGCCGCATCACATGACGCGGACCAGTGAAAAGGCACGTTTTTATGCAACAGGTGATGCAACGGCTGAGCCACCGACGCCGCAGATGGTAAAAACTTGTGATAGTATGCTATTTTCCCCAAGAAGGCCTGCAGTTCCTTAACAGACGTAGGGCGAGGAAGGGCATCGATCGCAGCGACAGTGAATTGAAGCGGACGAATACCATCCTGAGAGAGTTGAAACCCCAAGTACGTGATAGATGCCTGAAAAAATTGTGATTTCTGAAGATTACACTTAAGACCAGCAGTCTGTAAGACATTAAAAAGTGTGCGGAGATTTTGAAGATGTTCTTCAGTGGTGGAGCCAGTGACAACAATGTCGTCCATGTAATTGATACACCCAGGGACAGGGAGCAATAATTGTTCCAAGAATCGCTGAAAGAGAGCAGGGGCGCTAGCAACCCCGAATGGCAAGCGTTGGTATTGATAGAGGCCGAAAGGCGTGTTAAGGACCAGAAACTGCCGGGAAGCAGCATCAAGAGGAAGTTGATGATAAGCTTCTGACAGGTCAATTTTAGAAAAATACTGTCCTCCAGCGAGTTTAGTGAACAGTTCTTCAGGATGGGGCATAGGGTAAGTGTCGATGAGACATTGAACATTTACAGTGGCTTTGAAATCGCCACAGAGACGAATATCACCATTGGGCTTAGCAACTACAACGACAGGAGAGGACCACGCACTGGAAGTGACAGGAAGCAAGACCCCTGACGCAGTGAGACGATCCAACTCCCGTTTTACCCGATCACGAAGGGCCACAGGAATGGGCGGAGCCTGAAAAAACTTAGGCCGAGCAGTGGGTTTGAGCATGATATGAGCTTCAAAGTCGGTCGCACGGCCTAAACCAGGAGAAAAAAGGGACGAAAATGTAGTCGACAAGGAATCCAGTTGAGCATAAGGAATAGCATCAGAGACAATATTGACAGAGTCATCTATGGAGAACCCAAAAACGCGAAAGGCATCGAAACCAAAAAGATTTTCTGCGTTGCTCTGGTCAACCACAAATACGGGAACATTGCAAACGACGGATTTGTAAGATACCTCAGCATTAAACTGTCCCAAGAGAGAAATCTTCTGTTTATTGTACGTCCATAATTGCCGAGTGACAGGGGACAGGAGTGGAGAACCCAGCTGAAGATACGTCTGAGAATTAATGATAGTGGCAGCAGAACCGGTATCCACTTGCATGCAAACATCTCGACCAATGATTTGGACAGTGAGGAATAACTTCCCTGAAAGGGAAGAACTGCAATTGACAGACAACACAGAATCAGAATCAGCGTCACGTTCATGAACATCATGTATGCGGTCGGATTTACAAACGGAAGACACATGACCTTTCTTTTTGCAATTGTGACACACAGCCCAACGTTGGGGACAATCCTCGCGTGAATGTTTCGTAAAACACCGCGGACATGAAGGAAGTTGCCGGGCATTTTGCTGCAGTTTCGTAGTGAGTTGTTTACGGATAGGCTGAGGCCGCGCGTGGGAGCGTACTGCGGCCATGTCGGCCGGCGGGGCCGCGCCGCACGCGTCGTCAACAGGGCACAGAGGTTGTATTTCCCCGACGTCACCCCATGCTTCTATTTGCGCCCCAGCGGTGCGAGAAATTTCAAAAGACTGCGCAATGGAGAGAACTTCATCTAGAGTCGGATTAGCCAACTGAAGGGCACGTTGCCGAACTTCTTTGTCGGGCGCCAACCGGATAATAGCATCCCAGACCATGGAATTGGCATAGGATTCTTTGAGAATGTCAGTAACAAATTGACACTTTCGACTGAGGCCGTGAAGTTCAGCAGCCCAAGCGCGGTAGGATTGATTCGGTTGTTTTTGACAACGATAAAAGGCAACATGAGAGGCTACCACATGCGTTTGCTTTTGAAAATAGACAGACAGAAGTGAGCACATTTCAGCAAAGGACAAAGACGCAGGATCCTTCAAAGGAGCCAATAGCGACAACAACCGATACATTTGAGGTGATATCCAGGAAAGGAACAGAGACTTACATGGTTGTTCGTCCGTGACATGAAATGCCAAGAAGTGCTGTCGAAGATGTTTTTCATAATCAGACCAGTCTTCTGCCTTCTCGTCGTAAGGTGGAAAAGGAGGTACAGCCAACGACGAGAAACGCCCCGCATTTGACGCCGCGACGAAATCGTGAATCGCCGCTGTTAGAAGCGTTTGCTGATCGCAAATCGCCGCCGTTAGAAGCGTTTGCTGTTCAAGGAGATTTTGCAAGAGTTGCTCGACAGTAGCCATGGATCCCTGTGAGTCAACAGTGAAAAGGAAAAATCCCATCCTCATCGCCAATTGTTAGAACTTCAAGTTTAACACAGATATTTAGGAACAACACAACAAGACATATAAGTCACTGAGTAAGTTGACCTGTGTACAAGTCGGCATTCGATTAAACACTGAGTCTCAGTCTAGCGGCCACTGCTCGGCTGGCCGCTTAGGTGGCGCAGCTGCTGCATGGCTGGCAGACAGCGCCGCACGTAGAGGACGTGCGTAATTGCACGGCGGCACTTCGAATAATCGGCGAGTCACAACAATTATGACTATAAAAATAATGAAGTGGAGGTAGGTCAAACATTTATCCAGGAAAACATATGTTAAAGGATCAAGCCAATTATTTGCTGACTTCAAAGAGTTAATAAATGACCCAGTCAGTGGCCCAATGTAATGTGTGCAGGTGAGGTACTTCTGTATCAGTGGATCAATGGCTGATGTGATGAAGATAATGAAGCTTTCAGTAATGCTGTTTCATCTAAAAATATTACTTTCAGCTTTGTTGCAAGTTTCTAGATTTTTTTCCATTATTTAGAAATGGAAAACAGTGTCATTTTAGTTATTCTCACTGTTTTCTGTACAGAAAATGCCTGTTCGCTATAATAGGATGGCGTAAGATAATTTACTGAAAATAGTTTCCTTTAGTACTTACAAACTTTACCCACTTTTTGAGTAACAAATGGATTCTGCAATTAAAAAAATTAGGTTCTTTTAAGGTGATCCACTAATGGACCCAGTCTTTGAGATCATTAAAAGATGTGAAGGGGCTGTCAAAAGGCCATGCTGCATGAACCGAAACAAATGGTAATCAGGATGGATAATGTCTGGTGAATATAGTGGGTGGGGGAAGACCCCATCGAAGTCCTTTCAAAGTTTCCTGCAATCAGTTTGCAACAGGTGGTTTGGCATTGTCATGAAGCGAATTGACCTTGTGATGTTTCTGAGCATATTGCAGGGAGGAGGAGGGGGGCATTGTCTTCAAGAGCACAATTCAAATTGAATCACTGTGCTTTCACCATCCAACCTAGTTGCAGCAGCCCTACACTGACCAGGATGCATTTTGTCACTCATCTCAAAACCAATCTTTGCATTTTGTTTCCAACAGTCCATGTTCTTCAAGCATTCAGTGGCAAACAATGACTTTCCGCAGCAGATTTTGTGAGATGAAAGCAGAAGAGTAACACTTTCTGCAAAGTTGTATTGTAAGAACAAAACCCAACATCTTCAAATCACTAAATAGGTATGTTCTTTTCACTTCACTTAAAAATCACACACAGATCTTAAAGCCTAATGTTTCTACTGCTGAACTGGTCTTATGTCACAGTCCACTATGCTGCACTTGTACAACTACTGCCCTCTGTTGACGGTATGAATTAATTTGAACTTCCAGTCATATAAAAAGTGCTGTGTGAATTACTGAAGCTGTGCGCTGTATCTGGAACTGTATGGTGTACTTAATTATTATAACAGAAGAAATTTCAGGATGAGAATAAGAAACAAAATTAGGGAAGACAGTCACTGACTAGCAGATGAATTATAAGTAGCACATAGACCCATTTGATGATTTTACTGACATTTTGCCAGCACGAGTGGCTGGCACTGTCAAAGCTTCACCCTCCATTGCTGGTGGTGAACTGGGGCCGAGCTTGCGGCTGCAGACTATATGTACCTGGTGTGCCAACGTCCGAGGGCTTCTCCACGGTCATTTCCGGTGCGATTGTCCTCTTGCTACCTGCGACGGTCATTCGCTGCAGTATGGGAAGCCAGGATCCGTTTACCTTAAGGCTTTCCTCCTTCTTGTTGGAGCTGTTCACGTGTTTTTGTATTTCTACAGATTCTCTGAACAAGCGGGTGTGATAGTGCTTCTCTACAGCCAGAACGTCCGTTTTGGTGAATTTTATTATGTGGTGGGTCTCACTCAGTGTGTGCTCTGCCATGGCCGATTTCTCCACCTGCCCCAACCTGCAATGTCGCTTATATTCTTTGATCCTGGTGTTGATTGATCATCCAGTCATTCTGACATAAACTTTTCCACATGTGCATGGTATACAGGATATTCCCTACATTGTAGGTGGGTCCCTTTTCTCCTTTGCCGATCTAAGACACTCTTTGATCTTCCTTGTCGGTTTGAAAATCGTCTTTACGCCATGTTTGCGCAATATACGGCCGATTCTGTCCATCACTCTGTGAATGTATGGCAGATATGCAGTAACTGACATTTCTTTTTCTGATTCCTTACTTCGCCGAGTGTTTGGCTCTGTTACACTTCTAGTATAATTTGTGGAGTACCCATTGCTCCTCAGAACACTTTACAGGTGTTGCATTTCGCACTTGAGGTGCTGCCGCTCACATATTCATCCTGCTCGTGTTATGAGCGTATTAATTATGCCTCTTTTGTGGCTCGGGTGGTGGTTTGATAGTTTGTGCAGGTATCAGTCTGCGTGTTTTGGTTTTCGGTACATGCTGTGTTCCAGATTTTCACATTCCCTTGTGACCAGCACATCTAGAAATGACAGTTTTTTGCCCTTTTCTACTTCTATTGTAAATTTTATGTTGGCATGGAAGCTGTTCAAGTGTCTTAGGAAATCACCGAGCTGTTTTTCACAATGGCTCCACACAATGAACCTTTGGTGTTTGGTTTACAAACGAAAGAAGCAAAAATGGGGAATAAGTAGGACTTTTCATGAAATTGGCTTGGAAATCACCAGTCTAGTCATGTACAACTAAACAAGACAATGAATGAGGGCAATTGAAGCAAATGTGGTAAACATAAGCTAATTTTAAGCAATTACCCTTTAAATATTTTCTGAAGGTCAGAATTGTTTTATCCTCTGGGCCATTTAATTTTATGGAACAAGATGAATTTTTCCTTTAAGATTATGAGCATACATTGTATTGGACATCATACGTACATAATTTTGTGGTGACCTGACTTGTAAGCATTTTGTTTGTGCACATGTTCTGCACCAGAGTGCATCATCCTGTTGCACCAATACACACACAGTTGCTATTTTATTTAAAAACCAAATATATGTAACTATTATTGATACATATCCAATTACAGATGACAACACAATAAAAAATTTACTTTTGTATCTGATATTAATATTATATGAGTCAAAATGATCCATATAAACTAACAGCTCTATTTTGAAAATACTCAATTATTTATAGTTAATGAAAAGTGTTGCATCAATAACCATACTGAAAAGAGAACTTTCTGCCAGCTCTGGATCTACCAGGCACCACAGCAGGCGATCACCAGCAAGTGTTCATTCAACTAGCAACCACCAGGTGACCTCACCAGTTGCAACACTACATGCAGGCCTCAATAATGCGTCACCTGGCAACCTATCTCCTGGCCCACAGAGGGCAGCATCTGCACACCATCACCATCATCACCATTACCGGCCTGTTGGTTTAGCTCCACCATCACCCCATCATCAGAGAGCCAATAGCAGTGGTGGGACGCCTGAAATCAATACAGATGCTTCAGCTGGTAAGTCATGCCTTTTCTTCAGCATTCAACAATGAGGACAAATGGTATAAATTGTTTGCAGTAATGGCTGACCTCATGGAACATGTTTCTCTATTTATATTTAGTGTAATGATATTCAACCAAGATATCCGCACTTCAAAATATGTCACTTTATTGAAACATATGTAGCTCAAGTAATACAGGGTGAGTCACCTAACGTTACCGCTCGATGTATTTCATAAACCACATCAAATACTGACGAATCGATTCCACAGACCGAACGTGAGGAGAGGGGCTAGTGTAATTGGTTAATACAAACCATAAAAAAATGCACGGAAGTATGATTTTAACACAAACCTAGGTTTTTTTAAATGGAACCCCATTAGTTTTTTTAGCACATCTGAACATATAAACAAATACATAATCAGTGCCGTTTGTTGCATTGTAAAATGTTAATTACATCCGGAGATATTGTAACCTAAAGTCGACACTTGAGTACCACTCCTCCGCTGTTCGATCGTGTGTATCGGAGAGCACCGAATTACGTAGGGATCCAGAGGGAACAGTGACTGACCTTAGGTACAGAAGAGACTGGAACAGCACATTACGTCCACATGCTAACACCTTTTTATTGGTCTTTTTCACTGACGCACATGTACACTACCAAGAGGGGTGAGGTAAACGTACACACGTGTTTTCCGTTTTCAATTACGAAGTTGAATAGAGTGTGTCCCACTGGAAGCGCGTCGACGTATGTGGTATCAGCATGATGGTGCACCTGCACATTCCACAATTAACACTAGGCTGACCCTTGACATGATGTTCGACGGGCATTTCATAGGACGTGAAGGACGCATAAATTGGCCAGCCCGTTCTCCTGATCTTACACCTCTGGACTTCTTTCTGTGGGGTACGTTAAAGGAGAATGTGTACCGTGATGTGCCTACAACCCCAGAGGATGTGAAACAATGTATTGTGGCAACCTGCGGTGACATTACACCAGATGTACTGCGGCGTGTACGACATTCATTACGCCAGAGATTGCAATTGTGTGTAGCAAATTGATGGCCACCACATTGAAGATCTATTGGCCTGACATGCCGGGACACACTCTATTCCACTCCGTAATTGAAAACGGAAATCACGTGTGTACGTGTACCTCACCCCTCATGGTAATGTACATGTGCGTCAGTGAAAAAGACCAATAAAAAGGTGTTAGCATGTGGACGTAATGTGCTGTTCCAGTCTCTTCTGTACCTAAGGTCCATCACCGTTCCCTTTGGATCCCTACGTAATTCGGTGCTCTCCGATACACATGATCGAATAGTGGAGGAGTGGTACTCAAGCGTCAACTTTAGGTTACAATATCTCCGGATGTAATTAACATTTTACAATGCAACAAACGGCACTGATTACGTATTTGTTTATATGTTCAGATGTGCTAGCAAAACTAATGGGTTTCCATTTTAAAAAAACGTAGGTTTGTGTTAAAAAACATACTTCCGTGCATTTTTTTATGGTTTGTATTAACCAGTTACACTAGCCCCTCTCTTCACATTCAGTCTGTGGAATCGATTCGTTAATATTTGATGTGGTTTACAAAATATATCCAGCGGTAATGTTGGGTGACTCATCGTGTATATTCATATTACTAATATTTTGCACTGTTTGGAATATAAAAGGGCTTTAAGTCACGGATTAAGTCTATACTGGATTATCAAAAATTCAGGATGCTAACGTGCTGACATTTTATGCCATGGAATAATATGGGTACCTCTCCTAATACTCAGAAATTTCTGATATCAGTGAAAAAAAAAAAAAGAATAATTATTCATTTCTGAGTTTTCTTCAGTCAACTGATATTGCACTTGCATTGAATACACCAGATGCAGATAATATCAGCCACAAATCTAATACACCTTTTCTTTAACATCAGCTTTCCGACTGGTGTGATGTGACCTGCCACAGTTTTCTCTCCTGCACCAGTCTCTATATCAAAGTAGCACTTACACCCTGTGTTCTCCATTATCTGTTGGGTATATTCCAGTCTCTGTTTCTCCCTATAATTTTTCTGTCTGCTGCTCTCAATTGTGGCATTCTACTTTACCGAATGAAGTATGTTAGATACCTTACTTGGGTAGATGAGTTAGAGAACTTGGAAAGAAAAATGTATATGTTGAAGTAAAATGTAGTGGGAATTAGTGAAGTGTAGTGGCAGGAAGTAAAAGATTTCTAGATATGTGAATATCGGATTATCAACACAAAATAAAATAGGGGTTATGAGAATAGATCTACACTCCTGGAAATGGAAAAAAGAACACATTGACACCGGTGTGTCAGACCCACCATACTTGCTCCGGGCACTGCGAGAGGGCTGTACAAGCAATGATCACACGCACGGCACAGCGGACACACCAGGAACCGCGGTGTTGGCCGTCGAATGGCGCTAGCTGCGCAGCATTAGTGCACCGCCGCCGTCAGTGTCAGCCAGTTTGCCGTGGCATACGGAGCTCCATCGCAGTCTTTAACACTGGTAGCATGCCGCGACAGCGTGGACGTGAACCGTATGTGCAGTTTACGGACTTTGAGCGAGGGCGTATAGTGGGCATGCGGAAGGCCGGGTGGACGTACCGCCGAATTGCTCAACACGTGGGGCGTGAGGTCTCCACAGTACATCGATGTTGTCGCCAGTGGTCGGCGGAAGGTGCACGTGCCCGTCGACCTGAGACCGGACCGCAGCGACGCACGGATGCACGCCAAGACCATAGGATCCTACGCAGTGCCGTAGGGGACCGCACCGCCACTTCCCAGCAAATTAGGGACACTGTTGCTCCTGGGGTATCGGCGAGGACCATTCGCAACCGTCTCCATGAAGCTGGGCTACGGTCCCGCACACCGTTAGGCCATCTTCCGCTCACGCCCCAACATCGTGCAGCCCGCCTCCAGTGGTGTCGCGACAGGCGTGAATGGAGGGACGAATGGAGATGTGTCGTCTTCAGCGATGAGAGTCGCTTCTGCCTTGGTGCCAATGATGGTCGTATGCATGTTTGGCGCCGTGCAGGTGAGCGCCACAATCAGGACTGCATACGACCGAGGCACACAGGGCCAACACCCGGCATCATGGTGTGGGGAGCGATCTCCTACACTGGCCGTACACCACTGGTGATCGTCGAGGGGACACTGAATAGTGCACGGTACATCCAAACCGTCATCGAACCCATCGTTCTACCATTCCTAGACCGGCAAGGGAACTTGCTGTTCCAACAGGACAATGCAAGTCCGCATGTATCCCGTGCCACCCAACGTGCTCTAGAAGGTGTAAGTCAACTACCCTGGCCAGCAAGATCTCCGGATCTGTCCCCCATTGAGCATGTTTGGGACTGGATGAAGCGTCGTCTCATGCGGTCTGCACGTCCAGCACGAACACTGGTCCAACTGAGGCGCCAGGTGGAAATGGCATGGCAAGCCGTTCCACAGGACTACATCCAGCATCTCTACGATCGTCTCCATGGGAGAATAGCAGCCTGCATTGCTACGAAAGGTGGATGTACACTGTACTAGTGCCGACATTGTGCATGCTCTGTTGCCTGTGTCTATGTGCCTGTGGTTCTGTCAGTGTGATCATGTGATGTATCTGACCCCAGGAATGTGTCAATAAAGTTTCCCCTTCCTGGGACAATGAATTCACGGTGTTCTTATTTCAATTTCCAGGAGTGTAATAGAGAATAAGAACATAAGAATACCAGTGGAATTCAATGGTGTGTACAAAACTTAAGGATGAAAATCACTTCTGATGTGTCACTGCCAAGTAATATAACTTGATGGAATTTGGACCATATATAAAAAGAACTCCTACAGTATAGTACAGAAAGTAAGTGAAAAAATATACAATGAACCTTTCATTCAAAGGCAATAACTACCTTGAAGTCACTGTGATTTATGATGGTCCCCTGGACATTACAAAAGGTGGGACATAGTTCTTAATAGGCTGTGTGACTACCACAGACAGTGATGCATGCTCTCCAACATGCTCCCTTGTTGACCAAAAGGTTGGTAAGCTTATTGTTGGGCGTTCCATTTCTCCACCAATTCAGTTGACAACTGCTGGATTATTGTGAGTGCATGTTGACAAGCTGTAATATGTCTCACCAATGCATTCCAAATGTGCTTGAATAGATTTACTTTGGGGGAATGGAAAAATTAGTTTATTTAGATTAGTTTATTTAGAAAATATCCTCTCGTTCCAGGAGCTCCTCCACCTGTGCTGTTCAATGCAGTTATACGTTGTCATACATAAAAATGAAGTCAGGGCTGAACACACTCCTGAAAGGGGAAAGGGTACAGTGTACAGTAATACTGACTCGTGACTGGAGGTCAGTATGCCCAAGCAACATTATGCCTTCCCACACCATAACAGCTGGACCCCAGAACATTTGCATGATGTGTCACTGCCAAGTAATGTAACTTGATGGAACTTGGACCATACATAAAAAGAACTCCTACAATATAGTACAGAAAGTAAGTGAAAAAATGTAGAATGAACCTTTCATTCAAAGGCAATAACTACCTTGAAGTCACTGTGATTTATGATGGTCCCCTGGACATTACAAAAGGTGGGACATAGTTCTTAATAGGCTGTGTGACTACCACAGACAGTGATGCATGCTCTCCAACATGCTCCCTTGTTGACCAAAAGGTTGGTAAGGAGTGACTTGAGGTCAGTATGCCCAAGCAACATTATGCCTTCCCACACCATAACAGCTGGACCACCAGAACAATCATGTTTGACGATTTTTCTGGGTTCATTATACATTCTCACCTCTTACCATATGAGGGTATGTGCAGAATCACTACTCGGCCTGATCCTGCTCTCATCCAAGAAAAACGTTCAATCCCACTCCTTGTTGGTCCAGTCCTTATGCTCCTGGCACACTGCAAATGGTGCTGCTGCTGTGTAGGTGTCAACAGAACACAACGTACTGGTTGTCAGGTAGAGAGACCACTCCCATACAGTTGCCTTGTGAATGTGGAGCATGAGATTGCATCCCTTGCTGTCTGATTGAATGTCACTACAATTGCACTCACTGTTTGATGTGAGTGCCATCTTGCCCATTGCACAATGTAGCCATCGTCTGCTGCTGTTGTTGACCATGGTTGACTACTTCCTCACCTTGTTTGTGGTTGGGAATGCTCTCCATGCATGTGAACAACAATGTGAGCAGTACCAAACTCCTGGGCTATACTCATCACACTTAGTCAATCTTCCCATTTTCCAATGATTCTTCCATGTGTGAATCCAAACATTGTCTTTGGGCATGTTTTAATGAAGAACATCACCACAAGGCACGGTAATTGCTCACTGATTCATACACAGTGGAATTTCCCATTCCTTCAACTGTCTTATGTTGTGGGACCAATCCTATCTGGTGCTACAGACATGCTGGTCTCACACCAGATGTCATCCAACTTTGTGTTCATAACTGGGAGACTGCTGGCAACATGCTCCCAAACTTTCATTCATATTCACCACATGGTGTGTTACTTCATTTAGCTCATCCTTAACTTTTGCAGAACAATGCACTATGACTAGAAAAGTTAATGTATTACTATAGCCAAGGTAGAACCAAAGCCAAGATTCCAACAGTGGACAAATATATACATGTGTCAGTTCTGCAAGTGATTAACTTATTGAAAGAATATCTATGGAGATAAAATGAGTTATTCAGACTGGTAAGAAAGAAGAAAAGTCCATTGTGAGGGAGGACTATAATGCAATAATAAAAAAAAGAGAGGAAGAAGTGTAGGAGAATGTGGCCTTGGGGAAAGGAATGAAAGAGGAAGCTACCTGGTAGAATTTCACATGGACTACAATTTAAAAATTGCAAACACTGGGTTTGATGCCCATAATAGGAGATTATCAATGTGGAAGAGACCTGGAGATGCCAGAATGTTTCAAGTAGCTTTTTCAGTGATAAGGCAGAGATTTTGGAACCAGATTTTAAGCTGTAAGATGTGACCTGGCTAAATTGATAGAATCAATTACTGAAAGAGAGCACTGAGCAGCAATTGACTGAAGCAGGGGAAAGTTAAACAATAGAAGGCAAATGGGTGGCTTTGAGAGATGAGATAGTGAAGGCAGCAAAGAATCAAATAGGCAAAAAGAAAATTTCTCGTATAAATCCTTGGCTAGCACATGTGATATTGAATTTAACTGTTGAAAGGAGAAAATATAACACTGCATCATATGAAGCAGGTGAAAGGAAATACAAGCTTCTAAAAAAAAAGTGCAAAATCAGAAGGAATGGCTGCAGAGAAAAGCAATGATGTAGAAGCAGGCATGACTATGGAAAAGATAGATGCTGCAGACAGAAAAATTAAATAAACCTTTGGAGAAAAGAGAAATAGCTATATCCTCACTCACGATTACTTCTCCTTTGAAGGCATTACCTACAAACAAATCCACGGTACAGCTATGGGCACCCGCATGGCACCATACTATGCTAACCTATTCATGGGCCATCTAGAGGAATCCTTCCTAAAAACCCAGAATTCTAAACTCCTCACCTGGTTCAGATTCATTTATGTCATCTTAGCTATATGGATTGAAGGTGAGGACACCTTATTCACATTCCTCCAGAACCTCAACAACTTCTTCTCCATTTGCTTCACCTGGTCCTACTCAACCCAACAAGTCACCTTCCTAGATGTTGACCTCCACCTCAGAGATGGCTACATCAGTACCTCCATCCATATCAAACCTACTAACCTCCAGCAATACCTCCACTTCAACAGCTGCCACCCGCTTCATACCAAGAAGTCCCTTCCGTACAGCTTAGCCACCCATTGTCATTGCATCTGCAGTGACGAGCAGTCCCTCTCTAAATATACCGAGGGTCTCACTGAAGCCTTCACTGACCGTAATTATCCTCCCATCCTTGTACAAAAACAAATCTACCATGCCTTATCTTTCCAGTCTCCCACCACCTCCCAAAGTCCCACAGTCCGGCCACAGAGGAGCTTTCCCCTCATACCTCAGTACCATCTGGGACTGGAGCAACTGAATTACATTCTCTGCCAGGGTTTCAATTACCTCTTGTCGTACCCTGAAATGAGAAATGTCCTACCCACTATCCTTCCCACCCCTCCTACCGTGGTATTCCACCATCCACCGAACCTACACAATAAACTCATCCATCCTTACACAACCCCTGCTCCCAATCGCTTACCTCATGGCTCATACCCCCGTAATAGACCTAGGAGCAAGACCTGTCCCATAAATCCTCCTACCACCACCTACTCCAGTCCAGTCACCAACATCACGTATCCCATCAAAGGCAGGGCTACCTGTGAAACCAGTCATGTGATTTACAAGCTAAGCTGCAACCACTGTGCTGCATTCTATGTGGGCATGACAACCAACAGGCTGTCTGTCTGTATGAATGGCCACCAACAAACTGTGGCCAAAAAATGAGTGGACCACCCTGTAGCTGAATATGCTGCCAAACATAGTACCCCTCATCTCAGTGACTGCTTCAAAGCCTGTGCCATATGGATCCTTCCCACCAACACCAGCTTTTCTAAATTGCACAGGTGGGAACTTTCCCTGCAATACATCCTACGTTCCCGTAACCCCCTGGCCTCAACCTTCGTTAGTCAGCATCCTCATCCCTCCCTGTTCCAATTCCAGCACTACAGAGCCATCACTTCGCACCACACCCAGTCTTTTAATTTCTTTTATTTCTCTCCTTTGTGCTACTTACCCCCTTCCCCCTCCACACCTTCTCTCCTGCTCTCCGTCTAAACTGCAACACTTGACTGTCTGCCACTCCCACCATACTATCCCTTCCCCTCCCTGCCCCAGCCTCCTACTTACCCCCACCCAGTCGCCACTCCCATCATGCACTGGTGCTGCTGCCTGCAGTGTAGTTTCAGCTCTCTGAGACAGCAGATGTGTGTGCAAGTTGCACTTGCATGAGTACGTGTGTGCGTGTGTGTATGTGTCTACTGCCGACAAAGGCCTTAATGGCCGAAAGCTATGATTGTGTGAATCATTTTATTATGCCAATCGTGACTCAGCATTTCCGCTATGTGGTGAGTAGCAACTTTCCTTCTCTCGTATTCTTACTAGTGTTGAATGCACCAGGGACTTAACATAATGACAGAGAAAAGTCAAGAGGGGTGATCAGCAGAGCACAGAGGCAAAGGGCTAGGCAACCCCTTATAATCACTCTGCATGTAAAGTTGCCTGTGAGATATGTCTTGGCCTGGTGTTCAAAGAATCAAAGAGCACTAGAGGACCATCATTCTCAAAACACAAACTAATGTGCAGTTGCAAGTGAACGTCCTACAGAAGTTCAGGCAAGGTATTGTGCAAAACGTTCAAATATCATGTACCATTCAAATAATCTGGTAAGATGTGTATCTGATCAAAAGTATCCAGAACTATGTAATGCAGAACTGACCACCAGATGCCACAAGAGATGCACCCATCAGTGTAAAAAGAAGCGGGACTATTGTTGTTGTGACTCGCCGATCATTCAAAGTGCTGCCGCGCAATTACACGCGTCCTCTATCTGCCAGCCATGCAGCAGCCGCGCCACCTAAGCGACCAGCCAGCCAGCAGCCGCTAGACTTGAACTCAGCGCTAATTTGAATGTTACCGTGTTCACATGTTTTGCTAGGTCAACTTGCTCTGTGACTTACACGTGTTGTTTCATTTTAAATATATGTGTTTAACTTGAGGTTATAACAATTGGCGACGAGGATGGGATTTTCCTTTTCATCGTTGACCCACAGGTCTCCATGGCTACTTTAAAGCAACTATTGCAAGGTCTCATTGAACAGCAAACGCTTCTCACATCAGCGATTCGCGATTTCGCCGCAGCATCCAATGCGGGCCGTTTCTCGTCGTTGTCTATACCTCCTTTTCCTCCTTACGGCGAGACGGAGGAAGACTGGTCGGATTACGAAAAACGTCTTCGTCAGCACTTCTTGGCATTTCATGTCACGGATGAACAAACATGGAAGTCTCTGTTCCTTTCATGGATTTCACGTCAAATGTATCGATTGTTGTCACAATTGGCTCCTTTGAAAGATCCTGCATCTTTGTCTTTTGCTGAAATGTGATCACTTCTGTCAGTATATTTTCATAAGCAAACGCATGTGGTAGCCTCTTGTGTTGCCTTTTATTGTTGTCAAAAACAACCAAATCAATCCTATCGCGCTTGGGCTGCTGAGCTTCACGGCCTCAGTTGAAAGTGTCAGTTTGTTACTGACATTCACAAAGAATCCTACGCGGATTCCATGGTACGGGATGCTATTATCTGGTTGGTGCCCGACAAAGAAGTGAGGCAATGTGCCCTTCACTTGGCAAATCCAACTCTAGATGAAGTCCCATCCATCGCGCAGTCTTTTGAATTTTCTCACGCCGCTCGAGCGCAAATAGAGGCATGGGGTGACATCGGGGACATACAACCTCTGTGCGCTGTTCACGACACGTGCAGTGTGTCCCCACCGGCCGACGTGGCCGCAGTAAGCTCCCAAGCGCAGTCTCGGCCTAAGCGTAAACAACCCTCTCAGAAACTGCAGCAAAAACCCCGGCAACTTCCTTCATGTCCGCGGTGTTTTACGAAACATTCACGCGAGGATTGTCCCCAACGTTTTTACCGTCTGCTGCTTCGGTGGCTCAGCCATTGCATCGCCTGTTGCATAAAACCATGCCTTTTCACTGGTCCGCGTCATGCGATGCAGCTTTCCAGAAATTGAAGACTATGCTGAAACAGGCACCGTCCCTGGCTACTTATCGACCTGGCCAACATCTTGTTCTTGCCATGGACGCCTCTCAATACGGGGTCAGTGAATTCCTTGAGCACCGTTTTTCTGACGGTTCTGGACAACCCATTGCTTATGCCTCCAAAACGCTCACGGATGCCCAACAAAAGTATTCTCAAATTGAAAAGAAGCTTTGGCCATTATTTATGCTCTTCATAAGTTTGGTGTTTTTCTCTATGGATCCAAATTTCATCTTGTCACGGATCACAAACCACTTGTTTCCTTGTTTCATCTATCAATGTCACTTCCCGACATGGCTGCACACCACCTCCAGCGTTGGGCTCTTTACTTGTCTTGTTTAAATTACGAGATTCAGTTCTGGCCAACAGCTCAACATGCAAATGCTGATGCACTATCTCGCCTTCCCATGGGTCCTGATCTGGCATTCGATAGGGACGAACGTTTGTGTTTCCACCTGGATGTTGCTGAGCAGCGGGTTGTGGATGGATTCCCCATCACCGGGGACCAGCTGGCGTCTGCTACTGGTTCTGACCCTACCCTGTCCCAGGTTTTATGCTGTATTCAGAAGGGTTGGCCAGATTGTCTGTTCCCTAAGACTTCTGATCCGTTGCGGAACTACTACGCTTTGCGCTACCACCTCACGGCTAGGGATGGTGTTATCCTCCTTTCCACCGACAATGCTTCACCACGTGTTGTGGTACCTGCATGCTTCGGTCTTGTGCCTCCTTCACCAAGGGCAATGAGGTGTCTCTCACACAAAATCTCCGGCATGCCGTCATGTGTACTGGCCTGGCATCGGCTCCGAAATAGCACACATGGTCGCTGCCTGCGGCCCTTGTGCATCACAGGCCGCCGCCCCGAAGTCATCTTTGTCACCGTGGCCTTCGCCTGAGACGCCCTGGGAGCGCATTCATGCTAACTTCGCGGGACCTTTTTTAGGTACTCATTGGCTTCTCGTTACTGACACCTACTCTAACTTTCCTTTCGTTGTCCGTTGCACGTAGCTTACCACCGCGGCAACCACAAGTGCTCTCGCCTGCACTTTTTCTTTGGAAGGCCTTCCCTCTACTCTTGTTACTGATAATGGTCTGCAATTTGCCTCTTCAGAATTTGCAGATTTTTGTGCTCGTCACGGTGTTATGCATGTCACGGCCCCTCCGTCCATCCACAATCAAACAGTGAGGTTGAATGGCTGGTCTGCACATTTAAGGCTCAGATGCGGAAACTCCTGACTTCTTCTGCTGCTGATGATGCGCTTCTCCAGTTTCTGGCTTCTTACCATTTCACCCCCATGGGCGACCACAGCCCGGCTGAGCTCTTACATGGCTGACAGCCCCACACGCTACTTCATCTTCTGCGGCCTTCCACCTCCCGGCCGCGGGTGCCTTCGCTTGGCCGGTTCCCCGCCGACGACCTTGTATGGGTACGGGGATATGGCAAGCAGCCAAAATGGAGTTCTGGCTGCATCTTACGACACAGTGGTTGATGCCTGTATGAAATCCAAACAGACACGGGTGTTGCAGTGGGTCATTCGGACCATCTTCGGCCTTGTGTGCTAGCAACACCTGTTCCGAATGCCGCTACACCACCCTCGGCTCTACCTGACGCTCGGGATCTTGGCATCTCTCATTACACACAACACAGCCCTCTCACCTTCATCTCAGTGCCAGCACAAGAGCAGACGCCACCAGGAGATGTGACCATGCAGGAACCAGATGACCATCATCTGTCGGAGCAACTCTACTCGCCTCCTTCTCCTACGGACGCCAACACATCGCCCATGTCTCCTGTTATATTAACCGGACTTGCCGCAATGGGCAGATTGGTGCACGGGGCCCCAGCTGATTCGACACCTACGTTTCCTGTCATCTCGACCCGTTATCATCGGGGACACTTCCGTCTGTATGGGAAGCCTCCTCCTCGAGACTTTACGGCCAGTCAAACAACACCTGTGGACGTTAGCAATCTACAGGCCACATCCATCAAGACCTGTTCAAAAATTTCAAAGGAGGGAAAAGTGTTATGACTCGCCGATCATTCAAAGTGGTACCGCGCAATTACGCGTGTCCTCTACGCACTGTCTGCCAGATATGCAGCAGCCGCGCCACCTAAGTGGCCAGCCAGCCAGTAGCCGCTAGACTTGGACTCAGTGCTAATTTGAATGTTACCGTGTTCACATGTCTTGCTAGGTCAACTTGCTGTGTGACTTACACATGTTGTGTCATTTTGAAATATATGTGTTTAATTTGACGTTATAACAATTGTGTTGTCAGTAGAGAAGCAGTAACAGCAGATTTGGTTGGTCAGGAGAGTGCAATGACTTCGAATGTAGCATAGTCATTGGATTCCACCTGAATAACAAATAAATCAGAGATATTTTAACCCTCACAAAGCTGCCCAACTTGTTGGCTAATGATGTGATTGTGAACTGGAAACATGAAGGAACAGCCACAGCTAAATCAAGACCAGGAAGACCCATGCACTGACAGACAGGGATCATCAAGTATTGAGAAGGGTAGTTGTAAAATAACTGTATGAAATCAGCATAAATAATCACTTGTATGTTCCAAAGTGCTGTCAGCAGTCCAGCTAGCACAGCAACTGTGCAAAGGGAATTGAAAAGAACAGGGTACAATTGTTGAGCAGCCCCTCATAAGCCACACATTTCTGTAGGTAGTGCTAAGTGAAGCTTGAGGTGGTGTAAAGATTGAAACCACTGGATGGATGGCTGGAAAAAAATGATTTGGAATGCTGAATCATGCTGTACCTTGTGGTAATCCAATGGAAGGGTTTGGCTTGGCGAATGCCAATAATGAAGTACGGAGAAGGTGGTGTTACTGTGTGGGAGTATTTCGTAAGGTTAGAGTGTAGTCCCTTTGTTGTGTTTAAGAAAACACTAAATATGGGAGGATATTAACGTAGTTTACAGCACTGTGTACTACATCCACTAAATAAACAATTGAGAGATGGTAATTGTTTGTATCAGCATCAAATTCCACTTTGCGATAAAGTGGCATCTATGAGGGAATGCTTTGTGAACAATAACATTCCTGAAATGGATTGGCCTGACTTGAACCCAATAGAAGACCTTTGGTGTGAGCTATAACATCAATTTCAGTCTAGACCCTAGAATCCAGCATCATTATTTTCTCTGGTTTCAGCTCTACAGGAAAATGGACTGCCATTCCTCCACAGACTTTGAGACAGCTCATTGAAAGCATCCTCAGCAGCGTAAAAGCCATCGTAAAGGTGTTGAATGGATCTGATAGTGTACATAATCTACTTTTATGAGTGTACTATGCCATGCATTTTGTCCCAATTTTGAAGCCCCAAGCTGTTGTGTTTCCTATGCATAGCTTTTCATTTTACTAATGATATTGTTAACCTTATGTTAGCAGGTCTGAGCACTGTGAATGTGGCACCTTGTACCCCACCTGGATCACCACATACAAGTACAACAGGCCATCATTGGAGATCTAGGCTTACAACAATAAAAAATAGTTTTCTTGGGAGTCCCAGGTTCCATCGGCGGAAGTTGCAAAGTAAGTAGAGTTGGATTACCTGTACAAGTAAAAGATGCAGACAAGCTTCAACAAAATGATATATGTAGCAAAAGTGCATAGACCAAACAGACCGGTAATATGATACAATGGATTTTGCATCCAAACTATTTTGTATAATTGTTAGAACAAATTTAAAATGGAAGATGGTAAAAAATAAGCACTGTCTGGTAAACAGTGACTCTAAGAAACACTTCAGAAAGGTAAATTATGTCTTTAGTGTTCAAAATTACTTCTGTACTGTTTTGTCCCTCTTTTATACCTGTTTTTTCTCAGTTCATAATAAAATTTTCTAATTATTTAAAGAGGTCATGATATATAGCTTCTAAATATTTTGAAAAGTCGAGATATGTTACAGCAGCTTTATGCCACTTTACTAAATGTATCTGTGTTGTTGTTGTGGTCTTCAGTTCAAAGACTGGTTTGATACAGCTGTCCATGCCACTCTATCCTGTGCAAGGCTCTTCATATCTGTGTAACTGCTGCAACCTGCATCCCTCTGAATCTGCTTACTGTGCTCATCTTGTGGTCTCTGTCTACGATGTTTACCCCCCATGTTTCCCTCTAGTACTAAATTGGTGATCACTTCGTGCCTCAGAATGTGTCCAACCAACCAATCCCTTCTTTTAGTCAGGTTGTACCACAAATTTCTCTTCTCACCAATTCTATTCAGTGTCTCCTCATTACTTATGTGATCTACCCATCTAATGCTCAGCATTCATCTGTAGCACCATATTTCAAAAGCTTCTGTTCTCGTCTTGTCTAAACTGTTTATCGCCCATGTTGGACTTCCATACATGGCTGCACTCCATACAAATAATTTAAGAAAGGACTTAATCTGTACTTGATGTTAACAAACTTCTCTTCTTCAGAAACACTTTTCTTTCCATTACCAGTCTACATTTTATATCCTTCCTACTTCAACCATCATCAGTTATTTTGCTCCTCAAAATAGCAAAACTCATTTACTACTTTACGTGTCTCATTTCCTAATCTAATTCCCTCAGCATCACCTGATTTAATTTCGCTACATTCCATTATCCTCGTTTTGCTTTTGTTGTTGTTCATCCTATATCCTCCTGTCAATATACTGTCCATTCCATTCAACTCTCTTCCAGGTCATTCCAAGTGAAGAATTAAAATGTCATCACCAAATCTCAAAGTTTTTATTTCTTCTTTCTGGACTTTAATTCCTACTCCAAATTTTTGTTTTATTTCCTTTCCTGCTTTCTCAATATACAGATTGAATAACACTGGGGACAGGCTACATACTTGTCTGACTCCCTTCTCAACCACTTTTCTTTCCCTGGCCCTCAACTCTTATAACAACCATCTGGTTTGTGTTCAAACTGTAAATAGCCTTTCACTCACTATGTTTTACCCCTGCTACATTCCAGTCAACATTGTGAAAAGCTTTCTCTAAGTCTACAAATCCTATAACCCTAGATTTCCCCTTCTTAACCTATCTTCTGTAATAATAATAATAATAATAATAAAGATTTTATTGTCTTTAGGCCATTACAGCAATTGACAACGTCAAATGAAGCTACAATTTATAATACAGTGTGATAAGGTATTGACTACTGAAATATTTTAGCTTATATTACAATAAATGTACAGTGGGTCATCTGTTGGATTACTGCATTTTACAGTTGAAGAATTCATTGATATCATAGAACGGGTGGGCAATAAACCATTCATGCAGTCTTTCTTTGAATGTATGTTCAGGAAGATCCTGTATGGCATGTGGCAGCTTATTAAATAGCTTGTGCCCTGTGACTTCATAGCTATTTATTGATTTTGATAGTCTGTGGTAAGGCGTGTATATGTGTTTGATACTTCTTGTGTTGTAACAATGTATATTTTCTCTACGTTTCACATCTTGTAGGTTCTTCTTCGTAAAGATTAAGACATTGTATATATAGAGGTTTATTACAGTCATAATTTTTTGTTTAGTAAATAAGGGTTTGCAGTGAGCCTTATGTGAAGAATTTGTAATTATCCTAATGGCTTTCTTCTGCAATAATAGGATGTCATGTATATGACTACAGTTACCCCACAAGATAATGCCATAGGATATTATACTCTGGAAAAATGCAAAATAAGATGATCTGATGTATGTTTCAGGTACACAATTTCTGAGTTGTCTTAATAAATAAATTACTCTAGATAGTTTACTACTAATATAGTTTACATGTTGGCCCCAGGATAACTTTTCGTCTAAATAAACTCCCAGGAATTTAACAGAACTAGGGTCATCAGATAGTGGCTTGTCTCTTAGAGTGAAGATTATCTGCTGAGTTTTATTTTCATTTAGCAGGAAACTATTTGCTCTGAACCAATATGCTGCATGAGTGAGTGTATTTTCAGCACAGGTTTTAAGATCATTAAGACTGTTACTGCTATGGAGAAAAGTCGTATCATCTGCATACAATACAGTGGTGGATCTAATAAACGAGGGGAGGTCATTGATCATTATCAGAAACAGGAAGGGCCCCAGTACAGATCCCTGAGGCACACCTACTTTAACATTTTCTATGTTTGACATTTCCTTACCAACACAAACTACCTGTTTACGGTTGTTGAGATAAGCTTTTAATAGTCTGAGACTGTTTTCTTTGATGCCGTAGAATTCTAGTTTCTCTAGTAGTGGCATGTGCTCAACACAGTCGAAGGCCTTGCTTAGGTCACAGAATGAGACCTGAGCAAAGCCTTTGTTCTCAAAAACTTTGAGGATGTAACTGACTACCGTGTTGATTGCATCAATGGTCGACAGATTCTTCCTAAACCCGTATTGTGTAGCATTAATTATTCCTAGTTTCTCAAAGTGAGATGATAATTGTTGGTACATGATGCATTCTATTACCTTGGAGAATGTGGGTACTATTGAAATAGGCCTGTAGCTAGATGGAGAGTCTTTATCTCCCTTTTTGTATACTGGGACACTCCTAGACAGTTTTAACTCATCAGGAAAATATCCCTCAAGTAAGCACTTGTTTATGCAATGGGTTAAGGGGTAGAGAATGCAGTCACACACTTTTTTTAGCAGGTTGGATGATATGCCATATATATCTAAGCTATCAGATGATTTCAGTTGTTTTATGACCCCTTGTACATATCTAGGCGATACTTCGGAGAAGGTTACCATGCTTGTATTTAGTGACTGTCTACCCCAATTTTGGGAGAGTAACTCTGATGGACTAATGTCTGGTTTGATAATTGTGTCTCCTATTTCTCTCACTGAATTAATAAAAAACTCATTGAGTGTTTGTGGTGGGATATTAATTTTGTCTTTTTTAGTATCTCTGGCAGCACTGTTAATTACTTTCCAAGCAGTTTTGCATTTATTGGTGGAATTATGTATGCTGTTGGCATTGTAGGTTTTTTTGGCTTGCAGGATGGCTTTTTTGTATACATTCCTGCATTCCACATAGGCTGATTTGGCACAGTCAGACTTCATACTATTGTATATGTTGTACAGTAACAAAACTTGTTTCTTTAGGTCTGTCAGCTGTTTAGTGTACCATATATTTTGTCTGTTTTGAGATCTGGATTTGTGGCTGCTGTCCATTATTTTGATTTTCTTTATGGGAATACTATGGTTAAATAGGGTCAAGAATGCATTAAAAAATCTATCAAATATTATTTTGGCTGGCAGATCATTACTTGATGTGTAATGTCCATCAACACTACAATGGCCAAACCAGTCTCTGTCAGCAAGGGAATTACGAAATGTTTTAATTTTATCCTCAGTTATGGGTCTGGTAATCACAACTGTTGGGACAGGTCTGTTTGCATTGCTCCTATTGAGGGGAATTTTACTTGCATAATTTAGAGATACGGAGTCATGGTCAGAGAATGGGAACACTACAACTTCACATGTGTTTTCAGTGGTCTTGAAGTTTACAAAGATGTTATCTAAACATGCTTTGTTTCTTGTGGGCCTGTTATTAACATGATGTAAATTGTATTGTCTTAGCAAGTTTTCCAGATCTGCAACACTACCCTTACATTTAGTAACATCAAAATCAGCATTCAAATCACCTCCTATTGCAATATCATAATGTAGCCATTTAATATTACTTAATTCACTCAATAGCATGTCCATTTTTTCTAAAAATATGTGAGAAGCCATAGGGTCAGTATCGCCTTGTGTGTTCCTACATCTCTCCAGAATCCAAACTGCTCTTCCCTGAGGTCCGCTTCTACCAGTTTTTCAATTCAATACTAAATAAAACTGTATAACACTGATGCAAATATAAGTACTGTACATTATTGTCTAGTGAGTGAAGAATTGTTGAAACTATCACAAAGCCAACAATGCAGTTGTCTTATCTTGGTGAGAACAATCACTCAGTGAAGCCGGCAATAGTTACTGACCACTTGCTGTGCCAAACTGTTCTGGTGTTTGCTGAAGGCATCTGATTGTACTGCCAATAGCACCGAGTTAAAAATACGGGAAAATTTCTGACACGTCCCAGACCATCGGGTGTGCTGGTTTATCAAGTGCTGGGTAATTGTGGTCTTACTGTACCATCCTCAGACATAAAAAAAACTAAATTACAGGACATGTTACTAATAATGATCATTTGTATGTAAACCAACAAATAAATGAACTGCATTAAAATTATGGAATACCGGAAAATACCTGATCACTACATTGGGCAATACGATAACAAAGACTTGTGCTACAACTTACTTATTTAGTCCATATGATCTAATATTATACAATGTAGTATAGGTGTCAGACAAAATATATTAATATTTACAGTAAAGGACTGACGTTTACAATACATTGCAATAGGTTTTTATAAAATTAGCTTTACTGAGTAGTTCATGTATTATACTTAATCATAACCAGCACAAAATACATTATTGTGTATACCAGGTACATTATGGTGCATTTGCTTCACTGAAAAGTTCAAGTGTTGTACTTAATCATAACCAGCGTGATTACCTTTCTAGGTATTTTTTATAGAGAAAAAGCAATGGCACACAAAATAATACATGGTGTTCATAAACTATCTCTACAACTTATGACTATACTAGTTTTAAAACTATGCTAGATATTCAACATGTGATAAGATAGCTCATAATGTTTCTTTCTCATTCATACACATCAGTTTTTGCAACCTTAGTGGCAAGGGTAATGTCTAGTCAGAATTCAATTTCTTTCCATTTACAGTTCAAGACCACCATGGTGGCATGTTAAAATGCATTGTGAATGCATGTCCTATAGGTCTAACCTCAGTTTGGCACACCATATCCTTTACAAAATGCCACAGGAAGAAGTTTAGATGGTATGAGGTCAGGGGATCATGGCAGTCATTGAATTGGACCTTCTTGTCTAATCCATGTATCTGAAAACTTTTCATATAGAAATTGACAGGCATTTGGAGACCAATGGGGTGGTGTCTCATCCTGCTGGAACATGACATCAGGTTGCAGGTGTTCCAATTGTGGCATGGAGAACTATTGGAAGACTCCCAGGTAAACAGCACTGTTGACAGCAGACTCGGTGAGAAAGAATGGGCCAGTGATGTGATTGCCTACCAGTTGGAGCAAATACAACATACATTTTTAAATGGACTTAATTCACAAAGCATTTGTGTCACAAAAAAGTGCAGTATGCAGAGGTATTGTTGTAAAACTACGTTATAATGCCACCATGTACAGAAAGTCAGTGAATAAGGAGAATCTGCTAGTTGCAAGTGGAGAGAGAGAGAGAGAGAGAGAGAGAGAGAGAGAAATAAGATTCCATTTTCTTGTTTTGTAAGATGTGTTGGTGTCAGAGGGAAGTCAAATACATTCGACACACTGGATACAAAGAAATAGCTCAAACTTCAGTCCCACATATTACGAAAAGAAAGGATTTGAATAACCTATTAATTTGCATGTCATGTTGACCCTGCTCCCATTATATTGTACCTCCCAGAATCTGGTTTTTTTCCCGGCCTGCATATGTACAACATGGCAGTTGCATAGCCTTGTTTGATGGCACATCAGTAAACACATAACACAACACAGTGCAATTGTAATTCGTAAAGCGAATTCCAGTTTCCATTGATAGTTTCTCTGACACAATTGTTTACAATTATTATTTCCTCAGATCTGCAACTAATTTGATATCCACAATAATTAGCAGGCCCCTTTGCAATATCACTAAGTATTAACAATGGAAATAAAACTGAATTAATTTTCTTTGTGTCATTTTCGTATATGCTTCCTAATAGCATCTGTCTTTGTACAGGCTCCAGAGTTTGACAGTAATGTAAAATCCAATTAATGTTTTCAGTGTTACAAAGATGAAATATGAAGTATGTGGTATGCAAGCAAAATCTCCTATTTCTCCAAAAAATCTGTGTATGTGTTATGTATTAGTTCATTCCTTGGTCATTCATCTGAATGATGTTAAAATTTTGTTAGAAATTGTGCAAACATTAGAAGAAACAGGAAATAAGTCTGATGATTCCATGAATTGGCACAAACAATGATTGTTGTGCTAGTTAAAGTTCATATCAAAAATATAGGAAACATTACAGTAGTAATTTTCAGGGAGGGAGAAAATGGTGTACTTTTTTTTTGGTTAAATGAAGGGGGAAGAAAACAAATAAAGTTAAGCAGTGTGCAAAGCCAATTTCCTGTTATACAACCAGAAAGTGACTTGTATAAATGGAAGAAAGATTTACACAAACTACAAAATATGTGCTGAAATGAAACTCACAAAAGTGCGAAAGGATGGCTACTCTAAAGATTCAGAACTGCTTATGAAAGTCAGTGCACTGTTACCAAGGGAGATCTATGAAACTGGGGTCTCTAAATTATGACTGAGATGAACATTACTTATTTCCAGGCTTTTTCAATGTAGTTAAACAGATTCAGAAAGTTATATGGAAAAGAATGCTGCAAAATTACAAAGTTTACTTGAAATAAACATCTAGAGGAGATGTCATTATTTGGTAATACTACAGAGAAATTTGTAGCTGACATGAAGATGAAACTTCTTGTTATTCCCTGAAATGCTGCTTATAATGCTAGTCAGTCAGGTTTCATGCAAGAACTGTTGCAAACTGCACTTTATCATTTTGAGGGTAAAAAAGACATAGTTGCTTTGAGTCAATGAAATCTATGACACATTCGCATACAGCAGGGCCAGTGATAAGTATCAGTGAATTACTGTTTCTGCAATTTTTTTATCTGTCTGCAGGAACCTGAAGGCGAATTGGTACCAAAAATAAAAAAGGACTAATTAGCTGAAAAACATCTTATAATCGATGTAACTAATCTGTAAAAATGGAAGAGAATAAGTTTCAATATTACATCTGAAACATCTTTTTACCAGTTGCAGAAAATAATTCATTGCTTTTGTTGGAGTCATGGTCTGGACATAACAGGACTTCTGTCTTTAGGAGGACAATGAAAGGCTGTTAATGTAATAATGGGATTCTACCAGTAACTAATAACGTGATTCAGCCTCTTGTAAAAAATTTTTTGAGAGTTTTAAAGCATTTTTCAGAATCCTGTCTAACAATGTGGTTATTGACAGCTATTTGTCTCTTGGGTTTATCAGTGGAACAATATTGCTGAACTTAAGACACTTGTGCATCATCAGTTTTCACCACCACATTTTATGAATTTGATCAAGTATGCCTGGTATGCAGCACAATATGCAGAAAAACAACAATGATCACTTTAAATCTGCCCCGGTATTGTCCAACTAAAACCCGTAATTACACTGAACTGCCAGAATGTATTAATTTTTCTTATATCATGCTTGCCTAGCGTAAGAAAAATATTCAGTTTGTTTTCATCATCCAATAGACACTTCATATTTTTGTGATTACTACAGGAAATAAACAAGGAACTGTTCCATTGTTAGTAAAATCATCTGTGATGTAACATCATACACTGCCTTGATTTTCTTTCTTCTGATAGTCACTTGTGTAATAACTACATCTGCAACAGTTTAGCTGTTTGTATGAACTGCAAGTCATTCAAAAAACTAATGATTTGAGGCATTTTTGCATGGTTTCAATGCTTAAAATTTGTGTGTATGCATTTTGGACTTTGCGATGTGTGGTGCTACACTCTGTTGTCATGACTGCAACTGTATATTTGCCAATTTGCTCGCAAGGCAGGAAGGGTTGTATGAACTGCTGTTATAAGTGTTTCTTTGCATGGCAAAAAAGAGTAACTGGAACATTAAAAGAAATACGTCCTGTGCACCTTAGCAGCTAAAATTTTGGCACCGTATTTCTTTAGATGTATTCTTTCTGTGTGAAAAATTTCATGCTTGGTCCCATTTCCTTGTGAGTCAAATACCTTTTGGAAGTTAAGAAACATTGCATCTATCTGACTGTCTTGATCCATAGCTTTCAGGATATTATATGAGAAAAGCATAAGTTGCATTTCACATGACTGGCATATTTGGAGTCCATGCTGGTTAGCATAGAGGGGTTCATTCTGTCTGAGATACCTCATTGCATTTGAGCTCAGAATATGTTCTAAGCCACTACAACAAGTGGATGTCAGGGATAATGGATGTTAGTTTGATGTTCACTTCTGCTGCCCTTCTTGTAAATGGGTATGATTCATGTATTCTTCTGACCACTGGGCACTGTATTTCTAATGTAATTCTTCAAGCTTTCCCGGCGAGGTGTTGTCATGTTGACTAATTGGATTTCTGCTGGTTATTCGCATCTTTCCTGTATGATATTTCAACTGCGTGACTCGCAGTCTTCTTCAGGTGCTATCTGATAGCACCTGAAGAAGACTGCCAGTCACGCAGTTGAAATATCATGCAGGAAAGACACGAATAACTGGCAGAAACCTGATTAATCAACATGACATTGTCTTTCTGTTCAAGGAATCTTCAATATATTATGGATAAAAGAGGTGCTAACTTGGCTCCAAATATGGTGTAGAATCTGACAGAGATTCCTCAGGCAGTGGAGATTTGTTCTATTTCAGTGACTTCAGCTGTTGCTCAGCTGACACAAATATCTGTTTCAGTTGTCTTTGCAGTGGTATGAGAATTAAGTAGGGGCATTACTCTAAGTTTCCCTTTGTGGAGGAAAATTTGCAATTAGAGTTGCTCTGCAACTCTCATTTGCAGCTGCTGTCTTTTCCATGAGTGACTGGACACTAATCTTAGTGCCACTAACAGCTTTTACAAATGAGCAGAATTTCTTTGGATTCTGTAAAAGATCTTTCGATAATATTCTGCTATGGTAGTCATTGAAGGCATCATGTACTGCTCTCGTAGCAGCTAATACATTTCATTCAGCACATCTCAGCCCAAAGCCGTATGCTCTGTTTTACTTCTACACACACCAAAAAATGTTTTGCATCACCCTGGTTCCCAGAACTCCTTTGACTGTTCAGGTGATGTCACTAAACCCACCCAAAGATGTAAACAACCATGCATGAGCAGCACCTATTAGACGGAGGGGGTCTGACAGCCAATCAGTTCCAGTCAGATTAGATTAGATTAGATTAATACTAGTTCCATGGATCATGAATACGATATTTCGTAATGATGTGGAACGAGTCGAATTTTCCAATACATGACATAATTAGGTTAATTTAACAACATACTTAAGTTAATATAACAACTTTATTTTTTATGTTTTTTTTTCTTTTTCTTTATTTTTTATTTTTTTTATTTTTTAATATTTTTGTTTTTTTTCTTTTTTTTCTTAATTTATATCTAAAAATTCCTCTATGGAGTAGAAGGAGTTGTCATTCAGAAATTCTTTTAATTTCTTCTTAAATACTTGTTGGTTATCTGTCAGACTTTTGATACTATTTGGTAAGTGACCAAAGACTTTAGTGCCAGTATAATTCACCCCTTTCTGTGCCAAAGTTAGATTTAATCTTGAATAGTGAAGATCGTCCTTTCTCCTAGTATTGTAGTTATGCACACTGCTATTACTTTTGAATTGGGTTTGGTTGTTAATAACAAATTTCATAAGAGAGTATATATACTGAGAAGCTACTGTGAATATCCCTAGATCCTTAAATAAATGTCTGCAGGATGATCTTGGGTGGACTCCAGCTATTATTCTGATTACACGCTTTTGTGCAATAAATACTTTATTCCTCAGTGATGAATTACCCCAAAATATGATGCCATATGAAAGCAATGAGTGAAAATAGGCGTAGTAAGCTAATTTACTAAGATGTTTATCACCAAAATTTGCAATGACCCTTATTGCATAAGTAGCTGAACTCAAACATTTCAGCAGATCATCAATGTGTTTCTTCCAGTTTAATCTCTCATCAATGGACATACCTAAAAACTTGGAATATTCTACCTTAGCTATATGCTTCTGATTAAGGTCTATATTTATTAATGGCGTCATACCATTCACTGTACGGAACTGTATGTACTGTGTCTTATCAAAATTCAGTGAGAGTCCGTTTACAAGGAACCACTTAGTAATTTTCTGAAAGACAGTATTGACAATTTCATGAGTTAATTCTTGTTTCTCAGGTGTGATTACTATACTTGTATCATCAGCGAAGAGAACTAACTTTGCCTCTTCATGAATATAGAATGGCAAGTCATTAATATATAATAAGAACAACAAAGGACCCAAGACTGACCCTTGTGGAATCCCATTCTTGATAGTTCCCCAGTTTGAGGAATGTGCTGATCTTTGCATGTTACGAGGACTACTTATTTCAACTTTCTGCACTCTTCCAGTTAGGTACGAATTAAACCATTTGTGCACTGTCCCACTCATGCCACAATACTTGAGCTTGTCTAGCAGAATTTCATGATTTACACAATCAAAAGCCTTTGAGAGATCACAAAAAATCCCAGTGGGTGGTGTTCGGTTATTCAGATCATTCAAAATTTGACTGGTGAAAGCATATATGGCAAACCTTTCTGGAAACCAAACTGACACTTTGTTAGTACTTCATTTTTACAGATATGTGAAGCTACTCTTGAATACATTACTTTCTCAAAAATTTTGGATAAAGCTGTTAGAAGGGAGATTGGACGGTAATTGTTGACATCAGATCTATCCCCCTTTTTATGCAAAGGTATAACAATAGCATATTTCAGTCTATCAGGGAAAATGCCCTGTTCCAGAGAGCTATTACACAGGTGGCTGAGAATCTTACTTATCTGTTGAGAACAAGCTTTTAGTATTTTGCTGGAAATGCCATCAATTCCATGTGAGTTTTTGCTTTTAAGCAAGTTTATTATTTTCCTAATTTCAGAGGGAGAAGTGGGTGAGATTTTAATTGTATCAAATTGCATAGGTATGGCCTCTTCCATTAACAGCTTAGCATCTTCTAATGAACACCTGGATCCTACTATATCCACAACATTTAGAAAATGATTATTAAAAATATTTTCAACTTCTGACTTTTTGTTCGTAAAGTTTTCATTCAATTTGATGGTAATACTGTCTTCCTCTGCTCTTGGTTGACCTGTTTCTCTTTTAATAATATTCCAAATTGTTTTAATTTTATTATCAGAGTTGCTGATTTCAGACATGATACACATACTCCTGGATTTTTTAATAACTTTTCTTAATATAACACAGTAGTTTTTATAATTTTTGATAGTTTCTGGGTCACTACTCTTTCTTGCTGTCAGATACATTTCCCTTTTCCGGTTACAAGATATTTTTATACCCTTAGTAAGCCATGGTTTGTTACAAGTTTTCTTACGAGTATATTTAACTATTTTCTTGGGGAAGCAGTTTTCAAATGCATTTACAAAAATGTCATGAAATAAATTATATTTTAAATTGGCATCAGGTTCACGGTACACCTCATCCCAGTCTAACTGCTGTAGGCTTTCCCTGAAATTAGCAATTCCACCAGGAAGGAGGTACACAGCTCATGTTGTTTGTAGTTCAACCATGCCTAGACAGTCAATACCACAGTTTGATCGCATCCGCATTATTACTTTGTGCCAGGAAGGGCTCCCAACAAGGGAAGTATCCAGGTGTCTCGGAGTGAACCAAAGCGATGTTGTTCAGACATGGAGGAGATACAGAGAGACAGGAAATGTCAATTACATGCCTCGCCCAAGGGCTACCACTACAGTGGATGACCGCTACCTACGTGTCATGGCTCGGAGGAACCCTGACAGCAATGCCAACATGTTGAATAATGCTTTTTGTGCAGCCACAGGACGTCATGTTATGACTCAAACTATGCACAATAGGCTGCATGATTGCGCTAATTCACTCCCAATATCCTTGGTGAGGTCCATCTTTGCAACCACGACACCATGCAGTGTGGTACAGATGGGCCCAACAACATGCCTAATGGACTGCTCAGGATTGGCATCACGTTGTCTTCACCAATGAGTGTCGCATATGCCTTCAACCAGACAATTGTCGGAGACGTGGTGTTTGGAGGCAACCCGGTCAGGCTGAATGCCTTAGGCACACTGTCCAGTGAGTGCAGCAAGGTGGAGGTTCCCTTCTGTTCTTGAGTGGCATTATGTGGGGCAGACATACACTACTGGTGGTAATGGAAGGCGCCGTAATGACTGTGCGATATGTGAATGCAATCCTCCGACCGATAGTGCAACCATATTAGCAGTATATTGGCAAGCCATTCATCTTCATGGATGACAATTCGCGCCTTCATCATGCACATCTTGTGAATGACTTCCTTCAGGATAGTGACATCGTTCGACTAGAATGGCCAGCATGTTCTCCAGACATGAACCCTATCAAAGAATGCCTGGGATAGATTGAAAAGGGATGTTTGTGGACGACTTGACCCACCAACCACTCTGAGGGATCAACACCGAATTGCCATTGAGGAGTGGAACAATCTGAACCAACAGTGCCTTGATGAACTTGTGGATAGTATGCCACGACGAATATAGGCATGCATCAATACAAGAGGACGTGCTACAGAATATTAGAGGTACTGGTGTGTACAGCAATCTGGACCACCACCTCTGAAGGTCTCACTGTATGGGGGTACAACATGCAATGTGTGGTTTTCATGAGCAATAAAAAGGGCAGAAATGATGCTTATGTTGATCTCTATTCCAGTTCTATGCAGGTTCTGGAACTCTCAGAACTGAGGTGATGAAAAACTATTTTTGATGTGTGTATTATGCAGTAGTCTCTGTTTCTTTAGAAGTTACATGCAGTGCCCTGTGCTGAAAGTTTTTTGAGTTCCTCATTGAGATATGGCACGTGGCACGACTGCATTTTTATCTTATTTACTGAAGATATAAATCTTTCCACTTATTAAGTTGCCCTCTGTACTTTGGTAATCAGTCTTGCTGCAACTGCCTTATGGTCACAAATACTGGTTTTAATGTGGACATCCTCAAAGAGGTCAGGCCTGTTTGTGACCATAAGTTCAAATATATTTCTATCATGAGTGGGATTACAAACCACGTGGCCCAGTTAGTTTTCAGAGAAGGCATTTAGTAATGTTTTACAGGATATCTTGTCATGCCCACCACTAAAAAAAACTATAATTACCCCATTGATTATTGGATGATTAAAATCTCCTCCAATGATCACAGCATGATTGGGGAGCTTACATACTAGTGAACTTATGATTTCTCTAAAGTTTTCAGTTACCTCAGGGAGTAAGACCAGTAGTCAGTAGAAGGAACCAGTTATAATTTTATGGCCACCCCTGACACTGAGTCTTGCCCAAACAATCTCACATGCAGCTTCAGTTTCTTGTCTACTGCAACAAATGCGCCATCTCCATTTTCCATTAGTGTATCCTTCTGATATGTTTACATTTTCCCCAAAAATCACTCTGCTGTTGCTTTTAGGTTTTAACCAGTTGGCTGTACCTAGTATTATGTGAACTTCACTACTTTTTATGAGTGCTGCAAACTTTGGCACTTGGTCGTGTATATTTTGGCAGGTAACTACTAGGATTTCAATACTGTCATATGAGACTGACATTTCTTTGGTTCTTATACTGATACCTCTGACTCTCCTACAGCTATTATTAACTGGACTGGATTGAAAGTCATCTAACATAAAAAACTTTGTGTGTAATCCACAGACAGTCAGCCACCTTGTTACTAGCCTTTGATGCATAGTGCACCCCTGATGCATTTAGTGAGACCCTACAGTTCTCAGTCCTGTGGCGCAAGTTAAGGAATTTTCAGCTTAGTCTGTTGCAGAAACTTTGCAGTGTCTGGTTCAAACCTTCCACTTGACTCAGAACCATAGGCCCCTGATCTGTTCTGGAGACAATAATGCAAATTGTGAGCTTCATTGAAACTCTGAGTGAGGATTGCCTTCTCAACCTTCTCTGCCAGCCAGTGGAATAATCAAAGTATGATCTCAGTGCGCAGTTGACAGACATTGTTTGTCCTCATGTGCACCATAATCTGCAGTTGACTGCATCCTGTACCCTTAGTGGCTATCGGAATAGCCACATCAGTATGTTAGATCAGGTTCCCAGACATACACACTGAGTTCACATGGTGTTCCTTCCATCACATGCTGCCTTTTTCCTAGCATATGTTTGAACTGCCAACAAGTAGGATACTTGCTATCACAAGAACAAACACAATTTATGGAGTGTAGTACTTTATAGAGAAACACTTAAGATACAATGAAGTAAAGGTTGTGCGTAGCACTGAACATATTGACTGTACAACAGTAATACAGGTTAGAGAATAGTCCAAGCACTCATTTACGATCACTCAAATAATACTGTTTCTTTGGCAGCTCACAAGAGCATGCCAGCAGGCTGACCCAGGTGGCCTCTATAAGCAGGCCTGTGAACTGTATGCATGATCTCTGAAATCGTGTGTGTCCTGAGTAAAGATACATCAAGACTCTAACCTTTTGTCTGAGCCTCCCCTTGATATGGAACACAGCATGTTTCCCAACAGATGAAGTGAGTCTCGTCAACTCACTTTTAGTTTAAGTGGGAGACAGCACCTCAGATTTGTTGGTTGGGGGAATGAGTGTAAAAACCTGAGTTCTCCCTGGTCCCTGTCTCCCCTGTACAGGCTGCCTAGCTCTGCTGCTGACACACTACTCAGTCAAGTGGGTGAGTAGTGACAGATCCTGTACTTCCTGCAGAGGAGACAGTACCTTAGGAGGCTTCTAAGAGTCATATACCTTTGGTGTCTCTAGTATATGACTCTTAGGAGTCCTTTCAACACACTCATTTGCAGCACCTTTCAATTACTTGACAGTGGTCAGAGTGATTTCCAGCTGCTTATGAACAGCAACTATCTTATCCCATCCTACAAACAGTGTACATAGGGGGACTGCATTGTGATTGGTGCAGTATTTTACAGAATAGCAAGCAAATAAGTTTAAACTGAGCTTGTTGATTCTCTTTCACTTTATGGGTCTAAGATGCTACAAGTATTACCAGTAACCTTTCAGAACTGAAGCGGTTAACTGAGATATACATTACAGTAACAGAAAAACTTGTTGCCCTAAAACATTTTTCTGGTTATGTTCACTAATGGATTTGACAATAGTATTAATTTTTGATAAATGCAGACAATATATGCTGCTCTTGAAAGAGAAAACTAATGTAATATGATATGACTGTAAATTACAGACACTTATGTTCTATGAAATATGTAATGCACAACTCACAGGTTTAAAAAAATTCTCAAAAATATATCTTTTTTCATTTAAATATACAGTAAAATTATGGAACAATTGTTTCTGAAGAAGGATACTGTTGCTAAAAGCATATAAAAATCATGAATTAAGTTTACAATTTATGATATAGTAACAGTTGCTCATCACAAGAATTCCTGAAAATGAACAATGTATCACATTACACACGAGCGTTGACACGGTTAGTGGGAGATTATGTGAAAAAGACATGAACAGTACAATATTATAATTTAAAACTTGGCCCGTCTGGCAAATGCAACCATCATACAATATGAGTTAGATGGGTATGTGCTAAGCAAGATCTTAAGAGATGGAAAAGAGTCACCATGGTACAACAACTGAGGTAGAAAACTACTGCAAAAGCAAAGGCAACTTCACAGCAAACATAAACATAGCCAAAGCCTTGCAGAAAAACAAAAATTACGCGAAGCGAAATGCAGTGTGAGGAGGGCTACGCGAGAGGCGTTCAGTGAATTTGAAAGTAAAGTTCTATGTATTGACTTGGCAGAAAATCCTAAGAAATTTTGGTCTTATGTCAAAGCGGTAGGTAGATCAAAACAAAATGTCCAGACACTCTGTGACCAAAATGGTACTGAAACAGAGGATGACAGACTAAAGGCCGAAATATTAAATGTCTTTTTCCAAAACTGTTTCACAGAGGAAGACTGCACTGTAGTTCCTTCTCTAGATTGTCACACAGATGACAAAATGGTAGATATCGAAATAGATGACAGAGGGATAGAGAAACAATTAAAATCACTCAAAAGAGGAAAGGCCACTAGACCTGATGAGATACCAGTTCGATTTTACTCAGAGTACGCGAAGGAACTTGCCCCCCTTCTTGCAGCGGTGTACTGTAGGTCTGAAGAGCGCAGTGTTCCAAAGGATTGGAAAAGGGCACAGGTCATCCCCATTTTCAAGAAGGGATGTCGAACAGATGTGCAGAACTATAGACCTATGTCTCTAACGTTGATCAGTTGTAGAATTTGGGAACACGTATTATGTTAAAGTATAATGACTTTTCTGGAGACTAGAAATCTACTCTGTAGGAATCAGCATGGGTTTCGAAAAAGACCATCGTGTTAAACCCAGCTCACGCTATTCATCCACGAGACTCAGAGGGCCATAGACACGGGTTCCCAGGTAGATGCCGTGTTTCTTCACTTCCGCAAGGTGTTCGATACAGCTCCCCTCAGTCGTTTAATGAACAAAGTAAGAGCATATGGACTATCAGACCAATTGTGTGATTGGATTGAGGAGTTCCTAGATAACAGAACGCAGCATGTCATTCTCGATGGAGAGAAGTCTTCTGAAGTAAGAGCGATTTCAGGTGTGCCACAGGGGACTGTCGTAGGACTGTTGCTATTCACAATATACATAAATGACCTTGTGGATGACATCGGAAGTTCACTGAGGCTTTTTGCAGATGATGCAGTGGTGTACCGAGAGGTTGTAACAATGGAAAATTGTACTGAAATGCAGGAGGATCTGCAGCGAATTGACACATGATGCAGGGAATGGCAATTGAATCTCAATGTAGACAAGTGTAATGTGCTGCGAATACATAGAAAGAAAGATCCCTTATCATTTAGCTGCAATATAGCAGGTCAGCAACTGGAAGCAGTTAATTCCATAAATTATCTGGGAGTACACATTAGGAGTGGTTTAAAATGGAATTATCATATAAAGTTGATCATCGGTAAAGCAGATGCCAGACTGAGATTCATTGGAAGAATCCTAAGGAAATGCAATCCGAAAACAAAGGAAGTAGGTTACAGTATGCTTGTTCGCTCACTGCTTGAGTACTGCTCAGCAGTGTGGGATCCGTACCAGATAGGGTTGATAGAAGAGATAGAGAAGATCCAATGGAGAGCAGCGCGCTTCGTTACAGGATCATTTAGTAATCGCGAAAGCGTTATGATGATGATAGATGAACTCCAGTGGAAGACTGTGCAGAAGAGATGCTCAGTAGCTCGGTATGGGCTTTTGTTGAAGTTTCAAGAACATACCTTCACCAGGGAGTCAAGCAGTATATTGCTCCCTCCTACATATATCTCGTGAAGAGACCATGAGGATAAAATCAGACAGATTAGAGCCCACACAGAGGCATACCGACAATCCTTCTTTCCATGAACAATACGAGACTGGAATTGAAGGGAGAACCAATAGAGATACTCAAGGTACCCTCCGCCACACACCGTCAGGTGGTTTGCGGAGTATGGATGTAGATGTAGATATGCAGTCTCACGCAAAGGAAAATTCAGAAGTCAGCTTGTATATGTAATTAAATGTGCAGATGGCTCAGATTTTTTACTTAGCTGAATTTCTCACATCTCCTACATTAAAGTGCCAAAGATGAACGCTGCAATGTCAGTTTAACAAAGTCAAAATTGTAAAGACTTAGAATCAATAGAGAACATTGTTCCCTTGAGTCAGTTTGTGCTCATCTTCCATTAAGATGAGTACTGTGAACCTTTTCCACAAAAATTTGGCACAGATCCTGTGTTGAAATCCACAGTCTCAAAGATTATGGTGTGTATTGTTCACATAGCTCCTACTTTGCAAGAAAGAAAACCTTAGTCTGTTGCAGTCTTCATTCAGAAACTGGTTTGATGCTGCTCCCCACACTATTCCACCAGTGCAAGCCTCTTCTTCTCTATATAAGCACACCAACCTACATCGGATTAAACCTGCATATTGCATTCAGGCCATGGTCTCTCTCCATATTGTAATGCCCTCCCCCCCCCCCCCCTCCCCCCCCCCTTTCCCTGACTGTCTTCCATTATGAAACTGACAGTTGCTTGAGGTCTCTGGATGCATCCTACCAACTGATCCCCTCTTTTAGACAAGTTGTGCCATAAATTTGTTTTTCCCAAATTCGATGTCTTTTTCAAGACACTATTCATTTTGTTCAACTGCTCTTCCAAGTTTCTGAATTTTAATGCCCTTTGCAAATTTCTCTGTGGTTTCCTTTGCAGCTTGCCCATTTGAGTAACACTGGTGATAGGCTACAATCATATCTCACTCTATTTTCAACTATGGCTTCCATTTCATGTCTGGTTTTGCCAAAAGCTATCTTTAAACCTACAAATTTGTTTCTTCAGTCTGTCTTCTAAGGTAAGCTGTATGTTTAATATTGCCCCATATTTCCAGAACACAAACTGATGTTCTCCAGTGTCAGCCTCTAGCAGTTCCCCCATTCTTATAATTTGTGTCAATATTTCGGAACCATAATGTATTACTGAGAGTTCAGTAGTATTCACACTTGTCATCATCTACCTTTGTTTTTTCATTGGAATTATTTCTTCCACTTGAAGTTTGAGGATATTTCACCTGTCATGTATATCTTGCACATCAGATGGAATAATTTTGTCTTAGGTGTCTGTGCCAAAGATTTCAGTAATTCTGAGGGAATGAGGGAATGAGGGAATGTCATCCACTCCTGAGATGTTGTTTCCATTTACGCCTTTCAGGGCTCTCTCATATTCTTCTTACAGCAATGGTGGCTACAGGAAAACCTCAAGGATGGGGTGCTAAAGGTATCTTGCGCTACCTCTTGACTAATCTTCACACTTGCACTTGCTACAACTAGAACATTTTATTATACTTATTCATTCTTGTCTTAATGTTTGTGCTTCTGAAAATAAATTAGCTTCCTATTTGGCGAGTAGTCCTGGGGAGGGGAGTGTTGGGTGGGGTGGGGGGTGAGGGGGACTTAAGTAAAGAGATTTTAAACATCAAAACAGGTGCCAGTGTTATATGATGAGAAATAATTTGTATAAAAGAATAATAAGATGAGAACAAATTTATTAATTATTATTGAGAATGTGTGAGCAGACCGCTGTCTCCGCTGAGGATAATGTGAAACATGATGCTAGCACAATATATATTTTTGGATCAGTGAAACAGTAACAACAGTTGTGTATAGACATACATATATTATTCTATGTAAAATAGACTTTAGAGATTTGTGTCAAAGCCATTGAACATATTATAAGATCTGTTTTATACAGCCAAGTACTTGTGAGAGTGTTCCACACAGACATCAACAGTGTCTTAATCAAGAGACAAAATACTCCAAACATAAAATAAAGCAAAAACTGAGCAAGCTGCCTCATTGAAATTGAAGAAGAATTACGGGAACTGTTGAATGGAATGAGCACTCAAATGAGTACAGAATAGGGAATTGAGAGTAGACAAAAGTAAATGAAAGTAGCAGAAATGAGAATAGTGAGAAACTTAACATCAAAATTGGTGATTACAAAGTAGGCAAAGTCAGGTAATTTTGCTAGCCTGGAAGCAAAGTAACCCAATGGATGAAGCAAGGAGGACTTCAGACACAAAATAGAATAGGCAAAGAGGGCATTTGTGGCCAAGAGAAGCCTACTGGTATCAGACATATCGCTTAATTTGTTTTAATTTCTGAGAATATACATTTGTGTCACAGCTTTGTTTGGCAGTGGAACATGGTCTGTGGGAAAGCTGATAAGTGAAGGTAATTGAAGCATTTAAAAGGTAGTGCTACAGAAGAATCTTGAAAATTTGGTGGATTGATAAGATGAGCTAAGAGGAGGTTCTCTGCAGAATTGGCAAATAAAGCAACATACAAAAAATGCTGACAAGAAGAAGGGGCAGGATGTTAGGTCATGTGTTAAGACATCAGGGAACAGCCTCCATGGTAATGGAGGGAACTGCAGAGATAAAAAACTGTATGGGAGGACAGAGACCATAATACATCCAACGAATGATTGAGGACGTAGGGTGCACGTGCTACTCTGAGATAAAGAGTTTCGTGCAGGAGAAGAATTGGTGCTGGGCTGCATGAAACAAGTAAGATGACTGAAGACACAAAAGGAAAAAAATAATTATAATAATAATATTCTGTTTAAATGTTGCTTTTTATATCATTGTATTATAAATCTAGCACCAAATTAAGCTAAGAAAAATTAAATAATGAGTCTTTTTTTGAATAAATGTCGTACATCAAGTCACAGTTTCATTGAAAACATGTATTTAAAACATAAGTTGTATGTCTGTAATATCTTTTCAGCATCCTCAGAAGAAGTACACCTTACACCTGAGTCTTCACCTGAACTAACAAAGAAGTCATGGTTTGGCAGCCTTATGACCACTGAAAAAGATGAAACCTTCACTATATTGGTCAAAGGAAAACCATTAGCTACAGTCAAAGCTGATCTCATTCATGCCTTCTTATCAGTGAGTATTGTTTCCAAGTTGTATAACGAACTCAGTTTTATTAAATTGTATGTATTTAGTTCACATGTATTGAAAAGAGAATGAGTGAAGACAATTACTCACCACATAGTAGAGGTGTCGGGTGGTGACTAGGCATATAAAATATAAATGGAACATAGTAACTCAGCATATGAACATTTGGTTTTCTTCAGAATGTGCATGTGCACACACACACACACACACACACACACACACACACACACACTCTGAGAGGGATGTGGTCAAACTGGCACAGAATATGTGTGTATATGTGCAAGTTTGTTGCAAGCTGGGCTACTACATTGCCAGTTCCTTTTTATGTGCCTTTCCACTGCTCATCCCTTCCTCTATTAAGGTGAGTGATTTTCTATGCTCAGTTAATTGCTTCTGTTCCATTCGGAACTTTTCAGTATACTATACATTAACTTGTTTTAGAAATTTCTAACAATTTTCGTTCTTAGAAGCTATACTGTAGAAACAGCTTTCTTACTCACTTGTACATAATGCAGTGCAATAATAAACTAATGGTTGGGACTTAACTTGTGCTACCACATAACATTTTATACAGACTTAAAAATTATTTTATAAAGGAAAAATCTTTAATATAGGCAGTATATAGTAACATTTTTCTTTGTAAGGTATTTGTTTGGAAATCTTTTGGTCTTCTAGTTTCTTATTTTCATTTCTAATATCCTGTAGTATTCCTTATGTATGAAGTATGGAATCCATAAAGAAATATCTGTTTAAGAAGCTGGTGATCCTAAGCTTTTTATGTGCATTAAATCATGGAATCTTTCATTAATACCCAATTTTTATGATGTGATTAGTCACTGTAGATACAGGCATGGTATTGTCATATCTCACAGATCAGAGATAGAGCAAAGCACGAATGATATTTTGCAATTACATTTCACAATAAATCTTATTTGTTAATAACACAGACAATGTATCTAATTTAAGAAGTAGATGTCTTCAGTGACAAATAGTCCTTCTCAGAGGATTAGGATTAAGTCTTTAACAATGAAAGGTCTGGCCAATCTTGCAACATGTCACACTTATGAGAACATTGCTCCTGAAAATAAATATGAGAAAAGGTTAAAAAATTATTTATCAGCTGATTAAATAATCCTTTTTCAGAAATGATTGCTTTAGGAATTTTAAGATAATTTTCTGAGAAGCAACAATTATACACAGTATCTGTCTAAATGCAGTTACATGAGGAAAAATAGATGAGTGTTCTTTGCTAATACCTGTTAAATTTCGTTAAGTTGTAGAAGGATATTTTTGTGCAATATTGTCATGAGCCATGCTGCATGCTCTGTGGCATAACAATTAGAGTCACTGCCTGGTGTGCTGTGACTCAGCATTGATACATAATAGAAATCACCATCAATAGCTTTGTCAACCTCCTCAGATTCATTACTCAGATTGCCTTTACTGAATCGCTTCACATCAGAAATCACAATACACTTGAATTCTGCTAAATTTAGAACTAACTCTGTCTCCAAAACATTTTCTCTCCTCTCAGATTTCTCCAACACTTTGCAATCTGATCCATTACCTAAACACATTACTTTCACATTCATCCTTCTACATCACCTCATAATTCATGCTTTCATCAAGAGCCATTGGTTCACTTCCATCAACAGAAATAAATGCACAAATAAATTCCTTCCTCCCATATATCTAAATCAGTAGCTACAATCTTCACAACTTTAGCACCTAAAACATCACCTTTACTTCCCTTTAAAGATAAATCACCCTCTTCTGCTGAAACATAACAAAATTTATCATCAGCTGATGAGACTATTGCTATGCCACCTTCACATATACCTTCACATACTTCTGCTGATTCACTGCAAAATTCATCTCCAGTTGTCAAAACTACAGCTTTTCTGTCTTCAAAGGTAACTTCACCTACTTCCTCCAACACAAAATCATCTACATATCCTTCACCTAAATTACTATAATTGTTGCTACGGTCTAGTGCCTCAGTAGAATTTGTCACAGATTCTGCGTTCACCAAAATCAGATTCACCTCAGCCATTCTTATGATCACAGGATCTATCAACACATATGTTCATTCCATCATTCACTTCCCTTTCACAAAATAAATGTTTCAGCCCAATATCCTCATTATCAAATTCTCTAAACGTTCTGCAGCCTTTCACATTCATTCCATCATTCACTTCCCTTTCACAAAATCAATTTTTCAGCTCCATATCCTCATTATCAAATTTTCTAAATGTTCTGCAGCCTTTCTTGTGCCCTCTTTACAGCTACATTACTTCAAATTATTTTCAATTTTATTCTTCCTTGTCATTGATCGACCTGCAACATTTGTGGCTTCTTTGCCAAATGTTTGACACCCACAGAATTTTCATAATAATGTGTCCTTGTCAACACCAGTTTATTTTGTGGTCATCTCTACTTTCCTGATCTCATACTCTGGTGTTGCATTTCATGAGGCTCATACCACTCAAACCTCCGTTCCCGGTTTTCATTTCCATTATGTAAGTTCCTATTTCCATTTCTGCTTTGAAAATTGCTATTGTGGTGATAATTATTTCTATTATGATTATTATAATTATTGTGCATATTACTATTGTTCCTGCTCTGGTGCCCATTTGCCTACCTATTGTTCCCATTATATGGTTTGAATTCCAATGCCTGTTCAAGATTCTCAAGAAAATCTAAAAATTCATCACTGAAATTTCTTGGACTGTGGACAAGATCCCATTGTAAATGCTCTGCAATGTCTCTTGAGCACAGTAATCCCTGTCAACATTCCCAGTGGATGATTTGTGTGTGTCAGCTTAGCTAGTTCAAGTATACAAAAATCCTGCATCAACCCAGTTCCATGTCTAAAGCTTTATCCATTTAGGAACTCATTCTGAAGTGCATTTGCTTTGCTTCACTCCAGAGTTTGTTCAGAAAACAACCCTCAAACACTTAATAGGTAGTTAATGAAGCATTCATTAAATTTGCCCATGATTGAGCATTGCCCTCAAGATGCCTTTTAGCAAACTTAATTTTTGCCTCCTCGGAAATTCCTCTCACAAAATCATCTCTTCACAAAGCAAGAAAATCAACTGTATGGTATTTTCAATCATTTTCAAAACTTTATCGTCCCCTAATCAACCTATGGAACACCTGTCACAGTAATAGCCTGTTTTACTGCTAAAGAATTTAATTCTGACTTCATGTCTTTAAACTGCACAGCCTTTTTATTTAATCATGATTGAAAATGTTCTCTACTTTTAAATACCTCCTTTTAAAATTGTGCCATTCAACCTAAAAAATTGTTAACACTTATTGGTAATCTCCTCAAATACATTTTTGCTCTGCACAAAAATTTCACTTCCCCACCCAGCTTGTCTCAAAAATCTTTTTCTACATTGTATACTATGGTGTTAACCAGGCCAACATCCTCAGAAATTTTGTCTAAATCTGTCCATATAGCATCTAATTTTGAATCTACCATCTCTCTGTACTGCATATAATTCCCTTCACCTCACCTTTTACACTTTCTGCTGCACTTGTCCAACTGAACGTGTCTCCATTTTTATTGAACCTATTTCTGTATCCAGTACCACCATTTCAGAGTTCAAGTTTGTCAAAATTTCCCTTAAATATTAACTGAACCACTTGCAATTACATCTTCTTTTGCTGATCTCTGATCACCTACCCCACCAATATCATCACTATCAACATCACCATGATCAGATTTAGAATGAACTGGTCCACTGATATTATCTGGAACACAAACACTGGGTGACTGCTTAATCATCGCAAGCAACATCACTGACAATGACCCTGTGGGTTCACATATATTAGCACTGCTGGTGCATGTGCTTCACTTGTCGGTAATGCTGGCTGCTTCTGCTGTGGTGTTGTTGCCAATGCTGATAATCTTGAAGTCTCCACTGGTAGTCCATGTTACAATGGCCACCACCACCACTGTGCCACCATCAGTCTCTCCACTGCAGAAGGCCACTGCAAACTTGAACTCAGCGTACTTCTGCATAATCTTCTTCTCTCTTGAAGTTCTGTGCCTAAACTCTCCACATCTAACTTTTGTTACTGCTCCTCATGCACACAACTGTTGCAAAATCTTATACTCAGAGCCCTGATGCAAACTGCCTATAATGCTGTAGATTTGGGTCCTGGATCATATAGTCACATCCTGAACGACAAAACCCCAATTGCGATGGTACCTAATTGTTATTGATGAGTAGTTGCTACTCCTGACAGAATCCCATACAATAAAACCAGTTGTGTCTTTACCTGTGGTTACTTATACTTTAAGTACTTGGGCTGTGCATGGCTCTGTTCAAAAAGAACAGCTTGATGTTGTCATAGTGTCAAGCTGCACACATCTGCTTTCATGTCCCACAGCTAATTAGCTGAAAATAATAACCTGTAAAATGTTAAGTATATTCTGCCATGCACCTCACCATGGCTGGTATAGTATGTACACAGATGCAGAGAGAAAACATTATTTGCTTTTTATGTTGTAAATAAAGTAACTTTTTGCAACTGTACAAGATGAATAATAGTTATTTTATATACAATATAAACAGCATTGAATTACTAAAAGAGGAAGAATAGCTTTGTGTATTAAAAATGTTTGAGAATATTTTGTTAGCAGTCAGAATGAGTGTCTACAACTATTTGTTCTTACTGAGAATAGTCTTGAGTAGCTAGTTCAACAACACTCACACAATGGTCACTGGGGCTCAGTTCAAAGCTGGACTCATCACTGAAGACAATCCTTCTCCATTCAATGATATTCCAGACTGAACACATGTCTGGAGACATCCTTCACAGTGGTGGGATACAAATCTGAGTGTCACCCACCATACAACCCAACAACCATGAGTGATGTTCTGGGGGTGCCATTTATTTTCATACCAGGACATCTCTGGTTGTAATCCATGGCTCCCCTGCAGCACAGTGGTAAATCACAATATTATACACTGTTTTCTTGCCCTTCTTGGCAAATTGTCCTGGCCTTACATTCCAACAAGATAATGCCTGCCTGCACATGTCGAGAGTTTCTGCTGCTTGTCTTCGTGCTTGTCAAACTCCACCTTGGGCAGCAAGGTTGCTAGCTCTCTTCCCAACTGGGAATATTTGGAGCATTATGCGGAGCACCCTCCAACCAGCTTGCGATTTTGATTATCTAAAGTGCCAGTTGGACAGAATTTGGCACAGTATCCCTCAAGAGGACACCCAACAACTCCATCAATCAATGTTGAGCAGAATAGTTGTTTTTGTGTAAGGCGCAGAGGTGGACCAATGCGTTATTGACTTGTTCAGTTTGTGAAACTCTTTCTTTTTTCCTTAGAGTGTAAGTGTACTGTTGGTGTTTGTTAATTTGTCGTTCACTTTTTAAAATTTTGTTTCATTGTGGGTGGTTTTTGCAGAACTACAAAAGCATCAGAAGTAATGTTGTATCAAACCATCTTAATTGCAGTTACAGAAAAATGCAAATAATTTTAGTTTTATTGCATCACTATTTGCATAAAATAATGCATTACTGCAAATAGTGTATCTGTAACTAACAATATAATCATTGTATCATATTTTCTATTGGTTTCACTTAAAACTTTCCTGTGGTGATCATTTATTTCATACTTCATACTTAAAACCTGTTTTTTATTTCAAGTCCTTTTGTGTGAATGCGAGTAGAACTTTGTGCTTGTTGTTTATGGAAAGAAAATGTTCAAATAACATGTTAAGTTAGAAATAAATGCATGTACATTGTAGTGGTTCCTACCAGAGAAAAGTGTCTTTTGTAGATTAAACAATGCAGGCATCTAGATCTGTTCTGTATACCAACATAACACCTATAGTTAAAGCAAACACAGACAAAAGAGCTTCAACATCAAGATGATATTTATTAACGAATTTTAAAAAAATCATTTGATGATTTTTTCCAGTAAGATGTTATAATTCTTTTGGTAATGCAGTAATTTGTTAGAAGAATTAATTGGAATGGTGATATTTTTTGGTAATAAGTACTAACATGTCTCACTACCTTGAGTAATTAATAAACATCACATTGTACTGAAACCAAGCAGTGATACCGAAACCTGAAGATGGTTTTAACAACTGTGTTTCTGAAGACAAATGGTGTGGTGTGACTTATCAGGCATAAGGATCTAGTACTTAACTTAGCTCTGTGTGAATAGTGTATGCTTGAAAAATCTAGCATGGAATGTAACAATAATATGAAAAGGATAGTTGCTGCTCACCATAGAGCTGAGTCGCAGATGGGCCCAACAAAAAGACTGTCACAAAATAAGCTTTAGGTCCCCAAGGCCTTTGACAAAAATGGACCATGCACACACACACTCACACAGACACACACACACACACACACACACACACACACACACACACACACACATATGCGCGCGCGCATGTGCATTCACTCGCGCAAACCCAACTCACACACACATAATCACAGTCTTTGGCAGATGAAGCCAGACTATGAGCAGCAGCACATAGTGGGAGAGGCAACTGGGTGGGGATTAGGAGGAGGCTGGGGTGGGGAGAAGGAGGGATAGTGGGGTAGTCATGCTGCTGGGGAGCATGCGGGGATGAAGTGGAGAGAGGATAGTGCAGTTAGGTGCAGTTGGGTGGTTAGATGGTGAGTGGTGGGGAGAGGGGGGAGGGGTGGTACTGGAATAGAAAAGAAGTAAAAAGACTGGGTGCATTGGTGGAATAGAGGGCTGTGTAGTGCTGGAATGGAAACAGGGGAGGGATTTTAGAGGGGTAACAACTATGACTAATGAAGGTTGAGGCCAAGAGGGTTACAGGAATGAAGGATATATTGCAGGGAGAGTTCTTGCCTGTGCAGTTCAGAAAAGCTGGTGTTGGTGGGAAGGATCCAGATGGCACAGGCTGTGAAGCAGTCATTGAAATGAAGAATGTCGTGTTGAGCAGTTGCTCAGCAACAGAGTGGTCCAGTTGTTGCTTGGCCACAATTTGTCAGTGGCCATTCATGCAGACAGACAACTTGTTGGTTATCATGCCCATATAGAATGCTGCACCTGGGTTGCAGCTTAGCTTGTAGATCCATGACTGGTTTCACAGATAGCTGTGCCTTTGATGGGATTGTTTGTGACCTGACTGGTGTAGGTGGTGGTGGGAGGATGCATGAGACAGGTCTTACACCTCTCAGTACCACCCAGGACTGAAGCAACTGAATTCTATTCTCCACTAGGTTTTCGACTGCCTCTTGTCATGCCCTGAAATGAGAAATGCCCTACCCACTATCCTTCCCACCCCTCCCACAGTAGTATTTCACCACCCACCAAACTTATATAATATCCTCGCCCATCCCTACACTACCCCTGATCCCAACCCCTTGCCTCATGGTTCATATCCCTGTAATAGACATAGACCTGTCACATACATCCTCCCATCACCACCTATTCCAGTCCACAAACATCACGTATCCCATCAATGGCAGGGTTATCTGTGAAACCAGTCATGTTATGTGCAAGCTAAGCAGTAATCACTGTGCAGTATTGTACATGGGCATAATAACCAACAAGCTGTTGTCTACATGAGTGGCCACTGACAAACTCTGCCCAAGCAACAACTGGACTACCCTGTTGCCGAACACACTGCTCAGCATGACGTTCTTCATTTCAATTACTGCTTCACAGCCTGTGCCATCTGGATCCCTTCCCACAAACATCAGCTTTTCTGAACTGCACAGGTGGGAACTCTCCCTGCAATATATCCTACATTCCCATAATCAACTTTGCCCCAAACTTCGTTAGTCATTGTCCTTACCAATCTAGCCCCTTTCCTCTTCCCATTCCAACACTACACAGCCCTATATTCCACCAATGCATCCAGTCTTTTTACTTCTCTTCTTTTCCATTACCTCCTCTCTCTCCCCCACCCTCCATCTAACCTCTCGACTCTGCACCTAGCTGCCCTATCCTCTCTTCATCTTTTCCCTGCACTAGCAGCACTTCACTGTCCCACAGCCCTACCCTGCTATTTCTGCCCCTCCCCACCCCAGCCTCCCCCTTAGCCCCTCCCAGTGCCCCTCCCATCATGTGCTGCTGCTCACAGTCTAGCTTCAGCTGCCAGAGACTGTGGTCATGTGTGTGTGTGTGTGTGTGTGTGTGTGTGTGTGTGGTCTTTTTTTGACAAAGGCCTTGTTGGAAAAAAGCTCATTTTGTGACGGTCTTTTTGTTGTGGTTATCTGTGACTCAGCATCTCTGCTGTATGGTGAGTAGCAACTATCCTTTTTATAATACTTTTATAATACTGTTGTGAGCTTGAAAAGAATTTTATAAACATGTACTGTGAATTATTTTCAAATCACAATGATATTTTGTCCACAACTCACAACTGGATTTTCAGTCAGGACTTACGCAAGGTATATCACATAATTCACTGAGAGATTCAGTGGATTTGAAAGAACTACTGTGAAGTGACTGATGTACCAGTGTCACTGATATTTTACATAAATAGCTTCCTTTGGACATGAGGCTGTGTACAGCTTTTTTGCAATTTCCCTACCTGGAAAGAAAATTAATATATCAAAAACCATCTCTGAAATTTCCTTATTGGCAGTTGCCTGTACAAACTTGCACTACAAAAGCTTATGCCCTCAGAGTAGAAAAGCTTCACAATTTTTCATGAGGGCCCACATCAGAAGGTTTAACCCTTTGAATGTTTTAACACACTGTGCCATGCCATTCCTTAAGTACTGTAGCCAGATAATCTTACCAATATTCCTTCCCCACAGTGTCATAGTTATATCTGTGTGCACTGCCCAGTAAACCCCTAAGTACTGTGCTCATGTTTGGATGTGCTGCTTCTGAAATACTGTGTTCTTGGGATGTGTTGACATGCATAGCACTATTTCTGCACCGAACTTCAGTAACTGTTCAAAGTTTAGGTCATTTGGAATATACAGGTGGGTTTGTGTTATGGTCTTGTGTTGATGTTATCAATTTATCCTTCTGACTCTTACTGATCATCTATATCATAGAATTATTATCTTTTATGTATTCTACACAAGCAAAGAACTTATCAGTTTTTCTATGAAAATGTCAAGTCTATAGAGGAAGAAATATGACAAACATTGGAATAACAGTGAGATTAACTTTTTCAGTACTGATTACTATGCTGGCTCTCTTACCAAATCTTGAAGTGACATTCCTCAGTCACTTGCATTAACTTGTATAACACACTGGTTTGTTCTATGTAAAAAAGATGTAACTGGCAGTTCTTCAGAAACAGGGGATTTAAAAGAGAGAATAAAATATAGGAAAACACCATGGTGTAATGGTGAGTTTGACTGGAAAAAGTTATTCTCGTCAGTTGACATAGGTATTTGATAATTGGATTTCAAGGTGTAATCTAGGTAATGTGTCAGTCACTTGCTCATTTACCAAAATATTTCTAGTAGAAAACCTTATGATAGAGAATGAAACCGTATGTTTAATTTTTTTTTTCCGCGAACTGTGAAATACGCGAGAACCAATGCATTCTACATTGTTAAAGTTGAAAGACATGTACTTTGAGTAAATTTGTTGACTCTTTGTTATTTTATTCTTATTACACAAGTGAAAGAGTTGAACTTAGTGTTCACTGATCAAGAAATACACTGAAGAGCCAAAGAAACTGGTACACCTGCCTAATATTGTGTAGGGCCCCCACAAGACCGCAGAAGTGCCGCAATGTGACATGGAATGGGCTCAACTAATGTCTGAGGTAGTGCTGGAGGAAATTGGCACCATGACCCCTGAGGGCTGTCCATAAATCCATAAGAGTACACAGAGTGGAGATCTCTTCTAAACAGCACATTGCAAGGCATCCCAGATATGCTCAGTATTGTTCATGTCTGGGGAGTTTGGTTTAACCCTTTGAATGTTTTAACACACTGTGCTATGCCATTCCTTAATCTTACCAATATTCCTTCCCCACAGTGTCATAGTTATATCTGTGTGCACTGCCCAGTAAACCCCTAAGTACTCAGAAGAGTGTTCTTGAAGCTACTCTGTAGCAATTCTGGACATGTGGGCTGTTACATTGTCATACTGGAATTGCCCAAGTCCATTGGAATGCACAATGGACATGAATGGATGCAGGTGATCAGACAGGATGCTTACACACATGTTGTCTGTCAGAGTCATGTCTAGATGTATCGGAGGTCTGATATCATTCCAAATGCACATGCCCCACACCATTACATAGCCTCCACTAGCTTGAACAGTCCTCTGCTGACATGTAGGTTGTATGGATTCATGAGGTTGTTTCCATACTGATACACATCCATCCACTCAATACAATTTGAAACATGACTCATCCTAGCATGCAACATGTTTCCAGTCATCAACAGTCAAATATCAATGTTGATGGGCCCAGGAAAGACATAAAACTTTGTGTCAAGCAGTCGTCAAGGGTACAAGAGTGGGCCTTCGGCTCCAAAAGCCCATATCAGTGATGTATCATTGAATGGTTCACACGCTGACACTTCTTGATGGCCCAGCATTGAAATCTCCAGCAATTTGCAGAGGGGTGGCACTTCTGTCATGTTGAATGATTCTCTTCAGTTGTTGTTGGTCCTGTTCTTGCAGGATCTTTTTCTGGCCACAGTGGTGTCAGAGATTTGATGTTTTACCAGAATCCTGATATTCACAGCACACTCATGAAATGGTCATATAAGATAATCCCCATTTCATCGCTACCTAAGAGATGCTGTGTCCCATCACTCATGTGCTGATTATAATACCGTGTTCAAACTCACTTAAATCTTGATAACCTGCCATTGTAGCAGCAGTAACCAATCTAACAACTGTGACAGTCTCTTGATGTCGTATATAGGTGTTGCCGACCACAGTGCCACATTCTGCCCATTTACTTATCTCTGTATTTGAATATGCATGCCTATACCAGTTTCTTTGGCACTTCAGTGTTTAATTTCAGTCAAATTATGTTTCAAAACAAATTTTTGTTAATTTTGACAATGCTTTACTCCACTGCCAGTTCCATCAGAAAACAATAATTCTTCAAAATTGAGAATATTCTCCATAAACTTCATGTGGCAATCCTCTGAGGATTTCTACTACATATCTTCTCTCTCTCTTTAAAATGTTACCTTCAACAGTGAATGTCATCTCTTCTTTTTTCACCAATCTCTTCACATTCAGTAACACTATACCTCAATACGTACTATCCTTTTGTGGTACCAATCCCTCCTTACGCTCCCTACTGATCAGTCCTTAGTCCTTTACCCAGCTTGTCCTTGGTCAATACATTGCATCTGCTAATCACCACTCCAAACAGCTACTGTCTTTGCTGAAAATCATCCACTATTCAGCCCATGGACCTGTTAGCACACTCACGGTAATTCTCACAGAAGCTAGCCATAAAATTAAGAAAGTACATAATCCAGTCACATTAATGTGAGTATTGCCTATGTTCAACAGCAATGTGCAGTAACCACTTGCGGACACCAGCTAGCAGCACTAGCAGTAGAGGGCAGATAAAGCATGTCCAGAAAAGGGTGTAGTCTTTGTCATAATGTAGAAACAGATTGAACTACCTGAAGTCCAAAAGGGATGGTCATGGAAGTATTTCCAAAACACCCAAGTCTGTAAACAGAGTTTGCATGCTGCCATAGTTAAAGGATACCAAGTGTGGCAAAATAGTGCTATCCAAAACCAGTGTTGAGGCAGGTGTGGTGCACTGGGCAATAGATGACAGAGATGAACAATGGCTGCAGAGATGTGTATGGATGAATAGATGTACAAATGTTGAGCAACTGACTGCCCAGATGAACAAAGGGGATACCAACGGTGTCTCTTCAACGACAGTTCACCGAATGTTACTGCATATGAGCCTCTGCAGCTGACACCAGGTTCATGCACTGGTGTTCACTGCTGTTCATTGGTGATAAAGGCTGGAATCTGCATCCCAGTACCACAAGTGGATGTCCACTGAGTAGTGCCAGGTGGCCTTTTCAGATGAATCATGTTTTACACTCTAGACATAAAATTTCTGAAAGCAAGCACTCTGCAGCTATCATCGGAATGGCCCAAGCAGGAGAAGGGAGCATTATGATCTGTAAAATGTTTTAATGGCATTCCCTTGTTGATATTCACATTCTGGAAGGCACAGTGCATCAACACAAGTATGCATCTATCCTTGGAGGCCATGTCCACCCCTAAATGCAGTTTGTTTTCCTCGGCGTGAAAGCATCCACAAGTATGGCAATGCAGCATGTCACGCAGCTTGCAGTATATTTGCATGGTTCTAAGAGCATCAGGATGAGTTTACCATACTCCCCTGGCCACTAAACTCCCTGGATTGATGCCCAGTCAAGAATCTATGAGTCCACCTTGACCGGGCTGTTTGCTCCAGTGGATCCTCATCAAGAAACCTAGTGCAGCTGGCCACAACACTGGAGTGGGCATGGCTCCACATCCCTGTCACTATCTTCCAGAACCTCATTGACTCTTCTCCTGAGTGTCTTGCAGTGGTTCACACTACGAGGGGGTTACTCAGGCTTTTGACAGGTGGTGACATTAATGTGACTGGACACTCTGCTTCACACTACATGAAGAAGCTATCCAGCTTATTAGTCAAACATACTGAAAGTGGTGTACCTCTACTCCTCTCTCAGAACTACCTTCCAAAAATCTGCAACCAAAAGTCCCTCCTAGCCAACAAGTCCTGCCTGTCTTCCTTATTTATCCTTCCACTGTAGTGAGAATCAAGCTCCAGTACCTCAGAGTCCCAGCACCCTTTCAATCCTAAATCTTTCATCCAGGTCCCCTTTCCAAAGGGGACCTTGCTCTATTAACCCTTTAACTGCTCTGGACGTGTTACCGCGCGCGCCTTTGTACCTGTCCCTGTGTTCTCTGAACGTGTTTATATGCGCCACCAGTCCTTCTACCTGGTACTCTGAACGTGTCTACGCATAGACACATTCAGAGCACTAGGTAGAAGGACTGGTGGTGTGCATAAACACAGTCAGAGCACACAGGGACAGGTACAAAGGCGCGTGCGGTAACACGTCCAGAGCAGTTAAAGGGTTAAAATGTCTCCTTTGATTTACCCGCAAAATTAATAGGAAATGTCACTTCAACATTCAGTTAAAACCTACAACTCTAATGAATCCATCTTTTTGCCACCAAATTCAACGTCTCGAAGCTGTAGAAGTCATTGCCCTCAGTATACTAACAATTTACAATTTTTCATATGAGCCCATATCAGAAGTCTCAACATTTTAAATGCTGTGGATGTTTTAACACACTATACCAAGTGGTTCCATAGGTACTTCAAAAATTTAATCTTACCAATATTCCTCACTTAAAGTACTGTCTCCAAATCCTTCCTGAAAAATATCATCTAAAATCCCATACCTCACAGGAGTTAAATCATGGGCTATCCATAACCTCAAGGTGCATCACTATGTCTTCAGTCATCCTCCCTGAAGACAAAAAGCTTTATTATCGTGGTACTAGACCAAGAGGACACCTCAAAATTTATAATTGTTCCTAATGTTTTCATTCCTTCTACCCAGTCTAAGCTGTAGAAAATCCTTTAAACTTTGTCCCTTAAAACAACTACATATGGATCTCTACATTTTACCAACTCCCCAAAATACACAGAAATAACCATCCTGAGCATACCAATGTTTCCAGCTCAAAGCCTCCACCAAATGTGTCTCAACAGCAATAGGCCAGCACCACCAACCCATCACCCAGACCCTACCATACTATGCAGCTGGACATTAAAATTGCAACATTTTAAATTGGAATTAAGCATACTACATGCTTGGATATTAAAATGACTAGAATTTCAGTGTAAGCACACAAAGTAGAGAAAGGTAACTCTAAATATAAGGAATGATTACACAACTGGTTTCTCATTTAGAAATTGTGTTAGAATCAATATTTTGAACAAGGATGCACTCTATAGCAACAGTTACAGAACAGAAGGTGTAATAGACAGTCAACCGGTTGCAGTAAATGGTGGTTTTCAAGTAACCTGTACCATGGTTTCAACAGATTTAAACCCATCTTCCTCAGAAGGACAACAGACTTCACATTAGAAATCAGTCAGTAATGCCATCTCCCCATGACATGATTTAAACCCGTCTTTCTCAGAACAGCAACGAACTTTACATTAGCAATCAGTCAGTAAAGCCATCTCCACATGCCATGTGTTGACAATGGTCTGTATGTCCATATGTAAAAGATAAGGCCTGTAGAATCAAAGGCTTGTCACATCAGTAAAACCAATATCTTAAAATAACAGACCATTTTAATAACTACATACCAGTATGTATCTGTAAACATGGTCTGTTATTTTCAGCGATTGGTTTTACTGATGTGACAAGCCCTTGATTCTAGGGACCAATTAGCTTTTAAATTTGTACATACAGACAGTTTCTGAGAGATGTCATGTGATTGTTAATGTGAAGTTTGCTGTCCTTCTGAGAAATATGGGGTTAAATCTGTCAGAAACATGGTAAAGGTTATTTGAAAACCACAATTTATTGCAACTGGTTGGCTATCTATTATACCTGTTGTATTAGAATGTTGGTTGTCTCTGAGAAGGAGAAATGGCTACTAGCACATGTCAGAATTTAACAGCAGCAATGTCATGGCTTATATTATTCTGTGACATTGTTGCTCACATTGTTCGGGAGTCTATGACAGTCATCTCAATGAGGAATCAATGGGTTCAGGAATACCATACTCAATGCCATGGAGGATCTCAATAGCCCCAAACAACCAGCATCCAAGAGGGTTAGGCCACACAGGTGAACACAGTAACTATTGTTTTGGTTTCTCATGACGAGCTAGCAGAGTAATTTGTACTGACTGTGGAACACCCAGAGACAACACTGGACACAGGAGTGACACCATGTCATCTTTTTAGATGAGTCTTAGTTCTACGTACAGCACCACAGTGGACTTATTGATATATGGAGGTTCCAAGAAGAACAAACACTGCCAGACTGGATTCATCATTTACATAGAGGCAGAGCGGGTAACATGATGGTATGGGATCTCAATGTGTACAGAACATGATCACTTCCGAGTCTGTTTTATTTCTGATGTGTATAGGCAAGTGCCCTATCTTCAAGATCTCTCTGACACTAGCTTTAGATGAGATAACACAATACTGCCTTTTGCCAATGCTTTTCTGAACTACTGGGATACAGAGGCTGTTCCATCACATTAGTTCCTGTCATCAAAGCTCAATTCGACAATTATATTCTTTTCAAAATTTGACAGTGAACTTCCATAGTTCCATAAATTTCATTCACAGGCTTGTACTGTGCTCACTTTACTCTATATCTGCATCCATATGTTGACAACAATTGTAAAGTGCATGGCAGAAGGTACTTCCCATTTACCAGTTATTGGGGCTTCTTCCCTTTTTTTTTTTTTTTTTTTTTTTTTTTTTTTTTTCAGTGTATGACAATGCCACAAACCATTCCTGTAAGTTCAAAGGTAACTGTTCTACCCAACAGTGCCTGGACTGAAAAGCTGGGGAGCTGAACCCTAGAAGAGAGAAAAATGAAACTTGACATGCGAGTTAATTCAGTGGAGAGCACAAAGTCTGAACACTGTGTAGTTAACAGTTGTTGATGTTGTTGAGCAACAGCCATACAACAATTCACAAATGAACACAATGCCATTTGACTGTATTATTGTTTATGTAATTACAACCCAGGTTTTGGCCTTTTATGCCATTTTCAAATGATTGAGTTTATGTCATTAACATATACCGCAGAACATTGAGTTCAAGCTTGGCCATAAATTTAGAAAAATATTGGCTTCTTACGAAATGAAATGATGGTTAATTTATGGCTAATTTTGTGCCTGATACCCTGCCATATATGTTAATGACATAAAAAACTCAATCACTTGAAAATGGCATAAAAGGCCAAAACCTGGGTCATAAATAAACAATGATACAGTTAAGTGACAGTGCGTTCATTAAAAAAAGACACTGTGTAGAGATGAGCTTGGAGGAAAAACAACACAACTAGCACAAATGACTAAAAAACTTGGCTTACAAAAGCTAGAGCATGGGACAAAGCAAGAGCCAGCTCAGAATATGTTGATGTCAGTGCAAGAACTGCTGGTTGAGACCTATTCATGCTGACAAAGAAGCACCTGGGCCAGTGGCTTTGCCCATACCACACTTTGCATGCACCCTTCATGACAGCATTCTGCACTATTATGCTGTGATACTTCTAGCAGCTAATTTGCATGCATATCAGTGTCTGTTGGGAGGGATACTAAATCCCTCACCCATGAAAATGCCTGCCTTCTGCCTTGACCTCCATCACAAAACTAGAGAAGGAGCAAGACACTCTGGCAGCAGATCAACCACTGAAGGAAACAATGCTGATGCAGTTGGCTCCACTAGGTGGCCATAAAAGTGCCACCAGAGATTGTGGGTCATGGTAACCTACTTCTTTCCATAACACACATGACCGAAAATAGACCCCAAGGTACCCTGCCGAAGGACAGTATTTAGGCTGGTGCACAGCCATTCATCGGCAGTTGACTCTGAGCCAGGACTCCATTTCAAACATCCATCCCATGCTGATGCTGCTGTCTCTGCCACTGAACAGCCACTGCCACTACGGACAATGTTCTGGATCACTGCGACGCAGCTGACAGAGTTGTCTTCATAGTTGTCGATGATGTAAAATGTGGTTTAAAATTATTCTTGTAGTATACTGACATTAGACTGTTCCAAAGGAACTTCATCTCCATATTGAGATGGAAGAACTTATACCTCTTGTGGAACCTGAACTCCGTGAATTGATGGAAGAACTGAACAATTGTATGAACTTGACTTCAAGACTGTCTCACTGAGACATATAATTGTCATTTTGTGCAACCAACTTGTTTGTTTCTAAACTATGTCCTTCAGCCAGTGAATTTCTCCTGTCAATTTTGTATTATTATTCCTTGAAGTAGATGAACAGTGTTTTTTGGTTTTGTCAGCAAAATTTTTGAAGTATCTTTAACATTGTTTGTGTTGCCTATAGTGTATTCCCCAGTTGCAACACAGGGCAGAACAAGAGCTTGTACATATTAAAGTTAATTAGGCTGAACATCACAACCATGGTCTACCTGAAACTCAGTCACTCACCCATCCATTACTAAAGATAGCAGAATATGTTTGGATGATGTTTGTGGTGTTTTGGACTCTTGAGTTTAGGGTAAATAGCATGACCTATGATGACCATCTTATGGCTTGTAGATTGTCAAAAACTGTTGCCAAATGGACCACTTGCAGTATATCCCACACAAGACATCTACATGTGTGTATTACTGTCAAAGATGCACCAAAGGACAGTTGGGGAGGATCGTCTGCTTGCCTATTGAGTGGAAATGGGTGCGGATGGGGAGCAATGCCAGGAACACAAAAATGATGTGAGCAGTGATTATTGTGCTTCAAATGATTTGCACCTGCCAGGTCTGATGCAGCTGAAGATGGGAAACACCACGATCTCACTGCACATGAATTGTCAGCAGGATCAACACGCAGCAGCTCAGCAGAAGGCAAGGCCACCTGACTTACCCTACAGGGCACTGGGGGCTATTTACCATGCACGTGTAACTTTGTCACATGCCAATTGTCAGACAGTACGTCCTTTGCCGCTGCTGTTCATGTGACTCCATAATCTTAGTAACTTTAGCTAAAGAGGGGTTGGACAAAGTCAGTGGCCTAATTTGGACCTTGCGGTCATCTGTTAACTGGATGATAAAGCACATTGAACATATTCAAACAGACACTTGCACAAGACACTCTGCAGGTCAGCAGTCCACACTGTATACAACTGCTGAGGCACTTGTGGTGTTGGTTAAATAGTAACTGTGCCACTGTCATAGGGTTGATGACTAATATACTGTGTGAGCAACTGACAAAGTTCTGTTCAAATTCATAAAATCCCACACTACTGGTCGGGAGGACGACGGTTCAATCCCGCGTCCGGCCATCCTGATTTAGGTTTTCCGTGATTTCCCTAAATCGCTCCAGGCAAATGCCGGGATGGTTCCTTTCAAAGGGCATGGCTGACTTCCTTCCCCGTCCTTCCCTAATCCGATGAGACCGATGACCTCGCTGTCTGGTCTCCTTCCCCCAAAAACCACCACCACCACCCACACTACTGGTCAATAAAAAGGCAGCCTCATCAACTGGGTCAATACCTGGAAGTGCAGCAAAAAAGGTGGCAGGGAGAAGGCTCCTCTGCAGGTGCCTGGCCTGCTGCCACTATTGTAACTGCACAGGACATGACTATGCTGTGAATCATCGTTATCAGTTCACATGTAACTATACTAGCCAATGGTAGCTAGTCTGCAGAGCTGGGGAGCTGAAACCCAGAAGAGAGTGAAACTCAACATGTGAGTCCAAATACCACAGAACAGAAAGTCCAAATACCACACAATGTGAACAGTGACAATGACCAAGAAACTTGGCACGTTGAACCCAGAGTAAGGCATGAAGTGAGACCCAGGTCTGAGGATGTTGATGCTAGTGTAAGACATGGCAGTCGGAGCCTGTTGCCACTGACAAATAAACACCGAAGTCAGTGGCTCTACCCATACCATGCTTTATGTGCATCCTCCATGACAGCAGTCTGCACTATTCTGCTGTGGTACCCATGTCAGCACATCTGCACCCATCTCAGTATCTGTTAGCAGACATACTAAACCTTCCTTTCATATATTGCACAGGAAGAATGACTGTCCAATGCCTCTGTGGTGTAATTAATCTAATCTTGACCTCACAATCCATATGGGAGTGATAAGTATGGTGTTGCAGGATATTCCTAGGGTCATCGTTTACAGCTGGTTCTTAAAACTTTGTAAGTAGGCTTTTTCGGTATGGTTTGCATCCATCTACAAGTTTTAGGCCAGTTCAGTTTCTTCAGCATCTCTGTGATTCTCAATAAATGATCAGACAAACATGTGACCATCTCTGTTGCCCTTCTCTGTACACATTCAGTATACACTGTTGATCCTATTTGGCATGGGTCCCACACACTTGAGCAGTGTTCTAGGACAGGTCACACAAGTGATTTGTAAGCAATCTCCTTTGTAGACTGAGTGCATTTCTCTAGTATTCTGCCAACAAACAAAAATCTGCTTTCTTTACCTACGACTCATCCTATGTGATCATTCCATTTCATTCCACACAAAGTAATCCAGATATTTGTATGAGGTAGCCATAGGATACTACATTATTTTGTTTTGTGAAATTCACAGTGTTACACTACTGAACATTTAAAGCAAGCCACAAATCTCTGTGACACTTTGAAATCTTATCAAGGTCAGACTGGATATTGTGCAGCCTTTTTCAGATGGTACTGCCTTATAGTTAACTAAATCATCTTTCAAAATTCTATCACTACTATTAAAATTGTCTTTCAGAATATTAATACACAACATGAACAGGAAGGGTTCCAACACACTTCCCTGTGCCTCAACTAAAGTTATTTATACATTCGTTGATGGCTCTCCATATGGGGTAACATGCTGTGTCCTCCCTAACAAACAGTCCTCACTCCAGTCACAAAATTCACAAGGTACCCATATGGTCTCATTTTTGATAATAAGTGTAGCTGTGGAACTGAGTTAAAAGTCTTTTGGAAATTTTACTGTATCTGCACTGATCCATGCCTTTTGGAATATGCAAGAATCTTGTCAGTTGAGTTTCATATGATCAGTCTTTTGGAATCCATGCTGGTTGGCATGGAGAAGGTGGCCTGATGTTGGACTGCATGGGAACATGAAAGCAAGCATACTCATCATTAAGGTACTGCTCTGCCATGCCTGACCACCACAAGGAAGAGTCATCCTATTGTGGACCTAGTACATTATAACAAATTAACATCTACACCTGACATCCAAGAAAAAGTAATTGTCTCCCAGCAACATTCTGTTTCATCCTGCATGATTGGTCAGAGACTAGCAGCTGCTGGACTAGGGAATTACCATCCCATACATAGGCTGCCATTAACACCACAGGTCGTGCGGTAGCGCTCTCGCTTCCCGCGCCTGGGTTCCCAGGTTCGATTCCCGGTGGGGTCAGGGATTTTCTCTGCCTCGTGATGACTGGGTGCTGTGTGGTGTCCTTAGGTTAGTTAGGTTTAAGTAGTTCTAAGGTCTTGGGGACTGATGACCATAGATGTTAAGTCCCATAGTGCTCAGAGCCATTAACACCACAGCACAAATGGCTTTGTTTGGAGTGCTGCCATGACCAGAAACCATGAACTGCTGATGAATGGTGCTCCATTATGTTTAGCGATGAATCACAGTTCTGCACAAGCTTGAATTATCTGCATTGTCTTCAATGCATTATGTCTCACAGGAAGTGTTCAAAGCTCCTTACATTGCTTCTAGGCATGTATGCTCAGCTTGCATCATGGTGATCGCCAAATTGTGTCAGAAGATTTCGAAGTTTTCCATGACATACCAGTAAGCTGCCTCTAAATCTAGAAAGGCCATTAAATAAAGTTAAGCCCACATACAAAAATTAAAATGATAAAGGACTGGCAAATATGCAGGCAATGGAGAAATAGTCATCCATTATCTATCTCTTTGTCATTGCAGGCACTGGTCTCTCCATCTCAAACAATGAGGCTAAAATGCGCTAGTGCCCTGCGGGCCAACTTTTATCACTGTCACAAAATGCTTTCTCAGTAATGGCTAAACAGTGAAACACTAATGGACATACCATATGTTTGCTTGATTAATTGGTTTATGGCTTGAACAAAAGTATGTGAAAGAAGCACAAAGGGGAGGGATGTGTCACAAGCACTGATCTGTATTTTCTGTATGCTTCTGTTGACCTCAAATATGTGCAGTTATTACAGAGATCATACTGGGGGGAAAAAATTTACATTTCTGTTAGGTCTCCTTTCATCATGTAGCTGAGTAGTCATACTTCTTTATGGTGTGTTTATATCTCCATACATCTTTAGGCAATTAGCAATCCCTCTGTAAAGGTAAGTGCTCATGAAAATTGCAGGAAATGCAGAATTGATTCTGGAAAAGTAACACACAAGGTACTTAAGTTTTAGAACATAAAAATGATAATCGCATCTTACAAAAGTAATTATGAACAACAAATACAGAACAAAGTAACTGTTTTTTTTCAGGCAGTGATAAGAAACAGAACACTGACTAACAAATGTGAAGTTAGTAAGTTCTTTTTTTTTCTGGAAAATCTGATTTGGGTTCTAAATCCAATACATAAATACTGCATTCAAAATGAAAAAAAAATTGTATTTATTGTTAAAAATTTATTTTTCCCAGGAAAAAAATTGTTTTATAAATCAGATGATTAGTTACAACACACATCAGAAACTTTATTTTTTTAATGTAATTACTCCTGTAATTTTTGTCAATTTTCTAAGCCATACACTATTTCCATCCTGCTTCCACCTTCACAGATCGAATATTCACCATGCCATTGTATCTGCAGTCTGTTACACATCTTGCAAGTCATACATGCCATAAACACACCAATGTGAAAGACCCAAGGTGCCTGAAAATGATGAAATGCATGTATGATTATTCCATGTTTGATGTTAATTTGTTTTTATCTCTTATGTTCTGCCGTAGGTAATGATTTGTTCAACATAAAAACTTTGTATTTCTTTGTCTGCAAAAGTTCATCTGCATCTTGCAACACTAAATTTACATATGGTAGTTGTGTCAAATGTTCGTGTAAACTGGCCTGCTGCATGTTTTTCCTGTCTTACTATTGTAAATAATTCCACATATATTCTTTGAGTTCAGGTTATTAATAATACTTATAGAAACTGCAGTCTGAAAATGGGCAAGAAACTACTGTTGTGGGTTATATTTATTATTATTTAATTTCCATTTATATGTTTATACAGTACATGGTGGAAGTAGGGGCCAAAGACTGAGGGGGGGGGGGGGGGGGATGCAGATGAATGTGGTGGAAGATACAAGGACTGAGGTGCAAAATATATATTGTACAACAAGAATTAAGAAAACACAGAAACATTCAGTTTATTAAATAATATGACAAGACTGACACTGCTCATTATGAAAAGACATTTGTGACACACCAAGTTTTGTTTGAGGAAACAACCAGTAGTCACTCATCCAGTTCAACTTCTCACTCTGCACACACTTTAACTGAACTATTATTAAATACCCCAAAAGATAAATCATAAATGTCCAGTAAAACACCCATTCAGTGACTTTACTGCCAAAACCTGCATGGCATGCAAGATGTGCATGGTGCAAATAAAGGTAAAGCTTTGCACAAGAAAGCACAATCCTAGTAATACATCATATGCAAAATGTAGTAATTTTGTAGACAGTTCATCCATATGTACACTGCATACACTTAATGTAAAGCATGAAACTGATTATATAACACCAGAACAAGTAAAGTCTATTATTTATGATTTTGTGGACTTAATATAGTTCTGACGATTAATCATATCAGTGGGGGTTTACAGAAAGTTGCATTTTCAGAAAGTTCTTCTGTGACATATAAATACAAGTTTCAAATCCAAATTTATCTAGTTTAGTGATCATTAATCACATTAAAAATTATTAAAAATGTTTTTTGTATCCAGTTACATCCATGTTGGATGGCCCTAAATGACATCAAAACATAGTGTTCACATCATAGTTAAGTCTCAGCTCCTTTAATCCTGCTGTGAGGCCAGACTTAAGTAAACATCCCTGCGTCCCTGGCGTTTGCAGATAGCAGAACTCAGTCACAGTGTGTCGAGTCCGATGTCATTCCGAGTCGAGTACAAGAGGGGTTCTACTGCTCCAGCCATGTTCCAGAGACAAGTCAGGTTCCAGGTGGATGTGTCCACCATAACAAAACAGTCTGGAGACAGCCCCAAGGAGTACCTGTATGCTATAACCTTCACTCTCTTGTCAGGTAAATCCCAAATACTGCAGATAAATGTGATGAGGTATCAGGGTTCCCACATTTCTGCTTTTTAAGGCTAATTGAACTAGTTAGAGATGGGAATCACTCTTTGACAGCAAGCTTCTAGACAGAGCTTAATAACTAATTACTGCTAGAAGCAGATTTTTGCACCTTTACATAGCAAGTGATGTTTATTATCCATGTAAAATTCCATCAAACGTTGCAGTTATGATGTAAGGTGATAGTGTGTCTCATTTTGCCAGAATGCAAGAATTGATGCAGCATAGCTTATTGCCTGTGGGAGCCCTGCTAGGATGTCTGTTTATCATGGATGGCGACATCCCTCCAAATTCACTACAGTACCCAGCAATTGTTAACTTTTATAATCAAAAAATATTAGCTAACAATATTATTTGAACTTTGTGGAATGTCTATAATATTAATGATGTAGATCAGTTACTATCTACAGTATAATGAGCAGTCCTCTATCTTTTCCTTGCATTTTGCTTACTGTCTGGTGTAGCTGGTGATGGATAGACTAGTGTAATGAAATTAAAATAGCAAAATTGGAATTTATTTAGAAGAATTTTTCTTTTATTGGCTAACAATATATATACTGTAGCATTTTAAAAACTTTTCTAATTGTAGATATATTATTAATGAGAGAGCTGCAAAAACATGTGCTTCATGTGAGTATTGCCTATCATATAACTATACGTTTCAGATAAATGTTCTGGTAATAAACATATCTTACTTTTAGATATGAATATGTGCAAAATTAAACATTGTTGACAATGTTAATTTCTTATACCACTTTTCTTCTGTACTCAAAAATCTGTTAAACTGCTGTCTGGAGCATTTACTTTTTCATTATTGATAAGATGGCCACATTTTCAACCATAATCAATAAAAGACTCTTTGCTATACTAATAACTGATCTTATCAGTATCTTATATTTTTCCTTGTGATACTACACAGTGCTTAAGATTTACTGTATGTAGTCATGAAAGTGTGTGAAAATTTAAAATACTCTAATTTACAGAATTGGTTCAGACATAACTTTAAAACAAATTCATCATTTTTTCATAAAAATGTAGAACCAGCAGTATTTGCTATGGAGTAGACATCCCACATGAAGCTGTAAGCATAACATAAGAGACTGAAAATAATAATAGTAGTTTCAATGTAAACTCTGTGTTCACCAAACCAAAAATAAAATACAGAAACAGAAAAATTCCAGAAACATATTTATAATAATACGTTAGTAGCCCTCTTCATATGAATTGCCAGAAATTCTACATTCTGGAACTGCAAATCATTGTTGATACTGTAATGACTAGTGCATATAGTAAAATTATCTTCCATCTCCTTGTAGGTAATTTTTACCATTCATGGGTATCTGTACCATACATAAAACATAGGTGCTGTCTTCAGAGTAGTACAGCTAATGCCTTTAAATAAAGTGGTGAGCCAGTTCACATTGATAGTATATTCCTTAACTCCTGGAAACACAATTTGAGCTTACAGAATATTAGACCAGCTTTTTGTTTCTGCTGAGGACTTTCCAGTAGATGGAACTTAAAATGTAATTCTAAACTTGGAGACATAATTCGATCTCATTTTAGGTTCAAGCATACCCAAGGAGGTTGTTATTGTTGTGTCTTCACTCCAAAGACTGAGCTGATACAGCTCTCCATGTGAAACTATTCTGTGCAAGTCTCTTCATCCTGGCATAACAATTGCATCCACTTGAATCTGCTTGCTGTAGACAAGTCTTAGTCTCTCCCTCTACAATTTTTACACTCCACACTTCCCTCCATAACCAAATTAAGCAGTCTTGATGTCTCTGAACATATCCTATGGCTCAGTCCCTTCTTTTAGTCAAGTTGTGCCATAAAGCTCCTTTTTCTCCAGTTTGATTCCTTACTTCTTCATTACTTATCTGATCTACAATCTAATCTTCAGCATTCTTCTATAGCACTACATTTCAAAAGTTTCTGTTCTCTGTTTTTGTACTATTCATAGCCCATGTCTCACTTCCACAAAAGGCTACACCCAAGGCAACTATTTGCAGAAAATATTTCTCAACACTTAAATTAATATTATGCGTTAAAATATTACTCTTGTTAAACATTTCTCTTGCTGTTGCCTGTCAGCATTATATACCTTCCCCACTTTGGTCAGCATAAAGTAGTTTGCTATCCAAAGAGCAAAATTAAACTACTACCTTTTGTCTCTCATTCCATAATTTAAAACTCTCAGAATTGGCTGATTTGGTTATGCTCCATTACTTGGACTATACTTTTGTGTATGTTATCAAGAAACTATCCATTCCATATGATTGATGTCAAAGTTCTTTGTAGTCTCTGGTAGAATTGTATTACCAGCAGACTTTAAAGTTTTTATTTTTTCTCCGTGGACTTTAATTACCTTTCCAAATACTGTTCACAAAATATATTTGAATGTTCTGGTGAATAATGTTGAAACCTCTGTGAGGCTGTTGGTAGACACTGTATGTTGGCATAGTCTCAACATCAGAAAATTATAGTTAACTCCAGAAAGACATTCAAAGGAATTATGCTTGCAGCAGGGATGGGCAGTAACACTCAATGTAAGAGAAGATGGTATATTTCACATAAAGAAGTGGAAAGACCTAAACTTGGTTTGCCTTTACAACTCATGATGAAATAGTCACAATGACAGAATATTATGGAATATGCATTCAGAGCAACCCAAAATAGAATAATTATGAAAAACTAGCTGCAGGAAAAGGAGATACTCATTAGTTATCTGCCCTACCAATCTTATCTTCAGAGTCCTTCTATAGCACTACATTTCTCTCTCTCTCTCTCTCTCTCTCTCTCTCTCTTGGCCAGTCTGGAACTCTTAAAAGATAGGATTAACATGAGAGGCAGAGGAGATCGAAAGAAGAGCAAAATGTTTCTCCATGGATTAGTGTCGTAAGTGCAAGAGATTCACAGAGATGTAGTTTACTGTGAAGCTTCAGAGAACTCATATTCCATGAAAAGTCTAGCAAAATACAACTTGCTCCCAAATATATCTGATGAAATTACCATGACGGCAAAGTCAAAGAACTCCAAGCTCTTTGAAGGCAAACAATAGTGGCACACACCTAAAGGAGGTTTACAAAGCACACATGCAGACATGGATTAATGATTGTTCCTGTAGCAAACAGAAAATAGTTTAAGTTAAGTGTCCCAAATGGTCATTGTACATAATAATAATCAAAATAATATATTTTTAAAAATCAATTGACATCCCTATACATTCTTGACTGACAGATGTAGGGAAAAATGATATGAGAGAGAAAGAGTTAATGAGTCTAGAAAGTTTTGAGTTAATGAGTGATTTTAAGCTCCCACATTGCTTCAAGGCTAACATCTCTGTGAGAAAAGATTGATAGTATAATAGAATATGACTCACTCAAGGGTTAAGACTGATTTAAAGTTACAAAGGAGTTTTTTAAAAATACTGATGTACCCAAACTTTTAAAACATTGTGCTGAGTTGATGTCTGAATCCTGATGTGTAGCAAATGCTGGTTGACTTAAGTTTTGTTTTAGTCGTGCAACAGTTTCACAGGTGCACAGATGCTATTATTGCCACCCATTTCCATTTCATTCTGTACTTCAATGAAAACAATTATTGACAAAATTTAGCATTTTGTCATTCTATACTTCATATTCTTTAAATGAGAATCACCCAAAAAACAAAGAACATCTAAGTGTACAGAAGGTCTTGACCTTCATTTCTACAACTTCTTCATTATTTTGCCGGTTAAATTTAGATCAGTGTGGACCAAACAACAAGATGTGCAAATATGTACTGTCTGATCAAAAATATCCAGACACTTATTAATGGATATTAATATGGTGTGTGTACATCATTCACCTTCCTGACTGCTTGTCTGCTGGGGACACTTTCGGTGAGGTGTCTGAATGTCCTGTGAAGGCATGACAGTTCACTCTTCCTCAAGAGCCAAAACTAGAAATAGTAGTAATGAATGAAGGAAGGAAGGAAGATTGGGGTTTAATGTTCCATTGATGTGGAAATCATTAGAGATGTAGCACAAATGTTTCAATGACGGGGAATAAAATCAGCTGTATCCTTCCAAAGGAATCATCCTGGCATCTGCCTAAAGTGATTTAAGAAAATCACAGAAAACGAAAATCTGGATGGAAGGATGCAGATTTGAACCATTGTTTTCTAGAATCGAGTCCAGTGTGCTGACCACTGCACCACCTCGTTCTCTATGGTAGTAACGATGGACACTGGGGTCCGGAGCAAAGTCAACATGTTTCATGGGGTTTAGGTCAGGAATTTTGGCATGCCACTTCATTTCAGGAATATTATTTTTCGCAAGCCATTGTTTCACTGGTGCTGTTTTATTGGGGGAGGGGGGGGGGGGGGTGCACTGTCATGCTGATAAAAACAATCACCACCCCTTGTCTCTTCCCAAACTGTACACAGTATACAATGCTGTTAAAGAAGTTTATACCTTTCTGCATTATCTTCTTCTTAAGATCCATAATGGGAGCACACCCTAACCATGCAAAACAGCCCCATCATCATGTAACACTGACTACAGAAATGTATGCTTATGAGGAGCTATTCCACCACTGTACATCCTCCACAAAGCTTGATGAGCCCTGTGTGTCAGTACATGACATTTGCTTGGTTTTGGTTTAACTGTGGTTGTTCACTTCTGTTTCCACTTCAAAATAACATCACCGGCAGCCAACCTGGCCAACTTGAGAAGGACTGAAACGCTCCTGATGAATTTGTTGCTTAGGTGACATCCAGTGGCTAGTCCAGTGACTTCAAGTCACTGAGCACTCCTGACTGACCCATTCTGCTGTTACTGCTTCTCTAGTGACAACACAATACTTCCCACTAGCTTTATACTGACACATCCACTTGTTATGACATGCAGTGGTCAATTCTGCATTACATAGAATTGTCTGGGTATTTCTGATTAGATACTGTATTATACATGCGTAAGAGAATATGTCAAACATGATGTTTGTAATGGGATGCCCTTTCCAAATGTAAAAACAACCATTCCCATCAACGTTTATAACTAAGGATTATGACAATATTATGGTATAACATATTCAGTGGAGAAAGTTTAAATGTACTGATAGCCCCCCCCCCCCCCCCCCCCACAGACACATGGAAAATGATAGGTCACTAAGAAATTCCATAGTGTAGGTGTTTCTGCCTTGAATAGTTGGCACACAATTTTCAATAAATTCCAAGGTCTCCTTTTCAGTATATTATTTTTTTCCAAAGTCCATGAATCTCAAATTTTGACATTATCACAAAAGAAGATGATGAATGATAATGAAATATGAATGTCCCCTGACAGCATTAGAAAATGTGTGCCAAATATCTCAATAAACACTGAACATGCATGCACGCGCACGTGACCACACACACACACACCCAGAGAGAGAGAGAGAGAGAGAGAGAGAGAAGATAACAAGATATTGGAAAATAGGTTTTGGAGAAGAAAGTTTTCCTATTGGTTTATATTATAGTGACAGGACAATCTACTAACTTATAGGTCTAATGTCATATTCATCAACTGCTTTGATATGTACTAAGAACATGAGATAGCTTTGCTGCCTATTGAAGTTGTTCTTTTCATGACAATGCTCCTCCAAGTGCAAAAACTGCTGAATGTCACAGAATAGACGGGATTACAGTTAAGGCACTGTACTCACATTTGGAGAGGAATGGGTTTGACATAACTGCTTAGTGATACAGATTTATATTTTCAGTGTTTTATAAACTGCTTAAGGTGAATGCCAGAGTGGTCCCTCTGAAAAGAAAACAGTCAGTTTTCCTGCCCCATCTTTCAGTATGAGCCTGTGCTTTTTCCTTAATTACCTCATTGTTGAAAAGATATTAAGTTCTAACAGTTTTTCTTCTTGTTTGCCAGTGTCTTGATGACGGAATTTTGTCACATCTGTCATTGCGCCAGTTGCTCTCTCTATGCAGAGCACATAAATTTCTTTGTTGGAATTCAGGTTAGAGATGAAGAGAAAGTGAATGAAGCTTGACAGTTTAAAAACTTATTGCAGCAAACAAGTACATCAAGCAGAAACAAAGATGTTAGGTGAACTGTTTGAAATTCTATGTGGCTACGCAGAAAAGTGTTTTTCATTGGCTTCTAAATCTTAAATAGATTTTTATCAAATAGCCATTAATTTCATAATTTCTGTAACAAAGCATCCTTTACATTCTGAAAAATCATCATACACTTTTTGTTTGCTACGACAGCAAATGATCATAACTCCTCCCATTTTATATTTATACTCTGGTGATAAAATGTAGAGTTCATCTTACTCAATCACGGATCATCACTCCACTGTTTTCATTCATTATGTTTTGCTCTCCTGTCCTTTCAGCTTTTCTCACAGAGTGAGGTGGCACAGGGGTAGGACACCAGCATTGGATTCAGAACAGCAATACAAATCACCATTGGGTCATGCAGATTTAAGTTATCCATGATTTCCCTAAATCACCCAAGGCAAATACTGGGATAAGTGAGACTGGTTCCCTTTCCTGTCCTTCTCCATTCCACACTACTGTTCTCTCTCTAATGATTTTGTCATCAGAGGGACATTAAGACCTAATCTTCCTTCCTTTTCTCTCTTTCACTTGATCCACTACCTTGGCACACATTCAAGTTGGTTCAATCCACTGGCAGTGAAGAAATATAAAATGATCTTTACTTAATTGAGGGTCTTGATTTTTTATTACTCTGCATGGGGTATTTCATCCTTACACTTGATTTCAGTTGTAATTTATTGCCGAATTCTGTGGCCAGGTAACATCAGGAGGTTCAGGAGGGTCTGCGAGCACATCCAGTCGCAGGTGTGCAGTCGCAGGCCGCCCCCTTCCCCACGAGCAGCACGCAAGTTCACCACCGAGCTGAGTGAAAGCTCCAGCTGTGGTTCCGACACGTCTGAGCGACTGTCTCCTTACCCTGGCACAAGGCAGGTAAGGTAACTTAACCTGTTAATTGAGTTGCTCCTCTAAGATGAGGCAGCATATGAATTTAAATAAAACCAAAGGAGAACAATCAATCTGAAACACTGTGCAGGCCTACAGAAACAAGAAGTGACTTTGTATGACCATAGGTTCTCTTGATGAATAAAACTAATAAAATTTGTCTCCTGTTTTCAGCTGAGACAGATCATTGATAGACCATAAGATTCTGATGAGTTTCATACTTGTCATCATCTAGAGAAGTTTTGGGATCATCTCCACTGCCTCATCTTAAAATTCTACAGAAGATTTGCCCATCTCCCTCACCATCCCCAACACCCTCAGTGACTGGCTGCACATTATATATAGGGACTTGCAGAGAGATCATGTCCCATATGTCCGGTAGGAAGGCGAACCTTCAGGGATATTGAACAAGTCAGTAATAGCTTAGTAAGTAGATATCACCAACTGTCTTTGTTGCCACATCAAGTATCAGCTTAATTGACAATAGTCATGTGCTGTTTCTTTACTACATTTATGCTTATGTATAATAGTAAATGGACACCTCACTCTACTCTTCCACAAAACACCACTGCTTTTCAGAGACACTATTTAAGCTGCTGCTAATCTATTGGTATTGTCTGACACATACATATGTAAGCAAGTAGTATTTAAACAGAGCCTAAAATCCATGATAATTTAAATATTGTTTGTCATAGTGTGGAGGGTTATTATCATACATATATTAAACCTCCATGTCATAGAAGCTCGGGTCAATTGGAGGAGGACTTGTTAATAATACATACAGCTGTTTGCTCAATTGCTGTTGGAGTACTGGTTATTCTTTGTGTTTACCATTCCTATTAATAAAGTATCAATAAAAAGAATCCCAATAGACTAACTTGTGACTGACCTACTGAATAGGCATGTAAAATCCAATTTTAAAAATCATTTTGGTTGTAATGGAAAACAAACTGATGTTTTCCATTGACAATGGGCATGGCAGAAAAGATGTGATGAATCCAGCTACACATCACAAAAATCAGACTACAGATGTTTGCCAAAATGCCAGAAAATATGTGTCTTACAATTGTTAGGATGAACACCTGATATATTGTTTCAATAATATGTTTTATATACATAATTATGCCCTGGGAGAAGTAATTCAATTTTTTCATTTGCATTCTTGTACAGTAATTATAAATTTAGCCTTTATGTTAAGGAGGCTGCTTGTGAATTCATAGAACACACTAACCTTGTTTTCAGTGCCACTTGAGTTCAAGCTAAAATACAGTAATTTATTTCATGCAGCATATGATTTGCTTTGAATGGGTTTGCCAGTACCTTGCAGCTCTGTCCCTTATAGTTGTTTACAACAACAGTGGATACACATACATTTATTCTTTGCAGTAAAATACATGTGGCTGACTGTGAATACATAATGGTATCATTAATCCTAGTTCTGTTCTACTGGTCAATGGTAGGCAAAAAAACTGGCTGAGGCCATACTTCTGTATGAGCCCAAATTCCTCTCATATTACCAACTTCGTTATTACGCAGAGTGTATATTGGTAAAGTGGATCCCAACCAACATAGTTATCCATAATATTTTCTAAATGGTTGAAAATACCAAAATAATTTGTTGAGAAGTATGACACACATACAGTATGGACCAGTATTAATATTATTATATTTATCTGCTAAGTTCTTGACACAACAATATTTTTAATAGATAGATGCACTTCTAATAGCACCATTAAATAAATATAAAAAGATTTTTTGTTATAACTGCAACATACTGCAAAAACAGTTTGTAAATGAAACACTTATGACAGTTACAATGCTACTGGTTTGGGGTAAGGAGGAGGTTGGGGCGGGGAGCAGGAGGGGTGAGGGACGGTGAAGTGCTGCTGGCGAGCATGCAGGGATGAGATGGAGAGAGGGTAGGGCAGCTAGGTGCAGTCGGGAGGTTAGATGGAGGACAGCGGAGAGGTGGCTGGTGGGGAGGGGTTAGTGGGAAAAGAGGAGTAAAAATATTGGTTGTGTTGGTTGAGTAGAGGACTATGTAGTTCTGGAATGGGAACAGGGAAGGGGCCAGGAGGGTTATGGGAACATAGGATATATTGCAGAGAGAGTTACCACCTGTGCAATTCAGAAAGGCTGGTGTCGGTGGGAAGAATACATATGCCACAGACCATGAAGCAGTCATCGGAATGAAGAATATCGTTTTGGGCAGTGTGCTCAGCAATAGTGTGGTCCAGTTGTTTCTTGGCCAAAGCTTGTCGGTGACCATTCATGCAGACAGACAGCTTGTTGGTTGTCATCCCCACATAGATTGCAGCACAGTGATTGCAGTTTACACCCAAACCTCCAGATGTCAGTCACTCAGATCTGGACCAAACAGTATGTCGATTGAGTATCAACCAAAACTCCTATTTAGTTTATACTGTGTGCTGTTGTCGATCAGAACATGCATAAACATTAATTAAAAGTAAGACCAGTACTACCAGAGAACATGGAAAGTATGTCCTTGATACATTTTATAAGTGGCTTCTATGGGTGATTTGGTAAAAATCAGCCATGGAAGCCACTCATAAAATGTGTCAAAGATATGCTTTCCACGTGCTCTGGTAGTTCTGGTCTTACTTTTAGTTAACATTTATGTACATTCTGCTGGATGACAGCACATGGTATGAAATGCTGGCATGGTAGCTCAGCGTGTTCAAGCAGAGAGCTGGCTGGTCTCAGTAATAAAAAACTGAGTGAAGAGATCAAAAATGAACTTCAGTGTATGTCATGTGATATCTGATATGATCAAATACAACGAACAAAATGATAAAAAAGGTAAGGTGTTAGATTCTTGCCCTGGAGGGTCCCGAGTCCAAATCCCCCCCAACTGTATTGTGTGTGAAAGTGTTACATGTGACAACATTTTTCTGACATGCAAAAGGTCTGTTTGGAGTTTACAGCAATGTCTGCTGGCAGTATGCTTTCGCTTTTGTTTCTTTAAAAGTAATAAATCTATAGAGGACATTTGTAATTTCACAGAAAAATACAGAAATAATTGCATCACACAAATGGAAGTAATAATAGTAATAATAATAATAATAATAATAATAATACATGTAATACAACAAACAGTAGTAAACATAAACACAATAATACATCTACTGTATGTGGTGCTACCATTGGCAGTCATTATTATTATTATTATTATTATTAGTGTTAGTATTATCATTAGTACTTCCACACTTTTGATACAATTTTTTTTATTCTATTGTCCCACTGTCTCTGTTTATTCTGTGAAACTACAAATGCACTAGCTGCTTCATCATGAGTCATGACTGCTCTGTCGCACATGTCCAATGGAATACCACACCTATCTATACAAATGTACTCCATCAGTTTGCTGCTTTCAACAAATGAAGTAAAAGCAGACTGCCAAAAGAACATTTTTACAAACTCCAAAAAGTCTTTTTGCATGGCAGGAAAATGCTGTCCCATACAACGCTTTCACACATAATGCAGTAAAAAAAGGATTAAAAAAATTGTTGCCATTGGGATTCGAACCCAGGACCATCTGTACATCACTCTATGACTCCATCAAGTCACCCACAAAGACCACACATAATGTGGGTCACAGATGTGCTTTTCATGTGCTCTGGTAGTACTGGTGTTACTTTTAATTAATGTTTATGCCCCTTCTGCTGGACGATAGTACATAATATGAACTAAATCAGGGTTTTGATTGGTACTTTATCACCTTACAATGTTCGGTCCGGACCTGAGGATCTCACATCTAGAGGTTTTGGTGTTAGCTTGTAGATCACATGAGTGGTTTCACAGGTAGGCCTGCTTTTGATGGGGTAGATGATGTTTGGGACTGGTGGAGTAGGTGGTGGTGGGAGGATGTATGGGACGGGTATTGCATTTAGGTCTATTACAGGGGTATGAGCCATGAGGTAAGGGTTTGGGAGTAGGGGTTGTGTAGAGATGGACAAGTATATTGTGTAGGTTTGGTGGATGGCAGTGTAACACAATGGAAGGAGTGAGACGGATAGTGGACAGGACATATCTCATTACAGGGCATGGTGAGAGGTAGTTGACACCCCGGCGGAGAATGTAATTCAGTTGCTCCAATCCTGGGTGGTACTGACTTATGAGGGGAATGCTCCTCTATGGCTGGACAGTGAGACTTTGGAGGTGGTGGTTGACTGGAAAGATAAGGCACAGGAGATTTGTTTTTGTATAAGGTTGGGAGGATAATTGTTGTTGGAATGAGATTTCAAATGAGGTTGTTGTTGTTGTGGTCTTCAGTCCTGAGACTGGTTTGATGCAGCTCTCCATGCTACTCTATCCTGTGCAAGCTTCTTCATCTCCCAGTACCTACTGCAACATACATCCTTCTGAATCTGCTTAGTGTATTCATCTCTTGGTCTCCCTCTACGATTTTTACCCTCCATGCGGCCCTCCAATACTAAATTGGTGATCCCTTGATGCCTCAGAATATGTCCTACCAACCAATCCTTTCTTCTAGTGAAGTTGTGCCAAAAACTTCTCTTCTCCCCAATCCTATTCAATACCTCATCATTAGTTATGTGATCTACCCATCTAATCTTCAGCATTCTTCTGTAGCACCACATTTCAAAAGCTTCTATTCTCTTCTTGTCCAAACTATTTATCATCCATGTTTCACTTCCATACATGGCTACACTCCATACAAATACTTTCAGAAACGACTTACTGACACTTACATCTATACTCGATGTTAACAAATTTCTCTTCTTCATAAATGCTTTCCTTGCCATTGCCAGTCTACATTTTATATCCTCTCTACTTCGACCATCATCAGTTATTTTGCTCCCCAAATAGCAAAACTCCTTTACTACTTTAGGTGTCTCATTTCCTAATCTAATTCCCTCAGCATCACCCGATTTAATTCGACTACATTCCATTATCCTCGTTTTGCTTTTGTTGATGTTCATCTTATATCCTCCTTTCAAGACACTGTCCATTCCATTCAACTGCTCTTCCAAGTCCTTTGCTGTCTCTGACAGAATTACAATGTCATCGGCGAAGCTCAAAGTTTTTATTTCTTCTCCATGGATTTTAATACCTACTCCGAATTTTTCTTTTGTTTCCTTTACTGCTTGCTCAATATACAGATTGAATAACATCGGGGAGAGGCTACAACCCTGTCTCACTCCATTCCCAGCCACTGCTTCCCTTTCAGTGTCCCTTGACTCTTATAACTGCCATCTGGTTTGTGTACAAATTGTAAATAGCCTTTCCCTCCCTGTATTTTACCCCAGCCACCTTCAGAATTTGAAAGAGAATACCCCAGTCAACATTGTCAAAAGCTTTCTCTAAGCCTACAAATGCTAGAAATGTAGGTTTGCCTTTCCTTAATCTAGCTTCTAAGATAAGTCGTAGGGTCAGTATTGTCTCACGTGTTCCAATACTTCTACAGAATCCAAACTGATCTTCCCCAAGGTCGGCTTCTACCAGTTTTTCCATTCGTCTGTAAAGAATTCACGTTAGTATTTTGCAGCTGTGACTTTTTAAACTGACAGTTTGGTAATTTTTGCATCTGTCAACACCTGCTTTCTTTGTGATTGGAATTATTATATTCTTCTTGAAGTCTGAGCGTATTTTGCCTGTCTTATATATCTTGCTCACCAGACGGTAGAGTTTTGTCTGGACTGGCTCTCCCAAGGCTGTCAGTAGTTCTAATGGAATGTTGTCTGCTCCCAGGGCCTTGTTTCGACTCAGGTCTTTCAGTGCTCTGTCAAACTATTCACACAGTATCATATCTCCCATTTCATCTTCATCTACATCCTCATCCATATCCATAATATTGTCCTCAAGTACATTGCCCTTGTATAGACCCTTTATATACTCCTTCCACATTTCTGCTTTCTCTTCTTTGCTTAGAACTGGGTTTCTATCTGAGCTCTTGATATTCATACAAGTGGTTCTCTATTCTCCAAAGGTCTCTTTAATTTTCCTGTAGGCAGCATCTATCTTACCCCTTGTGAGATAAGCCTCTACATCCTTACATTTGTCCTCTAGCCATCCCTGCTTAGCCATTTTGCACTTCCTGTCGATCTAATTTTTGAGACGTTTGTATCCCTTTTTGCCTGCTTCATTTACTGTGTTTTTATATTTTCTCCTTTCATCAATTAAATTCAATATTTCTTCTGTTACCCAAGAATTTCTAGTAGCCCTTGTCTTTTTACAAACTTGATCCTCTGCTACCTTCACTATTTCATCCCTCAAAGTTACCCATTCTTCTTCTACTGTATTTCTATCCCCCATTCCTGCCAATTGTTTCCTTATGCTCTCCCTGAAACTCTGTACAGCCTCTGGTTTAGTCAGTTTATTCAGGTCCCACCTCCTTAAATTCCCACCTTTATGCAGTTTCTTCAGTTTTAATCTACAGTTCATAACCAATATATTGTGGTCTTCCTAAATCTCTGTCTTACCATTACATAATACATCTGAAACCTGTCAGTATCTCCAGGCTTCTTCCATGTATACAACCTTCTTCTATGATTCTTGAACCAAGTGTTAGCTATGATTAAGTTGTGCTCTGTGCAAAATTTTACCAGGCGGCTTCCTCTTTCATTTCTTATCCCCAATCCATATTCACCTACTACATTTCCTTCTCTCCCTTTTCCTACTACTGAATTCCAGTCACCCATGACTATTAAATTTTCATCTCCCTTCATTATCTGAATAATTTCTTTAATTTCATCATAAATTTCTTCAATTTCTTCGTCATCTGCAGAGCTAGTTGGCATACAAACTTGTACTACTGTAGTAGGTTTGGGCTTCATGTCTATATTGGCCACAACAATGCATTCAAGTAGCTTACCCACACTCCTATTTTTTTATTCATTATTAAACCTACTCCTGCATTACCCCTATGTGATTTTGTATTTATAACCCTGTATTTGCCTGACCAAAAGTCTTGTTCCTCCTGCCACCGAACTTCACTAATTCCCACTATATTTAACTTTAACCTATCCATTTCCCTTTTTAAATTTTCTAACCTACCTGCCCAATTAAGGGATCTGACATTCCACACTCCAATCCGCAGAATGCCAGTTTTCTTTCTCTTGATAATGACGTCCTCTTGAGTAGTCCCCACCCGGAGATCCGAATGGGGGACTATTTTACCTCCAGAATATTTTACCCAAGAGGACGCAATCATCATTTAATTATACAGTAAAGCTGCATGCCCTCGGGAAAAATTACAGCTGTAGTTTCCCCTTGCTTTCAGCCGTTCACAGAACCATCACAGCAAGGCCGTTTTGGTTAGTGTTGCAAGGCCAGATCAGTCAATCATCCAGATTGTTGCCCCTGCAATTACTGAAAAGGCTGCTGCCTCTCTTCTGGAACCACACATTTGTCTGGCCTCTCAACAGATACCCCTCTGTTGTGGTTGCACCTACGGTAAGGCTATCTGTATCGCTAAGGCACGCAAGCCTCCCCACCAACGGCAAGGTCCATGGTTCATGGGGAGGGGGGGGGGGGGGGGGGGGGGGATAATTACGTTATGTCAAAGCCTAAATGAGACCCTTGGTATATTTCGAGAGGGACCGCTTCTCACTGCAAATGCAATACCCATGGGTAGCTAGGCTGTATGGTAGGGACTTCTTGATGTGGAACAGGTGGCAGCTGTGAAAATGGAGGTATTGCTTGTGATTAGTAGGTTTGATATGGGCAGAGGTACTTATGGAGCCATCTTTGAGGTGGAGGTCAACATATAGGAAGGTGGCTTCTTGAGTTGAGTAGGACCAACTGAAGTGAATGGGGGAGAAGCTGTTGACATTCTGAAGGAATATGGATAAGGTGTTGTTACCCTCAATCCAGATCGCAAAGATGTCATCAATGATTCCGTAGCAGGTGAGGAGTCTAGGATTAAGGGTGTTTAGGAAGGATTACTGTAGATGGCCAATGAATAGACTGGCATAGGATGGTGCCATGTGAGTGCCCCTATCCATACACTAGATTTATTTTTAGGTAACGCCTTCAAAGGAGAAGTAATTGTGGGTGAGGATATAGTTGGTCATGGTGACTAGGAAGGAGGTTGTTGTTTTTGAATATGTCAGGCATTGGGAAAAGTAGTATTCAATAATGGTAAGGCTATGGGCATTAGGGGTGTTAGTGTAAAGGAAGGTGGCATCAATAGTAATGAGCAGGGTACCATGTGGTAAAGGGACTGGAATTTTGGAGAGTTGGTTGAGAAAATTCTTGGTACCTTTCACACAGGAGGGTATGTTGCGGGTAATAGGCTGAAGGTGTTGATCTATGAGAGCAGAGATTCTCTGCATGGTACACAGTAACCAACCACAAAGGGCTGTCCTGGTTGGTTGGGTTTGTGGACTTTGGGCAGCATGTAGAAGGTAGGAGTGCGGGGAGTGGTTGGGGTGAGGAGAGAAATGAACTCCAGGGAGAAGTTCTGGGATGGGCTTAAGGATTTGAAGAGAGACTGGAGATCCTGCTGGATTTCTGGAATAGAATCACTATGGCAAGCTTTGTAGTTGGATGTATCTGACAGCTGCCAGAGTTCTTCTTCCAGGCAATCCTTGCAGTTCAAAACAAGTGGGGTGGAGCCTTTGTCCACAGGTAGCATTATAAGATCAGGATCAGTTTTTAGATGGTGGATTGTAATTCCTTCTGTGGATGTAAGATTAGTTTCCACTGTAGGGACTGAGAGAAGGAGAGAAGGTCTTTAACAAGTACTGCATGATTGAATTTGGGAGTCGGGCAAAAGTTGAGCCCTCTGGAAAGGACCATTATTTCTGAAGGGGTAAAGCTTTTGGAGGAAAGGTTTGTGCCTGTTTCAGGTGTGTTTAGGCTCTGGATTTTGTGTGGTGGTGGGAGTGAGTTTTGGAGGGTGGTGCAAATGTAGTAGGTCTGTGAGACAGGGTTTGCCAGTTATGAGGGGATGTGGGGGAGGTTTGGAGGTTGTTGTAGAGGTGGTGGACAATGGTACTCCAAGGCAGTAGTAGGAAGTGAGAAGGGTGGAGAGTTTTTTGAGGTGGGGTTGTGCACATTGCTCTAGTTCCTGGAGGGCAAGAGCTTCAGTGTGTGGTATGGGTTCCAGGACATGAGATAATTAAATTCCCAGTTAGGCATCTCCATTCAGTGGTCACTTGGAGAAACTATCCTGTGCTATCTAACTCAGCCATCACATTTAGCACTTGTTCAAGTCAGTATTATAGAACAGTTCACTGAAAAAATTAAAACAATCTGTATTACTCTACTCCTATCAAGACCCTTCCAGAGGTATAAAGAATTTAGAGGTACCATACTCTGTTACTATCTCCACCGATAAAAATTTACTTGCATTAAGTATACCTCAGAATACTTCTGTGCTGGATACTGTTCATCCATCCATTCATTCATTCATTCATCATGTTCAGCAGATCTTATGGAGAATGAGAACCTTTTGAGATGGGGAATGAGTCACATACATATTAACATAAGATAAAGACTTCATAGAAATGGCATCTGTGTGGTATGTTAACAATAAAATGTCACTACGCTTTAATGCTATTCACACTTAGGTCATCCACATTTAAATGAGTAAGTTAATGAGAAAACTGCTACTTTGGAAAACTGCCTTCTCAGTTTTATTATAATGGTTTTTTCAAAGAAAACATTTTTTCATTGTTTGCACCTACTGTATAAATACTAATCTAACAGAACTTTTCAGTTTTCAAATCCAGATAATTGGTAGAAATGGTGGCTAATGAGGCACCATGTTTTTAGTTTTTCCTTTATAATTAGTAGGGATTCTAAGTTTCTTCCTTTATATTAGGTAGGAGCTTGTTCAGTATCTCATCGACACAGCACATAACTCCTTTATGTATACTGAACATGGAAGTGAATGGTGTAATGAAAATTATTTTTGTGTTTTGTATTGCGTGTACATCACAGCTCAGTTGAAACTGATTTTTATTATTAGTAGTAAAAACCATTAAGCAGTAAATGTTTTGGTAAGTGAGTGGAAAAACTGGAAGATGTTTAGAAAGTCTTCTACACATTGTATTGTTATCTATTGTACACAATATTGATACTGTTCACTCCTACTGAAAAAATACTTTTTCCAGTTTAGAAGCATTCCCACAGAAGATAGTTTCACAAGATAATATGCCAAATAAGACAACACGCTTGTCTTAAGTCAGCACAATAAGAGGTGCTCCTAAGGGCACGAACACCAAGCTTCTTGATTAGTTTATCTGTGTGTTGATGCCATTTTAACTTGTTATTTCACGCTGTGCTTCACTCAATATGTCACCATTAATGTCTGCTTCTGGTGCTAGAAAATCATTGTTGCTTGTCTGAAATTGCATAGTATGAGTGTTTATGACATTAAGACTTAAACTGTTAGCAGTGAATCGCTTTTGTACCTGTTCAGCTATCATCTAAACTGTGTCTGCTAGGGCTGAGTTTGAGCACTTGGTTAGTACACGTGTGTCATCAGCAACATTATAGTTTCAACTTCTAGCGAATCTGATATTTGTATCTTGAATCATTTATGAAATATTCCAAGTACCAACCTTATATGGGAAGCCATGTGTGACAGCTTTCTCAACATTGGCTCCTGGAAATTTGAGAGTAGTTGTTTTCATTATGCCCAATACTTTTATTTCAAAATATCCCACTAGAGTTTGTTGGAAATATCTGTTACTTTCACATTCTTAATAAACAAAACCTATGAAAGGTTGTGAAATGTTTTGAACTGTCAGTCTGTTGATCATGTTTGGGTTCCTTATCAGACAAAAGAATGCTTATCAAGAATGAGTTGGACAAGAGTTTTTGTTAACAACTTCCTATATGGATGAATTTTACTGGACAAATTCTTTCAAAGTGTATTGCAACCTAGCATCTATTTTTTTACAACTACATTTAAGTGACTGCTATTCCTTACTAACTGAAAGATGTAACTTCTAAATATTTGAGTGCTGTGACTCAGTATAATAACTTATCAGCAATGGTGCAGCAAACCATTTTAAATATTTTTGATTCTTTATGCATGTCACATTATTTTTATTCATATGGAGAATGATCTCTTGCAATTGCACCAAGCACTGATCACCTGCATGACCTGGGGCCAACTGCCTGAATAACTGAAAAATCAGAACTAAGTCATGCATATAAATTAACAGTGTAGGAAAAGATAGATTACTATTTACTATAAAATAGACACATTAAGTTGAAGACAGGCAAAATTAAAAGACGCTTATATAGAGCTTTCAGCCACAGCCTTCATCATCAAAATAGAAACACACACCATTCATACACACAAGCAAGCACACCTCATGCACGCAAGTCCACCTACTCCAGCAGCTCAGGCCAGATTTGTGGGAGCTGGCAGTCATGTGTGCATGAGGTGTGCTTGCTTGTGTGTATGAATGGTGTGTGTTTCTCTCTTGCTGTAAGCTTCACGTAAATGTCTTTTAACTGCCAAACAATGGAAAGTACAGGATGGAATATAACAATATTATGAAAAGGAAAATTGCCACTCACCGTATAGAGGAGATGCTGAGTCACAGATAGGAATAACAAAAAGATTGTCACAAATAACACTTTCGGCCAGTAAGGCCTTCTTCAAAATCGCTATTGTACGAGGAAGTGATAAGCCTTTATTAGGCTTAGAATCCTACTATGACAGAGACATTATTGCCTATCGTACATTTTCTATTGGAGTTAAGGGAGATAAGAACTATGGTACAGCTGTTGTACTTATTGATAAACCATTTTCTTTATATAGCACAAATAGGAGACGTGTTAATGCTAATGATAGAGTTAATATTTGGGCCAAGATTGATGGTGTTTTAACTAATTATATTAAAGTACAAGGTGATGTGACTGTATATTATCATCCTTAATAAAGTGACCATCCTTATCTATCCAGTGAGATTTTTTTTTTTAAAAAACCAAAAACACTAAACATATGCACTGAAGGGTGCGGGAGTTCTGACTCCTGGGGAGGTGGGTGGGTAATATATCATGGCTGTGTGTGCCGCCACATTGGCAGGTGACCTTGAACGAGTTTCGCTCGGCCGCCGCTAGGGCTGGGAGGATCGCACTATAGTTTTAACTAAGCGCGATCCGCAGAATTGCTCGACTTCCGTCGCCGCCATTGCAGTTTATCACCGTGCTACTTCCTGCCGCGCCCATTCTTATCAGTAGGCATATCCGCTATACAGGCAGCTGCAGGCTCATTCAACACGAGGCAGCTGCACGAAGCACACAGCCATGCCTTACCGTTGGAGAAGATATTACAGGAAGCAGAGAATGCCAGTTTATAAAACCATGGACAGTTTTGGTTTTGTACCTAATAATGCCTGAGACTGCAGTCATGTGTGTGTGAGTTGTGTTGGCATGAGTGTGTGTGTCTGTCGTCTATTTCTGAAGAAGGCCTTACTGGCTGAAAGTGTTATCTGTGACAGTCTTTTTGTTATGCCTATATGTGACTCAGTATCTCTCCTATATGGTGAGTGGCAGTTTTCCTTTTCATAATATTGTCTTTCACCTGTGCTTGTTTGCAATTTAAGATATCTTCTTTATGGTAAGTAGCAATTTACTTTTTCTACCATGCTGATATTCCTACCTGGAGTTCCCATTGTCTGATCATGCATATAAATTGTTAGTAGTGATTGTTCTATTACACTTCCTGTATTAATACAACACTATTTCATCCATCGCTGACAACTTCTCAAATAAGGCAAAGTATTTCGTCCTACAAGCTAAGTAGTCCACAGTGCCACTTGCTGGTCTGTTGCATGTGTTTGTGTTTTATTTACTTGATGAGATGATGAAATTTATGAAAGGCTTTATGCAAGTAATTAAGTACAGCATTAGCCTGAGTGCATCAGGTGTGGTGAGAAACACGTCCATACAAACCAAAAATCCCAGTTGGACATGGATTTTTTCAGTCACTTCACCTCTCAGTAATGTGAGGATTCACCAGGAACAGCATATGTTCAGGCTCTGAAAATGGCTCTGAGGACTATGGGACTCAACTCATATGTTCAGATTCCACGTTAAACTGTAGGTCCCCTTTCCCCATATATTATGGTAGGTTAAGTACAGGAAAGATGCCAAAACTCCTTCTGATTGAAAGACTAGCATTTTGACACTGAGCCATACAAACTTAATATTATTAATGTGAGTATCATTATCTACAACCTTCTGTAAATGACAAATCAATAGGACAGTCAGAATATCACACTATTGCTATATTGGGAATCCATACTTTTTTTACATAGCACAGCTGTTGTATTGTTTCTTCAGCTGAGTCACTGTTAACAATTCTGAGTATCATTTGTTTGATTGGTTTTATGTCTCTCTCTTTCTCTCTCTCTCTTCGTATTCTGAGTTTATTTTTTTATCTGTGCTTACTTCTTACACTCAGTACCATAGCACATGTCCCAAACTGTCATTTTGGCGCTAAGAATTTACCATTTGTATATTTTTATCTATCCTTTCTACTAGCTCCTTTTTTCCCTTATTTGAAATACTTCCAACTCTTCTCTAGTTTTACAGTTATCCAAGTTTCACTTTCATACCATGCCCTAATCTGCTCCTGATATATTTCTAACTTTTGTGATCTTGTGAATTCACAGATCCTAATTAACAGTATTCTTTTATTGTCATCCTGAAGTATTTTTACTACTATTATTCATCACTTCCATCTTTGTTTTGCTTGTTCTCAATGCAAGTTGTGTGTTAAGTTGTCTTGTAACTGTATGTACCATTTGAAAGTTCTTCTGAGTTCTCTTTTCTTTAGCCATACTTTTATTTAGCCATGAGAGCTATGTTATGTCCAAATTTCTTTGAACTCCTTCATTACTTCTTCAAGAAAAAAAGTTAAACACACTGATGATAGCCTTCAGTCTTACTTTACACTTTTGTTACACGTATTGTGTTTCTGTAGCTATTGTAGAGTTTTTCTGTCTCCTAATCCTACCTCCCATCCCGTTCAGAATTTGAAACATTTTATTGTTCCCCACAATGAGTTTCTGTATGTTCGCAAATAACATTACAAAATCTAGATTTCTAAATTTTTCTTTTTTGTTTCCTAAGGCCAGAATCACTCTGTTGGTTCCTATACCATTCCTGAATCAAAACTGATATTCATCCAGTGCCTGTTGATTTTATTCTTTTATTCTTTAGTATTTTATCGTAGTGGGTAATTTAAGATGTTATCAGTTTGATTGCTGTGTACTTTTCACATATATCTTTCTTCATAGCGCGGTGATAGCCCTCTTTTGGGAATCTCAAGAAATATCTCCAGGGTCAGAAATTCTTGTTATCAAAGTACTTACAACAGGCCTCTAGTTTACACATGTCCTTGTGGTTTTTATAGTTCAGAATGTACCTCATTAACTCCAGCTAACTTGTGTGGACCCAAATGATTCAATGGTTTCTCAAATTATGATCAAATTAGCTGATTTGTTCTACTTGACCTTCTTCTCTTCTACTGCTTTTCCATTCTTTTTTGTCACACAGACTACGAATATTCCAAATTTACCCTGTCTATAATACTTGACTGATGATTTATATTTGTTTCTCACAGTTCCACACTTCCTTTTTACCTCCCCAAAGTTACAGTTAACTTTTCTCACATTCTGTAATCGTATATAATTTTTATATGCTTCTGTCATTAGTACTAAACTGATGACATTGTATTTACTGTAGAGTTCATTTCTAAGTAGTTTATACTAATGGCTTTCCATGATACCTTGTGACTCATACATTTCCTTCTTTCAGTGATAAGCTGCTGTATTTCTCTTTACTGTATTATACTCCTCATTTACTGAACAGTCCTCTGTGGTTTTATTTAGTCTGATATTCACTTTTATTCATTTATTTACTAGCATTCAATTTTAACCTGCTGCCTGGGTACTGCAGCAGATCCTGGTATATCTATTATTACATATTTTTGACTGAGTGCACAGGCTTCTGCTTTATGGTGATATTAGTGTGTTCATATATTTTAACTAACAGTATTATGAGAAGGAAAGTTGCTACTCACCATATAGTGGAGATGCTGAGTCGCAAATAGGCACAACGAAAAGATTTTTACACTTAAAGCTTTCAGCCAATGGCCTTTTCTGTGAATGGAGTTTCTGTATCATAGAGGCAGATTTTAACAACTGGCATCAGAAGGCTCTCCAGTTTCACACAACACAGTCAGGTGCTTGATTTCTGAATTCTGATAAACTGGGACTGTGGCTGATAAGGCTCCTTGGTCAAAGCCATCTTCAGTTACCTGCAACAAAAGAGATTGTTATAACTTCTCAACCATAACTGCTACTTTGAATCTGTTTGGAGGAATGAACTTGTCAGAAAAATGCTGATGTTATTTGATCCATCATATGACCCCATTTCTCTCTCTCTCTCTCTCTCTCTCTCTCTCTCTCTCTCACACACACACACACACACACACAATATTGTCAATTTCAACATGGCACCCATGTTTTGTACATACCATAAAATATAGACCATTCCTGCAGGGTTTTTGACACAATAGGGTGTACTGTGACTTTTGACTCACACTGTACTTATTCAGCTGTCCTAGGTGGAAATCATGTAGTTAGTGCTGTGTTTGAACATGACGTGAACTGTTCGAACAGCATACATCACAGTCAGGGAAATCTTGAGTTCTGTCCAATCTTTTGATTGGCCTGTAACCTAGTGGCTTTTGTTAGTACTGTTACAATAATCTGTCTTAGCATTTTTAATGCACTGTCGATTTCAATGATAAAAATAGCCGTAAAACACAGACTAAATATCTTCTATGATAGAGACCATGTGTAACAGTGGCAACTAATAAATAAATAAAAGATTGCAATCACGATTCTCTCTGATTTCTGAGCTTTTGCTCATTCCACAATCTAGTGACATCTGATGGTATTATCTGCAAGATGGGCCTTGCCACTGTAATTCATTCTCATGATAAACTTTACAGTCACTTTATTATGATATATTTTGTTTTATTTGGTTTTTAATTCTTCATTAACTGTCTTAAACTGTTTAATCTGAATGTTGCTGTCTTGTTTCCAAACTGATTAAAATCTGGTAACACTTCTTTTATCTGTTATTCTAATACATGAACAGAGACTGAATTGCTCATTTGCAACCTACTTAGTAAATTGTTACTGCCTCTCTTAAACAAATAAAGTGTAATACTGGGTTCAGTCAAGTAATATGTTTTGGTGGATAACATATTTGTCTTTATTACCTTTATTTAAAAAACAGCATAAATGTCTGTATATCCATATATAGTGGTACTGTATGACAACTCATACTGTAAATTTGTTCAAACACAATGGGAGTTTTCGTAGTGTTTTACAAAATTTTCAAATTTCAAACAGAGCCATAGCTTATTGTTGCAGCTAGTTTGTAGTTTCTTGCATTTCCCTGGCAATCATACTGCATGATTCGAATGTCAAGTGACCATTCAAACAAGCTTGATACTGTATTGAATGCTGCATCACATCAGGAAATCTTGAGCCTCTTTCTATGTGAGTATAATTTCCCAAATCCTATATCCAGCTGCCTGTTCCACAGCACTGATGAAATCCATGATAGATGCAGATTTAGGAGTGTGTGCAAAACTGAGTCCGTTCTTAAGAACTGAAAAAACATTCTCACCTAGTTGCTTGGCCATGAGATTGATGATAGTCCTGCAGGAAGTGTCAGAAGGTTGTCTCTGTGTTATATGCTCAAATTTTAATGGCTGATATCCAGTGGCCTTCCTTTGTTCAGAATCTCCTGTGGCACATGTGACACCATCAGTCCACTCTGTGTCTAAGAACTGAACTGGTTGGCCAGCTGTAGATGTAAAATGAAAAGTTCTTTGTTAGTTGAGTCCAGGCACTGACAAATAAAGCATATTCTCCATCCTACTATGGCTAGGATGGTACATTTCTTCATTCTTCTAGCTGTCACTGAGTTGATGTGATGCGTTACCTTGGCAAAGTTTGACACTACACATTGTTCAGAGTGTCTCATAAGGAATGAAAATGAACTCTGCAAATGGCTCTTCCAGTGGCATGGCTTGTCAAGTCGAGACACAAACAGCACATTAGATTGCAGGAGTCATGGAACATTGCCTACTGGAATTACACAGAACAGATTATGACCATACTAATGTTCTGACACAGACATCTAACCTGTGGCTCTGTGTCATTAAAGTCTTTTATCAGTATTTGAGTAAGGGAACAACTGATCAGTCATGATAGCACCTACATCCTTAGTAAGGCCCGGGAACCTGCAATTTGTCTGATTAAGAAGAAGATGGAGATACCCCACAAGGAACCAATTTCAGTGGCAGGTGGAGGGACAGCAGAAGTGCCACCAGCATGTGTACCTGGGTGTGAACCTAGGACAGAGCAATGAGTGGACAGGAGGAATGGGAGAGGAAAAGCTGGGTATGGATGGTGGCTACAAAAGCAGATCAGAGGGAGGGGAAGAAGAGAGAACAGTGCCACACTGACCTCCATGTAGACAGTTTGTCAGCACATCTGTGATGGCAAAGTGGTTGCTTGCCAAAATATTGCACTCTTTGAACATCCACCCAGGAACTAAGTAAACCTGGAAGTAAACCTGGAGAAGATGAAAAATCACATGTGGCATCTTCTTACCAGTAACAGCAGCTGCCATTCTAACTGTGATTAAATATGTAGCTATCTCATGCCTGAACTGAAAACAGATGCTTGTCAGCATGCATTTGAAACCTGCAACCAGAATGTATGTGGTTACTATGTGCTCATTGCATATTAAAATTATTTTTGTAACTGTAATGTCCTTTTCAAAAACGCAATGGTAGCCATTAGTTTGAGTGCTGTACACCCTTGCTGACTTGTTTCCTACCATGGCTGCCTGCTGTATTTATAATATTTGGGAAACAGTTGGTTTGAATTGAGGAGCACCTTACCATAACATTTTACTAAATCTTAATACCCTGCCTCCTAGTTCACAGGTTCCTGCCAATGTGTGAACACTCTTCTCAGCAGCTTACACAGTTGTCTGACCCTTATAAACATATTACTGAGTCCATGCTGTATTTGGTTGACTGTCTATAGTACTGGAAACACTTATGTCCTTCCAATGGAATGCACTTGTCTGACGACGTATCTTAAGGCAACTACCAAGTTGTTGATTTCTCCAGGTATGGCTAAACTCATGTTGTCCCCAGATTCCTAGTATAACTCTGCAGGGCCTATCTCATAGTTACTAGACTTCTTCACGCCTGACAAAATATACCCACAGGTTTTCATATCAAATTTTTTGTGTCTGATGTTATTCACTTTAAGGCTTCTTGATGATTTGCTCTGTTCTTTTCTGTCCATGCCTGAAGCAGAACTTGTGTACTGTAAGAGGCAGTCAAATGAAAACTGAACATTCACCACAATAGAGCCACAGAATTGACCCATTCAAAGGTAATTACTGTAAGTGTTAAGACATTTATACTACTGGGAGAAGAGAAGATCAATTCCTGTTTTGTAGAATGTGGTCTTCAGTCACACAGTTTTCTTGGTGGTGGCCTCGAAACTTGACTCCCACAGTTTGCTCCGGCACACTTGACCTGATGAAGCTATTTTGCAGAGGAGGCACTGGAGAGGAATTTATGATTTTCTGCTGCATTTGGATTTTAATAGGTGCTGAACACTGCCTTAACATTTTCCTCTATGGAATGGCCCTCCTAGTGTTTTGGAGCCAAGTGGAGTGGATATCTTCTTCCTTCAAATGTTTCCTGTCTCTTTGGTCTGTGTCGTTAACCACTTGTGTGTATTTTCTGCTCTTTATTCTGTATACTTTCCTTGCTGGCCATAATTGGTTTGCTCTATTTCTCTCTAGAGGAGCATTTGGCAAGTCAGGCATTCTTTACTCTGAGTTTGGCATGTTTTCCCTCAGGGTACACATGGGATGTATTTTAGTAGCTTATTTAAATTTGGACACTTTTTTCTGGTGATTGTGTGCACCAAAATGTGCACATACTGCCACTCCTTCTCTACAAGCTGCTGCAAAGCTGGCCGCTGTGGCCGAGCGGTTATAGCCACTTCAGTCAGGAACCGCACTGTTGCTGTGGTTGCAGGTTCGAATCCTGCCTTGGGCATGGATGTGTGTGATGTTCTTAGGTTAGTTAGGTTCAAGTAGCTCTAAGTCTAGGGGACTCATGACCTCAGATGTTAAGTCCCATAGGGCTTAGAGCCATTTTGACTCAGGTTCTGGTGACAGAAAGACTTGAAAACCACATGGGAGCCATGTACTGGAACTCTTCAAAATCCAATTATATTCTTTTGATGTCCATCAGATAGTTCCTTGTCCAAGGAGTGACCTGTATCACATGGTGCACAGCTTCGTTATTATGTGGTCCTTTCTGAAATAGCATTTGACTTCTTGGTTCATCTCAGCGTTCAATTTGTCTGTACATTCTGCTGGAGTAACACATCCATAAGCTCAATCTCAGACAGAACAGACACAACATTGTACGTTATAATAAGCAGACACCTTTGCTGTGGTTGCTCAAATTTAAGATCCTCTGTTAATTTTATGACAGTATTATGAAAAGATAGATTGCTGCACACCATATAGAGGTGATGTTGACTTGCAGACAGGCAAAACAGAAAGACCACTAAACATATTAGCTTTTACACATTTACACCTACATCTACATGGATACTCTGCAAATCACATTTAAGCATCTAGCAGAGGATTCATCGAACCACCTTCACAATTCTCTACTATTCCAAACTCGTATAGCATGTGGAAAATACAAGCACCTGTATCTTTCCGTATGAGCTCTGATTTCCCTTATTTTATCATGGTGATCATTTCTCCCTATGTAGGTCAGCATCAACAAAATATTTTCATATTTAGAGGAGAAAGTTTGTGATTGGAATTTCATAAGAAGATTGCTCCACAATGAAAAATGCCTTTGTTTTAATGATGTTCATCCCAAATCCTGTATCATTTCAGTGAAACTCTCTCCCCTATCTCGTGGTAATACAAAATGTACTGCCCTTCTTTGAACTTTTTTGATGTACTCTGTGAATCTTATCTGGTGAAGATCCCACACTATGCAGCAGTATTCTAAAAGACAATGGACAAGTGTAGTGTAGATAGTCTCCTTAGTAGGCCTGTTACATTTTCTAAGTGTCCTGCCAAGAAAAAACACAGTCTTTTGTTAGCCTTCCCCAAAACATTTTTTATCTGTTCCTTCCAATTTAAGCTGTTCATAATTGTAATTCCTAGGTATTAGTTGACCTTAAGGCCTTTGGATTTGACTGATTTATCGCATAACCTAAGTTTAATGGATTACTTTTAGCACTCATGTGGATGGCCTTACACATTTCGCTATTTAGGGTCAATTGCAATTTTCGCACCATACAGATATCTTTTCCAAATCTTCTGATGACTTTACTAGACAATAAATGACAGCTTCATTTGAAAAAAACCTAAGACAGCTGCTAAGATTGCCTCCCAAATCATTTATATAGATAAGAAACAGCAAATTGGGGAACTACAAAAATCACTTCTGTTTTACTCAATGACTCTCCATCAATTACTATGAACTGTGACCTCTCTGACAGGAAATCATAAATCCAGTCACACTATTAAGATGATATTCCATGAGACATAAAGCCTTTGTCTGAGATAGACAACATACACACCCATATATTCACACAAATACAGCTCACACATGCATGAACACTGCCTCTGGCTGCTGAGGCTACATTCTGTTAATTTTATATTTGCTATGACTTTTTGCTGTGTCTTTTGGTGTCTCAGTCTCTAAAAATGTGGATTTATTTGTTGCTTTGATACTCTTTTATTTTCTTGTTGAGGTCTTTTAAGTTAGTAAACATTTTATTTGTAGCCTTTGCTTCATCATCTCTTATTGACCTCAAGCCTCTATGGATGTAAGTTTCATATTTGTTGAATCAATCTGTTTTCCTTACCCTACAAAAACAATGCTACCATAGCTCATTTTCTCACAGATGGGGAGATCAGTGCAGAGTTGCTTGACCTATTTCTCTATTTCTTCATTCTTTGCCCAGTTTTCCCTCTACCATTCACTGTATTTTTCTAACTTCTCTTTTATTTCTATCAGCCCTCATTTGGCACATGCTCCAAACCAAGAGTTTTCTTTTAAAATCTGTTGCCTTTTGTTCTGTTAAGTCATCACCAATGTATTTCAGCATATTTTCATTGAATTCCTGGATACTGTTGACAGTAGAGTTTGAGTCTTCAACCTCACTAGTTTGTGGGTGCTTGTTTATCTTGTTTCCTGATATTGACTGTCTGTAGAGAATTTCCACACTATTTTTTCCCTTTATACTCCTCCCTGCTTCAGATCTCATGGTTAAAGGATTATTTGATCAAGCATACTGGGAGAAAAAGTCCAAATGTGAATGTAAAAATAAGATTTTCAGTGATTCAACATCCACCAACATCATACAACAGGAAATTCCTTTATGACCTGTCATTAATTTTCTTCTTTTTTGCGACTTAACTGACACTATTTTACATAAATTAACTACAGCTAATTGATGGGCTTACTTATTTGAGAGCAAATAAAAATGCCCTCTCTTACTTGAAAATTATTTGCGATGAATTTTCTTTTAAGTATGTGAAACTTTCACCTTCCTTATCCACAGAAAAATACTATGATTTTCCTCCGTGTCAATAAGTTATCAACAAACAAATTTAGGAAAGATCGACAGGAGATGCAAGGACACAGTAACACCTCAGAAAATTGCATGAAGTTTTTAGTGAACTATCATTGTTTTGTTTCATATAAATACAGACTTTATTCCTTCTTATTTCTATTTCCATTGCTATTACAGCTGATCACTCAGGCAGGTATAGTCAATATTTTTGCAGCTGCAGAAGTTCAATGTTCTCTCTCTCTCTCTCTCTCTCTCTCCTCTCTCTATGTCTCTCTCTTTCCTAGTGCATACTTGCTTGCATGCTGCTTGCTTATAACAGTTACTGGCAATAGCTTGCTTGACAACCAATACAATTTTCTGAGTTGCTACTGATGACTGTCTCCCTACCTGAATGATTAGGGTCACAGCCTTTGGTATAGAAGAACCATTCAGTTTCGAGTACCAACTTAGATTTTTCTGAGCAGGTGAGGAGCTGCTTGAATAAAGACATAGGGGTGCTACCAGGATTCATCTACTGGCAGTAACGGCTGGAGAGATTGGTGACTTGCTGAACATATGTTCCACAATCATAGGTTACTACTTGTAGTGCACCATAGGCAACAATCGGCCTATTGGAACAGACCTAAGGCCTAATCTGTGGTGTTTATGTTTAGGAATTACTAATGGTTTACCAGTGACACATGCCTTTCAAGTGTTCATCCAACTGTGATACAACTTTCAGAAATATGTTTCTGATTTATGTGGGCCAGTGAGCAACTATCAGGCTGTGAATCCTCCTTTGCAGTGAAATTTCTTAAAGCCAAATATATGGGCAGGGAAAAAGGCACATAAGTATTGCCACTGTGAGTACTTGTAGCTTACACAACCATGGACCCAATTCCGATCCACCATCAGAAATGCTGGATGAAACTTTGACAAAGACTGTCACCTGAGTAGTCAAATTTAAACAATATTCATCCAAAAACGTTGAGAAAAACATTATAAAGGCATCACATCAAGAAACACAGTGAAACCCTTTAAGTATTTCACACAGATCTAAATCCCTCTTTCTTGTCAATTCCAAAATATTTTATTGTACTTAACAAGACTTCCACTATTGTCTATTCTTGGTGAGTGTGAAAAATGCCTGATTGCACTGTGATTCAGATTCTGTGTGTCCTCCAATAACTGACTGATAGTTCACATATAGGAAGAAGGTGAAGTGACCACCTCCAGTAAGGACATGCAAAGTAAAATAATGTAATGTCAAACTTTTCTTCATGCTGATGACTACTTTACTTACATGATTCTGGCAAGAAATGCATCTAACTTCATTTACAAACACAGTATTAAAATACAAACAGCAGTTGCTAGAACACAGTATAAATGACTGTTAAACCATTGTATACTTTTCTATTTTATAGATTGTGCTTTATAATTATATCTGCACTGCATATGTACATATACTTTAATTACAGGTGGAATCTGACATCGAAAGTGACACCTCAGTGTTTGATGTCAAATCTCCAACGCGAGACACAAGCCCAAGTGGAGGAGGCAGCAGTGGAAGTGGAAGGAGACGGAGTTGCACCAGCAGCAATAACAACAATAATGGGGGTGGCAGTGGAGGCGGCTCAGGGGGAGAGAGCAGCAGTGGTGCCACAACAGTCTCCTGTCCCACGTCCACTGAGACAATGACTCCTACCCTTAAGGCAGTGCGTTCAAGTAGTGAAAGCCCCAGTGGAGTGGTGGACGCACAAGGTTCAGCTACGTGAGGACTGAGCCAATAAGAGTGTTCAACTCCCTGTTTGAACTGAAGAGCAACAAAGCTTTTTGCAGCATTTTTGTGGCTTGGTCATGAGGACTGCTCTATTCACAAGATGCTGGTCCTGGGAGTGTGTTTACACTCAACTTTCTCCCTCAGACTTCAAGTGAAAAAATTGTGATGAGTATTAAAAAGTGCAATAGTGGCACTAGTTATCAGGAATGCTTTCATAAGAGTAAGGCAAAAAAGTCTTTTATTTTGCATATGATTACTTTCACATCATCAGCTGACTATATATAGGAACACTGCTTCAGCAGAGCACAGAACTAAAAAGACAGCCTTAGTGAAAATGTTGCAGATGACAGCAAGTTTCAGTGGAGATAGTTGAGAGAACTGTCTGTTACACTGAACTTTTACAGGCTTTACAAAACAATGGTGTGTAATATGTAAATTGCACCACTGGATGACATTCCACAAATGAAGCACATTTTATGATGCCTCGTCATAATTCTAATTTGTGAAGAGCTTTGATTTTAATCTGATAGAATAAATAAGCTTGTTCAGGGAACGTTTATTCAGGCCTTGCCTCGCAGTTTTCATTTAGATATGCATGTTGTACTGTTATATGTGTATGTAGTATTTATGAGAAAAGTTGTACAATCAGTTGTTTTCAGAACATTTTTGCTATGCTGGCCAGTGATAACTTGTGCAATAAATTTAATTCTTGTGATTACTGTTATTAAATTAGTTACTGTTATCCAGTTTTCAAAAAAAATTGCAACATTGTATTAAATACTGAGTTGAAAAGTTGTTGGCGCATCCTCCTCCTCCTCACTTTTTTAATCTGTAGGGTTTATGAATGCCTAGCAGAGAGAGAATTATGTAATTATCTGCTTTCTTCCTAATAAGGCATTAATTCCCTAAAATGTGAGGAGTGACAGGCAAATGCATCATCTTAAGTAAAATTGTGAAATGTCCCACCAGGGAAATTATGCCGTCATCTTAAGTGTATATTACTGTTAATTTAGCACCAGTGTTGTGACTCTATTTGAGAACTGAGGAAAGACTGTGTTTAAATTGCTAAGTAATGCTGAAAATGTTAAAACTACTCTCTAAGTTTGTTTCGTCTTTTACACTGATGCTATTTATTTATTAGATTTCTGTGTTATAACTAATTATGAGCACTTCACAAACAGTGAAATATTCTGGTATACCAGACTTATTCCAGGTAGAAAAACGATTTACTGGGATAATTTTTATCATATCTTTTATATGTACTGATGCATATTAGCAGTCATATGCAGCAATGCTGTGATATTACTTTTAGATTGATACAACTGATACGTTACCACGTTTTACACATTTGAACATTCCTAGTAGATAAGTCCTTTCAATTAATTTAATTGTATTTGGGGAAACTCTACCATTTCTGTCTCTGTAAACAAATTTACTCTGCAAGGCTTCTGTATATGATAACAGAATTCCTTTTGCTGTGGTGTTGCACTGCCTTGCCAGAATATGTTGTACATAATATTAGCAATCATTCGCCCTCAGACTTATTTGTCATTTACTTTTTGATGATATTCATAATTGGCTGGCTTGACTATTCCCTCACATATTGCTGATAAGACTGTTTTGCATTATTTTTCAATATCCTAGATGGTAAGCTGATTTCCACTTTCAAAACTATTGTAATGTGTAACTGAAGTAACAACTGCAAATTGTAATAGCAGGACAGAAAGGAAAGGCAAAAATATGAACCACTGAGGGTTGTACTTTTGCAAGTAATAAATACAAGAGATGTTTGTTTCTCAAATGTATATGCATAATGAGAATAAGACTAACTTCTTAGGGTGAGCTAATTTGTTTACAAATGAAGGACAGCAGTTAGAAAATGCCAGAACCATGTTTTCATTACTCTTGTGTGAATCTGCATAGATGTTATACAAGCTGATTATGTTACAAAATCAAATACAAATATTTGTTCCTGTAGCAAGAGTAAAAACATATTTTTAATTCAATTGTGACATTCACATTTACTTTTATTTTGTCACAGTGCTTTAATGATGACTTGTATATGTTATTCCCATTCTTTCTCTTTGAGGTACATGCAGTTTCTAGCATTCCACTTCTGTAGTCATTTTTCATCTTTAACTTCCACATAATCTAATTTAATGAATCAGGAAATGCACAGAAAAACCATGCCATTCCTCATATTAGACTTCAAGGTGTTTCACAATATAATTATTTGATAACAACATAAATTGTTTTAATCTTCTCCATTCATTCTCATCTTGTCATACCTAAGTGAAAAAATTCAGCTATAGAGATTCAAACTTTCCAAAGGAATTAATTATTCAAAAGCTGCCAGTAAAAGATTGGTAAAAAGCAAACATCTGCAAATGAAAAAAAAGATGAAGAAAAGTGAAGGTGGAAATGTGAGGCATCTAACATGCTTCACAACTTTTATTTGTAATGTTGTTCTTCCCACTTCAAGGGTTAACAGCTCTACATTGGCAACTTATCTCTTTTTGTTCATCATGTTGTCACTTGACACCATAATCAACTACAGTGGGGAAACACAAAGTGTCTTTGTTCCAAAACAGTGATGGCAGATGACACACTTTAGCTCTGCTGTCTGCCATGTGCAGTGCTTTTGTCTGCTTCAATTTCGATTTACAGTTGAAGCTTTATCAATTTGTGGGGTATATGCTAAATACTCTGTATGGTGCTTCATATATTTTCTTGCAATTTTGAGTCAGCTTAAGATTTATTGAAGTTGAAGGTCATAAATATTGCTTACATGTGATAGAGTGAACATAATTTTCAGTTACATTGTGAGCGATATTTCTTTTCTCAAATTTGTGTCGAGGTGATTTCAAGTGACACCATTTTCTTCTTTTTTTTTTTTTTCAAAAATTGTTAACGAAATATCAGTTGTTTGCAGTAAGGGTGTTTAGATAAATGATTTTACCAAGGGAAATGCAAATACTTGGCAGAAGAAATATAGTTACACACTACTGGATCCTCACTTGATAACTCCAGTTTTTAACACAACTCTTCATCTGATTCTTGGCACTTTCAAGTGCCATCTACCCATTTCTGTGTAGCTCATACTTTTGATATCTTCATGACCCAAAGACAGATCTTCAATAGTTTTCCTGCATTTTATTTACATGTGGTATTAGTTTCATGGCTTAGTATTTTTCTAGACAGTGAAAATATTTTCATATTTTTGAGCACTCCAATTACTCCTTTTGTACATCTTTCATGTAAGTATACCTTACAAATTATCTTTACACACTATGTTTTGTCTGTTAAAGATATGAAAACTGCAGACACTATGGGCTTCATGTAAGATATTTTGTACCATGTCATCTAAAATTATTGCAAAGAGAAAATGACAAACACTGAATCCTGGTGCAGAGAACATTTAATGGCAAATCTTTATTTTAATTACACATGTGAGTTTCTTGCAAGTAGGAGCAACAATTTCCAGTGGTAGTGTCAAGTAAAGATACTTAAGAGCAGCAGGATAACATACCCATACTTCTACGGAGAAGTGAAAAGAGAAAGATCAGAGCAAAGGTCAAGAAACCAGTGGTGAGAGAACAGGAGCAAAAGGCCTAAGATGTGAAGACGTCTATTGTGACAATAAGAAGAGATGGTAAGCAACAGCATGCCACTCTCACCTGAAAAATGATATCAGTCTTACAGCTATCCACTATTCATTGTATACTTATCTTGATATTTCATAATCACAGCTACAAGCCTTTCACAGAGGAATAGAGATCACTGTCATATGCTTCTATTGGAAAATTTTTCATTTAGGTTGCTCCCTCACCTTCCAACCCCCTTCCCTCCTCCCTCCCCTTCTAACTCCACACTTGCACAGAATGCATCTTGTGCTTTGTCACCACTAAATATAGGCCTGAAAAATATAATTCCCACATTACTTAAGATATTTGGCATTGTTTTAAGCCACAAAAAAAGCAAATAAGTATCCTAGTATGTTGTGAATTGTATCAATATAATCTGTGGATTGCAGGGAAGACATTTCAGCAATTTCATCTGCCTTTTCATGTAACACATGGTCAGCATTCAACATGGTCTTTAATCCCCTTCCAAATCTGTACTATTTATTATGTTTTTTATTTCATTGTTGTATTCTCAGTGATCAGCAGTGATTATCTAATTACTTTTCTTGCCCATTGACATTTTGTATTTGTATTAAAATGCCCCACTTAACTGACAATTCTTTTACAGAGAATTCACAAAAATCCAAACCTAATAAAAATGAAACTGAGATGCCAAGTATTTCACTACACTTTCAGTGACAAAAACCTATGAGGAATTACTTGACTGCAGAAGATTAGTTATGTAGTTAGACAGAGAATAAATATGGTTTCAGACTATTTCGATACAGCACAGTCCTTCACTGTTTTGCCTTGAGATATTACAAAAATACATTATTTGAAATGCTTTCAATTTCCAGCCACTTCATTAATACTGCTTCAAAATGCCTTGACTCATACAAGAAAAATGCTAATAAATAATAACCATGAAACTGTCTGACACATCAAAATAGTGTGTCAGAAGAAAGCTTAGGATGACCATTCAGAAAATGCAGGCCTCTAATTTGATTCCACAGTTAAGCATACATTTACCATCTGTTATAAAATAGACAGTTTAGCATACACTCTAATGTTGTTTAGACTTTTCTAATTCAGGGCTGAAGACTTTCACACACAACTGGAAGCAAAACATTTTTGCATCAACTTTTTCACTGCCCTCACAATTCACATCCAAAAATCTCCATATCTTTTAAATGTTATTTTGAAAATCAGGCTTACAGGTCCACAGTGGCAAATTTGGTAAAACTGTCATATCATTACACTAGTATTATGTGGTAGTAACTTATTCAGCCATTTATTTTTATTTAAGATCAAAAATACTATCAAAGTAACAGTAAAGAGACGTCTAAGGAAAAGTGACTGTTATTTTGCATGCTTCAAATACACCTTCCTTTGAAGCACACACACTTCATTGTATAAAAGAAAAAAATATATCATGTTTTTGCAGCACAGCAAACACATTTCTGAGACAAAAAAGCCATTACTTTTGCCTGCTAATAAAGCAAACATCCATGTTTAAATTTCTGCTAATGTACAATTTTTATACTGTCTAGTATTAAAGTCATTCCTTATATATAAAGATCCTCCATGTGTTTGGGTAGATTTATTTCCCCTTGTTTCGTGACGTCTGAGCTGCAAAAGCTGTTACATTATAGAAATGTTTCTATGCAGTTTTTATGCTTCTCTGTTCATATATTTATGTATGTTTACCGCTTAGGTTACCTTTGTATTTTCCTCAGTTGCCTCCAATAATTTTTCTACTTGAGATTATGTCCAACCACAGCACAACATAAAAAAAACATATCTTTCTTTAACTGTTCATACACTTCACTCCTGTTGTCCTCATGTCAGTATTATCATTGCAGTTATGAAACTGCTTTACCACCTCACTATAGTAAATGACCAATGTCACTAATACGGAATGTTAGGGTGGTAACAAAGGAAAGCCTAAAATGACAGCATTAAGCAACCTGGAATCATATGGGTCTGTATACAGTAGCTGAAAAAAATTAATCTGACAATATAGTAATACATAGTTAGAAACAATGAAAGAGAAATGCAGTATCAATTATATGATGCAGAATTTTCATTTGGGCCAATGTCTCTGTTGGAATGTTCCTTTTGATTACTTATTCTGACCTCATTATATGATTTCCTGGATCTTTAGTCCTCACAAGTATCTTTTACGTATGAAGAGTATAATATTAGTGTTAGGCAGTGCAACAAGCATCAGTGCCATTTAAATGAAAGATATTTAATAAAAATAAATACACTATATCTCTAATTTTAAATTCACTTTTTTAAGCACTACACTGTAAGCAGTCACAGATGTTAAATTATTTTAATTTTCAAAATTCTTGAGAGCTTTCTGTTGTAGCTTCTCATGAAAGGAAAGAAAGTCACTTTAATTGCAAGAATTCAGCAGTACAATTAATATTTCACAGTTACACCAACTGACACTGAAGTTTTAACAAAACAGTTTAGGATGTTTCTATAATTTCAGTGCTACCTTGACCATCCATTTAAGTCTTATATGAATGCATATTAATCATAAAATTATGCTGGCATTGCATCAAATTTTTTAAAGCAAATTATTCATAGGTTTTTCTCTATGCTCCCATGTAATAGCTGCTACTTTCTGTTCTCTTTTGATACAATAATGCACACTTTTGTTCTTAAACGCATACACTACACTTCTAGTGAATATATTAAAATGTTTCTGGCAAAACAAATAAAAAAGTATTGAATAATGCTGCTAATCTATGAATCCCTTCACATGACCTTGAATGTCTACAGTACATGACAATGTGCTACATTGTGCAAACAATGAAGTGTCAACTGTTACAAAAAATATCTTGGACAGTGCAGACAAGAATTATAACTTCTTTTGACAAATGTACATGTATACTTTTCCTACATTTAGTACATAGACAGGTTTTGATATATCAAGGGGTGCAATTCATTGAAAAGTTGTGCAGAATTAGTATATTAAAGCATATTTTAAGAACTGAAACATTATTTTTTAAAATTATCATATTATAAAGCTGGATTGAGACACAAGCCCATCATGCTCAATAAATGGCTATAATAATTAAAGCATGCAGCAAAACTGTTAAAGACGCCTGTGTAAAAATGAAATACATAACAGTCCAACTTTTATTTCAAGCTCGATTAAATTTCATAGAGCTTGCTGCCTTTCTAGTCATTAGTCTATAGTAGTGAATACTGACTGTATTTATACATATTATAGACAGCATAGAACTTGTCCATTGTAAACTTAGATATGAAGTTCACACATTGCATAAACCAAACTAAACAGACTGTTTTGTTAATGTAATATACAAGCTGTAAACATAGTGCAATTTTTTGTACTAGTATTTCTGAAAAAAGCCATCATGAAATAAACATTAATTCATCAGTTTTTGGTCTTGTACCTCTGTTGACAGAAAATAAAATTACAAAACTCTGAAGTACTGTTAAACCTAATCATACCTTTTATTGTGCAACTATTTTAAAGAGAAGAAAAGACCTTCTGATATCATGGATATGTTATTACTACATGAATGTGTTGTTATATTAATACTGAATCTTGCAGTAAAGATAAACTAACAGTGAGCAAGATAATGACATTAAAGTTCTGTTTGTTATCATCTAATAAAAGATGTTATTGAGAAGAAGTGATTTCAACACCGCATAATTCAAATGCGCTTAATATTTGTTTAAGTTGTGCAAGTTACTAACGTACATTTACATCGCATAACATCTCATATACCATAGATACCTCATGGTGTGGGTACCATAAAGTGTACTTACAGATAAAACAACAGAGAATAATCAAACTGTGACTGTGATTTTTATTAGTCCCATAAATTTAATTTTGTATAGTTATGTACTTGTAACATGGGACACATCATTATGTTTATAATCTAGACAATATAGGCAAGATGTATGAAACTGGCGAAATACCCTCAGACTTCAAGAAGAATATAATAATTCCAATCCCAAAGAAAGCAGGTGTTGACAGATGTGAAAATTACCGAACAATCAGTTTAATAAGCCACAGCTGCAAAATACTAGCACAAATTCTTTACAGATGAATGGAAAAACTAGTAGAAGCCGACCTCGGGGAAGATCAGTTTGGATTCCGTGGAAACACTGGAACACGTGAGGCAATACTGACCTTACGACTTATCTTAGAAGAAAGATTAAGGAAAGGCAAACCTATGTTTCTAGCATTTGTAGACTTAGAGAAAGCTTTTGACAATGTTGACTGGAATACTCTCTTTCAAATTCTAAAGGTGGCAGGGGTAAAATACAGGGAGCGAAAGGCTATTTACAATTTGTACAGAAACCAGATGGCAGTTATAAGAGTCGAGGGACATGAAAGGGAAGCAGTGGTTGGGAAGGGAGTAAGACAGGGTTGTAGCCTCTCCCCGATGTTATTCAATCTGTATATTGAGCAAGCAGTAAAGGAAACAAAAGAAAAATTCGGAGTAGGTATTAAAATCCATGGAGAAGAAATAAAAACTTTGAGCTTCGCCGATGACATTGTAATTCTGTCAGAGACAGCAAAGGACTTGGAAGAGCAGTTGAATGGAATGGACAGTGTCTTGAAAGGAGGATATAAGATGAACATCAACAAAAGCAAAACGAGGATAATGGAATGTAGTCGAATTAAATCGGGTGATGCTGAGGGAATTAGATTAGGAAATGAGACACCTAAAGTAGTAAAGTAGTTTTGCTATTTGGGGAGCAAAATAATTAATGATGGTCGAAGTAGAGAGGATATAAAATGTAGACTGGCAATGGCAAGGAAAGCGTTTCTGAAGAAGAGAAATTTGTTAACATCGAGTATAGATTTAAGTGTCAGGAAGTCATTTCTGAAAGTATTTGTATGGAGTGTAGCCATGTATGGAAGTGAAACATGGATGATAAATAGTTTGGACAAGAAGAGAATAGAAGCTTTCGAAATGTGGTGCTACAGAAGAATGCTGAAGATTAGATGGGTAGATCACATAACTAATGAGGAAGTATTGAATAGGATTGGGGAGAAGAGAAGTTTGTGGCACAACTTGACCAGAAGAAGGGATCGGTTGGTAGGACATGTTCTGAGGCATCAAGGGATCACCAATTTAGTATTGGAGGGCAGCGTGGAGGGTAAAAATCGTAGAGGGAGACCAAGAGATGAATACACTAAGCAGATTCAGAAGGATGTAGGTTGCAGTAGGTACTGGGAGATGAAGAGGCTTGCACAGGATAGAGTAGCATGGAGAGCTGCATCAAACCAGTCTCAGGACTGAAGACCACAACAACAACAACATATGCATATAATAAGTGCAACCACAGTGGAGGAGTATCTTTTGAGAGGCCTGAAAAATATGTGGTTCCTGAATAGGGTCATGTTATGATACGAACAAACATGATTTATAGAGCATAGTACTTTACAGAGCAGCACGTAAGATACAGGTTGTGCATAGCCTTGAACACATTGACTGGACCACAGTAATACAGCATAAAGAATAGGCTGAGCACTTGTTTGCGATTGCTTGATTAATGTTGTTTCTTTGGCGGCTGAGCTGAGAGCACCAGGGGGCAACTCAGGTGGCCTCTATAAGCAGGCCGGCGATGGCAAGAGTGGGATCAGAGGCGGGAGGCCCAAACAGTGATCTGCAGGTGTCAAACCCCCTGCTGTGTGAAGTGGACTGTCTGCAACACAGGAACATGCGTTGGCAGCAGTGGGGGCAGGGGAGGTGGTCGGCCCTCAGGAACAAGCCCCACCACTCATTGCCACAGCTGGTTAAAGTGACAGGATGTTCACCTGTCAGGAGTGTGAGTGATGCACAGGCACTGGTCCTGGCGACACTCAATGATGGCATGTATCCGGATTGGCCAGTGGCTGAAATCACGAGACCAAACAGACACACGTGGTTGGAACTGTTGCAGAGCTGGCAATGTCAGTGGACATGGCATGAGATGCAGCAGGTGAAGGAGTGTCCATTGTTGGCATCCATGTACCAGCTCCACCAGGCTCTTGTCCCCCACTGGAGTTAAAAGGGCTGAACTCAGAAAATGGTCTAAAGCAACTTCACAGGACTTGCCAGATACATACTTCTGGATCTGAGTTTTAAATGTCTGAACCATTTGTATTGCCTCACCAATAAACTGGGGGCCATTATTGGTAACCATGGTACTGGAAGTCGCTCAAAAATCTTTGGCAAGTTTGAGACTGTGGGTGGTGTGGGACAATGCGTCACATAGAGAAACTTGAAATAGGTGTCCATTACAATGAGCCAGTACTTATTTAGGTAGGGCAAAGCAAAACTGACACGTAGATGCCCCCATGGGTGCTGCGATGCTGGCCAGGGAGAAAAAATTTGCCCATGGGTCCGCTTGTTGCTGAACACAGTGCATGGAAGTGGCAATAAGCCATGCAATGTCCTCATCTATTCCCAGCCATTACGTATGCCAGTAGGTCAAATCTTTGATGCAAGAGGTCCCACAATGACCAACATGTGGCAGTGCTGGAGGGAGATGTAATTATGCAAGGGATCCAAGGAAAGGCACGGGGGGCTTCTGGCCAACCCTGCTGCACAAAAGTGAGGACTTAACTAAGTACAGGATGCTGTTGTGGCACTAATGACGGAAAAACCATTGACTGCGTTCTAGTTCTCAGTATCTAAATAGAAACAAAGCAATTCATCCTGACTGAACACTAGGTCCTGCCTCATCTAAAGCCAAGATAAGGCAATGGTATTGGCGTATTGCACTGTTCACCGGTAATGAATCTGATAATGATAACGGGAGGGGAAGAGAGCCCACCACTTCAAACAATCCACTGCCTTGTCTGTAATGGCAGCCGAAGGTTTAAAAAGAGCAACCACATGTTTGTGATCTGTGATTAAATGAAACTTAGAGCCATGCGAGAAGATGTGAAATTTCTTGAGGGCCAACACAATTGCTAAAGCCTCCTTCTCAATCCAAGACTACTGCTGCTATGCAGGAGTTAAAATCTTAGAAGCATAAGCAATGGGTTGTTCAAACTCACTGCATATTTGTGCACCAAGACCATGCTGAGAGACATCTATAGCCAACATTAAATACTGACTGGCTGAAAAGTGGCCAGACAGAAGGCAGATAGAAGCTTCGATTTAAGCAAAGTGAATACTCAGTCACAAGCTGGCGACCAGAAAAATGGCACATTTTTATGAAAAAAAAAATGTGCAGTGGCTGAGCAATAGTGGATGTACCTGGTAAAAACTGATGGTAGTATGGAACTTTACCTAGAAATACCTGCAATTCTTTAACTGAGATCAACCACAGCAAAGTTGCAATCATGTCAACATGGTGATACAACAGCTTGACTCCTGTGCAAGAAATCTCAAAACCTAGGTACTCAATTGATGGCTGAAAAAATTAAGATTAGGCAAGACTGCACTTGAGACCCTCAGACTGCAAAACAGAAAACAACAATTGGAGATTGCTAAGGTGGTCTTGTGGAAGAAGCTGAAATAATATTGTCAAGTTAATTGATGCAGCCAAGTACAGAGGCTATCAGCAGTCCTAAAAAATGCTGAAAAATTGCGGACATGCTAATGACACCAAAAGGCAAGCATTGGTATTGGTAAAGGCTGAAAGGCGTATTGACAATGAGAAGGTGCCTAGTGGCATCATTCAAGGGAAGCTGGAAGAAAGCTTCTGATAAATCAACCTTGGAAAAGTGGTTGTCTGACAATTTTGCAAGTAACTTGTCATGGTGGGGCAATGGGACTGTGCATTAATTGTCACACCGAAGTCACCGCAGAGATGAAGCTTACCCATTGGCTTCTTAATGATAACCAATGGTGTAGCCCATTCACTGGATGAAATGGGCCAAATGACATTGAGCAATATCAAATGGTACAATCTGGCCTTGACAGAGTTGCACAATGTGACAGACACCTATTGCACCTAAAAAAGCAAGGGTGGGCAGACTCTTTCATGGTAATGTGGGCCTGAAGACCAATAGCACAACATAGCCCAGGGGTAAACAGTGATGAAAATTCACAGCAGAGGGATTCCAACCTCAATGGGAATGAAGAAACCAAAAGCAATAAACATATCTAACCAGAACATGTCTGTGGTATGGGAATGATCCACAACAAGAAAGGTGAGAGGGTGAATAACAGATTTGTAAGAGGCCGGAGTGGAGAACTGACCTAGGATTGGAATCTGCTGTTAATTGTGATGTGTTGGCAGAAGAGCCAACACTGTGTTGCTAGAGGAGGCCAAAATGCATGCGTTTAATTACACGCTGACTGGCGTGAGGTCTGGAACAGTTAAGGGAATTAATAGTAGCAAATAAAGTACGCAGTTGATATAATACTTAACTTTAATCCACAATTGTAGAACATCTCTCGTTACGGTACATGCTTCACAATATTAATTATCAAATGCTATGGCGCCTTGCTAGGTCGTAGCAAATGACGTAGCTGAAGGCTATGATATCTATCGTCTCGGCAAATGAGAGCGTATTTGTCAGTGATCCATCTCTGGCTAAGTCGGCTGTACAACTGGGGCGAGTGCCAGTAAGTCTCTCTAGACCTGCCGTGTGGTGGCGCTCGGTCTGCAATCACTGACAGTGGCGACACGTGGGTCCGGCGTATACTAATGGACCGCGGCCGATTTAAAGGCTACCACCTAGCAAGTGTGGTGTCTGGCGGTGACACCACAAATTGCAGCTAACCAACTTCCGTGAAACCTGTGTAAGGGGAGGGAAACCCAAGTTCATGCACATTTGTGCATTTACTATACTGCAGCTCCTGTGTCCACTTACTTGCATTTTTAGCGGTTTATTAAAATACACACATCAATAAACAATTTGTTTGGGGAAACAGTCACCGTAGGTGTACATTTTATGTCCATCAGTACTAGTGTGTCTGCAACGTTTGAAGAGGAGTTACACACTGACACAAAGTGGTCTTTCTTTCAACACTTGTTGCAAACTGCCCAATGCTTAGGGCACACAGCATACACATGTTGGACAAAGGTGTATGAGCAAGTCAGAAGGAGGGCACATGGCTGCTGTAGTGACTGGCCTGTTTCTGCTGTAGCCATAGCTGATGCTGCTCCATGCCACGCTGAGTCAAATGATGTATTGCTACAACGGCTTTCCTGTCATCCTGGACACTTGCAGCATATCTAACAGGGGTTGAGCAACTTCTGATACCTCCCCCCATGCAGAAATTTGACTACCTGTGGCCCATGACACTACACAGGACTGTGCTATATTGAGCACATCCGTAAGCACTGGATTCTCTCACTGAAGTGCTTTTTTGCAGACTTCCCTATCTAGGACCACACGAATAACAACATCACACACCATATCATCAGCATAGGATTTGTGATGGGTACTAGTGACAAATTTACAAAATGGTTCAACCAGTGTAATTCTGCAGTCCAGGTTTTGTAAGACTGACAATTGTAAAATTCTACACGTGTCGCAATGACATGCACTCTGTCACAGTAATAGGTTGAGTGAAGCTTGCACGTTTCATCAAATGATAAGCTAGCTGGTTCTTGTAAAGCCACAATTTGGCACAACAACTGATAAATTCACAGCAAAAGGCAGGGAAGAAAGAAAGCCCTACTCAGGTTTACATTGCCAGTGCGAAAAACCTGGAAATGTTGGCATAACCATGTCTTGTAGGAGTCCCAATCTTTAGATATTTCATCATAAAGGGCAATGGTTGTACTGATGGAGGGTAACATGTCACAGACAGACTGGCACCCCATGATTGTGAGTGGTGGTAAGAGTCTGCTGTTGTTCTGCAAAAGCTTGCTGCTGGGCAATGAGGTGTTTGAGAATTTCTGCCACTGAGATGACTAAGCACTGACACTAACACATAGAGGAAACAATCCTCACTCGTCACCAAGTTTGTTATAGCAAGAACAAACATAATTTATGGAACATAGTACTTTACTGAGCAACACATAAGATGCAGGTTGTGTGTAGTGCTGAACTCACTGATTGGACAACTGTAATATAGCATAAAGAATAGGTCAAGCACTCATTTGTGATCATTTAAATAATGCTGTTTCTTTGGTGGCTCACCAGAACGCGACAGGGGGCTGACCCAGGTAGCCTGTTTAAGTGGGCATGTAAACTGTATGGGTGTGTACTCTTTCAAATCGTGTGTGCCGTGAGTGAAGGTGTGTCAATGCAGCAGTTTTGTCAGTAGTTGCAGGGGCAACAATCTGGATGATTCACTGATCTGACCTTGTAACATCAACCAAAATGTCCTTGCTGAGCTAGTACCTACAAACAGCTTAAAGCAATGGGAAACTAGAGCCATATTTTTTTCCGAGGGCATGCTGCAACACTGTATGATTAATTGATGATGGCGTTCTTCTGGGTCAAAAATTCCAGAGATAAAACAGCCCTCCATTCAAATCTCCAGGTGGGGCTACTCAGGAGGATGCCATCATCAGCAAAAGCAAAACTGGTCCTCCACAGATCACAGTGTGGAATGTTAGATCCCTTAATTAGGCAGGTAGTTTAGAAAATTTAAAAAAGGAAATGGAGAAATGGATAGATTGAAGTTGGAAATAGTGGGAATTATTGAAGTTTAGCAGGAGGAGACACAGGACTTCCAGTTAGGTGAATGCAGGGTTATCAATATATGATTGTATAGAGTAATGCAGGGGCAGATTTTATAACGAATAAGAAAGTTGGAAGGTGGGTAAACTAATATGAACAGCATAGTGAATGCATTATTTATATTTATGTTTATATACCAACAAGCTCTGCAACTGATGAAGAGATTGCCGAAATGTATGACGAGATAAAAGAAATTATTTAGATAGTTAAGGAAAATTTAATTGTGATGAGGGACTGGATATCAGTAGTAGGAAAAGGAAGAGAAGGAAAATTGTATGTGAATATGGACTAAGCAAAAGGATTTTTGCACAGAGTGTAATTTAACCATCGCTAATACTTGGTTTACGAATCATGAAAGAGGGTTGTGAATGTGGAAGAGACCTGGAGACACCAGAATGTTCCAGACTGATTATATAACAGTAAGACAGAGATTTTGGAGCCAGATTTTAAAGTGTAAGATATTTCTGACCAATTTATTTTATTTTATGTACTGTAGATCGAAACTAAGAAAATTGCAAAAGTTTAGGAAATTAAGGAGATGCGATTTTGGTAGGCTGAAAGAACAAGAGGTTGTTGAGAGTTTCAGAAGGAGCATCAGGAACAAATGACAAGAAAAGGAGGAAGGAGTATAGCAGAAAATGACTGGGTAACTCTGAGAGTTGAAATAGTGAAGGCAGCAGAGGATCAAATAGGTAAAAAGACAAGGCGTCATGGAAATCTTTGGCTAACTCAGGAGATATTGAACATAATTGAAGAAAGGAGAAAATATAAGAATGAAGCAAATGAAGCAGGAGAAAAAGGAAGACAAACCTTTAAAAAATGAATCTCACAGGAATTGCAAAATTGCAAGCATGAATTGTTAGAGGACAAATGTAAGAATTTAGAAGCACATTTCACTAAGGGAAAGATAGGTAATGCTTACAGAAAATGCAAGAAGCCTTTGAGGTAAAGAGAAACAGCTGTCTGAATATCAAGAGCTCAGACGGAAAACCACCCATAAGCAAAGAAGGGAAACTTGAAAGGTGGAAGCAGTATACAGAGGATCTTGGAGGCAATATCATAGAGAGCAAAGTTGACATAGATAAAAATGAGATGGAAAGCGTGATCTGCAAGCAGAATTTGACAGAGCTCTGAAAGATATAAGCCAAAACAAGGTTCTAAGAGTAGACAATATACTGCCAGAACTGCTGATAGCCATGGGAGAGTGAGAAATGACAGAATTCTTCCATCTGATGTGTGAGATATATGAAACAGGCAAAATACCCTCAAACTTCAAGAAGAATTTAATAATTCCAATCCTAAAGAAAGCAGCTGCTGACAAGTGCGAAAATTATATCACTGTTTGTTTAATAAGTCATGGTTGCAAAATGCTAACATGAATTCCTTACAAAAGAATGGAAAAACTGGTAGAAGCCAACCTCTGTGAAGTTCAATTTGGATTCCAGAAAAACGTGGATAGTATTGATCCTATGACTTATCTTAAAAGAAAGGTTAAGGAAAGGCAAACCTGATGAACACCAACAAAGTAAAACAAGGACGGTGGAATGTAGCTGAATTAAATTAGGCAATGCTAAGGGAATGAGTTTAGGAAATGAGGCCTTTAAAGTAGTAGATGAGTTTTGCTATTTGGGCAGCAAGGTAACTGATAATGACCAAAGTAGAGAGGATACAAAATGTAGACTGCCAATGGCAAGAAGAGCATTTCTGAAGGAGAGACATTTGATAACTTCAAATATAGATTTAAGTGTTAGGATGTCTTTTCTGAAGACATTTACATGGAATAGGGCAATAAACAGTGTGGATGAAAAGAGAACAGAAGTTTTCAAAATGTGGTGCTACAGAATATGTCTGAGTATTAGATGGGTAGATCATGTAACTAATGAGCAAGTACTGAACAGAATTTGGGAGACAAGTACTCTGTGGCACAGCCTGACCAAAAGAAGGGCCTGTTTGACGAGATGCATTCTGAGACTTCAAAGGATCACCAATTTGGTACTGGAGGGAAGTGTGGGGGTCAAAAAATGTAAAGGGAGACCAAGAGATGAATACAGTAAGCAGATTCAGAAGGATGTAGCTTGCAGTAGTTATTCAGGGAAGAAGAGGTTCACACAGGATAGAGTTGCACAGAGAGCTGCATCAAACCTGTCTTTGGACTGAAGACCAAAACAACAACAACAACAACAAGTTACACAGTAAATACTTATAATAGCTTCCACAGTATATACACAATGTTACATAATGCATGATAATTTACATTACATAATGACTTACAGACACCATGCTGAGACTGCAGTTGAAGTTTAGCAATAGGTCAGTTTCGTGTAAATGTTTCTAATAGGGATGACCCACATTTCACCTTAATAATAATTTCAAGTCTTGTATGTGATATTAGGATCAGGTATAAAAGGACGTCTGATAAATGGAAGTCCTTTCTTTCAAGCAGCTGCATACAAGTAGATTTTGTTGTAGGTTTTCATGCATTTCTGAAAATTGATGATCCAAAACATCTTATAAACATTAAATCAGGCACATAAGATGATACTGAAAAGACAGCCCCACAATACTTGCACAATATGAAAAACAGCCTATTCTTAAACTAATCCTTCATGTTTACACTCATTTATTCTGTTGCCTTCATATGTTGCAAGAATGTCATTTTCAGTAAAATATCTCCCAATGCTTTGCTCATTGACCAACGTAAGTGGTGCAATGTAAATCCTTGGCATTGCTGTAAAGGCTCAAGCCATCATTTTCGAGGTTAACAGTAAGACTGCAAAATTTGATGGGTGCTAATCATTTAGGATTCTCCAAAATTCACACTTTTCCTCTCCTTCCAGTTACAATTTTCAGTGGTTCAACCCATACACCACATGAGGTAACCACTCACATTTCTCAGTAGGATGTGTGGCTCGGCATATGTTTGTCTATGAAAAGCATGTTCTTAACAAATACCAAAACTAGCATGGTGTCAGGAGAGAATTCTAATTATACATTTTATTCATGAGGGAGAGAATAAGTTAATATCGTTTTAAGTAACTTACTCTGCAATGCTGACCTGTATCTGGAATTCAAAAAGAGATCTTATCATTTTTCAGTTGCAGGTGCCCATAGAATTTCTATTCCATTAGGTTTTTGGGAACAGGTGGCTGAGGTACGATAAAAATTTTAAAGTCTCTTATACCAACTTGTTATATAATATGTGGCGTCCATTCAGCAAACTATATTTGGATTCAGAGAACTCTATGGCGTTTTCCTTTCTGTCCAATCAGTTGTTTCATTATGTGAAAGAAAACTATATAACCATGTTATTCACAATATGCAGCTTCACATTTTGTAGGACCTCTGATCACAATGCGTTCATTTCAGTTGCAGAGGAAAAATATTCTGTTGGTATTTTTTGTAACTTTGTCAAGGTATTTGACTTTATGTTCTGCTTTACAAGAAAATAGATTATAATTTAACATCGTAGCATTAAAGCTCTCAGTGGGAGAGGTTGGTAAGATTGTGAAATTAATCAGCACCATGTACCAAAAAATCAGTAATGGCATATATCACTAAATCAGTAGCTAAATGGTAAACAGACACTGAAATAAACATCAGGTCCAAATTCCTTGATTTCAATATGTATAACAACTAATGAGGTATCTTGGCAATGAAATGCACAATAAATTAAGTTCATCTCATATATTCTGATAAACAGGCAACAATAGTAAAACATTTTTCAGATTTTCTCTTTGTTTGGTCATGGTAAAGGCAAGGAAATGCAAAAAAATATTTATTCTAGTGAAATGAATCATGAGATAATTCAGGGTTGCCACAAGTTTCCCCAAGTGACATTCTCTGATATTTCCCTGAATTACAAACAAATTTTAACATTTTTACCTGACAAATTTTGATATCTCAAGGGTAAGTAAAGACATAAGTTAACAAAAGAATGTAAGGACTTCTGTATTTCTCCACCATGTGAGCGAAACTCTTATGTATTAACACCAGCATCTTTTGTAATGAACTGTTTTACATGGAAGCCAAATGATAAATGTGTTTTATTAATCCCACTGTCATTATTTTATTTCAATAAAACAAAACACATTTGGCACCAAAATACACATTTTAATAGATGACAGAGGGATAGAAAAACATTTAAAATAACTCAAAAGAGGAAAGGACACTGGACCTGATGGGATACCAGTTCGATTTTACACAGAATACGCGAAGGAACTTGCCCCCCTTCTTGCAGCGGTGTACCGTAAGTCTCTAGAAGAGCGTAGCATTCCAAAGGATTGGAAAAGGGCACAGGTGATCCCCGTTTATAAGAAGGGACGTCGAACAGATGTGCAGAACTATAGACCTCTATCTCTAACGTCGATCAGTTGTAGAATTTTGGAACACGTATTATGTTAGAGTGTAATGACTTTTCTGGAGACTAGAAATCTACTCTGTAGGAATCAGCATGGGTTTTGAAAAAGACGATTGTGTGAAACCCAGCTCGCGCTATTCGTCCACAAGACTCAGAGGGCCATCGACACGGGTTCCCAGGTTGATGTCGTGTTTCTTGACTTCCGCAAGGCGTTCTATACCGTTCCCCACAGTCGTTTGATGAACAAAACATCCTGCCTCGGGCATGGATGTGTGTGATGTCCTTAGGTTAGTTAGGTTTAATTAGTTCTAACTTCTAGGCGACTGATGACCTCAGAAGTTAAGTCGCATAGTGCTCAGAGCCATTTGAACCATTTTTTTTTTTTTTTTGTACTGAAATGCAGGAGGATCTGCAACGAATTGATGCATGGTGCAGGGAATGGCAATTGAATCTTAATGTAGACAAGAGTAATGCAATACAGCAGGTCAACAACTGGAAGCAGTTAATTCCATAAATTATCTGGGAGTAGGCATTAGGAGTGATTTAAAATGGAATGATCATATAAAGTTGATTGTTGGTAAAACAGATGCCAAACTGAGATCCATTGGAAGAATTCTAAGGAAATGCAATCTGAAAACAAAGGAAGTAGGTTACAGTACACTTGTTCACCCACTGCTTGAATATTGCTCACTAGTGTGGGATCCGTACCAGATATGGTTGATAGAAGAGATAGAGAAGATCCAACGGAGAGCAGCATGCTTCGTTACAGGATCATTTAGTAATTGCGAAAGCATTACGGAGATGGTTGATAAACTTCAGTGAAAGACTCTGCAGGAGAGACGCTCAGTAGCTCGGTACAGGCTTTTGTTGAAGTTTTGAGAACAGACCTCCATCAAGGAGTCAAGCAGTATATTGCTCCCTCCTACGTATATCTTGTGAGGAGACCATGATGATAAAATCAGAGAGATTAGAGCCCACATAGAGGCATACCGACAATCTTTCTTTCCACGAACAATACGAGACTGGAATAGAAGGGAGAACCGATAGAGGTACTCAAAGTACCCTCCAGCAGACACCGTCAGGTGGCTTGCGGAATATGGATGTAGATGTAGAGTAGATTTCCTTGGTGTTGCAAGTCAGGATTAAAATACATTTGCACTGATTTCAGAAATAATCACAGAAAAAACAGGCCTCTTTAAAGAAGTGTATAACGCAGGGAAGAGATGTGTAAACCAACACTATAGGTGACTGCCAACAAAATGTTGGTTCTACTATGTTTGTTATTGTCTGTTGTTATGCAGGTATTGTATGATTTTTCTTTTGAGAAATGTATGAGTGTTTAGTGTACAAACTGCCAGTGATGTCTGAAGTACCAAAATGTACTGCAATGAATAAAATGTCTATAAAACACCACATTGTACAATGTACTTGCAGTGAGACAGTCACAATTCCTGAAATCTATCGCATGTGGCCTTGAGTCTGCCGAGTAGCACCTTGGTCCTAGATCCATGGGTAAACCACAAAAATCCACTGCATTATGCCATACAAAACAGACCTGGTCTGCAGGCAGATTGGTGAGACTAGATCCGATGGGCATGTGCTATGCACTGCACATTAGTGAAAAACAATGGGCTTCAGATCACCAGGCCCAATCCATAAGAGATACCCCCAGAAATGGCCTGCAGTCTGCCACTGGAATCCACTCATGTGGCCAGCTATTTGCGTGTCACAGACAGCATGTTGATGAAATGAGATTGCAGTGATCAATCCTTGCAACAGATAACTTGTGCAAATGCTCTGACAATCAGTAATAATGAGGAACCGTAGCAACTCACCCTAAAGATGACTGCTGAGCTGCAGGCAGATGGGTAGAATCACACTCTCACAACTAAATTTTCAGCCATAGCCTTTTGCAAGAAAATGAGCACACACACACATTCACACAATCATTGAGACACAACTCATGCACACATAACTGCCTTCTCTGGCGGCTGCATCAACAGTCTCTGAGACTCAGATTTAAAAAAAAAAAAAAAAAAAAAAAAAAAAAAAAAAAAAAAAAAAAAAAAAAAAAAAAAAAAAAAAAAAAAAAGAACTTGTTGGAAACCCTGTAATTATGCAATTTTGATAAGCAAGCGTAAGACAGGGATCATGTCATTATGAATCTTTCATTGTGTACATTTACACAACATGTTACTGGATTTGTTTATGTATGATAAAAAATATTTTTTTTTTCAGACTGAGAGAAGAAATAGAAAACATTATGTACATACATCATAAAGAATCTAATACTGGCCACATTATTTTTAAGTAGCTGTCATTCCATGTAATGGGGGTGGGGTGGGGGGTGGGGAGCAAAGAGGAGGGGGGGGGGGGGAATATCCTAAGTAACTCTGGGATCAGACCTAGAGACAGGCTGAAAGGCCAATATGTCATCCTCCACCCAATGGCACCATTGGATGCCTCAGTTTAGTCATCAGACCAATGCAAAGTTATTATAGAGTCAGTGACACTGAGAAAAACTGAAATTGTTAAAATTGAACAGTTCCAAAGTGTGATGGAATACCCATCAGATTCTACACTGAATTTGTAGCAGTGTTAGCCCCAAATATACTTGATGGCCATCTGCTGTAGAATCTTGGAACTGGAAGCATAAGGAGATATCTCATAGGTGACCTTCTTTATGCCAATCAGCAAGGATTCTGAAAACATTGGTCATGCAAGATCCAACTCTTGCTTTTCTCACAACATCCTGGAAGCCACGGATCAGGGCAGACAGATGGACACAGCTCTTTTTGACTTCCATAACGGATTTGACTTAGTAACACTTCTTTTTCTTTCGTTCTTTCTTTTTCTTTTGCCTCTGTCCCACATCGGTGCAGAACTGGTATGGTTAATAACAGATTTGGCATGGTTAGTTTAAATAGAGGCAGGATACTCTTCCCGTTGCCACCCTGTTACTTTCTGGGATGGAATATCTGTACCACAGCTGTATACATGTAGTGTTCTTCATGTGAGAGTGAGCAGAAGTTTTCTAAATGTTTGTAAGTCATATAATTGAGGCAGGACTTGGGCAACAGCTCAGTATTCACCTAATGAGATTTGGGAAACTGCCTGAAAATCACATCACTGCTAGCTGGTTCACCAACTATCATCTTCAATCTGCCAGGTGAATTGGACCTGAGGCCAGTGTAATTCCCCATCCCAGAAGTGGTGTTTTAACATGAATGGCTGTCTGGGTGGGTATTTGGCTCAGTGCCACATCTATCATAGTTATTGAAAGTACTGTCATATGGAGAATTACGTTGGATTTGTGAGTGGAGTGAGAATTTCCTGGTGGGGAGGGCTCGCGGTTTATCTTGGATGGAGTCACTGATAGATGTGGAAGTAACTTCAAGTGTGCCACAGGGAATAGTGTTGAGATCATTGCTGCTTATGTTGCCTATCAAGGATCATACATAAAATATTAACAGCAACCTGAGACTTTTTGCAGGTGATGCAGTTATCTGTAATTAAGTACCGTCTAAAAAGGACTGCACAAATATTCAGTCAGATCTTGGTAAGGTTTCAAAGTAAAGCAAAGATAGGCAACAAGCTTCAAATATTCACAAACATAAAAGTGAATAATTCACAAAATGAAAAAAAAGTATGAGTCACAAGTGGGATCAGTCAACTCATTTTAAGGACTTGAGTATAACAAATTTGCAGGAGTGTCAAATGAACAACTGCACAAGCTCAGTCATAGGTGGATTTGTGGAAGAATTTGGTCCATTTGAAGGATATGGGGAAAGCGCATTCAGTATACAAAACATTTGTGCAACTTATCCTACAATAATGCTCAAGTGTGGGGGATTAACAGGGGATAATGAATGAATGCAGATAAAGGCAGCATGAATGGTCACAGGTTTGCTTGACCTTTTCATGAGTGTCATGGAGATGCTGAACTGGCAGATGGTTGAAGATAGACACCACCCAATTTGTGAAAGGCTACTTACCAAGCTTCAAGAACCAGCTTTATGTGAGGCATCTAAAGCACAGAGGCATTTATGCAACCGGTCTTCCCACATAATACATACAAATGGAATGACGAAACCCTTAATAACTCATACAGTGAGAAGTACCTCCTGCTATGCATTTCACAGTGGTTTGCAGAATGAAGTGTAGATTTAGACTGAGATCATGGGGTCAACACACAGTTCTCCCATGCATTGTCAGCTTTCCTGATCTCAATCTGTTACATCTCATTCAAGTATCAACTTGACTGACGTCACAAGGCTGGGTGCACTCCGTTTCAGTCCTTCAGCCAAGGGAGATTGGGAATTGAACCTGTGTCTATAGAGGCTGACATTTAACTGACATAAACTGAAAACTCAGTTAAAGAATTTTATTAGGAGGTATTCTCCTCTGGAAGCTATGCAAATTTCTGTAAGCTATAATCACAGGCATTTGTTAACATCTTTTGGGTGAATGCTCATTTTGTGTTAGATTATCACAGACCAATAAAACATTTACTTTACTCATGAAAAGCATGAAATAACACAGAAGCCAGCCGCAGTGGCTGAGCGGTTCTAGGTGTTCCAGTCCGGAACCGCGCGACTGCTACGGTCGCAGGTTCAAATCCTGCCTAGGGCATGGCTGTGTGTCATGTCCTTAGGTTAGTTAGGTTTAAGTAGTTGTAAGTTCTAGGGGACTGATGACCTCAGATGTTAAGTCCCATAGTGCTCAGAGCCATTTGACCCATTCAAACCATAACACATACCCTCAATCACAAGTAAAATGTCTGTTTTTCAACAATAGAACTAAGCAATATTTTCTGTAATGTTCAGTCTTTGTTTCCAAAAGAATACATAATAACATACAATATTTTCACAGTTTTAAATAAGTCTCCACACTTCTATTCAATCTGCTGTTGTTGGAGAGATTGCACTTGACAGCCATTAGCAGCCTTCCAAAAATTATTGCTCGGACAAAGAACAGAAAACAGTGAAATAAACTAGGAGACTAGTGTATTAAGAAACCCATCTGCACAGCCAAGCACTTTAAAGTGTTGTGTTTCACACTAACAAAAGATTGACATGTACTTATACCTCTTAAGGTATGCATTTTACATTCCTGTTTACTGCACATTTTTGTCTTATTTTGGTCTCTAAATATGGCATACTCTTTTTCAACACCTTCTGTATGTAAATGAGGAAAAAAGCCCCTGCTCAATTTCCTACATGACTCAGCTGCCGTTTTTATATAAGGTATCAAACAAAGCATTTTTGTAGCTTATGCAGAACACTATCAGCTCTGCCTATATACTGACAACAAATAATAGAGTTGTACAGAATTTACATCCTCGAGTACACATGTTCCGAAAAATACTAGGAGTGACTAATAGTGCAGTTGGGAATTCCAGTTTCATGTCTGGTGTTTTCCAGCACTGTGTTATTATGGACTTTTGAAATAGAGTATTGCACTCCATTCCGAACCCTAGAGAGGGATGCAAAGTCTACATGAAAACAATTTTTACTTTTAGTATCATGTTTGTGAAGTGCAGAAATAATTGTGAATTCACTTTTGTTACTAAAACAAACACCATTAGTGAGTATATGTATAGACATAGTGTCATGTAAGTGCACTAATTCCTTGATCTCTGAAGGGATTTTTAGTGGAAGTTCATTTATAAACTGTACGCAATATTCTTGTAGCACACTTTTGTAGAATAATCACTTTTACATTTTAGTTGCATTGAATCTGAAGACTATACCACAAGACAGTATTGGGTGAAAGTATGCAAAGTATGCTAGCAATCCTGTCATAAATGAACACAATGAGAGATATTCCTAAGTGCAAAGGAGGCAGAACTGAGCTTTTTGGTTAACTAATCAATGTTCTGGTGCCACCTCAATTTATTATCCATAACGATATCCAGGAATTTCACACATGGAGCCTTATCCAGTGGATTCAATTTATCTTTAATTCTAGCAAACCTATCTGTCAGATATTATTTTAGATAAAATAGTGACATATGAGTTTTTGTGTGATTAAGGATTAAGCTGTTGGCTGTGAACCAGATGTAAGCTTATTGCATTTTCTGCTGCATGTGTCTGATATGGATGTGTTTCAGCTCTTTGTTAGTACTTGTGTCATTAGCAAACGTTACTGTTTTTGAACAGTCTTCCAATTCCCTGTGTAAATCATTTACATAGAACAATGAAAACAGAATGTTGCAGTGCACTATATTTAATGTTTATGCCCTCTTAATTTAATCTTACTCCAGTTGTGCCACTTGCTGATGTGATCCTTGTGTTTTCTGTTCTTAAGATAATACTAAATCAACACAAGGGAATGGCCTTTAATTTCCATATTGAATTTTATTATCTACGTAATTGAAGACCTTCCCACGATCATGTAAAAGTCCGCATGGTAATTTTTATTGTTCAGTTCTCATAGACTTGAGTTCATGAGACCCTATATTGGCTTCTCAGTCAAGAATCCTTTTCAGAAGCCAAAATGAGCAGATGTTAAAGAGTTTATTCTCAGAAATGTGGTTCAGTATTCTATTGTAAACTACCATCTCAAAAATTTTTGTACACTTGCAAAGGAGGCAGATGGGTCTTCAATTAAGAGGTTACTTACTTGTATCCACTTTTATGAGTGGATATTCATACTGAATACTTCAGACTTTCAGAAATACAACAGGGCTCAATGACAGATTACAAATGCAACTCAACGGTGACATGACCAAATCATCACAAGAATTTCATACTTTGGCTGAGTTATTATATCCACAACAATGGATATAATGCCTATGGAGTATTGCCTCAGTTGTGCAACTGGATTCGTGATGTCCTGTCAGAAGGTCACAGTTCGTAGTGATAGACGGAAAGTCATTGAGTAAAACAGAAGTAATATCCGGCGTTCCCCAAAGAAGTATTATAGGCCCTCTATTGTTCCTGATCTACATTAACGACATAGGAGACAATCTGAGTAGCCATCTTAGATTGTTTGCAGATGATGCTGCCATTTACCGTCTTGTAAAGTCATCAGATGATCAAAACAACTTGCAAAATGATTTAGGTAAGATATCTGTATGGTGCAAGAAGTGGCAATTGACCCTGAATATAGAAAAGTGCGAATTTATTCACATGAGTACTAAAAGAAATCAGCTAAATTTCGATTACACGATAAGTCACACAAATCTGAGGGCTGTAAATTCAACTAAATACTTAGGGATTACAATTACAAATAACCTAAATTGAAACGATCACATAGATAATATTGTGGGTAGAGCAAACCACAGACTGTGATTCATTGGCAGAACACATAGAAGGTGCAACAGTTCAACCAAAGAGACTGCTTACACTACACTTGTCCGCCCTATTCTGGAGTACTGCTGTGGGGTGGGGGTCCGCATCAGGTGGGACTGACAGATGACATCGAAAAAGTACAAAGAAGGGCAGCTCATTCTGTATTATCATGAAATAGGGGAGATAGTGTCACAGACATGATATGTGAATTGGAGTAGCAATCATTAAAACAAAGGCGTTTCTCATTGTGATGGGATCTTCTCATGAAATTTCAATCACTAGTTTTCTCCTCAGATTGCGAAAACATTCTGTTGGCACTGACCTACATAGGGAGAAATGATCATAATGATAAAATAAGAGAAATCAGGGCTCACACGGAAAAATTTAAGTGCTCATTTTTCCCGTGTGTCGTTCAAGAGTGGAATGGTAGAGAGACAGCATGAAGATGGTTCATTGAACCCTCTGCCAGACACTTTATTGTGAATAGCAGAGTAATCACATAGATGTAGATGTAGTTCCAGCTTTTTAGTTATGGTACCTAATGGTCTTGTGGTGTCTCTAATAGACACCTTGGCAGAACTGATGACTGGTTGTGGAGTATGTAATACTCGGCCAAGTAAATCTATCAGATCAGCCTTTGATAGGTTTTTTTAGCTGATTTTACAAGTAATTCACTGACTTCATTAATCAATTAAACAATGATTTTAATTACTAATCAATTAACCAATGATTTGAATTACATATCATCTGTCTCACTGCTGCTCTCATCTGGTAATTTAATACCAACTGCCTTACTGAGTTTATTCATTTCATACATGGTAGGGCTCCAGATTTTCCTGGCCTTGTACCCAACCTTTTTCCCAACTTAAATTGAAATTTTCCATGACCCATGAATAACACAGATTGAATTTATAATGTTGTAACTATTTATTATGAAATAATTAAAGCCATCATTCACTGTGAATTCTTGGTAAATTTTTTTCTCCTGTTTCATTAATTCTTCCTGAATAGTGAACTGAGTCAGCATTTACAATTTTGTGAATTTTAATTTTTCCTTTCTTATTTAAACCTGACTGTTGGCGTTACTTTATTGGTGCAATTTGACCACCATTGTCAGCTAAAACATTTATTTTGGAGCTCAAATCTACTTCATACATGAAAGCTGCTGTTGTACTACATCTATCTAGTCTCACATCTCAATCTGAAAGCCATGGGTTAAGACAAACAAGTGAATGAGGTATTTCTCAACTTCTGAAAAGCAGTTGACTTGGTTCTACACTAACAGTTATTAACAAAGTATGCTTATATCTTTCTGTTGTTTCCTTACCAGTACCTTCCCACTGGTCCATGGACTGCTTTCTTCTCGAGGCACACGATATCATACAATCGAACGCTTCTGGGTGATTTAGGCTTTTTGATTAAGGTCTGCATTTATAGTGTTCAGCCACCATAATTTAGGCCTCCTTGCTGTCTTTGGCTTTCAACAATGACATGATGGGCTGAGCTGATAACTGAGCTGGATAGTGTCCATACAATATTTCCATACCAATGTATGGAACGAAGGACTTCTACACAAACTGATAAAAGTAATCCCCTGCCGTATGACACTGAGACTTATCAACAACATGCTTTCGGATAAATACTTCCAGGTGATACAGGGTAATGACATACGCAAACAGAGGAAACTGAACAATGGACTGCCTGAAGGATCAGCAACAATGCTCTTTAATCTTTACATTTTTGACCTGCCTGAAACCATCTCAAGGAAGTTCAGCTATGCTGATGATATGGCCCTAGCTATCCAAAGCAAGCAGTTTGAAGACACTGAAAACATCCTCACAACTGACCTAAACAAAATGCATGAGTATTTCACCAAATGGAGGCTAATACCAAATCCCACCAAGACTGTAGTCAGCTGTTTTCATTTGAACAACAGAATGGCGGGATATGAGCTGAAGGTTCATATGAATAACAGTGAACTGTGATATTAGCCATATCCAAAGTACCTGGGGGGGGGGGGGGGTCACTCTAGATAGGACATTATCCTTCAAAAGACACATGGAAAATGTATCCAATAAAATAAGCTCACGGAACAGCCTCATTCAGAGGCTCTGCAGCACTAACTGGGGAGCAGCAGCAGACACACTACGAACCTCTGCACTTGCGTTAGTGTACTCTGCAGCTGAGTACTGTGCACCAGTGTGGTTAACCAGCAAGCATGTAAACAAGGTGGACACCCAGCTCAATGCTGCTATGAGAACCATAACTGCATGCATAAAGGCTACCCCACTACATTGGCTTCCAACACTTAGTCATATAGCTCCACCCTCCCTGCAAAGACAGGAAGCTCTGATGAAGGAAGACATAAAAATAATGAATAACCCCCTACTTCCTATCCATGAAGATGTCCCAACTTTGGAAAGAACACTACTTCACTCCAGAAATCTCCCTTTAAGACTGGCCCAACAACTGTCAGCTGCCAACTTCAGCATGGATACTAAATGGCACGAGAGCTGGACTGATAGTGCCTCCCTTGACAACCATGAACTTATCTGTCCATTAGAGAAATCTAAGGGCTTTGAACTTCCATGACAGCTATGGAAAAGCCTAAACAGAATCCTAACAGGACATGACTATGTGCACACAATCTACACAAGTAGGGAAAGCTTCCCAGCCCTAGCTGTGACTGTGGGGCACCTAATCAAACAATACGGCACACCACCCAGGACTGTGAAATGAGAGCCTACCAGGGTAGTCGGGCTGAATTCTTCAACGCCACACTGCCCTGCCTCAAATTGATCGCCAATTTGGACATCAGAATTTGAAGACTTATGTAACGCAAAATATCTGCTGTGATGTTACTTTTTATTGTGTTTATGCATTATATTTTATCTGAATATGTATCCTTCACTTATGTATTTTATAGTGTAATTTATCACATAATTTCATAATGTAATAAGTGTAAACCATGTATGTAGTGCCATACGCTAAATAAAATAAATCCATTCTTGCACATTCTCAATGACTGGAGCCACTTCATTTAGTTGTTGAATCGTGTTGTCGACATGGTCAAAGAGAGAAATTCATAATGATCATCTCAGTATTTTCATTTATATAACTTGCAGTGATTACTCACCAAATCTAGGTGTGATGCAATACTCAGCATCATATAAAGCAACTGGCCTCACCACTGTGTGGTATGTCTTTGATTTCAGTTGGATACGCATCTTCTTAACACACCCCCAAACACCAGTGATATCTCTGAATTGCATCCAAACTACTCTGACTCTTGCTCCCACATCCTCATTCATTTAGCTGTTAACCTGTAGTTGAGAACTTAGGTACTGAAATGTGTCCTATTTGGTGACGGTGGTTCCATTAATTTGTACAGTTCCAGGACATGGAGCTGTTTTGCGTTACTCAGTCTTGTGGATGTTTAAATGGAAGCCAAATGTTTGCAGAAAATCTTACCATGTTTGGACTTAAGTTTCAAGATATTTATTGGTATCTGCTACAAAGCATCACATCCACAAATATGATATATTTACACCGATTGTTTGCAACAGATATGGCAACTTTCCTCCTGTAAAACCAGTCTTGCCCGGATGAAGACCACTGTAATACAGCCCAAATGTCGGTTTAATAAATATATCAATGAAAATAATCAATTTTTGAGAATTTAACATAATCGAATAATATATGTACTCATCAAACAATGGCAGGAAAAGACACATACAAAAGTTAGGAAATATGCCAGCTTTCAGAGCCAGTTGCTGCTTCTTCTGCCAGAAGGGCTGAGGGGGGAAGGAAGAGGGATGAAAGAAAGGGAATGGCAAGGTGCCCTTATACAACCTTTCATTTGGAGGTTGGTAACTAGAAATTTATGTTGAAGGGCTAAGCCTTCAGATGGTATGACCTCAGTGTCTATGACAACTGTAAAATCGTATCTGCAAAGAAATGTGTAGTCAATCTCAATATTGTCATCCCCCTTTTGCTGAGTGGTCAGCTTGTCTAACTGCCATGCAGTGGGCACGGGTTTGATTCCCAGATGTGTCGGAGATCTCTCCATTCACGTACTGGGTGTTGTTTGTCATCATAATTTTATCATTAACAACACGCAAGGCACAAAATGTGGCATCAACTGCAAACACATATATCTCAGTGGCTGAACTTCCCTGCATGGGGTCTCCTGGCCAACAGTGCCTTATAATCATTTCATTTCATTTCAATCTTGGTATTGCACCTGCCACTAGTGTAGGTGATGAGGTAAGATGAGCATTTCTTAAATAACACATTGATGATAGCTCGGTTATTTGCTTCAGCAAATTCTAGCATTCAGTACCCATCTTCATCGCTGATACCATATCCAAACTTTTCATGGCACTCATACTCCTTGCTGTTACTGGCAATATACCCACTAAAATCTCCACAGATTATAAATTGCTCTGGGCATGAAGTGTATAGTGACATGTACTTTGATGACAAAAGTGTAATTGTCCACTGTTTACTGTGTAATAAACTAACCACAGTTTACGAAAATACCTAGGGATGGAAAGAGAAAGTGTCATTTTTTTTGGATGACTACACAAAAGAGTGGTCTTTTGTCAAGAAAATACGTACAGATATGAAGCGTTGTGTGACATCTGTAGCTGTTTCATCTCAGTAACTCATGGAGGTAAGGCAGATGTGAGGCATCACATTTCTACGAAATCATACATACAGATTCGCAGTAGCGTCGACAGCAAAGCCTATTTCTACATTCATGACTAAAGAAGACGCCTAGGAAGAACTGCTCATTGCTGCTGCAGAACTAATAACAGCTTATGAAGTTGTCAAGCACCATTCAGTACTTTAGTACTCTTGACAGTACCGCAAAACTGAATGCCTCAGTGTATCCTTACTCCACAGCAGTGGCGGATACATGTCTATGCGCCAGACAGAACCGTAGAAAATGATGATGATGTGGATGCGCGTGCTACATAGGAAATTACAACTACTCGATAACTAGATTCAGTCGAGATGACTGACGGAAGAAACGAACGAATAGCGTGCACCTGACTGAACATATGCCTGCGAGAGTGGAAGCTGTCATCAAGGCTAAGGGTGCGCCAACATTAAATTGAATTCCATCATTACCGGTGGAGGGCGCCACGAACTTGTAAGTCATTATCAGCCATGTGTCCGTATACTTTGGATCACATAGTGTATGTATTTGTAGTAAACAAAGTGTGACTTGGAATAATGGAAGTCTACACACTCCGTGCAAGAAAGGTGGATTTACTTTCTTAAGGAAACCGAAAATCCTGAATGCAAATGTCAACTGCACACAACGGCACTGTGGAAAGAGTATTTTTGCTGCCGTCGTCCCAGTGAACTGATGTGAGAAATCGACAGCTGCCAGGAACTATGGAATGAGTGTTACAGTGCCAGTTGGACTACAAGCTGATTTGCATGGAGTAAAAGGGGAAAAAGACTTGAAAAAGGTGAAATATCCCCTGCTGCAACAAGATCCATGTAATTGTGTTCTAAACAAGAAGTAATTAAAGTAAACAATTTTTTTACTTCGTTTCTACAATCAGCAAGCTTATCAGAGTGTCCCGATGAGGTCCCAGCCAGACATGGCAACCAAGTTCAAAAATGTTCAAATGTGTGTGAAATCTTATGGGACTTAACTGCTAAGGTCATCAGTCCCTAAGCTTACACACTACTTAATCTAAATTATCCTAAGGCCAAACACACACACCCATGCCCGAAGGAGGACTCGAACCTCCGCCGGGACCAGCCGCACAATCCATGACTGCAGCGCCCCATACCACGCGGTTAACCCCGCGCGGCAACCAAGTCCCGCCCCATCTCTCAGCTGATGAAACGAGCTGTGCCAAACATAGGAGTGTGCAACAGCACTGCTTGTAGAATTTCCAATGATAATCCTGGGAATTCAGCAGGAACTCGAGGGAAAAAGAGGTAAATATCAGTTCAGTTCAAATTACTGTTCGACAGTACTCTGAAACTGTCTTTCACTTTTGCCTGAATTTGTTTAAAATGTTAATTAAGTTTGTGTGTGCAAAGGCTGAGGGAATACCGGTACTGATACTGTTTCCATAACAAATACTGGTCTCCAGGGAAGGGATCGACTTTTTCGAAAAAATTTGGACATTTATGGTAAGATCTTATGGGACCAAACTGCTGAGGTCATCAGTCCCTAAGCTTAACCATTACTTAACCTAACTTAAACTAACTGACGCTAAGGACAACACACACACCCATGCCCGCGGGAGGACTCGACCCTCCGACAGGGGCAGTGTCGCGAACCGTGACAAGACGCCCAAGATCGCGCGGCTGCACAGCGCGGAGATTTTTTTGAACTTCGGTATGTATACAGTTGTGAAGGTTATGTTCCCAGTTACTGTATAGCATCTTATGATCATTACGCCAATGAACCTTCGTTTGCGAATAACGAAAAAAGGCCTGTAATCCACTGGTGGACTGTGGCTGGAGTAACAAGTGTAAATTCGAAGATCTCACATAGGCTAATTTACGAGTCCTGCTGCAAGAAATTTCTTTCATAGACCATCATCGTTATTTTTATTCAGTTAATTGTATCTGCGTGGCATGACACGTGGCCATATATGTTCTAGCAAAAGGTTGATCCCAGTCTAGGGGAACATGCTTGTGGCATCTGTACAGTCTGAATAAAATGTAGTCTTACTTTCTGATGTATTTTTTTAAATTTCCCTGTCATTTAGGCCAAAGTTGACCAGGAAAACCCAGAGGGATGATTTTGACAGGGGTGTTGTGAGAAAGACAATAGAAGATTTTTACTTGGTGCAAAAAATTGTTCACCGTCTGTGGAGACTTCTGCCAGTACTCGAGGAAAAGAATGGCTGGACTTGGGACATTACATCTCTAAGGAACATTTTGTTATCGATGGGATTTATATGGAAAAAGGTGGTAAATAAAAGCACTTCAATGTTAGGGTGTGGAGACATTATAGATCGGTAGTCATGTTTCACTTTGTAAATGAAACATATTTGGGAAGCAGCGAGTAAAACATTTTTCTGCACGAAACATGGATTGACAGCAACCTGACAAATGAAAAATGTTGGCAAAAGGATGATGTTACCGGTCTCATGGAATGGGGAACCTCCTTTAAAATACTTATTGTTTTATGTGTTGAATCTTAGCAGGGATTCGCCAAGGAAGGCGAACTAAAATTTTTGGCAAAGTCATCCAGAGGGGACTTATGGACAGATGACCTCACAAAACTTTGAAATATAGTTCATGAATGTGGTTCTACCTGATCTGTCCCCGAACTCAGTAACTGCGATGGACAGCACTCCGTATCACAAAAGGCAGATGCACAAACCACCCACACGGTATGACACAAAAGCGAGGGTGTTAGAATGACGGCAGAAGAGGAATGTGAAGTGTAATGTCTACACGAGAAAGCAGGCCTTGTTGCCTTTAATTAAAAAACAAACCTGAATAGCAGCTGTATGTAGTCGGTGAAATGGCAAAAGAGGAAGGCCATGTGGTTGTCTCCTTGCCTCCATATAACTGCGACTTAAATGCGATGAGTACATCTACATCTACATCCATACTCCACCAACCACCTGACGGTGTGTGGCGGAGGGTACCTTGAGTAACTCTATCGGTTATCCCTTCTATTTCAGTCTCATATTGTTTGTGGAAAGAAGGATTGTCGGTATGCCTCTGTGTGGGCTCTAATCTCTCTGATTTTATCCTCATGGTCTCTTCGCAAGATATACGTAGGAGGGAGTGATATACTGCTTGACTCCTCGGTGAAGGTATGTTCTCGAAACTTCAACAAAACCCCGTACCGAGCTACTGAGCGTCTCTCCTGCAGAGTCTTCCACTGGAGTTTATCTATCATCTCCGTAACGCTTTCGCGATTACTAAATGAACCTGTAAACGAAGCGCGCTGCTCTCCGTTGGATCTTCTCTGTCTCTTCTATCAACACTGTCTGGTACGGATCCCACACTGCTGAGCAGTATTCAAGCAGTGGGCGAACAAGCGTACTGTAACCTACTTCCTTTGTGTTCGGATTGCATTTCCTTAGGATTCTTCCAATGAATCTATCTGGCATCTGCTTTACCGACGATTAACTTTATATGATCATTCCATTTTAAATCACTCCTAATGCGTACTCCCAGATAATTTATGGAATTAACTGCTTCCAGTTGCTGTCCTGCTATATTGTTGCTAAATGATAAGCTATCTTTCTTTCTATGTATTCGCAGCACATTACACTTGTCTACATTGAGATTCAATTGCCATTCCCTGCATCATGTGTCAATTCGCTGCAGATCCTCCTGCATTTCAGTACAATTTTCCATTGTTACAACCTCTCGATATACCACAGCATCATCTGCAAAAAGCCTCAGTGAACTTCCGATGTCATACATAAGGTCATTTATGTATATTGTGAATAGCAACGATCCTACAACACTCCCTGCGGCACACCTGAAATCACACTTACTTCGGAAGACTTCTCCCCATTGAGAATGACATACTGGATTCTGTTATCTAGGAACTCTTCAATCCAATCACACAATTCGTCTGATAGAACACATGCTCTTACTTTGTTCATTAAACGACTGTGGGGAACTGCATCGAACGCCTTGCGGAAGTCAAGAAACACGGCATCTACCAAGGAACCCGTGTCTATGGCCCTCTGAGTCTCGTGGACGAATAGCGCGAGCTGGGCTTCACACGATCGTCTTTTTCGAAACCCATGCTGATTCCTACAGGGTAGATTTCTAGTCTCCAGAAAAGTCATTATACTCGAACATAATACGTGTTCCAAAATTCGACAACTGATAGACGTTAGAGATATAGGTCTATAGTTTTTCACATCTGTTCGACGTCCCTTCTTGAAAACGGGGATGACCTGTGCCCTTTTCCAATACTTCGGAACGCTACGCTCCTCTAGAGACCTACGGTACACCGCTGCAAGAAGGGGGGCAAGTTCCTTCGCGTACTCTGTGTAAAATCGAACTGGCATCCCATCAGGTCCAGCGGCCTTTCCTCTTATGAGCGATTTTAACTGTTTCTCTATCCCTCTGTCGTCAATTTCAATATCTACCATTTTGTCTTCTGTGCGAGAATCTAGAGAAGGAACTACAGTGCAGTCTTCCTCTGTGAAACAGCTTTGGAAAAAGACATTTAGTATTTCGGCCTTTAGTCTGTCATCCTCTGTTTCAGTACCATTTTGGCCACAGAGTGTCTGGACATTTTGTTTTGATCCACCTACCGCTTTGACACAAGACCAAAATTTCTTAGGATTTTCTGCCAAATCAGTACATAGAACTTTACTTTCGAATTCATTGAACAACTCTCACATAGCCCTCCTCACACTACATTTCGCTTCGCGTAATTTTTGTTTGTCTGCAAGGCTTTGACTATGTTTATGTTTGCTGTGAAGTTCCCTTTGCTTCCGCAGCAGTTTTCTAACTCGGTTGTTGCACCACGGTGGCTCTTTTCCATCTCTTACGATCTTGCTTGGCACATACTCATCTAACACATATTGTACGATGGTTTTGAACTTTGTCCACTGACCCTCAACACTATCTGTAATTGAGACAAAACTTTTGTGTTGAGCCGTCAGGTACTCTGAAATCTGCTTTTTGTTTCTTTTGCTAAACAGAAAAATCTTCCTACCTTTTTTAATATTTCTATTTACGGTTGAAATCATCGATGCAGTAACCACTTTATGATCGATGATTCCCTGTTCTGCGTTACCTGTTTCAAATAGTTGGGTCTGTTTGTCACCAGAAGGTTTAATATGTTATCGCCACGAGTCGGTTCTCTGCTTAACTGCTCAAGGTAGTTTTCAGATAAAGCACTTAAAAAAATTTCACTGGATTCTTTGTCCCTACCACCCGTTATGAACGTTTGAGTCTCCCAGTCTATTCAGGCAAATTAAAATCTCCACCCAGAACTATAACATGGTGGGGAAATCTACTCAAAATATTTTCCAAACTATTCTTCGGGTGCTCAGCCACAACAGCTGCTGAGTCAGGGGGCCTATAGAGACATCCAATTACCATGTTTGAGCCTGCTTTAGCCGTGACCTTCACCCGAATTATTTCACATTTCGGATCTCCATCAATTTCCTTCGATACTATTACACTTCTTATCGCTATAAACACGCCTCCCCCTTCACTGTCGAGCCTGTCTCTGCGGTATACATTCCAATCTGAGTTTAGAATTTCATTAATGTTTACATCTGGTTTCAGCCAACTTTCTGTCCCTTGTACTATGTTGGCATTGTGTCCGTTTATTAATGAGAACAGTTCTGGGACCTTTCTATAAACGCTCCTGCAGTTTATTATTAGCAGATTAATATTGTTATTCCCTGTTGCATTTTGCCTGTTCCTACCTTGCCGTGTCTCAGGAGGCGTCTTGTCGGGCCTAGGGAGGGAATTATCTAACCTAAAAAACCCACATGTGCACTCCACACGTACTCCGGTACCCTTGTAGCCGCCTCCTGCGTGTAGTGCACGCCTGACCTATTCAGGGGGACCCTACATTTCTCCACCCGATAGCGGAGGTCGAGAAACTTGCACCCCATATCTCCGCAGAATCGTCTGAGCCTCTGGTTTAAGCCTTCCACTCGGCTCCAAACCAGAGGACCGCGATCGGTTCTGGGAACGATACTACAAACAGTTAGCTCAGATTCCACCCCGCGAGCGAGGCTTTCCGCCTTCACCAGCTCCGCCAACCGCCTCTATGAACTGAGGATGACCTCTGAACCCAGACAGCAGGAGTCATTGGTGCCGACATGAGCAACAATTTGCAGTCGGGTGCACCAAGTGCTCTCTATCGCCGCCGGCAGGGCCTCCTCCACATCTCGGATGAGACCCCCCGGCAAGCAGACAGAGTGAACACTGGCCTTCTTCCCCGACCTTTCCGCTATTTCCCTAAGAGGCTCCATCACCCGCCTAACGTTGGAGCTCCCAATCACTAATAAACCCCTCCCCCCGTGTGCCTGCTCGGACCTTGCTGAAGGAGCGACCACATGTCCACTCACAGGCAGAGCGGGCGATGCCACACGGCCAGCCTCCACATTGACCCTCTGCCTCGTGCGCCGCGAACGCCGCTGAACCCTCCACTCCCCTTGGGGAGAGGGTGGCCCAACCGCGCCCGGTACCCGCGAAGATGTCTCGATAGCAGGGACCGTGGGTGAAGCATGTAACACCTGGGGTGTAGCATGCGACGCACCAGAGACCCCACTGCCGCTACACTCCGAGGCAGCAGCCTGAAGACGGCTGACCGCGGCCACCAACACGTTCAGCTGTTCGTGAACAGTGGCCAGCTCCTCCTGCGTCCGTACACAGCAGTCACACATCCTATCCATCCTAAGAAATCAATTTACTGTAGAGAGTTAATCAACTTTTAACTAGACTGCTAATTCACTAAAGCTGATAGTTGACTAAACTGTGGTTACTAGACACTTCTTGTAGAAAACAATGAAAATAGCACTACAGTCTCTGGACTGTATTGAAAACAAACACCAGCACTACTGGCACTGTGGCTGACTAAAGGGACTCTCTCTGACTGTATTCAAAACAAACACGAAATCTATGGAACACTATTACTAGCACTCGACAATTAAAGCTTCCTAAAAGCAAAAACACACGGAAAAAGAAGTGATAAGTAAGAAAAAAAAGTTAATACTTAAATTAACGTAGCTCGCTGCACAGCAGACGTGACGCAGACGGCAGTTAATAAGACTGTTTAGGGAGCGATATACTTCCGGTGTCTAACGAAAATTTGTTTAAGATTACCAGTGAATCCCTTCTGACAGTAACTGCTGGAGACTGGCAAGCATACTGCATGAAAGTCCAACAGCAAGATGATAACTGTATACGCGATGGTGTTGTGCAACCTGTGACAGACTAATTCATTATTGGTCCTGTCTAATCGGATGTAGCAATGATAACAGAAACTCTTGCACAGATGAGGAATGGATTAAGACATACAGTGATTCGTATGTTTTAATAATTAATTATTTTTTAATTATTTTATATTTATGTGTTACATACGTTAATAAATGCTTGAAATTTTTATCACTCTTTCTTAGTGCTACAAATTATTTTATATTTCTGCCTCTTAAATTTAGAATTATCTGTGAGAACTGTTATGAAATTAGTAGTAGCAAGCACCTTTATATCGCATTATAACATCAAATTCAATATCATGAATTTAGTAAGCATTTGTTACGCCCCCTGTCTCTCTGTTTCTACTTCCATGGATGTTAGATGTGAAAGTCAGGTGACTAGGGCCTCCCGTCGGGTAGACGTTCTCCGGGTGCAAGTCTTTCAATTTGAAGCCAGTGCAGCGACTTGCGTGTAAATGGGGATGAATGATGATGATTAGGACAACACAACAACCAGTCCCTGAGCGGAGAAAATCTCCGACCCAGCCGAGAATCGAACCCGGGTCCTTAGGATTGACTTTCTGTCGCGCTGACCACCTTTTTTTCCATTTTGTTCGATATACAGGGCTATTAAAAATGATTGAAGCGATTTCATAAATTCACTGTAGCTCCATTCATTGACATATGGTCACGACACACTACAGATACGTAGAAAAACTCATAAAGTTTTGTTCGGCTGAAGCCGCACTTCAGGTTTCTGCCGCCAGAGTGCTCAAGAGCGCAGTGAGACAAAATGGCGACAGGAGCCGAGAAAGCGTATGTCGTGCTTGAAATGCACTCACATCAGTCAGTCATAACAGTGCAATGACACTTCAGGACGAAGTTCAACAAAGATCTACCAACTGCTAACTTCATTTGGCGATGGTATGCGCAGTTTAAAGCTTCTGGATGCCTCTGTAAGGGGAAACCAACGGGTCGGCCTTCAGTGAGCGAAGAAACGGTTGAACGCGTGCTGGCAAGTTTCACGCGTAGCCCGCGGAAGTCGACGAATACAGCAAGCAGGGAGCTAAACGTACCACAGCCGACGGTTTGGAAAAATCTTACGGAAAAGGCTAAAGCAGAAGCCTTACCGTTTACAATTGCTACAAGCCCTGACACCAGATGACAAAGTCAAACGCTTTGAATTTTCGGCGCGGTTGCAACAGCTCATGGAAGAGGATGCGTTCAGTGCGAAACTTGTTTTCAGTGATGAAGCAACATTTTTTCTAAATGGTGAAGTGAACAGACACAATGTGCGAATCTGGGCGGTAGAGATTCCTCACGCACTCGTGCAGCAAATTCGCAATTCACCAAAAGTTAACGTGTTTTGTGCAATCTCACGGTTCAAAGTTTACGGCCCCTTTTTCTTCTGCGAAAAAAACGTTACAGGACACGTGTTTCTGGACATGCTGGAAAATTGGCTCATGCCACAACTGGAGATCGACAGCGCCGACTTCATCTTTCAACAGGATGGTGCTCCACCGCACTTCCATCATTTCTTAAACAGGAGATTGGAAAACCGATGGATCGGTCGTGGTGGAGATCATGATCAGCAATTCATGTCATGGCCTCCACGCTCTTCCGACTTAACCCCATGCGATTTCTTTCTGTGGGGTTATGTGAAAGATTCAGTGTTTAAACCGCCTCTACCAAGAAACGTGCCAGAACTGCGAGCTCGCATCAACGATGCTTTCGAACTCACTGATGGGGACATACTGCGCCGAGTGTGGGAGGAACTTGATTATCGGCTTGATGTCTCCCGAATCACTAAAGGGGAACATATCGAACATTTGTGAATGCCTAAAAAAACTTCTTGAGTTTTTGTATGTGTGTGCAAAGCATTGTGAAAATATATCAAATAATAAAGTTATTGTAGAGCTGTGGAATCGCTTCAATCATTTGTAATAACCCTGTAGTTCGTTGCGTTTTGTCTGGGCGGACGTCACAAGACATCTGTTCAAGTTGATCATTGTTGCCTTGACTCAGATTTTTCATTACAGAGAACACGCAGCCCTCTGACCAAACACGCTGAGTTACCGTGCCGGCAGTCAGCTACCAGGGGCAGACTTTTCATGCATGTTATGGCCGTGCCAAACGCATCAGTCTTTGTGCTGGCCAGCAGATGGCACTATCAGTGCCTCTTGGAATATAAATTTATTTTTGACGGCACGTATGTCGCCAGCACTGCATTACATAAATCACTGCTTGTTCTGCCCACATGTCCCTAGCCCCTCGGTAGCCTATGTGTTGAGATTCAGTGGGCGGAGCTTGCTTCGTCCGCTTTCCCCCACTGCCTCAGAATCCGTTCTTCACACTGTGAACAGATAATAGAGTGAGTAGAAATGTTGTTCAGTACCGGTAACGCTAAGCTACGATTAAACGAGCAAGAGTGATTTAAATAACAAAATGCTGCACCAGTTAAGTTTTTATGCATAACACGACGTGTTTCAGGAATTTATTCCGCCTTTCAAGCGCTGCTGAAGTTTAAATTAGTGTTGTGTGAGATTTCTGTGTTTGTTGTCCTACTTTTTTCACCCTGCAGGGAAAGAGATGCAGAACAACACAGATGCAGACGCTACTGTTAATCTCCTTTTGAGATTGGTAGTGAACACACACAAATGCACAACACCTCACAGTTGAATGAACGTATTTTGTTACGACCTGACACACGAGCAGGTGTAGAAAAAAAGTGGTTCAAATGGCTCTGAGCACTATGGGACTCAACTTCTGAGGTCATCAGTCCCCTAGAACTTAGAACCACTTAAACCTAACTAAGCTAAGGACATCACACGCATCCATGCCCGAGGCAGGATTCCAACCTGCGACCGTAGCGGTCTCGCGGTTCCAGACTTTAGCGCCTAGAACCGCTCGGCCACTCCGGCCAGCTAGCAGGTGTAGAGCCCCGCCATTTTAAACATGATAACAAAAGAAACAACATACCAAAGATCACACAAGAAAGATAGTTCACATCAATGACAAACCGGCTGACCCCCCCACCCCCGCCTGATCTATGACCACCACTAACTTCCGATGGGTTTTCAGCTTCAGGTTGGTCGACCGCCTTTGTCAGTCAGCTACGTTCTTCTCACTTGTGATATATTCCAAACTTAAGTAGTTGGCGTCCGCCTCCTCTTGTACGAAGAACATGTTCGGATATGTATGTTTAGTCTCTTCTGAAGCCTCACAATTTTCAGCAAGTTCCTCCACACCTTCATTGTTGACGAAAATCTTCATAGGATGCAAGAGAAAACAATCTTGAGCAGTCGCACTGAGAAAACTGTTCATCTACTTTGGGTCTTTTACGGTTTCACTTCGTGCAAACAAGCTGTGCTCAACAGTGCTTAGTGCCGTTGTTCGTTGTTTCCTGCTGCTCCACCTCGTAGCTGCACCCACAAACACAGTCAAATATCCACTAAAGGATTTACGGCGATTTGGATTAGCTGCCTAGTCTGCATCAGTATACACTTCAATTTCCTTGCCAGTCTTCTGGTAAGGGAGCGCATCATTAGTTGTCCGTACCCCGCAAATAACGTAGTGCGTGTTTCACAGGACGCCAGCGCTCCTCACTCTAACTGCTCCTGAAGTGGTTTAGATACGTCGCAATGACGCATGCTGAATCTGGCCTTGTACCCGTTGCCAAGTAAAGAAGACTTCTGACTGCAGTTCTTACCTTGATGCATCGTGTTCACTGAGCTTGTCTTCATCAGTAACATTTTGTAACTTTACACTGGAAATGAGTGGAATTTGCTCAGGTTTAGAGTTTTCCATTTGGAGTTCTTTTATGAGTTCCTTTGGATATGCTGTTTGGTCTAAAACCAGTGTTCCATTCTTCCTTTATCTCGGATTGACTCTACATGTTGCGCTATCTAAGGTCACTTACTTCAAATTAAGTTCTTAAAATATTTTTCAGTTTGCTTATTTCTATTTTGTTTCCATACAACATTATATCATCTATAAATTCAGTTACTATGAGTTCATGCCGTAGATCATAGTAAACACACCGGTCAGCTATTGATCGCAGCATCCCTTGCTTGCGCAGGAATACGTCGAGTGTCATCTCAACCCCTGTTGGACTGATGCAACCCATGATGATGATGATGATGATGATGAAGTCCCATACTCCTTGACAGAGCGTAGGGGACGATGCGGGAGTGCCTGCACCGCTGTACTAGGCAAGGTACTAGCGGAGGTGGTTTGTCATTACCTTCCTCCGACCGTAACGGGGATGGATGGTGATGATGATGAATACGACACAGAAACACCCAGTCATCTCGAGGGATGTGAAAATCCCTGACCTCGCCGGGAGTCGAACCCGGGACCCCGTGCTCGGGAAGCGAGAACGCTACTGCAACATCACGATATGCGGACGATGCAACCCATAGAAGCACTTTTTAAGTTCGCAGGTCAACTCGCAATTGCGCAGTTCTTCCTGATCCGGCATGACATTGAATTTTCTTCTTGGTTTGTCAGTGACATCTGTGAAACCCATGTATAGTTGGAGATAAGACTCCATCTCTCATGTCAGCCATCGAATATACCGCAACAACGTCTAAATGATGAACTTCCCAATCGCGTTCAACTGCTGCTCCCATAAGTAGTCGCATAGTTTTCATTTTTACAACTGGACTGTAACTTTTGTCAATGCCTGATCTTTTCTCATTTCCTAAAGCCACAACTTGTGCTCCGCGTTTAGCAATGTTTCCATTCTCATCACATTTTCACTTGAAGAACCATGTTGTTTATATCTACATCTACATGGTTACTCTGCAATTCACAATTAAGGGCCTGGCAGAGGGTTCATCGAACAATTTTCACACTACTTCTCTATCATTCCAGTCTCGAATGGCGCGTGGGAAAAAGGAACACCTAAATCTTTCCGTTCGAGCTCTGATTTCTCTTATTTTATTATGATGATCATTTCTGCCTACGTAGGTGAGTGCCAACAAAATATTTTCGCATTCTGAAGAGAAAGTTGATGATTGAAATTTCGTAAATAGATCTCGCCGCAAAGAAAACCGCCTTTGTTTCAGTGACTGCCACCCCAACTCGCGTATCATGTCACTGACACCCTCACCCCTATTGCGCGATAAGACGAAACGAGCTGCCCTTCTTTGCACTTTTTCGATGCCCGTCAATCCTACCTGGTGAGGATCCCACACCGCGCAGCAATATTCCAGCAGAGGACGGACAAGTGTAATGTAGGCTGTCTCTTTAGTGAGTTTGTCGCATCTTGTAAGTGTTCTGCCAACAAAGCGCAGTCTTTTTTTCACCTTCCCCACAATATTATCTATGTGGTCTTTCCAATTTAAGTTGCTCGTAATTTTAATTCATAGGTATTTAGTCGAACTGACAGCCCTTAGATTTGAGCAATTTATCTTATACCAAAAATTTATCAGATTTCTTCTAGTACCCATGTGGATGACCTCGCACTCGTCTTAGTTTAGTGTCAATTTCCACTTTTCGTACCATACAGAAATTCTATCTAGATCATTTTGTAATTGGAATTGATCGTCTGACGATTTTACTAGACGGTAAATTGCAGCGTCATCTGCAAACAATCTGCAAACATCTGTCCAGCTTCAGTTTCGCATTAGATTTTCCAGTTCTTCCGACATTGCTTCCTGCCATTTGTTTTTATATTCAGCTGCCATGGCTCCCTGTACACTTTGTGAGTCCCTTTCTTTTGGTGTACTTTCGTTTTCAACTATATACGCGTTCTTCTTTTCTTTTGTCTTGTAGTCCATCAGCCAATTTGGTGGATTGAACTGTCATCCGGAACACGCTCTACAGTGTTCATTTATTCCAGATTGATGTTGGTGACAGTTATTATCCTCTTTCACGGAGTAACCATTGTCAGTACTCTCATCCTCCTTTAGATCTCCTCTACGTCAACGTTTCCAGAAGGCATGCATGCATGTTATCATGTTACCATGTTCTCCTATTTCCATAATATCCACATTCTCTAATGCTTCTTCATTGTCTGTTATGGTTGTGATCTTCATGTCAATCACTGTTTTCAGGAAATACTCTTTCATCAAATACAACATCTCTGGAAACAGTTATATTTCCTGTCGTTGGACGCCACAGACTGATGCCTTTCATGGTTTCTGAATATCCAGCCATTACGTGAGGTTCTACTTTTGGTTCAAATTTGCCATGTTGGTTTTTCATTTTTGTCCACGAACAACATCCGAATAATTGCAGATGATCAATATTTAGCTATCGTCCATGCAATCGCTTGTAGGGACTTCCTCCACTATTTGATGTTGTCGGACACCTATTTCGCCCCAGAAATTTTGTCACAATCCACTCTCTAACAGCGTGCATCACTCGGTATTGAAAGAGTTTGGTTGAACTAGTCTGATGCAGCGCTTTGTTGAGGTGTGCCAGGCACAGTCAATTGCTCCGAATTCCTTCTTTTAAGAGGCGTGTTTCGATTTCTTTACTCATATATTCACCTCCATTGCCTGAACGTGGTGTTCCTACTCCTTTCTGTTGACAGCTTGCTGCACACACTTTACATTCTTTAAATAACCGAAGCACTTCACTTTCGCCTTTTAATAAATGTATCACCTCATGTTTCGAGTAATCGTCAATGAATATGACAACATATTACGCTTCACCAAGCGACTGTGAGCCAGAGATACATATTACATCAATGTCTATCAAACGTAGCAGTTTACTTTTTTCTGTTTTCATTTACTTTAGGAAAAGGCTTAGCTTTCACTTTGACCCGTCTGACTTGTGTCTTTGCTTTATTGATGTGAATGTGGCCTAGCCTTTGGCGCCACGTATCCAGTTCCCAACTAACGTTAAGATTTGCGACATGACCACTTCCACACATTGAAGTACTGGACCTGTCTTCACTAAAGTAATAGAGGAGTGAAATTTCACGCCGGCCGCGGTGGACGAGCGGTTCTAGGCGCTGCAGTCTGGAACCGCGCGACCGCTACGGTCGTGGGTTCGAATCCTGCCTCGGGCATGGGTGTGTGTGGTGTCCTTAGGTTAGTTAGGTTCAAGTAGTTCTAAGTTATAAGGGACTGATGACCTCGGAAGTTGAGTACAATAGCGCTCAGAGCCATTTGAACCATTTTTTGAATTTCCACTACCGATAAAACTCCTGAAACAAATATTTCAGTATTCCATATCACACCTGTGTACGAATTCAAAAAATCAGTTTAAAAATCCTTATGAACAAATTATCCTGCAGGTCATGTTGTCATTGGAATTACGTCATTGTGCAATGTGTACCAGCCTAACAATAAAAAAAATCATGTGGTATGTGTCGAGCTGGGAACCCTTCGCCTTACATTGTAAGAGGGGTCACTGAAACAGCCGAGAGAAATTAATCCGTAGCGTTTCTCTGCTTACAATGTCTTTCGGTCTAGGGAATATTGGGAACAGTTTTGGCATCCTCCACTGTACCTGCCCGCCTGCTGAAGCAAACGTCATGGCCGTAGTTCTTTATCAACGTTAAGTATGGGGTGGGGCTAGCTGGGGTGGTAATAAAGGGCGCACGCTGTGAGATAAGGGGTGAAGAAGTGCGTCCGTAGGGCGGTAGGTAGCCTGTGCTCGTTTATTAACGGTGTAAAGGGCGCCGAGGGGAGGCGAAATCTGCTGGACTCTTTTGGATGCCTCTGGCACAAATTTCAGCTGCTGTTTGGACAGCTAATACAAGGTACTAAAACAAAGTTTACTGTATTCTAAGTTTATGTATCTCTACGATTAAAAATAATATTCATTATGTCGGACATCGTGGTAAATGAGACAAAAAAGGGCACTGATGAGCTTTAGAGACATCACAACAAAAGCCAGAATTAATAAAATCTTACAATTAGAGGGCTATTGCAATGAACAGACACCTTACGTGGAGTTTCTAGGAGTTTGGATAAATGAGCATTTAACATAAAAAAACGCCGAACAATTGAACAGAAGACTGAGTAGATACTGTCATGTCCTAAAAAGTGCTTGAGGATAGTTATAACACTGAAACGGTTCTGCGTGCTTATGGAAATATGCATAGCATGTTACAGTATGGCGTGTGCTGGGGAAATGCAAGTTTCGCAAAACAGTCACTTAAAATTAAAAAAAAACGAACAATAAGAATAATGAAATGGATTATCAACAGGCAAACAGGAAAGAACTTTTTTTTTTTTTAATTGAAATTTCTTTCCTTATGGAGTCTCATATATACGAAAGTATTTGTTACTTTAAATGCAGTGATAGATGCAGCTCAAGCTCGGGATGTTTCAAGGACGGGGAAAGGAATCAGCTGTGCCCTTTCAAAGGAACCCTCGCAGTATTTGCCTGCAGCTACATTGGGAAATCACGGAAAACCTTTATAAGGATAGCCGGACGCGGATTCAAACCGTTGTCCGCTCGAATACAAGCCCAGTGTGCTAAACACTGCGCCACCACGCTCGGTAAAAGTAGGAATGATTTTGATAGAGAATTATATAGCAAAGGCAATATCAGGAAAAAGTATGCTGTACAAATAAAAAAAAACCATCAGTGAACTTCCAAGCGTTAAGAAACAATATAAGAAAACATTAGATATGTTTAAGAAAAAGTCGTAAAAGGTGCTAATACCTGAGGGTTTATATACTAAGGAACAGTTAAAGATCCACAATTACACTTTGTTCAAGAATGCTTGTACTAGTATGATTTAATAAGTCCTTCACAGAGAAACGGTTCTGCTTCTGCTTCTGTGTTTCGTTTTTCAGGCTGTCAGACAATTGGGAAGCTGGCAACATGAGCTTCCCAAGAGCAATAATTGTTACGGTAAATTGATAATTTTTACTTATGGCCCGTCTGACAGCAATTGAATAAAACACGATTTTAGTGCCATACGCGTTTCGCCTTTATTTTCTGCAAGGCATCGTCAGTGGCCTGGAATGTGTACATACGTTTGCTATTTAATTTACATTTTTGTCACTGTACCTATAGGTTATAAACAGTTCTGGTGGTTGGTATTTCCTATTAAGTAGTAATGTTTTGAACTGTACTTACAGGCTGTGTGGTCAATTTCTTACGTATTACGCTGCTGTTGCATTTTTGGCGTTGTTCTTCTTCTTATGGATGCCAATTTGCGGGTTTTTCCCACATTCCACAGCACTATGAACTGAACGCTTGTTTCAATGCAATGTTCTGGTTTCTGTTGCCGACTGTCAAATGTTTTTACCAAAGATCGAATGTTATTGCCAAACTTTCGAGTGTAATTATTGAAGTATCTGTGACCTGCTCGTGTATGCATTTGTTTCTGCGTTTGTGTGTGTGTGTGTGTGTGTGTGTGTGTGTGCATAAAACACACACACACACACACACACACACACACACACACACACACAAATGCATACACGAGCAGATCACAGATACTTCAATAATTTCACTCGAAAGTTTGGCAATAACATTCGACCTCTGGCAAAAACATCTGACAGTCGGCAAATGTGTGTGTTTTATATATATAACCCCAACACACAGACACACAAACGCACACAAAAATGCATACACTAGCAGATCACAGATACTTCAATAATTACACTCGAAAGTTTGGCAATAACATTCGACCTTTGGTAAAAACATTTGACAGTCGGCAACAGAAACCAAAACATTGCATTGAAATAAGCGTTCAGTTCATAGTGCTGTGGAATGTGGGAAAAAACCGCAAATTGGCATTCATAAGAAGAACAACACCAAAAATGCAACAGGAGCGTAATATGTAAGAAATTGTCCACACAACCTGTAAGTTCAGTTCAAAATATTACTACTTAATAGGAAATACCAACCACCAGAACTGTTTATAACCTATAAGTGCAGTGACAAAAATGTAAATTAAATAGCAAACATATGTACATATGCCAGGCCACTGATGATGCCTTGTAGAAAATAAAGGCAAAACGCGTATGGCACTAAAATCGTGTTTTATTCAGTTGCTGCCAGACGGTCCATAAGTAAAAATTATCAATATATCGTAATATTACACGCAACTGAGGAAGACAGGACTACAAAAGGTGAAGATAGCAATAATTGTGTTTATGTAGTGGTGTGAGTGGACTGGTGTCACTGTGATGCGTGCGTGATGGGATTAATAATAGTCCTAAGAATGTTCTAGTTCAATTTAATGACAAGTTGAAGATGTTAGTGTGTGTGTGTGTGTGTGTGTTACGACACTAGAAGTAATGAAGTATGAAGGAGAACATCAGCTTTTCATTGTATTTGTACATAATTAAGAGAAAAAATTGTTTCTATCTTATATTAATGACATTCTGTGCACCTCTTTCTGAGAGAATTGTCTAATCGTCGCACAACCTGATCAAAGAATGAATAAATATTATTATTAGTTTTATTAGTGATGGAAAACGTTCATGTAATGACCATTTTGTCCGAAAGTTTGAGACGTTCATGTGTCATGAAATTGTTTTAAGAACTACATTGGACAACAAAATGAAAGGATCGCTTTATCGAAACTCCGTAATTGTCGCCCATTGCGACCCAAAAGTTGAAATTTGGCTCAGAGGTGTCTGCAACCTTCCTCTGTGATGGTAATGGTGTTAAAGTGTGGCGTTTCGCAACGTCATCCTCAGGCTCGCTGAGGTTTCAAAGCATAAGTTGTCGATAAATCGAAAAAGAAAAAAGGTCAGAGATCAGAAAGTTCATATGAGGTGTAAGGTGAATTAATGATGTCACATTGCCACCAAATTTCGCTACAATTCTGCCCAACGCCACCGTGGATACGTCCAAGATGGGAAGATCGTCGCATCCCCTTTTAGTCACATTTTACCTCTTTTGACACCTCCGCGATGGAAGCCAGAACCTTGACGCCCAGCGCTGAGATCACAAAGTTTTCGTAAATGTGGCCAATAAAACATATCAGACGCACCGCCGCCCATAATAGACAGGAGGAGGTTGCATACAGGGCGTCAATGAAACTACCCATTCCCTTGGGGTGTTATTTCTCACAAATTTAGATGCTGAAACCGACTGTTCGCTCCATGATGAGCAACAGGACATGCTGTTGACAGCGTTAGACTTTGCTGACACTCCCCCACCCTCCGAACTATTTAGGCCTTCGCCGCGGACATCGTGAGGATGCAGTTCCACCGGCTGCTGTGGCCAAGGGGTTCTAGGCGCTTCAGTCCGGAACCGCGCTGCTGCTACGGTCGTAGGTTCGAATCCTGCCTCAAGTATGGATGTGTGTGATGTCCTTAGGTTAGTTAGGTTTAAGCAGTTCTAAGCCTAGTGGACTGATGACCTCAGAAGTTAAGTCCCATAGTGCTTATAGCCGTTTTTATGCAGCTTCAGTGGTGTAGCAGGACTGTAATATTTGGTCTGGTATACAGGGCGAAACCACTACGGGCCATTCAGAACCATTCGTCGAAATTCTAAAGTAATACGAAGCCCTCCTGTTTCATGACCTTCTGTGGTGTTATCATGAGGGGTGGGGGCAATGGGTGGTGAAACATTGACAAGTGCGTGAATAAAACGGCAGAGGATCCCTCTAAGACCCCCAGTTCAGCAACAACCTCGTTGCAAGCCATGCACGCTTGTTGTTCACATTAAAAATGTACCTGTACAGAGACTTCGACATCCGTTCAGCTACATGACGCTCCGCTGCTACTCTAGCGCCTGAGGGCAGGCAACCTCTTTACACTTCTTATATTCTTCATGCCAGTAAGTAGGTGCTACAGCAACAGCATAGCGTCACTTAGTTCAATGGGTGTCGAAATCTCTTTACAGGTACATTTTCAGTGTGCTCAACAAAGGTGCATGTGTGACACTGAGAGTGTTGCCATACTGGAAGGACGAAGAGGGACTAGTTGCTGTTTTATTCACACGTTTGTGAATGCCACGTCACTAATGATCACGCCACAGGAGGGTGTGAAACATAGGACTGAAAATCGTAAACACCTTTTACTGCTTCGGACAGCATTCAAATTTTGTAAAATGGTGGCTACACCCTGTACACCAGGGCAAAAATTGCTCTCACACTGCACACCGTAGAAGTCTCATCACGTTCAATGTGCAGACAAGCCCACGATATCCTTAGAGATGACTAATTGTGGGGGATGGGGGTGTCACCAGCATCATAGGTTGTCAAGAACGCCTTCCTGTCGCTCGTTGCACTGTGAACTCTCATTTTTGACTGAGAAATGTGTGGAAATCAACGGCTCAAGGGAAGTGATAGTTTCATGGATACACTTTATGTCACCTCCTGAGGCATTTGTGGGTTGATTCTGTGCGGCGGTGTACGTGAACTGTTGTCCTTTGCCACCCATTAACTAGCCGTGTGACTTACACGCTAGACAACACGGTTCTGACCCACATTGCAGAGACGTCAAAAGAAGGGGTGACTTATGCTTAGGAGGGAGCACGACGCCCTTTCCATCGCGTGAATCGCCCAAAACGGCGTTGTGCTGAATCGTGATTAACCCTGGTGCCAATGTGACATCATTAACCCACCACGCACCTGAGGTCTGGCCTTTCTGTTTGAAGTGCCGCTGAGCCCAAGAGTGACGTCTCAGGTCGCTACGCTTTTGCATCACAGCAGAGGAAGGTTGTAGGCACCTTTTAATCAAATTTCAGACTTGTGTGTCACAAGGATAGGCAGTTACGGAGTTTCGGAAAAGTGATCCTTTAATTGTGTTGCGCATTATAAATTGAAGATCCAAAGAAACTGGTATAGGTATGCGTATTCAAATACAGGGAAATGTAAACAGACAGAAGACGGCACTGCTGTCAGCAACGCCTGTACAATACAACAAGTGTCTGGCGCACTTGTTAGATCGATTACTGCTGCTAAAATGGCAGGTTATCAAGATTTCAGTGAGTTTGAACGTGGTGTTAAAGTCGGCACATCAGCGATGAGACACAGCATCTCCGTGGTAGTGATGAAGTGTCGATCTTCCCGTACAGCCATTTCAATAGTGTATCGTGAATATCATAAACCTGGTAAAACATTAAGTCTCAGACACCGCTGCGACAGGAAAAAGATCCTGCTAGAATGGGACCGATGACAACTGAAGAGAACCGTTCAACGTAACGTAAGTGCAACCCTTCGGCAAATTGCTGCAGCTTTCAATGATGGGCCATCAAGAAGTATCAGCGTGCGAACCATTCAGCGAAACATCATCGATGTGGGCTTTCAGAGCCGAAGACCCACTGGCGTACTGTTGATGCCTGCACGACACAAAGCTTTACGCCTCGCCTGGACCAGTCATTGGACTGTTTATGGTCGGAAATATGTTGCCTACTCGCACGAGTCTCGTTTCAAATTGTATCGAGCGGATGGCTGTGTACGGGTATGGAGACAACCTCATGAATCCATGGACCCTTCAGGTCAGCAAGGGTCTGCTCAAGCTGGCGGATGCTCTGTAATGGTGTGGGACGTGTGCAGTTGGAGTGATATGAGACCCCTGATGCGTGTAGATACGACTCTGACAGGTGACACGTATGTAAGCATCCTGTCTGATCACCTGTAACCACTGATGTCCATTGTGCATTCCGACCGACTTGGGCAGTCCCATTGGACAATGAGACACCCCACACGTCCAGAATTGCAACAGAGTGGCTCCAGGAACACTCTTCTGAATTTAGACACTTCTTATGGCCACCAAACTCCCCGGACATGCACATTATTGAGCTTCTCTGGGATGCCTTGAAACGTGTTGTTGAGAAGAGATCTTCACCCGCTGGTACTCTTACGGATTTATTGACAGCCATGCAGGATTCATGGTGTCAATTCCCTCCAGCACTACTTCAGACATTAGTCGAGTCCATGCCACGTCGTGTAGCGGCACTTCTGTGTGCTCAGTGGGACCCTACACGTTATTAGACAGCTGTACCAGTTTCTTTGGCTCTTCCGTCTATAATAGTAACAAGCTCTCATAACTTCCGCAAAGTGCTAATTTTCGCGATTTAAAATCCATGTGTGACCAACATGATCAGAATTTCACTTAGCACTGACATTGTGGGCGCAGGTCTGAGTATGCAAGCATGTAAATGGTGCGGGGATGCAATGCAGTTTCTTTCAATCGTATCCACTTCCGTTCACGAAACCCAGTCTTTCTGGTTTTTAACTTTTCTCTTATTGGACGGTCTTCACTTCTTTGTCTCACTTCACTCAACTACCTGTCCGCCCCCGGTAACTGAGTGGTCAGCGCGACAGAATGTCAATCTTAAGCGCCCGGGTCCGATTCCCAGCTGGGTCGGAGATTTTATCCGCTCAGGGACTGGGTGTTGTGTTATCCTAATCATCATCATTTCATCCCCATCGTGCGCTTGAAAGACTTGCACCCGGCGAACGGTCTACCCACGAGAGACCCTAGTCACACGACATTTACATTTTACTCAACTACCTCTGCTTTTCTGGTGCCACTTTTGTACTCAGGAATAGTGTGTGATTTTTTGTCGTCAGCAGATCTGGTCAGCCAGTGAGTGGGTGCCTTTTCGTGATTTGGATGTTCTTGGGGGAGGAGGGGCGCCGGCGGGGAGAGGGGGGGGGGGAGCGAACTGGCCTCATGAACCCCATGGCCACGCGCCTTACAACTTCTGCACTTTCTCTCACTGAAACTTTTAGATCACCGAGATTATTATTTCACAACAGCATCATTGGAATGGACATGGGAAAGACCGTTTTGTTTCACGAGTCACGGTACATTTCGCTATACGGCGACAAAAGGATACAAGTAAATCCACTTGAGGCGCTTGCTCTCAGCCCACGTCTCGGAACCACGTGCAGTGGCGTAGTGGTTAGCGCACTCGTCTCGCTTTCGGCAGGGTGACGGTTCAAATCCCTGTCGGGTCATCCAGATTTAATTTTTCCGTGATTTCCCTAAATCGCTCCAGGCAAACATCGGGACGCTTGCTTTCAAACGGGACGGTGGATTTTATTGCCCATTCGTATTCTAAGCTTGTGCTTGGTTTCGAATGACGTCATTGTGGCATCATGGCACTCATCCAGGTAGGTGATGCAGAGTTTCTCCCGTGGGGAATATTTAGAGGGGGTACTATGGTGTCCTGCTACGACTGTTATTCTCTCTCATCTGTGAAACACACACGAATCCTAAATTTGTTATTCAAGAACTCTCAACAAAGGAGCTATCCAGCACGATTATGGACCACCCTTTCGCTCTCGAATACTATCAGAGTGGTTGTCTTCGTAAAACACACCAAAAGCAGTAAACTTAGCAGGCCAGTCACCCCATCACTCCTGAGTTGTGTCAGAATGGTTTGTTCCTAAAGCGCCACACAAGTGGTCATTTCAGCAAGACTGTGCATAACCACATCACTTCCGAACTTGTTTTCGTAAATCACACTGAGTAGTGGTCGGTTCAACAAGGCTATAAACATACCCACATCACTCTCATCGCTCGAGCTACCACAGTGGTTAACACAGCGTACTCAAATTCGGGACAATGTTACAGTCCCGCGCTCGACCATCTAAGTTTCTCCGTGATATCCCTAAATGGCGATACGTTTCCTTAAAATGGCACGGCCGACTTTCTTCCCCACCCTTGGAAACATTCCTAGCCTATGCTCCTTCACAAATGAACTTGATGCCTATGGGACGTTTAACACTGATCTTCTTACTTCCCACCACTTTAGAATTGTGTTAGAATGGTTGTTGTTCTGAGGAACCAAGGAAGCATTCATTTCAGTGGTGCTACGTCACTCTGTCCTTCCTGAATTGTGTAAAAATGTTTGTTTTGGTAAAAGACCCTACAAGTGGTCTGATCACCAAGTCAGTGAATTATCACACGACTCCTGAATTGTGGCTTTCCGGAAGTACCTCACCAGTGGTTTGTTTAGCAAGTGTCCGTCATCCCATCGATTCAGAATTGTACCAGAGCTGTTACTTTCTTACAGATACACCCAGGTGGTCTATTCAGAAAGACGTTGCACTAACCTCTTGCTGCGGAATCGTGACGGCATGGTTGCTTTCTTATCGCTCCCCTCAAGCAGTCGTTACATATCTCACTGGAGGCTCTCGCTGTAACAGTTGAGCCTACCAGTGTTTGTGAAAACGCCTCTAGCGTGATATGCTCGCCCACCAGCCAGCCTCTGTGGCTCTGTGGAGAAGCATTTAGGCAACTCGAGCTGCCTCTGTGCCGATCTCTTGGGGGACGTTCATCTGCTGCGGCAGCAGGCCTACGGGAGCCGTATATCATGAGGCACTCCCTGCTGCGTTCGTGTGGGAGTGAGACCCCCTGTATTTGGCGCTATTAGAGCGCCCACTGCGAAGCCGTGTGTGATTCAGAAGCCGAATGTATATGTCCCTACGACTTGAAACCGCGATACAAATCCTGCCGGCATTCTCTCTACAGATATAGTATACTAGCGAACCAGGCAAGTTTCGCAACTGCTAAACATGTTTGGGAATTAAACTAAGTCCTAATCTCCTACTCTCTCCTCTCTCTGCCCATCCCCTCCTCCCCCCTCTCTTTTTCCATTTCCTCCTTCCCCCTTTCTTTGTCGATCTCCTCATATGGCCTCTTCCCTCTAAACAGCACTTCCCCCTCACTTTGCGGGTCACCAACTGCCCAATCTCTGCCCATCTCTTCCTACACTTCCCTCTCTGTCCATCTCCTTCTCCACTCTTCCTCTCCCCATCTCCTCCTCTCCCCCTCCTCTACTCCTTCTTCTTTTCCTCTTTGTCTGTCTCCTTCTCCCTCTCAACGTCCATCCCCCCCCCCACCCCCTCTGTCGATCTACCCCCTGACACTGAACCTTGTTTATTGTTTACTGTTATCGTTATTCTGTAATAGTACTATGATTATAAGCCAATAAGCCATAAACACAACTATCCTCTTTTCTATGAAAGCCATACGTATGGAAGAAACAATTTCGCGACTGGTTTAGATGCCCCACTATTGTATTTAAAACTGTCTACCAGAAAGAAACACAAACCGCACAAATTCACAGCACAGCACAGCATTTTCTTTCTATCACTCGGTTTTGACAGAAAACCTGTACATTGTTTTAAAAAATATGTAGCTTATCATCCTATTAACGTTAATTAGAGCATTCTAAAAAATTTTGAAGTAAATTGGCCACGAACGTTTCGAGATTTTTGGTAACAATGTTCACCCTCTGAGTATTGGATATACGTAAGTTGGAAATTAAATAGTGGCAACACTGCTGTGGAGACACTATGCAATGGAATCTACTATTGTCGCTGATAGCACAAATTATTGACATACCTACTTTCGAGTAAATGGACTCCCCCGTCCCACGTCACCGGCGTGCACACAATCGAGGGAAAAACAGTCACTTGTGAGCGAGCGGTCTAACCTAACGGTGTCACTATGTTTTCGAAACAGGGACAACGGAATTGAATCAAGATTGAATGTGCCAGAGGTCGTACAGCACGACAGTGTCATCAAGGTCTTCAAGAGGCGTGCGGGGAATCGGCATTGCCGTACAGAACAGTGGCACGTTGGGTAAAAGCCTTCAACGAAGGTCGGCAAACTGTGACAGACATGCATCGGGCAGGTCGTCCTAGCGTGTCTTAAGAAGAAGTGCATGCTGTTGCCGCTTTGGTGTACAGTGATCGAAGCCATACGATTCGCGAGCTCGCCACGAAACCGGATTAGCGCCTACGACTGTGCTTCGCATCATGAAGGAACGCCTGGGCATGCGAAAAATTGCATCACGATGGGTTCCGCATGACTTCAAATGGTTCAAATAGCTCTGAGCACTATGGGACTTAACATCTATGGTCATCAGTCCCCTAGAACTTAGAACTACTTAAACCTAACTAACCTAAGGACAGCACACAACACCCAGCCATCACGAGGCAGAGAAAATCCCTGACCCCGCCGGGAATCGAACCCGGGAACCCGGGCGTGGGAAGCGAGAACACTACCGCACGACCACGAGATGCCACAAGAAGGATGTTTTCTAAACCCGTGTTGACTATGTGTCCACAGACCCTTCTCTTCGAGGTAATTCATAACGTTCGAACACAATATATGATCTACAATCCTGCAGCACATCGACGTTAATGATATGGGCCTGTAATTTGGTGGATTACTCCTACTGCCTTTCTTGAATATTGATGTGACCTGTTCAACTTTCCAGTCTTTGGGTAGGGATCTTCCGTCGAGCGAGCGGTTTTATGTGATTGTTAGGTATGGAGCTATTGCACCAGCATACTCTGAAAGGAACATAATTGGTATACAGTCTGGACCGGAAGACTTGCTATTATTAAGTTATTTACGTTGCTTCATTACTCCGATGATATCTACTTTTAAGTTACTCATGTTGGCAGCTGTTCTTGATTCGAATTCTGGAATATTTACTTCGTCTTCTTCGGTGAAGAAATTTCGGAAGGCTGTGTTTAGCAGCTCTGCTTTAGCAGCACTGTCATAGATAGTATTTCCATTGCTACAGCGCACTGAAGGCATTGATCATGTCTTGCAACTAGCATACTTTACATACGATCAGAATGTCTTTGGATTTTATACAAGGTTTTGAAACGAAGTTCCGTTGTGGAAGCTGCTATGAGCATCTCGCATTGAAGTTCGCGCTGAATTTTGAGCTTCTGTAGATCGCCAATATTGGGGGTTTTGTGTTCGTTTAAATCTGGCAGGCTTTTTTCGTTGTTTCTGCAACAGTGTTCTGGTCTATTTTGTATACCATGGGGGATCAGTTTCGTCGTTGGTTAATTTATTTGATATAAAACTCTCAATTGCTGTCGATAGTATTTCTTTAAATTCAAACCACATGTGGTCTAAACTTACATTGTTAATTTGGAAGGAGCAGAGATTAGTTTCCCAGGAAGGCATCAAGCGAAATTTTATCTGCTTTTTTGAACAGATATTTTTCGTTGAGCCCTGAGAGTTACCTTGAACAAAAAAGGAAAATGTTTCGGTTTTTTGTTCAAGGCAACAATTACTGATGAGACTTTTAGTATTATGATTTTCATATAAGTAGCAACAGTGTGGTTAGTACGGACAGATTTGTTAGCTGATAAACTGCCACCACAGACCGCAGTGGTTAGCACACTGGACTCGCATTCGGGAGGACGACGGTTCAATCCCACGGCCGGCCATCCTAATTTAGATTTTCCGTGATTTCCCTAAATCGCTCCAGGCAAATTCCGGGATGGTTCCTCTGAAAGGGCACGGCCGACTTCCTTCCCCGTCCTTCCCTGATCCGACGAGACCGATAACCTCGAAGTTTGGTCTCTTCCCACAAAAAACCCAACCCAACCCAACCCCACCGCAGACTCTGTTTTGTGTTATTGTCCTTGAACAACATACAGACGTGACGGTGACTAGTGACATTTAATTTCTTCAACACTTTTGTTATTTTATACATTCATGAAGTTTCACGTTCACCTATATTTGTTACTTATTGTAAAGTCAAGTTTATTTGTTTTATACGATTCTTTGAATACACTGTAAGACAAGAAAATGACACAAAACAAAGGAATTATCCGAGTGGAACGGAAATCCGAAGATGTGATGTACATGTGCAGACAATCAAATGATTAAAATTTGAGAAAAACCGGATAATTTGTTCAAGAGAAAGAGCTTTACAAATTGAGCAAGTCAGCAATACGATGGTCGATCTCTGGTCCTTGTGCAAGCAATTATTCGGCTTATCATTTATTGATAGAGTTGTTGCATGTCCATCTTAGGATTATCGTGCGAAATTCTGTCCAACTGGAGCTTTAGATCGTCAGAGTTCTGACGTGGTTGGAGGGCGCTAACCACAATCCTCCAAACGTTCTCAATTGAGGAGAGAGCCGTCGACTTTGTCGCCCAATGTAGGATCTGGCAAGCAGGAAGACAAGCAGTAGAAACTTTCGTCGTGGCGGGCGGGCATTATTTTGTTGAAAGGCATGGCCAGGATGGCTTCCCATGAAAGGCAACTAAACGTGACGGGAAGCAGAATATCGTCGACGTAGCGCTGCGCTGTACGGCTGCCGCGGATGGCAGCCAAAGGGGTCCTGATATAAAGATAAATGGCACTCCGGACAATCACTTCTGGTTGTTAGGTTTCATGGCAAGCGACAGGCAGGTTGGTATCCCACTGCTGTCCAGGGGTCTCTAGACACGTGTTCGCAGATCGTTGGGGCTCACTTCGATGTGGCACTCTTCACTGAAGACCTACTCCAATGCGATTCCAGGCCATAGACTTGTCTGGAGACGTCCCGGAGAGCTGTGGGATACCAACCTGACTGTGGCCCGCCATATGGCATGACAAACAGGAGTCATGGTCTGGGGTGGCATTTCTTTTCATAGCAGGACCTCTTTGGTGGTTATAACGCAGCAGCCTTACAGCACAGCCGTACGTCGACGATGTTCTACGCCCCGTTTTGTTGCCCTTAATTGCAAGCCATCCTGGGCTTATATTTCAACAAGATAATGTCCGCCCGCACACGGGGAGAGTTTCTGCTGTTTGTTTTCCTGCTTGTCAAAACCCTGTCTTGGCCAGCAAGGTCGCCGTATCTCTTTCAAACTGAGAACATTTGGGGCATTATGGGCAGGGACCTCCAACCAGATCGAGATTTTGAAGATCTAACGCTCCAATTGGTCAGAATTTAGCTCGATATCCCTCAGGGTGACATCCATTAACTCTGTCAATCAATGCTGCTTGCGTAAGGGTCATTTTTAAACGTTTCAATAGCTTTGCAGTTGCACCTACGCACAGTGTTGTTTATTCCTTGCAACGTATTAAAATATGAGCAATTCAATTTTACACACATGTAATGCCTTCTTGATATTATGTTTTTCGTTTCTAACATGGTTTTGTGATTTCATAGCCTACATAACAACGAAAAGGGGAAGAGAAGTGGAGCATCATGTCGAAATAACAAGAAAAAGTGAAGCGGTTACACTATAGTTAATGAGAATTTCTTCGGATCCACCAGAATCTATGCCAGTGTCATCATATGTCAGTTCTCCAGAAGCTAGTGCTACTCGAAACCAAGAAGAAACTTAAGTACTCTACCCTGATTACTTGCCGGGACCTGTAATTGGCACTACGAATTCGTCAGCTTCTGTCGATGCCATTGCCGAAATGGCGACACCAGAGCAAACTGTAACCACATCGGGTGGGTCAGATTTAGTCGAAAACGATATTCGAAAATGGTCTGAAAATATAGATTCGAACGTGCTATTGCTAAGAACGGCGAGATTCCGAAGTTTTCAGGTACTTCAAAAAAATGGTTCAAATGGCTCTGAGCACTATGGGACTCAACTGCTGTGGTCATCAGTCCCCTAGAACTTAGAACTACTTAAACCTAACTAACCTAAGGACAGCACACACATCCATGCCCGAGGCAGGATTCGAACCTGCGACCGCAGCAGTCGCACGGTTCCGGACTGCGCGCCTAGAACCGCGAGACCACCGCGGCCGGCTCAGGTACTTCGATACAGACTTCGCTGAAGAGCCAATAGTACTATGTACGGTTCAGGCTCAGACATGGACTCTTGGAAGAATTGTCAGGGAAGGGGATAGAGTAAGAATGGTTTTGTTGCACACTGACGAATTGCGGAAAGTTTTACGCACTTGGATGGTTTAGTCTCTTTCTATATGGTTATTGTTTTGCTTCTACTGTCATTTGTTTGAGAACGCAAACTCACAAAACACATCGAAGATTTACTACTGCGGCGGGTTTATTACTTCCTGGAAAGTGAACCCCAAAGTCAACAGCCATGAATTAAGTGATAAACACAATGAAAATTTTTGTAAATGCACAGCATTGGAAACAAAACTTCATAAAGGGCAACTGAAAAGAAAAGAACAAGAATTCTCTGCAAAAGAAACAAAAATATGCTTTGAAATTCTAACCAGAATGTTTGAAATAATAAGATTCCCGGCAAAAGGAAATTTGGCGTCATCTGGCCACAGGTGACACGAGTGTCAAAAGAGGTAACTTTATAAAAGTGGTGCATCTATTTTTAAAGTACTATCCTGTTCCCCAAGAACATTTAGTAAGAATAAAATTTCTTTTACTTGTGTCACCAGAAATTCAAAACGAGTTTCTTGAAGTTTTAGAGAATAAATTTCGCCAAAAAGTTAAAGGTCAGGTTCAAATGGCAAGTATTACTCCATGATATTCGAAAGTGCACTGCTTATTTTCCACAAAACTCAAACGAAATGATTGAGAATCGGAATGCACGAGTAGAGATTTGAATGAAACGAAAAACAAAAGGGCCGAAGGCATTAGTGAGGTGATAGTAAATAAGCCCAATGCTGATGGACTTGACCTTACGAACTACTGTAGAGGACAAGCTTACAATAAGGCTGCTACAGTGGTCGGAAGAGAGATATATGTGCAGCAACGAATAAAATACACCAATCGTAATGCCGAATCTGTGACCTCCTCAAACCACTCGCTGAAACTAGATTGCTTTCATAAGCTTCGGTGAAGGTGAATTCATTGACTTCCTTTGGCACATTGGGACGTTGTTATCCTTACTTTTTCGTGTCCACTCATGGATGGGAATATGTGATTGCTGCTACAAGGAAGAGTTTGAAGAGTGTTCAAGAGACACGTTGGAGCGCAAGAGGCGGCGCAGTAAACATGACACGAACACATTAAAAATAATTGTGTGTCTTTGGTATCAGACAATCGGTGCTGCGTGGCGTGAATAATACCCAAAATAATTTTCAAATGAAGGGGTTTAACGTACATCAATATGTTCAGAATAGAAGCACCTTACAGACGACAGGGGAAGATAAACGAGAGGAATTCGTAGACGACGCTTTAAGTTATGTTTAAAGCTTGTGTGAAGAACTTAGCATTTCTGTTGAGCTTTCAAGTTAAATTGTGGCGACGGAAGTAGAAACTATTTAAAATGAAAAATGTTTTCTTCATTAGATAACGTAACTGCTGAAACTCGTGAAGGTTCCAGAAGGCCCAGAATTTGGCCGAAAAATATGCAGAAATACTAGGCGTCGATTGGAATGACACCTAGACCATGCTCCTCAAGACACTGACAGAGAAGAAATTAAACTTAAGTCCTTGCGTCTATGGGCTTTCGTAGCTACAACAGACTGTAAGAAACAACTTATTGGTTCTGGCCCACTGTTTATTAAAGTTTATTTATGAGTCCAAACTTGGAGAGGATTACCTAACAGGCTCTTACACTGAGGAGCCAAAGAAACTGGTACACCTGCCTCATATAGTGTAGGGCCCACGCCAGCACGCAGAAGTGCCGCAACACGACGTTACATGGACTCGACTAATGTCTGAAGTAGTGCTGGAGGGAACTGACACCATGAATCCTGCAGGGCTGTCCATAAATCCTTAAGAGTACGAGAGGGTGAAGATCTCTTCTGAACAGCACGTTGCAGAGCATCCCAGATATGCTCAATAATGTTCATGTTTGGGGATATTGGTGGCCAGTTGAAATGTTTAAACACAGAAGAGTGTTCCTGTTGCAATTCTGGACATGTGGGGTGTCGCATTGTCCTGCTGGAGTTGCCCAGTTTTGCGGAATGCACAATAGGCATGAATGGATGCTTGTGATCAGGCAGGATGCTTAAGTACGTGTCACCGGTCAGAGTCGTATCTAGACGTGTCACGGGTCCCGTATCAGTTCACCAGCTTGAACAGACCCCTACTGACATGCACGGTACATGGATTCATGAGGTTCTCTCCATACCCGTACACGTCCATCTGCTCGATACAATCTGAAACGAGACTCGTCCGATCAGGCAACATGTTTCCAGTCATCAGCAGTCCAATGTCTGTGTTGATGGACCCAGGCGAGGCGTAAAGATTTGTGTCGTGCACTCATCAAGGGTATACGAGTGGGCCTTCGGCTCCGAAAGCCCATATAGAAGATGTTTCGTTGAATGGTTTGCACCAACGTACAGTTGTCGATGGCCCAGCACTGAAATCTGCGGCAATTTGCGGAAGGGTTGCACCTGTGTCACGCTGAAAGATTCTCTTCAGTCGTCATCTGTTCCCTTCTTGCCGGATCTTTTTCCGGCCGCAGCGATGTCGGACATTTGACGTTTTAACGGGATCCTGATGTTCACGGTACACTCGTGAAACGGTCGTACGGGACAATCCCCGCTTCATCGCTACCTCGGAGGTCCTGTGTCCCATCTCTCGTGCCCCGCGTATAAGGCCACGTTCAAACTCGCTTAAATCTTGATAACCTGCCATTGGAGCGGCAGTAACCGATCTAACAACTGCGCCAGACATTTGTTGTTTTATATAGGCGTTGCCGACCGCAGCGCCATATTCTGCCTGCTTACATATATCTCTATTTGAATACGTAAGCCTATACTAGTTTCTTGGCGCTTCGGTGTATAATGCAGAGAATATTTCTCATAGCTGGTAGAAGTAATGCTAATTATGAGAGAAACTTCTCTGAGCTGAAAGTGATAAAAAATTATGTAAGCTTAACGATGTTCACGTTGAAATCAACAAATCTAGCTACTTTGGTCACCCAGGAAGGGTAGGAATTAACATTGACCAATAAATTAAAGAGTTTGCGTTGCAGAAAACACTAAGAATATAATTCTAGTTTACGAAAGTCTTTTTATTTTAAAGCCATTTGAAACAGACTGAACAGATTTTTTTTGTCTTCCAATTCTTTGCAAGCATTTTAAAGTCGGTGTAAGATAAGTTAGTGCATCCGTGAACATCGAGATTTGGCTGAATGGGTTTTATATCTTCATATCACATGTCATCTCTATAAGGGAGAACACCAAGACCCTTACACAATTTGCCAGGGAGTTAGAAAGCATGAATATAATGTTGCATTCAGATAAATATATGTTCAAGCTCTTCTTAAATTTTTCATTTCCCTATGTAAGCACTTCACACTTCTAACTATATCAGTGAAATCTAGGGTAAGTCGCATTAATCTTCATTTTTTGGTCAAAATTTTGTGTAAAAAATGGGAATATTATCGGGCCATTTTGGCTCAGATTGTGCCAGTGTTGTACCAATTTAATTGTGTCAACGAAAAACGTAATGCCGTCTATAACATGGCCTATAGTCGCTTGTGAAAGAGTTCCGAAATAAGTTTAATAAATTTCATTCTGTTTATAATTATTTATTGCAAGTGTCAATCAAAATTTGAAGAACAGTATCACTGCTCCTGAACACAGCAGATCATTTTCCATAGCAGAACTTCACGGCACAGTGACGTTCGAAACAATGCTTTACACAGCTTGCTAAACCGCTCATGTGTGTTAGCGTCTAGGAAAGGCGACCGACTGCAAGTAAAATATGGTTGGCGTGACTGAGAGGCCGTAATAGATCGTTTCTATAAAGAAGAAGGATATTACAAACCATAAAACAACATCATTAGGTAGTTATACAATGTGAATTATCTTGATGTCAATAAGAGAGCTTTATTTGAATTCGTTGTTCTCTGTTTGCCAAGATACCTGGATCAAATCCAAAACGTAGTGAAATTGGGATGTTCCTTCCATCACTTTTGCGACGTCCTTGAGAATGTCCGCTGCCCTCGTCCCTGTGATCTAGGTGACGTCAGATCCACTCTGTTTCGTTTCACAACGTAATTTTAACTTTATCGCGATCGTTAAACGAAATGTATACTCCATTTTCATCGACAGTGATCTCTATAACTTAAAGATTCTCTTTAATTCGGTACACGAATGCCGCTGCTTTCAGCCTTAGCTATAGACAAATCCATTTTCTAAATCGAAATCCTTCTTCAACTAACTGTTCAAATGGCTCTGAGCACTATGGGACTCAACTGCTGTGGTCATCAGTCCCCTAGAACTTAGAACTACTTAAACCTAACTAACCTAAGGACATCACACACACCCATGCCCGAGGCAGGATTCTAACCTGCGACCGTAGCAGCAGCGCGGCTCCGGACTGGAGCGCCTAGAACCGCACGACCACCGCGGCCGGCTCAACTAACTGTTAGCTCCATAACTTACCACATGGCTGTTACCAAATATAAGGGACATGCTTAAGTTAATGCATAGGCATTTATCCTCGAAAATCAGAAAATGGCTCTCAGCACGATGGGGCTTAACATCTGAGGCCATCAGTCCCTAGACTTAGAACTACTTAAACCTGACCAACCTAAGGACATCACACACACATCCATGGCCGAGGCACTATTCGAACCTCCGACCGTAGCAGCAGCGCGGTTCGCGGTTCCGGACTGAATCGAAAATCAGAGCCGGCAAATAATCTGCGACCTGTCCCTCCCCCCGGTATCTGGTATCTGAGTGGTCAGCGTGACAGAATGTTAATCGTACGGGCCCGGGTTCGATTCCCGGCTGGGTCGGAGATTTTCTCCGATCAGGGATGTGCTGCTGTGTTGTCATAATAATCATCATTTCATCCCCCTCGACGCGCAAGTCGCCGAAGTGGCGTCAAATCGAAAGACTTGCAACTTCTATCCATACCCAGCGGATGTCTACCGGTGCTCTAGACTCCGCTGGGCTTTCTTTTTAGGTCATATAAATTACTTGTCTAGAAGACATTCAGTTTAGATTAAATGTTTTAACCAACAATAGCTGTGATAACAGACTGACTGGCTTCCGGCCCCGTGTAAGCATTCCCATTGGCTCCTTCCCCTCTTCCGCTGCTGGAACTGTCCTTCCTGTTACTCACTCTTTCCTCCTTGTTGTCGCTTCCTGGCATAATCACTCATTATTATTTAAGCCGGCACTTGAGCGTACCTGTCCATATGCAGACTGGGTGCACATCATTTAATGGGTAGTGGAAATTCCTTCTGAGCTCCCACTGACAGGAATTATTATAAACTAAACAAACGTAAAAGAATTCCCCAAATTTAAATGAGAATAGCACAATTTATTACAATGAAAGCCCATTCCCAACAGACTCAGTATTCTGTGTTGCAAATAATTTACTTCTCAACGCATGAAAGTATATAGTATCTTTCTTAAAACAGTCATAGATATATGAGGTTTCTCTTTGCTGTTAGAGACAACTCACACATGTAAGTCACGTAAATAATCTTCAGAAACGATTTGTTCCGCTTATCAGAGAGCACAGAAGAGACCCAAAAAATCATGCAGGGAATATAAATGGCAACGTCCCTATCTTCTCTAGATAAGCTTCAATCAAATACTGCTACGCATTGTCAAAGTCTCGATTATTTTTTGCCCAGTTGCGAAAATACGGGAACGGGGTTGGCAAATGGGATCGCACTGGCTGTCAGGCACTAACGCTACGCTACTGAGTATCCAAGACGTTGAACAATCGTCATCACCTTGTCTTTACAGAGGGACGTAATGCGACACAAACATCTGCAGTCATTCGACGGTCACCACGACTGATGTCATCGACTAGTTGATTGTTATGTGAAGTCAATGAAGTAATCGGCATGCTGCTCCGCTTTTAGTCAGCCGACGCTGTTAGCCTTCAGCTTTGGTGCAGCGACGGATCCATCGTCTAACAGTGCCGATATCCAGCGTTGTATCACCGTACACATATTCGAGTATTTCGTGAATGCGCACTGGAGTTTCAGCTTCTGATTCAAGACTGTTACCACAGAGCGCTATCTAAAACTTCGATTTTGGCGGTTTTGCAGGCGACTGCAGTACAGGCATCTGTTGATGCAGAAAGTTACCACTGCAGTGGCTTGAAGAAGCTTTGCGGAATAGCACCAAATTCGATTTTTTCACTTAAAACATTATTTAAAGAGAAAAATATAGGAAGTATTACTATTTGACTGACGCTCGTATCATCTCAGTCATTTCTTATTTGCTGGGATCCAGTAAAGAGCTTTGTTGGTCTACCGACAACGAATTCACCTGGCACATGTCCCACCCACTTCTAGTTCATACTTCTTCTACATTTACACACATACTCCTCAAGCCACCATGCAGTGCATAGCGGGGAGTACCTTCCAACACTGCCCGTAATTCCCTTTTCTGCTCCACTCGCAAATAGAGGAGGAATAAACGATTGTGTAAATACTCGCGTGTTGATCGAACCTACTGGTAGTAAAGCTAGCAGCAAGTCTTTCCATTGCTTACAGTCATAATAGGGTATTTGACTGTTTTCCGGAAATCGTTTTAAATGTTTAAATATGTCATTTCATGCTCATAACATGTTTTTCACTTCTTGAATTCCAGTATTCCTTTTTAAAAACGGAAATGAAATTCGAATAATTTGGAAGCCCCTCTAAAACGCTTCATTCGAGTCATATGACGCCTGTGACGTCACTGGTTAGCTCGCTGCTCCTACTATGATAAAGCTAATTCACAGTGATGTCTTGCTTTGGAATTTACGTTTCGGAAAACGGACTACAAATGGTATGTAGTACCACACTGCACAAATACATCCTTAGAAACTCTTGTAAAATTGTTTTTGAGTGTTTCATTGAATGAGAAGGTGCGTAAAGAGTGGTTGCACTGTGTCGGCAAGATGCCACCCCGTCGATGCCCAAGTTCCCTTACTGAATTAAAAATGTCTTGCATTATGAAGTTAACATTAATTTACCTCCGAGATACACTTTCCCACTATTACAAAGAAGGATAACGTCAGTTGACGAAATTAAACTCTCAGTAAAACGTATCGTCATACACGTTTCTACGCACAGTATTGGTAGCTCGGTTGGTAGAACGGTGGACTGTCGAAAATTAAAAGAGGATTACTGTAGGTCCAGTGTTCGAATCCAGCTTTCAACAATCTCTTAACTTATTTGTAAAACAAATCATCAGTACTTTCATAAGAAAATCACAATTACAGAACTTCAGCGTACCGATTAGAAACAAGAGTATTATTGTGTTTTCCTTGGCGTTTAAATATGCTTAAATCTGCAGTAGCCGTTAACACATGTCATGTTCAAAAAGATATTTCCTGGTTAATACGACCACCTTCTTTTTCCTTTTTTTTTACTTTATTAGCAACAATGCTTTTTTATCTTTGTACTGTCCTGCTAGCATCCTCAAAAGCTTAAACAATAAGATGAAGTTATGTCAGCTTCAGACACTGACGTTAAACTCGCAAACAGCAAAGCCCTTAGAGCGATTGATTGTCAGCAAAGTACATGCGCTTACCCTCAGTTGTCCATTTCTCAGACTAAGAGTAATGTGAAGCTGTATACAATGCATCCCACCATCGAAACAACTGCAACAATGAGTTCTTGCTAACGCTATATTCATATTTCGTGTGAAACTTTTAAAAACTTATGACCCTTCCACGTTTAGAAACTGCGATCTTCTTACCCGTCGCTACATGCGCTATCCGTTGCGCCACAGAGCACGTGCTTCAGGTTACAACTCTGCCGAAGTGGAAATCAGCATTACGATTTGCCGAGAATAATTGTATTGCGTTTTGGGTCGTATTTCAGGACTGATAGTCGACAATCAACGTAATTATAAGATACGGACCATTTCCAAAAGTTTTATAATACCTTAGTTTTGACCGGGTTTAATGATGTTGAAGGGAGCAGGGAGAAGATTGTCGGTCTTTGCACATATGGCTGCCCTAAACGAGCATCAATTTTATCAAGATTTCAACTATCAGCGTTCACAGAATTCTTTTCTGTTGTTACTTAAAAGTTGTAAATGCCTTTTCCATCACTAAATAGCTAACTCATTTGTAGAAAAAGTACGTAGAAACGCAATAACTATGGCTAAAACTCCTGTCACACACGTACAGCTTTCGTCTTACTCCTAGTTTGTGACGTCACCAGAGCGTCAACCAGTAACAGAGCGTTTTCGATCATGTGACCAAATCTTGATATTTAATGATTCTTAAGCATCAATTACATAAAAATTAGATTTATTTTGTGAGAATTTTGACTGTGAATGCGTTTTGTACCTTATAATCATTACGAATAACAATAATGCGAACCATATTTTTAACATAGGAAAATAGCCCAGTACGACTTCCACTCCACTGTGTTCCGTGAGCCATTTGCTTTCCTGTCTCTCCTTGTAATTCCTTTCATTCATCGGCCTGTTGCTCGCAGAGAGTCGATGTCTCTTATACACGAACGATACGGATGCGTATCGCTGAATGATGAAGTCTAGACGATGACGATGTGGAAGTGGTTAATAAACTCTTGTTTATTTACAGGTGTACGTTTGAGGTCTTGGAATACAACGAAACCCCCGCGTCATAATACTGTAGTACGCTGCCCGGTGACGAAGTGCAGTAACACGCGACAGGTTGTTTTCTGCATTTGGAGGGAACAAAGCTACAACAGTCGATCCTCAGGTGATGAAAGCGTACAACAATGCACCATTATATAACATAGTTGTTAGGTGGAGCAGACTAGAGATGGGCCAAACGGTTATTTCAGGGTATCACGTATCGCAGTTACGGTTATTTTTTTACACTCCTTACTTTTAACAGCTATTTATAATTGTCCGTTATTTTTACTATTGAATTCGTCAGACTGGGGCACAGTTAAGTGAGTGTAAGTGGAATCCATCAGTTTAGTTTATCAGTATAACCGAAACTGCGAGAATAGCGAACGGGCGGGTATGTCAACTTAATCGTGCCTTAACCTTAGCTGATAAAGTGTCCATCACAATCCAGTTGATGTTTGAAGTACTACTGGTGTTTTACGTTACATGTAAGTATACAGGTTATCGGTCGCTGTCAGAAATGTAACTGAAAGTACACGAAATTTTTCCACAGCTCTGTTAAAAGGGAAATTATAAGACATGCTTTTGCAAATATAAGTAAGCTGAGTACCGAAGGTAAAATTCGAAGCTTAATTTCTATTGTTCATTTACTGCAGTAAGAGTAGGGTCATGAAATGCAACGCAAAAATAAGCGTAATGTGACAGATTCGTTTGCTCCAGTACAAGATATTCCATTAGAGAAAAACAGATCGTTTGGTAATAAAGTTTTATGTGAGATTTGAAAAACTGCTCGTTTACTGCAAAATATTTTCAGCTACAGACAAGGTCTTAATTTTTTAGTGTGAGAATGACGAATTACGGTTCTGAAAGCCTTCTGGATTTTTGTATCTCTTACGTTTAGTATTATGTACAACACATTTTTAAAACGGATTGAATGTCCCGCTAGATGCCTAACACCCTACAGGTTGTCCAGAATGTTTACGCTTGTGAATTTTAATAGCTATTACAATACTTTCAAAAATAAACGGTAAACGAGTGGCGCGTTAATAGATAATTGATGCATGAATAGCTCACCTAACTCACGATTTTATTGCGCTGCAAATCATAGGCATTCTTGTATGATTTTTCTCAACGAAAGCTACTTCCTACGCTTCTGACTGCTATCTATTGTGTGCGCTCAAAGTTTTTCGTTGCAAATCATAGGCACTATTGTATGATTTTTCTCAACGAAAGCTACTTCCTACGCTTCTGACTGCTATCTATTGTGTGCGCTCAAAGTTTTTCGTTGCAAATCATAGGCACTATTGTATGATTTTTCTCAACGAAAGCTACTTCCTACGCTTGTGACTGCTATCTATTGTGTGCGCTCCAAGTTTTTCGTTTTAAATTTGACGAGTATTGTCATAGCTAATAAAAATTCACAAATACAAATATCGACGACTATCTGTATGGGGTTAGGAACCCGTACGGGACCAGGAGTAATTATTTTTGTCTTTTAGTCTTATGTGTGAAATTTTTCAGTCGATTTCAAACACTCTGATCAGATTAAAATAAAGACATTTGCTAAATTTCAGGTTTATTTTAGTTTCTCTTCATCTAAGTCAACTAATATATTGCTTTCTATCACGTATATCCCGCGAAAAGACTGTGAAAGTAAAAATTAGAGGGAATCGAGCTCACATAGAGGGTACCAGCAACCGTTTTACTGCGAAACATTCACGACTGAAAGATGAAAAAAAGAAAACAGCAATTGTACACAAACTATCCCTCACTCACACCAAGCAAAGAGAACATTAATACTGCATTGTCGTCCGGTTCCGAGGTGTGACGAAAGTGTCATGTCTCTATCTCATCGAGAAGGTAGTTTAAAATAAATTTGTACCAAATATCAGAAAGACGAACCAAGTACCTTCCACCACACACCAGTCGAGAAAGTGATTTATTACAACATTGTCATCCGCTTCTGAGCTATGTTGAAAGTTTCAAGTCTCTATCTCACCGGGAAGTTAATCTGCAATCAATTCTGAGCAAACGCCTGACGGCCAGTGGATATTCCCGTAGAAGTACAAAAATACTAGTTTCTGTCACTGTGTCATCTTCAGCTGAGACCCACTGTAATACAGGACAGAGTTATCGACTTCCAAATTACCTGTAGTGGTAACCCGTAACTCCCAGGGAAAAAGAACTGTGAGAGAAAAGTTACTATCGCAGAAAAATAACCTACAGATATACTCATTTACTGACGTTTATAACTACCACAGAAATCGTACTCACCTATTGCCGGCTATTTTTCTAGTCGCACAAATTCCTTACGGTCACCCAGTGCAGTTAAATAGCACGGAACAACAGTAAACACTTCGATAAACAGATGGCGCGCAGTCTGACTTATTTCTATAAGTAATACAATACCTTAAAGACGATCCGTCCATCTCATGGAAGGAAAAAAAAAAAACAGGGAAGGTGGCATTACAGACTTAACTGTGTACGATGTCTTGAAGCCACAGTGGGCGGGGCCTGCCGCTGTTTTTAAGTACCCCAAAACATTTGCAAACAACTTTTTATGAGCGCTTCTTGTTCATTATTTCTGTCGCGGCGCGTAACAAATGTTTTAAATACTAAAAATTATAGAGCTTATTTCAGTAGTGTAGCGTCAGGAAGGCACTTTTGAACATTTTTCTGTTCTTGAATGGGTATTTGCTCTAGTAATTCGACACAATCAGAGTGACGTCACGGGGATGTGTCGCCGCGTTAAACTATGGGAATATGAATGCTATTAACAGATGGGTAGTTATTACAGTAGCTGCTACTCCTCAGTAACCGGTTATTCCTTATTGTTAAGTTACTTTTTGTCACTTCTAGAGCATACCACTACAGTGCGTTCAAACAAGTCCGAATGACCAAGTTCTCGCAGCTGCAATCCACACTTACAGAAAATTTCGTAAATGACATCATGATTGTCTTTGAGTTTGAGAGTAAAATTTTTTATTTGCAGTCCACTACTGCAGTTTCGGCTGTCTGGCCGTTATCAAGTGGTATTACTGTGCTTTAGCACGTGTCAAAAGCTAAAAACTTACGACCTGTATACATGTCGTAATCACATCCCTATCTATATGCGAGCGCAGGCTTTCTCGGCGAATTTCATATATGAAGTCTTCGCGGGTTGTCAGCAGAGTAGCGTCGTCACTTCGCCTGAAGATGATGGAGACGCATTCCTTCGAAACGTTGCTACGAGACGACGATGCTACTCGGCTGACAACTCGTGAAGACTTCATATGTTTACATCCCTATCTCCTATCAGTCCAAAAATTAATAAAAAATACAGAAACATTAAGATGCTGGTTTTAATGTTTCAGGTGTTCTACATAGTCTTCCCCCTCGAGCCTCACACCGCTCTTGAGTGTAACGCAGAGAATGTTCACACAACTATGTGAAAATGTTAGAAAAGTTCTTGTTTGAGATGTTACTTAATTCGCGCGTCACATTCGGTTGAATGTCGGTAATGTCAAAGCGTTGTCCCTTCATGAGACTTTCTACACTTTTTCTTTTTGTGGTAGGTTCGAAGTGATGACACCAAGTCTCGTCACTCGTGATGACTTTTTCCAGAAGGGAACTGTCCGCGATTTGCATTTCAGTCAAGTGGCGGAAGGCGTCTACGCCTCGTTGTTTTTGTTCGATAGTCGAAGTGTGCGGGATAAACATAGCAAACACTTTTCTAAACATTCTGGAGAATGTCTTGAACACTTAAGTTTAGGATGTTGCTCCAGTGAGATTTGTGACGCAACAAAGTTGACGCACTAAGGCCCAACGTCCCCTACTTAACACTCTATGCTGACAACTGACTGCTCGAATGCACATCATTCTATTGTCTTCAGCTGTCAGTTCAAGCTGCCACAGTAGTTACTGCGATGGCTTCTTCTATATGCCAGGAATATCAGCCTTGAAACTTTTGGGACGGACAGTATATGTTATGTGTATAATGTTACCTTTGTTAAGATCTTTTAGTTATATCACTTATTCATTTAAGAGGTATTAAAGACACATTAAAGACCCAACATACACATCTGACTTGGACGCATACCAAATGCTGTTTAACTTCTGGCAAGCGTTAAAGCACAGTTATTCCTCTCGACCAGCGGAAAAATTCTCCCGTCGGAGCACAAAACATGGTTCCTATTTATTTGAAAGACTGAATGAAAAGTGGCCACCAGCTGCCTCATTCTATCTTCCTCAACACCTTTAAAAATTTTTCCAAAAATGTTGGCATGCGAACACACTCGCGCTTTTTTTAAATGTGCAACTTGCCTCAAAACTCTCACAAACTCCCATAACTGTAATTCCGCTCACTATACTCCGTACGTCGAGAGAGCCAGCGGCGGGGGGAGAGGGGTGACAGACCTTCCGGTACCACCCTTCCGCCGCCGGCAACTCTCAACACTCGGCTCCTTCAGAACCTAACAATACCGGGTCATTCATTGCAGCATATCTGTAGGGGCAGCATTCTGCTGATCAATGTGTTCCTTGGTGGAATATTTTTTCACATGCGCTTCCAGTGTTCGTCACCTTACAAAAACACACACATAAACATTTTCTTTAATGATGTTCCAGTCATTTGACTGCAAAATGTTTTATTTTATTGTTATACGGTTCATATTTCGCTGTATTTCATATCAGTCTGATATCTTTTCACATATAAATAAGTTAGTGTACCTCAAAGTGTAGCCGAACTCTGGATCGTATAATGATAAATTAAAAATTCTTACCGTCAGAGGGGGTAACACAATTTAAAAAAAATACCATGACTACCGTTCCAGGAAAAATAAAAATTACACACAATCAGATTTTCAACATCAACAAAGTAAAGCAAATTGCACAAATACACTCCTGGAAATTGAAATAAGAACACCGTGAATTCATTGTCCCAGGAAGGGGAAACTTTATTGACACATTCCTGGGGTCAGATACATCACATGATCACACTGACAGAACCACAGGCACATAGACACAGGCAACAGAGCATGCACAATGTCGGCACTAGTACTGTGTATATCCACCTTTCGCAGCAATGCAGGCTGCTATTCTCCCATGGAGACGATCGTAGAGATGCTGGATGTAGTCCTGTGGAACGGCTTGCCATGCCATTTCCACCTGGCGCCTCAGTTGGACCAGCGTTCGTGCTGGACGTGCAGACCGCGTGAGACGACGCTTCATCCAGTCCCAAACATGCTCAATGGGGGACAGATCCGGAGATGTTGCTGGCCAGGGTAGTTGACTTACACCTTCTAGAGCACGTTGGGTGGCACGGGATACATGTGGACGTGCATTGTCTTGTTGGAACAGCAAGTTCCCTTGCCGGTCTAGGAATGGTAGAACGATGGGTTCGATGACGGTTTGGATGTACCGTGCACTATTCAGTGTCCCCTCGACGATCACCAGTGGTGTACGGCCAGTGTAGGAGATCGCTCCCCACACCATGATGCCGGGTGTTGGCCCTGTGTGCCTCGGTCGTATGCAGTCCTGATTGTGGCGCTCACCTGCACGGCGCCAAACACGCATACGACCATCATTGGCACCAAGGCAGAAGCGACTCTCATCGCTGAAGACGACACGTCTCCATTCGTCCCTCCATTCACGCCTGTCGCGACACCACTGGAGGCGGGCTGCACGATGTTGGGGCGTGAGCGGAAGACGGCCTAACGGTGCGCGGGACCGTAGCCCAGCTTCATGGAGACGGTTGCGAATGGTCCTCGCCGATACCCCAGGAGCAACAGTGTCCCTAATTTGCTGGGAAGTGGCGGTGCGGTCCCCCACGGCACTGCGTAGGATCCTACGGTCTTGGCGTGCATCCGTGCGTCGCTGCGGTCCGGTCCCAGGTCGACGGGCACGTGCACCTTCCGCCGACCACTGGCGACAACATCGATGTACTGTGGAGACCTCACGCCCCACGTGTTGAGCAATTCGGCGGTACGTCCATCCGGCCTCCCGCATGCCCACTATACGCCCTCGCTCAAAGTCCGTCAACTGTACATACGGTTCACGTCCACGCTGTCGCGGCATGCTACCAGTGTTAAAGACTGCGATGGAGCTCCGTATGCCACGGTAAACTGGCTGACACTGACGGCGGGGGTGCACAAATGCTGCGCAGCTAGCGCCATTCGACGGCCAACACCGCGGTTCCTGGTGTGTCCGCTATGCTGTGCGTGTGATCATTGTTTGTACAGCCCTCTCGCAGTGTCCGGAGCAAGTATGGTGGGTCTGACACACCAGTGTCAATGTGTTCTTTTTTCCATTTCCAGGAGTGTATTACGTGTAAAATATCGAATAAGGACGTTACCACTGTTTTTCGTGCGAGAGAACGGAAACCTCAAGATCATCGTCATCTAATTGTTCTTCTCTCGTCATGACCACATAGTCTTCGGTATCTTCGCTGCTGCAGTCCTCGTCGTCTGATAAAGAAATTACAATATTATGAACGGATTCTTTTCTTACACCTCCTTCTATGTTTGACGCTGTAATCTCTTTCCACACGTGGTCCACGTCGTTCTTCCAATTTTCTGGCGTTATTCTTGTGACAGCCTCATTTACCAGCCTCTCGTCTCTCGCAACGTAAAGGTTTTGCTTCGCTCCGCAACATGTGTTATTATTTGAGCCCAGATGAGTTCAGTTGCGTTGGAATGGCAGTGGTACGGTGGAAGACGTAGGCCTATAACTTTGTGGCCGTGGTTCTCTGCTAATGTATCAGTCACAATGCGCCTTCTGTGACTTGTATTGTTTCACTAATTCCAGTAGTTCCGCTTTCTGTATATTCTGTTCAAAGCTTATTTTATTATCTTTCAACCAGCTTACTATGTCGTCTCTCCTTACAGCAGACGATGGTGCCTTATTTAATTGTACAGAATTGTATGGCGCATTGTCCATTACGAAAATACTACCAGAACTGACGTTTGGTAGCAAACGAGTAACGAAACAGACTTGGGATGTACGAGTATCTCCATTCATCTCCTCGTGGTATTAGGCAGTTTTTTTTCACTGAAACATCATCATAGCACCGGGTAAAAGGCCGTTCTTAGAGCCAGCATGAACTATAATTAGTCGCCCTTCTTTACCAGTTCCCAAACACATAGTTCTGCGGCGCGTGTCGTCTGTCCGTGCGACGGAAAGTGCATGACGCACATTGACCCATGTTTCGTGAATCCATATTACATTTTCCGGATTCACTGCTAGCAACTTGAGCAGGAAACGACATCTCCATGCTACAGTGTCTTCACGTTCAATTAATACCTTTCGTCCTGAGAACTTTTGCCAACGGAAGGCAATTTTTTTTTTTCAAGACAATGGAGAGACTTGTCATTCTGCTTGCGGACAAACCACTGTCCGACAGTGATGCCATCAACTTTTTAAGTGTCAGATACTCCTTCCCGCTGTAGTACGCATATATGTGGTGCCTGATAGCACTTTCGTCACAGTTGTCTGTTTCAGTCACATGACACGATCTCTTCCTTGACTTTCCAGGCATCACAGTTAACAGGGCTCGCAGCTGAATTGGCAGCCTCTTTATCGTTTGTGACTCTCTTCACTGTTCAAATGGCTCTAAGCACTATGGGACTTAACATCTGAGGTCATCAGTCCCCTAGACTTAGAGCTACTTAAACCTAACTAACCTAAGGACATCACACACATCCATGCCCGAGGCAAGATTCGAACCTGCGTCCGTAGCTGCAGCGTGGTTCTGGACTGAAGCGCCTAGAACCGCTCGGCCACACCGGCCGGCTCTCTTCTCTGTCCTTGGAGAAATGTTCAGTGCTTCAGCCACTCTGTCAACCACTTTTTGCTCACTGATATCAAAGGCCCACCATTGTCCCTTTCCCTTTCAAAGTAAACACACAATCTGTATATAAATTCGCGTGCTTGGGATTTCAGCGTAGCTCCTTTCCCAAAAGCCAATTCTCTGCACTACAGGTAGCCATTTTCTACTTATGCACACTTTTCCACTTATACATATGGCAAGAAACTCACAGAAGTAGTGGAATGAATACATACACATACAAGACTGAACGTAGCTCATAGCGCCAACTGACTGAAAGCAGGGGTTGCCCAGCACTACGGCAACACTGGGGCGTTGCCACATTAACGTAAACGAAACCTCACGATCTGATTGGCCATCGTGGATGCGCGAAGCACGTTCGCCGAGGTCGTGTCACCTGTCAGAGCTCTTCTCTCGCCGTATGGGGTATAGCCTATCACTGTTATTCAGTCACACCCATACACTCCCAGTTTCCCTTTCTCACTCCCTCATTCAGCCCAACTTACTGCGATTACACTTTGTGTCTCTCTGTCTTTGTCTCCTGTGACAGTCATAGTCCCTTTCATTCTGTCCTATTGCTACAGTCTCCTCTCAGCACCACTCATTCCCTCTTGCTCTCTCTTCCTGCTACTATTCCTCCTGTGTACTGCTCCTGTTTCTTCTCTCTGTCATTATCTCTCTCTTCGTCGTTGTCATTTGTCTCTCATTATCACTGGCTCTCACTCACTTCCACCTTCTCTTTATTGCTCCCCCCTGGCATCATATCCTTCAGTCTTTAGCTAGCACTGTTCTGCAACTCAACTATGTTCAACTACCACTGTGTCCCCTTCGTTCTCTCACACTGCCCGTTGTCTCCTTCGCTCTTTCTATAACACAACGACTATCTACTGTTTTCCAGTATTTGTTACCTTTCTATCTCTGCCATTGTCACTGTCTTCTTCTCTCACAACACAAGAAAGTTCGAATATGTTCACATGCTCAAATTTCTGGAACGATTTTTAAATGTGCTGAGGAACATAGAATGAGGCAGCTGGTACCCCACTTGTCAGTCAGAGGCTTTTAAATAAACAGGAATATACCTGCATTTATTGTGCTGCGATAGCAGCACTTTTTCGTCGGTTCCCTTCTTTTCCCTGCTGCAGCAGGGCATGTATCTACATGAAAAGAAATGTATTCATCAGTAAAATTTAGATAGTTTATTTATGTAAGACTAAAATAATTCAAAACTAATTTTACACCTTAGACCCGATTTTATTTGCGAAAAAAAAAAACGCGTTGCGCTGTCCTCAGTACTACAACATGGGGTTGTCAGACCATAAAGAGGACACATTAGACTGCATTGCTCTGTGCTACGTCACTTTATGTTTTCGCATCACACCAGATTTTACGGGCGTATTTTACATTTACATGTAGAGTATCTTTGAACATCTGCATCTCTGAAACGGATAAAAATATCAAGAAAATTTTCAATGTTCTTCGTGAGCGGAATCGTAAATATTTCAGCCATTTGCTGTTCATAGCCGTCCTGGAATCCTTTAGCTGCATTTTGGTACGCTGGTGACGGCGAAAATATAGTAAAGACGCCTTTTTGTGGGGTTTCCGAGGATCTGCTCATGAACTAACAGCGACTGCGTACGTCCCATCAATCGCACCGTAGGCTACATCAAATGAAAAACGAATCAACCGACTTGCTGCATTTGCCTAAGCAGGACGAAGTGTGTAATTTTCATACTTCTGGCCTGTACTATAGGGTAGTGACACTGGAGGTTCTGAAGCCGGGAAGCTGTCTGGGGGGGGGGGGGGGATTATTTTGCTCCATGACAACGCTCGAGTTCATGCTGTACGGGGAAAAATAAATCATACATGGTGCTAGTGTGGTGGCTAAGACAGAATGAGCCCCAATGGTTTATTACCCCCTTCACCTGTCAACCCTACAGTCACCCTCCTCTTTCCACACTGTGCCTGAACGTAATCAGTCTTTTCGTTTGCACAATACCATGTTCTAAACATATGCTTTCAGAAATCTTTATGATTCGTATGCTGTTCCGTTAGAAGGGAAAGCAGAAAGGTGGAAGGAGTATATAGAGGGTCTCTACAAGGGCGATTTACTTGAGGACAATATTATGGAAATGGAAGAGGATGTAGATGAAGATGAAATGAGAGATATGATACTGCGTGAAGAGTTTGACAGAGCACTGAAAGACCTGAGTCGAAACAAGGCCCCCGGAGTAGACAACATTCCATTGGAACTACTGACGGCCCTGGGAGAGCCAGTCCTGACAAAACTCTACCATCTGGTGAGCAAGATGTATGAAACAGGCGAAATACCCTCAGACTTCAAGAAGAATATAATAATTCCAATCCCAAAGAAAGCAGGTGTTGACAGATGTGAAAATTACCGAAATATCAGTTTAATAAGTCACAGCTGCAAAATACTAACACGAATTCTTTACAGACGAATGGAAAAACTAGTAGAAGCCAACCTCGGGGAAGATCAATTTGGATTCCGTAGAAACACTGGAACACGTGAGGCAATACTGACCTTACGACTTATCTTAGAAGAAAGATTAAGAAAAGGCAAACCTACGTTTCTAGCATTTATAGACTAAGAGAAAGCTTTTGACAATGTTGACTGGAATACTCTCTTTCAAATTCTAAAGGTGGCAGGAGCAAAATACAGGGAGCGAAAGGCTATTTACAATTTGTACAGAAACCAGATGGCAGTTATAATAGTCGAGGGACATGAAAGGGAAGCAGTGGTTAGGAAGGTAGTAAGACAGGGTTGTATCCTCTCTCCGATGTTGTTCAATCTGTGTATTGAGCAAGCAGTAAAGGAAACAAAAGAAAAATTCGGAGTAGGTATTAAAATCTACGGAGAAGAAATAAAAACTTTGAGGTTCGCCGATGACATTGTAATTCTGTCAGAGACAGCAAAGGACTTGGAAGAGCAGTTGAATGGAATGGACAGTGTCTTGAAAGGAGGATATAAGATGAACATCAACAAAAGCAAAACAAGGATAATGGAATGTAGTCTAATTAAGTCGGGTGATGCTGAGGGAATTAGATTAGGAAATGAGGCACTTAAAGTAGTAAAGGAGTTCTGCTATTTGGGGAGCAAAATAACTGATGATGGTCGAAGTAGAGAGGATATAAAATGTAGACGCAATGGCAAGGAAAGCGTTTCTGAAGAAGAGAAATTTGTTAACATCCAGTATAGATTAAAGTGTCAGGAAGCCATTTCTGAAAGTATTTGTATGGAGTGTAGCCATGTATGGAAGTGAAACATGGACGATAAATAGTTTGGACAAGAAGAGAATAGAAGCTTTCGAAATGTGGTGCTGCAGAAGATGGGTAGATCACATAACTAATGAGGAAGTATTGAATAGGATTGGGGAGAAGAGAAGTTTGTGGCACAACTTGACCAGAAGAAGGGATCGGTTGGTAGGACATGTTCTGAGGCATCAAGGGATCACCAATTTAGTATTGGAGGGCAGCGTGGAGGGTAAAAATCGTAGAGGGAGACCAAGAGATGAATACACTAAGCAGATTCAGAAAGATGTAGGTTGCAGTAGGTACTGGGAGATGAAGAAGCTTGCACAGGATAAAGTAGCATGGAGAGCTGCATCAAACCAGTCGCCGGACTGAAGACCACAACAACAACAGAAGACTTTCCATTGTGAACTGGTTTTCATTGTTCGGCTTTGCGAGCACCTGTGAAAACTATGCTTCAGAGGTTTCGTGAACTCTATTCCCAACAGCTAGACCTGTGTTCCGCCTGCTTGTCGGCTGTCCTCCTCAGTCTGTAGTGCCGTGTTTGAGCTGTCGGCTGGCCAAGCACCCAGACGTGCTGTGTCCTCCAGGAGACTGACACTTGCACAGACAACACCGGGACGTCCTCCAGTCGAGGCACAATCAACCCGCTGGCGAGGGCTGTACACACCTGCCCGCGCTGTTTGTTGCCAAGCGCGACGCTGTCAATACCAACGAGACTACCTACCGTAACTCAAGGGCGTATTGACTCCCGTAAGTTGTCCCGCTGTCGCACTGTTACTAACAGCGGTCTCTGCCTGAACTGAATGTCGAATGGCAGTTGTCTCAGCATGTCAGCCGAAGATCCTCATACTTGGCGGACGTCGTTCTGTAGTTACAGAAGTCGCTAGAATCGAAATAAAATACGTGTTGAGAGCTACATCGGATTGAGAAATATACATGATGTTAAGAAAAAGTATTCCGTATTTTGAGAGGTGGTAGTAAGGACCAAAGCAAGAAAAAAATTGGTGTAAACGTGGATTCCAAAATGTATATCTTAAGAGCTACGATCATATATTCAACTCGCTACTCTGAACACATCTGTTCTACTGCAAACCTTTTACTATTATCAGTGACCTAGAGAATACAGTAAACAATTGAGGACACATTCCTTTGATATTTTCCGCGAATGCAGCATGCAATAAACATCTGGATAAGTGTAGTGCAAACATCGGTTTTAACTGAACCAGTCTATGTTTTGCTACGTAATTGTTTTTTCACATTCTGGTTTTATCTTTGCACTTACCAGTACAGAGGAAACCTATTATTCCACGTTCAGTTGAAGAAGCAAGGCACGAATTGTTGTAGGCAGACTAAGAGGATCTTACATGCTGCCTTACAACAAGAAAAAATGTCCCGTAAATGTGAGCTATGAAACGGATGCCTTAAGAGCTATGAAACATCTAATTAGAAAGGCATCTTCTTACAGAGAAAGCAAAAGAACAGACTGGCAATGATTTTTTTCAAACAATCTCTGGGAAAGGACTCTCCTTAAATTTTGAAAACACACGCTATATTCAGTTCTGTTCGACAACGAGTCAGTAAATAGGGTAGAGTGCTCCAATTTTTTTCGTGTATACTCGTGTACTGATGAAAATGTGAACTAGAAGGAGCAAATTACTGAGTTTCTCAAACAAGTTCAGCTACTTTTGCTCTTCGCATAGCTGGTTTTGGAAACAAAGGGATTGTCCTGGCGTATTTTGTATATTTCCACTCAATACTGTCTTGTAGAATAATTTTATGGGGTAGCTCATCACTTAAAAAGGAAGTACTGATCGCACAAACGCAAGCTGTTAGAACGATACGTGAGTTCATCCACGGTCGACAAGTAGGCAGTTCTTGAAAAAGAGAGGCATTATAACTACAACATCACAATACATACGAGGGGCTGCCCAAAAGAAACAGAATTTATTATTACTTTTTAACTTACTTACTCATATTTTAAGCGCAAGCCTTCAGTGTCCTTCAAAGCACTCTCCACTTTCACCAATACACATGTCTAATCTTTTATTCCGTTGTTGAAAAATTGTTTAAATTCATCTTTTGTGACGCTTGACAGTGCTTCCGTCGTATTTTTCTTCACCTCAACATCAGCGAAATGCTTTCCTTTAGTGTGTCTTTTCATTCCAGGAAACAAAAAAAGAAGTCGCACGGGACAAGGTCGCGCGAGTAGGGTCTCACCATTTTTGTCAAGAACTGTTGTACAGACAGGGTTTTGTGCAAAGGTGCATTGTCATGATGGAAAAACCAGCACCCGACTGCTACAAATCAGTCCGTTTCCGCCACACACTGTTGCGCAATGTTTTCAAAACTTCCAAATAGAAAGCCTGGCCAACTGTCGAACAATTCGGAACAGACTCTGAATGGACCACTTATCTCACATCGAAAGAACAAACTAGCATGTTTCATTTCAACTGACGAACTTTCTTGAGGTCTTTCACTGGCTTGTTTGTTGTTTTGATTCAGGATCGTAAGCATAGCATTATATTTCGTCAAATGTGATAATTTTAGGAAGAAACTTTCGCATTTCGCGACTCTTTTTTCGAAAATACAGCCGTTGGAGCTGGACATACTGTAAGCGCTAGGAAGTAAACAACAGCAGTGGCATAGCATAACCAGTGGTTTTGAATAAAGTGCAGTACTCACCGTAATTGCAGGACTGTGTCTTGTTGAATAGTGTCGTTATAAATATTGTGCGTTTTAGCGTTCTCTTTCGGCTCGTGTCTTCTGGATTTAAAACCTACGTTAAGTGAAAATCGATGGTGTGTTTATAAGCTAGTGTTAACTTCTCGTCGTCGTATAATCGTTGTCTTGAACCCTTTACAATGCTTTAAATACTTTCCTGATAACGTCGGTTTAAGAGTGTTTTTAGAAAATATCATCTTTTATAGTTTTCATTCATTTCGTGTGTGGTACTACCTACGTCCAACGAATTTCGACTATGTTATTCTACGTCTGCCCGACACCTGAAAGTTAGCTGCACAACCCACCGAAAAATAAGTTTTATTGATTATTACTTTATTAACTTTGTTGTAGTGATTTTTAGTTTATTGTAAGAGTAGCGACATATGTGACAAATGTGGATTTTGCCGCAAGTTAATTGGTAAGGGAGAAACACGTCAGGACCATGGGTTGATGTTTCATGGGAGGCAGTGCAGCGGGGAAGCTAAAAATTTATTAGGTGAGGCTCTTCCTTGGAGTTAGAGATTATGGTTCAAATGGCTCTGAGCACTATGCGACTTAAATTCTGAGGTCATCAGTCGCCTAGAACTTAGAACTAATTAAACCTAACTAACCTAAGGACATCACACACATACATGCCCGAGGCAGGATTCGAACCTGTGACCGTAGCGGTCGCTCGGTTCCAGACTGTAGCGCCTAGAACCGCACGGCCACTCCGGCCGGCTAGAGATTATGTAATCGACAGAAGAAAATCATGGAACAGGGTAAAAATACTTGTTTTCTCCAAGCAAAATGAGAAAAAAAGGCTCTGAGCACTATGGGACTTAACATCTGAGGTCATCAGTCCCCTAGAACTTAGAACTACTTAAACCTAACTAACCTAAGCACATCACACACATCCATGCCCGAGGCAGGATTCGAACCTGCGATCGCAGCAGTCACGCGGTTCCGGACTGAGGCGCCTAGAACAGCACGGCCACTGCGCCTGGCGCAGAATGAGAAATGGTATATTTTGAATTACATAGGTTGAACGGGGAAAGAGAGAATGGGAGCTGGGAGATGGTGACAAGTAATAGACAAAATGAGAAAACCTCAGAAGCCCCATTTCAAATTACGTTTAGCTATCAGGTTGACTTGTTCCCTGAAAGAGGGGAAGATCCTCAACCAGTGTTTGAGGTTAACAGTGGGCAGCGGACTCTAAGCAACCACTTTAAGGCTAAGTTGGTAGGAAAGTCAGGCAGAAAGAAAAGAGTCTTGCTATTAGGGAACAGGCACGGGAGAGGTGTAGGTCAATTCCTACAGGAAAACCTAGACGTGGGATACCAAGCCACAGACATCGTGAAACCTAGCGCCAAGCTTATCCAGGATACGGAGAGCATAGAGGCCTTGTGTACAAATTTTTATGGGAAGGATAAGGTATTTATTGTAAGAGGAGCAGAAAACACCCTGGCTAACAACTTAGAAGATAGCATTAAAGATGACTGGAGAAAATAGGAGCAGCACAGCACACGCTAGTGGGGGTTTGTCGAAGTTTCGCAGTGTCATGACCAGCTCAAGGTTTTGCAAATTATCGTATCCGAGTTGTGCCTGTTGCTGCGTTTGGGAGATGGATATACACAAGTCATTAGATAGCCTGCACCTAAACAGGAGGGGGAAGGAAAGATTAGCTGAGCACCCTGCAGAAAGTGTAAGGAGGGACCACCAACTCATAAAAAAATCCTTGTGATTATTGGTACCAAGCACGCACATTTTTTCGGCTAGAGTCAGGTTTTCGGATAAATAAAATTGTTTCATCAGAACATGACGTCTGAAGGTATAGATGTAGTGTGCCTCTCTGAACACCACGTAACCGCAGGGACGGATAAGTTAAATATCAGGGTATTATAGATTTACATTAACAAGGAAAAAGGAGGAGTTGGAACACATGTAAAAGTTGGAGACAAAGTAAAAAATACTGAAACAGCAGATGGACCATCTGATCTTGATGCTCAATTAATGGAAATAAACAGTATGGCATCTTAATACCTGGAGGCAGGTTCATACAAAGGAGTGAGGATTATTAATGAGAATAGGATGCAATGTTCTGAGACTGAGCTAAAAGTGGTTGTATGGGTCGAGGTAAGCCATAGATAATTAAGGGAATTAAATACTCATGTAAGATGAAGAAGGAAATGTATGTAAATGCCAAAGTCAGTATAAGACATTACTTGTCTACCGCAAAAAGTACTGCAGTGTTTTAAGAAAAGTCTTTAAAATGCCCTGAAATATGTATATCCTGCAAAAATAATGCAGATACTAATATTAAAACTGTGTGAGACATTGTCAAATAGGAGACGTAACAGCCAGTCAGTGCACAAGATCCCATAACAGTTAAACTAAATGACAATGTTGTAATTGATAATTTACAAGTTGCAAGTACTTTTAACAATCACTTTCTAAACATGACAGTAAATGCAGGATTAAACGGTTCAGTTGAAGAAGCGAGAGAGTATATTAAAAATGTCATTCCACAAAACTTTAAACAACTCGAAGTAGCACCAACATCTTTTGCTCAAATTATTTCAATTATAGAAATTATGAAAATCAATAGCTCTTGTGGGGTTGTTGGAATATAATAAATCCGATTAGAGAGAAAGTAACAGAAGAGATAGTAGAAGATATTTTCCAAACAATTATTAAGTGTTCTCTGAAAATCGAATCTCCCTGATTTTTCAAAAAAAGAAAAATTAGGCACACACACACACACACACACACACACACACACACACACACACACACACGCTACATTCAGTTCTGTACAGCAAATGGATTCATACCAACAACTGATGTAGCAGATGAGCAGGAATAATAGAGTAGACTGCTCCAAATTTTTTGGTGTGTGTATTGATGAAAACTTGAACTGGAAGAATCATATGACTGAGCTTCTCAAACAATTACGTTCACCCACGGACGTCATGTAGGTACCTCTTCAAAAAGCTATGCGTTTTAACTGCGTCGTCACAATACATATATTCGCTAGTGAAATTCGTCAAAAAGAATCCATTACAATTTGAGAAGAGCAGTGATGTCCATACCTAAAACACTGTGGAAGGAAAAATGACCTTTATTAACCATTGTTAAAGCTCTCAGTGACTCAGAAAGAAGTTCAGTACGCAGCAACCAAAATTTTTGATCGTTTTCCCAATACCATAAAATATCTGAGGGGTAACAAAGCAAGTTTTAAACCTAACCCAAAATCATTTCTCCTGGACAACGTCTTTATTCCATGGACAAATTGCTATTGTAATATTGGTACCCAGTAAAAAAAGAAAAGAAAGAAACCTTGCATTAGGTGTAGCTGCAAGAGCAGGACAAAAAAATAATGTGTTCATTATTGTTAACATTAATAATATATAAATATCCTGTAAACTGACGTCTTCTAAATCATTTCGATACAATGAAACATGTAAATAACTAACCAAACTGGTTGACAGTTCAACGTATCGTCAGTTCCTATCAAACGTCTTGCCTCTCCTGAGTTCCAGTAGATGACGTATCGTTCAAACAACGGCTGGAGACGTGATTCATGCATGATGCAGCAACAGCTCATTTTTTTCCCAAATGTCAGAGAACGCCTGAGACAGACACTTAATGGGCAATGGACTGGTCGGAGAGGAACAGTGCGTTGGCCGATCCGTTCCTTATATCTTAATCTCTTCGGCTTCTGGTTGAAATCTTTGCTGTATGCAATCCCATTAATAAAGTACAAACGTTGCAGGATCTCCTCATCAGTGATCGCCAGCGCATCCGTCAGCAACCTGGAATTTTTCAGGGGTGCGTGATTCTCTAAGACATCGAACAGAAGCAAGCATTACTATGAATGAACTCCATGTTGATCACCTCCTATAGCAAAGGCTTGCAAGTACAGGTCGTGTCTAACAGCATGCAGATTACATTAGAAGCTCTGCTGTTTCACACTAACAGAATAAAATCGATTACTCATTTGTTTATTAGATTCTGTAGGTCATTCGTAGTAGCAAAGAGTTTGGACTAGAAAAGATGTAGTAATTGTTCTGTGAAACCTGGCTTCTTGCCAGATTTCATGATGCTCTATAGGTTTTGATGAGCGAGTTTGCGAGTATCAAAATATGTAACATAAACGGCCACATCTTTTAATTGCATTGACTTAGAAGATTACACTTAATTACACCGCCAAGGGACGTTGGATTTTAGTGCGTGACATTAATTTTAACTTGAAACGTCCAACCGTTCCTCAGAAAAAGCGTTTTTAACAGTCGGGCAGACAGACAGTCAGACGGACAAGAAAGTTATATAAGAGTTCCGTTTTTACCGACTGAGGTACCGAACCGTAAGAACAAATAGTAAAGGCTGAGACAGTTTGCGAGTGAACGAGTTATTAATGTAACACAATTTGCTCGCCAACCGTCAGAACATGATTAGCAGAACAAGTTATTGACGCTGGAGTAACTGGCCTCGACTCGGAAGTGAAGTTACATAAGAAAGCCCAGTTAACACAATAACAGCACAACTTCAGTAACCCTCAGAAACTATTATTAAACAATTTTGACACTATAATACAGATGTACTGATGTAGTTGTTTCATTCTATAAATCCTTAGACGCTATGTATCAATTAGAAATCCTATATGTGCTTAACCTGTATATACTATTTTGTATTTTGATGTATTTATTCTGGGTTAATGCCGTTAGGAAAAAGTAGGAAGAGCAATGTCGTTGGTAGGGAGTAAAGACTTGTGTAGGAGCGCTGTCTGTGAACGCAAGTGCGACGTCAGAGAAGAATGCGCAGGGAACTGACGTGGTTCTGTGACGTAAGAGTGGACACACACACACACACGCACACACACACACACACACACACACACAGGTGGCGTGCACAGTCGGGCCTTCGAGAGGTGCTGTTATTGTTAGCGAGGCACCAAGAGCATGACGAAAGTGGTCAGGTGTAAGAACTCCAATAACAACAAGACCCCGCCCCATAATAGGTCATTCGGAACGAAGGCGTGCCCGTAATATACGTACATGGGGCAGTGGGAGCATTGTAAACGACAACCAAGACGACAGCTTAACATCTGCAACGTACTGTAAGCCTGGTTCACTTTCCTTCAGGTTAAAAAAGCTTTGAGAGGCATTACCCATTGACATTCTGGGTGAATTTTATTTCAGTAACAAGTGTTGTACGAAAAACTGTAGGTACCTGATCTTGTCACTGTCATCAGTGATCGTCAGTCACTTAGGATCCCATTTATTTTACAGTTACTGAATACCCGAGTGTCGTTGTTTAAATCGTCGAAAGAAATCTTGTAAAAGACTATCATTGCCAGTTTTGTGTGTTAGCCAAGAAGATAATTGAACGTAATTACTGACGAAGCCTCAATAACTTACCGGTGTTATTCAATAATACTTGGGAGGCAGTCATTCTTGCTCACTGAATGAAGACGAAGTATAGTAACTAAAAATTAAAGCAATACAGGTAACTGCAAATCAAACAAAAGAATAAATTAAGCTCACTTATCTCATCTCTGTGCAGGGGCGGTGGCAATGAGGGGGTAGGAGGCTATAGGGGCTATAGACCCTCCCCCATAGAGTATCATATTACAATGGATAAAATGACTTCAGAAATCAGTGACTATATTACTCCAACAGAGTCAATCATTTTTATATCTATGTAGCGATATAGGTTGCAATGTATCTCAAACTCATTTTATTAAAAGAATAAGAGTGGCAAATAGCTAATATGTAAACCAGTAAATACCAAAAAAATGGTTCAAATGGCTCTGAGCACTATGGGACGCAACTGCTGAGGTCATAAGTCCCCTAGAACTTAGAACTACTTAAACCTAACTAACCTAAGGACAACACACACATCCATGACCGAGGCAGGATTCGAACCTGCGACCGTAGCGGTCGCGCGGTGCCACACCGGCAATAAATATCATTTAACTTAAAATGGGCGTCTTATTATTTATTAATATACATTTTTTACCCTGAACAAAACAGTTATCAACAACTAATTTCAGCAATACCAAATTTAACCACTTTTGTGCAGGATCCCAACTCCCCTTTTGTTAAGGGATATTCCATTTTCTCAAACTCCCTCCCCCCCCCCCCCCCCCCATTAGCCCCTCCCCTTCAGCCGTCTTCTAGAATCGCCCCTGTGCTCTGTGCGTACCGTAATACTGGTATTGCGTACTGGCCTGTTTGGTATTTTGACGTTCTCCATCTGCTGAAAGCCAGCAAGTGCTTATTTGATCCACTAAACTTTCATAGTAATTACAACCCGTGAAAGTACGTAGCTTGCCATGCGTAGGCATCTAGCACACTTAAGCAAACGTTAATACGAGGTTATGTAAATTATTACCCAACAAAAGAGATACCTCCAGTCAGCCATTTAGTTTTTAATAACGAGTTTAAATACCACTTTCCAAACTAACGTCGCTGAGTTTTAACGATGTCAGACAATTCGTCTCGTCCTTCCTTCTTGTTTCGAAACGTATTGTATTGTCAGAAACCGTTACGGCCAAAGGGTTACGTATTCATTGCTGTCCGTATTACTGAACTCATAGTGGACAGACAGGTTGTATACATGGAAGAATCCTGGAGATACTAAAAGGTATCAGATAGATTATATAATGGTAAGACAGAGATTTAGGAACCAGGTTTTAAATTGTAGGACATTTCCAGGGGCAGATGTGGACTCTGACCACAATCTATTGGTTATGAACTGTAGATTAAAACTGAAGAAACTGCAAAAAGGTGGGAATTTAAGGAGATGGGACCTGGATAAACTTACTAGACCAGAGGTTGTACAGAGTTTCAGGGATAGCATAAGGGAACAATTGACAGGAATGTGGGAAAGAAATACATTAGAAGACGAATGGGTAGCTCTGAGGGATGAAGTAGTGAAGGCAGCAGAGGATCAAGTAGGTAAAAAGACGAGGGCTAGTAGAAATCCTTGGATGACAGAATAAATATTGAATTTAATTGATGAAAGGAGAAAATATAAAAATGCAGTAAATGAAGCAGGCAAAATGGAGTACAAACGTCTCAAAAATGAGATCGACAAGAAGTGCAAAATGGCTAAGCAGGAGTGGCTAGAGGACAAATGTAAGGATGTAGAGGCTTATCTCACTAGGGGTAAGATAGATACTGCCTACAGGAAAATTAGAGAGACCTTTGGAGAAAAGAGAGCCACTTGTATGAATATTAAGAGCTCAGATGGAAACCCAGTTCTAAGCAAATAGGGGAAAGCAGAAAGGTGGAAGGAGTATATAGAGGGTCTATACAAGGGCGATGTACTTGAGGACAATATTATGGAAATGGAAGAGGATGTAGATGAAGATGAAATGGGAGATACGATACTGCGTGAAGAGTTTGACAGAGCACTGAAAGACCTGAGTCGAAACAAGGCCCCGGGAGTAGACAACATTCCATTACAACTACTGACGGCCTAGGGAGAACCAGTCCTGACAAAACTCTCCCATCTGGTGAGCAAGATGTACGAGACAGGCGAAATACCCTCAGACTTCAAGAAGAATATAATAATTCCAATCCCAAAGAAAGCAGGTGTTGACAGATGTGAAAATTACCGAACTATCAGTTTAATAAGTCACAGCTGCAAAATACTAACGCGAATTCTTTACAGACGAATGAACAAACTAGTAGAAGCTGACCTCGGGGAAGATCAGTTTGGATTCCGTAGAAATGTTGGAACACGTGAGGCAATATTGACCTTACGACTTATCTTAGAAGAAAGATTAAGGAAAGGCAAACCTACGTTTCTAGCATTTATAGACTAAGAGCAAGCTTTTGACAATGTTGACTGGAATACTCTCTTTCAAATTCTAAAGGTGGCAGGGGTAAAATACAGGGAGCGAAAGGCTATTTACAATTTGTACAGAAACCAGATGGCAGTTATAAGAATCGCGGGGCATGAAAGGGAAGCAGTGGTTGGGAAGGGAGTGAGACAGGGTTGTAGCCTCTCCCCGATGTTATTCAAACTGTATATTGAGCAAGCAGTAAAGGAAACAAAAGAAAAGTTTGGAGTAGATATTAAAATCCAGGGAGAAGAAATAAAAATTTTGAGGTTCGCCGATGACATTGTAATACTGTCAGAGACAGCAAAGGACTTGGAAGGGCAGTTGAACGGAATGGACAGTGTCTTGAAAGGAGGATATAAGATGAACATCAACAAAAGCAAAACGAGGATAATGGAATGTAGTCGAATTAAGTCGGGTGATGCTGAGGGAATTAGATTAGGAAATGAGACACTTAAAGTAGTAAATGAGTTTTGCTATTTGGGGAACAAAATAACTGATGATGGTCAAAGTAGAGAGGATATAAAATGTAGACTGACAATGGCAAGAAAAGCATTTCTGAAGAAGAGAAATTTGTTAATATCGAGTATAGATTTAAGTGTCAGGAAGTCATTTCTGAAAGTATTTGTATGGAGTGTAACCATGTATGGAAGTGAAACATGGACAATAAATAGTTTGGACAAGAAGAGAACAGAAGCTTTCGAAATGTGGTGCTACAGAAGAATGCTGAAGATTAGGTGGGTAGATCACGTAACTAATAAGGAGGTATTGAATAGGATTGGGGAGAAAAGAAGTTTGTGGCACAAAGAAGGGATCGGTTCGTAGGACATGTTCTGAGGCATCAAGGGATCACAAATTGAGCATTGGAGGGCAGCATGGAGGCTAAAAATCGTAGAGGGAGACCAAGAGATGAATACACTAAGCAGATTCTGAAGGATGTAGGTTGCAGTAGGTACTGGGAGATGAAGGAGCTTGCACAGGATAGATTAGGATGGAGAGCTGCATCAAACCAGTCTCAGGACTGAAGACCAAAACAACAACAGTGGACAGACAGTGCCAATTTGGGCTGGCGACCGTTTTAATTAATTTATGTATTATTTCAAACAATGGAAAATCCGGGGTGAAATAATGAAAACATTATGAAAAGCATAAAGTGCTAACTCACCATTTAGGCACAACGAAAAGACGGCTAAATAAGTGAACTTCTTTCCTGAATTCCAGTGCTTTATATTATTTCAACAAGATTTGTTGTGGACTCTGAGTCACGTGGTATCCCTTTTCGTTTCGTATTTCATGTGAGTGATGACACTGTTTGAGTACTAAGCAAAACCCAAATAAGTAAACAGTGCAGGAGTAAAATAGATTGTTCTTGGGAACGACTTGTTGTATACTTCCCTCCACTAACCGGTCAAAATTTCATTAGGCATACAAGGCCACAGCCATACTATCACATTAACCGATTAGTAAGGGGGCAGATCAATCGTCAACACTAGAATCACGTTCGGAGCTCGTGGTCTAGTGGCTAGCGTTGCTGACTCTTGATCACGGTGTCCTGGGTTCAGTTCCTAGCCGGGTTGGGTATTCTCTCTGCCCGGGTACTGAGTGTTTGTGTTGTCCTCACCATTTCATCATCATCATCATCATCATCATCATCATACGGACGGTGGCTACATTGGATTGAGTAAACACTTGGACTGTGGAATAATTGGGACTTTTTACGGGCGCTGTTGACCGCGCAGTTGAGCGCCCACAAACCAAACATCATCATCATCAACACTAGGATCACAGAACATACGCTGCAAAGCAGTCTGGGGCAAGTGGAGCAATCTGCCGTTGCGAAGCACGTGTTGTGTGTGATCGGCCAAATAGTAAAATTCGCAGACGCGGAAGTTTTTGTTGTAAAGACGAGCTATGACAACCATTTGTTCGGACAAGCTATAGAAATGCACAAACATGAGAATAGCTTCAACAAGAAAGAAGAAAGCCTCAAGTTGAGCGGATCCTGGACTCCCATGCTGCAGCGAACGATCGTTGCGGGTATAAAGGGGAGAACCGGAGCAGAAATGACCACGGAAAAGCCCTTGGAGGTTGGAGCGCCAGGTGCATATAATCTGCGGCCGCGAGTCGACTCCAGTCCACCATCAGCAATGGAAGTTGAAACCTTGACAATGCCTTACATTCGTCCTGCCAAAAAGTAAAAAAAAAAAATAAAAAATCATCAAATAAACGTCGGCTGTAGAACCCGAGAAAGAAGGCCACAGGCAGTTTGTCACTTTTGAGAAAATTTAGAAAACCGACATCTGAAGCTGACTGCAGAACGATTCTACTGACGCCAACATACATTTCACGCAAGGACCACGAAGATAAGAGCAATTAGGGCTCATACGGAGGAATATGGATGGGCATTTTTCCCTCGCTCTGTCTGCGAGTAGAACGGTGGCTTCGGAACTTTGTGTGTAGATGTAGATATTGCGCATGCACAGGGATAGAAATCCGCAACTGAACAACTACACTATTGATGACAAATTGCTGGAAACACTATCTATCGTAAAATATCTAGGAGTAACTATAGAGAGAGATCTTAAGTGAAATGTGTAGGTTACAATCAGTAGCGGAGATCGCAATAATATTTGTTTATTTACCGGTTTCGGCTTATGTTAAAGCCATCTTCAGAAATTTTGGCCCCTTGTGGCTGGTGATAGCGGCATGTCGGCTGTCTCATGATTCCACGATCGTACACTGTTGTCACGAGAAGACCGGCGAGCCGCCAGCACCAGTCATAGGCGGCCAAGAATACTGAAGATGGCTTTAACATAAGCCGAAACAGGTAAATAAACAAATATTATTGCGATCTCGACTACTGATTGTAACCTAAATATTGCACCAGATCGCTGCACTCCATAGACAATGTTGTCTAAATTTAAGTGGAATGAGTGCATAAAACAAATAGCAGGGAAGAAGATGGCATACTAAGAATCATAGATAGAGTATTAAGGAAATGTAACTTATCCAAAAGGAAGTGGCTTGCAGGGCTGCTGTTCGACCGATTCTTGAGTACTTTTCATCAATTTGGGATTCGTATCAGGTACGACTGATAGAAGAGATGGAGGAGATCCAACGAAGAGCAGCGCTTTTCGTTTCGGAATTGTTACAGAGATGTTCAACAAACACCAGCGGCAGACGCGAGGGAGGCGTTGTGCACCACCTTGAGGTTTACTACTCAAATTTTTAGAGAGCACTTTCCCGGGAAGAGTCGGACAACATATTACTTCCTCCCACATATGTCTCGCGAAACGACCACGATGAGAAAATTCGAGAAATTAGAGCTAACGCAGTGGCTTGCCGACAATCATTATTCCCGCGCGCCATTTGCGAGTGGAACAGGAAAGAGGGGATCAGTTAGAAGCCTCCGCCACACACTGTTGGATGGACAGCGGAGTATGACGCAGATATGGATGAAAGGAACGGAAGTTAGTTTCTTCAGCGACATTCTTCTTTATACACTACTGGCCATTAAAATTGCTACACCACGAATATGACGTGCTACAGACGCGAAATTTAACCGACAGGAAGAAGATGTTGTGATATGCATATGATTAGCTTTTCAGAGCATTCACACAAGGTTGGCGCCGGTGGCGACACCTACAACGTGCTGATATGAGGAAAGTTTCCAACCGATTTCTCACACACAAACAGCAGTTGGCCGGCGTTGCCTGGTGAAACGTTGTTGTGATGCCTCGTATAAGGAGGAGAAATGCGTACCATCATGTTGCCGACTTTGATAATGGTCGGATTGTAGCCTATAGCGATTGCGGTTTATCGTATCGCGACATTGCTGCTCGCGTTGGTCGAAATCCAATGACTGTTAGCAGAATATGGAATAGCTGGGTTCAGGAGCGTAATACCGAACGCCGTTGTGGATCCCAACGGCCTCGTATCACTAGCAGTCGAGATGACAGGCACCTTATCCGCATGGTTGTAACGGATCGTGCAGCCACGTCTCGATCCCTGTATCAACAGATGGAGACGTTTGCAAGACAACAACCATCTTCACGAACAGTTCGACGACGTTTGCAGCAGTATGGACTATCAGCTCGGAGACCATGGCTGCGGTTAGCCTTGGCGCTGCATCACAGACAGGAGCGCCTGCGATGGTGTACTCAACGACGAACCTGGGTGCACGAATGGCAATTTTTTTCGGATGAATCCAGGTGCTGTTTACAGCATCATGATGGTCGCATCCGTGTTTGGCGACATCGCGGTGAACGCACATTGGAAGCGTGTATTCGTCATCGCCATGCTGGCGTATCACCCGGCGTGATGGTATGGGGTGCTATTGGTTACACGTCTCGGTCACCTCTTGTTCGCATTGACTGCACTTTGAACAGTGGACGTTACATTTCAGATGTGTTACGACCCGTCGCTCTACCCTTCATTCGATCCCTGCGAAACCCTACATTTCAGCAGGATAATGCACGACAGCATGTTGCAGGTCCCGTACGGGCCTTTCTGGATACAGAAAATGTTCGACTGCAGCCCTGGCCAGCACATTCTCCAGATCTCTCACCAACTGAAAATGTCTGCTCAATGGTGGGTGAGCAACTGGCTCGTCACAATACGCCAGTCACTACTCTTGATGAACTGTGGTATCGTGTTGAAGCTGCATGGGCAGCTGTACTTGTACACGCCATCCAAGCTCTGTTTGACTCACTGCCCAGGCGTATCAAGGCCGTTATTACGGCGAGAGGTGGTTATTCTGGGCACTGATTTCTCAGGATGTATGCACCCAAATTGCGTGAAAATGTAATCACATGTCAGTTCTAGTATAATATATTTGTCCAATGAATTCCCGTTTATCATCTGCATTTCTTCTTGGTGTAGCAATTTTAATGGCCAGTAGTGTAGATAAAACCTTGGTTTTGCTTTCTTTTACCGCCAGTGAGAGAAATGTCATTGGTTTGGTTTTCGTGTGGTGGAAATGTATGAATGGAAGACTACAATAGCACCCTAAAATGCTACTCGGAATGGAATGAAGTCATGTTAATCTGTTTAGCTGACTACGTCTGTGTCTTTTACGGAATGGCTGGAGTTCCAAGTAAAGAAGAGAAATATTAGCTGGAAGAGCTGGGCGAAAAGAGTTGTCGAGAGAGGACAGACCTGCAGGGGACACATTGCAGATACGGCTCCATTGTGCCTTCTCCCTCCTTCCCCTCTCCCCCCCCCCCCCCAAACCCTTACCGCCCCTCTTCCATCCTCTTTCTCACTGCACCGTCTGCTACAGAACCTGCTGCGGGCTCGTATCCCCGCTATTTTCAGAGAGGCTTCAGCACGCCTCCCAGAGGAACAAAGGGGCTAATTAATTACTTCTCCGAGTCGAGTCGCGTCTTCCCACAAGGCTTCTGAAATGGCCACACGGCTTTCCATGTCCCCCCAGGAGACGTCGTGGGTGGACACTGTGCGTCCCTTGCGAAGCATGCACTCTCAGATTTCTGATTTTTTTTTTCGGAACAAGAGAAGCAATCTAGAAACCATGCTGAAAGTCTCCTATAGCTGTCTCAAGAACGCGAGGCAGTGGAATACGGGCGTGACCTGATGGCATGTATTGAGTTCATACGTGAACAACCAGCACAAATGAAAGTGGACATTATGTTGAATATTTTTAGGATTCCGTACCCCAACCGGTAAAAACGGAAGCCTTACAGGATCCCTTTGTTGTCTGTCTGTCTGTCTATCCGACTGTTAAAGCTCCTTTTTCTAAGCAAAGGGTGAAGGTATCAAGTTGAAATTTACTTCAAATACTAAGGTCTACTTTATCTTGGCCGTTGCAAACAATTTAAGCATTTACGTCAGCGCACTCAAAAGACATGGCCATTTGTGTCACATAGTTTGATATTGCCAAATTCATTCATCAGAACCTTTAGGGTACTTCCGGTTGACCTAGAATTATGAAATTTGGCAAGAAGCCAGAGTTCACGCTACATATAAAGGAAAAAATTCAAAAATTGTTAATTTGTAATTGTATCACATAAAAAACATATTTATGATTTCTTGTCCTACTGTTCTCTTACGTCCACTTTTTCTAAGGAATGGTTTGAGGTATCAAGAGGAAATTTATGCCAAATGCTGAGGTGTACGGCTGCATGACGATGTAAACAATACAATCTTCTACGTCAACACACTCAAAAGGTACGGCCATTTACGTCACATATTTTTATGCTCGCAAAATCCCTCGTCAAATCCTGTAGATGAAATATCGCACTTGTGCGATTATTTTGGAATTTCATCAGGAATAGTGTACAGTGTGTAACACCCCTCTTATTCAATCTACCTATCTAATCCTCAGCATTGCACTGCAGCACCCAATAATGATACCCGACTTCTTCATTTAGTGTCTCATTTCCTAATTTAATGCTCTCAGCATCATCTGATTAAATTCGATTTCTTTCCATTAGAGTTGTTTTACTTTTCTGAAGGTCTTCTTATAACTTTTTGCAAGATAATTCAGTTAAACTGCTCTTCCAAATCCTTTGGCGTCTCTGATAGGCAGACACTGTCATAGGAAAACCCAAGATTTTCAATCTCTTCTTCCTGAGCTTTAATTCTCTTTCCATATTTATTCTTGTTTCTCTTCACGGTCTGATCAATGTTCAGGCTGAGTAACCTCGAGGATGGCCTGCTTTACTCCCTCCTCAAACATTACTTCCCTTACATATCCGTCGACTCTTATAGATGGAATTTGGTTTGTGTACAAGCTGCAGATAACTTTTCGCTTCCAGTATTTTATCCATGATGTCTTCAGAATTTAAATATTCCAGTTAACATTGCTGAAAGATTTTTCTAAATCTACAAATGCTATAAAAGTAGGTTTCCCTTTCTTCAACCAACCTTCTAATATAAATCATGGGGTAAGTGTTCTTTCACGCTTTCCATCATTTCATCTTCCATGTAGTTGACTCCCAACAGTTTTTCCATTCTTCTGCAAATAACTGGTGTCATTATTTTACATGCATGACTCATTGAACTGGTGGTGGAGCATTTATTACACTAATGAACATGTATTACTTCTTTCGGTTTACAAAGTTGATTTAGGTAATGTTATCACATGCGGTTCTCAGAAAAAAAGTGGCACAGCTAACATTGCAAAGATTATTGATTTAATAACCAACGAGAACAAGGAGAAAAAGTTCCTGGCATACCAATTTACAATATGTTCTTTAGAGCAATAGAAATCCCGGGTTTTGCACGTAATACCCATCCTGTTGAACGCAAATTTTCTAGTAATTCCATTCCGTGAGTGTTACTCTGAATTATCTGCGAAATGCTCATCTCGGCTTTCGTAAGTTCTTCACTGGAGTCAAACCGTTCCTACACACAAATTTCTTCAGAGGGAACCAGATAGAAGTCAGACGGTGCCAATCAGGTGAACAGGGTGAATGTTACCACACTTCTTACTTCAAATTCGTGTTATTTTTCTTTTCATCCATTTGCCCTAGACAAGTTGTATAAGTAATGGAGAGTAAATGTTTTGCATTTTGCACGGTAATCAATCAGGAGAATAGTACTGTATCAAATAAAACATTGACCAAAACCTTCCCGGCAAATGAAAAGCCCGATTATAAATTCTTTTAAAATTTAGATCGGAAAAAAGTGGAAGAAGAATTGCTGAATGATGACGGATTCTGTGTGTAGTTCGTGGGTAAAGCGTAATAAATATACAGATCATTGATATCGGTTGAGGAATGTGTCGTGTTGAATAATGATGGATTCGGTGCGAAGCATCTTAATAAAACGTAGTAGCCGGCCGCGGTGGCCGAGCGGATCTAGGCGCTTCAGTCCGGAACCGCGTGATCGCTACGGTCGCAGGTTCGAATCCTGCCTCGGGCATGGATGTGTGTGATGTCCTTAGGTTAGTTAGGTTTAAGTAGTTTTAAGTTCTAGGCGACTGATGACCACAGATGTTACGTGCCATAGTGCTCAGAGCCATTTGAAGCATTTTGTGTTTGAAATACATTGCAACCTATATTCCTACATAATTATAAAAAACTGATTGAATTTTTTGAAGTAACATATTTGCTGATTTCCGAAGTCGTTTCATCCAGTATAATATAATAGTCGATTGGGGGGGGGGGGCTATAACCCCCATTGCCGCCCCCCCCCCTCTACTCCTTGCCATTTGCCCTGATCAGATCTTCGTCTCACTTACATTTGAAAAGAAACTTTGCCTCTTTTGGTTGGTTGATTTGAGGGGGGGAACCAAGCAGCGAAGTTATATGTCCCATCAGAATAGGGAACGACGGGGCAGGAAGTCGGCTATGACCTTTCAAAGGAACCATCTCGACATTTGCCTGAAACGATTTAGGGAAATCACGAAATCTTAAATACTGATGGCCGGACGCGCATTTGAACGGTCGTCCTCCCGAATGCCAGCCCAGTGTGTTTGTTAACCACTGCGCTAACTCGCTCGGTTTTTCCTCTTTTGATGAAATTCTCTTTGCATCCATAGCACTATCAGTACTTCACCACTGCAGCTACGGATAAACAAGTGTGTACAAACGGATGAAATACGTGTGATACTTAAGTTTTGGTCTTTGCGTAAAGTCTAAAGAAAAAAGTGCTATACCGACGTCAAGTGATACTCTCGTCTTGATGTTCCGAACATGCTTAGTATGGCAAACTCACGACAGACATAGTGTACTTCTACTCTGGAATAGCGTGAAAAAAAGAGAACCAACGGAAGTAGGCTATGCCAAGAAATCTTCTGGGACAACCACTTCGCAAAGCTTAGAAAGTCAGTAAAATTTATTGGCAAAATCTTAGTTATGTCTATTTAGTGTATAGATAACAGTGTGAAAAAATGCAGTTTACCTCTTAATACAGGCAAGAGAAGTGCATATTAATGGCGAAAAGTGTTTTGTGCGATCATTATAAGAAAGGTTTTATCGTGAAAAGATCTTTGTCATTTCGAGTGAGGAGCATTTGGAGTATGATCCTGTTGCCTAATTGTTTCGTAAGAATGTGGTTTTAACTGATATATAAAGAGTTTAAATAATTTTTTAGTGCTAACTGATTAAAATTACGCCTTCAGCAAACTTCCGAGAACAGCTATTAGATAAGGTGTTCATTTGATATAAACTTCGTTCGCGCCACGAACTATGGTGCTATCCGTTTATTTAAGCTTTTCAGGAAAACGTATTTTGTGATGTATTGGAAGGCTGAATACCTCGAAAATATAGAATTAATATGGAAATTGACAGTACAGCGCTGAGACATCGCAGAGCAAGAAAAGATCCGTCAATGGAAAATATGCACGATGATCAACAGGTAAGACCAGTATGTGTTAGAAGTTAGTTTGTACGAGTTTATCAGAATGAAACTTTGAACAGTCTCACATACGCTTTAAAAATAAATTAAAAACAGTGTAGGCCGCAATAAAACCTTTATTTACAACGGTTACGGGTTCCGGTCAGAATGTGACTATCTTCAGACCATTTATACCGTGATTGTCGGCGGTGGCGGTGAACGGAGCAGGCGTTATGACTCTAGGACTCAGTCGACGTTCGTGGCATCATGACAACTGCTCTGTTCGCCGCCATCACCTACTCACCTACCATCATGGCATAAATGGTCTGAAGATGGTCATATTCTGACCGTTACCGGTAACCACTGTAAATAAACCTTTTATTGGGATCGAGACGGTTTTTAATCCATTTTAAAAGTATTTTCAGCTAGAGCTCTGTTTCTCAACGAGGAATGTTGTCAGGAATTGTAGACTCATATGTGCTCGTTTCATATTATTTTTTGCCGTAACCTCGAGCTAAGAAACGTTATGGTCACCGAAATCTTAAACTTACGACTGTAATAATTTCTCGCAGTCGAGACCGAATTAACATATCATATAAAAACGTAGCGATTTTAGTTGGTGGTATGCATACGGATTGTAAATGGTTATTGATTGTAGTTACGTTTGAAGAGCAACAATCAACAGTGATAAACACACAGATATTTAATTTCATCAGAATCATTCCGTTTATGAGTACTAATAAGTTAGTTTTAGTAATACATTCAGAAAAACATGGAGAAATAATTTCTTGTCAGAATCAGTATAACTGTGGAGTACTGATAATTTCGTAGCACATTCAGATTTAATTATTTATGTACATATTGTTTTTGCACAACATCCGTTCCCTGTTTATATGCGTTTAGTTGAGTGCTACAAAACCTTATTCTTGTCTGCCATATTTTCATTTCGGAGCCCCAACTGGAGATACTTGAAAGGAGAGTTCTAGTTCCAGCAGTTGCCGGATAACCATAAAAATATTTCGGAAGCCTTGATCAGAACTGGAAGACTGGACATATTTTTTATTTATTTCTGGGACAATACAGTCCTTTGTACCAGACAAAAATAAAAAAAAATGTCTGTGCATATGTTTGTGTAGTTGAAGTTTCTCTTTGACAGGAGCGTTGTTAAAAAACAAAGGCAACAAGAATATTTTGTTATGACTTGAATCAGTATACATCTGAGTTCACTTTTCTATGTACGAGGTACATTCAAGTTCTAAGGCCTCCGATTTTTTTTCTCCAGACTGGAAACAGATAGAAACATGCGCATTGTTTTAAAATGAGGCCACGTTCATTGCCAATACGTCCCAGAGATGGCAGCACCGTACGGCAGATGGAATTTTACCGCTAGTGGCGAGAATGAGAACTGTTTTAAATACTTAAAATGGCGACGTTTTCCTTACTTGAACAGCGTGCAATCATTCGTTTTCTGTATTTGCGTGGTGTGAAACAAATTGAAATTCATCGACAGTTGAAGGAGACATGTGGTGATGGAGTTATGGATCTGTTGAAAGTGCATTCGTGGGTGCGACAATTTAATGAAGTCAGAACATCGTGTGACAACAAACCAAAACAACCTCATACTCGCAAAAAACCGGTCTGACGACATGATCGAGAAAGTGGAGAGAATTGTTTTGGGGGATCGCCGAATGACTGTTGAACAGATCGCCTCCAGAGTTAGCATTTCTGTGGGTTCTGTGTACACAATCCTGCATGACGACCTGAAAATGCGAAAAGTGTCATCCAGGTGGGTGCCACGAATGCTGACGGACGACCACATGGCTGCCCGTGTGGCATGTTGCCAAGCAATGTTGACGCGCAACGACAGCATGAATGGGACTTTCTTTTTGTCGGTTGTGACAATGGATGAGACGTGGATGCCATTTTTCAATCCAGAAACATAGCGCCAGTCAGCTCAATGGAAGCACACGGATTCACCACCACCAAAAAAATTTCGGGTAACCGCCAGTGCTGAAAAAACGATGGTGTCTATGTTCTGGGACAGCGAGTGCGTAATCCTTACACATCGTTCCAAAGGGCACTACGGTAACAGGTGCATCCTACGAAAATGTTTTGAAGAACAAATTACTTCCTGCACTGCAACAAAAACGTCCGGGAAGGGCTGCGCGTGTGCTGTTTCACCAAGACAACGCACCCGCACATCGAGCTAACGTTACGCAACGGTTTCTTCGTGATAACAACTTTGAAGTGATTCCTCATGCTCCCTACTCAACTGACCTGGCTTCTAGTGACTTTTGGCTTTTTTCAACAATGAAAGACACTCTCCGTGGCCGTACATTCACCAGCCGTGCTGCTATTGCCTCAGTGATTTTCCAGTGGTCAAAACAGACTCCTAAAGAAGCCTTCGCCGCTGCCATGGAATCATGGCGTCAGCGTTGAGAAAAATGTGTACGTCTGCAGGGCGATTACGTCGAGAAGTAACGCCAGTTTCATCGATTTCGGGTGAGTAGTTAATTAGAAAAAAAATCGGAGGCCTTAGAACTTGAATGCACCTCGTATCACTTGCTCGTGTAACTTCACGCAGCGCGCTAGCAGCTGTGACAGGAGTTGAGTCAAACCTAGATCGAATCCACGGATCAACCACCGTTGGCCTGATACACCGACAAGCCCTAATGTGGTTTTTGAACAGTTTCCACCCTCATTTAGACAAATTCTGGGCTGTTCCACGCTCATGTAGACAAATTATGGGCTGATTCCCAACCGACGTCTCGGAAAACAAGATGTATGAACAGTTAATATAAGAATACGTTCAGAACAAAGTGTGCACGACTCAAAAGACTGATGATGTTGACGACTTCCCTGTTCTAGGTTAACTGTCGACTGCGGCGACAGAAAGGGCATCCGGCCACGAAGTTAAAATAAATTTTCCAAATCGAGAAAAACAGTGGACTCCTTACGACGAGATAAATGCAAGAAAATTTTATTATTATTTCGTGAACGGGTGCAAATATCGAATCGAGGTTTCCGGCAAATGATATTTCATCAAGGGACATTGACTCATCTGCTCACGGAAGATTAGTAAAATGCGTGATAATAATTTGATTTTAAACAGAAATTGAAATTTATGACTGGAAAGAAAACTGTTAAAATTAACTGGGGCAGACGGCCATTGTTGATGGCGGTTGCATTTTTGTAGTTGACATCTAGAAAAATGATGTAAAATTTGGAAAAGATTACATCTTTTAATATCACCATTAATTTTGCGGGGCCAGTATCTGTTATTTACGGGCGAAACGGAATCATAGCTTGAAGACTGTGGGCAGATCATTTGAAATTCCGCGCTTGCATTCAAGATAGCATAATGCTTCGTAGTGAACTGCAATTAATATCAAGGACGCTGTAGCAAGTTGCAAATGAACAAATGGCAGAATACTAATTGTATTCGGCGATTGCATCTCCATGCCACGATCCATTAAGCTCGTATTGGTCGTTGGCTGTAACAACAAAGCATTAAAATATTTCATGTATCATATCTGTTAAGAGAACAGCTAAAACGAGAACTCATGAGACTTACCCAATTTACGTTAATTTCATTGCAAATGGTTCTAAAGCTAATACATGAAACCTACATCACATTTATCTACCCAAAAGAAAGATTAATAAATTATACGCGAGCAACGCAGCTTTGGTGCGACCTATCAGTATAAAGGCTAATAGACAAAAGAGAGAGAGATCCGAGCAGGAAGCCTCTTCGCCTGTCCAAATGGTTCAAATGGCTCTGAGCACTATAGGACTTAACTTCTGAGGTCATCAGTCCCCTATAACTTAGAACTGCTTAAACCTAACTAACCTAAGGACATCACGTACATCCTTGCCGAAGGCAGGATTCGAACCTGCGACCGTAGCGGTCACGCGGTTCCAGACTGTAGCGCCTAGAACCGCTCGGCCAACCCGGCCGGCTCGCCTATCCAAAAAAGTGGTCATCCACAGGCTGACTGCCGCTATATGTTTCAAATATTATTTATGAAATAATAATTACTTTTCACAAAATTGACATAAATTATTTAGATTTAAAGTTATATACAGGAAATAAATACATAAGAGCACATTTTTGTGCTTTCCGTGGTTTTTGCGACGTTAAATTTACATAAAGCTACGAGAGTCTGTGCATGTAATGGTGCAACATCTATTTTGGTATGTGATAAGAAGTCTTAACTTTTGCATCGGTCGAGATATTAAAGCGAGTATGCTTTCTCTCTTTTTTTATGTAGTCATATACCTTTTGTAAGCGCTTTCAGTAGCTCTTGGAAAGACAATTACAGTGATGCTCATGTTGAAACCTTTCGTAAGAGAATCAGAGAAATGTCCTAAAATTGGGAAGAAGGCGGCCAGAGTCTGCTATTGCAGTGTAAACACCTCCAAGCAGAGCTCTCGGGGCAGGCTGTTGTTACAAGCAGTAAGACAGGTGTACGGTAGTAAGATTTCTATACAACCTACATACTGGAAAATACAACGTATGCTAGCTTGTGGAGCACCATATGAGGCTTTCTAAAACTATTTGAAATGTGTGTACGTTTCAAGGTTTTTGTAGAACCGAAAACAGTGTCATCAGGTAGTTTTCCATTACTATTTCGACAGCATTTCTGTGGCATTCGTGGTATAAAATTAGCATGTCTACTTTCTTGTCATTGGTGTACATGTACGCATGCAAAGAATGTTGAAGCAGAAATGACATTCCGATAGACATTTCCCGCTAGTTTTGCAATGCAGACAACTGAAACGCCGAAAGGTGTGTTTCAACGAGGTAGCCTGACGTGAGCGTGATTACAACGTAATAAACGATTCCGGCCGACTTGTCTTCCAGTTTTAGAATATTTCTCGGATTCTTTCGCAAAGAGTTTCAACTTCAAAATTAACAACCATTATATCGCTGTGCTCGTCTTTTTCTACGCCTTTATATGCATCCAAAAAAATGTCTCATGCTATTTAAACAATCATACTTGCTTCGATATCTCGACTGGTACAGGAGGTAAGGCGATAATTTTTGTTGTTTCTCGTTGTGGCCGAGCGGTTATAGGCGCTTCAGTCTGGAACCGCGATGCTGCTACGGTCGCAGGTTCGAATCCTGCCTCGAGCATGGATGTGTGTGTTGTCTTTCGGTTGGCTAGGTTTAATTAGTTCTAAGTTCTAGGGGACTGATGACCTTAGAAGTCCCATAGTGCTCAGAGCCGTTTGAACCATTTTGAACCAAACAGAATTAACAGGGGACAGTAGACGTACACAGAGAAGAAAAGCACAAATAGCCGAGGTTTGTTTGACCCGTGACAGGGTGTTAAGGAGATCCTGAATAAACTGACCATCCTGAGAATGCCTAGTTTCGAAGATTCGAGACCCAGTTGTTAAGGATGACTCTAGCAATATACTTATATTACAATCCCCTACATATCACTCCTTTAGGGATCGCGAGAAAAAGATTAGATTAATGAGAGTGCGTACAGAATAATTCAAAGAGTCATTCTTCCCGTGCTCCACATGTGTATGGAACGGGAAAATTCCCTAATGGCTGGTATGATGAGACGTACAGCCTGCCTCCGTTGTCGAAGCCCGAGAGGCACGCCTGTGCAGTGGCGCTCGACCCGAGGATAAGCCGGTTCGAATCTTGGTGGTGGAAAAAATTTGGCCATGGAGGTGAGGGGAGGTGGTGGCGTAATGTTTCTGCACGTCAGACTTCGCGCCAATGTTCTGCTTTAAATTGCAAACCTCTTCGTAGTGTCTCGTGAAGTAAGGGCATGTGACACTATTGATGGTGATCCATGCATCGGGTGGGAATGTTAAGCTCGGCGGTCCCTTTGGTGCTATTCGCGAGGAGTAGACTATGTGCCAGCTCTGGGCTTCACCCTCTTTCTTCTCTCATCATCAATATCATCATCGTCATCATCATCAATATCATCATCGTCATCATCATCAATAGCATCATCAATAGCATCATCATCATCAATATCATAATCAATATCATTATCATCATCAATATTATCGTCATTATCAATATTATCGTCATCATCAATATCATCATCATCATTATCATCAACATCATTATCATCATCATCATCAATATCGTCATCCACACACTACAATCCACGCACACAATAAATACAGTAGTATCACAAATACTGTAATGAAGCCTGTTGTAAATAAATAAAAACAAAATGAGACCTACCCTCTGCCATGCACATCACGATGGTTTACAGAGCGCGAATGTGGATGCAGAGGTCAACTAGAAGTTTAGTGTGAAAAGCTTTAGTGATACCTCGTGTCGCAAGTGGACTGGCCTTTATTGTGAATCTACTGGGAGCGCTAGATGATAAGTGAACAAGTAAATTAAAGTTCTCCACCAACCACCTCATTGTACAGTCACTGACTTGGTGTGAGATAGTAGAAGAGGAATACTACATTTTGAAACGGTGGTTGTCGGTCAAAAATTTTAAACTGTTTTTTAACAAGATCATGAGTCAGATTATCCGGTCAGCGGCAAAAGAGAATGTTCTAGGAATGAATCACATTACGAAGAGGAGACTGTTTCGGGTTATTTCGAGGAACGCTTTCTGGGAAAAAACAGTCTAATAAAGTAAACGATCTTAATAGACCTTTTAAACAAAAATTTGAACAGTATTTGGCAAATGGCTGCGCAGCATTCGTACGAAATGCAATACGCAGGATGATATTTGTCACAGGTGTTCAGTATCGACTGAAATCATTACATGGAGGCATGAATGGTCAACAAAAAACATTGAGAACAAGAGCCCATCACCTTGATCCCACAAAGAAGTCAAAAGGTTTTGACCTACCGAGGAACCTCTGGTGCCCCCTCAACAGGTTAAGGACCGTACATGGTTGTTGTAACTACTTCAGGTACAAATGGGGCTGGATCAGTTCACCATTGTGTGAACGTAATCAAGAAAAGCAGACAATTCAACATCTGGTCCAACGCTGTCCACTTCATTCATACCCTGGAATTTCCGACTACTTGTTCACCCTCACACCAGCTTAATTAATTGGTTGAAAAACACAGACTTGGGTAAGGTTTAATTTTGTCTTATATCATGTGTATATTGTATAAAATCACTTGTCTTATGTCAACTGTATATTGTATAAAATCACCATAAGAATAAACAAATTACATGGAATGAGAATTTTAAACTGATTTTCAGTTTTAACGAGAAATACTATTTAGCCTTTCATTGTTCCAGACGTACATGCAGGGTGAGCATTGATAAAACCGACAAACTGCAGGAGCGGATTCCTGATTGGAAATGGAGGAAAAAAGGTCCTGTGAACATGTGTCTTTGAATGCATCGTTGCCACAGTAGAAGACGCTGTCTCACCACGTGCAGTGTATTCCTTGTGTGTTGCAGGCTGTGTGATTAATGCAGCGTATTGCAAGCAGCAGATGGTCCGGTATTCATGTCGGGAACAAGCCAAGGTGGTGTTTGTGTACGGCCAAGCAGAACCCTGTCCTCCACATCTGATATACGCCCAGTCCACCGCCTCTCTGAACATGTCTGTCTGAAAGAATCCATGATCACACAAACGCCAAATAGGGGCTTGAAATATTGTGTGACATGGTTGGTGTCTGTGAGCAGTGCTGCCTACCGACCGTTTCCATGTACACTGCTGGCCACCGTAAATGCAACACCAAGAAAGACAAGAGGTAGCACAACAAAATTTATTTTGTAGATAACATGTTGACCAAGTATCAAATGATTACGTTTACAGACGTCTGTGACATGTGGTTCCTGCCAGAATCAGTAGCCAGAGTAGCCGCCATTGTTGGAGATCACCGCTGCCACACGTCTCGGCATTGAGTCAAAGAGACGTTGGATGTGTTCCTGGGGTACAGCAGCCCAAGCAGCTTCCACACGTTGCCGAAGATCATCTGGTGTGGCAGCTGGGGATGTAATTTGGGTCACTCGTTGAGCAACCATGGACCACATGTTTTCCATCGGCGAAAGATCCGTTATTGACGAAGAACCTTTGAACAATGCGTGCCACGTGTGGTCGCGCATTATCCTGTTCAAATATGGCTGTGGCCGATCCCTGAAGGTAAGGAAGGACAACTGGCTCCAGCACCTCGGATATGTAGCACCGGCTATTTAAAATACCGGCAATGCGTACTAGAGGCGTGCGAGAGTAATATCCAATACCGCCCCATACCATAATACCCGGTGCAAGACCAGTGTGGCGGTGCAAAATGCAGCTGTCCAGCATCCTCCCTCCACGGTGTCTCCACACTCGAATCCGACCATCGTGGTGCTGCAGACAGAAGCGTGCCTCGTCAGTAAAGACAACGTCATTCCATTCTGCCGTCCACATCCGCCTGTCATCACACCATTGGCGACGGAGACGTCTGTGGTTCTGCGTCAATGGTAGACGAAGCAATGGACGTCTTGCGGACAGACCACTCTGCTGTAAACGGCGTCGAATGGTACGCGCAGACACTGGATGATGCGTTACAGACGCAATGTGCTGTGCTATGGTTCGGGATGTCACTGAGCGATCCGTCACTTCCATGCGCACAATTTGCCTATCAGCACGTGCAGTGGTGCACCGAGGTGAATGCGATCGACCACGTCGGCCCATCGTACCCTACTGCATCCAACGGTCACATATCCGCATTACAGTTGTTTGGTTTCGTCCAACACGACTAGCGATTTCTCTGTATGATAATCCACAATCTCGGTAAGCCACTATCCTTCCTCTGTCGAACTCGGATACTTGATCAAAAGATGTTCGCTGTTGTCTACGAGGCATAACTGATCGTCTTGTGAAACAACCACAAGGTAAACACACGTGCCGAACGTACAGTCGTCGAAATCGCCAAGCCTTAAATGGCGCTATGAGGTGGCGCCACAGGCGCGCGTGATGTGCGTCTGCGCTGAAATTCTAATCAGTTGCATATCTCATCGCTGCAAACTCATGGTGTAAATTTCACTTGATTCGGATGCTTCCTTCAGGGTGTTGTATTTACGGTGGCCAGCAGTGTAGTTGCCCGTACACCAACATCGTTTCGGCTTGTTCTCGCAATGAATACCGGACCATTCTGCTGCTCACAGTACGCTGTATCAATCAAACGCAAGGAACACATGGTAAGTAGTCAGAAGAGAAATACCATTCGACAGCGATGTTTACCGTGGCAACGATGCATTTCCGGACGCGTGTTTATAGGCCCTTTTTCCCTCCGTTTCCTGTCAGTTCGTCGAGTTTATTAATGATCACTTGGTCTACGCTAACCGCTTCAGCGATTCAGGCATATGTATGTGAGTTGTTAGGAAACAATATACAGTGGGTCCCTGCTACAGTCGTATAGCTTCGTAAAATGTAGACCATGTGGCCAGCGAATCGGAGATCATTGTTGCACAAGTATGCGACCTGACTGTTGGAATCCTGGGAATTACTCGAATTACTCACTGAATTCTGAATTCTCCTTAGTGGTCGTTGGTTTTGTAACATTACCTAGTTTCTGTGTTCCGCTTTCCCTGTTACCGAATAAAATGACGCGACGTTGCAGTGGAACACACAGCGATACAGATGAGCCTGCAGGTGATCTGTCACGACAGATATTCAAACTAGTGATCCAGCAAACGCTGAACCACTAAATGCATATCCAAATGTTAATGTTATTATCGCTTCTTCCTCCGATTCTGAAGAAGAGCTGGGCTCACGCCTGACAAAACTGCTAAAGGACAAGAACCTGATGATGTTACACTGAAAGACGCTGAATTGGTCCTCAAGAGTGTATAATTTCCGACAGTCATTTCGGCTGCAAAATCGTCAGTTTAGATGATCATTTACTGTATATAACTGCTTTATTTTTTTTAGCCAAGAAATTGTAAACTGCATAGGTGGGCAATGCAATATGTATTGCGAGCTCCTTTGCAACGGCGCCAGTGAAAACTCATGGCTGCGACGTAGGAAAAACGCAAACGGTGATGAATCTTACTGTTCCTTTGCCGTTAATTTTCTAATGGCTCAAGTGAGAAAAAATTAAATAAACGGTTATCGGACCAACGATCCTATACTGTCTCCTGCAGTGTTTGTGCAATTCATGCCAAGAGATAGGTACCTTCTGCTATGTTCCACTTTGTTGATAACAGTGAGGATCCTGGGAACGACAAAATCTGGAAAATTAGGCGAATTATGGACCATCTAAGAAAAATATTCCAAGAAGCTTGGCTCCTTTTAAAAGAATTATGCTATGATGAAAGTTTAGTTCTCTACAAATAGTATATTCTATCCCAATGCCATAGGTACGCCATAGAGCTTTTTACACTATGATCAAAAGTATACGGGCACCCCCAAAAACATACGTTTTTCGTATTAGGTGCATTGTGCTGCCACCTACTCCCAGGTATTCCATGTCAGCGACCTCAGTAGTCATTAGACGTGGTGAGAGAGCAGAATAGGGCGCTCCGCGAAACTCAACGGACTTCGAACGTGGTCAGGTGATTGAGTGACACTTGTATCATTCGTCTGTACGCGAGATTTCCACATTCATAAACATCCCTAGGTCCACTGTTTCCGATGTGATAGTGAAGTGAAAACGTGAAGGGACACGTACAGCACAAAAGCTTGCAGGCCGACCTCGTCTGTTGACAGAGAGACCGCCGACGGTTGAAGAGGGTCGTAATGTGTATAGGCAGACATCTATCCAGGCCATCACACAGGAATTCCAAACTGCATGAGGATCCATTGCAAGTACTACGACAGTTAGGCGAAACTTCGGTTTCATGGTCGAGCGCCTGCTCATAAGCCACACATCACGCCGGTAAATGCCAAACTACGCCTCGCTTGGTGAAAGGAGCGTAAACATTGGGCGATTAAACAGTGGAAAACCGTTGTTTGGGGTGACGAATCATGGTACACAATATGGCGATACGACGCTAGTGTGTGGGAATGGCGAATGTCCGGTGAACGTCATTTGCCAGCGTGTGTAGTGCCAACAGTAAAATTCAGAGGCGGTGGTGTTATGGTGTGGTCGTGTATTTCAGGAAGGGCGCTCGCAACCATTGTTGTTTTGCGTGGCACTATCACAGCACAGGCCTACATTCATGTTTTAAGCACCTTCTTGCTTCCCACTGTTGAAGAGCAATCCGGGATTGGCGATTCCATCTTTCAACACAATGGAGCACCTGTTCACACCGAGCGAGGTGGCGCAGTGGTTAGCACGCTGGAGGACGAAGGTTCAATCCCGTCTCCAGCCATCCTGATTTAGGTTTTCCGTGATTTCCCTAAATCGTTTCAGGCAAACGCCGGGATGGTTCCTTTGAAAGGGCACGGCCCATTTCCTTCCCAATCCTTCCCTAACCCGAGCATGCGCTCCGTCTCTAATGACCTCGTTGTCGACGGGACGTTAAACACTAGCCACCACCACCACCTGTTCACAAAGCACGGCCCGTGGTGGAGTGGTTACAGCCGCGCGGGGTTAGCCGATCGGTCTCGGCGCTGCAGTCATGGACTGTGAGGCTGGTCCCGGCGGAGGTTCGAGTCCTCCCTCGGGCATGGGTGTGTGTGTGTGTGTGTGTTAGTCCCTAGGATAATTTAGGTTAAGTAGTGTGTAAGCTTAGGGACTGATGACCTTAGCAGTTAAGTCCCATAAGATTTCACACACATATGAACATTTTTTGGAGTGGTTACACGACAGTAACATCCCTGTTATGGACTGACCTGCACAGAGTCCTTACCTGAATCCTATAGAACTCCTTTGGGATGTTTTGGAAAACCGACTTCGTGCCAGGCATCACCGACCGACATCGATACCTCTCCTCAGTGCAGCACTCCGAGAAGAGTGGGCTGCCATTCCCCAAGAAACCTTCCAGCACCTGACTGCACGTATGCCCGCGAGAGTAGAAGCTGTCATCAAGGCTAAAGGTGGGCCAACACCCTATTGAATTTCAGCATTACCGATGGAGGGCGCTACGAACTTTTAAGTCATTTTCAGCCAAGTGTCCGCATTTTTGATCGCATAGTACATGTAGTGTGATCGTGAAACTGAAATATTCTTGACTTTGTTATTGATGTGGGTGCACCCAACTGTCTTAAAAAAAAAAAAAGACAAAAAAACTGATTCTGGTGCAAATGTTGAAGTGCCTGGACCGGCCGCTGTGGCCGAGCGGTTCTAGGCGCTTCAGTCCGGAACCGCGCTGTTGCTACAGTCGCAGGTTCGAATCCTGCCTCGGGCATGGATGTGTGTGATGTCCTTAGGTTAGTTAGGTTTAAGTAGTTCTAAGTTTAGGGGACTGATGACCTCAGGTGTTAAGTCCCATAGTGCTTAGAGCCACTTGAACTAGCCACTTGGAAGCATAATTCTTTCTTTACTAGAGGGCTACCTTGGTGAATATCATACACCGCATGTGTTGATAATTGGTAAACGAGCTCGACGTTATTTTTTTTACCAGAATGACAGAGTAACAAATGCTTGTGGATCTGTAAGGGAAAACCTTAAATTCATGCCTACTTTCTGCAAGAAACTTAAAACAGGTGAGATCAGGTTTATGTCAAAATCTTGCTCTCAAGTGGCACAAGGATGCTTTCCATTCTTCGTAAAAGCGAGATTATAGCGACTGACAAATAGACATAAGCACAAGTGAAGCAAAAAGCTTGCATTGAAAGCTACACTGAAAAAATATGGGGGTCTTCAACAGGACTGACATGGTGTTGAACATGTAAGATAAACTATAAACTGGCATAGATATACTATAAAATGTCATTTTTTCATTTGGTGGAACTGTCTTCGCTGAACGCGCATGCTTTATATAAAACTCAAACGGGACGAATTATTTCAATATCTGATTTTCAGCTGAAACTAATTAAAGACATCCTAGGGATTCACCACCTACAGCAAACATAGCCGTCGTGGAAGTAGATCGGCTGACGCTGTTAATATCTTAGGCGTAACCGATTTCCGCGTTATCTCGCTAATGCTAGGAACATCAAAGACGGAGACTGTTCAGAGAAAACGTGTTGTTGGAGAGAAAGACGACAAACGAAGTGATACTAGATGCACATGTATGAAATCTAATGCACCTATTTGTCTGATTTTTTGTTTCGAAACATTCCACACTAAGTTTTGCTAATGTAGTAACTTACGCGTCTTTGGCTTCTAATAAAGTGCCTTTTGAAAAAAAAAAAGTATTTCTCTACAAAGATTACAAAAAGAAACAATTTAATACGATAATGGTTTCGCGTCTTAATTTTTTTTGTCATTAATAAGGACATGCTGCTACAGTCTTAGCCTATATTGGAAATTACGCGCACGTGTCAGGCGGCTGCTCAGACTAAATACGCAGTGAAAGGGTTAAGGAGTAAATTTTCTGGGTCGTGAATGTAAGAATTCCAGGATCTTCGAAGAAACGTGCACGAGATGTAAAGTTTGCTACTTCAGACAGTGGGCAATTTTTATCAACTATTATGGGTAGCAGGTACGTTCGAAATCAGCTGAGTAACTAAGTAACAGTATGCTAACATAGAGAATCATGAATTTTTAGAGCTCCAGAGAGCAACGGCGACGGATTCAGTGGTTCGTTGCGAATTACAGCGAAATTTTTAGACCATTTGTGTGCAGACCACTAAAACCACGGATGATTCCTGGCGGCAGCGCTGTGCGCATTTGCTAGTCCGGAAAAGTTTCCGCTCAGTAAAATCTGACGCAGGGTCCCACAGCTGCCCAGCGAGGAGCGGGAGGTAAATGGCCCGCGACCAGGGAAGGGAGCAGCGAGGCGTGGCGGCTCGCCATAGGACAGACATCATTGACCACAGCGGAACGCGCGTTCTAGATGGTTGCTAATTACGAATCGTCACTGGCGCAACACATTCCAAATCGACTGACAGAAATCAGCTCTGCTAAAATAAATAGCGAAATCTGATAGGGCAACAATAGACAAAAAGTATCGTTACCTTTTTTATTCCCGTCTTGGCTGGCAGCAAAGTGTCTACTCTTCAACTACACAAATTATAAAATACAACAAGCCTAAATTAAAAAAAAATGAAATAGTACATATTATTTAAAACAAGGATTCGTGATCTGAGGATGATTGAAGACGGTAGTGATGGATGGCCTCGGCATTCTTTTGCTGCTGCGGATAATGATACTGAAGCTTCAACTGGGGCTGATCTGCTGGGGCTTGATGACCAACACTAGATAAACAGCAGAGTGATATGGGAACGAATCCTTGTTGTAAGAGGTATGCGCTGTCTGCGATATGAGAATCGCTGACCAGAGAGCAGTGTTGACTGCAGTACGAACTGTCTAACTGTAGCAGTTAGTTGTTGCTAGTCGCTAGTCTGAGGTGGTCTGCGCTTGTCTGCAGTCTGCTCTGGTCGGGAATCTGGAGATGGAGTACTGTTGTATAAGGTAAAGAAGCAGTGTCGCGCGTATCTAGTAATGTAATTGAACTGTCATCCAATGATTTTTTAAAAATGTCCTAATAATAATTTTTGCAATATAAAGTAATTTTTTTAAAAAGCATTCATTTCAATTTTAAAAATCAGTTGCTTCCTTTCACAAATCACAAATGTATAAGCCAGCATTGCACGGAGCTGTACCAAAAAAAATGTTAAGTAAGAGCAGATATATTCGCCGTTTTTATTGAGGTAAGAATTTTTGCTTTTTATTCAGAATGATCTTACAGGGCCACGACGCAGCACTGCTAACGTCCAAATTTTACCAGGTTACTGAATTTATTTTTTATTATGAGGTTTAGGAATTTTTTCTGTTTCGAGCTTACATTAAATGAGAAAAGAATTTTGTGGGTACATTAAATGGGAACCAGTTTTGTTCTGAGGTCACGCGAATTATTTATGTTCACATTTTCTGTTGAGAGGTTGTGGTGAAAGATTTTACGTGTGGGGAGGTTACACTTGGCGACATCCGTCCAGGATCGTATTTCTTTGTGAATCTTCTGATAAGTAGTCATATATCTGCTCTTATTTACTTAAATGTAGTTTGCATTTGGCGCAACGCATTTACTAATTTGTCACTCTTTCTTTCACAGATCATCGGCAATTTATTGCTCTTTGTTGTAATTGTGTTTGTTCCATTTTTGCTTTGTCTTTGTTTCATTTTGTGCTTAATTTTGATTTGTGGAAAATGCCGCGAAAAACTGTTAACAGTACATCGCGATGTGTAATGAGTGAAATAGCCGACTCGAATAATTTGACCGATAATACTTGCGACATTCAGTGTAATAATGATGATCCCCTAATTACAATCAGTGCGTACCGACCACTAGTAATGATTTTAATGCTAATGATGAACAAACAAATTCAGTTGTGTCCTCTGTTAATTTAACGACAGTTGATGACGTGGCACGTTCCGTTGCAGTGAACGCTGCCCATCTTGACGCGCCCGATTTGCAAAATTTGCGTGGCGAGCGGATAATTGTTTCAAGCGAGGGTGAACAATATGCACAAAGTATGTCAGATTTGTTTGATTCCGGTGTGGTGACTAAGAGTGCACGTCCAATTGGCGAACCTTTTCGCGAGTCAGACAACGACCAAATGGTTTCACAAAACGTGACGAATGCAGATACACCATCAAACAGCACAGAGAATAGAGTAGGTAATTTTGGCACGGATCGAGTTATGGCATTATTGGTAAATGAAAAACAAGATAACCTTAATGAATCGAATAAACAACTTAATGAAAAACTAGACAACAATTGCAAACAGTTGAATGAAATACTAGATAACCATTTTAAACAACTTAATGGAAATTTCGACAACCATTTAAAACAACTTAGTGAAATGCTCAAACAGTGGTATGAAAGTTTCAAACTGTCGAACGAAAAACACGACAACCTTAACGAACAGAACAAACAACTTAATGAACAGATTACAGCCGTTACCGCGCAACGTTATTATACTAAGGAACAATTACGTGACGAAATTGAGGCTTGTGGTAGTAACAGTAGTGAAGAAATTAGATCTGTTGCACAAGAATTAAGTAATACACATAAGCCACAACAGAATCACTTAGAGATGAAATTAATGCAGTCATTGAACAATGTTCAGAAAACGCAACACAGATACGCGACGAGTTTAAATTAATGTCAGCAGAAGTTTCACGCACTCTGGATACGGAAGTCGATAAGAAATTTGAACAACAGAACAGCCAAATTGACGAATGTTTTAAAGTGACAGAAATGAAAATTGTTTTAGTCACTAACACGTCACAGCATACGCCACGTTCCGAACATTTGCCACACCCCGACAGCCAGTATAACTTAAGTAATTTACAGAGAGTACGTGACTTAGACTCCGAACAGTCTCACACAAACAGATTGTTGCACAATCCTGAACCTGTTCACACATTCAGAGACGATAACGTTGAGGTATTTAAAAATAACAGAGCACAGGTACACGCTTGGGACTGGATACGGCAATTTGCTTTTGTATTTTCATCAGCTTGGCGTGTAATGCAGAAACTAGAATTGGATTGGATACAACAACTTCCTTTTGAATTTTCACCAGCATTGCCTGTAACGCAGAAACTGAAATTTATTTGCAGCGCGTAATTTACCTCAGGGGATTCATTACACTAAGATGAATATGTGCCGTAGCGTGCACAGGGCCCCGAGCCGTAGTAGTGCTATTTCATCTTTAGTCTTCTGCACTGCTGCCTTCTCTTTTACTATCCTTTATATCTATCAGAACAGCTCTTCGACTATCGATCTATCTAGAATTAGGAATGAATAAAGAAAACCTGATATGACAAATTTTACCGAAAGTGACAGTTCTCTTTAGACACTCCAGAAATGACAACCACGAGAACTTTAATACCAGACAAAAATTTTAATCATCAGTATGTGTAAAATTGTCAGCAACAGCAAACGCATTTTGGTAACAATAGACGTTTTTCACCGCAACAACAACGAAACCAACCGGTTAGCATACCTAACCAACAATGCAGTCTGCAAGGTCAACCAAGCTTTAATGTTTCGCCGCCTACACGTATAGCGTCAGCTCCAACAAATAGTAACGCACAGCAACAAGGGAATCAGTACGTACAGAAAACACACCATCTCAATTCCTATCGCAATGCACTGTATAGAAATGACTATCATGACAGACGTGAAACTAATGAGCACAATTTTCAGCGTACGTTTAATAACAGTCGGTCTTATCAGCAGTAAAATTATCCGCAACCACAAATTATCATGAATGAACCAGACAGTAGATATCATCCCGAACGTAATACGTCAGGAGGAAATAACAGAACAGTACAAATAGTTGAAATGCTACAGCATCCTCCCGAAAATAATAGCACGTCAGATAGAATTTGACCAGATACAGTATAGGTTGCATCTTCCAGCAACGTAAGCAATACTTCAGATACACAGAATCTTGTTCACGAAAATGTTATTTGAAACATGCCTTGTTGAATGCACCTCTTTTATCATACCCAGATCGTACTAGAAATTTTTCCATTGCCACCAACAGTTCTAACACCGCTTTAGGCGTACACATTTTTCAGGAAATTGAAGAAGATGGCACTACAGTAATTAAAAACATCGCCTTTGCAAGTCGCATTCTGTCACCTGCTGAACGCAATTATTCTGTTACTGAACTTGAAACATTATGTGTTGTTTGGGCATTTACGAGATTTAGGCATTTTCTTTATGGAAGACACACTACCGTTTACACAGATCATAGAGCTATACAGTTTTTACTTTCCGCTAAAGTTACACACGACAGATTAAGCAGATGGAAACTTTATTTACAGGAATTTAATTTTACTATTGTTCACATTCCCGGCACACAAAATATTGTAGCAGACGCACTATCCCGCTCTCTCAGCAACAATCAGCGAGACATCGCAACCAACTTCTGCAAAGCAAATTTCAGCGTCATGTACATTCAACAAGTTGCTTTTGAAAATTTCATTTCGTCGTCATTACAAGACATAGCACAAGAGCAGAGTAAAGACAACGTATGGAAAGAAATTAAACACCTTTGGCAAGATAGGAATAATGTTATCATTAGAAACCATTACATTGTACGGAATAATATTCTGTTTCGCCGCTCTCACCCTGACAGCAACAATTGGTTATTATGTATTCCTGACGAGCTTGTTAACAAATTAATTTGGTGTACTCATTTAAGTTACGCACATAACGGAGCCAGAAAATGTTTTCTTATACTGAGACAGAACTGTTATTTTACCAACATGGAGAAACGTATTCGACGAGTTTTAGCGTCATGTAAAATCTGCCAGAAAGCTAAGTCAGATACGACTTCACATATGCCTCCGTTACATCCCATTCTACCTGTTAAATTGAGACACATGGCTGCTGTAGATATTTTTGGTCCGATTCCCAGAACTAATAGAGGTTTTTGCTATATCTTTGTCGCTGTTGAACTCACTTCAAAATTTGTTACCTTCACTCCGTTACGCAAAGTTACTGCTAAAACTGTTTCGAAAGCATTTGTAAAACATTTTCTATTCCATGTAGGGCATGTATTGAAAGTAATTTCCGACAATAGATCGCAGTTTTGATCTGCTATATGGACACGTATGTTATGAGCTAGAAATATTTCTCCGATCTATATGTCCAGGTACCATGCTTCTTCGAACCCTTGTGAACGACTAATGAAAGAAATTGGTAAACTGTGTAGAATATACTGCCATAAAAAACATATTGATTGGGACACACACATACTCTTATTCCAGGATGTAATTAATTCCATACCAAATGAATCTACTATGCTATCTCCGACTGTTATACTGAAAAATGTTGAACCACCTAACAAAATTAAAGAATTAGTAACCTTTCCTACATCTCGTCGACTACGACACCATGAAATAATTGACATTGCGCTGAACAACATCAAACGTGCCGCAGAGCGCCGGAGAAGACAGCAAAAACAGGTTTGTACACGCCGTGACTTTCACATTGGACAGAAGATGTTAGTATGCACACACTATTTATCCAACAGAGGAAAGAATAGGTGTAGTAAATTTGAGCTTCTATACGCAGGTCCATATCGAATTCACAGCATTCCTCACCCCAAAGTAGTACACGTCAAAACTTTGAGAACCAGAAAAAGTAAAGGCAATCACAATATCTCCAATATTAAACCCCTTATTAAATGAATATACTTTATGATTTATCACACTGTAATGCCATTTTCTGATTTTTAAATGACCAATGATGCAATTATATTTATCTGACTACTTACTTATGAGTATCGTATTTTTTCTTGGCAAGTGCCCGGCAAGGTAAGGTTAGCAGGTCGTTTTTCTTGTCGTTACACATCAGACCGCGCACATTTTCCATTCTTCATGTATGTATGATTGTTTTCCTGTTTTGTTTGTATGCACTATGAAATATTTAAGATATAACAAACACCAGTTGACTTTGACATTTTGCCTTATGATATCTCAACATCGTGACTATTTTACATTTTTTTTGCTGCTACATTGTGATACTCTGTGTACATTTTTGCACCTGTTTTTGACATATTACGTTTTCTGTCATGCTATGCTGTATGCTCAATTATATCACTAGAAACCAGTTTTTATTTAATGGGTATATGATTTAAATGCAAGACATTAATCATTGTCCATCATTTTCAGAAAGCAATAACGTGGAAAAGAAATAAATTAAATGGGATTTCACCTTCGGAATGAACGGAAGAAGATGCAATACCTCGTCACGAAGAGTAAATGGATCAGAATTAACAAGCATTAACAAGAATATACTATACACATCGTATGATAGCGGTCTTAACTAATTTTTTCTTTCAGAATACGAGGCGATTGATGCAGGCTGTCAGCAGAACTACACATCTTAGTTTTAGTGATGAAATATGCTAGAAATAAGGAACTCTATACTATGAATAGTTGCATGATGAAGTGTCTTTTTGCAGATGATAATGAATGGTGATGAATAGTGATGAAGGATATAGTAATATGAATAATGAAGTTTTTCTTTGCAGGTGATGATAGTAATGATAATGAAGTTTTTCTTTGCAGATGAGAATAATGATGAAGTTTATGTATTTATGCTATGTAGTTATTTAAGTATTTGTTGCAGTTCGTTTTGACAGTATGTCTTATGTCGCATGGTATGATGACTGAAGGTTTTGGAAAGGACAGCTAGAGAACATATACATTTAATACACATTTCATTTCCTGTTAATTCGAAGTTCACTACGTTTCAGCATAATATGCGTTTCTTCTTTCAGCTTAATAGTCCATTTTGCATTTTTTTCCAGGAGAAGCTATTCATGAAATTAATGTGCTATAAGCAGTTGGTCATTAAACCTGTTTTAGTACTTGCATTTTTTTTACCCATTTGTGTGTGTCATTCATGAATGTGATCACATGTACTTTATTTGTTTCATAACCTTGCTACAGCTGACTCATGACGAATGACGTTACCTATCCTCATTTTCAGCAATAAGTCAAGAGTAAATATTGTTATGCCCCAGCAATTAATTATCGATCCCAAGGCAATGCATTGCTAGTATTAAAAAAAATGTAATAACAGTCCCAAATAATGCTACCAGTTTAAGAGAGTTCTGAGTAATACTGAATGATGTTTTTCTAATCACAGACCTTGAGTAATAGTTACAGTGTGTTACATTTTAAATATGTCATATGTCACTTGAATGATGAGATCTGAGTAATAGTGAATGATATTTTGTAATAATTCATACCTGCTCTACACTCTTTAACTCCTGTTTTGAAGGATGACTTCTGATGTTTTGTAACTGTCCAATGAGTGCCAATAATTATTTTAAATATGTCGTATGTCACTTGAATGATGAAAAATGTTTTGTAATATTCAATACTTACTATATGTTTAGTAACTGGCCAATTAATGCTGTAAGACGTATGCATTGCCGGCAATGGGCGAGGCATGGCAGAGTCTCCGACCAGAGAGTAGTATGTAGTTAGTTGTTGCTTGTCGCTAGTCGGCGTGAGTCAGCAGTAGTCGTCTGTAGTAGTCTGTAGTCGTCAGTCCGTGCTAGTAAGCTGTTGTCGACAGGAGTCGGCGCGTGCCTGCGCGTGTCGACAGTCTGCTCTGGTCGGGACTCTGGAGGATGGGTATTGTTGTAGAAGGTAAAGAAGCAGCCTTGCGCATATCTAGTAATGTATATTAAATGTCAATTTGTTAAAAAAAATGCCCCCAATAATAATTTTTATAATATAAAGTAATTTAAAAAAAAAACTATTCTCTCCGCATGCAAAAAGCTTCCAGTAGCGTCAAATTTACTGTCTATTCTTGCGATATTCTTCCAACCCCGACTGCTATTCTACGCCTGTTTGTTGCAAAGTAGAAACGCACACGTTGCTCTGAAGACAACAATTCCATCATGCTGTCTGGCATACACTAACTGTTCCAACTCCACTGGCTGTTATCCCTAGTCTCAGGCCACACAGCTTCGCCATATCTGAACAATTTGTCCAGAATTACATACACTGGTCAGTCAAATACATAATAATTATGGGCGACCCTGTACATACCGAGGCCCTCTATTTTCTTCAAGAAAATGAGGTCATGTGGCACTACTCCACGGATAGGGACGTTAACGTTTGGTGCCGCGTAGATGAAGTTCAAAAGGGAAGATGAAAGATTAGACTTAATATCTAAATATCCAGTCAACTACGAAATCATTTATACACTCCTGGAAATGGAAAAAAGAACACATTGACACCGGTGTGTCAGACCCACCATACTTGCTCCGGACACTGCGAGAGGGCTGTACAAGCAATGATCACACGCACGGCACAGCGGACACACCAGGAACCGCGGTGTTGGCCGTCGAATGGCGCTAGCTGCGCAGCATTTGTGCACCGCCGCCGTCAGTGTCAGCCAGTTTGCCGTGGCATACGGAGCTCCATCGCAGTCTTTAACACTGGTAGCATGCCGCGACAGCGTGGACGTGAACCGTATGTGCAGTTGACGGACTTTGAGCGAGGGCGTGTAGTGGGCATGCGGGAGGCCGGGTGGACGTACCGCCGAATTGCTCAACACGTAGGGCGTGAGGTCTCCACAGTACATCGATGTTGTCGCCAGTGGTCGGCGGAAGGTGCACGTGCCCGTCGACCTGGGACCGGACCGCAGCGACGCACGGATGCACGCCAAGACCGTAGGATCCTACGCAGTGCCGTAGGGGACCGCACCGCCACTTCCCAGCAAATTAGGGACACTGTTGCTCCTGGGGTATCGGCGAGGACCATTCGCAACCGTCTCCATGAAGCTGGGCTACGGTCCCGCACACCGTTAGGCCGTCTTCCGCTCACGCCCCAACATCGTGCAGCCCGCCTCCAGTGGTGTCGCGACAGGCGTGAATGGAGGGACGAATGGAGACGTGTCGTCTTCACCGATGAGAGTCGCTTCTGCCTTGGTGCCAATGATGGTCGTATGCGTGTTTGGCGCCGTGCAGGTGAGCGCCACAATCAGGACTGCATACGACCGAGGCACACAGGGCCAACACCCGGCATCATGGTGTGGGGAGCGATCTCCTACACTGGCCGTACACCACTGGTGATCGTCGAGGGGACACTGAATAGTGCACGGTACATCCAAACCGTCATCGAACCCATCGTTCTACCATTCCTAGACCGGCAAGGGAACTTGCTGTTCCAACAGGACAATGCACGTCCGCATGTATCCCGTGCCACCCAACGTGCTCTAGAAGGTGTAAGTCAACTACCCTGGCCAGCAAGATCTCCGGATCTGTCCCCCATTGAGCATGTTTGGGACTGGATGAAGCGTCGTCTCACGCGGTCTGCACGTCCAGCACGAACGCTGGTCCAACTGAGGCGCCAGGTGGAAATGGCATGGCAAGCCGTTCCACAGGACTACATCCAGCATCTCTACGATCGTCTCCATGGGAGAATAGCAGCCTGCATTGCTGCGAAGGTGGATATACACTATACTAGTGCCGACATTGTGCATGCTCTGTTGCCTGTGTCTATGTGCCTGTGGTTCTGTCAGTGTGATCATGTGATGTATCTGACCCCAGGAATGTGTCAATAAAGTTTCCCCTTCCTGGGACAATGAATTCACGGTGTTCTTATTTCAATTTCCAGGAGTGTATATGGAGCTCACTCCAGAGTTGGACAAGGATGGTGGAGGAAAGCGTCCCTGTTTTCTACAAATGAAGCATCCTGGCTTTTTACTTAGGCGGATTTTTTCTTACCTTTTATTCTCTACCCCAAGAGGCGGGTGCCTTGATTCGTAAATAAGATGGAAGTTTAACGTCCCGTCGACGTGCTGTCAATAGAGACAGAGCACAAGCACAGATTACGAAAGGAAGGGGTAATGACCTTTTCAAAGGAGTCATCCTAGAATTTGCCTGGAGCACAGGAAACGTAAATCTCGTTGGTCGAACGGGCAATTCAATCGTCATTCAAACGAAATATAACCATTGCGCCACGTCGTTCGGTTTGAGATGCGACTCATTACAATGCCGTGTTTTTTTTTTAGCCAATTATCAACCTACTTGGTAGTGGGGAACATAGGTACCCAGCTCGAAATAAATATCAGGGGACTATGGTTTCCGGAATTTAACTTACAACGAAGGAACACCTCTCAAAACCTTATATGAAACCCGGGAACTGCAGCAATTTTTAATTTAATTTTGGACCACAGTTGTCCCTTTTCTCAGAGAACAATAAAGCGATGAAGAGAAACCAGTACACATCTAAACCTGCACAAGGAGAGTGCTGCGCCACCTAGCTTTGAGAAACAATTCGAGTACAATTTCATTTTTTATACTCGTGGTGAAGGGGGCTGTTCGAGCAATTAATCCACTGTAGAGTAGGGACTTTTCAGCCAAATAGCAGACGAGCCGGTAGCGGGGCGGAGAAGATTACGAAAGAGATTTCCAGTTGTGACATTTGTTTTACAACCAAGGAAATTATATGGGACACAATAACCCAGACAAAAACTTCAGGGTTAGTATTTGTCTCCTCTCTCTTCCTGTACAGTAAAATCATGTACTAATGTTAGCTGCGAGCCCGCGACGGGGTTGTTCCGCTAAATTGGAAATGTTTTCTTCCTTCGGGTACACTGCAGTATTTTACTTGTCACGTGAAAATTTTTACGTAAAAAACAACTATAGAAACTCAGACCACATGCTAAGTTATTTACGCACATTACATAGACTGCAGTCATAATCACATCTTAATAAGAGCAGCGACGTATAGGACACGTAGCCGGCCGCAGTGGCCGAGCGGTTAGAGGCGCTTCAGTCTGGAACCGCGCGACCGCTACGGTCGCAGGTTCGAATCCTGCCTCGGGCATGGATGTGTGTGATGTCCTTAGGTTAGTTAGGTTTAAGTAGTTCTAAGTTCTAGGGGACTGATGACCTCAGATGTTAAGTCTCATAGTGCTCAAAGCCATTTTTATAGGACACGTAGCCGTAACTCGTGGCCTGTGGGTCGTTGCTCTTTTCAAGTTCATATGAGGTCGCTAACTTTTCTGTCTGTCTTTTGGGTACACATTTTGTAATATTGATTTTAAACTAACTTCTCGATGAGCTAGGGGCTTGAAACCTTCAATATGATTCAGAGCTGGGTGACAATACATTTTTGTTTGGTGTGTGGCGGAGCATGCTTTTTTTACTACTCTCATTTCGTCATAAACTAGGGCCTTGAAAATTTCGGCATAGCTCATAACTGGATGACAACGTAATATTAACTTTCTTTTGTTGTCTGATGTGTGGCAAAGGGTACTTTGTGTACCACTGCCATTTCCCGCTTTTTTCCTGTTCCAGTTGAGAACGGTTCTTGAGAAGAAAGTTTGCTGGCAAATGTCAGCGTGAGTTCTAATCTCACTAAGCTCTACCTTCGGACTTTTCACGAGATGTATGTGGGAGCAAGCAATATATTAGCTGACGCAAGCGAAGAGAAATTGAAATATATCTGAAACCTACCATATGTCTCATCAGAATGTCTGAAATCAATTGAAAAATTTCCCACGCACAAGACTAAAAATTAGAAAATAATTGTTGAAATGAAATCAGTTTTTAGTATAACACGTTTTTAAATCGAAGTAACAAGTATAAAATAATTTCTCTTAGGTCCATATAGGTTTTTTACCCCGTACAGATAGTCCTGAGAATTGATGGTTGTGAATTTTCAGTAGCTGTGAAAATGCATATTAGATTTATGACGAGAAAAGTGGGGTGCATGCCATACATAAGTGATGCATGAATGGGTCACCTCCTTATTAGTAACTGTTCCATGTGACCCACTTTTTCGTCACAAATCTTACAAGTGTTTTCATAGCTACTAAAAATTCTCAATTGAAAATTTATAGAACTGTCTATATGGGGTTAGGAACCTGCCTGGGTCTAAGAGAAATTATTTTACTCTTTTTAGTCAAATAAAAATGTTTTTTCTAAAACTGATTTTTGTTTAAATTATTATTAAGTTATGACTGGAAATAACTTAAAATGTGACAAAGACGTTGAATTCTTTGGTCACAAATCGCTTACAAGAGACCTAGTAACTGCATTTAATTAAACATGTCCGTTAAGTGTAGGCGTCCGATGTATGGGTGTTCGGTTTCATTGCCTCCTTTGTGTTTTTGATGGTGATGACTGAAAGAGAACGAAGAGGGTGAAACCGTGTGACAGCATGTTGCCTGCTGCTCTCGAATAGCTCCAAGGTAGCCGACATGCGCACAAATAGCCATATGCCTTAGCACGCCACTTTTGCGATTTGGGCAGGTGAGCCTAACTCCGGATACTATCCGCCTTCCGGGTTAACGATGAGGTCTGGATGTTTTAGGCTGTTTCCCACATCTCACTATATAAACTGCAGGCTGGTACACACGGCCCATCTGAGTTACGCACTGCGCAAACTCCCACATCTGGGTTGTTCCATTGCTACTACAGCTAGTGGCACAACACCCACGACCAGTGGGTGGCCACGTTCCAGTACCGCAAACGTCCTCCGCCAGAGATAGTGCACGTGCCGGGAATCCAAACACTGGCCTTTCGTACTGCGCGTTTATGATAACATAGCAGCTGACAACATAAGCTCGCCTGCTGACAAGCCGACATCTAGCATGCGCCATCAGAGCGCCAGCCTCGCCACCAGACACTTGCGCATCTCTGATGGCAGCAGTGTAACCACAGGCAATGCGCTACATCCACGAGTCATGTGCTTATCGAGTACCGAGCGGGTATCTTTCCGCCAGCAGTATGTTTAAGACGCTGCCCAACAACCAGCAGCCCTGCTGACCTCCAGTGGTGGCATCGGATTCTCACCACCCTCCAGGGAGACTTGGTTCCCCTCCCCCAGCACATCCAACCCGAATCCAACATCACTCACGATGTGATCCGTGCCTCTCCCAACCTCCTTGGACCCATGACCTTATTGGCAGTGACCAAGCTCCCGTTCTCCTCAATATCTCTAATGGTCACCATCACCACCCCACTCCTCTCCCTGACATCCCTCCTGTGCCAACTGGGATGCCCACTGGGACTCCATTCACACCCAGGTCGAAGGCCACGACCTTACCCTCCACTCCTGATGACATCTCCCACACTGCTGCCTTCCTGCACCAGACCATGTCTGGCTCCGTCGCCACCCCTATCCCTACCAAAGCCATTCGCCCTCACTGCCCAGCCCTGCCCTCACAGCCCATCCTCCTCCTATAGGAATCCCGCCGCCTGTACCGCTCTTTTCTCCACACTCGTGACTGGGACACACTCACCTGCCACCAGCAATTACGACGACACATCCGCAACCTGCTTACTGCAAAGAAACGCTGCACGTGGCGACAGACATGTACACAACTCAACACCACGCTCCCAGTAAACTCTTCCAAGTGTTGGCCTGCTTTCCACCGCCTTACTGGGAACCGCCCCACCCCCCAGTACCCTCTCCTCCTTGATGACCATCCCTTTCCTGACCATGTCAGCAAGGCCAACCACTTTGCCTCTCACCTATCTGATGTTTTTTCCATCCCAGATGATCCCCAATTTGATTATTCCCTCTTCCCTGACGTCATCGACCGTATGGATACCTCTGTTCCTCCCCTTGCTCCTAGCTTCCAGTACTTGGGCCACACCCCACCATCTGAACTTAACACTCCCATCACTACACAGGACATCAGGCTCACACTCCGCACTAAACGCAACACTACTCCCAGCCACGACCGCATTACCTACCGCCACCTCAAACACTGGCCTCTCTCCTTCCTTGCAGTCCTTGCCACCCTCTACAACGTAATCCTTGCTACCGGCTTCTACCCTGACCTGTGGAGAACCTCCTGTATCCTGATGTTCTTCAAACCCAACAAGCCTCCATCTGATGCCTCTTCCAATCATCCTATATGTCTCACCTCGGTGTTCAGCAAGCTCTTGGAATCCATCCTTACCCAGCACATTCATGACCACCTCCACCAAAACCACCTCCTCTCCAACATCCAATGTGGCTTCCGACCATCCTTTACTGTCAATGACCAACTCCTATGCCTCACTCATCTCCTTTCCCTCCAGCTTAACTCCTGTCGCTTCGCCCTTTTTGTCTCCCTTGACCTCAAAAAGCCCTACGAACATGTCTGGCATCCCGGTCTCCTGTTTAAGCTCCAGACCTACGCCCTTCCTGTCAACTACATTCATCTGATTGCCTCCTTCCTCTCCCACTGCCCCTCCTACATTAATATCCATACCACTGATTTCCACACCTTCTAACCCTCTGCAGGTGTAACCAGTGGCTACTGAAAATCCATCCTTCCAGGACCCAGGCAATCATTGTAGGTCATACCACTCCCTCCTTCCAGCTCCTTGATTTCTCCCTTACCATCTACGCCCATCCTGTCCACGTCTCCCTCACTCTCACCTACCTTGGCCTCACCATTGACCATCACCTCACCTGGATCCCCCATCTCTGCTCTGTCCAATCCACCAAAGCCCACAACCACCTCTGACTTCTCAAACTCCTCTCTGGCCACACATGGGGGTAGAGCCCCTCTACCATCCTCCACACCTACAAATCCTCAATCCGTCCCATCCTCTGTTATGCCAGTGCTGCCTGAATATCTGCCCCCCCCCCCCCAAATTCTATAAGTCCCTCCAGATCCTCGAGTGCCACACACTCCTCCTCACATTCTGCATAACCTCCCTTCTCCCATGTGGATCCTCTACGACTTGATTCCTTTCCCCCATCTGCTCCTATTCCTCAAACATATCCACATACTCTACACCTCCCACCGCCTTGATCCCCCTCATCCTCTCGTTGCTCTTCTCCTCTCCTTTCGTCTGTCCTTTCCCTGGGCTCTCTCTTCCCCCCTTCCATCCTGTTTTTTCCCCACCTACCCTCTCTCTGCCTCCCTTCTCTCCCATGAGTCTTTTCTGCTCTCCCCTCCACTGCCTTTCTCACTCCTACTTGCGTCCGCCCAGCCCCCCCCTTTTCTATGTCCCCTCCCTCCATCGGTTCCCCCCTTTTTTCTTTTCCTCTCCTCCCCCATTTTCCCCATCATAGGTCCGGATCCTCCCCCCCCCCCCCATCTGCCGCCGTGTCACCTGTATAGTGCTGTTATACACGAGTGTTCAGTGTTGTGTGTCCCATGTCAGTTTTGCGAACAGCCGCCATACTGTCGCTAGTTGTGTTTTTTAACTCGTGCGAACAGAAATCTGACTGTCACTGTGTTTGCGTGTGCCTGTCTCCTTCTTCATCTGCATTGTCACTGCAGTGTTTTTATATTTTAAATTCCACAACTTACCGCCATTTTACAGTTTCTTTACAATGTCACCGTTTTACCGCCTGTTTTCTTGTTTGTTTCTATTCTCATTATGTTTTTTAACTTTTCTGGAGGCTGTAGAGCAGTATATTACGCTGCTGCCAGACCCCCCCCCCCACCCCCCATCCCCCCTCTGGGGGGGGGGGGGGGAAATTGAAATAAAAAAAAAATAAAAAAAGGCAGCAGCCTACTCACCAGCTCACAGCAGGTGCGCTCAGTGTTTCCATCTCCCAACGAGCTCACTGGCGCTATCCAGCTGAGGTCAGTCTTTGGACTTACATCGCGCCGCGGCGCTGCTTCAGCAGCTGTCCACAGACGACACAGATATTCATCTGTGTAACTTAGACTGCGGTCTTGTACCTAGTAGTTACTGTCACAATGGACAGGAGGATCCTTCAGTTGCTTGTGTCTCAATTTACCACATACTTCACTAAAGACATTATTGTGAATCTTGCTTTTTATGGTTTGCAGTTACGCGCTACCTGGGAATGATCAGTTATTGTTTGCTTGCATACCACTCAGGACAGGAAACACCACAAACATTTTGTCCCATGTGGGACTTACACTAGACACAGGCAGATGGGGTACGCTGATTATGTCCTTTGGGGAGGGGAGGGGGGGGGGACCTGAATAGGAGACGGATGATCTTAGATATTTATAGTCTCCATAAACACATAAGCAGCAGCTGCACGGCAAGATGGCTTCTGACTTTAACGTTTCCATCCGCGGAAGCATCACCATTAACAGTGTCACAGCATCTGGTGAGACAATGTCGTTATATTTGGCATTTAATACAGAAATCAGTGGTTTCCAAACTGTGATAATTATCACATGAGGGCTGAAGTGTAATTTACTGAGGGGTAAAACCAAAAAGGGTTCAATTTTATTTCCGTCACGAAACTAAATTATTTTTAAAACATCGTTACTGTATTTGCTATTTTGTAAGACTGAAAGACTGATTACTTAAGTCACGAATAATTAATTATTTTTCAAATACAGGCGTTAACGCGTAATACAATCTGATGGATGTTTCATCTTGTGAAGCAGATGTATGAACAACGTGTTCTTCCAGTAAATCATCCATTGTACCATGCATCTATGGAAGTAAAATTGAGACATTTGCATCACAATTGCGACAAACAGGAAGGTTTACATTCCTCGATGATACATCGTCTTAGAGGATGATTATTTAACTTCAGTTATCGACGATTTTAAATAAAAATAATAAAATTGTCTCTGATGAGCTACCCAAATTTAAACTAACGTTGTATTGAGCGTAGATACAGCAAATCTAAATGACCCGCCAAATCTAACAACTCACCAAAATCAAATAACGATATTCAGATATGGCATGTCGTATCACAATATTTTTAAATTATCTCAAGTAAATGCCTCTTCCGAGTTGCAGGTAGTTCCCGCAACACATGAGAACTTAGTTCATTACTCACTTTGCAACAATAAGCAACTTAACTGACAGCACAACACAACAGCAACTACGTAACAGCCACACAACTGATGTAGTGCTGCACAGTATTATTATTTTATGATCAGTGACAGATATCTGACACAAAGCATTGGTAACCTGCGAGTCCAGAAGTATGGAGGATAGCAATGAAGTGATTTACAAATAACAGGCTTGAATATACTACATACATTCTAATTTGATTAATTTTAAAAGGGGGTAGAAGGTGCGAATGAAGCAAGTGTCGCTACGGGGAAGGAAAGATGCAGGGTAAACTTGTCTATCCTCAATATGGGTTAGCTCTCTTTTCTGTGAAGAAGTTGTAGATAGCACTCTTGATGAATTCGGAACTGCTTCATCACTCTAGAAAAAGTTTTTAGAAATAAGCAGCACTAATTCTTTCATTGTCTCATTAGTCCGTCAATTAAAGAAACACATACAAAAACTAAGTATAATTTACCTTTCGTCATTTTAAAACTGCTTTTCAATCTAAAGTTTGGTTGGGCGCCATTGTTGATGATTGTGGGGTGAAGAAGAGGGGTGGGGGTGGTACTAGCTAATATGTGATAGTACTCAGGCGTAATGGTTTCAGAAAGGCTGGGAACCATTGAAAAAAACAGACGGACCAAAGCTCAGTGGTCATCGAAATAAGCCCTGTGGTTCCTGAAAACCAATGGAAATTAAAACTGCACGCCGCTGATGCATTTCTCCTCGAAAGCCGTCAACATTTTACATGTGAGTGGCTAGGTATTTTTCATTTATTATGAGAAGGGAACTAGGGAACAGATGAACCAGACCACACTAGTCATTAACATCAGCTTGGCAGCTTCTGGAGAAAAAAGTGTTAAAACTGCGCAACGCTGGTGAATTTCTCACCGAAAGCCTTGAATATTTTACATGTGAGTGGCTAGGAGTTTTTCATTTATTATGAAGAGGGACCGAGGGAAGCAGCAAGAGAGCTGCTGAATTATTGTGTTGTTGAATTATTGCAGTGTGCTATCTTGTTCCAGGTTGACGGTTGTTAAAATTTCAATCCATAATTTAGTAGCAGCTTCAATAGAAACAGCTGCAAGTTAATGGAGTCCGTAATGGCTCTGAAATATGAAAGAGATGTTTCCAGGTAAACATAAGTGCCAAAGTTTAATTGGACGTGTTACGTATTGGAGGAGTCTAGGTCGCAGGGGCAGCGAATATCGGAATGCTTTTGTAATTATTTATGCTGGTTTTTACGAATATTTATTAAACATTCGACAAAATCACAGTTACTGCGGTGTATAGCTGGTTTCGCTTGTCATAGCAATCGTCTTCGTATCATATTACTGCCATAGTACTATATTAACAAATTATTGCATGCTCAACTAAATGCGTAGCATGTATGCTGTTTGTAGCACTTATTCATTTTATGGATTGTACTGTGAACAGTAAGGTGATACAAGCTGTAAATTATGCTACCAGGAAAAATTCATTTTTCTGTATACAGCATTGTCTTCGTAGAAATTTCAACAAAGGCTGTCATTTATACAGAATGCTGTAATTCATCCCTTCTTCTCCGTTGCCAATATAATCACTGTCAGAGTTGTTTGATGAGTCATCCTTCGCAGGTCGGTAACGTCTTTTGATCGGTCTGTTCTAAATGTGTAAAATACACTACTTTACAGTTGCGAAGGAATATCTGGCATTTACTAAGGAACAATTACCAGTTGCTATGGAACAACCAAAAATTGCTATGGAACGCCCTGTCAATGGTAGTAACAGGAAATCTACAGGGCGGAACATGTGAACTTTAGCAAATCCTGTGAAAAATGGCTCTGTATGCATCGTACTGTTGATGCGGTACGGTGTTTGACGAAGATGGTTGTGCAACCGATTAGTACGGCAACATTTCTGCAAGACATCATTTGAGTGATTACGATGGTGGACGAGCAGTTGGACGGCTCGAAGCCATTCAAAGCGTTACTACTGAGGCCACCGTAACAGGCGTGTCCCGAAGTGTCATCTTGCATCTCGCAATTAAAAAGCACCGCTGAAGGTGGAAACACTATGCGAAATCAGGCCAGTGGTCGTAGACCGACCACCACATCTAGAGGATCGATACGTAGCCCTTACGGCGAAACGAAACAGACATCTCACTTAAAAATGGTTCAAATGGCTCTAAGCACTATGGGACTTAACATCTGAGGTCATCAGTCCCCTAGACTTAAAACTACGTAAACTTGACTAGCCTAAGGACATCACATACATCCATGCCCGGGGCAGGATTTGAACCTGCGACCGTAGCAGCATCATGGTTCTGGACTGAAGCGCCTATAACCGCTCGGCCACAGCTGCCGACACATGCATTTCTGGCCACCTGTTAGTGTGGAGAAACTATAGAACACCAACAGCATGTTAATGAAGGTAATCCGTATAACCTAGGCGTTACGGTGTAGACAGTAATTATGCGCTATGGCCGAACGCCGCGACATATCTTTGCGTGAGGTAAAGTTACAGCTCAGCGGTGTTGCAGGGAGATTGTTGTGGATCATGTCCATCTGTATAGTGTTGCGCTTGGTCCAGACTTTCTGTTTACGGACGACAATGTCTGCCAACACAGGACCGCTAATGTGTCGCGCACAATGGAAATTACAGATATTGAACGTTCGTCCCGGACCTAAGCACTATAGATAAACCCTTGGATGCTCTTGGAAGACGTTTTCCTCAACGAATCCCCTCCCGGATCCCCGCAGGAACTGAAAACTGCCTTAGAAAGAAATGGGATAATACTCTCAGTTTGGTAGCCAGCATGAAAAAAAGCTGTAAAATGTGCATTACAATCTTACGACGTTGGGATCACGGATTTACTTCAAACTTTGTACACCTTTAGTAGGCCATTAATACAACGTAAAGAGCAAGTGAGGTGCACTACACTGGCAATTCAGAGAAAATCGCAACACAATAGTTACGCATCTGTTATGTAACGGATGTATCTGTGCGTAGGTGCTGAAAGAATTCAGGTGGTCAAGTGGTTACCATTTGAACTACGTGGGACGAACGTGTATGAGACGACGGTTGAACTCCCGCTTCGACTTAATTTTTAATCTATATTTTTTTCATCACTGGTTACATTGTTTAATTTAAATGACATTTGAGAGGTAATATAATTTAAAAAAAAAATAAGCGTATCTGCATGGACTTTTAGTGAATCTCATGTTATTTGATTACTTACTATTTTTAATTAAATTTAATTATTAGAACAAACATATTTATAACTGTCGGAAAGTAAATGAAGAAATTCTCCTGAAAATGTATGCCTGCCGTGATTTGCGAAGTCCTTTATACATGCAGCCCGGTAAGCTACCCGGAACTACTTTGCTCTTCGAGGCTTCGAGCAGCAGAAGCAGAGAAAGGGCCCATTGAGCAGTTAACCTGCGTAGCGGTGAGACGTTGCTCATTTGGCAATGACGAATAGCATAGGTGCAATGTTTTTGAATACCACAGAATTTACACTTCTAGTGCAGAAATGAACCGACTCCTCATACACGTCCGTTGTACGAAGCTCGAACCCTAACCACTTGGCCACCATGAACTTTTAACGTCCGGTGCTGACCCACAGATACATCAGTTACATGTAGACGGGTAGAAATTTTCTTGCAGTTTTCTCGGAAGTGCCAGAGTAGTGTACCTTACTACTTGCTCATTATGTTGTTTTAATGACCTACTAAAGGTGCACAAAGTTTGAAGTAAATCTGTGATCGCAACGTGGTAGCCTCACCTTGTGAGAGTCCGATACCGACGTTTATGTTGGGTGTCTGCCCTCTGTCAAACATGAAGTTTTTTATGTCTTTATCTTGCTTTCGCATGTGATGAAATATGTACCATTTTTGGTCGTAAATATACTACTCCAATTCTACACTGATGCGCCAAAGAAACGGTATAGGCATGCGTAATCGAATACAGAGATATGTAAACAGGCAGAATGCGCCTACATAAGACAAGTGTCTGGCGAAATTGTTAGACCGGTTACTGCTGCTGCAAAGGCAGGTTATTAAGAACGTAGTGTTATAGTCGGCGCACGAGCTATGGGGCACAGCATCTCAGAGGTAGCGATGAAGTAGGCATTTTCCCGTACGACCATTTCAAATGACTCTAAGCACTATGGGACTTAACATCTATGGTCATCAGTCCCCTAGAACGTAGAACTACTTAAACCTATCTAACCTATGGACAGCACACAACAGTCAGTCATCAAGCGGCAGAGAAAATCCCTGACCCCGCCGGGAATCGAACCCGGGAACCCGGGCGCGGGAAGCGAGAACGCTACCGCACAACCACGAGCTGCGGACACGACCATTTCACAAGTGTGCCGCGAATATCAGGAATCCCCAAAAACATGAAATCTTGGACACCACTGCGGCCGCAGAAAGATCCTGCAAGAACGGAACCAATGACGAGTGAAGAGAATCGTTCAACGTGATAGAAGTGCAACCCTTCCGCAAATTGTTGCATACTTCAATGATGGGCAATCAACAAATGTCAGTGCGCGAACCATTCAACGAAACATCATCGATATAAGCTTTCAGTGCTGAAGGCCCATCCTTGTACTCTTGATCACTGCACGACACAAAGCTTTACGCCTCTTCTAGGCCCATCAGTATCGATATTGGACTATTGATGGCTGGAAGAATGTTGCTGCTCGGACGAATCTCGTTTCAAATTGTATAGAGCGGATGGATGTGTACAGGTATAGAGACGACCTAATGAATCCACGGATCCTGCCTGTCAGCAAGGGACTGTTGAATCTGGTGGAGTCTCTGTAATGATGTGGCGCGTGTGCAGTTGGAGTGATATGGACACTACTATGTATAGGTACGACTCTGGCAGATTACACGCACGTAAGCATCCTTTCTGATCACCCGCATCCAATCACGTCCATTGTGCATTCCGACAGACTTGGGCACTTCCAGCAGGACAATGTGACACCACACAAGTCCAGAATTGCAGTAAAGTGGCTCCAGAAACACACTCCTGAGTTTACACACTTGCGCTGGCCACCAAACTCCCCAGGCATGAACATTATTGAGCATATCTGGAATGCCTTGCAACTTGCTGTTCAGAAGAGATCTCTAGCCCCTCGTACTCTTACAGATTTACGGACTGCCCTGCAGGATTCATGGAATCAATTCCCTCCAGCACTACTTCAGACATTGGTCGAGTCCATTTCCACGTCGTGTTGCGGCAGCTCTGCGTGATCGTGGGGGCCCTACACTATATTAGGCAGGTGTACCAGTTTCTTTGGCTCTTCAGTGTATTATGTACGTATTGTGTTTGATGTTGCCCATCATTGCCTGTCATTATTCGTGCCCAACGAAGTCTTTGTTTTGCCACAGACTAAAGGATTATTAAAGATGAATGATGAGCTACTTAAACTGATTTATTCTTCTTTTGGAATCGATTATGGTATCTAATAACATAAATTTCTAAAACGTTCTCCGTAAGTTACATGCTCGACTGTGTGGTTCTCATGTTCTTCATCAGGAACTGTGTTCCTGTTGTCATCTATTTGGCTATCTGGTAGCCTCGTAGTAAGAGAAAGAATAATGTGTTACGGAAATTGTACGACAAGAGGCTGTTGTAAAATGCAAAAACACTTTCGCAGACAGCTCTTTCATATAAACTCCACGTACTCCATTGAGTGCTGCATACGAGCAAGCACGTCCTGGATGGACCAAGCTGCAGTTCTGTCTGCCGTACCAATTCTCGCCGATTCCATGTTACAACTGGGATCAAAACAATGGTTCAAATGGCTCTGAGCACTATGGGACTCAACTGCTGAGGTCATTAGTCCCCTAGAACTTAGAACTAGTTAAACCTAACTAACCTAAGGACATCACAAACATCCATGCCCGAGGCAGGATTCGAACCTGCGACTGCAGCACCTTTAACCGCACGGCCACTACGGCCGGCAACTGGGATCAACACGAGACCTAAACAGGTATGCAAAACTTAAGGACGAAAATAACGTTCGCCATATATGTCACTGCCAAGTTGTAACATCCCAACAGAAAAGTTCCGTAACCTAAAAATAACACAATGTGACTAACCTCGCTCACTTATGACTTTTCAATAATGACTGTGAATTTAAACTGGTAAATTTTGGACGTCAGCAGTGCTGCGTCATGGCCCTGAAAATTCATTCTGAATAAATTGAAAAATCTTACCTCAGTTAGGTCGCCGGATAACGCGTGTATATCTGCTCCTATAAGAAATTTTTCTGGCGCAGCTCAGTGCAATGCTGGCCGATAGATTTGTCATGTATATAAAGAAACAACTGATTTTTCTCTTCAATAATCGGGATGACCAAGGATTGGAGAAATTAGTAAAGTCTTTAAATTGAAATGAATGATTGTCAGAAGTTACTTTTTATGAGAAAGATTATTATTAAAAGATTTTTTAAACATTTAACAGATATAACAATACTAAATATGCGCGAGGCTGCATTTATCCTATACTATAACGCTGAGGCTCCGCTATCGCTCCACCACGACCGGCCCAGCCAACACGATACACCAGACTGCTCGCTAGCAACTACTTACTGCTACTGCTACACAGTTCCTACTGCAGTCAACACTGCTCTTTGGTCTCAGATTCTCTTATAGCTTACATATCGCAGGTAGCGCGTGAGCAATCCATCGAAATTACATCTGCTCGAGTGCGCTAGCAACAAATTCCTTAATCATGGACCACTTACATAACCCTCCACTGGGGGGGGAGGTCAAAAATTTGGCAGCGATGGTGAGTCAATTGGACTTGCCATGGGCAACAAATTTTTCTATAATCTATTTAGTTACTAAGTCTACAGTCACAGAGTATATGCATTATTGATAAGTGCAGAACATATTAAGAAATGAAATAGAGTGCACATGCACTGAGTTCAGAACATATTAAGAAATGACACAATGTATACGCAATGAGTACAAAATATATTAACAAATGACATAAAGTGCACATGCACTGTATAAGTCTTTAGCATTTTTACAAGAACTGAAAACATTAACAAATGAAATAAAGTGCACACGCACTGTAAAAATCTTTACCATATTTACGACAACTGATCATATTAATAAATGAAATTAAGTGCACACGCACTGTATAAGTCTTTAGCATTTTTTTACAAGAACTGAAAACATTAACAAATGAAATAAAGTGCACACACACTGTAAAGTCTTTAGAATATTTAGGACAACTGATCATATTAACATATGAAATTAAGTGCACACACACTGTATAAGTCTTTTTAATTTTTTTTTACAAGAACTAAATACATTAAGAAATGAAATAAAGTGCACATGCACTGTAAAAGTCTTTAGCATATTTAGGAGAACTGATCATATTAACAAATGAAATGATGTGCACACGCAGTGTAGAAGTCTTAAGCATTTTTCAAGAACAAGGAAGGGAATGGGAAGGATAGCATCATGGTTGTAGCACAGTGGGTTGCACATAGCTGCACTGGAAGTCCATATCTTTCTACAGAAGCACAACACCAAGTGAGCCAATCTGAAGTTCTCTTCCTGAAGTATTTATCAGTGTAGCCAAGACACTGAAATGTTGCATTAATATTGTACGTTATTATTTTGGTAGCACATTAGGTACACCAAACAGTAGGACCATAATAACATCTCCATCGTTCAAGGTGGTGGACAGCTTGATATGTCAACACCACACTCTTGTAGAATCCATACTCTTACATCAACGTAGAGTTAGTGCAAAAACCAAATATAGTGCTCCATGATCATGAGGATGGACAGGACATACAGATATTGCAGTAATTGCTGGTAATTAGGTCAGAAGGTGAAGGATATATTAAGTCTTATGCTAGTCATCATAGAATTACACTAGTGTATCAACCGATCTGAATAATTATTGGCATTCGTTGGCTAATTACACAGCATATAAGTATTATATATATGGAGTATTACAGAACATTATTCATAAATCATCTCATTGCACTAATTATTGGCATTCATTGGCCACTTACAAAGCATTTTTTTATGCATTATTCGGAAGTCATCATTCAAAATGAGTTAATTATTGGCATAGCATTTATGCATAAGTCATCTAATTATAGTAATCATTGGCATCATAAGTCATCTCATTACAGTTTACAGTAATCATTGGCATTGCATTTATGCATAAGTCATCTCGTTACAGTAATCATTGGCATCATAAGACATCTCATTACAGTAATTATTACAGAACATTATTCATTAAGTCATCTAATTACAGTAATTATTGGCATCATAAGTCTTCTCATTACAGTAATTATGGGCTTAGCATTTATGCATAAGTCATCACATTACAGTAATCATTGGCATCATAAGTCATCTCATTACAGTAATTATTACAGAACATTATTCATAAGTCATCTAATTACAGTAATTATTGGCATAGCATATTCATAACTCATCTCATTACTGTAATTATTGACATTCATTGGCCAGTGACAAGGCATTTATTATGCATTATTCAGAAGTCATCATTCAAAACAAGAGCTATTGCATGTAGCATCAAATTGTTAGTGTTTATATATGATATCATGCAAGTGACATAAGACATATTTAAAATGTAAGATATTGGAACTAGTATTCAAGGTGTTTAGTCCAATAATACATAGACATAATGGATTCAATAAATCAGAGAAATTTGCATTATATTTAGGACTAGAAATATATCTTAAACTGGTAGCATTATGTAGTTGTGTACTAGTAATAGTTGGGACTGGTAATAATTTCTTTTTTTTGTGCTAGCAATGCATTGCATTGGGATCAACAGTCAACTGATGGGACATGGAAATATTTGCTTTTGACTTATTGCTGGAAATAAGGATTAATAACGTCATTCATCATGAGTCAGCTGTAGCAAGGTTATGAAACAAGTACAGTATATGTGATCACATTCATAAATGATAGACACAACTGGTTAAAAAAATGCAAGTACTAGAACAGGTTTAATAGCTAACAGCTTATAGCATACCAATATCATGAAAAGCTTCTCCTGGAAAAGATACAAAATGGATTATTGAGCTGAAAGAAGAAATGCATATTATGCTGAAAAGTAGTGAACTTCGAATTAACATGTAATGAAATGTGTACTCAATATGTATGTACTCTAGCTGTCTTTCCCAAAACATTCAGTCATTATACTATGCGACATAGACATACTGTCAAAAGGAACTGCAACAAATACTTAAATAACTACATAGCATTTCTTAACTCATAGAAATTATATAAACTTCATCATTATCATCATCTTCAAAGAAAAGCTTTATTATTCATATTACCATAACTTCATATAACTATTCATCATCATTTATTATCATCTGCAAAAAATAAACACTTCATTATTCATTATTCATATTACCATTTACTTCATACAACTATTCATAGTATAGAGTTTCTTACTTCTAGCATATTTCATCACTAAAATTAACATGTGTAGTTCTGTCTGACAGCCTGAAATAATCGCCCCGTATTCTGAAAGAAAAATAATTAGTCAAGACTGCTATCATACGATGTGTATAGTATATTCCTGTTAAGGCTTGTTAATTCTCATCCAATTACTCATCATCACACGGTATTGCATTTTCTTTCGTTCATTCCGATGGTGAAATTTCCATTTCAGAGTAAACCACTGTGGTTTGTTTGATTTATTTCTTGTACACGTTATTGCTTTCTGAAAATGATGAATAAGGATTAATATCTTGCATTTAAATCACGGTCCCATTAAATGAAAACTTGTTCCTAGTGATATGACTAAGCATACAGCATAGCATGACAGAAAACGTAGTATGTCAAAAACATAGACAGTCTTCAAGTGCAAAAAATGTAACACAGTATCATAATGTAGTAGCAAAAAATGTAAAATAGTCATGATGTTGAGATATCATAAGACAAAATGTCAATGTCAACTGGTGTTTGTTACATCTTAAAGATTTCGTAGTACATACAGAGAAAAATTCTACTTTTGATAGGAAAACAATCATACATACACAAAAAATGGATGTCTAATGACAAGAAAAGCGACCTGCTAACCATACCTTGCCGGGCACTTGCCAAGAAAAAATACTAACATTATCAGTAAGTAGTCACATAAACATAATTGCATATGTGGCCATATAAATATCAGCAAATGGCATTACAGTGTGATAAATCATAAAGTATGTTCATTCAATAAAGGGTTTAATATTGGAGACATGGTGATTGCCTTTGATTTTTCTGGTTCTCAAAGTTTCGACATGTACTACATTGGGGTGAGGAATGCTGCGAATTCTATATGGACCTGCGTGTAGAAGCTCAAATTTACTGCATCTACTCTTTCCTCTGTTGGATAAATAATGCGTGCGTACTAATATCTTCTGTCCAATGTGAAAGTCACGGCGTGTACAAACCCGTCTCCTCCGCCGCTCTGCGGCACGTTTGATGTTGTTCAGCGCAATGTCAATTATTTCATGGTGGCGTAGTCGACGAGATGTAGGAAAGGATACTAATTCTTTAATTTTGTTGGGTGGTTCAACATTTTTCAGTATAACAGGCGGAGATAGCATAGTAGATTCATTTGGTATGGAGTTAATTACATCCTGGAATGAGAGTATGTGTGTATCCCAATCAATATGTCTTTTATGGCAGTATATTCTACATAGTTTACCAATTTATTTCATTAGTCGTTCACAAGGGTTCGAAGAAGCGTGATACTTGGATATACAGATCGGAGAAATGTTTGTAGCTCGTAACATACGGGTCCATATCGCAGATCGAAATTGTGGTCCATTGTCGGAAATTACTTTCAATACATGCCCTACATGAAATAGAAATTTTTTTACAAATGCATTCGAAACAGATTTAGCAGTAGCTTTGCGTAACGGAGTGAAGGTAACAAATTTCGAAGTGAGTTCAACAGGGACAAAGATGTAACAAAAACCTCTATTAGATCTGGGAATCGGACCAAAAATGTCTACAGCGGCCATGTGTCTCAATTTAACGGGTAAAATGGGATGTAACGGAGGAATATGTGAAGTCGTGTCTGATTTAGCTTTCTGGCAGATTTTACATGACGCTAAAACTCGTCGAATACGTTTCTCCATGTTGGCAAAATAACAGTTCTGTCTCAGTATAAGAAAAAATTTTCTAGCTCCATAATGTGCGCAACTTGAATGAGTATACCAAATTAATTTGTTAACAAGCTCGTCAGGAATACATAATAACCAACTGTTGCTGTCAGGGTGAGAGCGGCGAAACAGAATGTTATTCCGTACAGTGTAATGGTTTCTAATGGTAACATTATTCCTATCTTGCCAAAGGTGTTTAATTTCTTTCCATACGTTGTCTTTACTCAGCTCTTGTGCTATATATCGTAATGACGACGAAATGAAAATTTCGAATGCGACTTGTTGAATATACATGACGCTAGAATTTGGCTTGGCAGAAGTTGGTTGTGATGTTTTGCTGATTGTTGCTGAGAGAGCGGGATAGTGCGCCTGTTACAACATTTTGTGTACCGGGAATGTGAATAATTGTAAAATTAAATTCCTGTAAATAAAGTTTCCATCTGCTTAACCTGTCGTGTGTAAATTTAGCGGAAAGTAAAAACTGTATAGCTCTATGATCTGTGTAAACGGTCGTATGTCTTCCATAAAGAAAATGCCTAAATCTCGTAAATGCCCATACAACACATAATGTTTCAAGTTCTGTGACAGAATAATTGCGTTCAGCAGGTGACAGAATGCGGCTTGCAAAGGCGATGTTTTTAATTACTGTAGTACCGTCTACTTCAATTTCCTGAAAAATGTGTACGCCTAAAGCGGTGTTAGAACTGTTGGTGGCAATGGAAAAATTTCTAGTAAGATCTAGGTGTGATAAAAGAGGTGCATTCAACAAGGCATGTTTCAAATTAACAAATTCAGAATGTGCTTGGCTATCCCAGAACCAATTAGCGTTTTTACCCGTCAATTGGTATAATCTAGGGGTGTCTAAAGCAGAGTAATGAATAAATTTACGGAAAAAGTTAATTAATCCCAGAAAGCTGCGTAATTGTTTCTTTGTCGTTGGAACAGTAATGTCACGTAACGCTTGAAGTTTTTCCGGGTCAGGCGCAATGCCTTCTGCTGAAATTACATGTCAAAGAAATTTTATGGAAGTTTTGCCAAAGTGCAATTTGTTAAGATTAACTGTGAGTCCTTGTGCACGAAAAGTTTGAAACAGTTGTTCCAGAATCAGATTATGTTCAGACCAGTTAGCTTCTGCAATAAGAATGTCGTCTACATACGTTGTGATTAGGTCTTTAAGTTCTGTCGGAAGTATAGTATTCAAACCGCGAGTAAATGCAGCTGAAGAAATTGTTAGACCGAACGGTAATTTGCAAAATTGATAACAATCACCAAAACAGAGAAAAGCTGTGTACTTTCTGCAGTTCGGATGGAGCTGGATTTGCCAAAATCCCGATTTCAAATCTAATGTGGAACAAATAGCAGTACCATGAAATTTCTGTAAAAGTTCTTCTAGTGTCTGTGGGCGATCTGTTTCATTAATAATAATGTCGTTGACATGACGCGAATCAAGCACGAGTCGAAGTGAACCATCCTTTTTCTTAACAATATGGAGCGGGTTTATGTACGGACTAACTGCCGGTTCAATAATTCCTTGGTCTAGCATAGCTTGTAATTCTTTCTTAACTTGTTCTCTGTGGATATAAGGAATGGAATAATGTTTAGCTTTAAATGTGTCGTGCTGTTTAACTTGAAATTCATACATAAAACCGGACATAGTACCAGGGATGTTGTGAAAAACTGGAGCTTGCTGTAAAAGAATATTGCGTAGTTGAGTACGTTCGTCGTCTGCATTAGCACTGCTTTGCTTTACTTTGTCAGAAATCATTTGCATAGCGTCATAGTCGGCTTCGTCTGGTGTATTGTAGTTGTGTACGTACGTATCTGTGAACAATGTGGACTGACAGTCTATGTTACGGGATGTCGAAATGACCTCTGTTCGATTAATTGCTTGTTCTTCTGCAGATAAAGCGTGCTGAAATTCTAATGCCAGTTGTATATTTTCATCCCTTAACATCAAATAGGAATTCTGAAAGTCAATAATTGCATCATGTTGTACCAAAAAATTCGTACCTAAAATAACGTCTGTTGTCAATAAGGGAACAATCCAAAAATTTGAGTGTTACGTATGACCTGCAATACAAAATGATAACTGTGTCTGTAATTTTACATCAACTCCTTTACCAGATACTGCTCCTTTTACTTTAGTTTTGCCTAATGGTAACGTAGGATAAATATTCTCTTTGTTGCATTCGTTGAAGGTTTCTTCATTTATAACTGACATAGGTGATCCAGAATCGATTACTTCTGAAAATGTGGATGATCCGATCTTTACTTCAATGACAGGGTGGGAAATGGTTTTTTGAATAACTGGTTTTTCATGCAAAAGTGTGTCTCGGATGTCGTCAGAAGTAATAACATTCTCGTGAATAACATTCTGCGTGTCAAAAGTAGTGCTTACGTTGTTGGAAGATGCAACCTGTACTGTATCTAGTCAAATTCTTTCTGACGTGCTGTTATTTGCGGGAGGATGCTGTGACATCTCGACTATTTGTACTGTTCTGTTATTTCTTCCTGACGTATTAGGTTCGGGATGATACCGACTGTCTGATTCATTCATGATAATCTGTTGTTGTGGTTGATTATGCTGCTGGTAAGATCGACTGTTATTAAATGTATGCTGAAAACTGTGCTCTTTACTTTTACGTCTGTCATAATAATCGTTGCTATAAGGCGCATTGCGATATGAGTTGAAATGGTGTGTTTTCTGTACGTAGTGATTTCCTTGTTGATGTGCGTTACTATTTGGTGGAGCCGACGCTATACGTGTAGACGGCGAAACATTAAAGCTTGGTTGACCTTGCAGACTACATTGTTGGTTAGGTATGCTAACAGGCTGCTTTTGATGTTGTTGTGGGGAAAAGCCTCTATTGTTGCCAAAATGTGTTTGCTGATAATTTTGACGATACTGATAATTAAAATTTTGTCTCTTATTAAAATGATGCTGGTAGTTCTTGTCATTTTAGGAGTGTCTAATGAAAACTGTCACTTTCGGTAAAATTTGTCATATTAGGTTTTCTTTACTCATTCTTAATCCTAGATAGATCGATAGTTGAAGAGCTGTTTTGATAGATATAAAGGATAGTAAAAGAGAAGGCAGCAGTGCAGAAAACTAAAGATGAAATAGCACTACTACGGCTCGGGGCCCTGTGCATGCTACGGCACATATTCATCAAAGCGTAATGAATCCCCTGAGGTCACTTAAGCGCTGCAAATAAGTTTTAGTTTCTGCATTACAGGCGAAGCCGGTGGAAATGCAAATGCAAATCGTTGTATCCAATCCAATGGGTGAATCTGTGTTCTGTCATTCTTCAATATCTTAAATTTTCTCACGGATAGGAAGTGCTTATAATCAAAATTATCGTCTCTGTATGTCTGAACAGGTTCAGGATTGTATGATAATCTGTTTGTCTGTGTCTGTTCGGAATCTAAGTCACGTACTCTCTGTAAATTACCAAAATTACACTGGCTGTGTGAATGTGACAAATGTTCACAATGTGGCGTATGCTGTGACGTGTTAGAGAAACATTTTTCGTTTCTGTCACTTCTTGCTGTAAAGATGACAATTTTCTACGTAATGTATTATTGGACGAACTTATCTCACTGATTGTTTGCTGTAAATTTTGGAATTCAGGTGTTTGATTGAAAGAAATTGGTGACGTATCGTTTGATTTGGTATCATTGTTATTTTCGATAACGTCAATACGACTGGCCAATTCATCAAATTTTTCAGTCAGTGCTTTTACCTGATGGTCATTTTTAGTGTCACAAACATTAATTTGTTTTTGGATTTTACGGGTGGTTTTGTTCAATTTCTTAACGTCTGCTTTAATGGCATCGGGATCCTGTATTAATTCCAACTGTTCAAGTCTGCTGGTCACTGTCTGAAAGTCTACTATGTGTGTGTCTGTTTTTGTTTTAAGATCAGAGATTTCATCATGCAATTCGGTGTTCAACTGTTTGAGAGTATTGATTTCGTCTGATACTGCGGCAATGTTGTTGTCTACGTATGTTTTTGCTTTGGTAAACAATTTACGCTTATCTTCCTGTCTCTGTGCAGTAATTGTTTCCATGACTTGTTACTTTACTTTGTTCTGTTCCTGTATAAATTTATGGTAACGCGTTTCACTGTTCTGTAGGTGGTGATTAAAACGTTCGTCAATTTGGCTGTTTTGTTGTTCAAATTTCGTATCTACTTTCGCATCCAGTGTGCGTGAAAGTTCTGATGACATTAATTTAAACTCGTCGCGTAACTGTGTTGCGTTTTCAGAACATTGTTTAGCGACTGCACTAATTTCATCTCTAAGTAATTTCGATGTGGCTGCATGTGTATTACTTAATTCTTGTGCAACAGATCTAATTTCTTCACTACTGTTCCTAGCGCAAGCCTTAATTTCATCACGTAATTGTTCTTTAGTATCATGACATTGCACGGCAACGGCGGTAATCTGTTCAATAAGCTGTTTGAAATTGTTGTACAGTTTTTCATTCGACTGTTTGGAATTGTTGTCTAGTTCATCATTAAGTTGTTTGGAATTGTTGTCTTGTTTTTCATTTGACTTTCTGAGTTTTTCATCAAATTGTAGCAATACTGACGTAACTTGGTCCATGTCAAAATTAGCGATTCTATTTCCTATGATGTGTGATGGTGTATCTGCATGTGTCACGTTTTGTGTAACCATTTGGTCATTGTCTGATTCACGAAAAGGTTTGTTAATCAGATGTGCACTGTTGGTCACTACATCGGAATCAAATAAATCTGAGGTATTTTGAGTACATTGTTCATTTTCATTAGAAACATTTATCTGTTCACTGTGTAAATTTTGCAAATCAGGTGTATCAAACTGGGCAGTGTTCACTGTAACGGAACGTGCCGCGTCATCAATTGTCGTTAAATTAAGTGTGGACATAATTGAATTTGTTTGCCCATCATTAGGATTAAAATCATTACTAGTGGTCGGTACACACTGATTATCTGTAATTAGAAGATTATCATGAGTGTCGCTAGTATTATCGGTCAAATTATTCGAGTCGGCTTTCTAACTCATTGCGCATCGCGATGGACTGTTAGCAGTTTTTCGCGGCATTTTCACAAGTCAACGGTAAGCACAAAATCAAACAAAGACAAAGCAAAAATGGAACAAATACAGTGACAACAAAGAGCAATAAATTGCCGATGATCTGTGAAAGAAAGAGTGACAAATCAGGAAATGCGTTGCGCCAGATGCAAACTACCTTTAACAATAGTGTAAATAAGAGCAGATATATGACTACTTCTCAGAAATTCACAAAGAAAATACGATCCTGGCCGGTTGTCGACAAGTGTAACCTCCCCACAATAAAATAATATGATTAATATTCACATTAAGTGTAACCTCCCAACAGAAAAGTTCCGTAACCTCCCAACAGTAAAAATATAATTATAACATTGACATTTAGCGTAACCTACCAACAGATAAATTCCGTAACCTACCAATAACACAATGTGACTAACCTCGCTCAATTATGACTTTTCAATAATGACTGTGAATTTAAACTGGTAAATTTTGGACGTCAGCAGTGCTGCGTCATGGCCCTGAAAATTCATTCTGAATAAATTGAAAAATCTTACCTCAATTAGGTCGCCGGATAACGCGTATATATCTGCTCCTATAAGAAATTTTTCTGGCGCAGCTCAGTGCAATGCTGGCCGATAGATCTGTCATGTATAAAAAGAAACAACTGATTTTTCTCTTCAATAATCGGGATGACCAAGGATTGGAGAAATTAGTAAATTCTTTGTATCGAAATGAATGATTGTCAAGAGTTGCTTTTTATGAGAAAGATTATTATTAAGAGATTTTTTTAAACATTTACATGGGACTTGATATAACAATACTACATACGCGCGAGGCTGCATTTACCTTATACTATAACGCTCAGGCTCCGCCATCGCTCCACCACGACCGGCCCAGCCAACACGATACACCAGACTGCTCGCTAGCAACTACTTACTGCTACTGCTACACAGTTCCTACTGCAGTCAACACTGCTCTTTGGTCTCAGATTCTCTTATAGCTTGTATATCGCAGATAGCGCGTGAGCAGTCCATCGAAATTACATCTGCTCGAGTGCGCTAGCAACAAATTCCTTAATCATGGACCTCTTACAAAGTAACATAGCCAGATGAAAGTTGGACCACAAATAAAAAGAACTGCTGCAAAATAGTTCAGTAGTTAACTGAAAGAAATACACGATGAGATAAATAGTAATGGCACTTATTCAGAGACAATAATTGGCCTGAGATTAGTGCGATTCTTGATAATCGCCTGTACGTTTCAGAACGCGGAACATGGTGTGATCACCACGGACGACGGTGCATGCTTTGCAAAGTGCTGCCATGCTGGCCGCTAGGTTTGTGAGGAGTTATTGAGCTAGGGCGTCCAATTTCTCCAACTAGGCGGTCGTTGGCGCTTGTGGACGAGCTGCCATAGGTCTCTCCAGTGCCTCCCAGACGCGCTCGATGGGATTTAAGTCTGAGGAAATGATATATCAGTCCATTCGCGGAGCATCCTCTCGTTACAGGAGCTCCTCCGACTCCACTGCCCAATGCCGTCGCACATGTCCATCCATAAAAGTGAAGCCAAAGCCACATGCAGCCTTGAAAAGACGCAACTGGTGAGAGAGTAAAGCGTCGCAATAATGCTGACCTGTGAGCGTACTGTGTTCAAAGATTTGGTCAGCACGCCCGTGCAAAATTGTGCCTCGCCATAGCATAACAACTGGACTGCCAAAACGATCATGTTCGAAATGTTCCTGGGAGCATTACTTGTTCCCACCTTTCGCCACAAGAGGGTACACCTTGCGTATGGTGTGGGACGTCTAATACTGCATGGGTACACTGACCTCCAAATGTTTGGACGCGGTACACTCACTGATCAGCGTTATCATGACACTGTGCTCCATCCCAATGTGCGCGTTTTCAGAGATGCATTGGACCCTGACTTCACTTTTATGGATGTCAATGGAGACCGCGAGGAACTGCTCAGATGGAGGAGGTCTTGGAACAGAGTAAATTCGGCGAATGGACTGGCATGCCTGTTCTCCAAATTAAATCTCATGGAGCACGTCTGGGAAGCGTTGAGCAGACGTATTATTGCAGCACTTCTAAATTCAACAACGACCATCCATCAGGTCTCAACCGCGCTATGAACGAATAAGACGCCCTAGAACAGGAACTACTCACCAATTACACTCATGCTCATAAATTAAGGATAACTGCAGAACGTGGTGCCACACAACGTGGCACTACACAGAACTAGCGCTAATAGCGTAGCCACATAGGGAACACACATGGCAGAGATCTGTAAATCCACGGTATTGGTGATAAGTTGAGAAAACCGTCCCGAAATCCATGTGCTACAAAACGCCACTGTTTCCTGTGCATGTACCCCGACATCAATATGCGATATGATCATCATGCACACGTACACAGGCCGCACAACGCGTTGGAATCCTCTGGATCAGGTGGTCGAGCAGCTGCTGGGATATAGCCTCCCATTCTTGCACCAGTACCCGTCGGTGTTCCTGATGTGTCCTAGGGGTTTGACGACGTGCAGCGATACATCGACCGAGGGCATCCCAGACGTGCTCTGTGGGGTTTAGGTCTGGAGAACAGGCAGGCCACTCCATTCGCCTGATATCTTCTGTTTCAAGATACTCCTCCACGACGGCAGCTCGGTGGAGCCGTGCGCTATCATCCATCAGGAGGAAGGCGAGACCAACTGCACCCATGAAAAGGCGGACATACTGGTGCAAACTGACGTCCCGATACACCTGACCTGTTACGGTTCCTCTGTCAAAGACATGCAGGGGTGTACGTGCACCAATCATAATCCCACCCCACAGCTTCAAACCACTACCTCCATACAGGCCCCTTTCAAGGACTTAAAGGGTTGGTATCTGGCTCATGGTTCACGCTAGATGAAAACCCGGCGAGAATTACTGTTCAGACTATACCTGGATTCGACTGTGAACATAACCTGGGACCACTGTTCCAATGACCATGTACTGTGTTCTTGACACCAGAGTTCTCTGGCTCTCCTGTGACCAGTGGTCAGTGGAATGCACCTTGCAGGTCTCCGGGAGAATAAACCATGTCTGTTCAGTGGTATGTAGACTGTGTGTCTGGAGACAACTGTTCCAGTGGCTGCGGTAAGGTCCCGAGCAAGGCTACCTGCAGTACTCCGTCGCCGTCTGCGGGCACTGATGGTGAGATATCGGTCTTCTTGTGGTGTTGTACACTGTGGACGTCCCGTACTGTAGCACCTGGACACGTTTCCTATCTGCTGGAATCGTTGCCTTAATCTTGAGATCACACTTTGTGGCACACGGAGGGCTCGTGCTACGACCTGCTGTGTCTGACCAGCCTCCAGTTGCCCTAGTATTCTACGCCTCATAACGTCATCAATATGTGTTCTTTGAGCCATTTTCAACACAGTCCCCATCAGCACGTCTGAAAACGTCTGCACACTTACTCGCTGTACCGTAGTTTGACATGCGCCAAGACACCTCTGCGTATGTGGATTGCTGCCAGCGCCACCGTGCGACGATCGCCGGTCAAATGCACCGCATTGTCATACCCCCTAGGTGATTTAAACCCGCAAACCGTCCACCATAGCGTTGTTTCACCACGTATCAGCATTATCCTTAATTTATGAGCATGAGTCTACGTGGCGAGCACGGGAGCACTTTGCGGAGCAAATATGGCCGTCCGTGATGACATCACACGTTGTTAAGTACCATGTCCATCGTTCTGTTATGTCCAGGGGAACGTAATGAACCGCAGTGACTTCAGTGTAAGTATTGTTGTTGAACAAAGGTGTCATTTCTGTTCGTCTCATTGTGTGCTTCTTTATGTTACCGCCTACATTGTACTGTACTGTAGCGTCTCTTTCTATGTATTGTCCAAGCTTCATCGAGTTATGTTTGTTACTTCGCAGCGACACAATGTGAAAGCTACTTTCATCCTTAAGTTTTGCGTTCCAGGATATAAGGTTCTCGCTCGAGAATCACATTCTTCGCACGACTTTATTCGCGTCACCGCCTCGCCATTTGCACAGAGCTGCACACGACAGCCCGTTGCTTGGAAATCTACCCACTGATGTTTGTTCATCTGTCAGTAAACGTATTGGTTTTGTTTGTCTGCAATTATCTCTTCTTGAATGATAGTATCACTTCCGTATTTTTTCCGATGTTTTGTTTCCTCTCAGACTCAGGCAACTGTTATCGAGTTTAACAAATATTTTCCTCTAAATTTCAGCTTTTCACTTCTCCAGTTGATGTTTCAATAGTTGACGTATGACAGCTAAAACTTCGGTGGAACTTACTTTCTGTGTAAACGGCATCTAGTTTATATGGGATGATCTGCCCTTTCTTGTTGTAACTTCGCAATTAGATTTTCCAGCATCCATTCTAGGTTTCAAAATTTTCATGTTTCATTTTTTTGTCTACTGTGAATGTGAGAAAAGGTTGTTAATTTCTGCATGTTCTGTCATATATCTTCGGCATATCTTGTCGACAGTTTTAATCCTGGCTCTATCCTCCCTCCATTAACTTTCTTTACGAAATGAGTTGGGAGTGGTGACGGAAAGGCAAACCTATTTTTTTCGTTACTGCGACATGGTCGCCTTTGCTGTCTCATTTTTGCATTGGATGTTTCATTTAGTCAAGTATCTCAGAAGGGGATTTCCATATTGATTTCTGATACACCTTAGTACAGGAATCAAAGCTTGCTATTTGCCAATCGTGAGGGATCTAACTGAAGGGTAAAAGATGAAAACTGGTCGAACTACGCTGTGATCGTTATCTGTGTCAGTTCCTGTCCGCTACAGATACGTTGTTGTAGCACTCCTTTACAAGTTCTCATCTGCAGGAGACATCTTTTTTCGCAAGATCACGTTTAGATGCATGTTTCTAATAAATGGAGTATGAGCATCAGATCAAAATAAAAGCCCTCCGTTATACGACAACGAAGCTGTAAGCCGCCAGTTGACAGCCAGTATTAGCGTTGTCTGTCGTACCAATACCCCTTCTTTCCACCGTCGGTCCCTTAAAGAATCCAGCTCTCATGTATCAAACAGCTCCGTTTCTCATCCATCGCAATGTTTATGTTGTCATATCTCTTAGAGTGTGCGTCGGAAAGTGATACAAAATTTGCAAGTACATTCAGTGCCGTATGGATATACTGTCTGCAAGATGTGTTGTGAATAGAGTTACTACAAAAGTAATAAATTAAGACATCATGCCTGATTATGAAGATTTTCTGTGTGAATAGCTAAAATGAAGAAAATTCCATTCTTCCATTATTTTGCGTGGAATGTTTCAGCAAGAAAACGTTTCGAAAACGATTGAAAATATGTGTTAGTTGAAAGTCGCTAAGGGGTCTCCTTCTAAAATTAAGGATAAAAATAATCTCTGTGATTATCGCGCTGTGAGTTACGCTCCCTCGAGACATATGAACTTTAGTATGAGTCTGATCGTGTTAAACGTTTAACCCATAACTAAACCTCTGAACGAGGAGATTAGATAGCACTTTAAATTTTTAAATTTGGTCAAAGATTATATAAAATACCGGAAATAGAATTTTGGTTGTCCCTGGAAGCTGTAGGGCAACCGGTAACTGGGATTGGGTAGTCGAGTACCTTTTTAATCATACTGTGATATAGACTTCGATTGTAGCAATAGCGCAGGGAAAAAAGACGACATTATCCAAGTACAAAATTCCAACGAAATTAGGGAAATAAATAGTAATGTATAAAATAACAACTTATTTGACTAAACCTAATTTAAAAGGTAATTTAAGGACGCTTGATTTGCAGTCGGAAGTCCACGCAGTGTTCAGGTTACGGTGTCACAGGCCATTCTTCAACATTATATTTATTTGCTTCTCAATGTCACGTTCGGAGGAGCTAGTTTCCCCTACGTATGCATCATATTTGTGCTTCTTTTATATTCAGTGTTCATTTTGTTCAAAGAGACCATACCTTTCATGGTAAGTCACGTAAGGATTTGATGGGAGGGAGACGGCGAGGGGCCCTCACTTCACACCTGTCATCTTTAATGGTTCAGTTTCCCCTCTGTGTACGTGATTGCTTGACAATTCATATAGTGAACACTTTTTCAAATGCAGGTGTTAAAACTATTAAAATAAAACTGTATGAAATGTGCAATGGTCCACTGTAGTTGTATTTGTACAGGTCACTTTCAAACCCACACAACCCGATTTCGCAACTTTTAAGTTGCATCTTTTGGTGCGAATATAAATGCTATGTCAAGAGTCACAGAATGTCGCATAGTAACAATTGACGTGGTTCGGTAAAGTTTTCAGCCCTCCTCAATTGATAAAAAAAACCATCGTCAACTCATAAGAAGATCATCGTCACTGATGTATGTTATGTCTGTGTTACGCCACGAACTGTATCCTTTGCGATAAAAATGTGCTGAAAACTTTATCTAGGCATGCCAATAGTTACTCTATGGCATTCTGTAATCTATGACACAACATTTATATTTGTACCAGTTGATGCAACTTAGAAGTTGCGAAACCGGTTGTGTGGGTTTAAAAGTGACTTGAACAAATACGGCTACAGAGGATCATAGACACTTCCTTCAGTTTCATTTTAATAATTTTAGCACCAGTATTTAAAAAACTGTTCACTGTATGAATTGTCAAGCTATCAGGTACAATTTTTCGGCTAGAGTGGGTAGTAGGATGCGAATCAGAACAGACAGCGATTGTGTCTTAATTGATTCTGCATTAGCATTAATAATGTGCATTTACTTTGTTGAGATTTGTAAAGTTCAACTCGACAGCGGAGAAATAATCACCAACACAATATACACGGCCTCTTCTTTGGTACTTCAGATCGAGTTGCAAGTGATGGACTGGACGTGGAAGTAGACCACGAGTAATAGCAACGATCTCATAGCTAGACATAAGACCACCAGGCTAGTAAGCTCTGAAGCTCAATAAGGATTTAGCATGGCGAATTACAATATCACCAGCAGTATTTAATCGTACTACAGCAATTTAATTTAATCTCGTGGTACCTTGTTTTGCGTAAAAAAAACCTAGGAAATTTGTGGTAAATTCCTATGGGACCAAACTGCTGAGCTCATCGGTACCTAGGCTCACACACTATTTAATCTAACTTGAACTAACTTACGCTAAGGACAACACACGCACCCATGCCCGAGGAAGGACTCGAACCTCCGACGGGATGAACCGCGCGAACTGTGGCAAGGCGCCCAGACCACGCGGCTACCGCGCGCGGCGTAAAACTAAGTTCTGTTCTTAATGAATTCTACACTGAATGTTTAGATTGGAAAATACAATGTTTTGTAGTCAAATTTTTCGTATGAGGCAGCTGCGCCAAAGAAGCAAGTGAAAATAGCCGATTCTGTAATTACTGAAGTACGTATTTAGAGGAGGCAGAGAACTGGTTTGTGTGCTTTTCTGACATAAAGCGTTGAAACAGACAAGGCTGAAACTGTTGTGAAGACATTTGCATTTCCAGTCGGCAGTAAGAAAGCCCTCTTCGAGATGTGAGTTTTGAAAGGGTTCCCACACACGTGGAGAAAGAATGTCTGATGAATAATTCATGGGTTATGAAACGAGGAACACCACACATAATGTTCTGGAGCCCATCCGTCAAATTAATTAAAGCTGCGAAGGACTGCTTGTAACGTGCGGCGGCGCTTAAAAGGGGAAAACAACCCCTGCCCGCGGGCAGACAGGGCCCGGTAGGCTCACAAGAAGTGTACTTCTCGGACAGCAAGTCGGCTCCCTCACCTGTCTGCAGCTTTCTGTCCAGACAAGTGCACAACTATTGAACTTTCTACATGTTAGTATGTTATCTTCCCTAAGAACTCTAAAACAGTGTACAAAATAAGTGAGTTTAACCTCTACCACCTTTCAACTACCACTCCTATCCATTTGAAGAAGTGGATATGTTGTTCCCAGCGGCTCGTCAAAAACTCGCTTTTCTTTGGGTTTCCTGCACCAATTAGCGTTCTGTGTGTATTGCACTGAAAATAGTGAACAACAGTGCAGATGTCGACGGTATGCGCTGGATGGTGCAGACTGCATTGGTTCACGTTACGTCAGCTGACAGCAGTAATGTCCTGAATTAAATTTTCACTCCGCAGTGGAGTGTGCGCTGATACGAAACTTCCTGGCAGAGTAAAACTGTGTACCGGACCGAGACTCGAACTCGGGACCTTTGCCTTTCGCGCGCAGTTGCTAGAGCATTGGCCCGCGAGAGGTAAAGCTCCCGAGTTCGAGTCTCGGTCCGGCACCCAGTTTTAACCTGCCAGGAAGATTCAGTAATGCTCTCTTTAACTCGTTGCCCTCAGGTTTGCATTCAGTATTGTTCTGGTTTGTCTAGGGATTTGTTTTGCTGCAGTGTTAGTTGTGTGTTAACAGCGATACACATTAGTATCATCGACAGGTTTACTGATTAAGAGTTGGCAGAACTGCCGTTCGTGTGTGGGGTCACTGAATCCAGTGGATGAGCGGCACAACGACGCTATATTGAAGTATTCCCGCACACACGACAACCGCATTACAGTGCTTTCGTGTCTGTTTGACGATTGTTGCATTACGCTGTTTTTTGTGTTCTACGTTTTGATGAGTGTATATTACAGGCTTTCTCACTCTTGCGGAAATATTTTCACTAAGACAAAAGTAGCTGTGGTAATTAAACCAAAACCCGAGCGAGGTGGCGCAGTGGTTAGCACACTGGACTCGCATTCGGGAGGACGACGGTTCAATCCCGTCTCCGGCCATCCTGATTTAGGTTTTCCGTGATTTCCCTAAATCGCTTCAGGCAAATGCCGGGATGGTTCCTTTGAAAGGGCACGGCCGATTTCCTTCCCCATCCTTCCCTCACCCGAGCTTGCGCTCCGTCTCTAATGACCTCGTTGTCGATGGGACGTTAAACACTAATATCCATCCATCCATCCAATTAAACCAAAAGTCACAAGTACATTACGAGGAGCGTTCAATAATTTCTGAAAGCATGTTGGTTTTATTCACGATTCAAGTACACCGTAGTATTCCCCACTCTTTTAGCTAGAACCCCATTTTTAAATACATACATCAAATAAAGTTTTGCATCACCACGGTTCCGAGAATTCCGGAACCTGCACATAAATTTGGAATAGAGATCAACAAAAACATCATTTCCGCCCTTTTTATTGCTCATGAACACCACACATGGCACGTTGTACCACCACACAGCGAGACCTTCAGAGATGGTGGTCCAGACTGCTGTACACACTGGCACATCTCATATACAGTAGCATGTCCTCTTGCATTTATGCATGCCTTGTATTCGTCGTGGCATACTATCCACAACTTCATCAAGGCACTGTTGGTCCAGATTGTCCCACTGCCCATCGGCAATTCGGCGTAGATCCCTCAGAGTGGTTGGTGTGTGATATCGTCCATAAACAGCCGTTTCAATCTATCCCAGGTATGTTCGATAGGTTTCTTGGTTCCAATGGTTCAAATGGCTCTGAGCACTATGGGACTTAACTTCTGAGGTCATCAGTCCCCTAGAACTTAGAACTACTTACACCTAACTAACCTAAGGACGTCATACACATCCATGCCCGAGGCAGGATTCGAACCTGAGACGTAGCGGTCGCGCGGTTCCAGACTGTAGCGCCTAGAACCGCTCGGCCACTCCGGCCGGCGATAGGTTTCTTCTCTGGAGAACATGTTGGCCCCTCTAGACGAGTGAAGTCGTTATCCTGAAGGAAGTTATTCACAAGATGTGCACGACATGGGCGCGAATTGTCGTCGACGAAGACGAATGCCTCGCCAATATGCTACCGATATGGTTGCACTATCGGTCGGAGGATGGCATTCACGTATCGTACAGCCGTTAAGGCGCCTTCTATGACCGGCGTACGTCAGCCCCACATAATGCCTCCCTAAAACAGCTGGGAACGCCCACCTTTCTGCACTCGCTGAACAGTGTGTCTTAGGCATTCACCCTGAGTGGGTTGCCACCAAACACGTCTCCGACGATTGTCTGTTTGAGGGCATATGCGACACTCATCGGTGAAGCGAACGTAATGCCAATCCTGAGCGGTCCATTCAGCATGTTGTTGGGCCCATCCGTACCTCGCTGCGTGGTGTCGTGGTTGGAAAGATGGACCTCACCATGGATGTTGGGAGTGAAATTGCACATGATGCAGCCTATTGCGCACAGTTTGAGTCGTAACACGACGTCCTGTGGCTGCACGAAAATCATTATTCAACATGGTGGCGTTGCTGTCAGGGTTCCTCCGAGCCATAATCCGTAAGTAGCGGTCAACCACAGCAGTAGTAGTCCTGGGGCGGCCTGAGCGAGGCATGTCATCGACAGTTCCTGTCTCTCTGTATCTCCTCCATGTCAGAACAGCATAGCTTTAGTTCACTCATAGACGCCTGGCCACTTCCCTTGTTGAGAGTCCTTCCTGGCACAAAGTAACAATGCGGACGCGATCGAACCACGGTATTGACCATCTAGGCGTGATTGAACTACAGACAACACGAGCCGTGTACCGCCTTCCTGGTGGAATGACTGGGATGAATCGGCTGTCGGACCTTCTCCGTCTAAAAATGGTTAAAATAGCTCTAAGGACTATGATACTTAACATCTGAGGTCATCAGTACCCTAGACTTAGAATTACTTAAACATAACTAACCTAAGGACATCACACACATCCATGCCCGAGGCAGGATTCGAACCTGCGACCGCAGCAGCAGCGCGGTTCGAGACTGAAGCGCCTAGAACCGCTCGGCCGCACCGGCCGGCTTCTGGCTTTAAATAAGTCGTAAACACAAACACGTATGTCAGTATCAAACGGAAGTTTTTGTTTAGTCCCGGAGCAGCTATTTTAGAGCGACACACCTATCACCAGTCATGAGAAGGTCGAAAGAAAATTTTTAGTTGTTCAATTTTACGGCGATCAGGAGGAAAAATTACAAATTTGTTTCACCGCTAGAAGCAGTTCACAAATTACATTACACCTCTGTGCGCTGGAACGCGCCGTGAATGTCCCTCTAAAGAGAGACAACTTTAGATCCTCAGAGGGTCTCCAAGGAAGGAAGTTCGCCAACCTGCGCAGCGAGCCGCACATCTTCCCCTAAGTCTGCAGTCCCTCTGGTCTCGCGGCCTGCTTATATACGCACCGGAGGATGCGTACATATCCTGCCGCAACGCGTACCTTTTTTCCGCGGGACAGGTGACTAAGAGCGGCTTCACAGGATATTCCGTACTCCGTGGGAGGCGATGTAAATATGAAAAGCCACGCGATGCACAAAAGCCCTGCGCACAAGACCCTGTACTCGTGCCGCACGCCTCTGCTTCCTGGAGAGTATTCTCTTCTTTTCGTAGCGCTGGGATATGCATATAATTTTTATACCTCGCGGTCTCCACTTCATGGGATGTATATGCGGACATTTACACAGATTTGTGGCAGTTTCTCTACCCTAGAAATACGTATAGCAGCGCGCACAGATATTAAATGTTAGGTCACAGGCCACATTTCCCAGCTGTGCCGCGAGACATTGTGTTACCTTAGCTCCCTCAAAGGAACATACCTGAAACTGCTCATGTAGCTTTATACACTACGGCGAACTGGTCTACTATTTCTTATCTTGCCAGTCATAACGTACAAAAGCTAATAAAGCAATCTAGCAGGCGATTACGGAAATTGGCATTGTTGATTCGAATAAGTACTCGAGACAGCAAAATCAGTGTTATTGATAAGAGTTCGTAGCCATACATTAAAGAGAAAAATATATGCAGCTATAGTAAAATAGCATAGTGGAGAGTGCTGCTCTTAAATGGAAGCGTACCTACGAACACGATTTTATTTTGTCACTACTTCAGTCTAGAGACTGATTTTAGAATCACATGAAGGAATGAACACTACAGCTTGCCATAAGCAATTTCCACCATTTTCTACAGTTTTTTATATTCTTAGATATGAGGTTGTGTTACACGCAGCGTTTGTAAATATTTCGCATTCTATACATTTAAGTGCTGAGTAATATATTAAAGCTATTTCGAATACACTGTTAATTCTTCAGGAACAAAATTTTGTGTTGAGTAAGATGCTATATACACTGATCAGCCAGAACATTATGACCACCGACCTACTGTCGGCGTAAAACCGTCCAGGCGATAGCAGCATCACCTGGTAAGGAATAACTACTAGTCAAACATGCGTGCAGTGTATGTAGTTTCAGTGAGCGTGCTGTCGGTGTGTAGAATGGGGAAGGCGCGCGATCTGTCTGACTTTGACCGAGGGCAGATAGTTCAAAATAGTTCATATGGCTCTGAGCACTATGGGACGTAACATCTGTGGTCATCAGTCCCCTACAACTTAGAACTACTTAAACCTAACTAACCGAAGGACATCACATACGTCCATGCCCGAGGCAGTATTCGAACCTGCGACCGTAGCGGTCACGCGGTTCCAGACTGTAGCGCCTAGAACCGCACGGCCACACCGGCCGGCAAGGCAGATAGTGATGGCCCGGAGACACGATACGAGCATTTCGGAAACTTCACGACTTGGCGGCTGTTCGAGGAGTTCTTTTGGGAGTGTGTTTAAATCGTTGCGAAACCAAGGTTAAACCATGTCCAGACGTTGTAGGGTTGGGCGAATGCCCCCTCCCCCTATTACAAATGTCTGACGTCGTAGGCTGGGCAGACTGGTAAAACAACAGACGGCGAACCTTGGCAGAACTAACATCAGACTTTAATGCTAGGCAGGTACAGTTGTGTCTGAACCACAGTGCACCGAACACTCCAAACGATGGGCTTTCGCGGCCAACGACCCATGCATATGCCAGTGTTAACACCAAGACACGGGCAATTACCACTGAAATGGACACGTGGCCATCGGCACTGAACGATACCTTCCACATTATGCTGATGAGAAGGCGCGAGTCCGTCGTCTTCTAGGGGAGTAACTCCTTGACACTTGTACTGCGGGACAGAGACAAGCTGGTGGCTGCTCTGTTATGCTACTGGGAACATTCTCGTGAGCACCCATGGGTCCAGTGGAGCTCGTGCAAGACACCATGACGGCCAAGAAGTGTCGTACACTGGTTGTAGACCACGTACACTCCTTCATGACGATGCTGGTTCCCGACGGCTGTGATATTTTTCCACAAGATAATGCGCCATGTCAAAAAGCCAGTAGTGTGACGGAGTGTTTGGATGAACACAGTGGTGAGTTCCAATTGATGTGTTGGGCCCCCAACTCGCCGGATCTTAACCCGATCAAACACGTCTGGAATATGATTGAATGTGGCGTCAGAGAACATCGCCCCCCCCTCCCCCCCACCCTTCCCCGGAATTTACGGGAATTAGACGACTTGCGTGTGTTGATGTTGTGCCAACTCCCTCCAGCGACCTACCAACATCTCATTGCCTCCATGACATGACGCATCGCCGCCGTTATCTATGCCAAAGGTAGACATACCGGCTATTAGGTAGGTGGTCATAATTTTTTCTGGCTTATCAGTGTATTTTATAACTATCTGTATAACATGCGGACAACTAAGTCATACATAGTCGGTCACGCATCATCTTGTACCTTGCAACAAAAGAAGTTGCCTTACCATGGAACATGTGATATTTGCAAATTAATAGAGTTTCTTTAATGTCTTCGCAATTTTAGGTGAAGAAAAAAATTTTCACTCTGTAGCCGAGAGTGCGCTGATTTTGTAATTTCCTGGCAGATTAAAACTGTGTGCCGGACCAAGACTCGAACTCGGGACCTTTGCCTTTCACGGGCAAGTGCTCTACCAACTGAGCTACCCAAGCACGACTCACGACCCGTCCTCACAATTTTGCTTCCGCAGTACCTCGTCTCCTACCTTCCAAACTTTACAGAAGCTCTCCTGCGAATCTTGCAGGACTAGCGCTACTGGAAGAAAGGATATTGCCGAGACATGGCTTAGCTACATCCTGGGGGATGTTTCCAGAATGAAATTTTCACTTTGCAGCGGAGTTTGCGCTGATTTTGAAATTTCCTGGTAGATTAAAACTGTGTGCCGGACCGAGTCTCGAACTCGGGACCTTTGCCTTTCGCGGGCAAGTGGTAGAGCACTTGTCCACGAAAGGCAAAGGTCGCGCGTCCGAGTCAGGGTCCAGCACACAGTTTTAATCTGCCAGGAAATTTCAATGTTAGCTGTCCTGACAATGGAAATTTGAATTATTTTCCAGTAGCTTCTATTTCAATATGCATTTAACTAGTAGCTTCTATTTGAAAATGCAATTAACTAGTAAGTGGTTTTTGATAATACTTCCCCTTAATCTTTTTTCAATTACTGATTAGTGTTTAGTAGAACAATAATGTAATGAATAGACTATGAAACACAGTATTGACAAGATTGTTTCGATTGCAATGCTTTTAAGTCGAATATTTGTTCCTACGTACGTCATCATGTTGTATCTTGGAACATTTGGAAAAACCTTAATTTTCTGGAGTATTTTTTTTTTAGTTTCACAAAAAGACTGCAGCTCATAAAAAGTGAATGCTACAATTTAAAAATGGATGAAAGAAATCGTAAATCTTCATTGTGTTTGTAACACACGGTCATTGTATATATGGTTGTCTAAGGTTGTCTCCTATACGGAATCTCACGCCTACAAATGATTAATGTAGCCCTGCCTACACCTAGGTATTTCCATAAAACGCAGTATCGTGTTGTGGATTTACTTCACTTCAATTTATCACATCGAACCAATGATTTCCATCAGGATACTACTAGAATGAATCACAACGTGGACACCGCATATTACTTATTGTCAAAAAAAGGAAAAGAACAAAAACATGTAGTGTGCAAAAAATATGAAGCACACAATGCAGAATATACCCTACATGAAATTTCGAGATTGGCAGAACATAGGTATTACTTTCTTTTGACTGCACCCCCCCCCCCCCCTTATTAGACGGACGCAAAGTTGGTTTATCCTTCCAGACCAGGACGTCTGGAAGAAAATGGAAAGAGAAGAAATAACCTAACGGGTGATGGACGTTTTGATTATCATCACTCGAAATGGAGGTTAAGTTTTCATCAAACAGTGGTCTGACTACTCCGGCAGGAGTGGTGTTGAAAATGGTTCAAATGGCTTTGAGTACTATGGGACTCAACTGCTGTGGTCATCAGTCCCCTACAAGTTAGAACTACTTAAACCTAACGACATCACACACATCCATGCCCGAGGCAGGATTCGAACCTGCGACCGTAGCGGTCGCGCGGTTCCAGACTGAAGCGCCTAGAACCACTCGGACACTCCGGCCGGCAGGAATGGTGTGTACGGACTATTGTACACTAAAAACACCCCACGCAAGCGATTGCCTGCACTGTAGTCGGAAACCATGCGTGATGCGATGATTCCCATTTGCATACCTCAACAACTACAAGGGTCGTTCAATAAGTAACACCCCACATTCTCTTCGGAACACATTTATTGTTAAGTCAGAATTTGGTGGCAAGATACATCAACACGTTTTGTCCATGACCTATTTTTCTACGTAGTCTCCATCACGTTCTACGGACATACGCCAACATTGTGGAAAACCATGTATTCCCTGCTGGTAAAGCTCTTGTCCTGTAGGCGTAGCCATGTTTTCACTGCCTGACTGACACTCTCATCATGTTCAAAGTGTGTTTCCCGTAGAGAATCTTTAAGCGACCAAAGCAGATGTAAGTCCGAGGGTGCCAGGTCTGGGTGGATGAGGCAATGTCGTCCTACCCAATTTGACGATGTGTTCCTGGGTTCTCAGACTTGTGTGTGGGCATGCATTATAGTGTTCGGCGCAAGATTTCTGCTGGATTTTTGTTCGATCGAATACTTCGGAAACGGTTCTTGAGCTTATTCAGAGTCTCACGATTCAGCATGTCTGGAGCAGTGGCTGTGACAGAACGTCCCGAGCATGGCTGATCACGGAGCTCTGTTTCTGCATTTCCTGAGGCAGTAACAGCACTCTGCTTGTAACGTGAGTCGCATATAGACGCCATTTTGACGCTGTAGTACGGTTCTACCATCTGCCAGAGCGCTTCGAAACTTCACCGGCGCTCAGAACAAACATCAAATGTGAAGCACCAACAAGGACGTCTGTCTATCTATACATTAATGGTTTTTTTAAAAGAAGTGGGGCACTACTTATTTGACGATCCTGGTACATCTACATCGAGATACAGATGTTGCGCAGCATCTTATCTGAAGGCCTGCAAGGAACTTTGCCTGGAAGGAGAATCACTAAGGGTGTGTAGTGGTATTCACTAATTGCAACTTGTTATCTGTCTGTCTGGCAACGAGGGAGATGATGCATGATCTTGTGCTTCCACAGTAGGTCACTGTATACAGGGGAATCTGTAGGTTTCTACACTAGGGGTATCGCATCCCTCTTTGGAAATTTCATCCCCATCTCGTCTGGCCCCCCTCTCCTGCCCTCACCACCACACTATAACTCAATTTCCTACACGCTCTAATGCAGAGTAGCATGGCACTCATAATATGTGGAATGGACGATTCTTTTTTTTTTTTTACCGATACATGCATTGGAGCACTTGAAAGGCCTCCATAGAGGTGGGAGAGGAACTTAGTAGGAGAAACACCTTTTATCCACTCTAATACGTCAAGTACGCAGTTATATCTACATCACTGAAGACAGAAAGTACCTTAAAACAGATGTCGTGAGTAGAATCACAATCAAATTAAATACGAAACACACCTCATACTGTAATAATAGACTAACAACGATCCTGGGGGCAGTTTCTGAATTAACGACCTAGCGTTTGGGAAGACTGGGGTCAAATCCCAGCCCAACCATTGAAATTTTTGTTGATTTGCAGTAACAGCTAAAGGCAAATGCTGGGTCGTTCCTTTCAAGAAGGAATTATCTCATTCTTTTAGTCACCATTTCTAAATCCGAGCTTGTGGACAATCTTTAATGACTTCGTCTTCGATGAGGTGTAAAATCAAAATCCTTCTTTCTATTTTATAAATTCATTCTCATGAGACAACAAAAAGCTTTCCGTTTGGATTCAGTATCTTCAGTACTAGCAGGTGAAAAGGACAGCCAACCAGTTGCAATAAATTGTGGTTTTCATTATGGTTTCAATGGATTTTAACCAATCTTCTTCAGAAGGACAAGAAACCAACTTCACATTAGCAAACAGACAGTAAAGCGATCTAGCATCTTCGCATGAAATGCCTCGGCAACAATCTGTACATTCATTCGTAAAGGTTTAGATCCCTAAAGTCAAAGGCTTGTGACATCAGTAAAATCAATCATATAGAATGCCAGATGATAAAAAAAAAAAAGTTGTGTGACTAGCGCCTCCCGTCGGGCAAACCGTTCGCCTGGTGCAAGTCTTTCGCAGCTTTGCGAAAGAAGCGGCGACACTTTCTGCGCAACCCACCCATCATTTTGCACGACAATGCACGGGCGCATACAACGCAAGCCGTGGCTGCTCATTTCGGTCGATGGGACTGGGAAATACTCTACCATCCATCATACTCCCCGGACTTAAGTCCTTGTGACTCTGATTTGATTCCGAAGATGAAGGAACCACTTCGTGGTATTCGCTTCAGGACTGTTCCAGAGATTCGACAGGCAGTAGACCGCCCCATTCGCACCATCAACAGAACAGGCTCTGTTAACGGTATACTACGCCTTCCACATCGTTGGCAACGGGTTCTACCCAACGCTGGTGACTACTTTGAAGGACAGTAACAGGTGCAAACATGTAACTCTTTTGTATCGATTGTGAATAAATAGTTGCCACCATTTCAGTTCCAACCCTCGTATGTCGGCATGTAGCTCTTAACATGCTCTGGCATTTTATGCGATTGATTTTAGGATGTGACAAGCCCTTGGTTTTAGAGGCCTTAACTTTTACAAATTGATGTACACGTCATTGCCGACACATATAATGTGCAGATTCTAGATCGCTTTAGTAACTGACTGCTCGCTAATGTGAAGTTTGTTTCTCGTCCTTCTGAAGAAGACGGATTTAATTCCAAAGAACCATGGCTAAGGTTAAATGAACACTACCATTTATTGTGATTGGTTTTCCGTCTTGTTCGCCTTCTATAACCGTTGCAGAAGTACAGCCATGTTCAAAAGACTGATTTTAAGTACGAGTTCTTTTTAAGATACATGTAGAGGAAAAAGTTCACGAGGGTGGCCGGAAGAAAACTGGCCCAGAAAATATACACAATAAGACTGACGCAGGACTGACTCTTCTGAATGAAAATCGCACAAGATGCTGGAAATGACCACCGTTGACTCCGAACAAGCGCAGTGCTCGATTTATCAAACTGTGAGACAGGCGTGGCAGCTCGGCTTGAGGGATAGCAGCCACAGCACCACCAGTGCTCTGCTGTGGCTCTTCCAGTGTGTGGTGATTATTTGAGAACACCTGATCAATTTGCTACATACGTAAGAAACACAGGATTACTGAGCTAACGAGGAGAGTACTGATTATTCTCTCCTCACCGAACACCTAATACTCTTGCGGCAAGGTTTTCAAGAGGTTGTGAGCTGTTTCTCCGAATTGCTGAAAATGTCCACAATGTTTCTCATATTCTGTGAATTGATCCACATATAACTTAAACAGTTTTTGGACATACCGGTAAGAATTAACAGTTCTGGGAAAGAATCATGTTACGATGCGGACACCAATCATTATGCACCAACTCTTCATACTAGTGATGAGGATTTTCTGAAGCTTAATGGCGTATATTCTGTAAGTTTACACATTTTGACAGGCTGTACCAGGCTTTGCCTGAAAAAACAGTAAAATGCAGATCAAAGGATCCTGACTCCACTTTGCTCAAAACTTCGTCGGCAGAACTCATCTCCCGAAAAGCTCATCATGAGCAACGTAAACCAGTAAGGATACAGATAGAGGTACCTTTTGATAATGTTTTGATACGACTGTCAGTTACGACAAGCTTGAATAGATAAACAACGTTGAGATTTCGTCGGGTTTTATTCCAGGTTTTCCTTCACTCGAGAAACGCTTTTTGTCGTTCATACTCTTTACGGATAATCATGGAAGCTAAACTCACCATCATTGATGGATTAACGGTGGAGAAAACCTATAAGGAAAGTAATTAACTAGAACTGGTTAATGCCAAGTAAAGAGTATTCATATCTTTGGTTGGTGAAAAGTCAAATGGTCGTGTTTTTGCTGTGATCATAATTAAAGCAGGGAAGAAGAAATAATTACTTTTGAAGCCATTTTGACTATTTTTCGACCGTGACTGTCTCAAGAAATATGTAAAGGTTTTTTTCTTAAAGTACCGCTACCAGTCACAAACTTTGTCAACTATTGTATTACATGTTTCGAAGGTTAAACCTCATCAACATGTCGATACATAAATATATAATACAATAGTTGATAAAGTTTGTGACTGGTAGCGGTAATTTAAAAGAAAAATAATTACGTACCAAAATATTAACTAAAAAAGAAAAATAATCAAAGGAAAATAATTGACGTCATTCTTAATTTGGATATGAGTTTTATTTGGAAAGCAAAAATTTGTTTCTGTGGTTCTTTTCCGTAGTTACTAAAAGTGATCTCAGGTAATAAGAGCTATATCGCTGCGATAAATTACGATCAGCTAACAAATTCACAGCTATAACAAATTAAGGAGAGACACTTTTATAATAAAAGAGGTACAGGGTGTGTCAAAAAGAATCATACGATTTAAAAAAATATGGTAACTATTATGTTATTTAAGGTATGCGCATGGACAAAGTACTGTTGTAAAGAGCAAACTCTTTCACATGGTTCCCACTAGGTTCCAGTAGTGTGCGCCCACTTCAGTTCTAGTGAAAATAGTGTCGGGGAAACAGAAAGCGATTTGTGTTCTACGTTTTGCGCAGTGCGGGTCAGTAATAACCGTTTGGCGTGACTTTCGTTCTAAACATGGGTTGGATCCTTCTACAGCACAAAGCATTAAACGATGACGTGAACAATTCCGAGAAACAGGTTGTTTTTAAATCAGAGGATTACTGAACGCAACAGAAAATCCGATCACTCATCAACCGGTACTGCTTCGTTTTGCAAAGGTAAATGTGTGGTGAGTGTTGACGACATCGTTTATCGCAGGGCAATTCTTTCCTAGTAGATGGGTCCTACGGGTCCCATTACCTATGCCATCACTGGTAAACTCTACAACAGTGTTTTGCGCACCAACGTAATTCCACATCTTCAACAGCGTGGATGTGTGGGTAAGATAGTTTTTATACAAAATGGCGCCCGTCCGCACATTGCAGTGAGGCAGTTTCTGCAGAGGCATTTTAGAAATGCTATTTAGTTACAGCCTAGCCGTCTGTCGCCTGATCTTAATCCGTGTGACTTCTGGCTGTGGGTTTATCTGAATGTTAAACGTGGCTAAATTAAAAGCATGCATTCTGAACTTGATCCCTGAGATACTCCGATCTGTTGTGCAACACACTGTCAGTTTCAACTTGTGGCAGGAAACTGTGGACAGAATACTGACAAGTCTTGCACCAGTCTCACGGCAGATATAAACCGATTTCAGTGTTGGTTTCTACGCTGTTTCGGTCTCAGAACAATTAGAAACCGATGTCATAGTTTGCTTTTTATGCCTTTTTTGGGCTCGGGACAAATAAAAACCAAATTTTACCATCCGATGTGGTACGACTTTGTCGCGGTGGATGGGCTTACCAAACTAGCAGTTCATCAACTGTTGCAGCTCACATTTGTGCAGTCATGCATACTGAGCAGTACGGTTGATTTAATGTGTAAGTCACATCATAGCTGTAGTATTGCGACTCATCTGCCATTTGCAGCAGAACCCATTAGCGTTATGACAGTGCCATCCAGTGGGAAAATTTACGTTAATTTTTTTCTTTTTGCTTCCATAATGTTTTCCCTTTCTTCGATAACAACTACACTCACGTTCATAAGTTAAGAATAATGCTGATACAAGACGAAACAACGCTCTGGTGGACGGTTTGCGGGTTTAAATCACCTCAGAGTATGACCGTGCGGTGCATTTGACCTGCGGTCGTCGCACTGGGGAGCCGACAGCAGTCCACATACGCAGAGGTGTGTTGGTGCATGTCAGAGTACGGTACAGCGAGTAAGTGTGCAGACGTTTTCAGACGTGCTAATGGTGACTGTGTGTTGAAAATGGCTCAAACAACACATATTGATGTTATGAGGCGTAGAATACTAGGGCAAGTGGAGGCTGGTCAAACACAGCAGGTCGTAGCACGGGCCCACTGTGTGCCACAAAGTGTGATCTCACGATTATGGCAACGATTCTAGCAGACAGGAAACGTGTCCAGCCGCTACAGTACGGGACGTACACAGTGTACAACACCACAAGAATACCGATATCTTACCACCAGTACCCGCAGACAGCCACGGAGTACTACAGGTAGCCTTGCTCGGGACCTTACCGCAGCCACTGTAACAGTTGTCTCCACACACACAGTCTACAGACGACTGAACAGACATGGTTTATTCGCCCGGAGACCTGCAAGGTGCCATCCAATCACCCCTGATCACAGGAGAGCCCTTAAATCCTGGTGTCAAGAACACATTACATGGTCATTGAGCAGTGGTCCCAGGTTATGTCCATGGACAAGTCCAGGTATAGTCTGAACAGTGATTCTCGTCGGGTTTTCATCTGACGTGAACCAGGAACCAGATACCAACCCCTTAATGTCCTTGAAAGGGACCTGTACGGAGGCCGTCGTTTGCTGGTGTGGGGTGGGATTATGATTGGTGCACGTACACCCCAGCATGTCTTTGACAGAGGAACTGTAACAGGTTTTGAACCAGTATGTCCACCTTTTCAGGGGTGAAGTGGGTCTCACCTCCCTCCTGATGGATGATAATGCACGGCTCCACCGTGCTACCATCGAGGAAGAGTACCTTGGAAAAGAAGATGTCAGGCGAATGGAGTGACCTGCCTGTTCTCCAGACCTAAACCCCATCGAACACGTCTGGGATGCTCTCGGTCGACGTATCGCTGCACGTCTTCAAACCTACGACACTTCAGGAGCTCCGACAGGCACTGGTGCAACAATGGGAGACTATACCCCAGCAGCTACTTGGCCTCCTGATTCAGAGTATGCCAACCCGTTGTGCGGCCTGTGTATGTGTGCATGGTGATCATATCTCATACTGATGTTGGGGTACATGCGCAGGAAACAGTGGCGTTTCATAGCACATGTGTTCGCGAAGGTTTTCTCAACTTATCACCAATACCGTGGACTTACAGATATACGTCGTGTGTGTTTCCTATGTGCCTAAGCTTTTAGCGCCAGTTTTGTGTAGTGCCACTGTGTGTGGCGCCACTTTCTGCAATTATACTTAATTTATGAGCACGAGTGTAGATCAAATTTGACGTTATTTTGAGTAGTGGTTCGTTTTTTTCAAACTGGAATCAGCCTGTCAGTAAATTACCCAGTGAACAACTAACTTCACATTGGGCTGTTATGCTCAGAGAAGCTGCAATCCCAGAAAAATGTAGTGAAATGCAAGAAGACTTGCAGAAGATCTACGCTTTGTGGAAGGACTGGCAAATATTGTATGATTACGCGATTGTAGAACAAGTGTTGGAAGCAGTCACTCACACAGGATACGCAGGAATATGCGAATGGAGATATTTGAAGCGAACTTCAATATAAAACCAACCACAGGTAAGGCAAATGCGAGACAGATTCATTGGGAGAACACACAGAAACGTTATCCAGCTTCAAAAGTGACAGCTTACAAAACCCCCTTTCGACCAATACTTGAATGTTGCTTGTCAGTCTGAAATCCGTACTTGACAGGAAAAATAGGAGAAGATTCAAAGAAGCGCAGCGTGTTTCGTTACAGAATCATTTAGTACGAGCGAAAGCTCAGTCAACGCCAGTAATAGAGCGTCAGCGCGAGATGGTGCAGTGGTTAGCACCCACAGTCGGGAGGACGACGATTCAAATCTCCATCCGGACATCTTGATTTGCGTTTCCCGTGATTACCCTACAATGCTCCAGGCAAATGCCGGGGTGGTCCGTTTGAAAAGGAAATGACAGATTTCCTCCCGCAACCTTTCGTAATCCGAACTTTTGCTCCATTCGAAGACCCCAAGGTCAACAGGACGTTAAACTATAGTCCTCCTTTCTTCCTTGCGATGGCAGACGCTGCAAGAGAGTCGTTCTGTATGGCAATGCGGTTTATTATTAAGGCTCCGAGAGCGTAATTTCCTAGAAGAGTCAACATACTTATTGCTTCCTCCTACGTATATTTCGCTAGAAGACCATGAAGATAAGAGTGAAGAGATTCTTGCCAACACACAGGCTTACCAGCAATCGTTTTTCCTGCGAACCATTCGTGACAAGAATAGGGAAAAAAGGAGCTGACAGCGAAACACAAAGCACCCTAGTTAATTACCGCAATGCGGCTTGCAGCGTATGTATGTACAGGTAGATGCAGACTCAATAGTCGAGTAGAAGATGCATTGCACTTGGTGAAGAGTTTATTATTCTTCTTCAGCAATGCCTCATCCTCACACATCTCTACGCGGAAAGACAAATGTGGTCCTCGAGGGAAGGACCGAATGAAGTAACGCCGATGAGGCCATTATGGTTTCTTAGTGCGTCGATGATAAATCTGGACGTCCGCCTCCGTGTGTCAGGAATCACACGGAACTCCCACCGGCCGACCATAAAAGTTAATCTCCCGGCAGCGTCTCCCCTCGCTGTTCACTGGAAACGATTAGACGTGCGCCGACTCCACACGGCTATTTCCTCGCTGGCAGCGACTAGCTGCTTGCAGGCGTCGGGTGCGCTGCGAGCGAATTACTGTTACGACCACAGCGGTCACACGCTTCAACGCAAGCACGCTCGTATCCTGCGCGCATGCCACTTCTTATTCCTTCCACACGACGGTAAGATTATGTATCCTGACAACGGTAGTTGTTTATTTCATTTAGAACGTCCGTTAGAGGTCGACCGAGGCATTGTAATTTGACAATGGTAGCATAAACTGTGCTTGTTCTACAGTATTTACGTATCTGATAATCGATGTTAAGCCTATAAGGCTGTCGGCAGACAGGTATTGAATATCGATATCTCAGGTACCTTGTTTTCTAACTGTACAGCCGGCCGGTGTGGCCGAGCGGCTCTAGGCGCTTCAGTCTGGAACCGCGCGACCGCTACGGTCGCAGGTTCGAATCCTGCCTCGGGGGTGGATGTGTGTGATGTCTTTAGGTTTGTTTGGTTTAAGTAGTTCTAAGGTCTAGGGGACTGATGACCTCAGATGTTACGTCCCATAGTGCTCAGAGCCATTTGAACCATTCTAACTGTACCCACACATAAAACAAGAAAATTCTTAAACAACTTCATCACTGCTGTCAGCCTTTGAAACAGTGTATCTAATCGCTAGGCGCAGCCCAGTACCGTTTTGCATTTGAGGAAAACGTGAAGAATTTGTCATACTAAAAGTTTTTGCCCAAAAGTTTTACTCATAATTTTTCTGACAAACGTTTAGATGTGCGGCAGTTTTTCCGTGTGAAACGCTGAAGCATATGATCACTTCTTGCTTCGCTTACGATTCTCTCTCTTTACCTGTTTCAGTGACTCACATTATATTTTGTTTTTCCTACTCTTTTTAGTTTTTGAACTCCACATGTCATGGAGTTTCTTTGTATATATATCTGTCTATCTATCTTTCTATGAATCTCCGTCACACTCATTGCTTCAGCTAGCCAGACTAAAATCGACCTACTTGTGGGTTGTGTCTACCCTTTACAAGCTAATGAAACTCCCTTATTTTTCCGGATACAGGTTTCATTATTTTTAATGTTTCTGTCATTGCTGTTTCTAATACGTTTATTTAGTACTAAACGTAAAGTCTGTTGCATGATGGAATCGTAATGACTAAAGATAAAACATGAATCGCCAGGATACATGTACACTAAAGGCCATTAAAAGTGCTACACCAAGAAGAAATGCAGATGATAAACGGGTATTCATTGGACAAATATATTATACTAGAACTGACATGTGATTACATTTTCACGCAATTTGAGTGCATAGATCCTGAGAAATCAGTATCCAGAACAACCACCTCTGGCCGTAATAATAATCTTGATACGCCTAGGCATTGAGTCAAACAGAACTTGGATGGCGTGTACAGGTACAGCTACCCATGCAGCTTCAACACGATATCACAGTTTATCAAGAGTAGTGACTGGCGTATTGTGACGAGCCAGTTGCTCCGCCACCATCGACCAGACGTTTTCAATTGGTTCAAATGGCTCGGAGCACTATGGGACTTAACATCTATGGTCATCAGTCCCCTAGAACTTAGAACTACTTAAACCTAACTAACCTACGGACAGCACAAAACACCCAGCCATCACGAGGCAGAGAAAATCCCTGACCCCGCCGGGAATCGAACCCGGGAACTCGGGCGTGGGAAGCGAGAACGCTACCGCACGACCACGAGGTTTTCAATTGGTGAGAGATCTGGAGAATGTGCTGTCCAGGGCAGCAGTCGAACATTTTCTGAATCCAGAAAGGCCCGTACAGAACCTGCAACATGCGGTCTTGCATGATCCTGCTGAAATGTAGGGTTTCGCAGGGATCTAATGAAGCGTAGAGCCACGGGTCGTAACACATCTGAAATGTAACGTCCACTGTTCAAAGTGCCGTCAATGCGAACAAGAGGTGACCGAGACGTGTAACCAATGACATCCCGTACCATCATGCGAGGTGATACGCCAGTATGGCGATGACGAATACACGCTTCCAATGTGCGATCACCGCGATGTCACGAAACACGGATGCGATCATCATGATGCTGTTAACAGAACCTGGATTCATCCGAAAAAATTTGCCATTCGTGCACCCAGGTTCGTCGTTGAGTACACCATCGCAGGCGCTCCTGTCTGTGATGCAGCGTCAAGGGTAACCGCAGGCATGGTCTCCGAGCTGATAGTCCATGCTGCTGCAAACGTCGTCGAACTGTTCGTGCAGATGGCTGTTGTTTTGCAAACGTCCCCATCTGTTGATTCAGGGATCGAGACGTGGCTGCACGATCCGTTACAGCCATGCGGATGAGATGCCTGTCATGTTGACTGCTAGTGATACGAGGCCGTTGGGATCCAGCACGGCGTTCCGTATTACCCTCCTGAACTCAGTGACGCCATATTGTGCTAACAGTCATTGGATCTCGACCAACGCGAGCAGCGATGTCGCGATATCGATAAACCGCAATCGCGGTAGGCTACAATACTACGTTCATCAAAGTCGGAAACGAGATGGTACGCATTTCTCTTCCTTAGACGAGGCATCACATCAACATTTCACTAGGCAACGCCGGTCAACTGCTGTTTGTGCATGAGAAATCGATTGGAAACTTTCCTCACGCCAGCACGTTGTAGGTGCCGCCACCGGTGCCAACCTTGTGTGAATGCTCTGAAGAGCTAATCATTTGCATATCACAGCATGTTCTTCCTGTCGGTTAAATATCGCGTCTATAGCACGTCATCTTCGTGGTGCAGCAATTTTAATGGCCAGTAGTGTAAGAGGGAGCCTCATATCCATAATCCTATCGTGATTAATAATGCGAAAAATAAAAAATATTGTCATCAGAGGTAATAAAATGCTAGTGAATATTTATGAGGAAGATATTACAGATGAAAGGAGTGTTAAATAATACAGAACAAGAGTCATGAATTGGCAGTTGTGGTGTTACGGAAATTATCGGCAGTTACACAAGGAGTTTTACCGTCTTATTGTGTATGCGTGAGGGACAAGATAGCTGTTAAGTTATTGGATTCCGAATTTGCTTTTTCAGTTAAGTATGTTGTTTGATATTTTTGTGCATAAATGTTTGTTTCATGTCGTGAAGACGAGTGGTGCAATGCGCCTACGGCACCATTTTCGTCTCTGCCGCCATACAGAATACAATGAGACGACAAAAGTCAGCCGGCCGCTGTGGACGAGCTGTTCTAAGCGCTTCAGTCCGGAACCGCGCGACTGCTCCGGTCGCAGGTTCGAATCCTGCTTCGGACATGGATGTGTGTGATGTCCTTAGGTTAGTTAGGTTTAAGTAGTTCTAAGTTCTAGGGGACTGATGACCATAGATGTTAAGTCCCATAGTGCTCAGAGCCATTTGAACCATTTGACATTTCATTTCGGAAACTGTAGGGAATTCAGTGTTCCGAGATCCACAGTGTCAAGAGTGTGTCGAGGATACCACATTTCAGGCATTGTGTATAACCACGAACAACACAGTGGCCGACGGCCTTCGCTTAACGAACGAGAGCAGTTAAAAAAGCTAAATCTTCTTCAGCTTCGGACTATTTGACAGTGCCTAGCAGCAGTGAACTTGTCACAAGCCTTTGTAATAGCAGCCAAAGAAATGTCTATTGAAATCCGTAGAGAACTACTCGTTCAAAAGTTTCCGCTTCAAAGGTCCGTAGTAATTTATCATCCTATCACAGTTAAAGGTAAGCAATTGGGAGAAAAAGGATATTCAGGAGAAGGCAAACGAACACCACTCTTAGTGAAAGGTTTCAGATTTACATTCCTTTTCACATGGAAGGACCAAATGCTACCAGTGATCAGTAATGAATATGCCACAGCCGCCTGCCAACCGGAAGCTATTTATCTACCAGACAGAATGTGCCAAGAATTCGGAACTAGTAGTTATGTAACAAATTACCTGGCCAGATTTTTGGCATATGTATCCTGACGGATCTAAGAAAAATGAGGGAGTTGGTTGCGCTTATTATTGCCCCAGGCCGCAGATAACTGAAAAATTTTTATTACATCTATCGAGTATACAGGGTGTATAAAAAGAACCATCCGATTTTAAAAAAATCACAACTATTATGTCATTTTAGATATGTACGTGAACAATGTACTGTTGGAAAGAGCAAATACTCGAGTTTTACAAGGTAGCAGTAGTGTGCGCCCACTTCATTTCTAGTAAAAATGTTGTCGGGACAACGGAAAGAGTTTTGTGTTCTACATTTTGCACAGTGTGGGTCAGTAATAGCTGTCCAGCGTGACTTTAGTACGAGGTATGATGTGGATCCTCCTCAGCACAAAGCATTAGACGATAGCATGAACACTTTCGAGAAACAGGTTTTTGTGTAAAGCCAAATCCCCGAACCGTCCCAGAGTGTGTGACGCAGGCGTCGAACGCATCCGCCATAGTTTCACAAGGAGTCCGCAGAAATCCGTTCGCCGTACAGCTCGACATCTCAACATGCCCAGGATGCCCATCTGGCGTGTCCGTCGACGTTTACACGTGAAACCATACAAAATTCAGCTACTGCAAGCTCTTCGTGAAAGTGACAAACAACAATGTGTGGACTTCCGTAATTTCGTTCTTGGCAAGATGGAGGATGACAGTTTTCTTCCACTCTTACAAGGGAACCTCCCCATCGCACCCCTCTCAGATTTAGTTATAAGTTGGCACAGTGGATAGGACTTGAAAAACGGAACACAGATCAATCGAGAAAACAAGAAGAAGTTGTGTGGAACTATGAAAAAAATAAGCAAAATATACAAACTGAGTAGCCCATGCGTAAGATAGGCAACATTAAGGAGAGTGTGAGCTCAGGAGCGCCGTGGTCCCGTGGTTAGCGTGAGCAGCTGCGGAACAAGAGGTCCTTGGTTCAAGTCTTCCCTCGAGTCACATCTTTACTTCATTTATTTTCGCAAAGTTATGATCTGTCCGTTCGTTCATTGACGTCTCTGTTCACTGTAATAAGTTTAGTGTCTGTGTGTTGCGACCGCACCGCGAAACCGTGCGATTAGTAGACGAAAGGACGTGCCTCTCCAATGGGAACCGAAAACATTTGATCGCAACGCCATAGGTCAACCGATTCCTCCACAGGAAAACATGTCTGAAATATTCTATACGACAATGGCGACGCCATGTGCGTCACATGACAGGAATACGTTGTCGAATGGGTAGAAAGATTCTTCTACCTGGCCCGATTTAAGATTTCTTATGGACGTGATAATCACTCCCAAAAAAGTGATGAAAACATAACGGACGGACAGATAATAATTGTCTGAAAATAAAAAATTTAAATTTTTCGCTCGACGGCAGACTTGAACCAAGGACCTCTGATTCCCCAGCTGCTCACGCTAACCACGGGGCCACGGCTGCCCTAACCTCACACACTCCTTAATGTAGCCTATCTTGCGCATGGACTACTCAGTTTGCATACTTTGCTTATTTTTTCATAGTTCCACCCAACTTCTTCCTGTTTTCTTGATTGATCTGTGTTCACTTTTTCAAGGCCTATCCACTGTGCAACTTGTAACTAAATCTGAGGGGGGTGCGATGGGGAGGTTCCCTTGATAATGTTTAGTGACGAGGCAACATTCCATTTAAATGGAAAGGAGAACCGTCATAATGTGAGAATATGAGGTACGGCACAACCACAGGAAGTTGTACAACATGATAAATACGAAATTTTAATGTGTTTTGTGCAGTTTCACTAGAAAATATGTATGCTCCATATTTGTTTCCCGAGAACACTGTTGGAGAAAGCACGTATCTTGATATTCTTGAGAACTTTCTTTTTCCACAGTTGAAGACTGATGCGAATGACTTCATTTACCATCTGTATGGGCGGGAATTTTAAACCAAAGCATTAGTGGACGATGGATCGGTCGCACTGGACCAAATGATTCAGCCTTACATTAGTGGCTTCCAAGGTCACCGGACGTGAGTGTTCCAATTATTTCTCGTGCGGGTTTATAAAAGACTCTGTTTATGTGCCTCCGAGTGAATGAACTGAGACATCGCATAACAGCAGCTGTGGAAGCTAGAACTCAAGACATGCTCGCTGCAGTGTGGTAACAATTTGAATACCGCATTCACATATGTCATGCATCTCAAGGGGGGCATATTGAACACCTATTTTTATTATTTGGCGTATGATACATAACAATCACAATAACACATAAAATACAGTACCACAGACACATTAAAATACAGTTTACATCTTTATATCTAAGCCATTGATCCAGTCCACCACTTCGGAGGTAACCAGGTTCGAATTTTCCAGGGAAGGCACGGAGGGGGCAGTCCACTGCTACATGCTTCATTGTTTGTGGAACGTCAGCACAGTCACAGAATGGGGTGTTCACCCAACCCCATTTATGAAGGATCGAAGCACTTCTTCCCACACCACATCTGAAACGGTTAAGCCTGCTCCAAGTGTGTCTTGGCAAGCTGAAACCATCGAGCCTTTTTGAGTTTCCCGTTCATCAAAAAGCAAAATTAATTGTATACGTTTATTAGTTTCAGATATATAAACGTGCCAAATCCGATGATTCTTTTTGATACAATTTGTATTTACACTGCAGACGTAATAGCAGTTAAACGAGCAATTAAGTTTTGAAATGAAATAGATAACAAAATAGAAACAGCGGTTTGGACCAATCAGAACATCGAAAGTGGAAAACTAATAACTCTATTTACGAAGTGGTACAACTAATAACGAAAGCCAGCAAAGAAAAAAAAAATCTGTTCATCTAAAGTGGGTAAAGGAACATTCAGGTATTCGCTATAGCGAAGTAGTGAATGGTGTTCCTAAAAAAAGTATCAAAGTAGGGGAACAGGTGTTTGCACAGAATCTGTGTTGTGTCTCTCTCCACATATATAAAAAAAGAGGCTTACGATACAACGAAAACTCAGGGGCAAATATCGCAGCAGAAAAAGGGCGGTGTCGTAGAATATCGAGAGCATCGCTGGAAATATCGACCACCGCAGAGATACTGCTCGGCAGAGCGGTACCACGAGGCGCCAATGAGATGCTAGGAAGAAACCTTGCCTATTATAGTTCCGAGGCGTCACCGCCCCACCTCTGCCCTGAAATAGCATTGCCAGAGGCCAGTTCTGGTCGAGGACTGATCCTGCCCACTTCCAGGAAGTCCCTGCCAGAGTTCCATCGTTGTGTTGCCTACCTTCGAGGAGTGAAGAGACTTCCGTCTCCTATCAAGTGCGCCTACACGCCAACGCTATCAGAACTGCGTCAACAAATGTCTACGAATCTGTGTTTTCTAGTGGCTATACTGAAGCCACAGTACGGCCATTCTGAATCTGTATCATTTCGTCACTCAGAAATCTTGGCTCATTTAGTGTATTCTGAACCGCAAGTCCACGTGTGCAATTTCATTGCTACAGCCGAGCCTGAAGAGCAAGGCCAAGTTTTGTTATGATTAATAAAGTATTAATTATTCAGAGCGTTCTAATTAACTGTATTGTTGCTAGCCACCTCAGCGTCCATGAAATCGGACACAACAAAAAGGTCTTTTGATTCGCTTTAGTTCAGCGTACTATATCAACAAAATGCTGTACAACCATAAAAAACTCACAAGAAAGTAACATGGCAACAAACATTAAAACATTATTTGTTGCCAACAATCTCAAAATTAGCGTGTCTTTAAAGTTTAATTGCCGCCGGTGTGGCCGAGCGGTTCTAGGCGCTTCAGTCTGGAACCGCGCGACCACTACGGTCGCAGGTTCGAATCCTGCCTCGAGCATGGGTGTGTGTGATGTCCTTAGGTTAGTTAGGTTTAAGTAGTTCTAAGTTCTAGGGGACTGATGACCTCAGATGTTAAGTCCCATAGTGCTCAGAACCATTTGAACCATTTTTGAAAGTTTAATTCTAGTCACTAACGTGAGGAATTTTGATGACTATTGTTTGCCGCAAAAAACCAATAAATTCAATTAAGAAATGTTAACATTTTTATTAGGCCAACAGAAAATCCTTTTAATCTCTCAACTTCCGAATCTGCTAATTGATTCTCAGAATACTTCAAAGATTTAGTTGTGGCTGACATCCTGGGTAACAGAAATCCGAACGCTTTCAAGAAAGATTAAATAAAATATTTCGTTGAGTGTAAGGTTCCTGACCCCACAAATGTGATAGGACCAGTCAGTAGCTCTTCTTGAGCAACATTATTAGGAACAAAACTGAAAGTGTCCATTGTCTTGTACACTGGAAGTCTGCTCCTCCTCATGTATCTTCTGCGGCGGTACCCCAACCCCCTACCCCATGAACCATGGACCTTGCCGTTGGTGGGGAGGCTTGCGTGCCTCAACGATACAGACAGCCGTGCCGTAGGTGCAAGCACAACGGAGGGGTATCTGTTGAGAGGCCAGACAAACGAGTGGTTCCTGAAGAGGGGCAGCAACCTTTTCAGCAGTTGCAGGGGCAACAGTCTGGATAATTGACTGATCTGGCCTTGTAACACTAACCAAAACGGCCTTGCTGTTGTGGTACTGCGAACAGCTGAAAGCAAGGGGAAACTAAAGCCGTAATTTTTCCCGAGGGCATGCAGCTTTACTTTATGGCTAAATGATGATGACGTCCTCTTGGGTAAAATATTCCGGAGGTAAAATAGTCCCCCATTCGGATCTCCGGGCGAGGACTACTCAGGAGGACGTCATTATCAGGAGAAAGAAAACTGGCATTCTACGGATTGGAGCGTGGAATGTCAGATCCCTTAATCGGGCAGGTAGATTAGAAAAATTTAAAAAGGGAAATGGATACGTTAAAGTTAGATATAGTGGAAATTAGTGAAGTTCGGTGGCAGGAGGAACAAGACTTCTGGTCAGGTGAATACAGGGTTATAAATACAAAATCAAATAGGGGTAATGCAGGAGTAGGTTTAATAATGAATAAAAAAATAAGAGTGCTCGTAAGCTACTACAAACAGCATAGTGAACGTATTACAGTGGCCAAGATAGACACATAGCCCATGCCTACTACAGTAGTACAAGTTTATATGCCAACTAGCTCTGCAGATGACGAAGAAATTGAAGAAATGTATGATGAGATAAAAGAAATTATTCAGGTAGTGAAGGGAGACGAAAATTTAATAGTCATGGGTGACGGGAATTCGACAGTAGGGAAAGGGAGAGAACGAAACATAGTAGGAGAATATGGATTGGGGCTAAGAAATGAATGCAGAAGCCGTCTGGTAGAATTTTGCACAGAGCGTAACTTAATCATAGCTAACACTTGGTTCAAGAATCATAAAAGAAGGTTGTATACATGGAAGAATCCTGGAGGTACTAGAAGATATCTGATGGATTATATAATGGTAAGACAGAGATTTAGGAACCAGGTTTTAAATTGTAGGACATTTCCAGGGGCAGATGTGGACTCTGACCACAATCTATTGGTTATGAACTGTAGATTAAAACTGAAGAAATTGCAAAAAGGTGGGAATTTGAGGAGATGGGACCTGAATAAACTGAAAGAACCAGAGGTTGTACAGAGTTTCAGGGAGAGCATAAGGGAACAATTGACAAGAATGGGGGAAACAAATACAGTACAAGACGAATGGGTAGCTCTGAGGGATGAAGTAGTGAAGGCAGCAGAGGATCAAGTAGGTAAAAAGACGAGGGCTAGTAGAAATCCTTGGGTAACAGAAGAAATATTGAATTTAATTGATGAAAGGAGAAAATATAAAAATGCAGTAAATGAAGCAGGCAAATAAGAATACAAACGTCTCAAAAATGAGATCGACAGGAAGTGCAAAATGGCTAAGCAGGCATGGCTAGAGGACAAATGTAAGGATGTAGAGGCTTATCTCACTAGGGGTAAGATAGATACAGCCTACAGGAAAATTAAAGAGACCTTTGGAGAAAAGCGAGCCACTTGTATGAATATCAAGAGCTCAGATGGAAACCCAGTTCTAAGCAAAGAGGGGAAAGCAAGAAGGTGGAAGTAGTATATAGAGGGTCTATACAAGGGCGATGTACTTGAAGACAATATTATGGAAATGGAAGAGGATGTAGATGAAGATGAAATGGGAGATACGATACTGCGTGAAGAGTTTGACAGAGCACTGAAAGACCTGAGTCGAAACAAGGCCCCCGGAGTAGACAACATTCCATTAGAACTACTGACGGCCTTGGGAGAGCCAGTCCTGACAAAACTCTACCATCTGGTGAGCAAGATGTACGAGACAGGCGAAATACCCTCAGACTTCAAGAAGAATATAATAATTCCAATCCCAAAGAAAGCAGGTGTTGACAGATATGAAAATTACCGAACTATCAGTTTAATAAGTGACAGCTGCAAAATAATAACGCGAATTATTTACAGACGAACGGAAAAACTGGTAGAAGCCGATCTCGGGGAAGATCAGTTTGGATTCCGTAGAAATGTTGGAACACGTGAGGCAATACTGACCTTACGACTTATCTTAGAAGAAAGATTAAGGAAAGGCAAACCTACGTTTCTAGCATTTGTAGACTTAGAGAAAGCTTTTGACAATGTTGACTGGAATACTCTCTTTCAAATTCTAAAGGTGGCAGGGGTAAAATACAGGGAGAAAAGGCTATTTACAATTTGTACAGAAAGCAGATGGCAGTTATACGAGTCGAGGGGCATGAAAGGGAAGCAGTGGTTGGTAAGGGAGTGAGACAGGGTTGTAGCCTCTCCCCGATGTTATTCAATCTGTATATTGAGCAAGCAGTAAAGGAAACAAAAGAAAAATATGGCGTAGGTATTAAAATCCATGGAGAAGAAATAAAAACTTTGAGGTTCGCCGATGACATTGTAATTCTGTCAGAGACAGCAAAGGACTTGGAAGAGCAGTTGATAGGAATGGACAGTGTCTTGAAAGGAGGATATAAGATGAACATCAACAAAAGCTAAACGAGGATAATGGAATGTAGTCGAATTAGTCGGGTGAAGCTGAGGGAATTAGATTAGGAAATGAGACACTTAAAGTAGTAAAGGAGTTTTGCTATTTGGGGAGCAAAATAACTGATGATGGTCGAAGTAGAGAGGATATAAAATGTAGACTGGCAATGGCAAGGAAAGCGTTTCTGAAGAAGAGAAATTTGTTAACATCGAGTATAGATTTAAGTGTCAGGAAGTCGTTTCTGAAAGTATTTGTGTGGAGTGTAGCCATGTATGGAAGTGAAACATGGACAATAAATAGCTTGGACAAGAAGAGAATAGAATCTTTTGAAATGTGGTGCTACAGAAGAATGTTGAACATTAGGTGGGTAGATCACGTAACTAATGAGGAGGTATTGAATAGGATTGGGGAGAAGAGAAGTTTGTGGCACAACTTGACTAGAAGAAGGGATCGGTTGGTAGGACATGTCCTGAGGCATCAAGGGATCGCAAATTTAGCATTGGGTGGCAGTGTGGAGGGTAAAAATCGTAGAGGGAGACCAAGAGATGAATACACTAAGCAGATTCAGAAGGATGTAGGTTGGAGTAGGTACTGGGAGATGAAGGAGCTTGCACGGGATAGATTAGCATGGAGAGCTGCATCAAACCAGTCTCAGGACTGAAGACCACAACAACAACAAGGTTCCTGAAACAAAAACTGAACTTGTGCTGTACTTACAAATCGGAACCAATGACTATAACTCCTCCAAATGTAGTTCTGACATAATTGTTTCTTCTTCTTTAACCATTATCCATTCTATAGTTCTCTTATATATTGTTCCACTTCATTCTGGTTATCAATGTGTTTCGGCATTGAGCCATCTTTTTCTGTGGTAGTACAGTGCTTCTTCTGTATCCCGTAGGTCTCCAATGAGCTGCATTTTTGTTACACATGCTACAGTCTTGCCATAGTGTAAGGTACGGGGGCCAAATAACGCCACCTTAGTAAGTAATATGTTGCAGTTCCTTTAGTAAGTCATACTGAACAACAAAATTTGCAAAAGTGGTTCTTTAATCTCTTTTGAACATTAAAACATAAAGATATTGTTGATACTTATATTTGGAGGTTTAGAAACTCAGAATTAAGAAAATTTTGTATGTTGGAGTTCTTAGGGACACGTGGTTGAATTAACGCCACATGTTTTAAACACTAAGTAGTAGTTTTCACTCATAATCACCATTAATGAACAAAAGAGTCACAGTGTCAATTTATTTTCGGCTTATGTAAGATATCAATAGTCACGCATCAAAGTCACAACTGTGCACATTCTGGGTGCTTGTATGTCGCAAGGTTTGTGTTTTCCTCTAATGCACCTAACATGCGCCTGACATAAAATTTACCAGTGACATGTTCTCCACACGATCTTCATCACACAGAAAACGCATCGAGCCTGTGCCTGGGCTTGAGTTGCTTTGGGGATCATTTGGTCATCTTACGTTTCTTTTCTACGTCATTAAGAAGTGACGCGTTATTCACACTTCCTTTGTAGTTCAACGATTTACGTGCGATCCCCTCACGGCGTTTTCGGTTTGGCGCGGAGAGAACAGCAGAAAATGGAGTTTGAGTTGTAGTTGTTCGTGAAGTTGCTACCATTGGCGATAACACGACTAAAATTAGGGGTTTGTACCATATGAGAGCTATGTGAATCTATTTCCAATCAGGGAAGCATTCTTGGTTTAGTCTCGAGTACTACTGGAATGTGAACCTTTTGTTGTTGGAGTAGTTTGATTCACAGTTACTGGCTCTGCTTGTTCTGCTGCTTAAGATGCATCTGAGGAAGCAAACGGCTCTTCAGAAATGACGTTAGGGTTGAACAGATAGAGCCCTGTGGCCCAAAACCCACCCATTATGTTGCTCAGCGTCAGAGCTCTGTCCATACTGTGTTGGAAATTGTTCCGACGTCACTTTTTCTGAAGTCAGTGGACTTGTTTCTGTCGAAGAACAGCATAACATCTTCGTCCCAAAAGGTCTGCAGTTACCTTGTATCAGGTAAAGTGGCGAAGCCACTTGATGAACAAAATAGTTGTCATTGAATCCTTTACACTCATGACGCTCACTGAGCCGCCAGGGATGTCCTCTTTCCACTCAAGTTTCAAACGTTAGCCACTGAAAATTAGCGTTGGTGAGACTGATGTACCAAGAGCATTGGCAACAACTCTAACGCTTACAGCATGCTCCGGTGCAACCACATGCACTCTTTCGACAGCTATTCTCAGGGACCGATGATCTCAGCAGTTTGGTCCCGTAAGACCTTACCACATATTTCCAAATTTTCCTTACCAAAATCGTTTGGTGACGATGTGCAGTGAGCCGAACCCTTTTTCATCGATATTATATCTCCTCTTCGGCTTTGTCATTAGGTCTTTTTCAAACAATAGACTTCGTATCTTAAAAATGATTCCTTACAATAAATTAGTTTAATTTCATTGCATGACCTAAGTTCATTATTTGGGTTTTTCTTGCAGCTACCTCCAGGTGATTTGCAGGAACAAGCTGAACCAATTCCTGCCATCAGTCTATTTTGACACATCAAAATGGTGTAGTAAACTGTTAAGTAGGAAGAAGTTGAAAACATAGACATGCCAAAGTGTCACAGTTATTGGAATACCAATCTCACTCAATTGAAAAATACGAGAACATAGTTCTTCTTCCGTTTCCTTACTAAAGTAAGGATTACGGCGAAACTTACTGGCATGTGATCCAGTCTGGATATGATCGTGCAGAGTATTCCTAGGAATTTATATGCTTCTGAAGCTATTTTCACCCTCATTACTTCATTTGTTTCATTCATTGCTGCTTTCAATTGTTATACGACCATAGAGCTCTTTTCGGCATCTAAGATTAAAGAACATACCATTTAGAGCCTCTACGGTAGTTTTTTAAGCAACACGAGTCCTTTAAGATTTTATAGATATATAACGAACTCAAAAATTTTTAAATAGTGTACCGTGACTGTTCACTGGTCGGTTGATTCGTGGGAGGTCATCAGTCCCATCGGAGTAGGGAAAGGTGGGGAAGCAAGTCAACGGTGCGTTTTCACAGGAACCATCCCCGCATTTACCTGAAGCGATGTACGGAAATCACGGAAAACCTAAATCAGGATGGCCGGACGTGGGTTTAAACCGTCGTCCTCCTGAATGAGAGTCCAGCGTGCTAACCACTGGGCCACCTCGCTCGGTGCAGTAACTGTGTCCAGCTTTCAAAGGCATAATAGTTATATAAACTGTGTTCGTGTTGGATTGTGTATTTCCGTACCTACGCTTACTAAAAGAAAGAAGAACAAGCGCGTTTATTATTTACAATACAGGAAAAAAATAGTTCACCCTTTTAGAGGGTACCAATTCACTCAAGATTTATTGCCGGCCGCGGTGGTCTCGCGGTTCTAGGCGCGCAGTCCGGAACCGTGCGACTGCTCCGGTCGCAGGTTCGAATCCTGCCTCGGGCATGGATGTGTGTGATGTCCTTAGGTTAGTTAGGTTTAAGTAGTTCTAAGTTCTAGGGGACTGATGACCACAGTTGTTAAGTCCCATAGTGCTCAGAGCCATTTATTGTTACAACAGTGCATATGGAGTACATGAAATGATTCTTCTTACATATCAATAGCATAAGCTGTTCTGACGTACCAGATACCGATCTATGCTCCAACACCCATGTTAGTACATGGTGTAGCCTCCATGGACTGACTCTGGCATCCAGTCGATCGTACACTGTCCTAGAATACAATATGCCACGCATGCTCAGCTACCTCACGTAGATCTGTAAGAGTTTTAGTTTAGCGAGTTGCCTTAGTCACTTTTCATCCCATCCTGCACCACTCGTGCTCGACTGGAGACAATCCCGAAGACCAAGCTGGCCAGGGAAGCTGCTGTACGTCTTGCACAGCACGTTCAGTTTCACGGACAGTGTGTGGGTGAGTTTTATCCTGTTGGAACAACACATCACCTTCGTGTTGCAAGAATGGCAAAGGCACTGGATCAACATTCTGAACATACAGAGCGCTGGTTAGCTTCCCCTCCAGAAAAACCACAGGTGAACGAGAGTTGTAGCTGGTCGCATCCCAGGCCATAAAGCTTGGGTGTTGGGGCCAATGTGTCTTGGACGAATGCAGTCTACGAGATACCCTCTCCAGGTATATGTCGTACACGCGAATGACCGTCACTTCCGTGCAAGCAGACACTGCTTTCATCGCTGAAGAATATGGCGTGCCATTCCATCTTCCACGTAATCTCTGATGGCACCAGTAGAGCCGTGCACGAAGGTGTCAGACCGGATAGAGACGCGCGTGCCAGTATTCCCACTGCTAATGACCAGTTCATAAAAGTTTGTATTGACAACCCCTCTTATCTGTGCTGTGGTAATTGCACGAACTGCCACTGCTGACCTTACAATGAGGATCCTGGTGGGCATCTGTGCTGCGTAGACGTCTGGAACCTCGTCTACAGGTGTGAGAATGTTGACGTGACGACTGATAGCAGCCTCGTTGCACAACTGATGCAGCACGTCCAACGTGTGTGGCAGTTACCCGAAAGGATCGTCCTGCCCCTCGGAAGACCACAATTTGACCCCTTTCAAACTCGCTCAGTTGACTGTAGGAAACACGAGTGCGCCTCCATGACATACCTACCTGCTTGCTTCACACATCTCCACCACACTAAACCTCCTGGCTGTGAGCATTCCGTATTAAAGGGTAGATAAGGATGGCGCTCCAGTAGCTATGCCATTGCGCTGTCTGTTGGTGGTCGACGTTGAACCCATTAGCAGTACATCTGCTATCCCCCAGGCCGTCATCGGATCAAAATCGACGTCGTCTTTCCAGGTGTTCTAATTTTTTTCCACCAGTGTAGATCATAAATGACAAATACAGTTGTCGAGTCTGTAAGGTACTGCTTCACTGTTCTTGACTGATAGTCGGTATTCAGTTCTGAATCTTTCTTCATCACTTCAGATTAGCAACCCTGGTTGCGCTTACAAGAGCTCTGCCATTCCGAAGAATTTACCTCTCTGTGAGAGTGAGTTATCAAGGGTGTTATTCAATATACAATTATTCATCAACACACAGGTTTAAATTTTACACAGGGTGTCCGCCTTTCAAACTTCTAGTTTCTGTTGGTTGGTTGGCTGGTTGGTTGTTTGGGGAAGGAGACCAGACAGCGTGGTCATCGGTCTCATCGGATTAAGGAAGGATGGGGATGGAAGTCGGCCGTGCCCTTTCAGAGGAACCATCCCGGCATTTGCCTGGAGTGATTTAGGGAAATCACGGAAAACCTAAACCAGGATGGCCGGACGCGGGATTGAACCGTCGTGCTCCCGAATGCGAGTCCAGTGTCTAACCACTGCGCCACCTCGCTTGGTCTAGTTTCTGTCAGATACATGTTATCGTGCTGTAATGTCAGGTGCAAGAGAGAGGTAATGTTCGTGATGTGTGTAAGTGTTTCGGTACCAACGCTTATGAAATGAAAGAAGATTATGAGAACGTAAGAACAAATGTTAAACCTGATATTTATTTTATATAATACACTGAGGTGAAAAAGGTCATGGGATACCTGCTAATATCGTGTCGGTGTTCCTTCAGGGGGACGTGAGCCAGCACCTCGACGTGGCACGGCCTCAACAAGTCGTTGGAAGTCCCTGGCAGAAATACTGACTCATGTTGCCTCTACAGCCGTCACTGCGGAAGTGTTGCCGGTACAGGATGTTGTGAACGAAGTGACCTCTCAATTACGTCCCATAAATGTTCTATGGGATTCTTGTGGAGCGAGCTGGGTGGCCAAACGATTGGCTCGAATTGTCCAGAATGTTCTTCGAATCAATGGCGAACAATCGTGGCCCGGTGACATAGAGCATTGTCGTCCATAAAAATGCCATCGATGTTTGGGAACATGAAGTCCATGAATGGCTGCAAATGATCTCCAAGTAGCCAACATTACCATTTGCAGTCAATGATTGGTTCAGTTGGGCCATAGGACCCAGTCCCCATGTAATCACAGCCCATACCATTATGGAGCCACCACGAGCTTTCAGAGTGCCTTGTTGACAACTTGAGTCCATGGCTACGTGGGATCTACGCCACACTCGAACCGTACCATCGGCTCTTACCAACTGAAATCGGCACTCACCTGACCAGTCTACGGTTTACCAGTCATCTAGGGTCCAATCGATACGGTCACTGCCGGCCGGTGTGGCCGAGCGGTTCTAGGCGCTTCAGTCTGGAACCGCGCGACCGCTACGGTCGCAGGTTCGAATCCTGCCTCGGGCATGGATGTGTGTGATGTTCTTAGGTTAGTTAGGTTTATGTAGTTCTAAGTTCTAGGGGACTGATGACCTCAGATGTTAAGTCCCATAGTGCTCAGAGCCATTTGAACCATTTTTGATACGGTCACGAGTCCATGAGAGCCGCCGTACACGACGTCGAGCTGTTAAAAAGGGCACTCAAGTCGGTCGTCTGCTGCCGTACCCCATTAACGCCACATTTCACCGCACTGTCCTGCAAGTCACACATTAATTTCTGCGATCATTTCATCCAATGTTGCTTGTCTGTTAGCACTGACAACTCCGCGCATACGCCGCAGCTCGCGATCGTTAAGGCCGTCGGCCACTGCATTGTTCACAGTGAAGGATAATGGCTGGAAATTGATATTCCCGGCACACCTTTGACACTGTGGATCTTGGAATACTCAATTCCCTCACGATTTGCGAAATGGAATGTATCACGCGCCTAGCTCCAACTGCCATTCCGCGTTAAAGAGTCTGTTAGTTCCCGTCGTGCGGCCACAATCGACACCTTTTCATATGAGTCACTTGAGTACAAATGACTGCTCCGCATATCGACATCCCATGACTTTCGTCCCCTCATTGTAAAGTAAACGTGTGCCTTCCGTGGATGAGTGTAAAAACAGAGGTATCGATGTATAGTAATGAAGTAAATTTGATAATACGAATAATGAGTTGTTGCTGCAAATCTTTCCTCAGTTCGCATTAAAATGTAATCAACCGTAATTCCTCCATCAGGCAAAGAGCCAAGATGAGTACGAGCGCTATCGGGTCTCGCAGCGGCAGGCTGCTGCGCCGTACCGGGCCCCACCTGCCCACCTGCTCTAACAGCTTAATTAAACCTTGATTAAGCGCCGTACGCCGCGATGTGGACCGCATGCAGGGCGCACCGCGCCCTTCACAGCTCCGGGGCTGGGCAGGCCCTCCACCGGCTGAGGGGCGGCCAGATTTATCGTGACGTGCGGCCTGAATTACTGGGGCTGCTTTCCCACCTCGATATTACTGAACTTCACACGTGCAAGCAGGTCACGGCCACGGGCCCCACGCGTCGTAAGCAACGCTGTGTGCTTGCGGTCCACAAACGCCGTAAATTGCACACCGGGTGCGAGGGCTACAAAGAAACCTGCAAGAGTACTGTGAGAAAATATGATACTGAAGCAATAAAATCGAGATCCAAATATAGCATAACTTCTGGACGACTTCCTGCTGTCTGCAGACGAATTTTTATTTACGAAACAAGTAGTGTATATTGTGTAGGAGACAAACGTCCATACGTAGTCAGATTTTTCCATCGCTTTGTGGTGGATACATGTCACTGTTAAGAGTGGAAGGCATGCAAGTTGTGTTGTGTCACATCGGTATTTTTGTAATGCAAACCGATAAAACACACTGAAAATTTGTAAACTTACAAGCTGGACATTTCTTCTTCTTCTTCTTCAACCCCTCGTGCTCTCAAACGTCGAGGTAACATCATCCTATCTCTTTCTTCCATTACATTATACTCTCTCACCATCTCTTCATTCCCACGACTGTTTTCACACGCCTTTGCTCCAGTTTCTCGACAGTATCTTCTCATGTGATGTTGGGTCTCCCCCGTCGAACTATTCCGTATTTCAAATAATTGTTTAGCAAAATGAAGAACAAACCGCCTTCAGTCACAAGTTGTGTTTATTTACTGCACCATGTATTTCGAGCCCTGGAGGCTCATCTTCAGGTATTATTTTAATAATACCTGTGTACTAGTAATACTATATCATATTATCTTCTGTGAAACAAGAAAATCGATTATATTTAGAAGTAGAACATCTGTATGAATGAGAATCTTTGGCATGTTTACGTTCTGCTACTACAATGTGCAAAAAAGTGTGTGACTACGTATGTACTACAAAATAAAGATATGTATTGTGTCTACCAACTGCACAACGGAAGCAGACATCTTACAATGTTAAACTGTAAGTTAGTTTCATATCATTAACGCTGTTAAACTTATATCTACAATATACCATGTTGTAACACAAAAATGTAATATCAACAGGCAAACAACTAAAAAAAAAATGACGTAAATCACTAAAAAGCACCTGAAGATGAGCCTGCAAGGCGCGGAATGCATAGTGCAGTAAATAAACACAACTTGTGACTGAAGGGGGCTTGTTCTTCATTTTACGAAAGTAAAACAGTCGCGGACGGAACACTGGAAAAGAATGGATAAAATTAAGTAATTGTTTAGCGTTTCTTTCGTGTCCTATTCTCTTAACATGCCCATACGATCTCAACTAGCACTCGTCAACCATAATACTCATTGCTTTGTTGCCAGTCTCTTCTCGAATTCTTTCATTTTTGACTATTTACTTTGAGCTTTCTTCGTATCCTTCGTTTCTGTGACAGTGATTCTACTTCAGTATTTTTCTCGCAGTGTCAACTCTACATAACATACGCTGTAATTCATGCCATAATGTGTTGAAAATTTGAATTTTAGTTTTCACACTTACCTCTTTCTTCCCTACTATTGTGTTATTCGTCTGATAGTACGCTGGGACTGCTTTCTTAAGCACCTCTTCCTCTATTCGCCCACTTCTACATATAATGGTACCAAGATATTCAAAATTTCATACATTACAGAGAATACTGAGTTGCTCTTCCTGTCTGTTCTGTTTTGAAAACCACGTTACGTATGTATTCATTATCACTACCTTCCTCTCATTCTTCATATCATACCACAACGTGTTGGTCGTAATCTTCACATTACAGGCTTTGTTGTGTGGGTTCAACTCTTGCATATTTTCATCGTTTTATAGAGTAAGGAGCAGCAGCTACCACCTTGCTTGATTATTCCTTTTTCCACCGGAAATTCTCGTGAGGTACCACGATCAATACGAACCACCCGCACTGCTTGTTCATACACGGTTTTCATGGCATTCATCAATTTCATTGGTAGTCTCTTTGCTAGCACGTACTGTATTGGCACAGAGTGAAGTACACACTGTTAGCATTCTTCTCATAAATACACACATCAAAAAAAGTTTTGCATCACCTCGGTTCCGAGAGTTCCGGAACCTGTACAGAATATTGGAACAGAGATTGACGTAAACATCATTTCCGCCCTTTTTATTGCCCATGAAAACCACACACTAATTTTTTACCACCATACAGCGAGACCTTCAGTGAAGGTGGTCCAGATTGCTGTGCACACCGGTACCTCTAATACCCGGCAGCACGTCCTATTAAACTGATGCATGCCTGTATTCGTTGTGGCATACCATACACAAGTTCATCAAGGCACTGTTGGTCCAGATTGTCCCACTCCTCAACGGCGATTTGGCGCAGATCCCTCAGAGTGGTTGGTGTATCACGTTGTCCATTAACAGCCCTCTTCAATCTATCAAAATGGTTCAAATGGCTCTGAGCACTATGGGACTTAACATCTATGGTCATCAGTCCCCTAGGACTTAGAACTACTTAAACCTAACTAACCTAAGGACAGCACACAACACCCAGTCATCACGTTCAATATATCCCAGGTATGTTTCGATGGTGTTCATGTCTGGAAAAGATGCTGCCCACTCTAGTCGAGTGATGTCGTTATCCTGAAGGAAGTCAGTCACAAGATGTGCATGGTGGGGGCGCGAATTGTCGTCCATGAAGGCAAATGCCTCGGAAATATGCAGCCGATGTGATTGCACAATCGCTTGGAGGATGGCATTCACGTATGGTACAGCCGTTACGGCGCCTTCCATGACCACCAGCGGCGTACGTCGGCCCCACATAATGCCACCCCAAAACAGCAAGGAACCTCCACCTTGCTGCACTCGCTGGACAGTGTGTCAAAGGCATTCAGCCTGATCGGGTTGCCTCCAAACACGTCTCCGACGATTGTGTGGTTGAAGACACATGCGACACTCACCGGTGAAGAGAACGTGATGCCAATCCTGAGCGGTCCATTCGGCATGTTGTTGGAACCATCTATACCGTGCTGCATCATGTCGTGATTGAAAAGATGGACCTCACCATGGACGTGATGTTGCGCATCAAGCAGCCTGCTGCGCACAGTTTGATTCGTAACACGACGTCCTGTGGCTGCACGAAAAGCATTATTGGACATGGTGGCGTTGCTGTGAGGGTTCCTCCGAGCCATAATCCGTAGGTAGATGTTAAACACTGCGGTAGTAACCCTGGGGGGGCCTGAGCGAGGCATGTCATCGACAGTTCCTGTCTCTCTGTATCTCCTCCATGTCCGAACACCATCGCTTTGGTTCACTCCGAGACACCTGGACACTTCACTTGTTGAGAGCTCTTCCTGGTACAAAGTTAACAATGCGGACGCAATCAAGCCAGCCATTGTGGCCGAGTGGTTCTAGGTGCTTCAGTCAGGAACTGCGCAAATGCTACGGTCGCAGGTTCGAATCCTGCCTCGGGCATGGATGTGTGTGATGTCCTTAGGTTATGGTTCAAATGGCTCTGAGCACTATGGGACTTAACATCTCCTTCCTGCCGGAATGACTGGAACTGAACGGCTATCGGATCCCATCCTTCTAATAGGCGCATGGTTGTTTACATCTTTGGGCGGGTTTAGTGACTTCTCTGAACAGCCAAAGGGACTGTGTCTGTGATACAGTATAGACAGTCAACATCTTTCATCAGGAGTCATGTGAACCGGGGCGATGCAAAACTTTTTTTGATGCGTGTATAAGAAATTTAACGTTATGTTATTGGAAGTTAGGCCTTACCGTAAACTATCCCAAAGCGAGTAACAAGTAAAACTAAAAAGTAACATTAAAGTTTCGTTTCAAAAAGTGTAATAAGTTTATATTCTACGAGAAATGTCTTCTTAACTCCAGTGCTCATATGAAAATTTATTCGTAGTTTTGAAGGATATTTAAAGTTCAATTGAATGACTTTTTGTTGTTTGCAACTTCAAGTACAGTCATTAAATTTTGGGAAAAGAAATCAATCTCCTCAGTAAGAGCAAGCAATTTTTGAATATGCACCTATGTTTTTCATCTAGATTGCACTGGTGGAAATAGTTCCTTTCCTCCTAGTTTTTCTTCATAGAAACTATTCTTTCCAGGACACACTTCAACAGAATTACATCTAAGGAAGGTCAGGGTTTAACACCCTGTTGAGGAGGAGGACATTAGAGGGGAAGCTTAAGCTCAGATTACTTCACGGATGGAGAAGGAAATCAGCCGTGTCCCTTTGAAGGAACCATTCTGGTATTTGTCTGGAGCGATTTAGGGAAACCACAGAAAATCTAAACCTGGATGGCCGGACGTAGGTCTGAATTGTCGTCCTCCGGATAAAACTGAAATCAATCTGTCTACGTATAAGACACCTGTAGTTATAATGAATTTCTGGCATTATCATCTACGCGTACTCAGGTATCCCACGTACTTTATATTAGTTTGTTATTTTCGCTTACCCGCAGCACTCTGTAAATCTTACTTTTCAGTCTTAGAAAATTGTACAAAAGGACCTTTAAACCACTGTGCTGTAGAGATGTGCGTGTAATAGATGCAACACGTAACGGCTGGCGCGACACTGGAGATGCTGTTGTGTGGGTACTGTTAGTGCGTCAGTAAGCCGATTATGGTAAGGCATTCCACATCGGCGAAGCACGGCTGCCGGGGCTTTGTGTAACAATCGCCAATTTGCCAGGGATTTGACCGGATAAGGAAGCCTGCTGCCTCTCCTGTAGCGCTAAACAACGGCGGGCCTCCCAGAGCCTTCTCAACAAGCAACAGGCCTGCGCTCCTGACGTTTATTGCAACCAGCGAATAGCAGTGAAACGTAGAGTATGTAAAGTTGTACATACGTCTGTTGGTCCGTTGTAAATGTAAACGTACAGTTACACTAGTGCTCACATACACAGTGACTATAACTAGTATTTTTATACGTAAAAACAGCAATCCTTTTTCAGAACCCAGTAACGTCGCCTCAGATAAGTAGTGACCCAAAGGTACGTGGCATACCAGAGGTCCATGTTAAGACCGTATTGAAGTGGTTTCGACAGGGGTCACTAGTGGCTGCATGTGGTATGCTTACGTGCTGTGAAGCTTTGCATGCCTCACGCTTTACAGTTCATTAAATAGCACTATTACAAGTAGAAATTTCATAACTTCTAATACTATCTACTAAACAGTTATACTGTACTAATTGAAATCACACATAATCATGGGACATTAAAATAAGGAGGCGTAATCAAACAGATGAAGTGGCTTTAAGCTGTGGTCAAACATAACTCCAAAAATATAAAAATGGCACACAGCCCGTAATGAGTAAAATAGTTACAGTATGCTGTGCTAATTAATGGCACATTGCTCTAGTGCGTGGGATAACACATTTATATTCACCATTAGTTTTTTTTAAGATTTAAAATAACAAAAATGGTTCAAATGGCTCTGAGCACTATGGGACTCAACATCGTAGGTCATAAGTCCCCTAGAACTTAGAATTACTTAAACTTAACTAACCCAAGGACATCACACACACCCATGCCCGAGGCAGGATTCGAACCTGCGACCGTAGCAGCCCCGCGGTTCCGGACTGCAATGCCAGAACCGCTAGACCACCGCGGCCAGCTATTTAAAATAACAGTGATATAAAAAATAATTATGATGTAAAAGTAGGCAATCTATTTCCTGTATGTCATAAGTGGTCCTCACAAGTGTCTCATATGTGTCCGCAAACGTGTAGGTGAGATTAAATTTCTTTTCTGAAAAGGGCAAAGTAACCATCGGACAGGATGATTTGATTGTCCCTACCGATGGGTTTTATGCAACCCACAACTCCTGCAATTACCATGTGTGCGATTTTTGTATCCTCCCACTCGCTAAGTGCAAACTATTAGTCGTGCCGCAAAAATAAGCAGGATCTTTTTGCAGGAATTTTAATGTAGTTAAATTTTGTTCCAGAGTAGGTTTTGCCTAGAGGCTGTAGTTTTCAAGTTATCCAAGAAAAATGTTCAAAAGTAACCGTCAAACGCACCTCCACTCCCACATTCAGCATCAACTGATGAGGATTTCTAGTAAGTTGCTCACGGCACTGCCTCCCACTACTGTACTACAATTTGCGACTTCACAAATTTTTTTCCACATTCGACCTTTGTTGATCTTCACTGCCTGTCCACCGGCTTAGTGAAGCATTTACAAATGGTATAACTGAAGTACGTGAAAATTGTAGGTAAAAATTTATGTGAATTTTGTTGTTGTTGTTGTGGTCTTGAGTCCTGAGACTGGTTTGATGCAGCTCTCCATGCTAATCTAGTCTGTGCAAGCTCCTTCATCTCCCAGTACCTACTGCAACCTACATCCTTCTGAATCTGCTTAGTGTATTCATCACTTGGTCTCCCTCTACGATTTTTACCCTCCACGCAGCCCTCCAATGCTAAATTGGTGATCCCTTGATGCCTCAGAACATGTCTTCTCCCCAACCCTATTCAATACCTCCTCATTAGTTACGTGATCTACCCACCTAATGTTCAACATTCTTCTGTAGCACCACATTTCGAAAGCTTCTATTCTCTTCTTGTCCAAACTATTTATTGTCCATGTTTCACTTCCATACATGGCTACACTCCATACAAATACTTTCAGAAACGACTTCCTGACACTTAAATCTATACTCGATGTTAACAAGTTTCTCTTCTTCAGAAACATTTTCCTTGCCATTGCCAGTCTACATTTTATATCCTCTTTACTTCGACCATCATCAGTTATTTTACTCCCCAAATAGCTAAACTCCTTTACTACTTTACGTGTCTCATTTCCTAATCTAATACCCTCTACATCACCCGACTTAATTCGACTACATTCCATTATCCTCGTTTTGCTTTTGTTGATGTTCATCTTATATCCTCCTTTCAAGACACTGTCCATTCCTTTCAATTGCTCTTCCAAGTCCTTTGCTGTCTCTGACAGAATTACAATGTCATCGGCGAAGCTCAAAGTTTTTATTTCTTCTCCATGGATTTTAATACCTACTCCATATTTTTCTTTTGTTTCCTTTACTGCTTGCTCAATATAATAACATCGGGGAGAGGCTACAACCCTGTCTCACTCCCTTCCCAACCACTGCTTCCCTTTCATGTCCCTCGACTCTTATAACTGCCACCTGGTTTCTGTACAAATTGTAAATAGCCTTTCGCTTCCTGTATTTTACCCCTGCCACCTTTAGAATTTGAAAGAGAGTATTCCAGTCAACATTGTCAAAAGCTTTCTCTAAGTCTACAAATGCTAGTAACGTAGGTTTGCCTTTCCTTAATCTTTCTTCTAAGATAAGTCGTAAGGTCAGTATTGCCTCACGTGTTCCAACATTTCTACGGAATCCAAACTGATCTTCCCCGAGGTCGGCTTCTACCAGTTTTTCCATTCGTCTGTAATTTTCACATCTGTCAACACCGGCTTTCTTTGGGATTGGAATTATTATATTCTTCTTGAAGTCTGAGGGTATTTCGCCTGTCTCGTGCATCTTCCTTACCAGATGGTAGAGTTTTGTCAGGACTGGCTCTCCCAAGGCCGTCAGTAGTTCTAATGGAATGTTGTCTACTCCGGGGGCCTTGTTTCGACTCAGGTCTTTCAGTGCTCTGTCAAACTCTTCACGCAGTATCGTATCTCCCATTTCACCTTCATCTGCATCCTCTTCCATCTCCATAATATTGTCCTCAAGTACATCGCCCTTGTATAGACCCTCTACATTCTCCTTCCACCTTTCTGCTTTCTCTTCTTTGCTTAGAACTGGGTTTCCATCTGGGCTCTTGATATTCATACAAGTGGCTCTCTTTTCTCCAAAGGTCTCTTTAATTTTCCTGTAGGTTGTATCTATCTTACCCCTAGTGAGATAAGCCTTTGCATCCTTACATTTGTCCTCTAGCCATCCCTGCTTAGCCATTTTGCACTTTCTGTCGATCTCATTTTTGAGACGTTTGTATTCCTTTTTGCCTGCTTCATTTACTGCATTTTTATATTTTCTCATTTCATCAATTAAATTCAATATTTCTTCTGTTACCCAAGGATTTCTACTAGCCCTCGTCTTTTTACCTACTTGATTCTCTGCAGCCTTCACTACTTCATCCCTCAGAGCTACCCGTTCGTCTTCTACTGTATTTATTTCCCCCATTCCTGTCAATTGTTTCCTTATACTGTCCATGAAACTCTGTACAGCCTCTAGTTTAGTCAGTTTATCCAGGTCCCATCTCCTTAAATTCTCACGTTTTTGCAATTTCTTCAGTTTTAATCTACAGGTCATAACCAATAGATTGTGGTCAGAGTCCACATCTGCCCCTGGAAATGTCCTCCAATTTAAAACATGGTTCCTAATTCTCTGTCATACCATTATATAATCTATCTGATACCTTTTAGTATCGCCAGGATTCTTCCATGTATACAACCTTCTTTTATGATTCTTGAACCAAGTGTTAGCTATGATAAGTTATGCTCTGTGCAAAATTCTACCAGACGGCTTCCTCTTTCATTTCTTAGCCCCTACCCATATTCACCTACTATGTTTCCTTCTCTCCCTTTTCCTACTCTCGAGTTCCAGTCACCCATGATTATTAAATTTTCGTCTCCCTTCACTACCTGAATAATTTCTTTTATGTCATCATACATTTCTTCAATTTCTTCGTCATCTGCAGAGCTAGTTGGCATATAAACTTGTACTACTGTAGTAGGCATGGGCTTCGTGTCTATCTTGGCCACTATAATACGTTCACTGTGCTGTTTGTAGTAGCTTACCCGCACTCCTATTTTTTTATTAATTATTAAACCTACTCCTGCATTACCCCTATTTGATTTTGTATTTATAACCCTTTATTCATCTGACCAGAAGTCTCGTTCCTCCTGCCACCGAACTTCACTAATTCCCACTATATCTAACTTTAACCTATCCATTTCCCTTTTAAATTTTCTAACCTACCTGCCCGATTAAGGGATCTGACATTCCACGCTCCGATTCGTAGAATGCCACTTTTCTTTCTCCTGATAACGACGTCCTCTTGATTAGTCCCCGCCCGGAGATCCGAATGGGGGACTATTTTACCTCCGGAATATTTTACCCAAGAGGACGTCATCATAATTTAGCCATAAAGTAAAGCTGCATGCCCTCGGGAAAAATTACGGCTGTAGTTTCCCCTTGCTTTCAGCCGTTCGCAGTACCACAACAGCAAGGCCGTTTTGGTTAGTGTTACAAGGCCAGATCAGTCAATCATCCAGACTGTTGCCGCTGCAACTACTGAAAAGGTTGCTGCCCCTCTTCAGGAACCACACGTTTGTCTGGCCTCTCAACAGATACCCCTCCGTTGTGGTTGCACCTACGGTACGACTATCTGTATCGTTTAGGCACGCAAACCTCCCCACCAACGGCAAGGTCCATGGTTCTTGGGGGGGATGTGAATTTTAGCAGCATAAAATAGATAATTATTTTGCTCTATTTGTCAGGGCTTCAGCGTTTGTAGGGTTTCAGTTCGGATCGAATTGTCAACGTAATAAGTTTTGGTGTAACGTTTACAAAAGTCATTTTTCTTCCTTTAGCCTCACAGACATGTTTTAATTAGATATATTAGTGACATAGGCGACTATGCTGGTGGTTAACAGCCCAAGCAGCAGAGCTCGGTTCTTGTAGTCGTAAATTTATGTACGGTGGCAGCAGGGAGTGCCACGAACAATGTACTAGAAATCCCGACTGCTGAGGAATGGGTGTGGGGGTGGAGATGAGTTTGAAGGTCAGTTTGTAACCTCCCCCTCACTTATCGACCTTAATGACAGTGAAAAATTAAACCGCGTGTACCTAATGTAAATTTGGGAAAAGCAATCGTCACTGAAGTTTATCTGTCGGTAAAGTGGGAGGAAAGGGTTACATCTAAATGAAAGGAAAAATGCAAATGAAACTGGTGGAAATTAATTTTGAAAAGGGGTAAAGTTCATAAAGAAAGTAAATGTGCGGCCGTTACATTAACAATTAACTAGCGGTAATTAGATATTTGAAATTTGGGGAAAATTACGGTCGCCAGTCTTATGGACAATTAGTATAGTAACTGAAAAAGAAACGTTATTGCACATATAATTAGCACTAGAAGCGTGGCAACTGAAGGTTCACACGTGTAGTGTGAAAACTGAATGTTTGTCAGAAGTAATAAATTTCGCTACACTCTGACTTAATTTAGCAAAAGAATTAATAAAACCGGAAAATTGAAAGTTAATTTAGTGACTAAAGTTAATAGTGAGATTTGTTTCTGAAGCACTACGAAATTCAGTAAAATAAGGTTAGTCTTGGGCTACCTCAACAATCATTTCAAAAGCTACTTGAATCTGCGCAATTTAGAAATAAGAGGTTTAACTTTGAACTTGAATTAAATGATTCTGGTCAATTAACAATAGTAACATTTAGTGCGTACCAAGCTGAGCTGCAGTCACAGGTAAGCTAAAATATGCTAACAAAACTCGCACTCTTAATTTGTGCTTGTGTAATCTAAATATTGTAGCCAGCTATGAATACTTTAACTGAACTTTGAAATTAAAGCAGTGAAATGGAATGATATTACTTTAATGCTGGCGTATGAATTTCAACGACACTCGGGTTCATTCCGGAAAAGGAAGGGACCCTGCTTGGTAATGCAATTGGGACAATGAGCAACAAAGGTTCATGCTACGTTGCTGTAATTTTGTGATTTGAACAGTTTGAAAAGCTGAGGTCTGCCATACAGTTCTAAAACTTTACTTGCTACCAGTCTTCCTTGTTGGTTGATTGAAGGTTTGAAGTCGTCGATCGAGGAGGTGGCGACAGTCACTCATCGTCGGCCGTCGCTGTTGCAGAAACTGAATGTTGGCGCGCCTTCTTCTCGACACGGTCTCCAGCCGAAACCGTCTCTTGATGTGTGCCAGCTAACGCTTCCCGTCCGCGACACGATGTCAGAAACTATCATAGAAAGTCGAGCGCAATTACATGCTGCCAAACCCCGAAAGCGCGGCAACTCGCGGGAGCGTCACACAACACACCTGCTCCACTGCCCTCCTCCAGCCAGACTCCGCTCTGCCCGCGCTCCACGCGGCCGAGTTCACACTACCAAAGATCCTCAACACTTTGGTTCTCCACACGACCTATCGATGTAATCGTTCGATAGCATTTTCCCTAGGCCAGACCCAGCGTAAAAATACAAATAATATTCACAAAACAAACCAATTATACATCGACATAAATGCATATATATACAAATAGTAAAACAATTACAATATTCAAAGACACAGAAATGTTATATCTTCAGGTAACAAAATAAGGAAAAAAATTTGCAGTGCAATAGATGGAAATAGAAGGGTATGCATTTCCGGCGTTATAAGTTTAGTAGGTTTTTCTCGAATAACTGGAAAACAGTGGCTACAGCGAAAACGTATTTCAGTACACAATTTAACAGCATTAAATTTGCTTCAAAAAGGTTTTGTTGATTTTTACTGTAGGACTAATAGTTTGAGCATAGCGAGTGAGAGACTGAAAATCTTGCTTGTGGTTTTCGAAGGTGTTGTGGGTTGCATAAAAACCGTCACTAGGGGCAGCCTAGTCACATTGTATTTAACTCAGATTGCTTATTCAGTATCAGGTTCCTTAATTTGACTCTTATACATTCCAAATTCCTTAAGAATATCAAAGTCCAGTCTTCTGGAGCTATATGTAATATTTGCATAGATCTTTTAATGATGCCAGCAACATGGTTTGTGTTCTTTAGATGCCGACGAAAAGCTGTTATGTTGTTAGGGCCAATAGGCTTCTTAAACCTAGTCAGAAAGGTGTATCCTGTTTGGCCAATGTAGAGCCGATCACATGAACCACATTTCAATTTACACTCACCTGTCTCCTCGAATTTTTTATTGTTACTTTTTTATCCTTATTACTAATATTATATTTCAACTTGTAGCTATATCAAATTCCTTGCAACATAGAAGGGTACTCTGAAGTTCTTTGGAGAGGCAGGTGCTAATTTCTCGGAAAGCGATTATGATACTGCAAGGTAGTAAATTTACTTTCTTTTTTCGGTGATTTGCTACTTTTGTGTTTTCGAAGAATTTGTGTAACCATTTTACTCCTACAATCGTTAGGTACTGCCGACTGTTTTCTCTGCACCTCCAGATCTTCCAGAAGTAATTTATAAAGACATGCTACCATTGCATGGAAGAATGCTTTTTTATGGTGTGAAGGATATTTGGAACCTGTCCTTATTATCGCATATGACTGCGGTGGCTTACGGTAGATATAAAAATCTTCTTTATCCTTCCTTCTATTAACCATTAAATCCAAGAAATTTCTGATTTTTTATCTACTTCTTTCTCTAGTGTGTAATTTATATTCTCATTTTGTTGATTACAGACTGAAAGACTGCTAAATCAGTAGCTCCTCCTCTGAGTGCATTACTGCATAATGTTCATAAACAACAATTTTCTGTGCCAATTCGGGGTTGTTTACGAACACATTTGTTCTAAATGATTTATGCAAACGTCTCCAAGTAGCCGTGATAAGAAATAGCCCTTCACAAGACCTTCTTTTTGACAATAAACTTTACCATCGAACTTAAAGTAGTTAAATTTTAACTAAAATTTAAAAATTTCAAAAAGTCGGATAGCTCACCTTTCCACACTGTGTTGTTGTGTATCAAATTATTCTTAATTTTTAGAGTATCAGTAATTGGTACAACCATTTATAAGTCCACTAAGTCGAAAGACGCTGAAATCATGTCATCAGTGGTCAAAATTTCGCTAATCTGATTCGCAAAATCTATGCTGCTTGGCACACAGTAGGCAACAGAATTTATATGCATTCTTTAGCTTTTATACACGCTCCATTTCAAAATCAGCCATAGAGGCATTACTCCGTTTTACAATTATACGCATGCTTATATTTTCTTTTTGACTTTGATTAACACATTCAGTAGTGGCAACTCGTGGTTCATGTTCATTAGTTTACGTTTTTCTTAAGGGCGAAACAAAAAAATGGCGTGTTCAGTCTTCTTTTTTGGAATGATCTGAAAACAATTTTATTGGATCATCAACGTATGCCATTAGCGGTTTCTTGCGTTAGTATTATTAGTAACTCATATCTGTATTCCATGTAGTGTTAAGGCTCTTTGCAGAAAATAAGCACCTCTGGGTATGTCTGCGAACAGCACCGTCAGAGCAGCGGGAGGGTCGGTGTAACTTTGTGGAACACCCTGTTGCTCCCATTCGTGATGTAGTGGGGTAGAGAGAACAGGGAATCGCCTGCTCGTTCTTCAGTTTGCAGACCTTGAAGGAGTGAAGTGCATAACCTCTATCTGGCGACCTTTCTTCTCACAAGCTTCTAACCTCCCTCCCCCACACCCCCGACCCCCCACCACCTTTCCACCTTGTTACACCTCGAGAACACTTTCTATCACTTAATATGGTTATCCTGCACTCATTTGTGGAATACATTTTTAACAGTTGTTTTAACCCACTTCACTTAACAATAAAAATTGGTTGTATACTACTGAAACAGCATTTTTAGCATCCTGCGATTATTCCATCCCTTGTAACGTGGAAACTATTAATCCTAGGGGAAATAATGAGTAGGACCTTATTGCAATTTAATTTTGTTCTCGGAAATATTTTCGCTAGAAGAGGTGGTTTAGGATACATTGAAGAATAACGTAAAATGACTTTTAAATGCCCCTTCCCCCATTCACCATCCTCATGCTCACACTCCATCTGCCAGGATTATTTTTTTAATATGTTGTTCATTACACTCCCAACCGAAGGGGTAGCGCAGTCGTTAGCACACTGGACTCGCATTCGGTTCAATTCCACGTTCGGCCATTATGAATTAGTTTTGCCATGATTTCCCTAAGTTACTTAAGGCAAATGCCAGGATGGTTCCTGCTTCATCCTTACCTAATCAGAGCTTATGATCTGTCTCTAATGACCTCTTTGTCGACGGGTCGTTAAATACTAATCTCCCACTACTACTCCTCCTCCTCATTACACTCCCCCCTTCCACTGAGAAAAAGTTGTGACTTCGCGAATTTTTCCCCGTAATTTTACTTCATTGACTGGTTTATGTAGCTACATTTATGAACGTCCGCATAACACGAAATTGCGTAAGAATAGGTTGGTAGCACACGAGAGTGGCGGAATAACGCACTGAACCTTGGAGGTATTTTAATAATTTGGAACATATAAATGCCTATTTAAACCAGTTAAAAACACGAAAAAATGGTAAGAATTAAGTACTAAAGATTAAAAATTATGTGTAGATGGCTGTATGAATACAGACCTAAAATCCAATAAAAATATAAAAGTACATAAAAATAATATAATATATTTTTCTTGGTTTCCTCTTCCTGTTGTATATGTAGAGTCTGTAGGGATTACTACACCAGTACTTTTTAAACCTTTATACTTAATTTTGTAATCAACTTAAAGAGTATGCTGGAAGTTTTTCAGCGCTTTTCATTCCCTATTCTTAAGGGCAAAGCGGGATGTCATATGTGTGTGCTTGTGTGATGTAGGTAGAGACTCTGCAGCGAAATTAGGTTCAGAGTGTGAGAGAAATCGACAAACTGAGCGGGCAGTGACTGCGTGTTGGGTACTACTGCGTAAATATTCATTTGAGATCTGCAGAAAGTGGCAAAGCATCCACTATATGTCACCACTGATCGGGGCATCAGCTGTCTTTCGTGCTACGCTCACAGTGAGTGATTCTCTGATGTCAGTAACAATCTGATCTAAAAGGACTAAAGGAAGTTGCCTGGGGATGGATATTTCTAGGTACTAGAAAAAGGTAACGTCTTAGCTTTCACAGTCGATATCGACTGAATTAAGGGTGGTCTCCAGGTATGTGATACTGTCATCTCTTCCACGGTCGCATTCAAAAGACGTCTCAACTAAATATTGTCCTTGTTAGCAATAATAAATTTTCTCGTTATGACATTAAAGCGTAAACCGTAGGATTCGTTATTTTCTGGCACAACAGTTGAGTTTCTATAGAACTCTAGAAGAGATAATTAGGATTTAAATCTCTTTTAGCTCTCGGATACACTATATTATAAACTTCACGTATTTGGTAATAACTTTTTCATTTATTTTCATAAAACAAAAAAAAATTTATCTCCAGATAAAAGGTTTCATAAGAAATTTGTTCTCAGAGTTTAATACAGAATAGTTGGAAAATATAGAATAATGTGGTAAAAATGCAGAAAATCATGTAAATTCAGGGCACAACGAATTTAATGTACACAAAGTGGAATTCTGAGACTTATCTTAATCTGATTTCTTAAAAGAATTTCTTTGATTTGATAACAAACCTATTAATTTTATTAACTACAAAACAAAGTTCTCAAAAAATTATTTGCTTATGTAGTAGAAGTGATTCCATTTACATTCATCTATTTGCAGAAGTTACAAATGTAATCTTCGTTCTCGGCAGTTGCACAGTCAATGTACGTCCAGTAACTAATATTCGCCGACACGCCAGCTTAGACTTCAAAACGTAACAACACAACCAACCTTATTCATAGCCATAAACAGAGCAATAGTAAAGATCTACTATTTGTTTACCTAATAATTTGCACAGTTTTTAATCGTTAGTATAGTTTTTCAATATGTATTGCATATTTGTAAAAACTTGTCTCCAACAATTTAATCAATCTACGGAAACGATTTTTGTGGGTTTTATCTCGTACAATGTCTCGAAACGATGTCAGTGGCGGATACAGAAAAAGCTCAACGAGTGGGCGCTAAAGATATCTTGAACTACCTTTTACCGTAATAAAAAATAATCAAGTCATAGTCAATGTTTAATCAATTTTATTTAAACTGATTACACACATTGCAAGCTTCCGGCCTCTCAATTGCAATCAAGACTTCAATAAAATGCTAAAGGTAGTGTTAATCAGAACACTGGGAGGAGTTGTGGTCTAAGTGACAAGAGATTTATTCAATCTTAACATCACATGACAAACAAAAAAATGGCTGACGAAACGCCACACAAACATTTTTATTTGACAGACGCTTTCAATAATATGTGGTCTATTGTGAACAAAGTGGGGATAAACACACCACACTAAAAAGAACTAATCGCTTTTTCTGACTTCATAAATGCGAATCTGCGGTATGGGCCAAAAACTACGCTACTATCGAAGATCTATACTATTCCATAAACAAAAATATGGTTCCATAGAACAGGGTGTTGAGAAGCAAATATTGGAGCCCTACGTCATAGCAGCGAATACCTTACCCTTCTGCAGTTCAGAGCGGCACACCACGATGCGGTCGCCTGCTGGAGTCACAGAAAGCGACAATCCGTTATCAATGGCGCGAGTGCGGAAAGTATGCAAATACGTGGTCTTGTGTTCATCTGATTCGGAACACAGACACTTCCCTGCCTCTGAAACCGCAGTAATCCCATTATGCAGGTGGAACCGTTTCGTGGTCTGCCAAACCAATTTGACTCTGTGCCACTCTATGCCTGACAGAATGTATCAAATGTTTAGATGGCTGACTCAAAACAAATAAGGACATCCATGCATCACTCGTGTGCGTTTTGCAAGAATCAGTACTTCAGATGGTTCAGATGGTGACTGGAATAGGCTCTAAGTGGCACACTAGCAAACGACACAAGTCTCACCGTCTTGGTAGAGACCTGCCGTTCATTACTAGCAAAGCGCCAGTACAAGAGTGAGTACTTCTCTTTCTGTCAGCTTTCCTCACCAGCTCGGTAGCAAAGCACATTTACACCCTTAGACTACACCCAGTTTAGCTCAAGGCAATCATGAGTTTGAGCTCGGAATTTGAAGCTATGACACCGTTCCCTGCTCTGCATACACAGATTTGACCAACCAGCGAGTTGAAAAATTAATTGGGAGGAAAGGAATAAGATTCAGTTTCACAGCCTCTTTCTCACACGTTTATGCCCTATCTTTGCTGAAAGCCTGACCTGGATGGAACCATAGCCCTCCATAAAAAGATCGTTATCTCTCCTGTCACGTCCATTTCGAATTTTCCAAAGAACAGCCATAAACTCGCTAAAAGTCTCTTGCCTTCACAAATATGTTTGTGTAGCAGAGTCTGAACGCCTGGGCGCTACTGCCTGGTTCTATGAAAATTTGCAAAAACTCACAGCCGTCACATCGACATCCTACCTAACAACGGCCCATCCTCTGTTTTATTACCGGTCATCAGCTCGTTGAAAGCTCTGCTCATAGCTGCCACGACTCATCGGCGGTAGTCAGCCTCCATGTACGCGGCCGCCGACCGACCGGCGCCACCCAATGTGTCTGCACAATCAGACTTGGCAATCTGCAAACGCTCTGCTCAGTCCTCAGCCACCGTATGCTTTTACGACAGTCAATTAATTCAGCAGAATCTTCCTTTGAACGCAGGTAAAGTTTACCACTATTCCGTCATTAGAGCACACAAGCAAGAGCGTCAACTACTGCCAACCATTTCAACATATGAATGAAGTCACATCGTTTCTGAACCGTAAAATTACTGCTGGTTCACCACAGGTTATTAATCTCAATCAGTATACAAAATGTAAAGTGGAAGTAGGTACCAAAGAAATACTAGCGAAATTACACACAATTTTCAGTAACACTTTATTCAAATTTGGTGCAAGACTTTACGATAGTTTTTTTTAAGAACCAACATTAATTTAACAAATAAGTCACAATTTACGATAGAAAAGGACTTAAATTATTAAATTATTATAAAAAATTTCACGCCAGTAAAAGGCAAGTACAGGTAAGCAATTTAACGTATACAATGAGACGCTGTATACTATTTCAAGCTAAGCTAAATTACAGGTGAATTTCGCTCCATTCATTAAATGGTGGAGAATCTAACTTGCTGCAACATATGAAGACAATCCTGTTTACAAAAGTTCTCAAAATAGGAAAACCAAAACGCATGAGTCATGCACACGGGGGAACTTTCACAATTAATAACACTAACATCTCCAAAATATATAAAAATAACAAATTTTACAAATTCCTGCCAGTTAACTTACGGCAAACACACACGCTCGCCAAGTAGGACTTGCGAACTTGTACAACATTCTCCTTTCAAGGCAACAATTTCAACCCGTAATGAAATGGCAAACTTTAGCATGGCAACAAAACACACTAATTACTAACTACCTGTATAAAACACATAAGCACGTTGAGTAAAAGCCTTAAAAGGTACTGAATTGGAAAAACACACAACAGTTTTTGCTGACTAGAAACAATATAAAAAATCCACTACATTGTACATCAAACTTGCTTGATTATAGCCAAATAAACATAAAAACAAATTTATGTAAGTTACGGCTTCCAGATGAGCATAATTCTCATTCTGGAAACATCCTCCAGGCTGTGGCTAAACCATGTGTCCGCAATATCCTTTCTTTCAGGAGTGCTAGTTCTGAAAGGTTCGCAGGAGAGCTTCTGTAAAGTTTGGAAGGTAGGAGACGAGATACTGGCAGAAGTGAAGCTGTGAGTACCAGGCGTGAGCCGTGCTTCGGTAGCTTAGATGGTAGAGCACTTGCCCGCGAAAGGCAAAGGTACCGAGTTGGAGTCTCGGTCGGGCACACAATTTTAATCTGCCAGGAAGTTTCATATCAGCGCACACTCCGCTGCAGAGTGAAAATCTCATACCGGAAACATCCCCCAGGCAGTGGCTAAGCCATGTCTCTGCAGTATCCTTTCTTTCAGGAGTGATAGTTCTGAAAGGTTCGCAGGAGAGCTTCTGTAAAGTTTGGAAGGTAGGAGACGAGATACTGGCAGAAGTAAAGCTGTGAGCACCGGGCGTAAGTCGTGCTTCGGTAGCTCAGATGGTAGAGCACTTGCCCGCTAAAGGCAAAGGTACCGAGTTCGAGTCTCGGTCGGGCACACAGTTTAATCTGCCAGGATGTTTCATACCAGCGCACACTCCGCTGCAGAGTAAAAATCTCATTCTGGAGCAGGATTTCGTTATGAAATTGACTAGTTCTTACCACCAGGCAAAAGGAATTTTTCTCCTCCCTTAAAGCACCTTTTACACGTGAATCTAGTAGTACTAGTTATGGCAGGCGACAGAATGGATCAGGTCTTAGTGCCTTGCATTTTAAACAGTACAGCCATTGGTGGCTTAGACTTTCACAGACATGGCAGAGCTAACAGTCGAATAAACCCGTAGGTAAGCTGGGAGGGGTAAGAAGCAATCCGAACCACAGATTTACTCTGACTCCCCCGCTTTCGTCCTCAAAAAGGGACAAACGGACCACCGTTTCTAATATTACCACCTTCCCTTGGGTGGGCAGACGAGAATGAATGGCGGGAAACCCCCCAAAAAATACGGCTGGTATAATTAACAAGAATAATTAAATTGAATTCAATTAAACTTCATAAAATCTGTTAGCAATCAATACTCAATTTCCGATGCGTTACGACTCCCAGGACTGAACCAACGCAGCACCTCCAAATGCTCTGCCGAGCCGCCCGCTGCCAGCCGTTTCGACGGACGCAGGAAGGCGCGCCGATTTTCAGAACCTCCTCGCCGGTGGACAGCATACGGCCGAACTGCAGATTAGGCCCCTTGCGGACCCACGCTTAGGAAGATTCCTTTCGCGACGAGCAGCTAACGCCCTGTTCCACGGAGCCGCTGCTCGCGTCGCTTACGCTGATGCCGCGGTCTGCGTGCTGACCCTCTAGCACCGGCAGAGATGTCGCTTCTTGAGGCCCCGACTGCCAGCTCTCCACGAGAGCCCATACAGCGACCTCTTAAGCCCACGCGAACAGCCCACTTTTCCCCTTTCCCGCCAGAGGGAGACACTGAAGCCTTCAATTGCGTCAAAGGCGCCACCGCCAGGAAACGGAGGGCGACTGCTTCACGCTACGCACTGCGACGCGCTTTTCAAAGCTAACTTTGCTACGGCTCAGTATCAAACATAGCAACCAAGTAATAAAGATCATCTTCCCTAAGAACATTAAGCAGCATGACACCGTATCAAAAGGTGAGAGAACCTTGAAATCTCTCAACATATACAAGAAAATGCCATCTTATGGTATAAAAATATTACAATTGTGGTTCTCTTCCTTAAATGATGAATTCCATGCTCCTATTCTTCCTGGCAAATTGGTTAATTATTTCGTCAATAGGACAATCAATGCCAGGGTGAGTGTTCAACAGAGCTAAGCCATTAAGTCGATCCTCCTTCATTGTCGATCTCACCTATGTCTTTGTACGCCGCAATGTTGAAAAATTTTTTCTACTGTAGCAATAGATGCAGGTAGACAAGCAAATATTCTGTACAGCGTGTGCAAAGTAGGATAGTCAAATCTAGGACAAACAGACAAGCTTGGATAATAGAATCACGATCATTAAAGGGGTTCACGCTCATTTGCTTGTACTGAAGAATCTCTTCCATTAGTTTCTTTTTAACCAGCGTATCGAAATCACTAGAATGGCCGCAACTTTTCTCGTAGGTATGTGTTAGCTGTCTATGTGTCAGACAGAAACGTATAAAATACTATGATGCGGACGCGCATGCTACATAGTAAAGTACAACTACTCGATAACTCGATTCAGTCGAGTCGACTGACGAAAGAAACGATCGAATAGCGTGTGGGCTGACTGACAGGGGCGGCGTGGGGGGGGGGGGGGGGGGTGCTCCCCTATGCCCCGCGCGCCCCATATGTATCCGCCACTGGACAAACATGATTCGCTGCAGATCATCACGGAAACATTTTGCAGCAGTTCACGTGTTTCCCGCTTGGGAGCACCACTCAGTTCGACTATCCCGTAATACCTGAATTTCATTTAATACCGTAGAAAAAGAGACTTGCACTAGAATACGTGTCATTCAGGTAATTCATTGTTAAAAGAAGGAAAAAGACAGAGAGGAAGGGTGACTGGTGTTTAATGTCCGTCATGTTACCAGTTAACTGTCTCATACCGAACTTGTTGAATGTAGATGGAAATGCCCTCGTAATTCATTTCATATGAGTAATTTAGTGTAACGTAGTTAACACGTAATGCGTTTCTCATGTAGGTAAGTGGAGGTCGGTACACCTGATGCATTAACGTAAAACGCAACTTTCGGAAGTGAAAACCCCGTCATCAAAAATCGTCTCTCGCTTAGAGTATACATGTTATCCCTTCAATGAATTTCATGCGCCTTATCAAATATCGGTTTCTAGGCTGTCCGTTGTTTTACACGAATGGTCTCTGGAAATCGGTGTTACGGCTTACGATTTAATCGGCTCAATGGCTGCCGCTTCTCTGCAATTAAATGTATTGTAGGTGGATAACTTCGCGTTCATTCTAATATTTCTTTTTCTACTTCCCTGCACAAAAAGTCGCTACTTCCCTATTAGCCAAGAGTTTTGAAAACAAGCAGAAGCGTTACAGCCAAAGCACGGTTCAGTAACTGTGGACGTTTATACGGGACCGAAAACCGATTGTGGAAGAGGAAGTTCGACGGCTAGTATCGCATTTCCAGAATCGATGTTTGAGCTCTTACACTGCCAGCGAGAAGCGGTGTTGGGAAATGGGTTTACGACAACTGGATTTGAGACACCCAAGAAAAGTGGTGACTGGTAAACGTGGTCAACGCCGCCCAGCCATACGGCTGACTATACGACAACGCATCAAGACTCGAAGGGGGTAGTCTATGAGCTCGAATGTGGGCAGAGTTGGGATAGGAGGGAAAATTATAGTTGCTTGAACATATTCAGTGCTCAATTACCCAGTTTTTCCTGTCATCTGGCTTTGTCCTTAGTTTCCTTTATCACTAAGAGGAGAGCGGAACACAATGGACGTAAAATTGTTGAAGAAAATATTTTGCATGATGAGACAAGGGCACGGTTCGGAAATAGAATAGTTAACGTGTTGCTAGTCACTATTATTTAACCTTGCGTTAATCAAATACCAAAACTTTTCCGAACGGCAGTCAAATGTATACATTGAGGAATACTCTACTGCAGCATGGCCACTAGATTTAGCTTGTTGAATTTTGATTGCGAATTGTGAAACTTGGAATTTCTTGAAAATTTATGCCGATGCGCTTTGCAGAAAGTTCGCGTGTGAGGTTCTGGTCATCATACCCCGACTCAGACGTTTGAGCGCCAAAGTCCAGTTTGTTCGGAGGAGTCGAGTGTTGACGTTGTAACCCGAATGCATTCTCATTACTAAAATTTATGATAATTGGCAATGAAATTGTTTATGTTATGGTCGTTCCCACAAAACCCACCAGACGGTGCCGTATAATGGAATGGCCTTTACAAGAATTAGATGTTGAATGTTTTGGCACCATGCTATTAAAAACATTCAATAGCTGATTAACAGATCGTACCGAAAATGTAACGCAGCCATCTGATGATCAGCGAAACTGGCCGGAAGCAGTAATGACAAGAAATAATTAAATGTTCCAAAAATATGTCATCAATTTAGGCATCACACTAACTTTTTAAAAATATATACTGCGATGCAGAACCGCAAGAGAATTTTAGATATATTTTTTCATTCCGGTTGTATTGGCTATCGGAGTAAGACCATTTTCGAATCCGCCCTCTTAAAAGACATAAAAGGTTATGGACGGATCTGTACTTACAAGACAAGTAAGTCAGTAAAAATGAATAGAAAAAAAACTGTAATGGACTAATCTGACGCTGTGATGCCGCACGTGGGTAATACACTGATTCGTTTTGCTTATTTGAACAAAAGTTTTGTATCAGGGCGCCAGTTTGGCAACTTCGGTAATGTGGCTACCGTCCAACTCCTTTCTGTTTCTTTATATTCTCCTTAATGGTTCGCTTAATCTCTGAAACGTTTTCTCAGAGAAGGCGCCTGGGGTAGAAATACAGAGCTCTTACGGGATGGATGATATCTATCTGTTACCTTAAGCAGGCGATCTCGGTGCTACTTTTACCTTCAAATGGGTGCTTTCCGAGAAAGATATTGTAGGGAAAGGCATGCTGCCATTCTTCTCCCAAGTCGACAATCTCTCTCGCATTAATTGGACGGAGATGCAAATGCCTTCAACTTCTCTGCATTAATCGCGAGGGTGCATTTAGGTTCTCTCTCGCCAAGCACCCTCCTCTGTCTCTATACTCCCTTCTGGATTAGTTCTTTCCTTCGTCACCTTTTTATTGAGCTTTCCACCTCTGGCTGTATTCGGTCACGGTTTAGACAAACGCCGGTTTCCACGTTTTAGTAGATTTGTAATTAATCATTCATCTATAGTTACATTGATATATAGTACACCAAGTGCCATTTTTGACCAGTCACTCCGTAAAAAAATAAATAAAAATTTTGCTGGATAAGTGCCAGTAGGACTCGCGCTCTAAGGGTTGCGGACAAACATAATTGGGTATTAAAGTTAAAATCTTCTGGCGTGTTAGGGCGCGTCATATGTAATCGACGTTTCGACCCCTCTGCTGGGATCTTCCTCAGGATCTTCCGGTGTCCACTATTTCTAGTCCCAGACGATTTTAACTCTAGTGACAACGGCGACGAAAACCTGTAGACTTATCATAACGTGGTATGTAGTATGTAGATGATACTAATAATTATTATTTCGTGTGGCTCAGTGGCTTGGTTCGAGTATTTCTATTTGGCGTCACTTCGGCGACTTGCTTTTTCCTAATCTTTCCCAGTTATCCCACCAGGGAAGCCTACAGTTCAAAGTGGAACTCGAATGACATGGTGTTTCTGGTAAGTCTTCACACTGGTCAGAGAAGGTTGGTATGGGATGAAGTATATGTAGAAAGAGATGCTAATATCAAAGTAAATATATTCCACAGTAAATTTGTGTCAATATCTGAAAGTTGCTTTCCTAGAAAATTATCTAGAAGATCCATTAAAAAATAAGTAAACTGTAGGTAACTAAGGGAAGTAAAATCTCATGTAAGAGAAAGAAGGGAATTTTTATGAAGTCCAGAGTAAGTCAACATCCCACATTACTCGCATGCTACGAAGATACTGTAGTGTTTTAAGGAGAGTCATTAAAATGTCCAGAAGTATGCAGTACTGACACAAATAAATAATGGATGTGATAAGATTAAAAGTACATGGGACATTGTCAAACTGAAGACAGGACGGACAGCCATTGTACAAGATACCGTAATAATTGCAGTAAATGACGACGCTGTGACTGATAATTCACAAGTTATAAGTACTTTTAACAAACGCTTTCTAAATACAGTAGCAGCAAATACAGGATTAAATGTATCATTTGAAAAAGCAAGAGAATACAATAAAAACGTCATTCCACAGAACTTTCAACAACTAGAAGTAGCACCAGAATCCTTCACTGAAATTAATATAATTCTAAAAAATAAAAGCTGATGTGGAGTTGATGGAATTTCAGCCAGAATTCTGAAACGTTACTCCAGCTTACTAAGTAATGTTCTTAGTGATATATGCAATGCATCACTGACACAGGGAATTTTTGCAGACAACTTAAAATATGGAATTTTTAAACCAGTTCATAAGAAAGGTGACAAGACATACTTAAACAGTTATCGTCGGATTTCCTTACTGACATCTTTTTCTAAAGTATTCCAGAGAGTAGTGTACTCATGTGTAGCCGCATACTTAGGTGGAAACAAGTTACTTAGCGTATCACACTTTGGATTCCAGAAGTTTTTCTGGACTGAGAATGCTATTTATGCATTCACTTAAATAAATAAATAAGATGGTATTTTTTGTGATCTTTACAAGCCGTTAGATTGTGTAGATTTTTTAAGAAACTGAAGTTTATGGAAGTAATGGCTTTGCGCACAGCTGGTTTGAATCATAGTTAACAAACAAATGCCAAACATAGTGCTGATAATGAAGACGTTGGCGGAAAGGTAGAAAATTTTAGTAGCTGTGGAAAAATCACAAAAGGAGACCGACAACGTTCAATTTTGGGTCCACCCCTCTTCCTTACATATGTGAATGACCTTTCACTTAACGTTCAAAAAGCAAAATCGGTACCTCTGCAGACGATACTAGTGTTATAATAAATCTAATTAGAGCCAAAGTCACAGAAGAATTGGTAAACAATATTTTCCAAAGATGTCTTAAGTATTCTCTGAAAATGGACTCTCCGTAAATTTTGAAAAAACACTCTACATTAAAAAAAATGTTCAAATGTGTGTGAAACCTTATGGGAATTAAATGCTAAGGTCATCAGTCCCTAAGCTTACACACTACTTATCCTAAATTATCCTAAGGACAAACACACACACCCATGCCCGAGGGAGGACTCGAACCTCCGCCGGAACAAGCTGCGCAGTCCATGACTGCAGCGCCTAAGACCGCTCGGCTAACCCCGCGCGGCATCTCTACATTCAGTTCTTTACACCAAACACAGTCATACCGACAGCACATGGGCATGAGTAATAGGGTAGAACGCTCCAAATTTTTGACTGTACACATTGAAGAAAACTTGAACTGAAAGAAGCATTTTAAGTCGTTATCAAACACTGAAGTTTAGCTGCTTTTGCTCTTCGTATATTTCTTAACCTCGGAAACAAATATACCAGTCTCCTGACAAATTTAGTATATTTCCACTCAATAATGTCTTACGAAATAATTTTCTAGGATATGTGATCACTTAGAAAGAAGGTACTGATTGCTTAAAAGCGAGCAGTAATAACAATACGTGATGTTCGCCCACAGACATCCTCTTCCAGGATCTAGGCATTTTAACTGCGCCGTCACAATACATAAATTCGCTGGCGAAATTCGACATAAATAATCCATCACAATTTGAGAATAATGATGTCCACACCTGCGAACACTAGAGGCAAATATGACGTTTACTACCCGTTGTTAAAGCTGTCAGCGGCTCATAAAGAAGTCCAAAATGCAGCAACAAACACTTTTGAACATTTGTCCAACTGCATAAAATGACTGACAGGTAACGAAGCAACTATTAAATTTGATTTAAAATCTTTTCTCCTGGACGACTTCTTATGTTTCATTGACGAATTTCTATACTGGCAGCTACTATATGATAGCAGTAAATAATAGTAACAATAATAATTTAAGTGTAATTTCATGAGCAGGACTAAAATAATAATGTGTCCATTAATGTTAACACTTCTCATGCGCATATGAGCTGTAAACTGACTCGTTTCACATAATTTCGGTAAAAGAATCGTCCAGATGATGTCTGGAACATGCAAGTAACTTAATAACTGAATGCTAGGATAAAATGAAAACAGAAAAGACCGCGGTAAGACCGACATTCGATCCCTCGATCCTTTGGTTTCCGGCCACGTGAGCCTCCGAAAGAGCTCAACACTGAGCATGTATACAGTTCATCTGTACTGTATATGTAGTTCCATCTGAGAGTGGATGTCAAGTTTAGAAAAGATCTCGTCACACTGTAAAAATAGGTGTGACCCTAAAAGATTCCTGCAGGATGATAACTGGCTGCCTGAGACCTACTAGGGTGGACCATTTATATTCGTTATTAGGTATTGCCTCACCAAATATCAGAAGATCGTTCCTGAGCTTGAAAGAAAGTAACAAACAGATGAATGACTAACGTCACCAGCTACACAACCATCAACTCATGCCCATGTCTTAAATGCAGAAAAAGCTTTACATACTCAGTACAACCAACTGAAACTTCCACAAAGTCATTATAGCAAGGAGGATACTCAAAAATCCTTATCACAGAGGAAGTTCTACCGCAGGGCCCCCACCGAGGCTGGCGACACTGGAAGACATTTAACCGACTGCGTACGAGTGCGACGCGATTAGAACAACTTATGAAAAGGTGGGAGTATAAAGACGCTGGCAAGTATGAGTGTGGTGAAAGAAAAACAATAGAACACCTACTAAAATGCCCGTTAGCGGATGCATCCAAAGAGTGCACTCAAGAGCACCTCCTGAATTATAGCGAGAGAGCTGCAGCCTATATCGAATTCTGGATGAGCGAAATATGATTCATCTGATAGTTTGATTGCGTATTTCTGTATTTAACTAGTATGTTTGTGAATAGACAAACCTATTGGGCATTTTAAATTACGTACTTGGCTTTTTCCAGTTACCATGTATTTTACGATTCAGTTCGTGCATGAATAAATAAAAAATCTAAGGGTTTTGATGAGCGAGTTTGCGAGTATCGAACGAAATATGTGACATAAATCGCCGTATCTTTTGTTTGTGTTGACTTACTTGCTTATACTTTTTACAGAGTCAAGGGACCACAAACCTTGGTGTGTGAGACAAATTTCAACTCGATATCTCTACCCGCATCTAAGAAAACAGACCCACAGACGGACAATAGAGAGAACCAACAAGGTTTCCGTTTTTACCGACTGAGCTACGGAACCTTAAAAAAAGAACAGAGATAACGATAAATGATAAGAGTGGGCCATGAAAATCAAGCACATCAAGCACAAATTATGCAAATATCAGGAAAACAACAAATTTCAGTGTCTAGGGCAAGTCATCCATCATTATTGGGAGGGAGGGGGGGGTGGGGGTGGAAGCCATCAGAGCAAGATTACTGAAGAAGAACATAGCATTTCACTTTATAAAAAATGATTATGATATAAATTGTTTTCCTTAGAAATGAAAAAAAATTGTCATTTCAAAACAGCATTTCGGTCCAGATGAACATACGAATGAAAACAATTAATTTGAGTGTCAATAAAGGGATATAGTGGGAATTAGTGAAGTTCGGTGGCAGGAGGAACAAGACTTCTGGTCAGGTGAATACAGGCTTATAAATACAAAATTAAGTAGGGGTAATGCAGGAGTAGGTTTAATAATGAATAGGAAAATAGGAATGCGGGTAAGCTACTACAAACAGCATAGTGAACGCATTATTGTGGCCAAGATAGATACGAAGCCCACGCCTACCACAGTAGTACAAGTTTATATGCCAACTAGCTCCGCAGATGACGAAGAAATTGATGAAATGTATGATGAGATAAAAGAAATTATTCAGGTAGTGAAAGGAGACGAAAATTTAACAGTCATGGGTGAATGGATCACGATAGTTGGAAAAGGAAGAGAAGGAAACGTAGTAGGTGAATATGGAATGGGACTAAGCAACGAAAGAGCAAGCTGCCTGGTAGAATTTTGCACAGAGGATAACTTAATCACTGCTAACACTTGGTTCAAGAATCATGAAAGAAGGTTGTATACATGGAAGAAGCCTGGAGATACTGGAAGGTCTGAGATAGATTATGTAATGGTAAGACAGAGATTTAGGAACCAGGCTTCAAATTGTAAGACATTTCCAGGGGCAGATGTAGACTCTGACCACAATCTATTGGTTATGAACTGTAGATTCAAACTGAAGAAACTGCAAAACGGTGGGAATTTAAGGAGATGGTACCTGGATAAACCGAAAGAACCAGAGGTTGTAGAGAGCTTCAGGGAGAGCATTAGGGAACGATTGACTAGAATGGGGGAAAATACAGTAGAAGAAGAATGGGTAGCTTTGAGAGATGAAATAGTGAAGGTAGCAGAGGATCAAGTAGGTAAAACGATTAGGGCTAATATAAATCCTTGGGTAACAAAAGAGACATTGAAATTAATTCATGAAAGGAGAAAATATAAAAATGCAGTAAATAGAGTAGCATGGAGAGCTGCATCAAACCAGTCTCTGGACTGAAGACCACAACAACAACAATATCAGTTAAGGACAAAAACCAGGAAAAAGGAAGAACAATTGTGAGAGGTATCTGAAAGTAGAACAATAGTAAAACATTTTAATTAAGAGGAAATATAGATGCATACAATCATGTAGAAAAAATTGCCGATATAATTAGTAGAAAAAGACTGCTGTTCAGGAAGCACGTGCAAAAAATGATTCCTAGATAACTGGCAAGAAAAATGTTCAGCATTTCGGAAAATGAAAAGCTAGACCGAATTTTATAATTGCCTGTAGACCTAGAAGAAATTGGCGTAAATAAGGAAGCAAATGAAGAAAGAACAAAATTAAGAGACGGGAAGTTTTCCTTGAAGAAACATGTCAATAAAAGCAGAGAAGAAAACTGATAGGTGAACGGGGAAAAGTTAAAAGTGAACAGATGAAAGAGCATTCGAGAAATTGTAAATGTAATTTAGTGGCTTAGAAGCTGTCCTTAACAGGTCTGTAATGAAAGAAGAAGCTGAAGAAGAAGAGTTAATTCAAATGAATGCTGTAATTGCTGTTAAGAACAAGAATGTGATTAGGTAAATGATCTGCGACCCGTGGGGACGTACGTTTAGGTTATATCAGCATGAGATTTAATTATTACATTGTTTTGTGTATTTGAGTCAAGTTTGAGTGATTGTTCCGTCTTATGTCAAACATCAGATTTTCCTGAATATGAAAAGGTTATTCTATAGCTTTAAAGAGTGTTTTAAATAACCTTCTTACAAAAGTATAACTACTTTTGGAACGAATTAAAGTTTTATGGGATTGACTATACTAGCAGAATTTCCCAGTATTGTATAAGGGGCGCTCATAAAATTCCGTTGTAAAGCTGTACAGTCCAGAATCGGGTAAAATCGCTCTGCGCATTGAGGTAGTCATCCCAGCGAGGTACCGGGTCGAAGATACATCATTTGATAAATCACCGCGGCCTGCTGCGTGGAACAGTGAGTAACCGCCTGATGCACATCCTCGTCCGACAGAAATCGTCGACCCTTCAGCGCCGTTTTTAAGGGACCGAAGGCGTGATAACCGCGTGGGGAAAGATCAGGACTATAGGGCGGGAGCTCGAGGTGGCGTAAGTTCTGCGTTACGACGTTTATGATATGGGGACGTGTGTTATCATGAACGGCGTACCATCCCACAACGGTTGCTTTTGACAGACGTGTTGCCCCAAACACATTCTTCATTCTCCGCTGGATGTCTACCAATATTTGTCCTTCGGCAGTCAAGAAAAGAATAACAGCGAATTAATCCTGTTTGGAAGCATTTGTTAGTAACGTCGCTACAGTTCACGTTTCCGCATTTACGGCACGCACGTCGGAAATACACGAATGCCACACTAACCCTTTGTCGGTGCTTACATAACCGCATCGGAGTCGCGTTACGTTGTACATACGCTGCGGCAGCGCCATGAAACGAAAATTTTTGATAGCCCGTAAGGTACTCCGCCTTTGAGATATACCTTCTCACAACGGCAGGCTCCATGACTGTAGTTTAGAGGCTATTACCTTACGACGAGGAGTGTTGTATTACGTAACAGTAGTCATTTTATGATATTCTCTGGTTTATTCCAGTGTCGAAACAGATTTGTTACAAACTGCTCCTGTTGTCTTGCACTACCACCGAAGGAATATTGCTATCAAATGTCTTTAAATATTCCTGTTTCGCTGGATTCCATTTATGTCAATAGCTTATTTTCGCGCCGGCCGGAGTGGCCGATCGGTTCTAGGCGCCACAGTCTGGAACCACGCGACCGCTGCGGTCGCAGGTTCGAATCCTGCCTCGGGCATGGGTGTGTGTGAAGTCCTTAGGTTAGGTAGGTTTAAGTAGTTCTAAGTTCTAGGGGACTGATGACCATAGTAGTTAAGTCCCATAGTGCTCAGAGCCATCTGAACCTTATTTTCGCTGGTCTCAAAGATTCTCCTAATCATGATAGTGTTCGCAGCGCCAGTCAAACGGGTTTTAAGTTATTGTTAACTTCACTGACTCTGGATGCACTTCCCACTACATGTTTTGTTGCTGTGGTCTTCAGTCCGGAGACCGGTTTGATGCAGCTCTCCATGCTACTCTATCCTGAGCAAGCTTCATCTAGAAGTAACTACTGCAACATACATCCTTCTGAATCTGCTTAGTGTATTCATCTCTTGGTCTTCATCTACGATTTTTACCCTCCACGCTACCCTGCAATGCTAAATTGGTGATCCCTTCATGCCTCAGAACATGTGCTACCAACAGATCCCTTCTTCTAGTCAAGCTGTGTCAGAAATTCCTCTCCTCCCAAAATCTGTTTAGTACTTCCTCATTTAGTTACGTAATCTACCCATCTAATCCTCAGCACTCTTCTGTAGCACCACATTTCTCAAGCTTCTATTCCCTTCTTGTCTAAACTGTTTATCGTCCATGGCTACATTTCATAGAAATTCTTTCAAAAAAGCCTTCCTGACACTTAAATCTATACTCAATGTTAACAAATTTCTCTTCTTCAGAAATGCTTTTATTGACATTGCCAGTCTACATTTTATATCCTTTCTACTTCGACCATCATCAGTTATTTTAATTTCCAAATAGCAAAACTCATTTACTACTTTAAGTGTCTCATTTGCTAATCTAATTCCCTCAGCATCACCCGACTTAATTCGACTACATTCCATTATCCTCGTTTTGCTTTTGTTGATGTTCATCTTACAACCTCATTTCAAGACCCTGTTCATTCTGTTCAACTGCTCCTCCAGGTCCTTTGCTGTCTCTGACAGAATTACAATGTCATCGACAAACCTCAAAGTGTTTATTTTTTATACATCGATTTTAATTCCTACTGCAAATTTTGTTTTATTTACTTTACTGCTTGCTCTATACATAGATTGAATAATATCGAGATAGGTTACAACCCTGTCTCACTCCCTTCCCAATCTTTGCTATCCCTTTCATGCCCCTCGACATTTATAACTGCCATCTGGTTTCTGTACAAATTGTAAATAGCCTTTCGCTCCCTATGTTTGACCCCTGCCTCCTTCAGAATTTGAGTGAGAGTATTCCAGTCATCATTGCCAAACGCTTTCTCTAAGTCTACAAATGCTAGAAACGTACGTTTGCCTTTCCTTAATCTATCATCTAAGATAAGTCGTAGGGTCAGTGTTCCACCATTTCTACGGAATCCAGACTCATCATCCTCTCGGTTGGTTTCTACCAGTTTTTCCACGCGTCTGTAAAGAATTCATGTTAGTATTTTGCAGCTGTGACTTATTAAACTGATAGTTCGGTAATTTTCACATCTGTCAACACCTGCTTTCCTTGGGATTAGAATTATTACATTCTTCTTGAAGTCTGAGGGTATTTAATCTGTTTCATACATCTTGCTCACCTGGTGGAAGAGTTTTGTCATGGCTGGCTCTTCCAAGGCTATCAATAATTTTAATGGAATGTTGTCTAGTCTCGGGGCCTTGTCACGACTTAGATTTTTCAGTGCGCTGTGTTCACGCCGTATCATATCTCCCGTTTAATCTTCATCTACGTGCTCTTCTATTTCCATAATATTGCCCTCAAGTACATCGCCCTTGTTTAGACCTTCTATATACTTCCTCCACCTTTCTGCATTCCCTTCTTTGCTTAGGACTGGTTTTCCATCTGAGCTCCTGATACTCATACAAGTGGTTCTCTTTTCTCCAAAGGTCTCTTTAATTTTCCTGTAGGCCATATCTATCTTACCCTTAGTGATACCTGCCTCTACATCCTTACATATCATAGATATCATCTTTCCGTTCAGCCGTTGATCATTTTATCCACCTTCTCGCTCACCCGTCTACTGTCGCTCTTTGCTTGAACATAGTTGTCCATGAAACAACTAATGTAGCGTATTAAAAAAAACTTCACAAGCATTTGCGTAACGATATCAACTGTCTGTCTGTGATCTTGGAACGTCCAGTGTACGAAGTCATTACAGTATCTTCCTGTTTCTGAGCAATCTCTTTGTCTGTATACATCTGTTTTACCAAAGGCCTTAGTTATCTGTTTTACTTGCTCTAATCATTGTTTATCATTACAGTTCTTTCATTTTGATTCAGTTTTCAGAAACAAATTAATTCGTCATTTTTTCTGTTTACCCTCTTTCTCTTAGTTGCTTTAAATTGGTGGAAGTATGTACCACCTATGCAACTAATTGAAGGCAGATTGTTTATTGCCACGCGCGTTTCGCTTCTTTTATTTGGAAGCATTATCAGTGGCCTGTAATACATGTTCCCTTTTATACATATAATAAACATATTATGTGGTAGATACAATATGCTGCTATATTACACTTTGTCGTGTTTTTCTCTTGTTCGTTTTAGGTTCAAAAATGGTTCAAGTGGCTCTAAGCACTATGGAACTTAAAATCTGAGGTCATCGGTTCCCTAGACTTAGAACTACTTAAACCTAACTAACCTAAGGACATCACACACATGCATGCCCGAGGCAGGATTCGAACCTTCGTTTCCTGGCTAAAGCGCCTAGAACCGCTCGGTCACAGTGGCCGACTTGTTTTTTAGGTTAGACTCAACTTTTGTGCTACAAAACTCACTTAGATTTTGATAACCTGCCATTGTTGCAACAGTAACCGATCTAACAACTGCGCCAGACACTTGTTGTCTTATATAGGCGGTGATGACCGCAGCGTCGTATTCTGCCTGTTTACATAGTTCTGTATTTGAATACGCCTGCTTATTCCAGTTTCTTTGACGCTTCAGTGTAGAACAGATAGGGGATGCAGTATTAGAAACAGAATCTAAAAGAGCGCTTTTAACACTACAATCATAGAGGGCAGAAGGAATAGATAACATTTCACTAAAATTTCTAAAATCAGGGAGGGGGTCGGGGAGAGTGGTAACAAAACGACCATTCACGTTAGTGCGTAGAATGTATGAGTCGGGTGATATACCATCTGACTTTTGGAAAAATGTCTTCCTCACAATTCCAGAGATTGCGAGAATTATCGCAAAATTAGCTTAACAGCTCATGCAGACAAGTCGCCGACAAGAGTAATGTACAGAAGAATGAAAAATAAATTTGAAGATGTGTTAGATGACGATCAGTTTAGCTTTAAGAAAGGTAAAGATACCAGAGAGGCAATTCTGCTGTTGCGGTTTATAATGGAAGCAAGACTAAAGAAAAATCAAGAGACATGTGTAGGATTTGTCGAGCTGGAAAAAGTTTTCGGCAATGTCAAATGGTGCAAGATGTTCGAAATTCTGAGAAAAGTAGGGGTAAGCTTTAGGGAAAGACAGGTAATAGACAATATGTGCAATAACCAAGAGGGAACAATTAGAATGAGTGACCAAGAGCCAAGTGCTAGGATTAAAAAGGGTGTAAGACAGGTGTGTAGTCTATCGCCCCTACTGTTCAATCTGAACATCGAAGATGCAGTGACGGAAACAAAAGGAAGGTTTAAGAGTGGGATTATAATTCAAGGTGGGATTATAATTCAAGGTGGATGGATATAAATCTTAAGATTCGCTGATGACATTGCTATTTCAGTGAAAGTGAAGAAGAATTACAGGATCTGCTGAATGTAATGAACAATGTGATGAGTAAAGAACATGGTTTGAGAGTGAATCGAAGGAAGATGATCGTAATGAGAAGTAGCAGAAATAAGAGGAACTTTACGGTAGAATTGATGATCACGAAGTAGATGAAGTTATTGATTTCTGCTATGTAAGGAGCAAAATATCCCATGACGGAAGGAGCAAGGAGGACCTAAAAACCAGACTATCACTGACAAAAAGGGCATTCATGGACAAAAGAAGTCTAGTAGAATCAAAAATAGGTCTTCATTTGAGAAAGAAATTTCTGAGAATGTGCATTAATAAAATAATGTCATGTGACTACGGCCTCCTGTCGGGTAGACCGTTCGCCTGGTGCAAGTCTTTCGATTTGACGCCACTTTGGCGACTTGTGCGTCGATGGGGTGAAATGATGCTGATTACAACAACACAACACCCAGTCCCTGGACGGAGAAAATCTCCGACCCAGCCGAACCTGGGCCCTTAGGATTGGCATTCTTTCGCACTGACCACTTTTTTTATTTTTTTCATTTTGTTTCCTTTGTAAAAAGATTCATAGGCTGGCCGGCACACCGGACCTTGACACTAATCCGCCGAGCGGATTCGTACTGGGGACCGGGATGCTCGGGAAGCAGCGCGTTTTTTTTAACGACGATTACCGGTTTTTTTCTTCTCTCTTAGTTTAAAGCCCATCAGGAAAATGGAACTACAAAAAAAAAAGAAAAAAAACAACACTAAGTGCCACCACCACTTATCATCCAGCCCGCATCTCGTGGTCGTGCGGTAGCGTTCTCGCTTCCCACGCCCGGGTTCCCGGGTTCGACTCCCGGCGGGGTCAGGGATTTTCTCTGCCTCGTGATGGCTGGGTGTTGTGTGATGTCCTTAGGTTAGTTAGGTTTAAGTAGTTCTAAGTTCTAGGGGACTGATGACCATAGATGTTAAGTCCCATAGTGCTCAGAGCCATTTGAACTTATCATCCAATAACAAATAAATCTGGTCCACTTCAGGCATTGGCTCCTGACTAAACCTACCCCAGAGAGCTGCCTATATACCAGGGGAAATATGGGAATTCAAGGTTAGGGCTATTCTTACAAACAAAACAAAATCTTACTTTTTCTGAATTTTATTTGTATTTGTATTTGTTATTATGTTGTTGTGTAATTGATCAGAGGCCTTCTGCACCCCGCTGCGAATATGTTGAGTCACGTCTTCTCGAAATTGATGTGTTCCATTCAATTGTGCAGAAATGTTCATTGGTTCAAACAGGACACCTTCTTCTCTCTTTGCTATACACATTCCAGCTGCGAGGCGGGTTGTGGAAAGAACTCCCAAGGAAGTTCGAGAAAAATTGTCTGTATTTTGGCCACTCAGCTACTGGGGGTTGACAGAATGTACATTTGGAGTACAGAATTGTATAGTAGTGAAACGTGGATTATGGGAAAACCGGGAAAGAGGGAATCGAAGCATTTTAGATGTGGTGCTACAGAACAATATTGAAAATTAGCTGGACTGATAAGATAATAAATAGGGGGCTACTCTGGAGAATCGTCGAGGAAAGAAATATATGGAAAAGACTGACAAGAAGAAGGGATAGGGCCATAGGACGTCTGTTAAGAAATCAGGGACAGAGCTGTAGAGAAAGACAGAGATTCGAATATATCCAGCTAATAATTGAGGTAGTAGATTGCAAGTGCTGCTCCTAGATGAATTGGTTGGCACATGAGAGTAATTCGTGGTGGGGTGAATGAAACCAGTTAGAAGACTGATGACTAAAAAAAAAAAAAAACCCAATGCAGTTCCTCTAATCGACGTAGGAGATCCTCCAAGCTCTTAAAGTGCTGCTCGCAGCGGCCTACTGTCCCACCCAAGAGAGTAGCACGGAGTAAATAGAATAGATGAAGGTTTCTGCTTAAATTCCGCGTGGAATCCTGATCATTCCCTGGTCAAAAAACAGAGGGAGCAGAGTTAATGCTACATTACTCATTGGTTATTAATATTCTCTCTAGATGACTCCTGACGTTGGTCATTTTTGGCTGTGCATTGACGCTAGCGCGCGAGTGCGTATGTGTGTGTGTGCACGTTTTATCTTTTAGATCTGCAAATAGAGGTTTTAAATTTCCTTGTAGAGCGCTTCCTTGCTGCATTTGTGCCTTTAAAATGACAGGCTGTACACTCCCTTAAGATATTCGAAGATTTTATACAAACATACACCGTACGAACAGACCTTGAAGTCATAACGGGACCGACTGGCCGCCGTGTCATCCTCAGCCCGAAGGCTGGATATGGATACGGATATGGTGTGGCGTGTGGTCAACACACCGCTCTCCCGGCTGTTGTCAGTTTTCGTGACGGTGCCGCTACTCCTCAATCGAGCACTTCCTCAATTGGCCTCACAAGGGCTGAGTGCAGCCAGCTTTTCAACAGCACTCGGTAGACCCGGATGGTGACCCATGCATGTGCTAGCCAATCCCGACAGCGCTTAACTGACTCGAACCCGTGTTACCACTACGGCAAGGCAGTTGGCTTAGAATGTTTTACACTCCGGGAGAAATCCTGGCTACACGAGCGGAATAACGTTTCTTTCAGTCGTTTCCACCTATGTTTGGCAACACAGTAGGTCGTTTTGTTTTTCTTTCTGGAGGGGCTTCCCCCCTTATGTCCTATCCAACTTAGATTCGTGTGGTTTCTCGCAGGCGCGTTCAGACTGTTTTTGTTTGTCTTTATGTGAATATAACACATCGGTCAGGCTCCAAGCTCATCCATGAGATGAGTATTGTGAGTTAAATGTAGCTCATAACATCTAGAATTCCTTCCCAATTTCTAGAATCTTAGTTTGCATGCTATTTCATATTCCCATAATTAGCTGTGAATTTTGAAACTTGGGATATGTAAAAATATCAACGCTTCTACTATTTTCAACGCGGGGGGCGGGGGGGGGGGGGGGGGGGAGGCGGGGGGGGGGGGCGGGGGGTGAAGGAGAAGGGAGTGTCATCTCTTTCATGGTCCTTACTCCCTGGGAACTGCAACCTTCTGCAACGACTAATACAGTCGTTGACATTGTAAACTGCTGAAACTAAACCAGGAGAATCATGAGTAGTAACGACACCACAATCGCTTAGATAGTGTTTACTCAGTTATATTACTTGCGAGGCTGCATATTATTGACAAAAATTATCATCCGTGAAAAGATCGTACATGATAACTGATGCTGTTTTCTTGGGGGGGGGGGGGGCTGGATGTTGGGTGGTAAGATGTTGGTTATAATTTTAATCAACATATTAGCAAAACATTTTAATTAACTTATTCTTGTACTAAATGATAGATATGAATTTTTTACAAACACATTTCCACATTTAATCAAAGAAGAAAATTACTCAACCCAATGACAATAAGGAAATATCGTAAATTTAATTATAAGTACAACATTCAGATAGCAGAACTGGCTAACAACCTCTACCTCAAATATCAGCGAAATCATTATAGAATAAAAACAATAAAATCTTTAACTAGCTGTTTCAGTTAGTCACTCTTGTTAAAGAAAAGAACTTCTGGTTCACTGGTGTTGATATAAACAGCCGACTGCGGCCTTGTAATGGGAGTAAGACATGGATAGGAAACAAATAAGGGATTACTGTAACAGGCAGAAAGCAAAAGAATGAAAAGTAGCATATAGTCTGTTAAAAACATTACTATAAACACAAATCAAATGTGGCCAATAAAAGGACGGGAGGTGCAAAAACATACATGGCATCACAGCAAAATATAAATAAGGATAGTTATAGTTAAGTGCTGTTAACTGTATCCTTTTGGCACACTCCAAATCCACAGAGCTTAAGAACGAAAAACAACAATTACGTTAAAAGGATTCCACAGCTGAGGCAGTAATAAAAGAAGGAAACACAATATCGAACCGTTATTACGAGACTCAGAGGATGTCATCATGGGTAACACCAATAAATTAAATTTCAGTGCCAATCCCCGCTTAAACAATGTTTAACATAAGGTTCTCACCAGAATAATTTTCCTCTCTGCTTATCATGGAATAACGACATCACAGCTCTCTGCGTCGTATGCTAGTGTCACCGCACTCAGGCTGACTTCCTTCTTAACGTGCTTCTCGAAGTTGCAGCTACACCTGAACTGCAAAGAACGCATCAGAAACAAAGGCCTCAAATAAAGGTCACCACCTTGGGAGCGTTATGACCGATTCGCACATGTAACACATGAGCGCAAACACCAATCCCCACTACTGCATCGGCGGGCCCCACCGCTCCACTTACGACGGCGTACGCCGGTTGCTTCCTCTGGGCAAGGAAGCTAGCAAAGATAAAATCACTCATGTACGAGGGCGGTTCAGAAAGTAACCTCCGATTGGTCACAGTGCGGGTTGTGGGGGGAGTAGCGACGCCATCTGTGCGTTCACGCACTCAACAGGTCAGTCGGCATCAAGCCATGGTCGAATGAACGTCGTACCTGCGCTAGTTTAGTTTTTGTGGCAGTTTGAAATGTGTGCTGCAATAGAAAACCCCGCCAAATGTGAAGTGCGTGCTGTCATAAGGTTTTTTACAGCCAAAGGATATTCTGCAGCAGCTATTCATCGTGAGCTTTGTGCCGTGTACAGACCAAGAGTTATGAGTGAAGGAGTTGTCCGTGAATGGGTACGTTTATTTAAAAGTGGACGAGAAAACGTTCATGATGAAGAGAGGAGTGGTAGACCATCATTGGTGACTGACGAACTCGTTCAGACAGTTGATGCAAAAGTTCGTGAAAATCGACGTTTCTCAATGTCGGAGTGGTCTACTGGTTTTCCACAGATTTCTAAGACTCTCTTGTACGAGATAGTGACAGCAAGATAGGTTTACCGTAAGTTCTGTGCACGATGGGTGCCCAAAATTCTTACCGACCACCACAAAACTCAAAGAATGGCCTCTGCATTAGACTTTCTGTCACGTTATGAGGATGAAGGAGAACCATTGTTAAACAGAATCGTGACCGGTGACGAAACCTGGATTAAGTACGTGAACCCTGAGACAAAAGAACAATCAAAGATGTGGGCACATTCAAATTCGCTTACCAAACCAAGAAAAGCCTCGCAAGATTTTTCTGCCAGAAAACTGATGGCAACGGTGTTTTGGGATGCCAAAGGGGTGTTGTTGGTTGAATTCATGGAACGTGGTACGACCATTAATCAAGACGTGTACTGTGAAACAATAAAAAAGTTACGACGGGCTATACAGAACAAACGCCGTGGTATGCTGACTTCCGGTATCGTTTTTTTGCACGATAACGCCCGTCCTCACTCTGCTCGCAGAACAACAGCCCTTCTTGAGTCCTTCAAGTGGGACGTTATCAACCATCCACCTTACAGCCCAGACCTGGCGCCAAGTGATTATCACCTCTTCATGCATTTGAAGAAATGGCTCGGGTCACAGCGGTTTGATGACGACGAAGAGCTCAAAGATGCGGTCACAGGCTGGCTCCAGGCACAAGCGGGTGATTTTTATGCAGAAGGAATTTCAAAGCTTGTGAAGAGATACGATAAGTGCCTCAATCGCTATGGAGAATATGTAGAAAAATAGTGCAAAGATGTAGTTGTAAGATGTATATATTAAAATATTTTTATTTAACTTGGTGTATTTTTTTAAATCAACCGGAGGTTACTTTCTGAACGGCCCTCGTATTATCAATCCCATCCACTCTCACGGGTGAATAAGGCACTCGTGTGAGTGATAGTGCGACTAAAAATAATAATGACGTCGAAGCTGGCAAGTCGTAAAATGTAAACAAAAATTTTGGTCCGTATAACACAGCCTCCAAGGAAAAAAATTTTTTCGCTCTATAAATTAGTGATGGCTGTGGACAAAGAACAACAAGAAGTTGTATTGATTATTTTGTGATGTAGCTGCCTCCATTCCGAGCCCTACTTGCGTTATTAATACGTTCCTACCGCATTATACAGTAATGCCAGTCAGTCGCCTGAATGTTTAATACTTCCGCAGTGCGTGGCGCCTCAATTGGAACAGCGGGCAGCGATCAATCAACAGGACGAGAGGAAACGAAAATGTAAGTATCGACTGCGGCCTGTGTTGCGTTACATTTGTGTCGCTTTGTGGTGGACACAGAAACGTGGGATTCCGTAATATCTCATGACAGTTTCATGAATAGGTACATTTATTTATTTCTCAAGTAAAGACCTGCTGCCTATTATTATACAGCTGGTCGTACAGTGAGTGATTTTACATGTTATATCATACAAATTCTAGTTTTTTTGTTTAAAACTTTACAAAAGGATAAATAAAAAAGTATATAAGTACAAACGTATACATACAATTGTGTTTAAGCTTGTTGCTAACTTAGATAATGATAATAAATAAGATACATAATAAGTTGTAGAAGTTTTAAAATTGCCGGCCGGAGTGGCCGTGCAGTTCCAGGCGCTACAGTCTGGAACCGAGTGACCGTTACGGTCGCAGGTTCGAATCCTGCCTCGGGCATGGATGTGTGTGATGTCCTTAGGTTAGTTATGTTTAATTAGTTCTAAGTTCTAGGCGACTGATGACCTCAGAAGTTAAGTCGCGTAGTGCTCAGAGCCATTTGAACCATTTGAAGTTTTAAAATTTAAAATGTGTCTATGTTTGAAGAAACAAGAGATGGCTATTTGGCTTCGATATGATCTGACAATTTTTCCCTTTATACCTTCTGCGTGTGTGGTTACATCTGTTTCATATGTTGTTTTGACAGTGGTAATACTTCATTTAACGTATTTATTAGTTTGGTTACTAGGACCCCTTGCTTTACTTCATGTCAGATGAGTGTTGGTTTCATTTTTCAGGTTAGGTAGCCGCAAGGTCTCAGGTGCCTTGCCACGGTTCGCGCGGCTCTCCCCATCGGAGGTTCGAGTCCTCCCTTGGGCATGGGAGTGTGTGTTGTCCTTAGTGTAAGTTAGTTTAAGTCAGATTAAGTAGTGTGTAAGCCTATGGAGCGATGACCTCAGCAATTTGGTCCCGCAGGAACTTACCACAAATTTCCGATATTCCAGGTTATGTGAACTCTCAGAATCGCAGGTCCTGGTCGCAGAACAAGCCACATATTCTGCATGAAGAACATCTCCACACAGAGAAGGTAGGTCGTTGGTGTGCGCTGTCTGGCAAGGCCATTAATGGCCCCATATTTTTCAGTTACGCCTTAAAAAGTGGCAGATATGTAGAGATCTCTGACGCTTTCTGGGCACAATTAACAGATGCAGAGAAGCTCTTTGCAGTATTCCAATATGATGGAGAAAACCGCTCACACATCCAACCAAAGTATTGCCCACTTCACCAACGCGTTCCCTGAAGACAGATTTGCCAGTGGAGGCCTCTGGCCTGCAATGTCTCCGGACTTAACATCGTGTGATTTTGATTTAAAGGGCAGACTAAAAAGCAAAGTGTTCGCAGATAATCCTCGCACGATACACGATTTTAAACGGAACGTTACTAAGGGAATTATTAACATCATGCCTCCAGAACTACAACGTCTTTCTGGTAAAGTCATCACCCAAAGTCAGTGATGCCTGGATGCCCTTGGCGACCACTTCCAACATCTCTTATGAACAGGTGACCACATGTTTTTTAACGTCACACTTATCTATTCTTTTTTACTTAGTTAATTGTTACGTTGAATCTTGAGCGTGAGGCGTACCAGTTTTACGTCTGACACCATATATTTATATGGGGTGGTCCACTGATCGTGACCGGGCCAAATATCTCACGAAATAAGCATCAAACAAAAAAACTACAAAGAACGAAACTCGTCTACCTTGAAGGGGGAAACCAGATGGCTCTATGGTTGGCCCGCTAGATGGCGCTGCCATAGGTCAAACGGATGTCAACTGCGTTTTTTAAAATAGGAACCCCCATTTTTTATTACATAATCGTGTAGTACGTAAAGAAATGTGAATGTTTCGTTGGACCACTTTTTTCGCTTTGTGATAGATGGCGCTGTAATAGTCACAAACATATGGCTCACAATTTTAGACGAACAGTTGGTAACAGGTAGGTATTTGAAATGAAAATACAGAGCGTAGGTACGTTTGAACATTTTGTTTCGGTTGTTCCAATGTGATATATTTACCTTTGTGAACTTATCATTTCTGAGAACGCATGCTGTTACAGCGTGATTACCTGTAAATACCACATTAATGCAATAAATGCTCAAAATGATGTCCGTCAACCTCAACGCATTTGGCAATACGTGTAACGACATTCCTCTCAACAGCGAGTAGTTCGCCTTCCGTAATGTTCGCACATGCATTGACGGTGCGCTGACGCATGTTGTCAGGCGTTGTCGGTGGATCACAACAGCAAATATCCTTCAACTTTCCCCACAGAAAGAAATCCGAGGACGTCACATCCGGTGAACGTGCGGACCATGGTACGGTGCTTCGACGACCAATCCACCTGTCATGAAATATGCTATTCAATATCGCTTCAAACGCACGCGAGCTATGAGCCGGACATCCATCATGCTGGAAGTACATCGCCATTCTGTCATGTAGTAAAACATCTTGTAGTAACATCGGTAGAAAATTACATACGAAATCAGCACACATTGCACAGTTGGGGGCCAATTATCTTTCCTCCCATAACGCCGCACAATACATTAACCCGCCAAGGTCGCTGATGTTCCACTTGTCGCAGCCATCGTGGACTTTCCGTTGCTCAATAGTGCATATTCCGCCGGTTTACGTTACTGCTGTTGGTGAATGACGCTTCATCGCTAAATAGAACGCGTGCAAAAAATCTGTCATCGTCCCGTAATTTCTCTTGTGCCCAGTGGCAGAACTGTACACGACATTCAAAGTCGTCGCCATGCAATTCCTGGTGCACAGAAATATGGTACGGGTGCAGTCGATGTTGGTGTAGCATTCTCAACACCGACGTTTTTGAGATTACCGATTCTCGCGCAATTTGTGTGCTACTGATATGCGGATTAGCCGCGACAGCAGCTAAAACACCTACTTGGGAATCAGCATTTGTTGCAGATCGTGGTTGACGTTTCACATGTGCTGAACACTTCCTGTTACCTTAAATAACGTAAGTATCCGGCGAACGGCCCGGACACTTGGATGATGTCGTCCAGGATACGAACAGCATACATAGCACACGCCCCTTGGGCATTTTGATCACAACAGCCATACATCAACACGATATCGACCTTTTCCGCAATTGGTAAACGGTTCATTTTAACACGGGTAATGTATCACGAAGAAAATACTGTCCGCACTGGCGGAATGTTACATGATACCACGTACTTATACGTTTGTGACTATTACTGCGCCATCTATCACAAAGCGAAAATAGTGGTCCAACTAAAACATTCACATTTCTTTACGAACAACACGAATATGTAATAAAAAATATGGGGGTTCCTATTTTAAGAAAACGCAGTTGATATCCGTTTGACCATCTAGCGAGCCAACCATAGCGCCATCTGGTTTCCCCCTCCAAGCTAGACGAGTTTCGTTCTTTGTAGTTTGTTCGTTTAATGCTTATTTCGTGAGATATTTGGCCTGGTCACTATCAGTGGACCACCCTACATATATATATATATATATATATATATATATATATATATATAGCCTGGAAAATAGTGACGACATGGTCGGATGTCAACTTCGCCTGGAGTGTAAATGATTGTAGAGTAGCAATTCTCTGTGACAGACAGAGCAGCCACCAGAGCCCATTAATGTTGTTCATATTTAGTGTCGTTACTAAGCCTGGTAGGGCATATAAGATACGTGAAAATCTTTAAATGTTGAGTGATCACTGTGAAGGGAAGGGCGTGCTACGTACTGGTATGAGACAGCGTTATCAGCACCTCACAGAATTTGCAAGGTGCATCCTTTTGCGTATCCAATCGTGCAATACCCTGATGTTTGGGGCAGTCGGATGTGACTGTGGCCCGATGTTGGACTCTATGGAAATGTGAAGACAGGCACACCCGTCATCAAGATTCCGGTGGACCACGTCGGACTACTGGGCACCAAGCACATCATAATCCCTTAACATCTGTGTCTGCCATCCGAGAAAAGTAATGGACTCCCAGCAACATTGTGTCATCCCGGATCATTGCTCGCAGACTAGCGGTCGCCAGACTAGGGAATTCCATGCAATGTGTAGGCTGACGCCCACGTAACAACACAAACGGCTGCGTCTGGAGTGGTATGGTGACCGAGTGGTGTGGTGACCGAGTAGCGTGGACTGGCGGTGAATGGCGTCCCGTTGTGTTCAGCTGTGAATCGCGGTTCTTCGCTACCCCAGGTGGGCAGCGTTGGCGAGTATGGGGCGGCCTGTGGAAAAGTAATATTCTTCCGGTGCTTTAGAGAGGCTCGGCAGCATTACTCTTGGTGCTTTAGTGTGGGAAACTTCCGCACAATACTTCAGGTCACGGTTGGTAGCCATTGAGGGAGCTCTAACGACACAGAGGTTAGTCACGGACGCCCTGCATCCTCATCTGTTTGTTTCATGCTTCCATTTTTCAACCGCTCGTCCACACAAGGCTTTTATCTCTGCGACCATTCCGCATGATGCTGAGGCACCCCTGCGGCCAGCCGAATCCTCATGTCTGTAGCCATGTACGACCATCTCGGGCGTCAACTCAGGCTCAGCGTCAGTACCCAGGGTATGAAGGACCATTGACAACAGTTGGGAGCCAGCAAATCTTAGGAGAGCATACAACCACTTTATAACACCCTTCCCAATCGAATAAGTACCATGCTTCCAAGTGAGAGCGGGTGCAATGTCATAGTGATTAGGGGTCTCATACTGTTAAATTCTTTGTAAATTTGACCGTATTTTTTAATCACTGAAGTAACATCATGTATTCTCAATACTCTTGGAACTTTATTTAGTTTCCTCCTCCTCTACTGGCTGATCCACTTGTTTTGTTAAGAAGTGTATATAAAATGGAAAGAGCGTATGGTTTAACTAAAAATATCCACAATAAGAAATTCATCTCTAGAAGAACAAAACGCAAACACTGTAGCACAGTGGTAACGCCGGAATGTTTACATGCATCTGATTACTTAGTAATGGACTGTAACCTTGAAAGCATGTAGATAAAGGAAAGATTATTAAAAAAGTATAGAGGTAAAAACAAAGAAAAAAAGGTCTTGGAAGACGAGAAGTAATGATAATAAATTCTAAAATATACAGGAAAAGTTGGATGTAATGACAAACAGAAGGTTAATATCTTTTTGTCGCGTCTACCGAATGAATGAAACAGACTAGAAAACAAATATTTCTGGAAAAAAAGTAAACAATAGCATGATATAGTGGAATTAAAAACATTTTGTTATAAACAAATTATACAGCCGAAAGTAGTTGAAAGAAACTATTTTAACACTAAAACACTGAATTTAGATGGTTTTCAAGCCAGCAAGTAACTAAAGAATCTAAAACTACTTGGAAAGAAGAAAGGAAATGACAACAGGAGGAGATGAAGGAGATTTCGAAAAATTGAAAATAACGGAGGAAGTAGAGGAACTGAAGTTGTTACGAGACCCCAATTAGTCAAGACGAAGACAAAAAAAAAAATAATGACAGCCCAGCTTCAGGCGTAGACGTTAATCTAAATAGCTAACATCTGAGCACGAACTCGACACTTAATGACTGAAGTACCACGTATGAGCTAAATTATAAGTATTTGCATTGAATTAATGTTCACACCACGCTGATGTTCCATTCGCTGTCAGATCGTGAAGGCAACCAGAATGTCTCTAAATCCATCTAATTGAGTAACAGATTCTCGTACAACATTTCAGGGAGTGTAACGGCCACCGCATATGGCGACTAACTTACTGAACTCGTTACATTTCATATTTCGTTTTTTTTTCGTGGATCCAGTGGCTGCGTGATGACTGGTTTACACCGTGACTGCTAGACGGCCTGCTCAGTGTCTAATGGATACAGTCAGACTTCCACAAATAATCAGCAGAGGACCAGTGTTTACTTTTTCTGCGTATACACGAAAGAGTTTGTCCGAATAATAAATTCCAATAAAATAAGTAAGCACAACATCAAGCACTAAAATTCTTTCTGGTTGTTTCCATAATGATGCTACAAACTTTAAGAGATGATGGAGAATTTGAGATAAGGAAAGTCAGTCCAGCAACGACCAAGTCAAAACCTATGAAGTGAAACATGCTACGAGATAAATCTGCCAGTTGTCTTTTTCAATCTGATTGGATTAGTATGTTTCAATTCTTCATGTATTATTTGATTTAATACCGCTTCCTTAAGTTTTAGTGACTGTACGAGTTTATAAGGGATTTCGTCGCTATTAACAGCTGGAAATAGCAACAACGTAAGGCAATTCATTTTGGACATAATTTGTCTTTAGTACCTTGCAAACAAGTTTACATTCTCTCTTTTCTTGCTGGTGCACGTAATTACAGTGAAAGTGTGTGTAAACTGGCCAAAGTATTCACTACCAAACTGAATTTGTCATGAATACAAAGACGCCATGCCATCACCACGACCCGAGCATCAAGCTGCGTATGGTCCAGAAAAATATGTTCCTGAAATACCTTGATCTTTTGATGAGCCTACGGTGTCTCGAAACTAGTTAACGGTATAATAAATCGTATCAAACTGAAACAGCGAGTGACTCTTGCGGCGTGGCGGTTCAACACATTGTTCTCTAGCACTGAGTGAAGCAAGCTGCAAAATTAATGTTCACCTACCTCAGAATAGCGTTTGTTCACCGTCCGTTGCTCTGCATTCGTAGGTACTATGCAGACGATGTTAAAAGCAGCGTTGAAGAAGACCAACGTCCATACTTAGATTGCATAGTTCGCGTAACTCAGGTTACAAAATAAACCTGCAAATCTCTTGTAATAACGTTCATAAGGGGATGCTTCCTTCCTTCATTGAAAATGTCCGCTTATCGATACTAATGTTTTTTATTGTCCTGTAGCTATTGTGTCAACTACCCCACATTTACTTCGATAGCACATCCACTACTAGTTCATGCAGCTTATGTCACACGCGAGACAGCCAGAAATGTGCTAAGTCCAAGTCAATACTCTGCTACAAAATGTGTTTCAACCTCGGTCCTTTTCAGTAGATTCTTCAAATGAAGATGCTCGCCAAAAAATGTTCTGTAAATGCACACTGAACACGCCATGCAGAATTCTTTACAAAGGCCGATAGTTTCACATGCGGCGTTCTCTACATAAAACACTCCAAAATCCCCCAAACTTGACAGAAATGTCCGTAACTGCATCTGCTTGCACGGCGACACAAACCGAACGCGATATAACAGTCTTTTCTGCATTTTACAAATAATCTTTTCGGACACGTCTAACATGACCTTCTCGTCCGGCAGCTAGTCCACGATTGACTGAATGCCGTTGCTTTCAGGGCATATAACCCATCCTAATGCGCCGGAAAAAATTTACTCTCATTGGTTGATCAAAACGAACAGCCAATCAGATTAATCTTTCATGATCATATTCACGCTCAAACTGCTTTACTCCAATCAACATTCGCAGATGCATTACGTCATTTCATGCTGCAAGTATTAACAAAATGTTCCACTGAACCAAATGAAACGAAAACTAAGAGAAACCTATGCTTGAAATATACTTTAGAACTCATTAACCTCTTACTACCTTTCTGGCTGCCTTATTACAAAAGCAAACGCTCATAGGCGTACGTCATCCGCCAGTTAGGGGGATTCACAGTTTTTCATGACATCCTGGTGGCATATGGTTCAAATGGCTCTGAGCACTATGGGACTTAACAGCTGAGGTCATCAGTCCCCTAGAACTTAGAACTACTTAAACCTAAGGACATCACATACATCCATGCCCGAGGCAGGATTCGAACCTGCGACCGTAGCGGTCGCGCGGCTGGTGGCATAACACTTACTAGTTACGTAAGGTGTAATACAATATAGAATTTAAATTTGACGTATGTCTCTCATTTACTCTAACCCTAACACAAAATATAAATATTAACTTTTAAACTGTTATTTCGATTACGAATGAAAAATTATCGAAAGTTTAGAATTGAAAATCATTATAAAATAAATCAGCACACTAAGAGTGCTATTACTATTTTCAAATAACAAAATAAATATAAACTCTTATTATTACTATCTGAATTTATTTTCTTACGTGTCAGTTAAATACTTTTTTAATAGGGTTTTTATATCTCAGAAACTATTATAGGTAGCGGTATCAAATTTCGACACAAAGGTTGTCTGACTAACAAAAGGCTATGTACCAAATCTGGAATAAAACAGATAATATTTAACGTAGTTATTTAGTTTCTTAGGTGAGGTGGGTAAGTGATTTTAGTACGCGCCACAGTGAGCATTCTCACGGTCCGCTTTAGCGAAAAGTGTGGCTATGACCCATACTCCAGGCCACATGCAGGCCGCCACCGAACGCTACTATACTGCAGGCTTCTAAAATAGCTTACCATAATGTAACAAACTTACTGCAAAAATCTGAAGTCAAGTAATAGCTGCGACGCTAGTCTCTGTATTATACCGACATAATTAGCCAATACTCCCCATGGGGGCGATAGACAGCGGGTGTAAATGGTCCACTTAATATTGGTTCTTGAAACTTTTTGGGCAGACTTCCGTACGAAAAGATCATTAGCATTGCTTACGGCTCTCGTGCTTGCATTAGTTCCGGACGTGCTTCGCCGTCGCAGGTAACTGGCTTCAAGGATCTGTTAATTCAGGCTATTCGTAACTTACGTGGCGGTCTTCCGAGAGTAAAGCAAACGTCTGATTGTATGTGTGGCCTTCTTTGACTACGTGCAATATCCCCTGTTTATCCTAGTTGGTATGGTTCCCACACATTCGAGCAACGTTCTAAAGTGAGATGCACAAGTGTTTTGAACCCTTTCCCTACGTAGGTTGACTGCATGTACTCAGCACACTGTCAAGGAACCTAAGTCAGCCACCTGCTTTACATAGGTCTCAGCCTGTACAGCGTGTGCTAGGAGGAATGTTCAATGTTCAGGGACAGGGCAGTAAGTATCATTTAAAGCAAAAAAAGTCATACAGACGCATGGCTTACTCCGAACTGGTTTCCGAGATAGAGCACATTTAAGGTACATTTGTTTTCTGGCCAATGGAGCGAGTGTATGTGTCTTACCCACATAATCTCTTTGAGATTTTATTCTAGCGCAATCTATCTCGTTGCTTCCAGTCATTTTCCTCGGTATGTCTTTCTGCCACCAAACTAACCCGTTGAAACCGTGAGTGTCCATGGTGTGCAGCGAGTGAAGTGTTGCGAGGGACGGAGAGTGTATCAGAGAGAAGCAGGCATTATCTGTGTTTGTACACGCGCTGACTGAAGTGCCACCCATCTAAACTATGAAGAATATGTAGATATGGTGTACACTTACGGCGTGTGTGATGTTACTGCTTCTACTGCTGTTGAAAACTATCTGATAGTTCAGTGTCTACCAGAGTTCCCAGCACACTCCTTGAAACAGCTATTCTTCCAAGTTAGATTTTTCTTCTGCACGTTTAGTTCAACAACCTGTACAGGAACGGCAACACATGGCTGAAATGGTGCAGCGTAGTGCTACTACAAACACACGGTGACTTTCAGTGTCCCACGAGCACATGTATAACGAACATTACATGCGGAAAGCTTGTACTCATTTCACATGCACCGTATCCACAGTCTTCGCATTGGCTGCAATGCCACACGACTTGAATTTTGTCATTCGTTAAAAGACAGTCGTTATTTAGTTCCATTAACACTGTTCACTGATCAAGCCATGTTTACACACACTGGAATAAACAGTACACGTAATAATCATCGATGGTCGCAGGAAAATCCACACGCTATAGTGGAAACCAGGTCCATTTTTCGATCGGTGTTTGGCGTGGTTGGGAAGATATTGATAGGTTCCATCATTTTAGAAGAAAGAATGAGGACAGAACTGCTTACATTTTTCGGAAAATTCGTCTGTTGAGCTCCTTGATTGCGTTCCTTTGGCCACACGGACCGCAGTGTACTACCAGGATAACGGGGGCACATTTCATCAGACGTGTGAGGAAAGACTTCTAACGCTCTAACTCAAATAGCTGTGTTCGTCGTGGCAGTACAGTTAGAAATGAGCGTTTGGCGTCATTGGCCGGGAGGCCCCTTGCGGGGCAGGTCCGGGGCGGACGGTAGTACAGTTAACTAGCCACCAAGATCGCCAGCTCCTACGCCATTAGATTTCTGTTTATGGGGATGGATGAAGTCTGAGGTGTGCAAAAGAAAGGTGAATGCGCGAGGTGAACTATATGATAGCGTCTTATTACATCCGACGCCACAATGGGCGACCAGCGCGCCGGATGAGGATGAAATGACGATAAAGACAGCACAACACCCAGTCCCTGAGCGGAGAAAATCCCCGACCCAGCCGGGAATCGAACCCGGGCCTGTAGGACGGCAATCCGTCACGCTGACCACTCAGCTGTCGGGGCGGACGGTAGTACAGTTAACTAGCCACCAAGATCGCCAGCTCCTACGCCATTAGATTTCTGTTTATGGGGATGAATGAAGTCTGAGGTGTGCAAAAGAAAGGTGAATGCGCGAGGTGAACTACATGATAGCGTCATGAACGCTGCTGCTCACAATGTGAAAAGTACAGAGGCATTCAGAAAAGCAACGCAACATGTTCTCCCCAGGGTGCTCAAATGCACTGAAGTTGACGGTCGGATATTCGAATATTTATTGTGAACTGTGCAACAGCTGTAATATGTCATGTATGGTAATGCTTAGAGGTGAGTGTATTAAAAAATATGCATTTTTCAACTGATACTTTGTAAAACGCATTTTTGTAATGGTGACTTTATTGAATAATATACAAAATTAATAAAAATGTACATTAAATTGTTCGGAACAGGGCACACGTCCATAAGAAGATTTTAGCTTCAAATACTAGTTCCTGTCATGTACCTAAATAGTGACCGTTCCTTCTGGGACATCCTTTATATTCACTTCATTTTAAGTCTCCTCACATCGTTACAGGCACTTATTTTTGTGAATTGTCTGAATTAAATTATGACTCGTTGATCCTGTAGTCATCCAATAACAAAATTTTACATTTCTGTACTCGCAAAGAAATTTAGCAGTCTTTGCACTACTTCGAAAGCTTATCAAGATCGGAATGAATATTAGTGCAGCCTTTTTCAGGTAGTACTTCATCGTAACTGCAACAGAAAGTCTAAAGTTGCCGTTAACTTGTTACTATTAGGTCATTTATATACAACACGAACATCAAGCATCCCAATACCCTTACCTGAGGCACAGTTGAAGTTACTTCTACTTTTGTCCGTGCCTCTCTCACCATCACAACGTGTGGAGCAATGTCTATCGAGAAATCTTCAATGCTGTCACAAATTTCCTTCGAAATCCCTTATGATCGTAGTTTTTTCAAGAAATGTTGGTGCGACATTGAATCAGTTCCTTCTAAGCGAAAAAACATCACATCGTCCAGACTGCCTTGATTGATGTCTTTTTGGTTGCTACGTAAGCAAAGCGCGAGTTGAGATTTGCAAGAATGGTGTTTACGGAATCCAAAAAAATGGTTCAAATGGCTCTGAGCACTATGGGACTCAACTGCTGTGGTCATACGTCCCCTAGAACTTAGAACTACTTAAACCTAACTAACCTAAAGACAGCACACAACACCCAGCCATCACGAGGCAGAGAAAATCCCTGACCCCGCCGGGAATCGAACCCGGGAACCCGGGCGTGGGAAGCGAGAACGCTACCGCACGACCACGAGATGCGGGCTACGGAATCCATACGGGTAGCTTGAAGGAGGTTGTTCTATTCGAGATGTCTCATTAGGACACCATTACTTTTGCAGAAGCAAAAAACAGGTGAAACATCACAACATATCGCAGACAATGTAACGTTTTCTTTCTCTGGATTGGTCTAAGCGCTATTATTAAAGTAGGATCCCCTGACACCGGAACCTTGGTCACTGAGAAATTAATTATCGACGACCGTCTTCCTAGAAACAATACGAGCGCCTGTAAGGAACTTGACCTCTCATGCTGGGCGGTTTGACCTACGGGGACAGCCAGTAGTATCTTCAACGTAAGTGGTCTCTGGGGCGCCACTCCAGGGCAGAGTATATTGCGACAGAGGACGCCCCTCACCCCATCCCATCGTCTGGCCCTTACGTGTCCAGCAGAGCGGATGCCGGCCGTTAACGCCATTTAGAACTAAACAGCCTCTGCTGGAGAACAGATTGAAATGCACAGGGGCCCATTTACCTGGGGCGTAGCTTGTGCGTCGGATATCTATAAAATTTTGTGACGCCGATTGCAGTAAGTCACCTTGAGTGGCTACTTCGCTCTCTTTTCGATGTTCACTAGTTACGGACTGTCTCATCCTGTCAAAGATATGGCACCGACGTGAGTAAAGTAATATTTGTGATATGTTGGTACATGATGCACGTTAAAGTACCTCGCTGAAAGCAATGTTAGAAACCCAGTGGCCACTTAAGCGGTGTAGATGGTCTAGAACTGATAAAAAGTGATCACGTCACCTGCCATCTCTGACGTATGGCTGTGAAATAGTGTACATCTGACAGCGATACTTTGACAGTATTCTACGACCATTTTGTTGCCCTTCGTGGAAGGCCATCCTGCGTTTACATTTCAGCTCGGTAATGCCCACCCGCATACGGTGAGAGTTTCTACTGCTTGTCTTCGTGCTTCCAAACCCAAACTCGGCCAGCAAGGTCTCCGGATCTCTGCCCAATTAAGAGCGTTTGGAACGTTATGGGCAGGGCCAACCATCTCGGTGTTCGGACGATCTCACAAGATAAGTGGACAGAATTTGGTATGGTATCACTCAGGAGGACATTCAACTACTCTGTAAATTAGTGCCATGCCGAATAACTGCTTGCGTAAGGGCCACAAGTGGACCGAAGCGTTATTTATTTGCTCAATTTGTGAAGCTCTTTTTTCCTGAAGAAATCGTCCAGTTTTTCCGATATTGTAATCGTTTGTTTGTCTGTAAATGTATATCGCATCTTCTGATGAAGCCCCATTCATATAATTCCTTCGTGATACGTCATTTATTTTAACGTAGGGTGTATTTTCTCAGTTCTGATAGGATTGACTGATTTTTTTTTTTTTGTCGCTGATCCTCTGGCTTGTGTGCCAAGCTTGCAAATCGGTCACCTACGGAATGATCAGACGTAACGATGGATGGAACTATCAGATTACACAAGTAACGGGTAAGGCGAACTCTACATTGCGGTTTGTTGGTAGAATCCTGAAGTGATGCAGTCCTTCAACAAAGGAAATTGCTTACAATACTTTAGTTCGTCCAGTCTTAGAGTATTGTTGACTGTACCGCACCCATACCAGTTGGGTCTGATTTAAGAGATTGAGAAAGTGCAAAGAAGAGCGGCTAGATTCGTGACTGGTACATTTAGCCATCGCGAGAGCGTTACAAATCTCCTAGAAAGTTTAAAGTGGGACACACTTGCTAATAGACGACGCGCTAAACGGAAGGGGCTGCCCACTAAGTTCCAAAATCCGATCTTCGCCGAGGATGTAGAGCATATATTATTACCAACAGCTTTCAAATCGTACAATGATCATCACTGAAGGATAAAGGAAGTTAGAGCTCGTACTGAGGCGTTCAGACAGTCGGTTTTCCCTCGCGCTGTCTGCGAGTGGAAAAGAGGGAAGAAGCGGGAGGGGGGGGGGGGGGAATATAAAAAATGGTTCAAATGGCTCTGAGTACTATGGGACTTAACTTCTGAGGTCATCAGTCCCCTAGAACTTAGAACTACTTAAACCTAACTAACCTAAGGACATCACACACATCAATGCCCGAGGCAGGATTCGAACCTGCGTCCGTAGCGGTTGCGCGGTTCCAGACTATAGCGCCTAGAACAGCTCGGCCACTCCGGCCAGCGGGGAATATGACTTTGGCACGCGATTAGTGCCCTCCGCCACATACCGCTTGGTGGATAGCGGAGTATATATCTAGATGTAGAATATTCTATTTAACCTCGCATTTCTACAACTTTTTTGTCGTTGCGAGCATATTGTCACTGTTTCAGAACATCACTGGACGGAGATCTAAGGGAGTAGGAATAAAGTTCTGCCTACGCAGGAATCAGTGCAGTTAGGCGTACTGATATGGAAACATAACAGAATGGTAGAAACAAGCTATGGTACTTAGGCGCAATCATGACCACTGCGTGATTGGTGTTACGCGATTTGTTGTTGGGTGTAAAAGAACAGTGTGTTTTGCTCTTGTAGTCTTTCGTTTAGCATCCGATAGCCGGTGAGTGTTACCTTCTAGTATTGTTATTTGTAATCTTCAAACCAATCGCGAACAGTTGTGGCCTAGTGAAATGGTGCATCGTTGTTTGGAAACATGAAGTCCATGAATGGCTGCAAAAGTTCTCCAGGTAGCCGAACAGACCAGTTTTCGGTCAATGATCTACTCAGTGGGACCAGAGGACTCAGTCCATTCCATGTAAACACAGCCCCCACCATTATGTAGCCACCACCAGCTTGCACAGTGCCTTGTTGACAACTTGTGTCCATGGCTTTGTGAAGTATGGGAGACTCTCGAACCCAACCATCAGCTTTTACCAACTGAAATCAGGACTCATCCAACCAGCCCACTGTTTTCCAGTCGTCTAGGGTCCAACCGATATGGTCACGTGGCCAGGAGAGGCGCTGCAGGCAATGTAGTTATCAAAGACAGTCACGTCGGTCGTCTGCTGCTATAGGCCACTAACGCCAAAATTTGCTCCACTGTCGTAACCGATACGTTCGTCGTACGTCTCATTCTATTCCTGCCGTTATTTCCCGCAGTGTTGCTTGTCTATTAGCACTGATAACTCTACGCAAACGCCACTGATCTCGGTCGTTAAGTGAAGGCCGTCGGCCGCTGTGTTGTCCGTGGTGAAACGTAATGCCTGAAATTTGGTATTCTCGGCTCCTTCTTGACACCGTGAATGGTTTCGAAATATTGAATTCCCTAACGATTTGCGAAATGGAGCCTCCCATGCGTCTAGCTCCAGCTACCAATCCGTGTTCAAAGTCTGTTAATTCCCGACGTGCGGAAACCTTTTCACATGAATCACCTGAATACAAATGACAGCTTCTCCAATGCACAGTCCTTTTATACCCTATGTACGCGATACTACCGCCATCTGTATATGTGCATATCGCTATACCATGACTTTCTTCACCTCAGTGTATGACGTAATACAAATCCTAGCTGACCATACTGGAATGCTTCATCATACTGACGTTTCATATTTGTAATACTAATTTTTTAAAAGAACATTCGAAATAAAAATGAGTCAAATTAAATGTGCCCTGTGCAAACAAGTGAGATTCTGTTAGGAGGAGTCATCAAGCATTATAAGACTGTGCTAGATCATGTTAGTACGTAGCTCGGGCGACGTATGATATATTAAATAATTCAAGAAAAGGCGCGGGTAATATTTGGTGTAGACTAATACAAGCAAGTAATGAGCAAAACAAAACTGACCCGGAAAATATTTATAAGACTGACGTGGAACTCATTAACGAACAGTATCACTGTGTCATTATGTTTGAGTGAGTGAGCGGAGCAGGTTTGTTTAGTGAACATTAGAATATACGAGGGGTATCCAGAAAGTAATGGACGTTTTGGTCTATCGCGGCGGGGGCGGTGCTAAAGCCGCCATCTTGGTACCGTGACGTTTCTTCAAGCAGTACGCATCTAGCTGTGATAGCGTGCGGTGTGTGTCCCTGCTACCTCGGTTTCTGTGAATTGTTAAAATGTGGGCTGCAGTAGACAATCCCGCCACTTGTGAGGTGCGTTATGTCATTAGATTTTTATTGGCAAACAACTGCAAACCAATTGAAATTTATCGCGACTTTTCTGATGTGCACGGAAAAGAAACAATGAGTGAAAGCCGAGAGAGGCAATGTGGACTTATTTCAAAAATAGCCGTAGCAATTTTCACGACGATGGCCGCAGCGGTAGACTTAGCCTTGTGACTGGCAAACTGGTGATGAAAATGAACAACAGCATTCGTGAATATCGTCGTTTCACTATCACGGAACTTTCGCATTATTTTCCACAAATTTCACAGAGTTTGGTGCACGAAATTGTGGCGAAGGGGGCTTTGTTTCCATAGATTTTGTGTTAGATGGTTTCCCATAATACTAATAGAAGACCACAAAAAACAGAGACTGGCTGCAGCAGTGATCTACTTCGAAGATGACAAAAAATAATGACAAATTTATCTATGGTATCGTAAGTGGGGAAGAGACTTGGGCAAAGCATGTCAGTTGTGAAACAAAAGGGCAGTCGATGGCGAGGGGACACAAAGTCTCCCAAGAAACTGGAGAAGTGTTCGCAAACGCAGTGAGCAAGGAAGATCATGGTTACTGTGATTTGGGACTCTATGGCAGTGATTCTCGTTGATTTCCTAGAACGTGGCACAGCAGTTAACTCGGAAAGGTGTTGTCAGACACTTACAAAGTTAAGGCGGGCGATACGAAACAAGCGTCGGAGAAAACTTAGTGCGAAAGTTTTTTTTTTTCACGACAACGCACGTCCACAGGTGGCCAATCGTTCCCTAGGGGTCGTGTGTGTTTTAGGTGGGAGGTATTTAGTCATTTACCATACAGCCCGGATTTGGCGCTGAGCAACTACCACCGATTCCCTGCAACGAAGGTATTGGTCGCTACACAACGCTTTGATACTGACACCAAACTGCATGCCGCTGTAAACTAGTGACTGCAAATCTTTCAGATTTCTACAGAGATGGTACTGAGAAACTTGTGGCACGGTATCATAAGCGCCTCAGTTTGAATGGCGGTATTGCAGAATGTACCTTTAAAATGTATATAATAAAATTTGGTTTTCCTATGTTGTTAATTTTAAAACATCTGTTACTTTCAGGTAGCTCTCATAATACAATCTGGTGTTCACGAAAAAGCAGCGCGCATTCATTGCCGAATGTTACGCAACGCACAATTCGTGGAAAACGTGTGCGGAACTGTTTGTTTAAGTGTTTAAGAATGGAAGTGTCTTCGCAAAACTTTCAGCGAAGTGTACAGTGGAGAACCTAGTGGCAAAATGGTGTCAGACCGGCTCTTTCCCGAATGAAAATCGTAACTAACCGAAAAGATTTCGAACACTAGGCAATACTGCTGGTGAGAAGGAAAGCCCGGAACTAAGTCTGAGAAAGTCTCAACCCCGTGTATCTATGCGCATGGGAATCAAGAGATCGTCGTGTCGAAACATTATGTAACAGGACATACATCTGCATCCCTACAAATTTACTGTTACGCATGAGTTGAAGCGTCGAGACGAACTTCCGCATGTTTCTGAGTAACATGGAATGAAGACTTGCGGATCCTCGGTTTCTCATTTCTTCAGCGGAGGCCTGGTTCAGCCTGTCAGGGCATGTGAACTCGCAGAAGATTCGCCGTTATACGAGTATATGTCAGAAAATCCCCATGCGAACTCACGGAGCGCACAGAACATGCACCATTATACGAGTACATATTAGATAATCCCCATCCAGTACCATTATATGAGTACATGTTAGATAATCCCCATCCAGTACTTTGAAGAGCCGTTGCATAATTTCATTGGTGTTTGGTGCGCAACAGAACATGCACCATTATACGAGAGCCGTTGCATAACTTCATTGGTGCTTGGTGCGCAACGCCTGGTATCCGCATGACATCATTCCTTCAACACACTGTTAATACTGCCAATACTAACCGGCATGTCCAGAAACTGTTTAATTCATATGTGGATCAACTCACAGAAGATGAACGACTGTATGGATATTTCCAGCAATACGGGGCAACAGGTCACCACGCCTTGACAAAATTTTCACGAATGCACCGTGTGGGCGGCGGTTAGAATTTTTTCTGTTGTATAAATGTTATGTTTGAATGTAGAAACATTGCATTTCCCGGCCGATTAACCATATGTGGGGCGGCGGTTGGAATTAATTGTTATATAAGTGTTCCTATTATTTATGCTGTTGTTTTGTCGTTCTCAACACTGGCTCTCTAACTACAATATTGGCAACCAGAAAGTGATTAGCAAAACGTGAAGCCTGTAATTAGAATTCCTAGTGCCCACTTCATCTGAGAAACACACTTATAGCTGCAGCTTATAGCTCTGAGAAATTAGGAGATTGTCTGGGATTCATAATCAAAAACGATTTTCTAAAAATTCTCTGTATTCTGAAAGTCACAGATGAAAAGAAAAAGAAAAATCCACACAATCTAACAGACCCGTTCAGAGTCTAATGCGCTGATGCAACTATAACTGTCCAAATTAAATGTTTAAATGAATGCTCGCCATAATTTGATGATAATGTTCATCAAACGCCACGCTAAATAATGGTAGAATGTCTGTCCCGCGGCGGCACGTGAAAATATGACATACGGAAACTGAAGATAGATAATTAAAGTCATCCCAGAATTAACACTTCACTCGAAAATGATTTCATGGTTACGCGTATCCCGAGTAACTTAATACGGCATCCGAGGCTGTTTATAGCAATGACACCGACGCAACGCGACTCCCGACACAGATAACGTGCTATTCAGCGTCTGGAGAGAACTGGGGCCTTGCTTCCTCGCGCAGCGTTCTTATATATAAAGCCGCGGTGCGGACGGCTAAGGGAACGCCTGATCAAATCGGCTCTCCCGGCTAGCCGCTGGGCTAGTAATGCACCACTTTAAGTTATTGAATAAATCATCGCTTCCTTTGCTGATGGCAGATGAAGCTCTCAATTTAAATGCGCAATCAGCACACACGTAAGTAATCATAATATAAGTTTGACGTGGCTAAGTTAAATATTTTGGGCGAGAGAATTAATTTAATTACACTGCACGCAGTGGACGAGCTCTGAACTTGCCCTTTGGAGATACGCTATCGCTATAGTTTATAGTTATTCAAATGAAACTTCTCACATCTTTATGGTTATAGCGGATCTCCATTCTACTTAAGTATAAACATCCTAGCCTTATTTATTAGCCTACTTAATCTATCTTGCTTCCTTAATTTTTAAGAAAAAAACCAGAAAATCATGAATTTCCACTAAAATTTTAATTTGTGAGATCCAAAGTATTGTTTCTATTAAATTATTATGAAAAAGGAATCTAAATATAAATTTTTAAGTTTCTAGCTCTTTTCTGTTGCGCCAATGATTTTTACAGAAAAACGTCCAAATTTCGAAAATGGTTAAAGTTATCGAACTGATATTCAACACATATTAATTTAGTATTACTCCTGACATGCTAGAACCGTTTCAGGTTATTTGCTTGATTTTAAAAGTATTGCGCAACATTTATGACGTCAGAGCTAGTTACAGCGTACTGGCAGGCACACAATGGAAAGACTGATGTGAATTTATTACGGCGTGAGTAGGCTGCTTCCCTACAACCGGATACCCGGTGAGGTGAGGACAGTCAGCATAGGCATACAATTTCCTAGCCATCTCGATCGCCTGGTTTGTCTTCCAGTGAATTTACCTATGGGAGGGATTGAAGGATGACGTCTACTCAAATAATCGTGGCACAGTGGAAGAGCCATAGCAAAAGACTGAAAAGTGTATCGATGCTATGCGTCAGGCAGATATGCTACAGGTTTCTCATAGTTCTATAAACCAAGCACAGTGCTGCATCAACGTGAACGGTGACCATCACGAGGCTCTTCTGATATTTCATTAACAATGGTACATTCCCAGTTAGGCCGGCCGGTGTGGCCGAGCAGTTCTAGGCGCTTCAGTCTGGAGCCGCGCGACCGCTTCGGTAGCAGGTTCGAATCCTGCCTCGGGCATGGATGTGTGTGATGTCCTTAGGTTAGTTAGGTTTAAGTAGTTCTAAGTTCTAGGGGACTCATGACCTCAGATGTTAAGTCCCATAGTGCTCAGAACCATTTGTACCATTCCCAGTGAGCGTCATTACCAATACACTCTAATACAAACAATCGACGGACCACGAAGGAGATATGCAAATTGGTCACAAATTGATATTCCTGCAGGTATCAGTGGAAAATATAAAGTTATAAACTTAGGCTGGCAGTGGATGAACGTGTGACGTAGCTGCGCAATTTCACCGTGCAGCTGGTGAGGATAGTAAATACGGGACACGTCGATACCGTAGCGTAAGGTCTTCGCGAATTTCATACCGTACTCTCAGGTAGACAGTAACTGTACCTCGCAGACAGGTGCCTGAAAAATACACGCAGTTGTCAGCATTTGAGAGACGTGTAGATGGGCTCAGAAAAGCATGTTGGAGGAATCAGCCATCGGTTGACATTTGAACAGGAGCGATGTCACTATTCGACGATGTTAGGAACGTGTGAACGATGGCCGAACACAGCGGCAAGAAAGAAGAGGTCGATCTACACGACAGAAAGTGAGGACCGAGCAATCGGCTGCGCGGTCTTTGGCGTCTTGTTACGGTTCGCGCGGCTCCCTCCCCACCCCCAACCCCCCACCCCTTCGGAGTTTCGAGTCCTCCCTCGGGGATGAGTGTGTGTGTGTTGTCCTTAGCATAAGTTAGTCAAATAGGTTAAGTAGTGTGTAAGCTTAGGGATCGATGACCTCAGCAGTTTGGTCCCATAGATCTTACCACGCAGCATTTTCTGTCATTTTATCTGAGCACCACGACTATGCAGCTCTTTTTACGGATGGGCGCGAACAGGGGGATTCTGTTGGCTGCACTGTCGTTTTTCCTGATAGTGTCCTCAAAGTCCGGCTGCCTCAAGCATTTACTGTCTTTGATGCAGAATTGTCTGCGATCTTGCGGGCACTGGAGCAGATGAGATGCTCTTCCCGTCCTAAATTTCTTTTTTATTCCGAGTCACTAAATGCCCTTCACTGATTGCAACGTTTGTATCCAGCAGATAAAATAGTCCAGTACATCCAGGACGCCCTCCTCCAACTACGACAACTGGGGAAGGAGGTAGTTTTGTGCTGGGTTCCAGGGCACGTCGGCACTGCTGGGAACGAAAGGTCAGATCTCGCAGCCAAGGAGGCGTGTCTCGATCCGCAAGTATTTCGGTGTGCCATCGCCCTGCACGCACTCATATTGCTATTGAGCTAATGCGTCATGCGTCGGTGGGGGGATGAGTGGCTGGAAATGACTGACAATAAGCTCCGTTTAGTCAAGCCCACAACGCCTGTATGGTGTACTTTCCAACCCCGTAGACGGGACGAGGTTCTCCTCACTGTGCTTGGGACAGGTCACAGTCATATGATGCATGGCTTTCTGCTCCGGCGAGAGGACCCTCCAATGTGTGGTGCTTGTGGCGTCGAGATCACTGTGCGCCACTTTTTATTGGACTACGTTTTATTTTCTGACCAGCGGGCTGCGGCTGATTTTCCGGCGGATCTGCCATCTCTTTTAGGAGATACTCAAACGAATGTGGGTAAAGTTTTAAAGTTCTGTGACTTGTCTGATGTTTTTACCAAGATTTTAAGGAGAGAGTCTTAATTTGTTCACAGGATGACTGGCTCGCTCATATTTTATGTAAATGGCTAGTCAGTGACAATTTCCTGTGGCATCCTTGACGCTCCTTTCTCGTTTTCCTTACGTTTCATTTTCTTATATAGCATTTTGCATCTTTTCCCGCTTTCCTTGAGTATATGCTTCCATTTTACTAAATTTGTCCACAGTCGTTTCTTTTAATGTGTGTCAGGGCGCTGATGACCTCGACGTTGAGCGCCCATAAGCCCGGCCATTCAGGGTTTTATTTCATCGGTTCGACATAGAACAGGTGCTTCAGTGACCACAACGACCATTAATAGGCGGCTCACGGAAAGGAGGCTGAGGTCACGGGGCCTCTTGCGCCGACTGTTGACATCAATACACAAACAAGCCCGTCTGTAGTGATGTTGACACATTCAGCCTGGAATCTCATTGACTGGAGTAGTATTTTTTTCACTCATGAGCCCAGCATCGAACTGAGCCCTCACGACCAGCGGAGACGTCTCTGGAGACGACCCAGACAGTGGTGGGGTACCAAACTGACTGTCGCCCACGATATGACCAAACAGCCAGGAATGATGATGTGGGGTGCCATTTCATTTAATAGCAGGACAGCTTTGGTTGTCATACGCGGGATCCTTACAGCGCAACGGTACGTCGACTATGCGCTACGTCCAAGGATGTTGCCCTTCATGGCAAGCCATCCTGGACTTACATTTCAACAACATAATGCCCGCCCGCGTGCGATGATGAAAGTTTCTACTGCTTGTCTTCATGTTTTCGAAAACCTACCTTCGCCAGCAAGGTCGCGGAATCTGTCCTCAATTGATAACGTTTGGAGCATTATAGGCATATTCCTCCAGCTACCTCCGGATTCTGCGATCTAACGCGCCAGTCGGACAGAATCTGGAACGGTATCCCTCAGGAGGAAATCCACAACTCTGTCAATCAATGCCAAGCCGAATAATTGCAGCATAAGGGCTGGATGTGGACCAGCGAGTTATTGACTTGCTCAGTTTGTGAGGCTCTTTCTTTCGAATAACCCATCGAATTTTTCTGAAACTGTAATCATTTGTTTGTCTGTACACGTAAACCGCATCTACTGATTTTCATCCGGTTCGGATAATTTCTTCGTGGTGCGTCGTTTTTTTCCCTTTAAGTGTAAACCGAGATAAAGGAAAACTTATACAACGGTACTCAAGTAGGAAGAAAGGCGTATGAAGAAGAGACTAATGTTACGGTATTTTTGAAATTTCTGAACGACATACAGAGTTCAAAAACAGTAACGTCTGTAGAGTCTGGTGTAATTTTTACTTGCAAGTATTTATCATTATTGCTCAGGTTTAGAACGTCTTCCAAAGTTCGATACTGACAGACTAACTTGTATGAATTACACTCACAGTTGTACAGTAGACATTTCTTAAATTTCACTGCATGCTTTTATAATCTCTGGGTTGAAATGAACACTTTGGGGCTGTTTTACACAGGTAGAGGAACAACAATAAGATGCGATGTTAATCAGTGAGTGTTTATACTATTAGCGTTGGAAGCAAGAACCGAAGGAAAGTTACGAATTTCACATGTCGTCGACGCCAAGGTCATAGTTAAACGCTTAGAAATTGACTGTCTCCTGCTGGAAAACTCATACCAACAGTCGCCTCAAATAATTTAAAGAAATCATAGGGAAATTAAATCAGAGTATCCTGATGGGGATTCGAACCCAACGCTTACCGAATATTAAACGGGTATTTTAACTACATCACCGCTGTTTCCTAGAGCGATTTTTACGTAGAATCTCGTGTACCATTGTATGTAAGCGACGTACTAATTCTTCTTTTGGAAGGTATCGGCAAAAGTTTTGCCTGTGCGGATGAAATCCATTAACTTAGACGTTGAACCGCTGTAAGGCTCCTTTGACAAACTTATATCTGAAAAGACTGAATTTGTTATTTTGATGTAATAGCCAAAGATGATGCCCCTCACACGGCAATATCTATCTCGAGGAAAAATGGCAGCACTCTTTATTAATTTATTGGCGCCAGGGACGTGTCCAAACAGCCATATCAAGTGTGGAATGTCAATTATGACGATACGAACGTGAGGCCAACGTAATATTCAGTTCTCGAGCGGAGAAAATCTCGTACTCGATCGGGAATCGAACCCGGGACTCTGTGATTAGCTACTCGCCGCACAGACCGTACAGCTGCCGAGGCAGACGAAGGGTAGGCCTTTGAGCTGCCACGTAAATTTTGGCACTATGAACAATCTTTCCACCAACAGCTAATATTGACAGCATTTCAGAATAAAGGGCTTATAACGAAGCATAAGACGCAAAAATTCTGTAAGTATAGTTGTCCTCTGATTTGCAAAGTGATGTTTTCGAGAACCGCTTTCCTTAGTCGTCATTGGTTATGTCATTCGAATAACTTAAAGTCCTTCATAACTCGTTCGTGAATGGAAGTCGTGGATAATTAAATGATTTGTGAGTTAAAAATCTTGATGTGCAACTGACTATTTCTGCTGCGCTTGTTTGAAGAGTGGAGTTTGTAATGGTTCAAATGGCTCTGAGCACTATGGGACTTAACTTCTGAGGTCATCAGTCCCCTAGAACTTAGAACTACTTAAACCTAACTAACCTAAGGACATCACACACTTCCATGCCCGAGGCAGGATTCGAACCTGCGAACGTAGAAGTCGCTCGGTTACAGACTGTAGCGCCTAGAACCGCTCGGCCACACCGGCCGGCTGGAGTTTATAAAAAATTCTAACTGAGTGCCAGAGAAATAGCTTTTAGGCAATATGAGCTAATGACCTCATCAAGACATCATTAAAAATACTTCAGTTCTTTAAAGCCAAGAAAAATCAGTCAAGTTACAAAGGCTAGATATATTGTAAGCTCTCAACTATATATGAAATTTAGCCCAACTTTACCTCCCACCCTATAAAAGTCTACGTATTACCAAAACTATGTATTCACAAACAGTTATCCAACTTTACACTCTTTCGATAACGTTTGACTAAACAGAACTTAATTTGAACTATAACTGATATGAATGCAGCTTGTCTTTGTATTAAATGCGCAATGGAAGTAAAACAGTTATCTGGCCCTAATCAAAATTTACAGTTACCTTGCGTCGATTTAAAGAAAGCATAGCAGCAAACAGCAATCAAGCAGCGATTAAGCTAGTTTTCTGTTTATAAATACATATTGATATTGTTGCATGTGGTAATGCCTAATGACAAACAGTGGGGTGGGGTGAGTAACTATTTCTATGAAATAATATTCCGAGACAACGATTTTAGAAGGAAATATGTATTGAAAAAGACAGAGTAAAACTTCGTGTGATCTTCACACATAACATTGGTCTGAACAATACTATGCTTAACAAAGTGAACAATGGTTTAAAAAGCATAAAAGGTTAACAGAAAATTTCTGTAAAAATCAAACAGCTTAATCAATAAATATGTTAATCCATGACTCATGGAAGTGGGGTGGTGTTTCACACATCTCTGAGCAAGTTAACTAGCTGACAATAATCCTTCCGACAAATTAGGTGTGCAGTGCTGCTGTGTTACCTCAAACTTCTTGTCTTCAAAAACAGTCACATTAGTCAAAATTTATATTCCTTTCATCTTTCATTGTCTACACCATATTCGTCCTTGCTGTCCTTCATAACATCACAAGCCCACACAGCACTAATAAATACGTGGATCACCTACGACACTTAACTAAGAATGTATCAGACTGGTCAAAGACTGTGCCACGACAAGACCAACGATTGCTTAGCAAAAGCACAACTTGCTCTCTCTCTCTCTCTTACGTGCACGTCGATGACATAACAAAAATCAAAGTGGCATGACCACCTTACAATAGTCTCAGTCTCGTATGTCTACTACAGTTTAAGCAATCTACAGTAACTTAATTTTACTGTATTGAAAGTAAGCTAATCCTGAGAGTAACTTCTAGACGCTCGACAATGTAGTGAAGTAAGCTGTTCGCTGCCGACATTTGCAGACTTATGCCTCTGAAAGGTTTAATTTCTGTTATAAAAAATTTCCCAAACCGCCACAAAGATTTCCTTACAGATGGAATGAACGAAAAATCCCTCTCACTTTTTTTCCGTACCGTTACCTTGAATGTGTTATTTTCACTCTCTTTTTCCTTTATACATCTCCCAGAGGAAAGAGGAGTCCAAATTACATGCGAAGTACTCCCCTAATAGTCTATCTCTCTTTATTTCTCCTCTCCGCTTTTGCGTTCGTGTGTGTGTGTGTGTTCTTGTGTGCATGTGTGAGTTAGCTAGAGAGAGAGAGAGAGAGAGAGAGGGAGCCCATAGCACTGCCACGTATTCTGACTGCAATTTTCGTAGTATCAGGGGAACGCAGGTAGCGAGATTCTTCAAAAGAACCCTACGCTGCCACGGGCAGAATAAAACCGATATCCGGATAACACCAAAAAGAGAGAAAAATATTTCAAAGCGACACGTGTATGGAAAGAAATAACTCTGAATCTTTCCTCTTCCGAGCTCCCATGCGGTTCTCCATGTATCGCCCGCACTACCACTGCCGAACGGAATAAAGTACGCACTTCCGCAGGGATCCGGGCGAGCGCTCTATCCTACATGCATTGGTCCCTCCAAGCAAACATAGGTCACCTTGCTGCAGCGAAATTCAACTTAAGATGATGTTAATTTATTATTCCGTCTCAGTTGCAAATTTTTCATTTAGATTACATGTTCCGATAGTTCTGGTTACTCCTCAGATCTAAGTAGCTGCGTCAGCAATCCATCTTGTCTACCCAGAACCAAATACCAGCGTACTATGGTATATTGTTTTGCGGAGACAAGGTGACCTATCTACTTAGACCTGTAGATGATACAGTGTGATCGAAACATGTAATGTAATTTAAAAATGTGTAGCTGAGGTGGAACAATAAATGAGAACTTCCTTAATTATCTGATCAGCAGCTCAATCTCTCAAGAAGACTGAGTGGACTATAGTAAAATTCAACTTTTTTCAGTGTTCTTTCCACCGTAAATGGAACATGAGTAGCATAATATACACTGACGAGCCAAAGAAACTGATGCGCCTGCCTAATAGCGTGTAGGACCCCCCCGGGCATGCAGAAGTGTCAGAACACGACTCGGCATGGACTCGACTAATGTCTGAAGTAGTGCTGGGGGGGAAGTGACACTAGGAATCCCACAGTGCTGTCCATAAATACGTAAGAGTATGAGGGGGTGGAGATCTCTTCAGAACAGGACGTTGTAGGAAAGAGCTTCATGGCACAACTTGACAGAAAGAAGGGATCGGTTGGCAGGACACGTCTTAAGGCATCAAGGAAGAGTCAGTTCATAATGGACGGAAGCGTGATGATTAACAATTGTAGTTGAAGACCAAGGCTTGTCTTATGTAAGTTCGTCCAAACGGCGCTAGGCTGCAGGAGTTACGCAAAGATGAAGGGGCTTGGATAGGATGAACTAGCACGGAGAGCTGCAACAAACCGGTCTTCAAACTGAAGACAACAACAATAAAGTGATGTACTGATTGACTAACAACGTCTGTTTTTAGGGTTCTGTGACTCAGTCGGTAATAACGGAACCTTTATAGGATCACTTCGTTCCCCATCTGTCTATCCGTCTGTTAACCCTTTTCCTCGAGAACAATTTGACGCATCAAGTTGAAATCTACGTCACATATAAGGGCTACAGTCCCCTGTTTGTGTAAAAAATTTAAGTTTCTAAGTTACTGTACTCAAATGATACAGCCACTTATATAGCATACACTAAAAGAAAAAAATCACAGCAGCAAAAAAATGGTTCAAATGGCTCTGAGCACTATGCGACTTAACTTCTGAGGTCATCAGTCCCCTAGAACTTAGAACTACCGAGACAGGATTCGAACCTGCGACCGTAGCGGTCGCGCGGTTCCAGACTGTAGCGCCTAGAACCGCTCGGCCACCACGGCCGGCCTTCACAGCAGCAAAGGATAATCAATGTGCGGTAATGAAATTTCGGGATTACATTTGTCTAGCTAACAGATTTAATTGATTAAAATTGCAAGATCAGAGGTTAATGTAAGTACGAGATAAGCCTTTGAAAATGTGAAATGTTAGTATTTTAATAACCATTGTGACCGCCAGAATGTTGAATAAAAGAATGTAAATTTGCGTGCATTGTTTTGTACAGGTACCGGATGTCAGTTTATGGGATGGAGTTCCCTTTTGCACTTAATCAGTCAATACAGGGACGGTTAATGCTGTTTGTGGAAGACGCTGGAGTTGTCGTCTGGTGACGTCCAAATGTGTTCGACTGGGCGCGGATCTGGTGGTTGAGCAGGCCAAGGCAACGTGTTGACACAATGTAGAACGTGTTGGTCTGCAACAGCGGTATGTGGGCGAGCGTTATCCTGTTGCAAAAGACCGCCTGGAATGCTGGAATGTTTTTTATGAATGGCAGAACAACAGGCCGAATCACAAGATTGCATAGGTTTGCAGTTGAGTTGCATGGGATGTCCACGAGTGGGCTCTGCTGTCGTATAGAGTACCACTGGACTGACTGGTTGCAGGTCTTCATCTGGCCTCCTTCTAACCAACCCACGACCTTTACTGGTACCGAGACAGAACAAGCTTTCATCGAGAAACACAACAGACCTCAACCCCTCCCTCCAGTAAGCTCTCGTTTCACACCACTGCAGTCGAAAATGGTGGTGATTTCGGATCAGTGCAATGGACGCTACAGGGAATCTGGCACGGATCTGCCATTGAAATAATTTATTTGTAACATTTTGTTGTATCAGTACCGCGCCAACTGCCGCTCAGATCGCTGATGCAGATGCATTGCGATGCGCCAGAGCGATACGCTGAACACGATGGTCTTTCCCCTCGGTAGTATCACATGGACGTCTGGAGCGCCGTCTTCTCGCGACAATATATTCTCGTGACCACCGCGGCCAGCAGTCATGTACAGTGGCTGCATTCTTTCCAAGTCTTTTTGCAGTAGCGTGGCAGGAACATCTAGGTTTTACACGATCTCGTTGACACTCGGTGAGGCGTTGATAATGGCGTCTTTGTCACCTTAAACGCATTTTTGAGTGACATCAACACATCACGTCCAATTTAAAAGGTAACTTGTAAGAGGTCCATGACTAAGGAATTTGTTGCTAGCGCACTCGAGCAGCTGTAATTTCGATGGATTGCTCACGCGCTGCCTGCGATATGTAAGCTATAAGAGAATCTCAGACCAGAGAGCAGTGTTGACTGCAGTAGGAACTGTGTAGCAGTAGGAGTAAGTAGTAGCGAGCAGTCGTGTGTATGGAGTTGGCTGGGCCGGTCGTGGGGAGCGATGGCAGTCTCGCGTATATGTACTATTGTTATATCAAGTCTCATGTAAAATGTTTTAAAAAATCTCTTAATTATAATCTTTCTTATAAAAAATTAACTTTTGACAATTCAAAGAATTTACTAATTTCTCCAATCCACGGTCATCGCGATTATTGTAAAGAAAAATCAGTGGTTTCTTTTTATACATGACAAATCTATCGGCCAGCATTGCACTCGGCTGTGCCAGAAAAATTACTTATAGAAGCAGGCATATGCGTTATCCGGCGACCTTACTGAGATAAGAATTTTCTATTTATTCAGAATGATCTTTCAAGGCCATGACGCAGCACTGCTGACGTCCAAAATTTACAAGTTTAAATTCACAGTCAATTACTGAAAGGTTATAAGTGACCCACATTTTTTTATTGAGAGATTAGTCATATTTTATTATTGATAGGTTACGCAATTTATTTATTGGGAGGTTACGCAAAATGTCAATGTTATAGTTATATTTTTTACTGTTGGGAGGTTTCGGAACTTATCTGTTGGGCAGTTACACTGAATGTGAATTATAGAATTATATTTTTTAACTGTTGGGAAGTTATTACATAATACATCTAATACATCTAACTACAGACCTATATCATTGACGTCGGTTTGCAGTAGGGTTTTGGAGCATATACTGTATTCAAACATTATGAATCACCTCGAAGGGAACGATCTATTGATACGTAATCAGCATGGTTTCAGAAAACATCGTTCTTGTGCAACGCAGCTAGCTCTTTATTCGCACGAAGTAATGGCCGCTATCGACAGGGGATCTCAAGTTGATTCCGTATTTCTAGATTTCCGGAAAGCTTTTGACACCGTTCCTCACAAGCGACTTCTAATCAAGCTGCGGGCCTATGGGGTATCGTCTCAGTTGTGCGACTGGATTCGTGATTTCCTGTCAGGAAGGTCGCAGTTCGTGGTAATAGACGGCAAATCATCATTAAGTAAAACTGCAGTGATATCAGGTGTTCTCCAGGGAAGTGTCCTGGGACCTCTGCTGTTCCTGATCTATATAAATGACCTGGGTGACAATCTGAGCAGTTCTCTTAGGTTGTTCGCAGATGATGCTGTAATTTACCGTCTAGTTAGGTCATCCGAAGACCAGTATCAGTTGCAAAGCGATTTGGAAAAGATTGCTGTATGGTGTGCCAGGTGGCAGTTGACGCTAAATAACGAAAAGTGTGAGGTGATCCACATGAGTTCCAAAAGAAATCCGTTGGAATCCGATTACTCGATAAATAGTACAATTCTCAAGGCTGTCAATTCAACTAAGTACCTGGGCGTTAAAATTACGAACAACTTCAGTTGGAAAGACCACATAGATAATATTGTGGGGAAGGCGAGCCAAAGGTTGCGTTTCATTGGCAGGACACGTAAGACGCAACAAGTCCACTAAAGAGACAGCTTACACTACACTCGTTCGTCCTCTATTAGAATATTGCTGCGCGGTGTGGGACCCTTACCAGGTGGGATTGACGGAGGACATCGAAAGGGTGCAAAAAAGGGCAGCTCGTTTTGTATTATCACGTAATAGGGGAGAGAGTGTGGCAGATATGATACGCGAATTGGGATGGAAGTCATTACAGCAAAGACGTTTTTCGTCGCGGCGAGATCTATTTACGAAATTTGAGTCACCAACTTTCTCTTCCGAATGCGAAAATATTTTGTCGAGCCCAACCTACATAGGTAGGAATGATCATCAAAATAAAATAAGAGAAATCAGAGCTCGAACAGAAAGGTTTAGATGTTCGGTAGAGAGATAGTATGATTGTGGTTCGATGAACCCTCTGCCAAGCACTTAAATGTGAATTGCTGAGTAATCATGTAGATGTAGATGTAGATAATTACATAAATAATCTCTGACCACGGGCCTTTCATAATGTACGTGAATGACGCGCACGGAGGCCGACTTCGCAAGGAAGAACCTCGAACCCGCCCCATGTTAAAGAGTAAATACCTCCAGGGAGCAATTCTGCTGTAGCTATACTGACGGAAAAAAAATATCAACGCGAAGAAGGAGCTGCGCAACATAAACGGGAGTTGGTGGGGGTGTTTCTACCCAGTCGCATAAGAGGGGTGCTATGAGAATACAAATCAGCTTTGCTTTAAACATACGCTGTCGTGCGCGTCAGTTTGTAAGAGGTCTATGACTAAGGAATTTGTTGCTAGCGCACTCGAGCAGCTGTAATGTCGATGGATTGCGCACGCGCTGCCTGCGATATGTAAGCTATAAGAGAATCTCAGACCAGAGAGCGGTGATGACTGCAGCAGGAACTGCGTAGCAGTAGGAGTAAGTAGTAGCGAGAAGTCGTGTGTATGGAGTTGGCTGGGACGGTCGTGGGGAGCGATGGCAGTGCTGAGCGATGTAGTACAAGGTAAAAGCAGCCTCGCGTGTATGTACTATTGTTATATAAAACCTCATGTAAAATGGTAAATGCTTCAATTTAGCTCTTTCTTTCAGGTTTTCGCTCATCACTTCCAAAGATAACGCATGTAAGAATTGTCTTCTCGTTTTTTTCTTTCATATTACCTGTGTTGAATTGAGAAATGCCTAACGAATTTATTCCTGCCAACTCAAGTAAGCGGAAAAATATACATGCAGGCCACCTTTGTGTTCTTCTTGATGATGAAATTCTGGAGCACATGCACGTTCACTAGAGAATTGTAAGAGTCTATAAAATTGAGGAATTATAGGGGAATTACAAAAAGAAATACTTACATTCCGAAGTAGACGACTAGAACAAAGTCTCGTAAGCGCTCGCAAGGCGGTAACTGACCGCTGAACGTGTTCGGACCTATTTGAACTTGTCCTGAGAGGCAGAGAGGTGCGACTTGGACGAACTTTGAGCAGTATCTGTCGGAAAAAGGAGCAGCTAAAGAATACATGTACCTCCCGCGGCCTCGTTACCTTTGTGGAGTAAGTATGGCGCGAAATTGCAAAAAGGTGGTCACTTCACCGCCGCGCGAGCGCGTGAAGGTTAAAGCAAAGCTGACTTCTATTCTCATAGCACCCGACTGGGTAGAAACACCCCAACCAACTCCCGTTTATGTCGCACAGCTCCTTCTTCGCGTTGCCATTTTTTCCCGTCAGTATAGCTAAAGCAGAATCGCTCCCTGGAGGTATGTACTCTTTAACATGAGACCTCTAGTGAGATTACACGTAAGGCGGGTTCCAGGTTCTTCCTTGCGAAGTCGGCCTCGCAATTCAAGTACATTATGAAAGGCCCGTGGTCAGAGATTCCACCGCGGAGACGGACAGTCGGACAGTCCGTCCGTTCGTGCTTAATTCACCGGGGGTCATTCTGGAGGAGCGGCTGGGGCGGCTGGGCGTCCCGCCCCCTTTGTGCGGAGGTAGGCAGATGGGGCGGACAATGGCCCCTGGTCAGGCAGCAGGCGGAGCGGCCAAAGTTGGCGTGGGCGGCAGTCGCGACAGGCGGTTCAGAATGGACACGGGACAAAGCCGGCGGCTAGAAATCTCCTTCCTCCGCAAGCATTTCATCCTCTACCTACCTTGTTGGCGGAATGAAAAAGCAGCCCGTTCCGAGAGGACGGAAATTAATTGCAAGACTTCCTCTTTCATGCTGCACGCTCGGACGGATTCTTTTTTTTTTCAGACTTTTGCCTTCAGTTTCCGTCCCGGCATGACTCGGAAAATTTCAATCAGTGTCGGTGCCTGCAACACGTAGCTGTGTATAATACGTTAACGAAGCTCCGGGTTGCTGAAAGACCTGCGTCTCTCCGCGGAAGAGATCCTGGCACGAGTCATTAATTAGACATCTGGCAGGATGTTGGACGCACAGGATGAAAGAAAAGCAACGGGACGTGACGGATAATCTTTTATAGTTACCGCTCCCTCCACTCAGTATTTATGATTAGTAGCAACGAAATGCCCACATTGCTTAACGTTTCAGTCTCTTTTACTGCCTTGCATTCAGATACTCATATTCCACCACTGTGGAGAATCTTCTCAATACAGTAATGTTACTTGTATCGAAACACAACATCCCAGCTAGGGAGCCAGAAATATTTAATGACAGAATTCCTGTATCCAACAAATTATAGTCTTTTCTTGAGTATGAATAGGTCCTGGATGTTTCCACGTGTTAAACGTGACTTTTCTAATCTTCATTTACTCGAGAAATTCCCAAACAAAAACGTATAGTCTGTTCCTGGAATCTCTCATTACAAAAATATCCGCGCAGCCTATCCCTGCACATATTTACAGTTTCACAACAATCAAATTAATACCTTTCCTTATTACAAAATTAATTACAATTAACTTTGATACCTTCCATTAATTTTATGTTGTTTTTCAAATTGTAATACGTTCTTACTTCCTATTTATGAACAATGACAGCTCCTTTTCTTTTAAATTACACGTTCTGTTGCAATTTGGATATTTTATATTACCACTGGTACATCATATAATTGTTTTTTCATGGCTATGGGATCCGATTCACACACATATATTCATGATTGTTTAAACACGTTATATTCATAAACAAATTAGCATTTTATTCAGAATGTTTGTTTTCCTCAAAATATAGTAAATACACATTTCAAAACTCTGCAGTAAACATTATTGGTGTGCCATTTTTAATTGCACACAATACGAAAAGTATATTTCCAGATTTCAAATCAGACTGATACACATTAACTGAGTAGTTGGGTAAAGGGGTTATCAGTGCATTTGTTAATGTGGGTCCCAACCATTTAGGGGCAAGCATACATATAGGGGCAAACTCGATTGATCTATGATCCCCTCCCTTTAACCTATGCTTATGCTAATTGATTTATGATCCCCTGAGGATAATACATCCTTCTGAGAAACCCACCACTCCTCCCCCTCCTTCTCCCCCACACCCCTGGGAAATCACCACACCAATACAAGCACACCATTGATACCAAATTAATTGCCTAATTAATTAAATCGATCAATTAATTAACCACTTCTCCTCTAGGAAACCCCTCAGCCCTGCTCTCCCATCCCACTCTCACCATCCCTCTCCCTTCTGGAAACTGGAGGGGAATGATCTCAGTCTGAGTTGGAGAGGAAGGACCTCATTGTCAGTTACATGCAGAGGATATACCATTTACTTGTATGATTCAATTTTCAGGGGTTGAAACCCTTTATTTGGCGGGAAAAGCTAACATCCAGCAACTATATGTCCTAACTACATAATGACACTGCTGCAGATCGGTAGTGCTGTCTTGTTGGAAAATTTTTGTGTGTGCACTCACATTAACATGCAGGGATCGACTGAGCTAGTGCAAGCTGCCACCACCAGATGGCATCCCACCTGCCCCCCTTGTCCCCTCCTCCCCCAATCCTCCTAGAAAAAACACTGTCAATAAAAAAGATGCACCCTGTGGTGGAGAGGAAGGATTGCATGACAGGAAATTCTAATCAGTGTCAATAGTATACTGGGTGGCTATAATTAAAGTTTCCCTATTTAACACATTACAACATGGAAACTAATGACCATATGATTACCAAACTTGGCGGCCTTAATGTCCAGAGTTGGGGTACATGATTTCTATGCATGACAGTGCCAATGTCCTGTTCCAACTGTGGCCACCAGGTGCTGTGATCGATCATTGTCATTCATAGCCTCACACTCCTGACCAGTTACAGTGCACTTGTTGATGTGTCAACATGATCTTAGCCAAAAGGAATAGGACATAACTGGTTATGCTCTGTTATCAAAACAACAGTAATGCTGCAGTTGCACTTTGAGAATATTGCCAGTTGAAAGGATTATGGACCTCTTTCTCCATCTACTGTGAGGAGCATGATGGAGAAGTTCAAATCAACTGGAGCGTCACTCCAGGAAGAGGCATCACAGGCTGTTCATTAAATCGCTGTTGCTATGACAGATAACGCTGTGCAACATTCCTGATCTTCAGGAATGCATGTGCTGTGTCATGGCAGTTTAACTGTATGGAATGTGCTTTGAACTTTTCTCAGGTGGTATCCAAACAAGATCCACATTGAACAGCAGCTTGCACCACAGGATGCCAACGATGTGTTGACTTCACTCTCCGCTTTCTTACAAGGATTGAAGTTGATGAGGGCTGGCCCTGGACCATCCTATGGACAGGCAAAGCTCATTTTTCTCTGATGAGTGAGGTGAGCACCCTGAATTGCAGAGTGTGGGGATCTTCACATCCAGTCACTGTGCATGACGCTCCTCTGTATGGTGAATGTGTCACTGTATGGGTTGGTTTCACAGCTAGGTTCATCATTGGCCCGTTCTTTTTTGAACAGGTTGGCACTCAAGGACTAAAGCTGTGCAGCGTGACTGGCCAGAATTACTGTGATATGCTTCACCAGCATGTCATACCCGCCCTGCAGGAGATACGTTGAAGTCAACAGTTTTCATGTAAGATAGGAGCCCATTGCACTTCGCTCATGCTGATCGTTTCCAAATTCTTGGCCAGCACAATCACCTAATATTACTCCCTGTGATTTCTGGTTGTGGGGCTACGTAAAGGACAGGGCTTATCAGGGGAAACTTCACACAGGTGCTGATCTGAAGCGCAGCTTATCAAGAGAGGTAGCCAGCACGTCTACAAACATGCTTCATTTCCTGTGAAGAATGCAATCCTTCGCTTTTAGGCTCTTCTGGACGCTGATGGATGCCATATTGAGCCCCTTGTGTAGCAGTAATGGTACTGGTATGTAATGGTATGATGTATCATAGCAGTACATTAAAAATGTTTCAGTTGAATTGTTTCTGCATTATCTTTCTTCCCCTCGTCCTTGACATTAACACTATCTAATTTGGTCCTCATATGGTAATTAGTTTCATGTTATAATCTGTTAAATAGGGAAAGTTCAATTATAACTACCCAGTATTAAATCAGTTTGCAGGAGACAGAGCTCGCCCATATGGGTACAGCTCGTGTCTGCACCCCGACCCCCCAACCCATGATCTAATAACTGCAAGCATCAAGGACTGGAATGAAATGCAGTATAGTAGCCATGATCTGGGGTCTCTTGTGCATGTGTCTGTTATCTGACCAAGGATCAGATATCAACCTCCTGGTGTGACCCTGGTGTGACCCTGAACAAAGCATCTGGTGGCAGCAATTTTTTGACACTGATACCTGAGAAATTCCTGTTCAAACACGTGGTCTCTCTCTCACTTTCTCTGTTTCTTTCTCTCTTAAATGGCTACTTCCTGCCCAGTGAGTGTCTGTCATGTGCCACACTAACCTTTGCTTTGCCCCGAAGAAAGTAGTGGATAACTGGTTTAATCACCAGCTGAGGATGTCTTGGAAATATTTCCTCACTCTATCAGATTGATTAATTACATCGATACCCAGCTTTTCCTTGCATCCTACTGGAGGATGCCATGACTGGTGTATTTGGTGGGATTCGATACTGGAACTGCTGGATTTCCAAGCCATTCTAGATTTGTTCTCCCTTACCTCCTATTGGTGGATACTGACACAGTTACATCGGTGGGTAGGAAGTCCATTACGGTGGAGATAGTTGAGAATTAAAATTTTCAACTCAGCTGCCGCCTATGTCCTGAAACACTCTGTGGAGGGGTTGAATTGATGTGTGTGCTCACTGTACCGCTACTGGAAACAATAAACTGGCCAACTGGGAATTTGACATCTGAAGCAATGTAGTAGAAAATAATAGTCGGAATTTCGAATTTTGGCGAGAATTTATGCCGTATAGGTTGTGGAATTCCCGTTCACTGCAGGTCTGGTAAGCATTTTTTTAAGCTCTAATGGAATCCGTAAGTTTGTTCTCCCAGTTACACTAGGACAAAGAAGGAGGGATAGGAAACTAATGACAACAAATACTACTACAAGACAGAGTGCGCTGCCATGTATTGAGAAGCACTAAACCACAATCCTAGTAGTTGTCACAGCTAGATGCTTGAAATCACTGAAACCACTCATGCATCCAGCCCACTCCCCTCCAAGATGTTCATATGCAATGCACCCTTCCTCTTGTACACTGCCAGTGCCAACGATCAGACGCCAGAGGAAACTGCTGCCATGACTGCAGCTACAGTTTTGGACACACGTGTCTGCCACAGTGCACCACACCAGACATGGATGACATCCAGGAATGACTGGAGTGGTAGGATTTCGGATGTTATCAATACGTTCACTGCCAACACTTGACAGTGACTGACACTGATCCATTCAATTTTCCAAAGAGAGAATACATGCAAGACATGCAACCGTGGAAACAGTCCAGTGCATACTGAGTATTAGTTCACTATTCAGCTATCAAGAGGGTGAAACGAAGGCTGCTACCAGAACTTGTCCACACATCTATGGGCCCGAATTGACTAACCCGCCAGCCAGAACTTTTCTATGTACCCGCCACTTGTGACAGCGATGAACCAGTAATGTCAATTCGTTCCAGTCAATGGCTACCTCTGCCATGCACCCGAATGGACCAGCAGAGTTTCCTAGCAAACTAGCAACATATTTATCAATGTAATTGCAATTAAATATTACGATTACACCTCCAATCTGGTGACATTCAACAGTGAGTTAAGTATTGGAAACACCTCCTCCTGACAGATGTGGATCTGGGATGAAACTCACGTTGAAATATCAAAATCTATATCCTCCTTATGACTGGGCATAATTTTCCATATAAAATCTTTCATCCCCTTTATGGCTGTCGCTGCTATGCGATAGAAATTTTCCATGTCAAACCCTTACCTTCCTTACGACTGGATTTAGTCATTTTCTTTCCACACATCGGAAACAGACCACAATAACTTTGCATCCCAACATATACTTTATAATCCTGCTGATCACAGCTAATCTATCACATATCCCCTACTAATAATAATACTTCACTAATAACTGGCACCAACCAATATTGAGCGAAGATCTGCGATTGATGGACATTCTCCATTTGCTTCTCTTGCTAGTGATACCATTTAGGAAGAGTGATGTAATCATCTTATAATCGACCAGCTACTAAAACACGATCGTAGCGACTATGTTAGTGTCATCCTGCGTAAAAAGCGGTCTTAGTTGCACAAGTACACACAAGTATCACAGATAATGACCATGTTAAAAAATACACATGCTTTATAAGTAGAGGTATCGTATTGCTTCTGAATGAAGATGTCTTCCACACAAATGCCGCGAGACTGAATGCAGACGGTGATCATTCGAGTGTATATTAACAGACCAAAAGTGCGGGCGCATGCCACCAGTAGTGTAACCTCGTGATAAAATCACCCTTGGCAGCGAATTTAGAAAGTGATTAGGCTATGAAACGTGGTATTCATCTATGATAATATCTGCCACTCCCCCATGCCACTGCTAGACATTTCTCGCACTAACAAACAGTAATTGTAATACACTATCTCAATACAATCTAGGCAGTGTATCAGAGGTTCTGCGTTATATCCATATGGTTACAGGTGACGGAGGATGATGGCTGATTGAGAATGATCACATTAACTAGATGGTGTGTTGTGTGAGAAATCAATTAAAAATGCAACAGATTGAAATTATAAGAAATGTGCAAAATCCTATGACCAATATACTGGTTTTTCAGTTCTATAGTGTTACGCTTTCTGGTAGAAATTCTGTCTGTGACTTGTAATCAAGCCTCTCTATTCAACCGCACACTTGCATTGGATCCTATCTTAATATATTATTATTGGTTAGTTAGTTAAAATTTTTTAATTTATTATTATAATTAAATATTATTTATGTGTGTGTTTATTTTAATTATTGGTTTTCTTATTGGTTTTAGTTGGTTTAGCTTAGTTCCTTGTTTCCCTTTATCTTAACTCTCCTGAAAACTTGGAAAATATAAATATTTCGTTTCAAATACCACAGGAGAGAAAGAGATTCATTCCGCAGCGGCGATCTCGCGGAAACTCCTCGTCGTTATTTGCTCCACCTGAAATCTCTAAATCTGTACTCGCTACGCAGATCGTTCAGCACAACTGTGTGCTATGTTGTTTGATGAGTCTGGATGATAGGTCCAACAGTTTAGCAAGTTCATTAATTCAGAGATAATCTCTCGACGAATTATGACAGTGGAAAACGCAGGTTCGCGTCACACTCTCAATCCAGACTTCACCTCTGAGCGATCTACGTCTCGTTATATCTCTGCTGTGATGATTAACTGATTTCGGTATGGAGATACACACACCTTGAGTACTTCATGTTAGTTACTAGATTTTATTTTGTGTAAAAAAGACTATTTGAAAACTTACTATGTACCGTAATGGCGTCTAAAAACAATACAATCTCTCTCCTCCTTTCACACGTCCGATCTCTCCATTTCCGTCGCAAAGAGTCCATAAAACAAATCTTTGGTTCTGTAAGACAAAGAGATACGTTCATAGCACCCAAATTAGAGCTTTGCCTACATTGATGCTCTGTACATTAAAGACGTCTTTTAATGGTTACACCCACTGGAGAGTCATATTTATGTCACTCTTATATCACGTCTGTCACCCAAATGTTCTCTTCCTCCTCGTTATTTTGTATCATTCAACAGAGAAAAACTACAAACTATGAAAACTTCACTATTGTCATCAGGTAGAGAAATCGAGTAGATATTAATACGTTTGTTTCTTCTGATATATCAAAGACATGCACCATCTGTATGCTGACATCGAGCATGTGTGGCGATCCTATTAAATATACAGGTGTTGATCCACTGGAGCAGGTGGCCAAAGATTGAAGTCGCTTTCACAGATCAGTGTAAGTTTCATCGCTTGTACTGCAGAAGGACCAAATCCCACAGACTATCAATCGGAAGAGAGTGTTCCCATGTTGTTTTTTCATAAGTAGTTTGATACATTGTTTTTCTGTTGTAACACATCCAAACTGTGTGTGACTACAGCTTTGTACATAGCCATAGATTTTGTTTTTCCAACCCAACTGTGTCAAGTGCTAAACAGACATTAACATGTATTGATCCATTGGATCTCACAGAAAGCTGGACATCGCATAGGGTAAACTAGGCTGCTCCCACAACACACAGGATGGTTGAAATAAAAGGCAGAGAGAGTGATTTTTACTGGCGAAAATGCGGAGGACATCACAAAATATTGAAACTGGATGAGTTTTCAGATTTGTGGAGCATTTCCAATCTGTCCAAAGGTGATGATCTCTACATTTAATCTCGTCTTTCACAGTGATGGGGTAACAGATGTCTCAGTGTTCAATTTTTGAAAGAGACTGAGCATTGATTCCTCATATTGGTGGTCCATTTTGCACCCAGGTATATGATCGCTGTTTCTGTGTCCTAGGTGGTAAATATCAAGACCTACAAATCTTTGGACACTGTGTCTTTCATTTTTACAACTCACAGTGTGTAGCTACATGTGGAACAAGGAGGTATGAGGACTTATACCCCTATACCCAGGACTTACACCCGCAGAGCACATATAGTATGGTCCATCTGTTGTCAATTTTACAGGTGGAGGAATGGAATGAGTTTCATACAAGCAGACAAGCATGGAAGTACCCTCATCCCTTCATATTTTTTCCAGTATTTTCATCAGTCTTATATATTTTCCATCAATTTTCGTAATTTTACCAGGTTTTCGGTAATTTCAACGTATTTTACTCAATTAGTCAAGGTCCAAGCCACCACTCTCGGCGAATTGTCATGTCAACAAAATGGGGTCGATCTCATGATGCTATCAGCCAATGACATTGCAGTATGGTTCTCAATTTCTGTATCATTGCTAAACCATCCGTTCCATTACTTTCCGAGGGTATATGCATGTGGATATATCGCGAATCCTGCTACACAGTCTACATCACATGACACAAATACTATTTCTTAGAGTAGAAAATAGCCACCAACAGAGAGGAGGTGCAAAAGCTACATTCCTTAGCTGAAACACTTTATAAATTCCTTAAGATTTATGACGATTTGCCATCTCCCCCTATGTGGCTGAATTCACAAAGTATTCTCGCATTTGTGGAATGAAATTTAGATTCAAAGCCTTAGGACTCGGCCCTCTATTTCGAAACGAGCTACCGCTTCATGGAAAACTCTATATAGCCTCTCTCTATGGATCCCATAACGCTTCCTCTATCTTTAACCAACCCTCCTTGCAACACAGTCTCCAACGTAATTTGAAACTGACCTGTAGTAGGAGGGAACTATACCTGCTACATACGACATCTCATGAAGGAACAAAACTAGCTGAGTTCCACATTGTATTGTATTGTATTGTACTGTATGCTGACCGGGGACCTAGAAACGACAGAGAGGCTCCGTCCCCGCCGCAGCCGCAATGGGCCACAACCTCACGACGACTACCGCAGTCCACTTCACCTCGCCGCCACCCCACACCGACACACCGAACCCAGGGTTATAGTGCGGTTCGGCTCCCGGTGGACCCCCCCCCCCCCCCCCGCAGGGAACGTCTCACACCAGACGAGTGTAACCCCTATTTTTGCGTGGCAGAGTAATGGTGGTGTACGCGTACGTGGAGAACTTGTTTGCGCAGCAATCACTGAGATAGTGTAACTGAGGCGGAATAAGGGGAATCAGCCCGCATTCACCGAGGCAGATGGAAAACCGCCTAAAACCCATCTACAGACTGGCTGGTTCACCGGACCTCGACACAAGTCCGGCAGGCGGATTCGTGCCAGGGACCAGGCTCTCCTTCCCGCCCGAAAAGCCGTGCGTTAGACAGCGTGGCCAACCGGGCGGGCCTGAGTTCCACATAATCAATAGACTTCGATATTTTGCTTTCTCAAAGAGTATAACACCTGGTCCAAACTTGCACTGACCGATGTTTGTGATAAAGATCAGTTTTCTCATTCCAGTACTGTAACTGCCGTTCTGCAAAGTCTGTTCTATACCAATCTTACTCATATCACCCACACAACTACACACGACCTCTCTAGATGCGTGAATGTTGAGGAGCTGGGGTATAGTATATTCGAGCCTGATACATTTGAGAGTGTTGTAGTGATATAACAGACGATTGAGAAGAAGGAGAAACATTTGCGTTATGCATGAGGGAGCTCCAGATGTAAAGAGTTTGAAACATTTTACCTAAATCGCTTGTGCTATCAATTCTATAGGATTTTTGTAGCGTTTGGATTCCTTGGATTCCATGCCAAGAAGGTGTTGGGAGGAAAGAAATAATCGTAGAACTTAAACACAAACACTTAGCAGCAGTGTTTGATACGAAAAATTACACAGCATGCTGCACTAACTGCACTAAATCCGTGAACACAACACACTCTCTTCCACACACACACACAAAACATTTGTCAGGGAAATATATATATATATATATATATATATATATATATATATATATATATATATATATATATATATATGGATTACAGTACCTCACAAACCCCTGTCACTAACTATGAATCACTGCAGTTATGAAACTGAAGACTCGATTTATGCCCAAGATGTGGGAGAGAAATGGAGTACTTTGTATGTATCTTCGTTCATCTAGAGGAGGTTGTTGAAATAGGTTTCTCATCGATGGACATGATTCATCACTCACGTATTGGAAGTCCCCTGCTTGCTGTTATATGGAGAGGTTTGCTGTTAACGATTTCAGGTAAATAGCCCTCTAAGTCATACACAGAACATGCAACTGTGTACGAGTCAAATGCAAGTTGTACCACACAGCTAATGCACCTTGAGAGAACAAACGAAAAAAAGGTTGAATGGATGATAAGTGATCTGCCACGACATCTCTCTCTCCCTTAAATGCATCATCAATTTACCATTAAATCATACCTCGTTACTCGAGGTATGATTACTCAATGATGTTTCGTTGATTTTGTAACGCTGAACGATTCTCTTCGGTCATCGTTGATCCCTTTCTTGCAGGATCTTGTCGGAGTTTTGAATGTGTGTGTGAATTCCTAAGGGACCAAACTGCTGAGGTCATCGGTCCCTAGACTTACACACCACTTAAACTAACTTATGCTAAGAACAACACACACACACCCATGCCTGGAGATTTGATGATTTACCGGATTCCTGATATTCACGGTACACCCGTGAAATAGTCGTGCGGGAAAATTCCCACTTCGTCCCTACCTCGGAGATTCTGTGTCCCATCGCTCGTACCCCGACTATGACACCATCATCAAACTCACTTAAATCTTGATAACCTGTCAATGTAGCAGCAGTAACCGATCTTACAAGTGCGTCAGTCACTTGTTGTCTTATATAGGCGTTGCCGACCGCAGCGTAGTATTCTCCCTGTTTACACATCTCTGTATTTGTATACTGATGCCTATACCAGTCTCTTTGGCTCTTCAGTGTAACTGAGTCCTCGGACAACGTGAAAGGTGCTTTTAACAGATTCTTTTCCTACCATTATTACAACCTGAACTTGGTATTTTCTCAACTGAGACTGGGCGCCCGTAGTACCTGTCATCCAAAAGGTTTTCACCGTTAATGTCACTAATTTTTGGCCTGAAAAATTTGCTTAAGGAATTCAACACTCTAGACGTTCGTAGAAACACGCTGTGTCTATGATTATATTGACAGACATGTCACATACGGGCTCTTCTACTACGGGCTGCACATGTTTGCTATCCTTCTTCGGACATGAAGGCTGTTCATTCAGCAAATCTTGTATGTTGGGGCCATCGTTGTACCTCAACGCTGGTATGTCATTTCCGTTAGTATGGGTCATGATGATCTCAGCTCCTCCCCACGGCCAACAAAGGAGAGCGCATTGCAGCCGAATCTAATTTAATGGAACAGACGGACCGGGAATGTTTCCGTCAGTTATCTCCACTATACACACGTTTTGACTGCAATTCTGCTGTTGTTGCTCATGCGGATTTAGCTCTTGCGGAACTGGTTGCCTGTTATTATGTTGCATGTTCGAACTGATAGGGGATCCTCCCTGATTTGCATTCCAGGTCCCGGAATATCCTCCGCTCCTAGTATTTCCCCATTTAGCGTTGTCATTAGGACCTGGGAGGTTTCTCTCCTTATGGCCCTTTTTTCGTTTCAGTGTCTGATTGCCATGATTCTTTTGTTGTCTATTGTTGTTGTAATTATAATCAGTCTTCCTACCACCGCCATTGCTGTTGCTGTTGCGACAAATGGTTACGTTTATCTCGCTTGGATGGAGATTCGTTACCGTTCTGATGCTCACTACTATGCCCCAGGTCTTGCTGTATTAGGTCAATAGATATGAAGATGGTATCTGTTCTTTCGGACATGTCCGAAAGAACAGATACCATCCTCATATCGTTAAGGCTAACCGGCCATTGACCTTCTTCTTCTGTGCTGGATGCACACGCATTGTCCGAACTCTTACGGGACTGGGTAAGGTTGTCTGTCGCGGGTAATGAGTGTAACGGGCAGGGGCACTACGGATGTAGTGTGTGGCATTAAGGTGAGAATGTGGGTCTCACGGCGAGCGTGCAAGGGATAAATCCCTGCAGTCGAACTATCCTCTGTGCCCTTGGTGGCTCAGATTGATAGAGTGTCTACCATGTAAGCAGGCGATCCCGGGTTCGAGTCCCGGTCGGGGCACACATTTTCAACTGTCCCCGTTGATGTATATCAACGCCTGTCGACAGCTTAGTGTCTTTCATAGGTCAATAGAGTGAAGGACAGACACATTGCTCAAGATCATTTTCGGACGCACTGGTCGACTTTTCTTTAATACTGTGAAGTAACTTACCCTTCATTAAGCGAATGACGTCTCTATTAGAGATCGTTTCATCCTAGCAACGCGTTTTATTTATGTACCTTTCGAAATACTTCATCACAGAACACTGCAATTCTGGATTATAAATTTATCTACGTAAACGCTTTTGAATACCGCTTGACCAGAATGTCTCTAGGAATATTTCTTCGAACTGCTCTTGTGTATCAAAAGTATCTGCCATCTGAGTGACCCATAATGCTGGTTCACATTGACTGAGACAGAATAAACTGGATTTTCTGCCTCTCACTCCAGGCAGTAGATAATATATTTTTAAACCTCGAATGAACACAACGGGGTGAATAGATTTCTTTCCATTACTATTAGGTTGAGACCGCTTCTGTTTAATCAAGCTTTCTTCAAGCGATAAGTCAAAAACCGGAGGCAGTGCCCACTCCCTCCCTCCCCCCCCCCGTCTAAATTATAGCTGTCAGAGATATAAATATACTGCTTCGTAGCACATTATATCAAGTCTCTATTGTCACTGGTTTTCTCCAAAGTAATATTTCATAGAATTAACGAACTTATATTCCATGTACATTGATTTTCTTTTTCACTGGTCGTTATATTATACAAAGTTTCTTGTATTAAAGCCACTCACTTCATTAATACGTAGCAAATATAAAAATGTTCGCGACAGATACTTTGCAGACGCTATGCACTTGCGGTACTGCGTGCAAATTTCAGGCTTCGTCGCTGATGAATGGCAGTCAGCACGGCTGTACGAAACAGGCGTCTGTGCGGAGGCCTATACACAGCAACGTTCGCTGAACGGTCATATAGGAGAACTTCATCTGGTACATCTGAGCGGTCAGTTGTTCGGCAGTTGTGCACATCTCCGCAGCCATCGTATAGAACCCACAACAATATCCGGCCTAGTCTTCACTCGGGAGAAACCAAATTAACAATATACACAAATCTAGGCATTTAAAAGATGGAATGTCAAGACTGTAAAAAATTTTACGTAGGACAGACAGGGCGAAACTTCAATATAAGATATCGAGAGCGCACGAGAACCAGCGAAAGTAATCCAATTACCTTCTTCAGCCGTTTAAAGAGTGATAATTACAACGCAGAAAGGATGGAGCTAGCAATGAAAATTTTACGTTTGTTACCTAAAGGTTTAATAAGGAACGTACGAGGGCTGCTCGGAAAGGAGGGTCCGATCACTCGCGAAATGAAAATCACAGCGAAAATAAAAAATGTTTTATTTGCAAGAGTTAGTTACACCTTCCAACTAGTTTTGTACATAGTCACCGCTCTGACTGAGACATTTTTCGTAGCATTGTACCAACTTTCCAATAACCTTGTCACAGAAGGTAGCAGCCTGTCTTCATATCCAGGCGGATCATGTTAGCAGAGATGGAACTCTAAGGGAGCCAAGTTGCAGCTGTATGGTGGGTGACGAAACACTTCCCACCGAAAACGCTGCAGGAAACACCTCATAGTCCGTGCTGTGTGCGGCGAGGGATTGTCACGATGAAGGGAATGCACGACAGTTACGTTGAGTGGGCTGTGTGAAATCAGGCGAAATCTCTCACAGGCACTCGCACTTGGCGGTACACACCGTTTTCCAGGCTTCTTTAAGTGTTCACTGTGCGATCAGAATTGAAAAGAGTGACGTGATGCGATCAGTGGTCATACTAAAGACACTGTCCAACACATCTACGTGAAGCTTCACCAGGTTTTCACTGTGGTCTCCATTTCGCGGACCTTGCTTTCTGAATAGCCCTCGTACCTGAACAGATAAAAATCTACATATACACAACTAAACGCCCTGATAACATTTTAAATGAATAAATGAATTTAAAACAAGGGTTTCTAAAAAAACTTAATGTATTCCTAACCGAAGATAGCGGAGAGAGACAGACAACTCCCCACAGAAGCATCTATTACAAAGATCGTACATACAGCTGGAAATATCAACAACAACAGACCATTGAAACTGTAACCATATAGCATCTCCAGCCAGCTGTCAAAACTGTGAGTCTGTCAAATCTGTGTATAAAATGTCGAATTACGAAAATTAGAAGAAAGGACCATTAACGGCAGGAGCAAACTACGAAACAGCTAATGGCATAAGAGTCCTAAACCTACACTATGTTGTAATACAATACAGAGTGATAGCAACCATTGATGATGTATGAACGTAAGTATATGTATACCCGAAAGTGTGATTAACCAACCTTATGCCGAACTGGATCCATCACAATAAATACATCACAAAACTACTATACCTGAAATATGGATTTTATTACGTAATATCTCTAAGAAATATCTTCTGTGCTTGGACCCATTGGATCGTACACACCGATTAACTTCACCAATGCTGAAGGTGAGATCCCAAACAGAAAAGAACGAAGATGTGTATTAGGGGGCTTCTGTAGGCGTTGTCGAAGCGATTTGTGATTTTCGTGAACATATACGTACTTCGGTTTTACGCACAGTAAGGATCTCGCCATGCTGAGCTTCCATAGCGACGTAGAGGCTCAGTTTCACACTTTCCTGCCGTGGGGACATCCAGGCGACATCCGCTCATTTGCTCCTCAGGAACTTGGACATCTTGCTCATCACCTCGCGGTGGCCTCTAGGACTGTGCAGTGGCTCTTGCTTACCTGTCTGCCCCGGCTACTATACTGCGACATGGCCGCCAAATGTCGCCCAATTAAACCTTCCATTCCTTGACCAGTACTTATATATGACCTATTGCTTGTAACTTCACGAAGGCTTAACGTCTCGTCACCGGTGAGGTCTCTAGAGGTGGATCACTGGCTCGTATTGAGAGAGTATGGGGAATGAAATGGGCCGTGTCCTTATCAAAGGAACTATACTGGTATTTCCTTACAACAGATTTAAAGCAGCCCCAGAAAATTAAATGTGGATGGTCGGACACGGTTTGAACCTCACTCCTCCTGAACGCTAATCCACTGCCTTAAGTGCTGCGCTCCGTCGCAGGGTAAGGAGATACTCGTACACACCACCAATGCCTGCTCATCTTAGGAAGTAAGGTACATTACGCAGCTGTGGATAAATTTCCGAATTGCTGTTAGATGAAATGAGGCTCTGCTGAGTGACTTGGGCCCATTCACTTAGCTACGGGGCCTCGGTGTGTCTGCCGCGTTGGCCACCCGCTCTGCCTTGCCATGCCAGGCCTCGCGGTGCGAGATGCGGAGAGAAGAGACGGCCGCTCCGAGCCAAGCCACGTCGGTGGCCTTTCTTCGCCGAGGACCACTCTGCTGATTACGGCCCCCCCACCTGTGTTTTTTTGCCAACAGTTGCAGAAGGACGAGTGCAGCTCCTGCGTACGTGTTCTCTGCTCCGTCGACAGGACCTCCGCTTCCATCCTTATACAGCGGCAGCGCCCAGCACTGCTGCTGGAAATGTTACGTCTCGTATTCCTGTCTCGTCTTCCGCCGAAACACCAGCCGCGTCCGACGAAAAATACTGGTTTCCGAGACGCTTTATCATTTATCAAGCAATATATATTATTACACTGGAAGAGAATATGAACCGAGTGGATAGTGGCTCGAAGACAGGTTATAAAATGAACATCAAAGAAAGTAAAACAATGGTAATGGAATGTTATCGAATTGTGCTATGCTGAGAGAATTAGATTAGGAAATGAAGCACTAAAACAAGTCTCTACATTTTGTTATTTGGGCAGGAAAATAATTGACGATGGCTGAGGTAGAGAGAATATGAAGTTCAGGCTGGCAATAGCAAGAAAAGCCTTTCTACATACACCTACATTTATACTCAGCAAGCCACCCAACGGTGTGTGGCGGAGGGCACTTTACGTGCCACTGTCATAACCTCCCTTTCCTGTTCCAGCCGCGTATGGTTTGCGGGAAAAACGACTGCCGGAAAGCCTCCGTGCACGCTCGAATCTCTCTGATTTTACATTTATGATCTCCTCGGGAGGTATAAGTAGGGGAAAGCAATATTTTCGATACCTCATCCAGAAACGCACCCTCTCGAAACCTGGACAGCAAGCTACACCGCGATGCAGAGTCTGCCACTTGAGTTTGCTAAACATCTCTGTAACGCTATCACACTTACCAAATAACCCTGTGACGAAACGAGCCGCTCTTCTTTGGATCTTCTCTATCTCCTCTGTCAACCCGACCTGTACGGATCCCACACTGATGAGCAATACTCAAGTATAGGTCGAACGAGTGTTTTGCAAGCCACCTCCTTTGTTGATGGACTACATTTTTTAAGGACTCTCCCAATGAATCTCACCCTGGCACCCGCCTTACCAACAATTTTGTATGATCATTCCACTTCAAATCGTTCCGCACGCATACTCCCAGATATTTTACAGAAGTAACTGCTACCAGTGTTTTTTCCGCTATCATATAATCATACAATAAAGGATCCTTCTTTCTACGTATTCTCAATACATTACATTTATCTATGTTAAGGGTCAGTTGCCACTCCCTGCACCAAGTGCCTATCCGCTGCAGATCTTCCTGCATTTCGCTACGATTTTCTAATGCTGCAACTTCTCTGTATACTACAGCATCATCCGCGAAAAGCCGCATGGAACTTCCGACACTATCGACTAGGTCATTTATATATATTGTGAAAAGCAATGGTCCCATAACACTCTCCTGTGGCACGCCAGAGGTTACTTTAACGTCTGTAAACGTCTCTCCATTGAGAACAACATGCTGTGTTCTGTTTGCTAAAAACTCTTCAATCCAGCCACACAGCTGGTCTGATATTCCGTAGGCTCTTACTTTGTTTATCAAGTGACACTGCGGAACTGTATCGAACGCCTTCCGGAAATCAAAGAAGATGGCATCTACTTGGGAGCCTGTATCTAATATTTTCTGGGTCTCATGAACAAATAAAGCGAGTTGGATATCACACGATCGCTGTTTCCGGAATCCATGTTGATTCCTACAGAGTAGATTCTGGATTTCCAGAAATGACATGATACGTGAGCACAAAATATGTTCTAAAATTCTACAACAGATCGATGTCAAAGATACAGGCCTATAGTTTTGCGCATCTGCTCGACGACCCTTCTTGAAAACTGGAACTACCTGTGCTCTTTTCCCATCATTTGGAACCTTCCGTTCTTCTAGAGAGTTGCGGTACACGGCTGTTAGAAGGGGTGCAAGTTCTTTCGCGTACTCTGTGTAGAATCAAATTGGTATCCCGTCAGGTCCAGTGGACTTTCCTCTGTTGAGTGATTTCAGTTGCTTTTCAGAAAAAGGAAACTATCTTAATATCGGATATAAGTTTAAATGTTTGGAAGTCTTCTCTGAAGGCATTTGTGTGGAGTGCACCTTTGTATAGAAGTAAAACTTCGATGATACACAGTTCAGACAAGAAGAAAATAGAATCTTTTCAAATGTGGTGCTACAGAAGAATGTATGGTTAGGTGGATTAAATAATGCGGAGGTACTGAATATAAGGGACGAGAAAAGAAATTTATAGCACAGGTTGATTAAAATATGTGACTAGTTAATAGGACACATCCTGTGTCATAAAGGGACCGGTATTTGGTAGCGGAATGAAGTAGTGGGGGAAGGGGGAGATAATAGAGTGAGAGAGATTATGAGTGGAATAAATGGGTGATTTGCTCAGGACAGACTCAGGTGGAGAGTTAAATCAAACCAGTCTTCGAAGTAATGACCAAGAACCTACATAAAACAGCATGACATTTTTCATCGATCCGCAAAACAAAATTTCTTGCCACAGTGAAATCTGTTACATGGCTTTCACAAACGGGTTAACTTCCTTTGTGATAATACGGTTTCTGCAGCTGATTGCAGCCCAAATCATGACATCGTAAATAAATGATATATCCCGTAGAGATATAACAGGCACAGTTAAACAGATCGTACTTTTAGGGAAGGTGCGGAGGAATGCAGTATCAAAAATATTGAAGTGTTACACATTATCGCACTATGGCTTATGAGCAGCATCACCACAACACAAGTCTGATAGCGGCGTCCGGAAATAACATGCTATGGAAGACAATAGGCACTACACAGGGCTCTCAGCCACTAACGTAAAGAACAACGGCATTATCAGCCTGTTACTCCTTGGGAGAATGTGTGTACCCTGTCTGTTACAGGTCTGCCGTCGCCACAGGAGTTGGCTCTGAGCACTATGGGACTTAACTTCTGAGGTCATCAGTCCCCTAGAACTTAGAACTACTTAAACCTAACTAACCTAAGGACATCACACACATCCATGCCCGAGGCAGGATTCGAACCTGCGACCGTAGCGGTTGCGCGGTTCCAGACTGTAGCGCCTAGAACCGCACGGCCACGCCGGCCGGCGCCAGAAGAGTTGACGAGGCTCTGGATGAGACCTGCAGGTTTATTACTGGATGTGTGCGGACTAAACCACTTGTGTAGCTATATCCTCTGGACGGTACTGATCCGTCAGGATGATCCCTGAGAATGCTGCTAATTTGGAAAAGGCAAACCTAACCACCATGCCTAGTCGTCCATTACACGGCCATACACAACCGCCCAGAGAATGAGATCCAGGAAAAAATAGCAACATCTTGCAAATGACCTCATCCAGAGCAAGAATGGAAATGTGGAAAGCACAAGCTGTGAAAGATCTATATTGGCTTCAGCCTTCTGAAAGTGGCCCTACTAACCACGAGCACAAACGAACTACTCATATACCTGGTGCTCGCAGTCACTTAGGTTTTGGAATCGTTAATTGCATTTATAATCTCGAGAAACGGTATTTCCCGACGTCACTACCAACTGCAACTGCACTGTTGTGTAATCATGGCCGGCCAGAGAGACCGAGCGGTTACAGGCGCTACAGTCTGGAACCGCGCAACCTCCACGGTTGCAGGTTCGAATCCTGCCTTGGGCATGGGTGTGTGTGATGTCCTTAGGTTGGTTAGGTTTAAGTAGTTCTACGTTCGAGGGGCCCCCCATGAACCATGGACCTTGCCTTTGGTGGGGAGGCTTGCGTGCCTCATCGATACAGATAGCCGTACCGTAGATATAAGCACAACGGAGGGGTATCTGTTGAGAGGCCAGACAAATGTGTGGTTCCTGAAGAGGGGCAGCAGCCTTCTGAGTAGTTGCAAGGGCAACAGTCTGGATGATTGACTGATCTGGCCTTGTAACAATAACCAAAACGGCCTTGCTGTGCTGGTACTGCGAATGGGCTGAAAGCAAGGGGAAACTACAGCCGTAATTTTTCCCGAGGGCATGCAGCTTTACTGTATGATTAAATGATGATGGCGTCCTCTTGGGTAAAATATTCCGGAGGTAAAATAGTCCCCCATTCGGATCTCCGGGTGGGGACTACTCAAGAGGATGTCGTTATCACGAGAAAGAAAACTGGCGTTCTACGGATCGGAGCGTGGAATGTCAGATCCCTTAATCGGGCAGGTAGGTTAGAAAATTTAAAAAAGGAAATGGATAGGTTAAAGTTATATATAGTGGGAATTAGTGAAGTTCGGTGGCAGGAGGAACAAGACTTATGGTCAGGTGACTACAGGGTTATAAACACAAAATTAAATAGGGGTAATGCAGGAGTAGGTTTAATAATGAATAGGAAAATAGGAATGCGGGTAAGCTACTACAAACAGCATAGTGAACGCATTATTGTGGCCAAGATAGATACGAGGCCCACACCTACTACAGTAGTACAAGTTTGTATGCCAACTAGCTCTGCAGATGACGAAGAAATTGTAGATATGTATGATGAAGTAAAAGAAATTATTCAGATAGTGAAGGGAGACGAAAATTTAATAGTCATGGGTGACTGAAATTCGAGTGTAGGAAAAGGGAGAGAAGGAAACGTAGTAGGTGAATATGGATTGGGGCTAAGAAATGAAAGAGGAAGCCGCCTCGTAGAATTTTGCACAGAGCACAACTTAATCATAGCTAACAATTGGTTTAAGAATCATGAAAGAAGGTTGTATACATGGAAGAACCCTGGAGATACTAAAAGGTATCAGATAGATTATATAATGGTAAGACAGAGATTTAGGAACCAGGTTTTAAATTGTAGGACATTTCCAGGGGCAGATGTGGACTCTGATCACAACCTATTAGTTATGAACTGTAGATTAAACCTGAAGAAACTGCAAAATGGTGGGAATTTAAGGAGATGGGACCTGGATAAACTGAAAGAACCAGAGGTTGTACAGAGTTTCAGGGAGAGCATAAGGGAACAATTGACAGGAATGGGGAAAAGAAATACAGTAGAAGAAGAATGGGTAGCTTTGAGGGATGAAGTAGTGAAGGCAGCAGAGGATCAAGTAGGTAAAAAGACGAGGGCTAGTTGAAATCATTGGGTAACAGAAGAAATATTGAATTTAATTGATGAAAGGTGGAAATATAAAAATGCAGTAAATGAAGCAGGCAAAAAGGAATACAAACTTCTCAAAAATGAGATCGACAGGTCGTGCAAAATTGCTAAGCAGGGATGGCTAGAGGACAAATGTAAGGATGTAGAGGCTTATCTCACTAGGGGTAAGATAGATACTGCCTACAGTAAAATTGAAGAGACCTTTGGAGATAAGAGAATCACTTGTATGAACATCAAGAGCTCAGATGGAAACCCAGTTCTAAGCAAAGAAGGGAAAGCAGAGAGGTGCAAGGAGTATATAGAGCGTCTATACAAGGGCGATGTGCTTGAGGACAATATTATGGAAATGGAAGAGGATGTAGATGAAGATGAAATGGGAGACACGATACTGCGTGAAGAGTTTGACAGAGCACTGAAAGACCAGAGTCAAAACGAGGCCCCCGGAGTAGACTACATTCCATTGGAACTACTGACGACCTTGGGAGAGCCAGTCCCGACTAAACTCTACCATCTGGTGAGCAAGATGTATGAAACAGGCGAAATAACCTCAGACTTCAAGAAGAATATAATAATTCCAATCCCAAAGAAAGTAGGTGTTGACAGATGTGAAAATTACCGAACAATCAGTTTAACAAGCCACAGCTGCAAAATACTAACACAAATTCTTTACAGACGAATGAAAAAACTAGTAGAACCCGACCTCGGAGAAGATCAGTTTGGATTCCGTAGAAATACTGGAACACGTGAGGCAATACTGACCTTACGACTTACCTTAGAAGAAAGATTAAGGAAAGGCAAACGTACGTTTCTAGCATTTGTAGACTTAGAGAAAGCTTTTGACAATGTTGACTGGAATACCCTCTTTCAAATTCTAAAGGTGGCAGGGGTAAAACACAGGGAGCGAAAGGCTATTTACAATTTGTACACAAACCAGATGGCAGTTATAAGAGTCAAGGGACACTGAAAGGGAAGCAGTGGTTGGGAAGGGAAGGGAGTAAGACAGGGTTGTAGCCTCTCCCCGATGTTATTCAATCTGTATATCGAGCAAGCAGTAAAGGAAACAAAAGAAAAATTCGGAGCAGGTATTAAAATCCATGGAGAAGAAATAAAAAGTTTGAGGTTCGCCGATGACATTGTAATTCTGCCAGAGACAGCAAAGGACTTGGAAGAGCAGTTGAATGGAATGGACAGTGTCTTGAAAGGAGGATATAAGATGAACATCAACAAAAGCAAAACGAGGATAATGGAATGTAGGCGAATTAAGTCGGATGATGGTGAGGGAATTAGATTAGGAAATGAGACATTTAAAGTTGTAAAGGAGTTTTGCTATTTGGGGAGCAAAATAACTGATGATGGTCGAAGTAGAGAGGATATAAAATGTAGACTGGCAATGGCAAGGAAATCGTTTCTGAAGAAGAGGAATTTGTTGACATCGAGTATTGATTTAGGTGTCAGGAAGTCATTTCTGAAAGTATTCGTATGGAGCGTAGCCATGTATGGAAGTGAAACATGGACGATAACTAGTTTGGAGAAGAAGAGAATGCCGGCCGAAGTGGCCGTGCGGTTAAAGGCGCTGCAGTCTGGAACCGCGAGACCGCTACGGTCGCAGGTTCGAATCCTGCCTCGGGCATGGATGTTTGTGATGTCCTTAGGTTAGTTAGGTTTAACTAGTTCTAAGTTCTAGGGGACTAATGACCTCAGCAGTTGAGTCCCATAGTGCTCAGAGCCATTTTTTAGAAGAAGAGAATAGAAGCTTTCGAAATGTTGTGCTACAGAAGAATGCTGAAGATTAGATGGGTAGATCACATAACTAATGAGGAGATATTGAATAGGATTGGGGAGAAGAGAAGTTTGTGGCACAACTTAACTAGAAGAAGGGATCGGTTGGTAGGACATGTTCTGAGGCATCAAGCGATCACCAGTTTATAATTGGAGGGCAGCGCGGAGGGTAAAAATCGTAGAGGGAGACCAAGAGATGAATACACTAAGCAGATTCAGAAGGATGTAGGTTGCAGTAGGTACTGGGAGATGAAGCAGCTTACACAGGATAGAGTAGCATGGAGAGCTGCATCAAACCAGTCTCAGGACTGATGACCACAACAACAACAACGTTCTAGGGGACTGATGCCCTCTGATGTTAAGTCCCATAGTGCTTAGAGCCATTTTTTTTTTTTTTTTTTTTTGTAATCATGAACGACTTGCTCTGCTGCCAGCTTTGTTCCGTGTCATTTACCGAGGGAAATCAGCTTCAGGTGGCTCTGAATGCTCTGAGGTTGCCTGTGTTTGCTCTCGCATGGTGCATTCTTCCACACACTTATACACGGACATGTTTATTTTATGCTATTTGTTTTATGTATGCTGTTATATTCTTGTGTTTCTTTGTATTCATGCTTCTGACACTAGTAAAGAAACGAGGGCTGGGCATGTTAAACAAGAATTGGAGTGACTAGTATTGCGCAGAGAATTCACAGCTAGAAAAAAGGTCTGCTCTGGACTTTTACGTACATTATGGGACTTTTCAGATTTGTGAAAATAGTTCACTGAGCACTACAAAAGCAATTACGCAAGAAAAGACACCTTCTGTCTACATTTTATTTTACACGTCATATGCTGCGTATTGGATTCGAAATTTCTCTGTTTCAGTTATGTTATTCGTGTTTTATCATAAATAGTTTGAGTAAAACAGTAGTGAATTCAGGCGTTCGCCAAGGTAGTGTTATAAGCCCTTTGCTGTTCCTTATCTATATAAACGATTTGGGAGACAATCTGACGAGCTGTCTTCGGTTGTTTGCAGATGATGCTGTCGTTTATCGACTATTAAAGTCATGAGAAGATCAAAACAAACTGCAAAACGATTTAGAAAAAATATCTGAATGGTGCGAAAAGTGGCAGTTGACCGTAAATAACGAAAAGTTTGAGGTCATCCACATGAGTGCTAAAAGGAACTCGTTAAACTTCGGTTACACGATAAATCAGTCTAATCTAAAAGCCATGAATTCAACTAAATACCTAGGTATTACAATTACGAACAACTGAAATTGGAAAGAACACATAGAAAACGTTATGGGGAAGGTTAACCAAAGACTGCGTTTTATTGGCAGGACACTAGAAAATGTAACAGACCTACTAAGGAGACTGCCTACACTATGCTTGTCCGTCCTCTTTTAGAATACTGTTGCACACTGTGGGATTCTTACCAGGTAGGACTGACGGAGTACATCGAAAAAGTTCAAAGAAAGGCAGCACGTTTTGTATCATCGTGAAATATGGGAGAGAGTGTCACAGAAATGATACAGGATGTGGGCTGAAAATCATTACAAGAAAGGCGGTTTTCGTTGCGACGGAATCTTCTCACAAAATTCCAATCACCAACTTTCTCCTCCGAATGCGAAAATATTTTGTCCATACCGATCTACATAGGGTGGAACGATCACCACGATAAAATAAGGGAAATCAGAGCTCGTACGGAAAGATGTAGGTGTTCATTCTCTCCGCGCGCTATACGCGATTGGAATAATAGAGAATTGTGAAGGTGGTTCGATGAACCCTCTGCCAGGCACTTAAATGTGATTTGCAGAGTATCCATGTAGATGTAGATGTAGATGTAGACAGTAATTCCGATTAAAACTGTGTGGTCTTAATTTCTCCCAGCCTACACAATTTTCAAATAACTTACAGGAATGCAGCCGGGTGACGTCATCGAGAAAGACCGATATTTCGAGAGGTGTACACCCTGTCATATTCAAGGCAAAAATGCAGCAAGTGCATAACACTTACTTACGGCAGTTTTGCCTTGAAAACGACAAGGTGTGAATGTGTCGGAATATCGGCGATTGTCGATCGCCTCACTCGGCTACATATCTGTAAGTTATTTGAATACTATTAAAACTGTATTCCTGATGGGAACTCAGAACCAGAATATTCCCTTTAGCTGACGTTGCCTGCAGAAGAGAACGTTCTGCGTTCGAGTCATAGTGCAGCACACAGTTTCAGTCTGCCAGCAAGTTTCAAAACAGCTTAAATTCCGCTGCAGAATGGAAGATTCATTCTGGAAAGTAAAGCTGAGTTAGTAATGCGAAAAACAGGTCACTTAAAATGAACTTTAATGAAACATAGGCCGAAAACTATGTTGATTGAGAAATTATTTGCAATGTTCCACCGCGGACCCTTCCTCAAGTGAATTAAATTGTAGAAGAAAAGCAATTAGCATTTTATTTCCCTTATTATTACAGTTTTAAACCTATCTCTTTCTCAGCAACCATACACTAGTTTCAACATAGTATTATAGGCTACAGCCATCCGGTTGCAAATAACTGTTCGGTACATTGACCTACATTTCGACACCTACTAAGGATTTCTTCATCAGGATGAAATTTTGAGAAACTCTATAAAATAATACATAGAAAATTAACAATGACATAAAGTACATTAACCAAGATGACAATTGTCAAGACGTGCAAACGTTACTTATGTAAAATTACATTGCGAGAAAGCAATGGTCATAATTTACAGCAGCTACGCTCAAGTCAAAAACAAAATAAAACACGTTCCAGGCTTTGCTACGTGTGCCTAGCTAGGAAGAACGTCAGACCGATAGGCCCAGTGGCTTACATTGCTGGTTCAAATGGTTCAAATGGCTCTGAGCACTATGGGACTTAACATCTTATGTCATCAGTCCCCTAGAACTTCGAACTACTTAAACCTAACTAACCTAAGGACATCACACACATCCATGCCCGAGGCAGGATTCGAACCTTCGACCGTAGCAGTCCCGCGGTTCCGGACTGCAGCGCCAGAACCGCACGGCCACCGCGGCCGGCGCTTACATTGCTGCACGAAAACAATACAAGTTACGCCCGCTATCGGGCGAGAACAGTGACATGTGCCCATTCGAAACATTATAACAGAAATAACTGAATAAACGACACTTGATTTTAAAATAAAAATACAAAGGAAGAAAGCTTCAAGTATTTTTGAAAGTACGCAGTCAAGCAGATTAAGAGCCATCTATTCGACTTTACAGAAATTACTGTTACGTAAAGGACAGAATACTATAGAAAAGTTATACAAACAGCTGTAGAATCCAGCAAATATCTGCATGAAGGAAACTGATAGCCCACTTTTATGACATTCGAAGAAAATGATGTTTCGGAACCTGAGGTAGGAAAATATAGTAAAAAACAGAGGAATCAAAATTCTGCGAACAGTGCATTAAAACCATCCAAAAAAATTTGTTACGTAGTTATAATTGTTCATTGAGGATGAGGCCATCGTTCTCAGAAATCTACTCGAAATTCTTCAGCTCTTCGAGGATGTCGAGCCTATGACCTTTCTTTTATCTATGTAAAATGGAAATTCTTCAACGCATTTCGATTTGTGTCCCGAAATTAGTAGATGATCAGAAATAGTGGAACTGTGTACCTTATTGTCTCTTTTCCGCAATAAATGTTTCTTATGCCTGACGCTAAAAGACCTTCCAGTTTATCATATGTAATAAACGGTGCACGTATCACAACCGATTTTATAGAGTAATGAATTGTGTATAGGAGCAACTGTGGACTTGAAATTGTGAATCAGATTTTTTTTCAAGCTATTGTTAGAGGGAAAGTTAACTTTGAATTCGTGTTTTTTAATAAGAAGACGACGAATTTTATACGAAATAGGGCCTAAAAATGAAATCGAGAAAACATTTTAGTTCTCTTTACTGTCAGGAGTAGCACTGGTGCATAAAGTGGTCACTTTAGCGTCAGTTTTAACTTTGAAGATCTTGTCAATTAACGTGGGATGATGGCCGCTACTAACTGCAACAGTTTTTATTATATTCATCTCTTCATTAAGCTTGTCAGGTAAAAAGATACAAAAACTGCACGAAGAATGGCTGAAGGGAAAAATGCTTTCTTTTGGGAATGAGGGTGCACTGAACTAACGGGCAAAATTTGATTTCACTGTGCCTCTGAACATTTTTGCACCATTCATGTGAGCGGCCTGGTGAAAGTCGCCTGCCGGGCTGTTGCCTGGCTGACCTTTACCACAGTTACAGTCTGCTGGTTGGTTCTGCTGCTCGCCCCCCTGTTTTTGGGTCGTGTCATGTGTTGAGCCCCTCTGGGCATAGCTCTGCCAAGCAGTGCCCCAATTATGTCGGCTATCAGCATGCCGCATGCCATCGTTAGGTGTCCACGGCTTGTGCCCAAGTGACTATGAACTGTCCGCAAGATCTGACTCAGCACACAATTCTTTTACCATGTTAAGTACTTCCGAATATTATCTCCATACAAAATGGAATGACTCTAATAGTAAACAGGAACGACATAGTGCCCACAAGGATGGGCCCAAGTGAAATCAGGTGTGAATATAAAGAACATACAAGTCTTTACAACATCAAATATTATACGGTGTACACTACAGTTTTCATATCATAGCAGTGGTTTTGATTACAAACAGCTGATAATGGCACTGATGGCAACTTGACACTTGTATTTTTGGGCCCTGTGATACTCTCATAATTTGAGAATGGATTACAAAAGAAAATGGTTCAAATGGCTCTGAGCACTATGGGACTTAACATCTATGGTCATCAGTCCCCTAGAACTTAGAACTACTTAAACCTAACTAACCTCAGGACATCACACAACACCCAGCCATCACGAGGCAGAGAAAATCCCTGACCACGCCGGGAATCGAACTCGGGAACCCGGGCGTGGGAAGCGAGAACGCTACCGCACGACCACGAGATGCGGGCGAATGGATTACCACCCGATTAATAAGCCTTTTAGTAAATTAGTTTATTCCCCCATGCCCTTCGAGTATTGGGCACAGTTAATGTGCATGTGCTGTAAATCTTGTTATTCCTATAGATGGTGCAAGTAACTAGTGGGCATGATGGATAGTGAAATAAAACCAAGACACTTGTACACAGACTGCAGTTTCCGCTGTTGGATGGCCCATCCTTCCGTACCCAGATTACTGGCCTTTAGTTTTGACGATTTTCTTCATTATCTTCATGTGCTCCGAGACTTTCCTGGAGACAAAATATCACACACAAAACAAGATCTTACCTATCTATGCATCGAATTATCTTTCATTAATAACTACTATGTGAAAAGCTGAACTGGGAGGCTCATCACGTTATCTTAAGCTCCACATGAAATTACGTACCTGTATTTGTATGACTTTAATATACTTTCCATTCCTGCGCAATTATAAAACAACCAACATTCCCTATATGACTATCCTTCTCCTTGATAGTCCTTTTATCCATCGAGCTTCCCGTCTCCCGCAAGCATAAACAAATAAAACAACTTTTAGAAGCCCTATACGCCATATTTCACCACATAATGTGGCTGGAGACCAGACTTTCGGATTGGTGAACAGCTGAAGGTTCTGCAGAGCAACACGTGTTACCATAGCTATCGATCTTCCATTTTGTCCATCACTCCATAAACAATTTTGTCTGCTGCGTCATCATGTAACACTCATGCTCCTACAAAAACACAAACAACTGTTCACAGAGATCGACATGTCGTTGGGCGATCTCTGACGTCAAACGACTACAGAAACATAAAACTCGCTTAGCACTTTTCTGTTTGCTTTACTTTTACTTTACCGTTGTAATAAGAGATTAGCACATCGTTTTAAGATGGTGGACCATCTAATTATTAAAACCGGGGCTGGTGTCTGACGTGGGCATCCGGCCGGGGTAGCCGGGCGGTTCTTGGCGCTACAGTCTGGAACCGCCCTACCGCTACGGTCGCAGGTTCGAATCCTGCCTCGAGCATGGATGTGTGTATTGTCCTTAGGTTAGTTAGGTTTTAGTAGTTCTAAGTTCTAGGGGACTGATGACCTTAGAAGTTAAGTCCCATAGTGCTCAGAGCCATTTGAACCATTTTTTGACGTGGGCAAAGGTCGCAGCATCAGTGTTCGAAGACAAATAAGCGAATTATCTGTAACATTTCTTGCTTGAAATGGATGCAAGTTACGTTAAGATCATTGACATTTAATCTCAGGGCAGCTGATTGCTGTGAGAAAAGACAAATCAATGAATGAACACAATACGTGTCGTTATGTCTCTTCAAAATGATCTGCGACCTCGCTGGTTCCAGTCTGCAACTTACTATACAAGAGAAAAAGACATGAATATTCTGAGTGCAACTAGGATTATTTAAAGTAATAACAACATTTCTAAACAGGTATCATATTTAATTGCTTTGCGCCAGCGTATGACATATTTTACACACAACTTACATAGCATATCTGTTCGACACTGACGATCATAGCAATCGGTCGCGATCACTCAATAACAAACAACATTTCGAAAAGTTCAGCCTAGTGTCAGTCAGTGAAAATACAACTCCTCGAAGTCTGTCGTAACAATTATGGGACAACCTGTATAGTAAATTGTTTGCTGGGGACCAACTGATTGTAGCTGAGGATGAAGAAGATATAATTACATGTTTAGAGAATTAGTGGAGAATTATGATTACTGGGTTATGAAGATAACTGTTCGTAAAACACTCTGTATGGTCATTGGTGCGGAAGAGCTTGACTAGAAAACCGAGAAAGGCGTTATTAAAAATACAACCTCCTATGAGACATTGGATGTCACAGTGACAGAAGATAGAATGTTCAAGACATACAGGACAAAAATACATAAGTATAAATCGGAACGAAGCAGGCACATCTACTGTTATAGAATTAAAATTTCTCTAATGTGAAGAAGCGACTGAATTTATTTTGTGGAAAGTTCTGTGTCATATGCGGCAGAGGTGTGGACCTTGGCTAAGAAAATGAAGGAAATGCTCAACACAATATCAGTGACACATTGCAAACCAAATTAATCGCTACGTTAGGTAATAAAGACATCGAGCGAATGACTGGAACAGATTCAACATTGGCACAGTGGACAGAAAGCAAACAAGTAGAATAGTGTGGACCTATGATACACGCAGATGATAAGAGAAAGTGTGGTCATGGAGACACGGCTGGAAAGAGGTAGACCTAGGAAGGACTGGAATGCATGAATTGAACAGATCTTGCAGTAAAGACAGCTGGCAGGAGATACTAGCACAGTGGAAAAGAAAGGAGGATTAGGTTGCGGTAGACGGTCATGGATGCTATAAAAATTACCGCTGCGATCACAGGGAGTCTTTTTTATCATGAGGCAACTAAACATCTCGAAAACGACGCATCACACGAAAAAATGTGCTAAGTAGAAAGAGATTGTCAGTAAAGAGGATTGCTGCAGTTCGCCACCTCCCATGTACCCCTCGTTGGTGGACGGGGTCAACTTCGTGTTTTCAGGTGAGAAACTCCAATTTTATTCCACATTTGAATTCTATCCCCACCCCCATTCCTCCCCATAAAAAAACCGTACTGTTTGTTTACTCAAGCCATTGTTTTCAAATGGTTCAAGTGGCTCTGAGCACTATGGGACTTAACTTCTGAGGTCATCAGTCCACTAGAACTTAGAATTACTTAAACCTAACTAACCTAAGGACATCACACACATCCATGCCCGAGGCAGGATTCGAACCTGCGACCGCAGCAGCAGCGCGGTTCGAGACTGAAGCGCCTAGAACCGGTCAGCCACCACGCCCGGCCCCATTGTTTTCCATTCGTTGTAGATGCCGTTGTAATCGACAAATATCACCTGTACCTATTTTTGAAATTAAGAACCCACGCATTTTATTCTACATATTTTCATTTACGATGTCAATATAAAATTTTGTTTTCTACCGATTGATATTGATGTTCAAACGTTACTTGAGTGTTGCAAATGTGATTCTACAGTACAAATAATATGGATAGCCATTGATGTATCTGTCAGATAAGCTATCTGTTCTCTACGTGGTTGAGAACACAAGTTTTATATACAATGTAAATAAAATGTATAATTAAATGAGTAGGTACTTAATTTTCAAAAGAAGCCAGTCTCGATATTTGTCGATTACGGCGCCATGTAACACGAATGGAAAACAATGGTGCCGGCCGAAGTTGCCGAGTGGTTCTAGGCGCTATAGTCTGGAGCCGCGCGACAGCTACGGTCGCAGGTTCGAATACTGCCACGGGCATGGATGTGTGTGATGTCCTTAGGTTAGTTAGGTTTAAGTAGTTCTAAGTTCTAGGGGACTGATGACCTCAGAAGTTAAGTCCCATAGTGCTCAGAGCCATTTGAACCATTTTTTTTGAAAACAATTGTTTGCTTAAACTGTTCATATTATGGGCATAGAATCCGAATGCGCAGTAGAAATGCTGGAGGTTCCCATTAGAAACTACACGGCTTATCCCATTCACGCAGGAGGTGTGGTCAGGACGTGGCCAGTTATAGCACAAAAAATGTTCAAATGCATGTTAATTTCTAAGGGACAAAACTGCTCAGGTCCTGGGTCCCTAGACTTAAATACTATTTCAACTAACTTATACTAAGAACAACATACACACCCAGGCCCGAGGGAGGACTCGAAACGCCGGTGAGTTGTAGCATAGACGGACGTTTCCTCTACTGGTACTAACATCTGATTTAGAACATATTTTTCATACGATGCGTCGACTCCGAGATGTTTAGTTGTCTCAAGTTGAAACAAACAGCCTTTATACACCGGTTATAGCCGTAAAGATACCATAGCGACAAATGTTTCTCCAAATCGAAATTATTTTAAAAGCAATTTCTTGCTATAGTATATTTATTTATGTATGTCTTGCACCCACTAATATGACAGAATTACGTTACACAGAATTAAGTTTTACCATGTAGACCACTGTGGCAAAACAGAAAACGTGGTCATTTCTTTTACTTAATGCAGACCGTTAACGAGCATCTTGATGCACATTCTTCGCTATCATAGGTTCACCTGAGCTCTCCTCATTCTTTGTCAGTGTGTGACAGGCGCCTTGTTTTTACGGCATGTTTCAGGTATTATAGGGCTGGTTGCAAGACGAGCAGCACCGTCACTTTCGTATTGAAAATCTCGGCAAAGTAATACGATCTCTAAGTAGAGTTACCTTTCGTAGTCTTCCACTGTGCGTTTGCAAAACGTGGTGGCTGCTATCCCCGCTCTCCGAGAGCTCTGGCTGACTTCCAGGACTTCCACAGCTGTACCCAGACTCGTTTATGTTTGGTCGGGCACTGTGGGAGACTGGGGTAGTGTGTGACCGCGGGCGTGCGCGCCTGCCTAGGGCAATGAGCGTAAATCTTCCAGCTCCAGTGGCTGGAGGCGAAGCTGGAGGAAGGCGTCCTCTCCGGGGACAGAGCACCCTTGAAGTCGCTATTCGCAAAGTGCCGTCCAGTCAGGCCTGCTCCAGTGACTACTGTTACTATAGTGTAGATTTCAGACTTTACTCAGTTCTGTAATCTGTGCTCGTCTAAGTCTCAGGAACACTTCCAAACAGTTATATTGTTGTAGGTCTTTTATTTTTCTTTCGTTTGTCGTGTTGAAGGACTCATGTGTATCTGTATATAGACCATTCACTGCAATAATGGCACAACTAAAAGAAAAATATAATTTTTGTGTTAGGACCGTAGGAAAAATCATTCTCATGCGCTCTTTTCGCCTGTTTAATCTCGGTGAACATGCATGCACTCATGCAGTGTCGTGTCACTAAACATACAATATGAGGTAACAAAACAATAAAAACATGCAGTATCGAAATTCAGTTCCAGATTTATTTCTGTTTTCTTCTTAAACGGTATGAAACAATCAATTTCTCCATATTTTCGCTTAGACTCTTGCGTTTGTCCGAGAGAAAATGTTTGTACACAGAACACTGCTCAGCAGCGCTCGTAACACCTTCAGTTTCATTATAAGCACAAGGATTTACAGTCTTCGTATGTGTTGAAATTCCCCTGCCACAATATCGTGGCGCACCAGTGCTGTTGACTTTCCAACCGTGGAAAGGCTCTGGTCGAAAATGACATGGTGAAAAACTGGTTTACCGGAAGCGTAACGGTTCCTGCGGCACCTAGAAAAGGGTCGGAGAGGCCATGGTTCGAATACTGAGGCGTCACGCCTGTATAGGAACCACAACAAAATGGCACAGGGGTAATTCGTTTTCGGCAGCAGCGGAAGTATTGCAGTTGTGATTTGCCAGTCCAGACGGCCATGAAAAAATTAATTACCTAACTTTATTTTTTCGAGATGATAATTAACACTTTGTGACTATCCCTCACACATATGTAGAAACAGACTGCCAAAATATCTCAGATTTTTCTTTACTATTAACTGGACTTCGCCTTTAGCCACTTACTCAGAGAAACGAGTACTGAAAAAACTGTTATACAATATCATATGTACAACATAGTTATCTTAAATTACGTTCTCTTACAGAGATTACAAAGCGAATAAACTTCAAAGAATAATGTAGAGAAATGAAAAAATTAAGGACCAGCAATTTTTTGACAATGATTCTAAACTTTGCTCGACTTCTACTACCATGGCAAGTGAATATTCCTGATTATGAAATAATCTAAATATTCTTCATTTTTATGCATATTTTATATCTCTATTTAATCTCATGTTTCTCAATATTTCACAGCATCAGAACAATGAACCTATAACTAATAACTATGCTACTTGTTTGGGTACTGCTGAAGAAATGGTAATTTTCATTGTCAGTTATGAAAATAATGCGATTATATACTTCTATTGTTGTGGAATACGTGAGCGTTATTCACTACATATAAGTGAACGTTGTGTACATGTTCCTCAGTGAAAAAACTATTTTTGCTTTAACTACTTCAAACGAGTTTATAAATACCCGCTAAGCATTTTCAAAAGTACATGTCACTTTAGTTTAATTAAATGAACTTATTGTTTCTGAATGGAAGAAAGATAGACATATCCAGCAACACTTTGTCTAGTGCTAGTTCATCTTGTGACTCGTCGTTGGATGAATATTCTTTACACGATTAGAAGGACGAAATAACTGACCAGGACTATTCATTTTCTTTTATTGGAAATTGCGTGTCCCGGCAGGCAGAGACAGTTTCACAACATTCCAAAGAGATACTTAATTCTAGATACTGTTATATCCGACTTGGAATAACCAGGAGTGCATGTAAAAAAATAAAGCCTTTTATCTCCGTGAAAATAATAGAGAGGTTCGAGTGTGGATTTTGTTAAAAAAATATTTTGAATACAAATGACCGCTCAATTTGAGCAGTATCACAAAAGATATAATATACTTGCAGATGTTGTATTGGAGCCTGAGAAAAGAGGGGAAGCATGGGAACCAGATCTGTACCTGATCAGAACAAATCAATACTACATAGCTGTGAAGGACTGTGTTGTCATGTAATACGTTTTGCGAGTTACCCTTAGTTATATAGAACGTTTAAAAAGGTGTACCTTCTTCGACTTTTTTTGCAAAGAAAGATTTATACCAAATTTTCTCTAGAGCAAAAAATTCCATACGAAACTTGCATAAATTCGATAATGCTGACAACGAAGCAAAATGAAGTCACAAGAAAAAAGGACCAACACTTTATCGTAAACTCTTATGATGGTTGGAGACGAATGTACTTTAAAGAAAAACTACCGCTGTAGTGGTTGTTTACTATCGGTAGGCCATGGTACAACTCTCTGCAGTGGATGTGATCATGTTGTACTGTAATAATAAATTAAACATTTTTGTTCCTCTGTATATCATCTAAAAGAAATTGTTCCCAAGACTATTTTGTAGGGGCAAAGGGAATGGCTACCGTGGGATCAATGAGCTGGGTACTTATGTTCTCAGATATCTTGCAAAGGTAACTACCACTAAAGGATATACAGAAAATACATTTTATTCAGACAACTGCACAAGGTTATAGAAAAAGAAATTTATCGTAAATTAGTCTCTTATACTCTTAACTGACTTATCAGTTTACTGCCATACACTGAAATTTCCGTTAAAAGAGGTTATCCTGTCACTACGAGATATGATCTGAAGATGAGGTGCCACTGCCAGAAACCAGTAATTTTAAGATGAAAACAGCGATCGTCAGACAGGAAATAAGCCTTTTTTTGTATAAATAAGGATCATGGATATCTCACTGTGACAAGTACTTATAGTTTTGGTAAAGGAATGAACTTTTCCTCTATTCTCATAGTTTATTATTTTTCTATTTACTTATTTGGCATTAGTTTCAGTGGAAAGTCCTCCCCTATGATCAAATGTATTAGTTTCTGTGCTTCTCGTAGTTTTCTTCAACACATCTTAAGAAATTATAATAATACTGTTTTACAAGCTTATCACTCAAAAAGCGAAATGCCACTTTTTATTCAGACTTGTATTTCTTTTACTAATGACATAGATAGGAAAAATAGTTGTTTTGATCCCTCTTCTTTTTTAACCGCGACACATTTCATTTCCTGCTCTGACTGAAAAAAAAATGCCATTAGACTGTCATAATACACACTAAAAGAGCTTTTTGGGTTAAGATAGGACGGAAATGTTATTATCTAATATTTGATACTTTATATGGTGTGCTTTCAAGCAAATTTAGTGAGAAAAATTTCAGACGCCTCAGGTTATTACAAAACAAATGTTTGAATTGATCCTCTTCAAAAATCGTCGTTACGTGACGGAGAGTGTATAATGTATCAGAATAATTCTGGTTGAATTCGAGGACGACGCCTAAGAAGAAGTACTTCCGGTACGTATCTGCGTAAACCAATATCAAAATTCTTTCTGAACATCACACATCAGGACTACAGTTCTTACGTGATCTCCATCTGTAACGTGTCTACTATAATAGCGTCTTCTTAGCTAACTGTATTGCTCAGGAGCATAAACAGGCCTGCAACCGACAAAAAAGGGGGCGTAAAGAGATTTATGGGGATGAAATAACAGTGCATCACCTTCATGTACCGTTTACTCGCGTTACGACTTTCAGGCTGAGGGGCCGTGGCCGATACATAAAATTGTTCTCTGGCGTTTCGTCTCCCACTGCAGGAGACACTTCGGAGGTAAAACCGCAGCTGAGTCAAGGGCTTGAGTGCTCTCCAAATTTATTAAGATATATAGCGGGTACCACCATTCGTCACGTGATGCATAATGCGCGATTATGTCCGGCCGGCACCTTCGTTCTCGATTAAAAGTAATCGACTTTAATTCTGCTGGCGCAAAGTGGGCATCCACATTATATTAACGGAAATATCTCTGTGGTGGAAAAAATGAAATTTAATTTATGAGAGTAATGCTTTGGCAAAGACAACGCGTTAGCTTGTGCGCATGTATAGAGAGGTCATAAATATTTACAAACACCGTAATAATTTTGACAGAAAAGAACAGAGAGTTTTGATAAATTAAGTATGACTGCCAATTTTGCGCGAACGGAAGGACTATCGATCACTTTTAATCGAGGACGATGGCGCTAGCCGGAGATAATCACGTATTCGGGATCACCTGATGAGAGACAGGAGAGGTCCAAAACGATATTGTGGACATTAATTACGAACGTTACAAACAATGTCAGATTTTTCAGATTTTTTTTGACGCAGTACAATTTTCGCTATGAAGACTATTTCGCGAATTTGTTCACAATACACTCTCGTGGTCGAACATACGAAGCAAAGATGCAGTGAATGTAACAACCATATTCCAATTATTTATTACAAAACGATGATTTCATTAGTGACGGGTATGCAACGCTGGAACTGTGATATTCAGCTTAGAGGTCCCAGTATTCACAACTTGGAGGTACAGTCAAAAGTCAATGTACGGGGCGTGTGTTTGGAGAATTTCGTTTTCATCTCGATCACCATTACATACGCAAAAATTCACAACATACACGCTAAGGACTCTGTGTCGATTTTGTTTGTACGTATAGTGACAAGTACCGCTAGGTCCTATTTGTATCCTTGGCTGTGATGGTCAGGCGCTCTACATAACAACAGGAACTTTTACGACTTCCAGTTATTATGAGGAAGAGTATTGTAGGTTTTGCTGTGGATAGTGACTAGAGAGATTTGCTAGTATGGAAAGTTGCTAATATGGATAGATTGTAACTCTCGGTTCCCATTGAAGACGAGATGGTTTGAGTTTCCACGAGCGGGCGTGTGTGTAGAATAGGGCTCATTATAAATTCGCTTACAGGAGAATGATAAAGATTAGGGGAACTGATGACATAGTAAGAATACTTACAGTCAGGTTGTATAGGCGAATAGGGGCATGGGCCATTAGCAGGCTTCGGAGTCAACTTCTGACACTTCACGTTTATGTTTGATGTGGGGAAATAGGACAGCAGCAGATTACTTGCTATGGATGAAAAGCAAGGGAAGTTAATAGCAAGGCTGGTGACCGAGGACCGTGGTGTGGCCGAGCGGTTCTAGACGCTTAAGTCCCATAGTGCTCAGAGCCATTTGAACTGAGGACCTTAATTGAGATGCTTCACACTACCGGGTTGGTGAAATTAAGGTGCAGCAACTGACGGAGGATCAATGTGGACTGTAATTATCGTGCGGCACGAAACTGGGTAGAGGCGCTAAAGCATTAAAACGGTACCGATTTATGCTGGAAAAAATTCCAAAAATGGTTCAAATGGCTCTGATCACTATGGGACTTAACTTCTGAGGTCATCAGTCCCCTAGAACTTAGAACTACTTAAACGTAACTAACCTAAGGACATCACACACATCCATGCCCGAGGCATGATTCGAACCTGCGACCGTAGCAGTCGCGCGGATCCAGACTGTAGCCCCTAGAACCGCTCCGGCACTCCGGCCGGCTGGAAAAAATTGTTCCAACGTTGTCCAGCAGGTGCAAATCTGGCTCTGTACAGTGTTTGTATGACAGTATGAAAACCGCGCTGTCAATCGTGCGCTGCTACTGAAACGGTTTTAAGTGAACGGCAGCAGTTACAGTGGTGCATTGAGAGAGTATCGCCGACTGAAAGGTCTAAGGAGAGGCCCGATGTCATTAAATATTTTAAAGAAGATAATGCAGTTCGGAAACATGGGAGAGCTTGGTGTTGCTACTGGTACAGGAAGGCGCTCTTTCCCAGTGGAAGTTATTGACGAGGTTGGTGTTCCTGTAACTGACCATGCAGAGCGTGGCACAGGCAGTGCCAGTGCTTGTGCAGTGTCATGAGCATTTTCCATCCCACGGTAAACAGTACGGAAACCATTTGCACTCTTTGTTACACTGGAACCCGTACAAGATCCAGCCGGGCAGCAACAGAAACCTGATGATCCGCAACAACATTCTGAATTGGTTTTTTGGTTTCTAGCAAGGATCGAATATTCTATGGAGTGACGAGGCAAGTTTTACATTGCAGAGTACAGCGAATACACAGAACTATACTCTGCTCATCATAAGAATAAACCTGATGTAAACATTACGCCATGTGTTTAACGTACTCTCAGCTAGAGACTGGAATTTATTTCTTCTTCAGCATACTATATGGCGACGTAAGTCCTTTTGGTGAGAAGCATGTAGGTAGGTAGGCGGTAATGGTGGTTTAGTAGCAGGCCTATTTTCCACAGTTGCTAATAATCCTGCTCTCTGGTCATGTAATAGAGATCATCATTATGGTATGTACTGTAAAGACTAAGAAGCAGTTGTGTATTGTTTTACTTGTCATTACAGTATGAATAATAACAAAAAAATGGAAGAGAGGAGAAAAAAAAAGATAATATATGTTTGTGCCAGATGGGGTTATATCACTTGCCACGCATCTTATGTGCCTTCTTCGCCATTGATCACCATGTGGTACACATATGTCATGTGTTACACGCTGTACAAATCTAGGAGGTTGTCACAATAATGCCCCTTTTACAGATGAGGTATAACCACATAGCTCTTACCCGTCCGGCTCTGAAGGGGAGAATGACATAAGCAAAACAAAAAAGGAGTTGTTCGCGCTCAGTACGTTGTTAAAACAGGGAAACATACCGATACAGACACTGAAATTGCCGCGCTCATTTTCAGCGTCTCTAGACCATTATGCGAGGCGAGAGAACAGAGGAAGGTTGAGGAAAGAGGCAATCGGCAGACCTGTCGAGATGGCGGTGGTAACTCCGCAGCTGTGCCACGTAGGGCCGCAGAGAACTGGTTGCATTCGTTGTCAAGATGGTCTCGCCTCCATGCTAAAATATGGGCGAGGGCCTTCAGAGAATCCTCAGCTATTAGCGTTTATGGCGAAGCACTTTGCCTTTCCCTTGCTCCGTCTTCAGCCTTTCTGGTTTCGCAGTATAAAAAGCAGAGGGCAGGACGGAATGGTCTCCAGAACGTTGTTACTTCAACGCCTGTGCTAGAGACTAGAAATACATCTGCTCGATAGTGACGAGACCATTCGCGTAAATGTGTATGCGTGGCAGTAACAATTCTAAAGAGCTTAAGACCAAAAACAAGCTACTTCTAGCTTATATGAGCCGTAACTGTCTCTCCTAAGAGTTATCAGGCGCACTGTCTGAAACCTGGTAGTCAAGGGAAGGCAGGATTCGGTTACGATTGTGGACGGGGCCGTAATCATTTACTATTGGTTGCCTTTTACAGTTACACACATTTATTTTGAAACAGTAATTCCAGACTCAACAATAAATAAAAAAATACCACGCGTTATTAATGAAGGAATTGTAAGTAGGCTGTTTAGGTTTTCTTATTGGTAACGCCACGTAGCGCTCTGTATGAAAATCACTGGCTGTGCTTTGTGCAGTCTGTGGCTAGTTTGCATTGTTGTCTGCCATTGTAGTGTTGGGCAGCTGGATGTTAACAGCGCATTGCGTTGGGCAGTTGGTAGAGATGGGCAAACTGAAACACTTAACTGTTTCGAAACAAAAGAAACAGCACAATGTAATGTTTCGATACGCTGTTTCGAAACAGTGAAACAGTTTGTGTTTTGTAATCTAATAAACGTACACATTTAATCATCTTGAATGTCTACTGTATAAGTACGTCCATAAAACACAAATGAGGTGCGAGAGCGCTAATCTTTTCGCAGAAAGTATGAAACTATCACCTGGGCGTCTTGGCAGTTTCGTATTTCCTGCAGCAAATGCGCTACTTTCGTGTTGTGTGACTTTCATAGTTTTCAATTGGCTGAGGACAGCCATAGCTGAAGACAGAAGAACCACCACGAACGGAACTGGAGGTAGGAGCAAACTGCAGAAACAACGGATATGCTACTGGGATTCCCACATTCCGTTAGTATGGGTAATATACCCATCCTGCTAATTTCCATGCACACAAAGGGAATCATTGTGGATAATAGGCACAGTGACTATAGACTCACAAATAACGCCAAATAATTCGTATAAATAACAAAACATAACAGAAAAAAAATTTGTCTTTCAGGGTGTTTTGAACCTTTACTATAAAGTCACCATGCTTCCCAGCCCTTCCCGTTCACCATTAACTACCAGTGATGTGTCAAACAGATTGCTTGCAACTACACCTAGATCAAATTTATGTATATGTCTAATAACTGTCACTCTAAGCCTTTTTTTATTCAAAATGTTGTAGGCTTACTTGCGTTTCTTTATACGATTACTGTACATGAAAAGAGAAGGGTATGTTATAAAAAAAGTGTAATTTAATCGAATGATTTTCACATATTTATTATTTAGAATGGGAATAGTATGCATTGTTTCATTGTTTGGTTAGTGTTTATAAAGCAGATGTTACGCCATTTCGTAATAGGACAGTCAGCTAGAAACGAAGCTTTATTTTCGGATATCTTAAGCTTCATTCTATTGCTTGTCAAAAAGAATTCGACAGTCTTGAAAGTGTTTCATGAAGTGTTATGTTGTGTTTCAGTATCTGTGCCGAGCCCGAATCTCGTACGACACAGAGCGGAATGAAACATCACTGTTTCGATACAATTAGTCCAAGCGCAGGTGGACTGAAACAGCCTTATTTTGGAACAACGATACAGTTTCTGTGTCTGGCTCGAGATCGAATCTGGTGCGGTTATCCGAAACAGGGGCGGAATGAAACACCACTGTTTCGAAACAGTGAACCACAGCCGTTCCGAAACACTGAAACAGTTCCACGTATCGATACACTGTATCGAAACATAGAAACAGTGGCCAAGTCTAGCAGTTGGAGGTGAGCCGCCAGCAGCGGTGGATGTGGGGAGAGAAATGGCGGAGTTTTGAAATTTTTAAGACTGGATGTCATGAACTGCTAAATATATTATGACTATTAAGGTAAATACATTGTTTGTTCTCTATTAAAATCTTTCATTTGCTAACTATGCCTGTCAGTAGTTAGTGCCTTCAGTAGTTTGAATCTTTTATTTAGCTGGCAGTAGTGGCGCTCGCTGTATTGCAGTAGTTCGAGTAACGAAGATTTTTGTGAGGTAAGTGATTTGTGAAACGTATAGGTTAATGTTAGTCAGAGCCATTCTTTTGTAGGGATTTTTGAAAGTCAGATCGCGTTGCGCCTAAAATATTGTGTGTCAGTTTAAGCACAGTCTTGTATAATTTTTCTAAGGGGACGTTTCAGAATAAACAACTGTGTAAATAATAGTGTTTTCATTGTGTTACAATTTAGCAAATCACCATAAAATACAGATAAAGATAATGTTTTTTTAAAAAAAAAAACAAGCCACTGTGATCACGGCTGAAGGCCTTACACGCCAAGAATGGCAATAAATTAAGAATGTTTAAGAACTCGCTGCAGTTACAACTTACAGGTATTGAAATATTAAAAGAAAGTGGCCACAAACACAGCAGAAGGTATCAGACGCCAGGAATGGCAGTAAGTAAGGTTTTAAGGCTTACTGCTAAAATAAAAATTTTTTTTAATCTAAATATCCACGGGTGTACTGCCGGTCTACAGTGTCCAACGGGCACAATATTTCGGCGATCATACATGTCGCCATCATCAGGTGAACTGACGGACTGAGCTCCTGTGAACGTGCCGGCACGGAGATCCGTACGCTATGGCTGCTCAGAGGGAACTGGGTTCGGTCGCGGCGCCGGCCGATTTAAATATCCTCCGCCCGCGGCGCGCTCCCTCCGCTGTCCGCGTCCCACGCCACGGTCGCGCGGTGGAACAGATTACGACGGGGTCTGAGATGACGTCGGAGTGATGGTTCTGTCCGCCGTGGTCGTCACAACTATACGTTTGCTCGATTTACTCTTGATTAACCCAATCGCTGGTTCCCAAGCCCTGCTAAGATTATAGCCACAGTCACGGTTTATGAGGTCATCATTGGTGCGAATTTCGATGGCCTCTCTAACAACGCTGTCCCAGTATCTCGACGTCTGTAACAGAATCCTCGGGCGCTCATACTCCATAGCGTGATTTTCCGACAAACAATGCTCAGCGACCGCCGACTTGCTCGGATACATCAGTCGAGTGTGCCTCTGGTGTTCGCGGTATCGATCCTCGACGGTACGCGTCGTCTGACCAATATATGACTTGCCACATTGATACGGAATCTGGTACACGCCGGCCTTCCTCAAACCGAGGTCGTCTTTGCCGCTTCCCACCAGTGCACGAGTTTTATTCGGAGAACAAAACACAGTTCCAACCCGGTGTTTCTTCAAAATGCCGGCGATTTTCCCCGAGAGTGCGCCTGTATATGGAATAAACGCAGTGCCTACCACCTCCCTCGTGATTTCATCCATCTCCACAGGTTGTGCTCTAGTGGTTGAGCAGAGAGCACGTAGAATCTGCCACTCTGAGTACCAATTTTTTTCCGAAATACAGTTCTCAGATTTTCCAATTCCTGGGGTAGACACTCTGCGTCAGAGATAGTGCGGGCCATATGTACTAGAGTTTTGAGTTCCCCATTCCTCTGTGAAGGGTGGTGGCAGCTGTCTGCGTGCAAATACAGATCAGTGTGCGTTGTCTTCCGATACACCCCATGACCTAGGGTGCCGTCAGCCCTTCTCTTGACCAAGATGTCAAGGAAAGGTAATTTACCCTCCGTTTCAGTCTCCATAGTGAATTTCATGTTGGGGTGTATGGGGTTTAGATGTGTAAGGAAGTCAAGGAGTTTATCCATACCAAGTGGCCAGATGACGAACGTGTCGTCCACGTAACGGAAAAAGCAAGTAGGTTTCCATTCGGATGACGACAGGGCTTCCTCCTCGAAGTTCTCCATGTACAAATTCGATACCACCGGTGAGAGTGGGCTACCCATGGCGATTCCCTCCGTTTGTTCGTAGAATTCTCCATTAAAAAGAAAATACGTGGAAGTCAAGACATGCCTAAAAGGTTCAGTGGTCTTCTCGTCAAACTTCTGACTAATCACATCATTTTTTTAATGATCCTTCCGCAGGATCTGATTTACGACGAGGTCATGCATCCTCGTGACCACAGCCCTTCCATCCGGCAGTCCATGCGCGCCGCCAGTGGTTTCGGTGTGTTCTCGCATTATGCGGACCAGGCTCCTCCTGAGCCCCCAACATAACTGGCTCACTCGCACGACCCGGAAAAACAATGACATCGCCCCAAAGATAGGGCAACAGTTACTACATATCGATAACCGCCGCTGCTGCCACTAGCGGACAGGCAAAAGTTGTGAAACGAGTGGCGCCAGTCAAGACGAGAATAAGACAAACAACCGCAACCATGCCAACTATAGGATACGGTCTGGCCTCCAACAGAGGGCGAAAACCTACAAACAGCACCAGCGCGAGCTGCATTACGGTTCATTGTCTCTCGTGTTTAGATAAATATTTGGAATTTCGGTTTTGTAATGTGTAGTTGGAGCCAGCCGAACTAAATGTTGCTCATCGACGGCCGCGGTGGCTAAGCGGTTCTAGGCAATCCAGTCCGCAACCACGCTGCTGCTATGGTCGCAGGTTCGAATCCTGCCTCGGGCATGGATGTGCGTGATGTCCTTAGGTTTAAGTAGTTCTAAGTCTAGGGGACTGATGAACTCAGATGTTGAGTCCCATAGTGCTCAGAGCCATTTTTTGCTCATCAGTCCCTTAACGTGATGCCCACTGTTGAAGGAAAGTTTCGGTTTGTTTCTCATTACGAATAAAATGATTTTTAAGCGGAATTTTAATAGCCCGTTCGACTGAGCGGTTTCGACTTTGTGTAGTGCGGTATTCGTTTTACGGATATGTATTAACAGGGACCCTACTACACGAAGAATAACTGGTACTCCAGCAGCAGCTGGAAAGCGCTGCTGCATAGCAGTGGCAGATAGTACGGGCATGGGTGATGCTGCCAGTGCTGGAATACCTATTCTTCGTGTTTTACAGTTCCTAAATACGCATAAATAAAACGAACACCGCTCTAGACCAATCTGGGATCACTCAATCGAATGTAAACATAAAATTCCGCTTTTAAAAGAATTTTTCTCGTAACGAGAAAACTGAAGCTCTCTGTCGGCACTGGGCGTCGCATGATGTGCATTATTTGTTTGTGCTGACTCCAGCTGCACATCGCAAAAACTAATTCCAAGTATTTACTGAAACACCAGAGTAAAAGCGCCTGACGACTCGTGATGTCCCAGAAGGAATGGTCAATATTCAAGGATATGACAGGAAAGATCGTTCGAAGAAAGAATGTCAAGTAAACATGGGCTCTGAAATGCTTACCTTACGAGCTATGATTACTTCTTCATCTTCGACACTGCGAAACAAATCTCTTCTGCTGCTAGCTCTTTGCTTTCCATATTTTACGAGGTCGTAGTATGCACCAAAACAAAACAAAAAAGAATGTCCAGTAAGCATGGACTCTGTTGCCACTGACAATTCGCAATTTTTCACAAACACAACTTTTATTGATGTAAGTTTACAAAGTTGATGACTGTACAGCAAAAGAAAGGTAACAATAACGATGGCAGTAAAAGTCTCCTAATTGAGGCAAACAAAAGTTCACTTCTAATTTTCCACAAAGGTTCGTGGTAACACACACACACTAGTAAAAATCCAATTCAGAGACGAAGACGTAATCTTCAAAGGTCGAAGTCCACGAGGTCGGCATCCGGAGTGAAATGAACGTCGGGGCTGGTTCTAGACCCTAAATAGCTGCCTCCAGCCAGTCAGGTTTTGGCATAGTGATACTTCCTGCAGGCTGTGAGTCAAGCTCCCCCTGCAGGAAGTAGTGCTCAGAAGGTCTGTGTCTATTATCTTGTATGGAAATAGCCGGTGTTTACCATGGCGTTTTTGGTACGCCTCAGACATAGACAACCCCGTCCTGTGTTGTGTAATATGGGTTGCCAGGCCACAGGGGCTACCTTGGCTTCGGCATAACAGACTAAAGCTTATACCTGAAGAGCTGTGCGCCAGGGTGTGAAAGACGTCTCTTCAACTGAACTTGTGGTCAAAGCTCTTAAGGTATGCACTTTAGAGCCCATGTATACTGGACATTTTTTACTTGTTTTGGTCCATGCTAGCCCACCACCGCTCAAAACACGGAAAACAAAGAACTTGCAGTAGAAGACATTTGTTTCACAGCATCGAAGCTGAAGAAGTGCTCATAGCTCCCAGAGTGTGCGTTTTAGAGCCCATGTTGACGAGACTTTTTGCTTCGAATGATCGTTCCTGTCATATCCCTGAATATTGACCATTTTTTCTGTGACACCCTATACATACAGTGTACAGGGTGGAATGAGTATAATTGCACAGATTTCTACTGCAGGTTGAGGAATGTGCTGAACAATATAATGTCAGTATTTACTACATTTGCTGACTAAAAATTATAGCTATTAGGAGTAGTATGCTTTTAGGTTCGTTAGTACCTCGAAGTACTTGTGTCAAGAGAATGGCAATAATGTTTATTTTCACCTGGGTAGCAGGCCAGGTGTTGAGGTGTGGACGCGTGGACGCCAAACAGTCTATACTGACAGACGTTGTCCACTTAGTGGTGCAGTTAAGGCCATGCAGAGACACCACGTCGTAGAGTTTGTGACGTGTTTGTGGGAAGACTGTACTATGAATAGAAAAAACAACTGACACCCTGATGTATGAACATATTAAGGCACTGCGTGCAAAAATATCTGCCCTAATAACTGTTACACCCTGTATAACTTCATGTATTTGTTTATTTACTTGTACGTCTGCATATTCAGAGTGCATACACGGACAGACTTTAGGAGATGGGTCAGGGATATCTTCTGAGTGCTTTGGAACAAGGGGCCCACGTCTTCGGTGGCTCGTTACAGAGTAATAACATATTTATCATTTATTCAGCACCTCTGTTTCTCTGAAAATACCTTCATAAGAAAGAAAATTACTGTAATATTCACTCTTTCTGACACAGAAGGATCTGCTTTCTCGCAGGCGCCTTCGTACAAACGCAAAATTTCTTTGTTGAGCTTACAGTTACAGCAGGAATAGGTCAGCGTAGCACTGCTGCGCCGCTCTTCCATTGCTTTCAGTGAACCCACATACGTGGCTAAATATTCATCACAAAATCGGTCCCAAGTGCTGTGTAACACTGTTAACGTACGACAAACATTGTCGAGAAACTGTAGCATTACATAAATATGTCCAATATGGTCGAATCTACTTTGCGTCACGTGAGTGTAGGGGAGTCGAAACAAGTAGTGACCCGTGACGTCATATCAACTTGAGATTTTTTTATACATGTAATTCATTTCTAAATTTTGTTGATTATTTGCAGAGTAAAGAATTTAATTATGTACCACATTTAATAGGTAATGAGTTTTAATGAGATAGATATAAATATGTTTTGACATAACAAATCACCTTGTTGCATTATGCATGGTTTTTTTCTCTTTGTAAAAAAAAAGAAAAAAAGACTTCCGTGTTCCTCGTGTGCCCGATTGAGTAGTCGTCGAGCGCGGATCTTGTGTTACTTTCATGAATGGGCATAGAACTGTTAGTTTACAACCCGGAGTTGATTTAAAAATTATTCTAGGGAACCACTGCCCGACTTTGGTGCAAACAAATCGCTCGCGAATTCTCAAATATCGAGGGCGAGTTTAAGGTACGCAGTTGGAGATCGGGCGTTAACGTCGTGTGTGTGATTCAGTAACATTAACTGCAATTTACAAACATTAGCTTGATAATAACTATCAAAGACTTATATGAGCGGCATAGTAATCGTCTTGATGCTTAAAGCAAGCGAGAAGCAATTTACTGTCGGGGTACGACAAATATTAATCATTGCAATCAGTTTGTTGATATGTTGCTTAGCAACTCCTAAGCGGACAGTGATAGAATTACTGAAACGATCTTTTAACTATCAATGACCACTACACACACATCAGAAACTAATTACTCTGTGAGTGACTTCTGGATTGGATGAGTTTTTTTTTATTTCAGATAATTGGTATTAATAAACTTATTTAGAGGTTGAAGCTTCATCATCAGTGTCGCCCTCATTCATTTTAGTAGAACGATAGATGGTACTAGCTACGCTACTATTTATAGTTTTAAAAGAAAAGAGAGCACATACCTGTTTTTTCTTTTGAGAAATATTCGTACTTTAGTCATCAGTCTTCTCAAACCAGAGGCACGAGCGACACTCCCTCACAGCACTACGATATCGTGAAGCACCACACACATGTGTCCCTTCTCACTACATTTCTACATTGAAAATCCTGAGATATAGCCGCGGTACGAAGAAGCAAGAAAGAAGAGAAAAGATCAGCGAAAGAAACGGAGCAAAGGGAGAAGGGGAGGTAACAAAACCAATAGGAGACATAACCGAGAAGTACTGTTTGCAAGTTTGAGGGCGTAGATCAAAGTGGGCCTCACTGAGTTCTGATCTCACCCCATGAGATTTCCACATTTCTGGAGCCATAAAGAAAGCCATTAGTGGCCGTCGATTTACTTCAGACGAAGAGGTGCACGCCCGGATACAACCATGGTTCCGTAGGCCACCGAAAACACTTTTCTATGAAGGCATTCACTATATCGTTTCACAGTCGGATACATGTGTTAACAAAGATGAAGATTACTTTTTAAATAATAAATACATCACTCACTTTTTTCTACCTGTATAGCTTTTATTTGAATACCCCTGATACTGAGAAAGATCTATAATCTGATAAACGACTGTTGATTGTACACCGATTTCGTCATTTCACATGTCCGCCTCATATCATTTCCGCGTATTCACACTCCTCGTAAATATACAAACTGTGCTCCCTTTCTGGAGACAGATTCTAGATTTCTCTGCTCTGAAATAAAGGGCTGCGAAGATCTATGATTATTTCATTACGTCGAACACGCAGCATTTCTGTCATAGTTTATCTCCATCTGCCAAACGGTAACATTTGTCTTTCATTGTATAACCTCGCATCTACAGTTCTTTAATCTTCCTTGAACACTGTTTCAGCTTGTTCTGACCATGTAGCAATTCAGATGAAATTAAACACTTTTCTACTGATCCCCATAAATGCTGGCTGGAAACTTAATAACACACACAGCTTTAACTACTCACAGATGTAAACATCATGTTTATTTACTGAAGAGTACCAAATTTCACTTGAGACAAAATTTTATTCTTGCAGTGAATAAGAATTTAACAGCAATATTTCGTATCACATATATCAATGTTTCTGGAGTCAAGGTATTGGCGCAGAGAGTATAGGACATATTGTACCTCTTTACTATGCCGTGCAGATGGCTCGCGGGAAACAAGACATTGTTACACTTTCGTATAAGCTCCAGTTCCTCTACTTTTCCCATCATGGTCATTATTTGAGAAATACATGTGTGGAAAAAGCTTCTTGGATCATCTTGGATGTTTCGACTTTGCAATGTTTTCAGTACGTTTCTGTGCGATGCACACTGTCTTCCCTACAACTTTACCCAATGAAGAATGTTAGGACGTCTGAGTACTGCGGCGTGAAGTAATCAACGACAAATGACGCAGCGTTTCTCTGAATCTTCTCTTGTTCTTCTGTTAATCGATCTTTGTAATGGGCTCACAATAAAGAATCATTGAGAGCGGTTTGTATTCGCAAATTAATTAACGCATTGCAATGTTTTGGGCCGCCAGTGCGTACATGACGATCTTAGATCACTCAGTATAGATCAAAATTTTCTCCGATACATGTTGTGTTGCTGCATAAATTTGTAGCGCTTTTTAATAAGTTTAATAATAAACATAACAGATACATGAAAACTTTAGTTCTCAGTAATATAGTATTCTTCACTTTTTACAACAGTCTTCCAACGATGGGGTAACTCCCGATTCTCTGACAGTAGAAATTATATGGTTTCGAGGCGAAGAACTTATCGAGCCATGTTGGGAGCGCATTTTCATCCGGAAAGAAAGTTCCATGACGGTTGTTCAATTGAGAGCGAAGAAGGTGACTATCAAAGGGTGCAGTATCAGGTGAAAAAGGTGGCTGCGGAATGACGTCCCAATCCGTTGATACTGTTTTTCGTCAGTCTAGCAGAATGTGGGCGGGCGTTATCAAGGAGTAGCATCACTTCACGCAGTTGTTCTGGTCGTTGTTCTTGGACTGCGTCTGCAAGAAGTCTCAGTCATTGTCAATAAATGTTGAGGAAGAAATTCCTAGTACACCAAACCGCCGCTGTTCCACCGGACGCACAACATGATCTTTTCTGAGTGTGTGAAGATCTTAGCACGGGGAGCTGCTGCTTTGTTTTGGGTCCGCCATTACTTTCTTTTCTTTACATTAGCTTAAAGAAACTATTTCTCGTCACCAGGAACGATACGGGATGGGAATGGCTGGTATTGTTCACGAGCCAGTTGATGACGAGTAAGCAGAGATGCACGTATGGCCACCTGCCTATTTTTGTTTTTTTGGCTTAGAGCATGCGGTACCCATACACCCGATTTTTGAACCTTACCACTTGCATGAACGATGGTGGAATGATCACAGTTCATCGCACCTGCAAGTTCTCGAGTACACTGGCGTGGATCATTGTGGATTTATGTGTTCAAACGATACTCATCAAACTCCGAAGGTCTTCCTGAACCTGGAGAGTGACTAGTGTCATAACGATCCTTCTTAAAACGAGAAAACCGTATTCTTAACGTGCTCAGTCCAATGGCGTTATCCCCATGCACGGCCCAAATGTTTCTTATTGCCTCCACTGCTTTCACGCCTCTATTGAACTTAAACAGAAAAGTATGTCGGAAATTTTCTCATTTCTCCACCTGGCCCTTCATCTTTAGCCTCTACAGCTCCACTCACTGTCTCCAAATGACAAAATGAATATGTAAATTTCAATTGCAACAGTGAACTATAAATAGAAAATGACAATCGATAAATAAACCCGTAGCAACGGGAATACTAAAATGAAAGACTAAAACCCTACGAATTTATGCATCAACATAATTTTACATTAACATTAGTCCATGGCTCTACCTCATTGCACGTTAGCTGGTCACAAATACTTTTCAAAACTGAACTTTCATTGTCATTCGACGGAGTAATGAGTCTGTTCGCCTACAAAACCAGTTCGTAATCAGAGTGGTCAACTGAACAATCGCGAACAATCTAAGTACGAGTAGTATCCGTGATTGAAGTCCGGATAGCCTAGGAGAGTTTGTCGTAGTCAGAATAGCCTTGTTGATGTCGTAGGTAGACCGTATTCAAACATCAGTACCACAAGTGATCAGAACTGTCGTGGTGTCCATCTTTTGTCTGTTTAGCTCATTGGTGAGGTCCACATGACGAAACGCGGCCTAAGAAATTTTCGCATAGTACCCATTCGGTAATGCAGTTTACTTGTCAGTGCTTGCAACCATCTGCTTGTGGTCAGCACACTGATCTTGCGTTCGGGAGGACGAGGGTTCAAATCCGCTTCCGGTGATCCCCATTTACGTTTTCCGTGATCTCTCAAAATCGCTCCGGCAAATGTGAGGCTGTTTCATTCGGTAGGGCATGGCGAATTTCCTACCCCTTCTGAATCAAATCGAGCTTGTGCTCCGTCTCTAATGACCTCAGTGTCGGCGGGACGTTAAACCTTAATCTTCCTTCCGTCCTTTTTTCATACTGGGATCCGTCTGCTAAAACTACTAACGTTGTTGCAGGCGTGTACGTAGACGGACAAGATGAAGACTGGAGCTTTTGTTTCAGCATTTGAAATGCTCACTCGCGTTGCTCTGACAATGTGAACGTGACGCCTTTGCAGTACGTTTTTCTGAGGAGATGCGTGAAATCACCTGCTTGTAAATTTTGCGCGGTAATGCTTTCCTAAGAAAGCCTGCAGTTCTGGTACACTCTCGGAGCACAGCTACACATATTTCTGTAGGCGTCATGCCCTTCGCACATGTCTGAGATACCAGTAGTCCATTTTCAATTCGAAATGCTTGCATCTCATTAACTGACACACTAGGTTTGATTCCTTTAAGCGAGAAAATATTCATTATATTAGGAGCAATTAAAAAGTTTCCGTTCGAAGTCCGTACAGTCCAGAATTGTTACGTCAGTCAGGCGAAATCGCCAAGAGCATGGAGGCAATCACCCATCCGATGCAACTGGCTGAAGACACCCGTTTGGTAAAACATCGTGTTCTGCTACGTGAAGAAGTCTTTAACTGCCTGCTGCACATCCTCGTCTGGCGGAATCGTCAAACCTTCAGGGCCTTCTTTGAAGGACTGAAAGCGCGATAATCCCAGTGGGAAGAGGACTTCAGGGCAGGTGCTCGAGTGTCTGCACCTGAGTCGTCGCAAATTCTGCGTTACGTCATTTACAAGATGGGAACGTCGGTTATCATGAAACTGCAGCGCACCTTGTCGCGGTTTTTCAACAGACATGCTTCCCGATACACATGCTTCATTGTCCCATGGATATCTACCGGTGGTTGTCCTGCGGCAAACAAGAAAAGAATATTTATATGAAGATGGTAGCTGTTCTTTCAGACATGTATATAGTTAAGGCTCACCCGCCATTTGACCATCTTCTTCCGTGCGGATACACAAACAATGCCCGAACTTTTACGGGAATTGGCAGTAAAGCCGCGAGTAATGAGTATGATGGGCAGGGGCACTATGAATATAGTGCGGGAGAATAAGTTGCTAATGTATGTCTCACGGGTGCGTGCCAGAGATAAGACTCTGCAGCCGCACTATTCTCTGTGTCCTCGGCGGCTCAGATGGATAGAGCATCTACCATGTAAGCAGGAAATCACAGGTTCGAGTCCCAGTTGGGGCACACATTTTCAACTGTCCCCGTTGACTTATATCATATGCAGCTAAGGGTACTCATTTCATTGTAATTTCAAGAAAAGAATAACAGCACATTGGTCCTGTTTGGACACATTTGGTAATAACGTCACTATACTTCATGTTTGCGCATTTATCATGTGCACGCCGGAAAGGCGCTAATACCACACTGGCCACTTGTATACATGTCGGTGCTCATATACCAGCATCTGATCGCCATATGTTGCATATACACTGTAGCAACGTCCTCAAATGGAAACATTTTGATCATCTTTTATCAGCTCTTCAGATTCGTAGGTATGCTTTGACCTGTTATGACACCTTCAGGGCAGTTTGAGCAAGACGGAAATGATGTCGTAACTTGCTGAAGATAACGCTGAAAACTTGCTGGTGCACTTGTGACACTCAATAGAATCTTTTGAAGCCGGAAGGCTTATCGGTTACCACAACATTCGTTGATTATTCCTAGAACGGGAACAGAAGGAGGCCACCTGGCAAATCTGTTCTTGAGAAATGCGTCCGTCGAGTTACTAATCCACTTAAGCGACAAGACAAAACTGATAGTTGCTACTTGCTAAAGGTTCACGTAACTGCATCAGTGCATATCAGATAGGCGTTCAGTAGCGGGTCGCCCAGCCAGCAGGCTGCAGCCAGTTGCAGCCGCTAACAGCACCAGTATTGGCTCCACATTACTGGACTCAGCAATCAGTCACGGTTCGCATCGCGAGTCGATTGGCGGGGATGCAGCTTCCGATCCCTTCGGGCAAGCGCGCTCCGCTAGCCCTGTCCGATAAGACCCATTATCCGAGGGAGTGTGTCGCTCATGGCGATGCTGCAACCCTCAAGAGCCCGAAACCGCGAACAGAACAGCTTGTCGCCATTTCCACATATATCAGGCATGCAGAAGTGATGTGAGTCCTAAAACATTTTTTTATTTTTTTTCTAAACAACATATTTAGATCACAATTAATAGTCTTCAGACCTAAAAAAAGTAAAATTCAATTTGTACCGTCCAAACATTTTACAATAAATGGAAAAAGAATCGTTTATAATTGTAGAACGCACCTAAGTAGCTGCATAAGCAACCTGTATAGTCCACTCAGAAACTCGTATCGCGGTACTGTGATTTGCAACTGCGGTTAATTTTTGTAAACAGGTATCTCGCAGAGGTGAGGGAAAACTAGGGGAGCAGGAAGGCGAAAACGGAGTTACGGTGATTAAGGGAGGGGTCTTTCTAACACTGTATAAAGTATAATTAAGTAAAAATTGTCGCTGTAAAATAGTGTACAATAATGGTTGTGTAAAATGTAAACAGAACGTCTACATCTACGTGATTACTCTGCTATTCACAATAAAGTGCCTGGCAGAGGGTCCCACACCGCACAACAATGCCCCAGAATAGGGCGGACAAGCGTGGTGTAAGCAGTCTCTTTGGTAGACCTGTTGCACCTTCTAAGTCTTCTGCCAATGAATCGCAGTCTTTGGTTTGCTCTACCCACAACATTATCTATCTGATCGTTCCAATTTAGGTTATTTGTAATTGTAATCCCTAAGTATTTAGTTGAATTTACAGTCTTCAGATTTGTGTGACTTATCGCGTAATCGAAATTTAGCGGATTTCTTTTAGTACTCATGTTTATAAATTCACACTTTTCTTTATTCGGGGTCAATTGCCACTTTTCGCACCATACAGATATCTTATCTGCATCATTTTGCAAGTCGTTTTGATCATCTGATGACTTTACAAGACGGTAAATGACAGCGTCATCTGCAAACAATCTAAGACGGCTACTCAGATTGTTTCCTATGCCGTTAAAATATAGAACAGGAACGATAGAGGGCCTATAACACTTCCTTGGGGAACGCTGGATATTACTTCTGTTGTACTCGATGACTTTCCGCCTATTACTAAGAACTGTGACTTTTTTTGATAGAAAATTACGAATCTAGTCGCACAACTGAGGCGATACTCCGTAGGCACGCAGTTTGATTAGAAGACGCTTGTGAGAAACGATGTCGAAAGCCTTCTGGAAATCTGAAAATATGGAATCAATTTGACATCCTCTGTCAATAGCACTCATTACTTCATGAGTATAAAGAGCTAGTTGTGTTTCGTAGGAACGATATTTTCTGAATCCATGCTGACTATGTGTCAATAAGCCGTGTCCTTCGAGGTACTTCACAATGTTCGAAAACAATATATGTTCAAGAACCCTACTGAATATCGACGTTAGTGATATCTACCTGTAATTCAGCCGATTACTCCTACTTCCCGTCTTAGGTATTGGTGTGATCACGGCAATTATCCAGTGTTTAGGTACGGATCTCTCTGTGAGCGAGCGGTTGTACGTAACTGCTAAATGTGGAGTTATTGTATCAGCATACTCTGAGAGGAACCTGACGTATACAATCTGGACCGGAGGTCTTGCCTTTATTAAGTGATTTAAGCAGCTTCGTTGCTCCGAGGAAATCTACATCTATGTTTCTCATGTTGGCAGTTTTTCTTTATTGGTATTCAGGAATATTTACTTCGTCTTCTTTGGTGAAGGAGTTTCGGGACACCGTGTTTAATAACTCTTCTTCAGTGGCACTGTCATCAGTGGCGTTACCGTTGTTAGCGCGCAGTGAAGGTATTGATTGCGTCTTGCCACTGGTGTGCTTTATGTTTGGCCAGAATATCTTCGGGTTTTCTGGCAGATTTCGACACAGAGGTTCGTTGTGGAAATTATTGAAAGCATCTCGTATTGAAGTACGTGCCATATTTCGAACTTCTGCAAAACTTTTCTAGTCTTGGGGATTTTGCGTTCTTTTAAATTTAACATGCTTTTTTCGCTGCTTCTGCAGCAGCGATATGACCCGTTTTGTGTACCTTGGGGGATCACTACCATCATTTATTAATTTATGTGTTATATATCTCTCAACTGCTGTCGATACTATCTCTTTGAAATCATTCCACAACTTTTCTACGCTTACATGATTAGATCGGAAGGAGTGAAAACTGTCCCTTGAAAACGTGTTAAGAGCATTTTTATCAGCTTTTTTAAATACATATACTTTGCGTTTCTTTTTGATGGTTGTAGGTGTTACGGTATTAGGCCTAGCAGCAACTGCCTTGTGGTCGCTAATCCCTGTATTTGTCCGAAACTCACTATTTGTCCAGGATTATTTGTTGCTAAGAGGTCAAGTATGCTTTCGCAACAATTTACGCTTCGAGTGGGCTCATGAACTAACTGTTCAAAATAATTTTCTGAGAAAGTATTCGGTTCAATTTTGGATGACGTTTTATGCCTGCCGCTGGCTTCAAACGTATAATTTTTCCAGCATATCGAGGGTAGGTTGAAGTCTCCACTAGTTATAATTGTATGAGTGGGGTACCTATTTGAAATGACTCAAGTTTTCTTTGAACTGTTCAGCAACTATATCTTCTGAGTCGGGGGGAGGGGGGGGGGGTTTCGGTAAAACGACCCAATTAACGGTTTAGTGCGATTGTCACGTGTAACCTCTACCCGTACTATTTCGCAGGAACTATCTACTTCAATTTCACTTCAAGGAAAACTACTTCTGACAGCATTAAATGCCAACTGTATTTAATCTATCCTTTCTGAATGCTGTTAGATCGTTTGAAAAAATTTCGGCTGAACTTATTTCCAGCTTTGGCCAGCTTTCTGTACCTATAACTATTTGAGCTTCAGTGCTTTCTGTTACGGCTTGGAGCTCTGGTTCTTTCCCAACACAGCTACGACAAAATACAGCTACAATACCGATCGTTTCTACAACTACCTTACTGTGTTTTACCTGCCCTTTTAGACGGACGCCCTTTCTGTGGTTCCCTGAGACCCTCTAACCTAAGAAACCACCCAGTCCCTTCCACACAACCCCCAATACCCGTGTAGCCGCTTCCTGTGTGCAGTGAACTCCTGAGCTATTAAGCAGAGCCCGAAAACACACCACGCGATGGTGCAAGCCATGGAATTTTCAGCCTACACGGTCACAGAACCTCCTGAGCTTCTGATTCGGACCTTCCACTCAGCTCTGCACCAAAGGACCACAGTCGGTTCTATCAACGAAGCTGCAGATGGTGAGCTCCACCTTCATCTCGCAATCAAGACTGGCAGTCTTTATCATCTTTACGATACGAGGGTCGATAAAAGGATCGATAACAACGGTGGTACTGTACGCTACAGTGCCTAGTAAGCACTCGAACGCGCAAGAACTTACAAAAATAATCTAGTAACTACACAGGTATCTGTAAGTAAGTCGCTCCTATTGGAAGCTCGTAAAAATATGTGTACTCGCCTTATTAGCAGCAGGAACACGAGGTCCTCTGTCTCTGACGCTCTGTCCGACACTCAACAAAATAGCAATATTATAAAATGGAGCGAGGGGGACAGAGTGGAGAGAAGGCATGGGAAGGGGAACGAAGGGTAGTGTCAGGGATGTTATGGGTTTAACAAGATAACTCTTATACTAAAATTTGTAAAATGTCAACAATGTAAAAGAGTAGACAAATTTAATTAAAAATGTGCAACGAAGACTGAACAATAAATGAGAATTGTTTTAGATGCCAATAACTTTGCTAATTGTCTCGATACCAATTTGTCGGCTATAGTCCTAAAAAAGGAATTTGGAAAAAATCTGAAAATAAATGTTATTTATTTAACACACTGTTTCAGTTGCGAGATACACTGCACGATCGGAAGTATGAAGGCCCTTATTAGTGGACATTAATATGGGGGTGTGTCCACCTTCCACCTGCATGAGCGCTTGAACTCTACTGCGTTACTGCCGCCCGCTGTGGCCGAGCGGTTCTAGGCGCTTCAGTCTAGAACTGCGCTGCTGCTACGGTCTAAGGTTCGAATCCTGCCTTCGGCATGGATGGGTGTGATGTCCTTAGGTTAGTTAGGTTTAAGCAGTTCTAAGTCTTGGGGACTGATGACCTCAGATGTTAAATATGCTTAGAGCCTTTTGAACCAGTTGTATTGCGTTACTTTCTACATCTACATCTACATAGATACTCCGTAAGCCACTGTACGGTGCGCGGGCGAGGATAGTCTGTTCCACTATTTGTCATTTCCTTTCCTGTCCCATTCGCGAATAGAGCGAGGAAAAAACGGCTGTCTTATCTGCCCCCGTATGAGCCCCAATTTCCCGTATATCTTCCTGGTCCTTACGCGTAATGTATGTTGGTGGCAGTAGAATTGTTCGGCAGTCAGCTTCAAATGCCGGTTCTCTAAATTTTCTCAAAAGCATTTCTCGAAAAGAACGTCGCCTTCCGTCCAGCGCTTCCCACTTGAGTCTCCGAAAGATCTCCGTTCGAACCTACCGGTAACAAATCTAGCAGCCCGCCTCTGAATTGCGTCGATATTTTCATCCAATCGGAGCTGGTACGGACCCCAAACACTCGAGCAGCACTCAAGAATAGGTCGCACCAGCGTCCTGTATGCGGTCTCCTTTGCAGGTGAACCATTCTTTCCTAAAATTCTCCCAATAAACCGAAGTCGACAATTACCCTTGTCTAGTACAGATCTCACATGCTCGTTCCACCTCGTATCGCTTTGCAACGTTACTCCCAGATGTTTAAACGACTTGACTGTTCAGTGTTGTGTTTTTTTTTAACGTCCCGTCGACAACGAGGTCATTAGAGACGGAGCGCAAGCTCGGATTAGGGAAGGATGGGGAAGGAAATCGGCCGTGCCCTTTCAAAGGAACCATCCCGGCATTTGCCTGAAACGATTTAGGGAAATCACGGAAAACCTAAATCAGGATGGCTGGAGACGGGATTGAACCGTCGTCCTCCCGAATGCGAGTCCAGTGTGCTAACCACTGCGCCACCTCGCTCGGTTTGGCTGTTCAGTTGGGGCGCTAGTAATATTATATCCGAACGTTATTGCTTTGGTCTTCCTACACAATTACATTTTTCCACATTTAGCGCTAGCTGCCATTCATCCCACCAATTGGAAATTTTGTTTAACTCGTCTTGTATCTTCCTACAGTCACTCAACTTCGACACCTTACCGTACACCATGGCATCATCAGCAAACAACCGCAGATTACTGCTCACCCTGTCCGACAATTCATTTATGTATATAGAGAACAACAGCAGTCCTATCACACTTCCCCGGGCCTCCCCTGACGATACCCTTGTATCTGGTCAACACTCGCCGTCGAGGACAACATACTGGGTTCTATTATTTAAGAAGTCTTCGAGCCACTCACAAATCCCAACTGGATCACAGCTTTTCATTTGTAACACCCCACCCATCACTTATCTGGTTTTGGCGTGTGTTCACCCCAGCTAATTGACTAAAAGATCAACAAAGAGTGCAAAACTGCCGCAATATCGGATAACGCAAAGAAAGTAATAAGGCCCTGTGATTCCTGATTGAACTGTGGTGGCAGTGTTGACATTAATTGATTCAGAATTGATCACTTTTAATTAAAAAGGGGTGCACATTGATGTTATATGCAGCGGTTGAACACCAGATGCAAATGTTGAACATAAAATTAATTAAGAAAGTGACGGGATTTCAAATACTTGATTGAAAACAGATGCAGTCGATTATCACAAATTTATTTTAACTCACGACCTTCAATCATCACATTACATGACTCTCCTACCAGGCAGTGGTAATAAATTGCGTTTGCGTGGAGTAAAGCTCGATAACTCAAAAGTAATTCCTATCGACTGACCCAGGCGTAATGCGAAGTGCGAGAAGAATTCTACAGTACACGGCCCATGAAACCCTCGAGGAAACCTTGCCGACATGATCCAACAAATTAATCAGTTGCTGGAGCGGGCGCAATATCACCGAATACAGCGTGGCGGAGCGGCGTCATTGTGTGGACGTCGTCCGACTTAGTGGTGCTGGAAGGGTACGCTCGTCTATTCACTCCTAGCTATCTTGCTTAGTACATAGCTGAAATCTCCAAGCTCAATCATTCATTTGCTAAGTCCTAAACTGCAGAGATGCTCACTCACTCTTTCTCAGGCAAGCTGAGTAAAGAACGCCATTTCCACACTCTAGGCAATCTGGGAACAGAAGACCTTCACGGAGACTTCTCACAGTCCGCTCTTCGCCTCAGTTTCCCCTCCAGCAAAATCACTTATGCCAATTGCAGCGCAAGTCACGTTAATTATGCATCGCTTCCCAGCTACCAATGCCTGCTCTGGGAAGTGAACAAATTCTCACAAAATTTCCCTTCTTCTCAACTTCTGCTATATAGCTCCTCCCAGGCCACCCATCAAGGTTAACGTCTGCACAAACACCAAGTTTTCCGGAATTCTGACTCCCAGGAGCGTACTTCAAATTCCTTGGTCCTACGTTCCCATGAGAGGCCGGCGTATTTCATGCTGTCACTCTTCACCTGATTTACTTCAGGCTCTGCAGACCGTGAATTTACCGTGAAGTTGCTATAGTCACGAACACGCATATTTTGACCTCTGTTGACCTCTCCACCGTAGCTTTGTTAGGCTTTCTAGCATGTTTCACAGAAAACGGGACGACGGACATTTATAAACAGGCGTAAAGTTCTCCGTCTGTTTCCCGGTACATCAGCATGGGATTGGGCTCAACCACCCATGCTGTCACTAATCTTAAGGCCTCTGGAGGCCGCACCGCGTTACTGCTTTCTCAGAGCTTGAGCCGCCCTAAGCTGCCTATTGTCGCTTCCCTTTGCTGTTCCCCATCCGGCCACGGTCAATTCTAAATACTTACCTGGGGTAAACTAGCGTCCAGTAAATAGACTCGTTTCCACAAAATTTTCATGTTGTATGAATTACTTTAAAACCATCACCCAACATTAATTATTCCACTATGTACATACTATACCGTCTACAAGATGCACTGTGCCTTGTCAGTCATTTTGTTCAGCCCTACTGTTCGCTCAACGTGAGTTAGGTGATCTTTAAATGACTTCAGGTAAGGGGCATAGTTCTTGCCATCTTACACATTTACTGACTACCAGCTTCGGTCTGCGTTTCAACGAGGCATAATTGCGAAATCGACAGATTTGGGGCAACTGGCAACTGGAAAAACAGAAATGAATAATTGCAACTTGCTCTGGTAGCATGGCTACCGTCAAAGGGCATAATCGTGCATTAGACGAGTGACTAAAAATCTGAAATGCTGCTGGCATTCGGCTGAAATCGGACAGCGTTCACGTGATGTCGTTCGCTCGCTATTATTGAGACGCCATATTGGGTTCATTATATTTCGGTTGTTTCCGTATTATTACTTGCATGTTATGACAGTATACAGTTTTAAGCAAAGGTGAAACAGATTTATCACTGTAGGAGCGATTTGTTATAATTAAACGTAAGTTAATGACACATAATCTGTAAAAGACCCAAGAAAACTTAGTTTTCAAGGATTCTACTCTATGTGTTCGCTTAGGTCCTGTCGTTACCGTAATGTTGTTGCAGACCTATAGAAAGTACGTCTGAAACTAGGTAAAAACTATTATTTTTTTATATTAGGAGTTTCTTATCATATAAACGTGTACGTTCTGCGGTATTCGATGTTAATTGTATATATATTCGATGTTAATTGTATATTAGTGTATGCTCTCTCAGTAATGAGATCCTTACATTATGTGATTTCCGTCTGATTATAAAACGGAAGACGAAGTTTCTGGGTGTAGAAACAACCACCAATGATATTTGTATTTATTCTTGTCACAAATATTCTATAGTTTTTTTCCGAGCACGTCGCGATTCCCGATGGTGTGGTTAGACAGGAATTAAAGAGTACACCTTAAACTGTTGCGAGCAAAATGAGCAGCAATCACATATATACGCCTACCTGTTACAAACATTTCGCTGTTTATTTTCGAATGTGTCGCGATTTGCGACGGTGTGGTTAAGCAGAAACCTAAGAGTGCAGCTGTGAGTGAAACGAGAGACAGTCATGCCTGCAGTGTTATTTGTCACAGATCCTTAACAATGCTTTCGTAAATTTGTCTGTCAAGACAAAGATCGCAGCACACGAGCGAGGGATGTCACGTGTCCGCTGTCCGATTTCATCTGAATGCCAGACGCACTTCCGATTTTTAGTCACTCGGTGCGGTAGTAACAGTGAACCGAGATGTGGCAACGCAGCATTTGCAAAGCAAAGCGATGGTTTACTCTCACTCTTTGATTTGCACCTTGGCTATCGAAGAACAAGGAAGTGGAAAGTCAACAGTTAATTCATAGTGCTTCTGTTACAAGCCGAATTGTCGAAACGAAAATGGAAATTTAGTGATGCTCTGCTTCAGGGCTGGAAGAAGTGAACACGAAGCACAATTTCTTATTCGTCCTCCAGCGACACGTGTTTCTGTTTGCATGTAAAGTTAAGGTTATAATTTTGTGTCTTTGAATTAGCTCGGCATATTGCAATGACGATTATTTAAAGAATATTAATCTTAAATATCTTCAACATTTTGCATCCCTGTCAGTAATCGTAGAAATATTAATTTTAATAATCAACAGCCTCAGTTGCACCGTTTACCTAGAATTTACCTAGGTTTCAGTCGGGATAACCCAACATTCTTCAGAATGACAGTAACTACCTTTTGCCCACAGAGGACATCGTCAAGCTAAAACTACAAATCCATAAATTATCGTCAGACTGTAAAACGTATCTGAAACTGCCTCGGCCCCACTTCGTGACCGCGATGCGGCAGCCACGAGTGCTGTACTGGAAGTTCCAATCACATGAAGTGACTCTGGCTACATGCTACTAATATGGCAGTGTCACACAACAGAAACGAATGAACATCGACTTGTGTGTCGACTGTCTGCAGAGGTGTGTTTTTTGATACGTAAAGTATTTGCTTTCCTTCTTCGTGCTGCTCTACACGCAGTTGTCCCACAGCCGCTTCTGTTCCCAGATGAGATGTTCTTCCTTCGCACGCAGATAAACGCAGTGAATTTGATCGAAGCATTGTCAGTTAATTATCTGTTTCAAGATGGCAGCAAAGAATGTCCTCGAAATTTTGGATTTTTCTCCAAGAACGTCGTAAATCTTTAATGCACCATTCAATATATCGTCAATAATATGTCACTTTTTAGGGTAGTGTTTCCACAAATCTTCCCCCCCCCCCCCCCCCCCCAAGCTGGGGTGTGCTGGGTATGAGAAGGTTAAATCTTGTTTGTTGTTGTTCCGTAACTTGAAACATCTAATAGAACTATGGAATATTGATCGTGATGACGTGCCCGTAACAAACCTGCTGGAACTCGGGAATGGAGTCGTCTCTTGTTGGCATGTGGTAGTTTTAGTTTTGTTTCGCCATGAGCGTGTTCCTATGTTACTTATTGTTGTCTGTTATCTTGATGAGGTTCCCAGTACTTGAATGAACCTATTGTACGTTGATACCCTGACTTTTTAAGAAAAGGAAAGAAAGAATGGTTAAGGCGACCGCTCGCGATACGGAAAAAATCATGGTTCGAAACCTGGTACGGCATAATTTTTAAATGTTGTAATCCTATTCTAGAGTCGGAGGTTGGAAGTATTCGTAAGTGTGAATAGTTTTTCTGTGTCCAAAAGCTTATCGAACACCAGTAGCTTCGCCCGAGTGAGTGGCTCAGTTCAGTTTTATTTTTCCCGCCACGTACTTTTCATGTGAGCAGGCGGAACAGGCCTATCTTGTTTTGTTTTCTTTTTTCTAGTATAAATTGCACTTCAAGAGTGGTATGTCACGTGCATAGCGTCTAGATACGAATTTTTTGCAGCATGTCTGGAGAGCATCACGTCGCAGAAACCTCTCAACACTGAGAGCTATGCGAGATTTCTCTAATAGCCAGCAGAAGTGCACTGGCTTCATTTTAGATTCTCTTTCTGCAGAAGCAGCGTCCCTTGACGCAGTGCCACAAACGTGCTGATTTGAATAATTGACGGCAGCGCTAGTGCACCGCGCTAATCTAGCGTTGCCTTCTTTAGATGGCCAGCTAGATGGAGAATTCAAATCAGCTGCTAGCTAGGTAAAACGTCAGGCTATCGATACAAGTCACGAACATCAGCTTTGTGTCTAAACTGAAGTCTAGAGCACGAAACGTCGTTATCACGTTCCATTTTCTCATGCAGCCAATTGGAGAGGCAACGTCCTAGATGTGTTCTATGAATATCAACGTAAACTTGGTTTGCCGGCCGGTGTGGCCGTGCGGTTAAAGGCGCTTCAGTCTGGAACCGCATGACCGCTACGGTCGCCGGTTCGAATCCTGCCTCGGGCATGGATGTGTGTGATGTCCTTAGGTTAGTTAGGTTTAATTAGTTCTAAGTTCTAGGTGACTGATGACCTCAGCAGTTGAGTCGCATAGTGCTCAGAGCCATTTGAACCATTTTTTGTAAACTTGGTTTTCTGCATACAGTAACAAAAAACAATGTGCCCCCTTTTAGAGGCTTCCAATACACTTAAGGTTTATTGTTGCAATAGTGTACATGGAATACATGAAATGATTACATTGAAAGTCTAACCCTTGTTTGTTATGCTGATTATTTTTCACGTAAGAAGTATCTCCCTTTAATATAAGCGGACGCAGTGCTCCATGGTTCCCATTTCTACCGCTATGTGTCTAATTCTTTCAATTAGGCCCGATAAATTGAGATATGGGTAATCAAACCCGCTAGAAAAGATAGTGTTCTAATTTAAAAATGAAGCAACGGATAACGCAACATCGGTGAATGGCCATGGAACAATACGTGCACATTAGGGACTGTAAGACTTTCTTTTTTTTTCGATACTATGAATTTAGTTAGTCGCATAAAGTGCATAATGCATACAATGGATATGCCTGGATTGAAAATTCATAGAATATAGTCATTATCTCAGTGGTATGGATGAAGGATACTGAATAACGTTAAGAGAGAATTTCAATTATCATTCTGAATTATTTCCATAATATTTAAGACTACTACCCTCTGTGACAAAACATACATTAAATCTATTATATTTAAGAAAACGACCACTCTCAGTGACGAAACATTCATGAAGCACTCACTATCTCTTGCATATCGTCATACCGGAAACATAGACAACACTGCGTCGCCAGTTACATCTACTAATGATTAAAATGGGTAAAAATGAATGTTACTGAATGGTGGCCTCTTAACACCATTTAGTTATTGTCACACCTGTTTAACGCGTGGAGTAGGGACGGATATTACCTTTCACTCTCTCAAACATTACTTGTGTTACTACACATGCAGTACCATGCGGATAAGTTCATGTTGAAACCGCGTGTTATGCAACCGCAATGCAACGTGAGCAAACCAGGCCAGGCTTCATGACTCCACATTATCCATGCTATGATTAACGAAAGGCAAATCCAGTGACTACCGTTATGAATGCTGGCAACACGTGGCCAAGTTCGACAACAAAGAAACGAGTAAAATAAACCGTTGAATCATGGAAAATTTATATTGCTTGTATCCAGAACTAAACTATGCAACAAATGAAACATTAATGAACCTATTCGCTACTGACCTAAGAACAAGAACCGTTGGTTCATGCCCTCAATCACCTCGCGCCCAAATCCGCTAGATGAAACACATTAATCTGAAAAATTTCTACAAATAAAATATCGCTGAACGTTTCCCGGTATTAATTCACACCAGAACATGTTTCATAATCAATGTTACCCCAAAAAACCTACAGTATGGATAAATTTTCTCACCAGCCATGGCGAGCGCCGCACCCTTGTGTCCGTCTCGTTCAATTGGCGGCCCCCGAGTCCTAACATGGCACGCTCCAGGACCAACCGCCAACCGTTCAAAAAAACTGGTGGTGGGGGTAGGAACTCAGTGAGAACCAACCTCACAAACTCTGCCCTGCTCATCCCCAGTATCTTTGGAATCACGAACTCACTGCCGAATCTGCTCACGTTATGATGTTGGTGCTGAACTACCCTACTGCTAACATCTTTGACTAACCCAGATTATTATATATTCCATGCATAATTACGTTTATCCATCTACATAAATCACGGGATCAAAGGATGAGAGAGGAGGCGTGACACCAACAGAAGAAAAAAATATACACGGAAGCATTCTTGAATACAGAGGTTGATTAGCTAGAAGAAACATTGAAAGGACGCTCTCGGCGTAAAATGAATTATTAAACATGCATAAATTAATCAGTTAGTTAAATGAAGCGTAAACCTGTGACGTTTCAACATTTACAAATCAACAGCACAGGCGGTTCTGAGGTACCAGATATTGACCCATGCTGAAATATCCGTGTTAGTACCTGGTGTAACCTCCGCGGGAGGCAGCGCAGGCGCTGACTCTGGCATCTGGTCGATGACACAGACAGGGAATACTTTCAGGGAATACTTTATGCCAAGCCCGCTCGACCTATTCACGTAGTTGTGTGCGGATGCTCACACATTGCCCGAACCCTTACGGTAAGCGCGAGTAATGAGTATGGTGCGCAGGGGCACTGCAAATGTAGTGTGTGGACAATAAGTTGGAAGTGTGGGGGTCACTGGGAGCGTGCGAGAGATAAGTCCCTACAGTCGCACTATCGTCTGTGTTGTCGGTGGCTCAATCGGACAGAGCGTCTGCCATGTAAGCAGGAGATCCCGGGTTCGAGTTCCAGTCGGCCCTCGCCTTTTCGACGGTCCCTGTTGCTATTTATCAACGCCTGTAAGAAGCTAAAGATCTGGATTTCATTGTAATTTGGTTCTGTAAGAGTTGTTGTTTGACTAGTCGTACGAATCACTTTTCATCCCATCATATCCCACACGTGCTCGATTCGAGAAAAGTCCAGAGATCGTACTGGCCAGGGAAGTTGCTGCACGTCTTTCAGAGCACGTTAAGTTTCACGGACAGTGTGTGCGCGAGCGTTATCCTGTTGGAAAAATGAATCACCTTCCTCTTGCAAGAACGGCAATATACACTCCTGGAAATGGAAAAAAGAACACATTGACACCGGTGTGTCAGACCCACCATACTTGCTCCGGACACTGCGAGAGGGCTGTACAAGCAATGATCACACGCACGGCACAGCGGACACACCAGGTACCGCGGTGTTGGCCGTCGAATGGCGCTAGCTGCGCAGCATTTGTGCACCGCCGCCGTCAGTGTCAGCCAGTTTGCCGTGGCATACGGAGCTCCATCGCAGTCTTTAACACTGGTAGCATGCCGCGACAGCGTGGACGTGAACCGTATGTGCAGTTGACGGACTTTGAGCGAGGGCGTATAGTGGGCATGCGGGAGGCCGGGTGGACGTACCGCCGAATTGCTCAACACGTGGGGCGTGAGGTCTCCACAGTACATCGATGTTGTCGCCAGTGGTCGGCGGAAGGTGCACGTGCCCGTCGACCTGGGACCGGACCGCAGCGACGCACGGATGCACGTCAAGACCGTAGGATCCTACGCAGTGCCGTAGGGGACCGCACCGCCACTTCCCAGCAAATTAGGGACACTGTTGCTCCTGGGGTATCGGCGAGGACCATTCGCAACCGTCTCCATGAAGCTGGGCTACGGTCCCGCACACCGTTAGGCCGTCTTCCGCTCACGCCCCAACATCGTGCAGCCCGCCTCCAGTGGTTTCGCGACAGGCGTGAATGGAGGGACGAATGGAGACGTGTCGTCTTCAGCGATGAGAGTCGCTTCTGCCTTGGTGCCAATGATGGTCGTATGCGTGTTTGGCGCCGTGCAGGTGAGCGCCACAATCAGGACTGCATACGACCGAGGCACACAGGGCCAACACCCGGCATCATGGTGTGGGTAGCGATCTCCTACACTGGCCGTACATCACTGGTGATCGTCGAGGGGTCACTGAATAGTGCACGGTACATCCAAACCGTCATCGAACCCATCGTTCTACCATTCCTAGACCGGCAAGGGAACTTGCTGTTCCAACAGGACAATGCACGTCCGCATGTATCCCGTGCCACCCAACGTGCTCTAGAAGGTGTAAGTCAACTACCCTGGCCAGCAAGATCTCCGGATCTGTCCCCCATTGAGCATGTGTGGGACTGGATGAAGCGTCGTCTCACGCGGTCTGCACGTCCGGCACGAACGCTGGTCCAACTGAGGCGCCAGGTGGAAATGGCATGGCAAGCCGTTCCACAGGACTACATCCAGCATCTCTATGATCGCCTCCATGGGAGAATAGCAGCCTGCATTGCTGCGAAAGGTGGATATACACTGTACCAGTGCCGACATTGTGCATGCTCTGTTGCCTGTGTCTATGTGCCTGTGATTCTGTCAGTGTGATCATGTGATGTATCTGACCCCAGGAATGTGTCAATAAAGTTTCCCCTTCCTGGGACAATGAATTCACGGTGTTCTTATTTCAATTTCCAGGAGTGTACTTTGTCGAATATGTTCAAGAAAAAAACAAATTTGACTCTTCCAAAAGTGGCAAAAAGACATTAATTGGTGACATAATACGTGAATCATTTTCTTGAGGCTGTTCCAGCGTGGCACTAAACAGGCAACAAAGTTTAATTATGTTCCTGCTCACAGTGCTCACCAATCTTGAAGAATAATTCCACCGCGTTGGACAGACGTGTAGAAGACAAAATGGTAAATGTTTATCCAAAAATTTAAAACGTTAAGATCTTGAAAAAATCCGTCAAGTCCATGAAGCGGATTAAAAGATATTTTACGCTCCGATATTTGGTTGGTGTTTTGAGACAAAACGTGGTTTAGTATAAGGGCATAACAATGACAAAATATGTCTTTAGCATAGATGACTTTGATTAATGCTTGAACCCGTTCAGATATCCAGCCTTAGTCGTCGCACGGTCAAACGTGCCTGCAATTAATTTTTAAATAAATCCGAAATCCGATAAGAAGTGCCGAGTAACATCTACAACCGTGTGGGCATGTGTGACGCTATCTACATCACAGAATCCTTGGAATTTTTTCTTTATCCCACCTTCATATACAAGTGCAATCCCAAAAGTAAGGTCTCCTATTTTTTTATAAGTACATAGACCTGTTTATTTCTACAGTGGTTTACATCAGTCTACAGCTCGAACATTTAGCTATTTTTCGACATAATCACTATTTCTGTCGATGCATTTTTGTAGACGCTATGGCAATTTTTTTATGCCCATGTCATACCAACTCGCCGCCATGCTGTTCAGAAAGTTATGAACCTCTTCTTTCACCTCGTCGTCGGAGCTGAATCGCTTTCCGGCCAAATGTTCTTTTGACCTAGGGAACAGGTGATAGTCACTGGGCGTCAAGTCAGGACTGTAGGATGGGTGGGTGATTGTGTTCCATTGAAACTGTTGCAGGAGAGCAACTGTTTGCCGAGCGATGTGTGGGCGAGCGCTGTCATGGAGAATGTGTACGCCCTTGCTCAACATTCCTCTTCTCCGGTTCTGAATTGCCCGTTTGAGTTTTTCAGAGTCTCACAGTACCTGTCATCGTTAATTGTGGTCCCAGCGATTCAGCTCCGACGACGTGGTGAAAGAAGAGGTTCATAACATTCTGAACAGCATGGCGGCGAGCTGGTATGACATGGGCGTACAAAAACTGCCACAGCGTCTACAAAAATGCATCGACAGAAATGGTAATAATGTCGAGAAATATCTAAATGTTCAAGCTCTAAACTGATGTAAACCATTGTAGAAATAAACAGGTCTATGTACTTATAAAAAAATAGGAGACCTTACTTTTGGGATTACCCTTGTATATAACGCAGGACAATAGAAAACTGTGACTTATTTGCCACATCTGAAGTTTCGTAAGCCATGACGGCTACAAACGTAGCATCCACAATTTCCCGCTTTATAGCTGCTACATGTGGACCTGCGCCTTATATTAGATCATTTTGGATTCGATTAGAAATTCCTTTACACACAGTAGAGGTTTCTAGGTGCTCCACTAAAAGAAGAAAATACTCTACAGGGTCCTTCAACAATTCCACGTAATTTCCATTATTAATAGAACCTGTTGTTTCCTCGTTTCTTTGAAAGGCCAACTCTTGTTTTCCCGGAAAACATCCTGCGTTTCTAAGGCTTTTAAGGATCTCCTTTTTCTGCCTTCCTTTTGATTTTGTAGATGTATTACATTTTGAAGCTAGTCGTGAAAAGCAATTCATGTTCTATTTTCCCCAAAACCAGCTATGGTTGCAGACGATCGTAGATGGTTAACAGAAAGTCCATGCTCGGCTACAGATTTCACTGAATTTCCCAAATGCATGGACCCAGCTTTGGTCCAACTAATATATCTGTCATTTTCAAACAACAGACAACACCAGCAAAACACCGGTCAATGCTTCCGGCTAACCAGATACATTTGTTATAAATATTACACTGACAATATCTAATGAATTTATTCGTGTTTTGGAGGAAGTTCGATAGTTCTAGTATTTGCCGTCCAATGTTAATTATCTCCTTCTTTCTGAGAAAGAATTCGGAGCAAACAGCTTATTTATAATAAAATGTAGACATAGTTCTGTATTATGTTACTGAATACTAACTGCTGTTCCTAGCACCCTGGTACCTTGACATACTTTTCTGCAAATTCGGCAGATCTGCAATCTGAGCATAGCAACACTGCACTATTATTCATATACTCCGTCTCTGTACTCTATGCCCATCCGAAGCTACCATCGCTTGTGACCAAAACACGCACACGACCCGTGGCAAACAGAGCTACACGCACCAGTTCTCTCGCTGTTCAGCTAAGCTATACGGACATTGCTTTGGCTCAGCTCAAAATTATCTTTCAATAATATAACGTAATGCTCGTATTAGTTCTGCGTGTTACAAAGAAATGTAACGTTTTTTAGACATTGTTGAAAAAATGTGTGGTTATAATTACATAATATCATTAGAGGAGTTCAGGATCGACAGGAAAACAAGGTCAATTATTCAACAGGCATTAACAGGTACAACCTCCAAAGTTAAATTAATGAGAGAAACATCAGAAGCAATTCATATCAATACCGGTGTTCGCCAAGGAGATGGAATGTCCCCCCTTCTGTTTAACATGGTTCTGGAAAACATTGTGAGGTCATGAGAAAAGGAAATAAAAGGAATTCAGCTTGGGATTAAAAAAGAGCAGAGAATTAGGTTGAAGTGTCTGACTTTCGCGGGCGATCTTGCCATTCAAACGAACAATAGAGAGGAAGGCAAACTTGCGTTGGAAAAACTACACGAAATCTCACAGAAAACTGGGCTACAAATCTCCTACGAGAAATCGCAGTATATGGAAAACAAACCTGTAGATAATCTCCCCATTACTATTCAATACGGGAAAGTGGCACAAGTTGTCCACTTCTGGGAGAAATAATCCAACCACCAGGACTAAACTCAATAGCCAATAAAGATAGAATCTCCATAATACAAGAAGCATATAATCTCACTTGGAATCACTATAATAAGAAATCAATTTCTGTCAATGTGAAACTAAGGCATTACAACGCAGTAGTCCTACCAGAAGCATTTATGCTGCAGAAACTACAGTGATTCATGGTCATACAAAGATCAGAGAGACTGAAAAGCAAAAAGGAAAAATTCTGAGGAAAATATATGGACCAGTGTTTCGGGAAGGAATTTGGATAAAGAGGCCAACTAGAGAGGTTTACAAGTACATAGAAACAATAACAGACACCATTAAAAAGAGAAGGATGAAATTTTATGGACATATCAGCAGGATGAATAAAAGTAGGCTGACAAGACAAGTCTTTGAGATAGTAAACAAGAGCAAAATCGAGACAAAATGGATCACTGAAGCAGAAGAAGACATTAAAGAACAGAGGATCACACAAGACAACATAAACAATACAGGACAGTTTAGAAACATCATAAAGAAACACACTTTTAAACAAGAACATACGGAGAACAGAACGGGAAAAAGACGGTCGTAAGAACGCAAGAGAGAACACAGTGAATGTATGAAGAGAATTTGGGAAGAACGAAGAAAGAAGAAGAAATCATGACGACTCAAGTTCAATCGCTCTCTCAAAAGGGAATAATAATAATAATAATAATAGTAATAATAATAATAATAATAATGTACCATTACAGCCATTGATGTCAAAGCAATCCCTTAGTTACTTATCGTGAGTGCACACCACTGATAGAGAGTGATGCCTTGGTGCGGAGGTAACTGCTGCCGTAAGCTCGCTCGGAGACCTAAGTAGCGGCCTCGCGGAAGGATACAAGGGACCTATTTTCTGCATGTGAACCTGCCGATGCAGGGGAAGGTGCGGTACGCCAACGACCTCTTGCGTCACTGTGCCACCTGGTGACCAGACCGGAATGCTGTTGTCGCCATCTGCTGGTCTGGCCTTGAGTTCCTGCGCCGTGGGTTCCGTAGGGGCGGAGGTTGCGGCAACCCAAACGACTTAGAAGTTGTGCGGGGTGCCGTCGGCGCCTGATGTTTAGATCACGATGGCAGGTGGATTTAACATCATTGCCCGCACCCTTGGTTCATTCCTCCGGTAAGTGGGCTGTGGAAATCGCGTCCCTTACGATGACATTATGGCCAGCTACCCCTCCTGGAGCTTGATATTTTCTGATAAGCTAGCATAAATATTGACTCACCACCACAGCTCCGCATAGTCGCCCCTGGAGATAATTTGCAGCCGACCGTTGTGGCCGAGCGGTTCTAGGCGCTTCATTCTGGAACCGCCCGACTGCTACGGTCGCAGGTTCGAATCCTGCCTCGGGAATGGATGTATGTGATATCCTCAGATTAGTTAGGTTTAAGTAGTTCTAAGTTCTAGGGGACTGGTGACCTCAGATGTTAAGTCCCATAGTGCTCAGAGCCATTTTTAGATAATTTGCAGCTTCTTCAATGATATGTTTTGCAGTTACCACGACAGCATCCTACCATTTAGCCAACAATCTTTCATGTCATAATAAATTAAATGCAATGCAGCCTGTGGAGGATACTGATTGATGAATATCAAAGTTGGAATTATTGTCAGGTACCTAGTAAGGCAATGTAATTCGAAAAATATGAGAACTTTGTGCTATTGTTGTCATGGTGGCCCTAGTGAAAGTGCGCTGACGTAAAATATCCAGTGTCCGTCGATATCGTTGGATGGCAGTAGTGAATGTTTGCTCAATGCACTGTTTTATTTACATCATTATCGATAATCATGGAGCGAAAGGAATTAAAGGACTTTGTGTCGGCGCTTTATCTGGCTAGCACTAGGTCAGAAAGAGAAGCTGAGTGTCACCATCCGAGAGTCGGGTCATAATCAAGAGGGTCACATATGTCACTTTTTGAGTTTTTGGATTTAATCCAAAGAACTGGTGGTAAGTCTGATGATCAGGATTTCTACGCCGCATTCCGTATTCCCCTCTTCGGACAAACGTTGACGAAGTAAGTTTATTCTGTATTCAAGACACGATCAGATTACCCTCAGCTGAAACCCAATGCATTATCTGAAGCTAGCAATTTCAATCACGAAAAATAATACATATATATGGTGAGACGAAGAGATTAGCACAGCAGGAACAGTTGGACGACAGCATCAATTTATTCGAGACTGTTGGCGATAAGCATAGGGAAACTAACTGCCTATCCGTCACGAGTGGCACACGGCTCACTATTAACGTGCGAGGTTTCTCTCTAACGCGGTCTTTATAGCAGATTGTGCCAGCGTAAATCTATACGTGTCAGAGAAACAGCATTTAAACTAGAGTGAGATTTTCACTCTGCAGCGGAGTGTGCGCTGATTTGAAACTTCCTGGCAGATTAAAGCTGTGTGCCCGACCGAGACTCGAACTCGGGACCTTTGCCTTTCGCGGGCAAGTGCTCTACCATCTGAGCTACCGAAGCACGACTCACGCCCGGTCCTCACAGCTTCACTTCTGCCAGTATCTCGTCTCCTACCTTCCAAACTTTACAGAAGCTCTCCTGCGAACCTGCAGAACTAGCACTCCTGAAAGAAAGGATACTGCGGAGACATGACTTAGCCACAGCCTGGGGGATGTTTCCAGACTGAGATTTTCACTCTGCAGCGGAGTGTGCGCTGATTTGAAACTTCCTGACAGATTAAAACTGTGTGCCCGACCGAGACTCGAACTCTGGACCTTTGCCTTTCGCGGGCAAGTGCTCTACCATCTGAGCTACCGACGCACGACTCACGGCCGGTACTCACAGCTTCACTTCTGCCAGTATCTCGTCTCCTACCTTCCAAACCTTACATAAGCTCTCCTGCGAACCTCCAGAACTAGCACTCCTGAAAGAAAGGATACTGCGGAGACATGGCTTAGCCACAGTCTGGGCGATGTTTCCAGAATGAGATTTTCACTCTGCAGCGGAGTGTGCGCTGATTTGAAACTTCCTGACAGATTAAAACTGTGTGCCCGACCGAGACTTGAACTCGGGATATTTGCCTTTCGCGGGCAAGTGCTCTACCATCTGAGCTACCGAAGCCCGACTCACGGCCGGTCCTCACAGCTTCACTTCTGCCAGTATCTCGTCTCCTACCTTCCAAACCTTACAGAAGCTCTCCTGTTTGCAGTTTTAATCTGCCAGGAAGTTTCAGCATTTAATCTGTTGAAGGACTCCTAACGACTGAAGTAAAGTTCCAGATCTCTTTTTAGGGAAGGGGGGATTTTTGGACGCCATTCCTAGTGATCAGATTTCACCACTACTACAGAAGCTGCTACTCTCAGAGGCAAACCTTACCCTTATGAGCGTATTGTTTTAAAATTTCCTCGGCTGGGTATCTCAGTAACACAGTTTCCCAATGAAATGTTAAACAAAAATGTCTGAACACTTTTCGTTGTGCAGATAAGAGGTGGAATGCGTCCAAATAAACGATTCAGTAAACTGGACGAAATGACTGAGGAACGACTTAGTAAGGAACGGGCGTTCTCCGTTTCCTTCAGGTCGGTCGCCTCGATCTCGTTCGGTCGGTATCGTTCGTTTTCGGGTGTTACTCGTTCCTTGTTCCAGCTCTGCCGTTCCCTCTTCCCACCGTGGTATGGTACAGTGAGCGTCGTTGTTTATTCAATGATCACTCGTTCCTCATTCCACTTCCGCCGTTGTCAGTTCAGTACCGAGTTGCAGTGCCTTCCGGTCATAAAGTTTATCTGTTCTCATTCTGTTTCAAATCGTTTTCGAAATATAGGCTTCTTTGCGTACATATTTCAGCGTCTACAACAAGCAGTTATAATTACATATTAAAAGTAAGACCAGAAGTCCGGAGTCGGAGGAACTAGCATTTTAACATGCTATTATGTATTTTTAAAACATAGTGCCCATAATTCCCACTTTAGCTTTCAAAAATATTATTAATGGCAATATTATATATCAATAACAATGTTTAAATTTGTATATATACATCTTCTACAAGTTGATTTTGCTTATTATTACCCAGGCAAGTTTCGCTGCAGTTACAGCGTCTTCAGTGGGTTTTATGTTATCTTCTATAAAAGAGAAAAAATGCTTTTTACTACTAGTACTCGTATTAATTTGACTTTATAAAGTCAGTATATACATGTCTGAAAAACGAATGAAGTTTTGTATATATACCTTGTTACCACACGCTGTAGATTTCCTAGATTTTATGCAATTCAATGTAGCTGTTTTGCTTCACAGTTTGTCATGTGCAACCACACAGAACTTATTGTTCTACAGTAAGTTCTACACAGTTGCAGATGACAAACTGTGAATTCCAGGAAGTATGGTGGGGGAGAAGCAAAACTACACTCCTCACCCTCTAAAAAAATTATTTTTCACGAACCAAACTCGTATCATGCGACGCCACACAGATATTTGTATGGATTCAGTATCAGTCTGAGGTCAGACGGAACTTGTAATGTATACTGACTAGTAGCAAGCGTACCCAGAACCACTAATCGTGAGATCTGAAAACTATTTATTTCGAAGTTCGCCACACGGAACTAATACCATTTGCTCATGAGCGAGCGTTTACACAGGATTTTGGAAACGATTGTTTATGGGATCTGAAGTTCAGGACTTTCTCGACGTGTTGATTTCTGTGGGATTCGCTGTAATGCTGCTCGGACGCGATCAGTATTCTGATCTGACACAAAGGTCGACCAGAACTTTTGCCTTTGCTATTGCAGCCCTTTTCGTCAAACGGCATGTACCAGGAATAAACGGAGAGTCTGTTGGGTGTCTCCAGGTGACATGCTTCTTGAATAGCTGTTATTGATTCCTTTCTTGCTAACTGAAGGACACACCTACTCTTCTTTTGGGGTGTACTTGCCATTTTCTACACTAGCACTCTCTGGCGACGGCAACTTGCATTAATACATAAAAAAATACCAGAAATGCTCTGTTAACTGGTTAAGGTTGGAAGCGAAGAAGTTGTACCGTTCCATCTATATGAATTTTTGAAAGTATAAAGTTCTTTTGTGCTCACTCTGTATATTCCTCCACTCAGCACTATATTTTAACGAGAAGAATTTGTTACCTCTTTTTGAATTTCTGTGACAACTACATTGCCAAAAAAGAGGAAATAGGGTAACATGTCTATGTGCGTCTGCCATACACCACTGGGCAATAACTGAGGACTGCGTGTTTTTTCAAATTATATCTTGTACTTTAACACAACCAAACATCGTTACATCCTCTACAGTTTACATAATAAGAATTGAAATGTTCGCCAGGTGTCGAAAAAAAAGTGAAAACAATCGTTCATCCCGTCATCCTGGATGCTTTTGATTAGATTTTGCGAGCTTCAATGACGTATCTTTCGGTCAACGTTTATCACAGCCTGAATCCTACGTGTCTTGCTCCGTACTAGTCTATAGAGGTCATCGTGTGGTATCCGTTCCCATTCTCCAATGAGAGACTTAAGACTTCGTAGAGCGTCTGTGGGGGAACAGGCCGACCACGAACACGGCTGTCAAGCATGTCTCACATTCGCACGATGGGATTTAGGTCGGGACTCACCGCCGGCCCTTCCTTTACTTCATTGTCCTGGTTTCGCGAAACATCACTGATGGCATCCTCCATATAGGCCCTGGCTTTATAAGGAATTCAGGCGACCACCATATGCAGAAACCACCACATGGTCCAATAGGATATGTTAGATGTACCGCCCGACGGCAAGGCGACCATAGACAACAACAAGATCCGTATAGCTGTCAACACTAAAGCCTCCTCACAACGTCAGAGAACATTGGAACTCTGTCAGTTTCCTGGGTGACATTTGACAGGCATCGCTCAAAAGTGTTCAAAGGGCTCTAAGCACTATGGGACTTAACATCTGGGGTCACCAGTCCCCTAGACTTAGAACTACCTAAACGTAACTAACCTAAGGACATCACACACATCCATGCCCGAGGCAGGACTCGAACCTGCGACCGTAGCAGCAGCGCGGTTCCGGAATGAAGCGCCTAGAACCGATTGGTCACAGCGGCCGGCAGGTACCGCTCACCTCGGGTACCCATGCACGAGCACGGCCATCACCTTGCGTCAGAGGACGTCTGGACTCGTATGTGAACAACGCATTTCGCCAGTATGAAATTGCCAGTTGACATGGGAAGAGCAAAACCTAAGGCGAGCTGCAAGATGTTGCGTCAAGCGTGGTACCTCGAACTAGACTTCTGGGTCGTAAGGTCCTTTGTCGTAACCTGCTAATTATGGTCTGATCGGACACAGCGTCTCGTCTCCTGTGGCCCTTCTGAGCTCGCCTTGCGCTGTCCAGGTGCTATCCGTACGATGCCGCAACGCAGAGATGGCTCAGATATCACTCTTCACATAGGGGTCATAATGCGTCAGCGACCCTGTCCAACTCGCCTAGTGTACTGATCAACCTCCCTGTAGGGTGTCCGCAACCTGTGGATGACGCATGGAGAGGCATTGGCATCTGCAACAACACCAACGAAAGTACGTCCTTCTTGGATCAAACAGACCGTCCTTGCAAATTAGGCATTGCTTTAAGATGTCACGTTTTTGGTTGAATACAACGTACACAGATGACAACTGTCATCTGCCTGCCTCACTGGAAAACACTGGAACATCAGTACTTACTTTCTTCGGAGAGGTCATCGGAGACTACAATGCATAATACAGCCAATAGATGGCGAATAATATTAATTGTTGCCTACATTGAAGGAGAAGATTTGAAGCTACGCAAAACAATAAGACCACAGGTACCGCCTATATCAAAATAGATATAACGTACCGGACGTTGACAAAAGTATACCCCTAATTCCTTTGAACAGTGTATATCGAGCTGCAAGCTATGCAGATAACATGAATGTTTCTTACTATCTCTGTTACCTTTACATCTCTCAGTATTTTCTTCTATATCAATGTCGAGGTGGAGGAACGATATTCTGTTTTTACTGTGACTGGGCAATCAGCGTGTAATGGAATAACGAGAATGTAAATCAAGGAACAAATGTAAAGGTAATGCACTTATGGAAACGTCCATAATAGCCACACGGATTGGTAACGCCCCTTCCTAGTGATTACATGGTCCGCAGTTTCTCTCCCTTCCCACTCGCAATATACTCGCGATATCTTGTTGTGGCCGCGAATACAGCCGCAACACTGCAAATGATGTGTTGGACGTGCGGAATTACAAGCGTTTCCAATTTGCGTACCCAGTGAAACTTATAATCAAATTCCCCTGCGTTTGTGTGCAATGCATCCTCATAAACATCTCATCTCTCTAGGGTGAATCTGTTCTGTAATTATCACGAATTAGTTTCCTGTGTCTGGCGAAACAGTCCTACGATTCTACAGGGGCAGCTGTTTTATTCAAGAAATTTCGTTTTTTCTGTTGAGAACAGTTTCTGTTCGAAGAATGGAGGTTAGAGGAGGTAATTGAAAAATAAGATTAATAATCAAAGGAGCAACGAAGACTAATAGAAGGGTTGTTCATAGCTGACTGAGGTTTTGCTCTGTACATCGGAAATGGAGCGTGTAAAACTCACTGTTGTATATCGGACAAGCCAGTGGCCCAAAAAACATTAATGCTAAACTTTGTAAAGATGTTGGTACGTTGCAGAAATATTACTTTTATATTTGTGGACGTGAGATGCAAACAGAGAAGTATCTCCAAAAAATGAATGCTAATGAAAGTTATATTGATGTTCAAGAAAGGAAATTAAATGGACCCAAGCAACTACAGAGGAATAAATTTACTGAAAATGGAATATAGCACTTATGCCAAATAACTGTGGCGCAAATTATCAAATTTTCTGTAGTCGTCTTCGACGAATACCATATTGGATTCCTCGGAGGTTACTCATCTATCGAGACTATATTCAGCACACAACAGAGGATTCATCATCATCAGTGTTCTGCCAAAAGGCAGGTTTTCACACGGTCGTTCTCGAGTCTGTCCGGTCTTCTGCCATCCTCTTCAGGTCTGCATAGTTTCCTCTTCCCTTTATGTCGTCTATCATCGTTTATATCCTTCTTCCTCTCAGTCTTCTCCCACAAACCAATCCTTCAAAAGCATCTGCTAGCAAGCACTCCCTCCTCAATGAATGTCTCAACCAGTTCTTTTTCCTTTCTGTTACAACCTTCAGCAGACATCTTCTCTCACCAACCCTCTCCAATACTCTTTCATTGCTTACTCTTTCCATCCAGCTTATTCTCTCCATTCTTCACCACATCCACATCTCAAATGCTTTTTTCATCCTCTCGTCTCAGCGTCCATGTTTCTGCCCCATATAGTGTCACACTCCAGACAAAACTTTTGCCAAGCCTTTTCCTTAGACCTTTATCTAATTTTCCACATAAGAGTCTCCTCTTTCTGTTGAATGCCTGCTTCGCTATGGCTATTCGAGTTTTCACCTGCTTGTGACATCTCACGTCTTTAGTTATTGTGGTTCCAAGATATTTAAATGCACTTACTTGGCTAATGGTAGATTTTCCCTATTTTAATATTGGACAGCCTGCGTCTTGTACTGATGACCATACTCTTTGGCCTCAGGATGCGTCTTATCAACCAAATCCTTCTTTTAGTCAATTCATGCCATAAACTACTTTTTTGCCAACTACATTCAGTATCTCTTAATTAGTTATTCGATTTGCCCGCATAACCTTAAATATTCTTCTGTACTCTAAATTTCTTTCTTGTTAGAACTGTGTATCACCTAAGTTCACTTCCAAACAAGGCTACACTTCATACAAACACTTAACTTTATATACAGTATTAACAAATTTACCTTTCACAGAAACGCTTTTCTAGATATGGCCGGTCTGCAGTTTATATCCTTTCTGCCTCGGTTAGCGTCAGTTATTTTGCTGCCCGAATAACAAAACTCTTGGACTGTTTTTAGTGTCTCCGTCCGTAATCTAATTCTTGCGGTATCGGCTGCTATCCGGACGGGCACATTTTCAGAAACGCGCGGCGCCAATGACGCGGCATGATGTCCCTGCCACAACCGATTACGCCGCTGCCAATGAGCTGCAAGCTCCAGAGTTTGAGCGGCGGGTGTACGCAAGTTCGAACATTCACGTACTGACCCCGTTCCATGTGTTTGCCAGTTGAATAACATTTACAGAGTTTCACAGTGGTCAGGATTCGATATCTTCTGATTGGACATTGTTTTGAAGAGTAACAGATTTATAATTTTTTTGTGTTGCTGTTGTGGTCTTCAGTCCGCAGACTGGTTTGATGCAGCTCTCCATGCAACTCTATCCTGTTCAAGCCTCGTCATCTCCGAGTAACTACTACAACCTACATCATTCTCAATCTGCTTAGTGTATTCATCTCTTAGTCACCCTCTACGACTTTTACCCCACACACTTCCCTCCAGTACTAAATTTGAGATCCTTTGATGTCTCAGAATGTGTCCTGCCAAAGTATTCCTTCTTTTGGTCAGGTTGTACTACAAATTTCTCTTCTCCCCTAATTCTGTTCAGTACCTCCTGATCAGTTACATGTTCTACTCATCTAATCTTCATTATTCTTCTCTAGCACCACATTTCAAAAGCTTCTATTCTCTTCTTGTCCAAACTATGTATCGTACATGTTTCACTTCCATACATGGCTACACTCCGTACAAATTCTTTCAGGAAGGTCTTCCTAACACTTAAATCCATACTCGACCTTAGGAAATTTCTCTTCATTAGAAACGTTTTTCTTGCCATTGTCAGTCTGCGTTTAATATCCTCTCTACTTCGACCATCACCAGTTATTTCGCTCCCCAAATAGCGAAACTCATATACTACTTTAAGTGTCTCATTTCCTAATTTGATTCCCTCAGCATCACCTGATTTAATTCGACTACATTTCATTATCCTCGTTTTACTTTTGTTGATTTTCATCTTATATCCTCCTTTGAAGATACAGTCCATTCTGTTCAACTACTCTTCCAAGTCGTTTGCTGTTTCTGTCAAAATTGCAAATATCATCCTCAAACCTCAAAGTTTTTATTTCTTCTCCCTGGACTTTAATTGAAATTCCAAATTTTTCTTATGTTTCTTTTACTGCTTGCTCAGTATACAGATTGAATAACGTCAGGAATAGGCTACAACCCCGTATGACTCCCTTCTCAACCACAGCTTCCCTTTCGTGCTCCTCGACTCTTATAACAGCCCTCTGGTTTCTGTATAAATGTAAATACCCGTTTGTTCCCTATATTTTACCTCTGTTACCTTTAGAATCTTTTCTATATGCACATATTCCTACATTCAAAGCTATTGTTAGCAAATGACGCTGCAAATACAGCAACAGTGGTATGTGTTCCATTTGATATTTTATGTAGAATAAATTAATATCTGAATTCTCTGTTCATGAACGGCATCTGTTCCTCGCTCCTAAGTTCCACGTCACAAACTCGAGCAGGAGGACATCGAAATAATTTCCAAACTACAATGTAAAAACATGTGGTTCACTGACCGCTTAATCTTTACGAAGGGCGTAACCGAACCAGATCGAACTTCAAAAGACCACGAACTATACTCTGTTTGCCTATTTAAATGTGATCTTCACACAATGCAAATATATCTAACATAGTGTTTTGACAATTTACGGGCAAATAGTACTTTATCACTTGTTAAACACAGTAAAATCATCAACTGCGATTTATTTTTTATACATGTCAAAATCTGACGTATGTGAACATTGTATTTCAATAAGCAAGCAGAGCATGGTTCGTGATGTTCTGAAGTTAGGTCTGGTTCAGTTAGGGCGTTCGTAAGGATTAAGCGGACAGTGAGTCATATGTTTTCATGCTGTAGTTTGAAAATTATTTCTGTGTCCACCTATTCGGGTGTGGGACGTAGAAAATGTTTGAATATTTCAGTTTGAAATATCGTTGACTGAATTCTGTCGTGCTAAATTGGTAATTGTATATAGTCTTGACTGAATTTATAAAATTCAATTAAGTTTGAGGTATGTGGGTGCACCTCACAGTGCTATTGGGTTACATCCATTGTTACCTGCGAACTGTCTGATTGCTCTGCTGTCAGTTAACTGATATCTTATTGCATTCTGTGCTTTAATAAAGTATTCATCGATCGTCCATTTGACAAACCATGTGAATAATCGATGCTCTTATAAGGACTTAAAGCCACATTGCACAAGTGAATCACTGATCTTTGCAGATGAACCACATACAAATTTAAGGTGATGTACTCGCCCACTGGTGGTTAGGTAATCTATCTCTTTTTAACTGATTACTGATTTCACTATATTTATCAGTTACCAATACCCCAAATAACGTATTAGCTTCGGCTCCAGCGATGGGCCAATGAAGCGTTTGATTAGCTGTGTGTGTGTAGGGTGTAGCTCATGTAGGTTCTGTTTTGGGGGTGTTTTTGAACCACTCATTCTGGTTACGGATGCTTATTTCAACATTATCGATGACGAAATGTTGCCCTACCTTATACATTATCGTGATGGGTAAACTGTGTTCACTTCCATTTTCTAAGACGAGGCCAGCCATATTCACAGGGCCGCACGCATTCACTCCTAGTCTGACGAACACGTAGGCACCCTGCCGTACCTCATCTGGGCTTTTAAAAAACGTGATGGTAATTCACAGAAAATGTTTCGGACTATTTGGAACAGAGAGCGAAATGTAGTTTCCAATTTTTTTTATGTCGGTGGACAAATGAGAGGAGACTCAAAGCAACGGCTGAATAACAGCCGAGCATAGCACCTTGAAGGTGTGGCGGGGGAACTGTGCCACTCTTTGACGGTGGAAGTACAGTACAAAATCCCAGCAATGAGAATATTTGGAACATTTTTCAGGTTTTCGGCTGTACAAGTAGCAGGCTAATACTGTGTTTCAGTAGGTATTTTTAGTACGAACTGAGATTGATTAAAGGATATTTTTGGAAATGGTTGCCAAAATTTTTAGATTCAACCCTTTGAGTATACATATTTTACTTACCAGGTGTTTAGCATGAAACGACCGACGGCGTTGCAAGAGAGAGACATCTAGTGGTAAGCTGAGATACTTTACAAATGTAACAGTCACACGGTTCAAAGCAACAATCGGCGCGGAGTAGTGCTATGTGACTGTAGGAGATTGTGACAAGCCGTTTTTTTTATAGTGGTGGTCCTGAGGAGAAAATTTACAGTGAAGGTAAGTACACCCAAAGCTGTTATAACGTAAGTTTTTTTTAGGAGTCGTTTCGAAATGAAACCACTGGGGCAGCTTGTAGCTTTGATGCACAACATATTCAATTTTAGTTTTATTTTGCATATTGTTTGGGACTATAATTTGTTTTAATATCATGAGTTCATGGAAGTTTCGAGACGGAGGATTGTGCCTAAGAGAAACGTGAACTTGTGTTCAAATATACCACATGAAATGGTGGGTGGTTGAAAACTAAATGTCCTAGTGCTTCTAAAGTGAAACAACCTCCTTGAAACAACTGATTACTCAATTTTCCCAATTTGTTATTGTATTCGTTGATTACTACGATAATTGAAGTTAATTTTGTGAAAATTTTAAGTTATATTCTAAATTGAAACCACGTCCTTAAAACAAGTGAGTGTTTACTGTTCGCCTGTTTCATCTTGTATCCGTTGCTTACTATGATAATTTTAAAATTTGTATTTATTTCGTGTTGTTGAGACTCGAAGTATTAATGAAATAAAGCACTGAATTCTTGCAAGTACATATTGCCGGGACAGCCGTTGATCCACAGCGTGCCCGAAACTTTCCCTGGTTAAAAGAAAGCACCCATAACTCTCTTCAACCCCCACCTGTGGACAGTAATGCGACCATTGCACGTCTCTAAATTAGCAGCTGCGATAACAATTGCACGAACGTGATAATGTGCTTTATCTGACCCCAAATTCCATCCGACCAAGCTGTTTATGTTCGTGCCAGTTCTGTGTTGCCATTCTGTATTACATTTCAGCCTGAGTCACATTCTCCTTCACAACAAACAAAGCGCATTTTTTTTTTTTTTTACAAATGACAGAATGCATTTCGCTCGCTATTCATCAATCTCAAATTGTGTATGCGTTCTACATCAGTTAGTTATTTTGTCAGCATTTCTTCGTCACACAGTAATTTACTATTTCTGCTGATTACATCGATGACAAAGTAAGAACTGCGTTTATCAGCTGTCAGTTTATTTATCATGCCAACTCTCAGCTGTGTTATTTATATTGAAATAAATCGATTTCGGAGTAAATTGGCTGTATGGGAACAGTATTTACGACTGTAAGAGACGCGATTATCACAACGTGCGGGGCAGACTGTTTTTTCAGATGTAAAATCATAATCTCTTGCAGAATATCTGCGACAATGAAAATTTTAGATGAACTGATTCACCATCCGGTTCGGGAGTTGAACGCAGATATGTAGATTTCATGGGTAGTGCTGAAAATTATACCATCTAAATGCGGAATTTCATAGAGCCATCAACTCCATTACATCTTTTTGTCTACCAACCTGTACCTTCCTTGTGGATTAGAGGAACTACTGAAACCTAAATCAGGGACGGGAGACTGAGAGCTGAGCTCATTCATTCTGTGCAGGAGAGCGTTGTTTGAACCACTGTGGCACCTAACTACTACGAAAGAGTAATCCTTCCACATTGTTACCACGGTTACATTTCTTCTGTACGCAGTATGGATCGCGCTCTATATATCATGTGGAGAGAGGTTATCGGGCATTTGGAAAGGAGTCGAAGATACACAGCAAACTTAAGTACATTAAAATAGTCACACGAAACGTCTTGAATATTAAAGCAGTACAGTGTTAACACTAAAATTATATTACTTTCTAATCACTGTAAAACTACTCTTCGGTGAAGAAGAAGGAACTGTCCATTAGAAAGTTTATGAATTTGTTCTGAAAGTCCACTAATTTACGAAGAAGACAATATGCTCTGGCAGGATGTTGAATACGTGTCCACCCGAGTAGGTGATTCCTTTCTGTGCTAATGGTAAATCTCTGAAGACAATCTAATGTAACTTTCATGAAATGTATTCGTAGTTCCGAATATGGACAATCATCAGATGTATAAGGAACGACGACAGAAAATATGTGTGGCGGACTGGGACTAGAACCATGATATCCTGCTTTACGGGAGCAGTCGCTTTAGTCATTTTAGCAGCTTTGGCCGTCCGTGCTCGACTCACGGCTAGGTCCTAACTTCCGCATGTAATTCTTGCTTCACAACCTGTACCTGTTCAATCGTTATCTAATGCATGGATCTCTGAAGGAAAGTTGCATCGTTCTCCTTAACAGCGCAGGCACTGCAATATCGTATAGTGATGTAACTTACTATTTGTTATACAGCTAATTATAAAAATGGTAAATACGTGTTTTTCCAGAGTGAGTGAGAGAGAAGAAAACTCAGAACTTGTGAGAGAGAAAAAGAAAGAGAGTGAGTTACAGAGACAGAGAGTGACATTGAAGAAAAAATGCTAAATTTACTATGTTTCTTTGATACGACGGTTTCACAGAGACAGAGAGATTAAAAACAAAGTGAAGGAGAATTAGTATGTACGCACGTTAAAAATCATTCAGGAGATAAGAAAGAGATGCACAGCATGTGTGTGTGTGTGTGTGTGTGTGTGTGTGTGTGTGTGTGTGTGTGTGTGGGTGAGAGAGAGAGAGAGAGAGAGAGAGAGAGAGAGAGAGAGAGAGAGAGAGAGAGGGGGGGGGGGGGGGGGAGGGAGGCAGAGAGAAGGTGATTCTCGAAAACAAAGGGACTAACAGTAAGTGGCTGCTCACAGCAAGAAAATAATTGACACGAAATTATTGTATCGGCGTGATAGAGACTTTGAGTCTTCGAGCGTGATGAACGCCAGCGAGCCTAGGATGGAAAGCGGGCGCCAAATTAACAACACGTTTACTGGAGCGGCAGAAGTCGCCGTTTTGTAATGACGCAGTGTGGCCGGATAAAATTAATTCAAGTATATGGTCCTTGCCTTGCCTCTACCTGCACTTTGTGCGCTACGAGGGATAATTAAATTTGCTTTCGTTTGTTTTCCGGCAGACTTCAATAACAGCAGGAGGATTTTACTCTGAACTGAGGAGGATTTTATTTCTAATGAAACTGCGAAAGTCGCAGAAGAAAGAGGAGAAAGCCTCACAAAGAGATGGCTTGTCTGGGCTTTCTGTTTATGCAATTCCATCAGCATACTGGCTGTGCTCCGTGAACGCTTATGCGGCGAAGCTGTACGTTCTGTAATTCTTGTTGAATACTTTTTTGTTGTGCGAGTGCCATAATTGGAAAGTAATCAGCATATTAAATCCAGCTGACGTCTCGAATCTTCATGCTCTACAGAAAAGTTCTTTTCCATGACTTAAATTTCTAGTTCTATTTTGGTTATTTGTTCCGTGAGTAAGTCTGACCAAGTTATCTTCAGCACTTTACACATATTGACTCGAGGCCTCGCTATCCAGTCAATAAGGTTCGCAGATTGCCAATTGGGCAGTTACAGCATTGAATATTAATGATGGTGAAGTCGTTTTATATTTTGATTTCAGAAGATGTACTTACCATCTCCAAAGAGCCACGTTACTTGAATTTTCACGTTCTCAAATATTCCACTTAATAACTGCAGAACCGCTTATGGTGACAGGTTGCCTAAGATACTTATGTGCAACATATACAAGCAACCAGTGTCATAGCTCTGTTAGTTGTAGATTCATAAGAAGCAGATCAGAAATAGGACGAAACATTGTTTCTCCGATACTGTAACGATACCAAAGTTGACTGTCCTTCAAACTGTGTTTATTGGTACAACTTCAGTAAAACTATTGCTGCTATTTGCTGAAATCTCACTTATTCAGACTAACGGAGGCGAGTTCCAGTTCGAATTCGTGAATGTTTTTCTTCTAAACTAATTGTCTGAGACTATAATTACGAATACAACTTAAAGTGTGTGTGACGGTTAAATAAAAGTAGGTGAACTACAATACTGTCTGAAATACAATACAGTATATTTAATTTAAAAGTAACTAATGCAATGATATCATAACAATAGCCGGCCGCGGTGGTCTCATGGTTCTAGGCGCGCAGTCCGGAACCGCGCGACTGCTACGGTCGCAGGTTCGAATCCTGCCTCGGGCATGGATGTGGGTGATGTCCTTAGGTTAGTTAGGTTTACGTAGTTCTAAGTTCTAGGGGACTGATGACCACAGCTGTTAGGTCCCATAGTGCTCAGAGCCATTTGAACCATTTCATAACAATAAACAACAGAATTAAGCAAAATAAAGCTAGACTCAGAAAAAGAAACCCAACCACCTAATCTTCGTGGCATGGCAAACGTTTTCATCCCCAATATCTGGCTTAAAGCTGATGCTTAGTTTTGGTTGAAACTGTTTTGTGCACTGTTCTATTATCACTTGTTCTCTCATATCCTTCAGTGCTAGATACACTACGTGATCAAAAGCGTCCAGACACCTAGCTGAAAATGACTTACAAGTTCGTGGCGCTCTCCATGGGTAATTCTGGCATTCAGTGTGGTGTTGGCCCACCCTTAGCCTTGATGACAGCTTCCACTCTCGCACGCATACGTTCAATCAGGTGGTGGAAGGTTTCTTGGGGAATGGCAGCCCATTCTTTACGGAGTGCAGCACTGAGGAGAGGTGTCGATGTCGGTCGGTGAGGCCTGGCACGAAGTCAGCATTCCAAAACATCCCAAAGGTGTTCTATATGATTCAGGTCAGGACTCCGTGCAGGCCAATCCATTACAGGGATGTTACTGTCGTGTAACTACTCCGCCACAGGCCGTGCATTATGAACAGGTGCTCGATCGTGTTGAAAGATGCAATCGCCATCCCCGAATTGCTCTTCAACAGTGGGAAGCAGGAAGGTGCTTAAAACATCAATGAAGGCCTGCGCTGTGATAGTGACACGCAAAACAATAAAGGCGCAAACCCCCTCCATGAAAAACACTACCACACCATAACACCACCGCTTCCGAATTTTACTGTTGGCACTACACACCGCTGGCAGATGACGTTCACCGGGAATTCGCCATACCCACACACTGCTATCGAATCGTCACATTATGTACCGTGATTCGACACTCCATACAACATTTTTCCACTATTCAGTCGTCCAATGTTTACGCTCCTTACCCGAAGCGAGTCGTTGTTTGGTATTTACAGGCGTGATGTGTGGCTTATAAGCAGCCACGCGATCATGAAATCCAAGTTTTCTCCCCTCCCGCCTAACTGACATAGATCTTGCAGTGCCCCTGATGCAGTTTGGAATTCCTATATGATGGTCTGAATAGATGTCTGCCTATTACACACTACGATCCTCTTCTCTGTCAGTCAACAGACGAGTTCGGTCTGTAGGCTTTTGTGTTGTACGTGTCCCTTCGCGTTTCCACTTCACTATAACATCGGAAACAGTGGAGCTAGGGGTTTTTAGGAGTGTGGAAATCTCGGGTACAGACGTATGACACAAGAGACTCGCTACATTCTGCTCCCTCACGATGTCTAATTGCTACTGAGGTCGCCGATATGGAGGACCTGGCAGTAGGTGGCAGCACAATGCACCTAATATGAAAAACATATATTTTGGGGGATCCGGATACTTTTCATCACATAGAGTATAGTTTTCGGAATCCGTATTAGTTTCAGTGAAGTTAGTAAGTGTTTCCTGATTGTTACAATATTTTTCACAATTTAAACATTTATCTGTTACCTGTTCGTTCAATGATATGATTGACTTTTTCTTCACTGGAAACTCCTTACGTCTAAGCCCATTATTTCGTCCTTGGTCAACATTTGGGTGCCGAAATCATCTTCATTTTTATCCAAATAGTCCGTGGTTGTTGGTGCTAATGCACCCTTGGAAATTTGAATAAGTTTTAAGATCGAACTATGTCATAAAATTCTGGGCAGCAGCGCCAGCTTGTGCCTTATCAAGCACTCTCATTTTATGTACTAAACTTTACGATGTCTCTGGCAATGAGACGAGAGACATTAAGAAGAGAAATGAGGCTGGAATCACGTGCTGAAGTCCATAAAACAAAAATCACCATTAACGATTATTACATCGGTGTGCAAAACGTAAGGACGAAAGTAACTTTCGTGTGATATGTCACTAACAAATAGCATAGCTCAACTAAACGTTGACCATACGTCGAAAGACCTGGTGTGCATATAGTACAGAAGGCAGCTGAAAGAAATACGGAATCAAACGAACAAAAATGACATTTTCATTCAACGAAAATGACTATAGTGAAATTCACCGCGATTTGCGAGTGTCCCGTGGACATTACAAAAGGAGGGATCTTGTTCTTAATGGGTTATGTGATCACTACGGCAGCAATTAATGCTCTGCAACGTGCCACAATGCTGGCTACGAGGTTGGAAATGAGTTCCAGTGTTACGGCGTCCCATTCCTCCACCAGTGCGTTTTACACCTGCTCCATGGTCGCTGGTGCAGCAATACATCTCCCCATCGCGGCGCACACGTGCTCGATGGGACTTAAGTCAGGGAAGGGAAGATAATCCAATCCGATTATCCTCCCATTCCAAGCGTTCCTCCACATGCGCATTTCGTTACGGTCGAACATTGTCCTACATAAAAATGAAGTCTGGGTCGAATACATCCTGAAAAGACGCACATGGGAAGGAGTATAGTATCTTACGTTGACCAGTGAGTTGTAACCGAACCCGCCAATTCCTCGTCTGACCGAGTCACCTTTATATTTAATGTGGAACCGTTTTTAAGGTTACACAGCAGCGAAAAGAATGCTTTTTAACTTTGAACGAGACATATTTAGCTGTATGATCCGCTAATATTGCTTAAAATGGGAGTAATAAATTTTGTATCTCCCTGGAAGTGAAATTATGGCGTTACCCGCGCTACGGGAAATGTATACAGTTAGCGGTTGGTTTTACGACACCCCGCCCGTGTACTGACTTACAATAAAGAAGAACCTTTCCCCCTCTCACGCTGAATACGTTTCGTTTCTCAGAAAAAGAGAGCATTTAGTTCTCCCAGTAGAGCATTTACATTAAAACTGCACAACATTACACTGTTTTAGTAACATTAACAACAATGTTTAACACAAATTTTGAAATGTGTTACCACAAATTTTGACATGTGTTACCTAACAGAATACTATTATTAATAATGCACCTCTTATGTTTTAAACTTCTCTCCAAAGCGAGGTGTAGATAATGTAGTTCGATTTTCAGAAGTTACTGCACGCAAAACATTTTATATGGCCTAACCGGCTTTGGTTTTATCTGTACCCCTGTAGGAAACAGCTTGCAGCTAAATAGCCTTACCTTACGACAGATCCACGGAAAAAAATTATATCCACGAAAATTGTTTTGGTCGCCAGCTCTGAAGTAGTAATTTCAATAATTTATTTCAGTTTATATTTCTTTAAATGTACCAGAAGTTGGAAACAAGATGAATGCAGACTGAGATATTCTTACATGGCTTAATGTTGCATAAAGTTAATATTCCGATAAAGCAAATTTAAACGTATAAAATCTCATCAAACTGAACTTTACAATGACATATCAAAGCGACCACACTGCTTGTCTCTTCATATTGGAAGTAAAAAATTATTCTTGGAAGTTACTTTGTATGACACTGCAAGATAGGCGTAACACTAAAATTAATAAACTACGATCTTTTGACCATACAGAGTGACACAAAATTTATTTTTAACAAAATGGACAGGAACTTTGGATCGGTGTATGACTTTGGCACAACGATTCTAACAAACATTTTTAACAAAATTGTATTAGAGCTGTGGCAAACTATGGGGTTGACTGTAACATTCTGACAAACCGTTAAAGACAGTTCATATGAAAATGTTTTGCCTTGTTCGTTGCAGTGGTATCAGCGTTTAAGTTGTTACTTGCTGTATGAAAATTTGTTTAGGCTCTTCACGTCACCAGAGATGGAATTAATTTATGACTACCGCACATTTGCGATAGCTATGTCAACTTGCTGTCTCATCGGTTCCATATTCCCTCATGTAACACGAGTCAGACACAAAATAAACTGGACACGACCTCAGGAACTACAAACCACTGCCACACCAAACATTAAGCACTTTCAATTGTTATTACTTGAGGATCACATCGCCAGACATGACACGCCACGATCCATGCACTGCCAGGGCTCGACTCTAACTTGCTCTGGTTTTCTGTTCTTTTCCTCCATTACTGTGCTCGAACCAATGTCATCCAAACGACTGACGGTCGAAACCCCAAAGCTGATTCCCTACCTTCATGATTTCATTTTGTTTAAATGAACTACACCTTCTAATTTCCTTAGAAAGTTAGTCTGTACATATATAACTTACATTCATTTCTATATTTTATTTTTATGAAATAGTAATTTAACACAAATTACTCTCTTCTACAAACAAACATTTACCATAGACATTACACTTGTGCTTATTGACATAGTTATACAGGTTTCGTTAACACTAATCTTTTGTATAAGGTCGATCACTTTACTCACTCGATTTTCACTCGACGCTGCTTAAATAAATAAAGCATTTTTAGACACTGCAGTTGGATGTTAAATGTATCGTCACAGATGGTACAGTGTTCAAAGGTTCTGGAGGTCAGTACGACTATGCAATATTGCGCCTCCCTACAACATAACACCTGAACCACCAAAACGATCATGTTCCACAATGTTCCTGGGTACATAAAGCTTTCCTAGCTCTTTCCAGAATCACGACTCACACTGAATCCGCTCCCATCCGAGAAGAGCACGATACTATACTCCTCTTTTCGCTAGTCCCTATGTTCTTGGCATCATCTTGCGATATGCGGGTGTACAAGGTACACAACTTACTGGTCGCCAGGCAAAGAAACCATCCATTCCGAAGAACGACGATTCAAACTCGTTTAGGTTTTCTGTGATTTCCCTAAATCGCTTCAGGCAAATGCCGGGATGGTACATTTGAAATGGTACGGCAGACTTCCTTCCCCGTCCTTCCCTAATCCGATGGCGCCGATAACCTCGCTGTTTTGCCCCCTCCTATAAATCAACCAACCAAACAAAGAAACTATCCTCATGCTGTCGCTGTGACACTGTGGAGCGTAAGACGGCTTGTCTTGCTGCCCTGTTAAATGTGGTTGCAATTGCAGATCCTGTTTTACGTGCATCCCTCCCTACCTGCTGCACAGTGTAACGGCCGTCAGCTGTTGTTGACTGTGGTCAACCACCCCCTCTCCTTCGGACAGCAGTGCTTGTTGTTCGGAACGCTCCCCATGGACATGAAACGATGTAGTCAGCAATAACAAAATCCTGGGCTACACTCGTCATACTTCGTCCTTCTCTCAGTTTCCTAATGATTGTTCCCAGCATGAGGTCATTCAGATGTTGTCTCCGGCCATGTTGTAATGAAGAACACCACCACCGTAATTGGTCGCTGATTGACGCTCCTTGAACTGTCTCGTGTTGCACTAGGCGCTAGTCACACCCACGTGCACCTTCTAACCAAACTGCGAGCGTATGGAATATCGCCTCAGTTGTGCGACTGGATTCGTGATTTCCTGTCAGTAAGGTTGCAGTTCGTAGTAATAGACCGAAAGTCAACGAGTAAAACAGTAATAATATCCGGCGTTCCCCATGGAAGAGTTGTAGGTCCTCTATTGTTCTTGATCTATATTAACGACACAGGAGACAACCTGAGTAGCCTTTTTAGACTGTTTGAAGATGATACTGTCATTTACCGTCTTGTAAAGTCATCAGATGACCAAAACGAATTGCAAAACGACTTAGATAAAATATCTGTATGGTGCATAAAGTGGCAATTGACTCTGAATAAAGAAAGTGTGAAGTTATTCACATGAGTACTCAAAGGAATCGCTAAATTTCGACTATGCGATAAGTCACACAAATCTGAAGGCTGTAAATTCAACTAAATACTTAGGGATTTCAATTACAAATAACCTAAATTCGAGCGATCTCATAGATAATGTAGTGGGTAGAGGAACCCGAAGACTGCGATTCATTGGTAGAACACTTAGAAAGTGCAAGAGGTCTACTAAAGAGACTGCTTGCACAACGCCTGTCCGCCCTATTCTGGAGTGTTGCTGTGCGGTGTGGGATCCGCATCAGGTGAGACTGACGGATGACATCCAAAAAGTTCAAAGAAAGGCAGCTCGTTTTGTATTATCGCGAAATAAGGGTTACAGACATGATACGCAAATTGGAGTGGCAATTATTAAAACAAAGGTGTTTTTCATTGCGACGGGATCTTGTCATGAAATTTCAATCACCATTTTTCTCCTCCGATTGTGAAAACATTCTTTTGGCACCCACCTAGATAGGCAGAAATGATCATCAGGATAAAATAAGAGAAATCATCGCTCGCACAGAAAAATTTAAGTGCTCCTTTTACTAGCGCGCCTTTAGAGAGTGGAAAGGTAACGGTAGAGAGACAGCTTGAAGGTGGGTCATTGAACCCTCTGCCAGGCACTTTATTGTGAATAGCAGAGTAATCACGTAGATCAAGATGTAGGTGTCATGGCATGTCACGTCCAACTTTCTATGCGTGACTAGAAGATCGTTGTCAATGTGCTCCTGCACTTTCATTCATTTCCACCGACTAGTTAATGTGGATATCCCATCTGTTACAAATGGACAAATCAAGATTACCACTGCACTTTTGTCGATATACTCCGCAAGGTAAAAGATAGAAGGACCAATTGTAGCTGCAACAGGCTGAGGGAAAGCGTAATGGATGGAAAAAGTTAATATGTTACGTTATTTTATCCATCTAGTACTTTGTACAGCAGTGTGTTTACTAATAACACTCATCTTGGTTATTGTATAGTGCTGTACGACGCAATAACGCAATTTTAAGCAACCACAAAGATGGAAATTAACGCAACTAACCATGTGGGCTTCAGCAAGCGAACTGAGCCAGTGTTGAATTTGTTGCATGCTTGTCTCCAACAATAATACATCGTTACACGTTACCGGCCAAAGGTGAAGCGTTAATCATTTGATACGGTATGGTGGTATGCATCTTCACAGTGAAAAGCAGCCCGAATTATCACTAATTCCGAATTAGTAAGGTCCTAATTAGTAGGGATACAGTGTTACGTCCTGCTCTTAGTAGACACAAGAATATAGGTGAAAAGTTGTAGATACGTGCGCTTCGACATTTCAAATCGAAAGCTTCGTTAGTAGAAGTCAGCTAAGGAAATTGGTATTTAATTTTCCGTCCAGAAAGAGATTTTGTCAGACAGAGCAGAAGCTCGGGTAGAATCAAAACGGGAGGGAAATCGATACTGTCCGCACCAACGAAACCAAGATAGTATTTCTCTGTCATGATTTAGGGAAGCTAAATCTCGATGACCTGTATACGAGTCCAGTGTCTTACCATTTGCAGCACTTCGAATATTGTGACTTTTTTACAAGGTATCTCAAACAGGGCAATGTAGTAAAGAAAAAAGGAAGATATGCTGTAGTCCTCATCGGCGACGAGGTCATTGTAGACTGAGCACAAGCTCATACTGGCGACGGAGACAAGCCACGCCTTTCCAAAGCCGCTATCGCGACAGTCACCTTAAGCGATTTAGGGAGACAACGGAAAAGATCAATTGGATGACGGGAAGAGGATTTGAGCCGCTGTCTTATCAAAAAGAAGTGAGTGAAAAATGAAATGATCATATAGCACTGATGGACATGAGTCCCCGCCTGGGGATGTTCGGCAGCTGAGTTGCAAGTCGTTTCAGCTGATGCCATATTGGGCGACTTACTTGTAGATAATGATGAACAAATGATGAGGACAACACAACACTCAGTACCCGACCGGAGACAATCTCCGAGCCGGCCGTATTTCGAATAGGGGCCCACTATACGGCTGTCAGACGCGATGACCACTCAGCTAGCGAGACGGACATTGGAATCAGTGTCTCACCACCACGCCATCGCCCTCGGTATCGTACTTAACAATCACTCTGTTAATGACACATTGGTCCGTTACTTTGGGAAACATAATGGAATCGAGAATAATGCGATTGAATTTAAGCAACTTCGCGAAAACTGAGTAATTTGCTGCCAGAGTAACGCTACGCGAAACTACAATACATACACTGACTGGAAAGAAAGAAATGAAGCACACAGAAGGCGTGGTGAAGTGTGCACATAACTCCGTACACGTACGCGCCATCGGCGGGTATATGAATGATCAGAGTTGGAATTCTCTGTGACAGGTTGAACGGCCTTCAGAGAGCATTCATGTCGTCCGCTTGTAGTGTTATCACCAAGCCTGAAGGGGTATATGAGGGGCGTGAACAGTGTCTGATACTGAGTGATCACTAAAGGACACAGAGAGGCCGCGTACCCGTGTGAGACACCGTTATCAGCAACTAAGCGAGTTTGAAAGGCGACTCATTGAGGATCTCCATTTGGTCAGCTAGTCGAAATATGGACTATCCAGATCTGATTCGGATGTGGCAGCAGCCCACTGTTGGACTGAACGTGAGAGCAGATATACATCTCGTCAACGTTATGATCGACCACGTCTGACCACCGCAAGGAAGGATCGCCTTATCGTGCGCCAAGCACATCGTAACCTGCTTCATATCTGCGTCTGTCATCCGAAAACAAATAATGGATTCCCTTCAATATACTGTGTCAACTAGAGCCTTTGGTCGGAGACTAGCAACAATGGCACTAAGTAATTAGTATCCCATACTTAAACTGCGTTTGGAATGGTGTCGTGACAAAGATGCTTACAATGTGGATGAATGGCATCACTTTGTGTTGTGATGAATCGGATTCATCATTGCCCTGGATGACAATCATCGGTGAGTAAGGCGATGAGCTAGTGGGAGTTCTCATTTTTCCAGTGTTTTGGGGAAGCACAGCAGTGTTGGTCGAGACGTCATGTTGTAGGGATCCATCGGGTTGGCTTCAGGTCATCGCTGTGAATGATCGATGGCACTCTGAAGGGACAATGGTACTCAACGACATCCTGCGTCATCAAGTGTTACTTCTCATGCTGCAGTATCTTGATGCTGTTTTTCAACAGGACAATGCTCATCCACACGTGGCAAGTGTCTCCATGAACTGGCTATGTGATGTTGAGGTTCTCTGGTGAACAGATTGCTCTTCAGATTTGTCCCCCATAGAACATGTATGTGACCAGTTCTGACGTCAAGTCCGTGCCAGTGTCATGAGAACAGCTGATGTGTGTCAGCTGGCCTCAGGAGAGGATACGACGGCTTTTTGACACCCATCCGAACAGAATGCGTGGTTTCGTCCAGGCCAGAGGGGATGAACGGACATAGTGATAAAGCGGTCAACACTGACAAATTATTTGTAAATTTAACTCTATTTTGTAAGGGCTGGGATAACATCACACACACTGAGGTAACAAAAGTCAAAGAATGGCGATATGCACACATACAGATGGCGGCCGTATCGCGTACATAAGCTATAAAAGAGCTATGTACTGGCGGAGCTGTCATTTGTACTCAGCCGATTCATGTGAAAAGGTGTCCGGCGTAATCACGCTGCTCAACGGGCGTTGACAGATTATGAGTGAGGAGTGGTAGTTGGAGCTAGAACTGCATTTCGGAGGATTTCAGTATTCCGAGATCCACAGTGTCAAAAGTGTGCACAGAGTACAAAATTTCCGGCATTACCTCTCACCACGGACAGCGCAGTGGCCGACGGCCTTCGCTTAACGACCGAGAGCAGTGTCGTTTGCGTAGAGTTGTCAGTGTTAACAGACAAGCAACACTGTCTGAAATAACCACTGAAATCAATGTATTCGTTAGGACAATGCTATGGCGGCAGGTGACTGACGCGAGTGCCTCTGCTAACAGCACGCAGAGCCATTCCTGGGCTCGAGACCACATCGATTGAATCCTAGACGACTGGAAAACTATAGCCTGGTCAGATGAGTGCTGTAATAAAAGAGCCCTTTGGGCATGCTTTGCTACGCCCTGAAGGCAGTACATTTATTTTATGCTTACTTAATTGTTTAATGTACAATGCTACACTGCACATCCACCAGTAATTAGTCTATTTGAGGTACCTTACGTAAATCTGAGTTTGCTATTGTATTCTGCACTCATCAACAAGTTTGTGAACAAGTTAAGAATATTTTGTTTCCAATAATTGTTAAGTAATTAATCTAACCTTGCTACGCAGATGTGTACAAAGTGTGTTTTGCAGTTTACAAAATTGCTTTAGGCAAATCGATTAGCTATTTTTGACAAGAATATTATCTGAAATTCATACATGTGGTATGAATACTCTTCGTTCTTCCTTTCGACTGTAATTAACTAAAATGTAATATGTAATGTTATTTTCTTGAACCTTCAAAATTCTTAAAGAAATTATGTCTGCGTCCACACAAGAGTGTGAAGGATTATTTTTGTCCCTTTTCTGTGTATGTGAATTAACTTGGTTAGATTGTCATTTCTCAAAATTTGTAAATTCTGATTGTCAATGACTGTTGTAAATCATGTAAATACCAGCGGTTTGCGTGCAGCAAAAGGGCAGTTTCTTACCAGCAATAAACAGCACAGCATGTAGAACTTTGTTTACATATTTTCCGCCGCCTATCATCTTGCATGCGAGTAAACCAGTTTTGCGGGAAATCTGTTCCTGGAATTTATTTCGTACAGTACACGATGAATTTTGTACAGCAATTCAGAAGACGGGCTCAGTATTATTTGCAGTGAAGCTACACCTCAAGAATGAAGATCTACAGGGTAAGTAAATTTCACAAACAGTTGTGGTGACAACATTTCATCTCTAAATTAATGAACAGTTCTGGACTTTTCAATTCAATAAATTTGTTGAGATAGTCGTATCTCAGCTGGTGGAAGCCTTCCTTTTCTTTTTCTTAAATTCTAGTGGTTCACGTACTTATTGTGGCCGCGGTACATTTGGTATAAACTTTGAAATTTTGAAAGTCAACGAATATTTTAATTATTAGCAGTCCATATTATACACATCCCACAACATGTTGACTTCTTCGCCATCATCGAAATCCAATTTAGGCCCTACTTCAGTTGCTAAGAACTGATGGTAGTGTGGCACAGACGCCACGAAGCAATGGATCCCAAGTTGTCAACAAGGCACTGCGCAAGCTGGAGGTGCCTCCATAATGGTGTGGCCTGCGTTTACTTGGAGTGGACTGTGTCCTCTGATACAGCTCACCCGATCATTGCCTGGAAATGGCTGTGTTGGCTACTTGGACACCATTTTGCACCCATTCATGGATTTAACGTTGCCAAACAACTACGGAATATTCATGGATGACAATCCGCCATGACACCGGACTACAGTTGTTCGCTATTGGTTTAAAGAACGATCTGCACAATCTGATTTGGACACCCACATCGGCAGACATGAATCCTATCGAAAATTTATGGGACATAACAGAGAGTTCAGTCAGTGCACAACGTGCTGGACTGGCAACACTGTCGAAATTATGGACGGCTAGAGAGAGTTTGGCTCAGTACTTCTGCATGTGACTTCCAACGACTTGTTGAGCGCATTCCACGTCCATTTGTTGCATTAGGCCGGGCAAAAGCAGGTCCGACACGGTATTAGGAGATATACCATCACTTTTGTTACACTGTGGTTAAAGATTATTACACTACCGATCATTTTCCTTTTAACATGTTCCTAATAGGTAATTGAGTGTACTCTGACCTTGTGCCATCCACGACCAATACGCTAAAAATTTGTAAGAAAAAAGCGCATTCATATTCTTGAACTACTCCGTTCGTGTACTCGAAAGTAATATTGTACTCCCTTCTCTTTTCATTTTTCTTTTCTGTCAAGGTTCTTCAAAGTTCCGCTATATTTATTTGCAATTTTGTGCTCCAGTTTGTCATCACTTCGTTAAAATGAAACAATTTTCTCTCGCTCTGTGACTGCATACCTATTTCGAAAGCGTTGTAAGTAGGCTGTTTAGGTTTTTATATTGGTAACGTCACGTAGCGCTCTGTATGAAAATCACTGGCTGTGCTGTGTGCAGTCTGTGGCTGGCTTGCATTGTTGTTGGCTATTGTAGTGTTGGGCAGTTGGCTGTTAACAGCGCGTAGCGTTGCGCAGTTGGAGGTGAGCCGCCAGCAGTGGTGGATGTGGGGAGTGAGATGGCGGAGTTTTGAGAGCGGATGATCTGGACAGAGACAGTAAATTTGTAAGACTGGATATCATGAACTGATTATATATATATATATATATATATATATATATATATATATATATATATATATATATATATAATGACTTTTGAACATTATTAAGGTAAATACATTGTTTGTTCTGTATCAAAATCTTTCATTTGCTAACTATGCCTATCAGTAGTTAGTGCCTTCAGTAGTTTGAATCTTTTATTTAGCTGGCAGTAGTGGCGCTCGCTGTATTGCAGTAGCTTGAGTAACGAAGATTTTTGTGAGGTAAGTGATTTGTGAAAGGTATAGGTTAATGTTAGTCAGGGCCATTCTTTTGTAGGGATTATTGAAAGTCAGATTCCGTTGCGCTAAAAATATTATGTGTCAGTTTAAGCACAGTCATGTATAATTTTTCTAAGGGGACGTTTCAGCGTCTCGCGGTTTTTTGGTTTATTATATGGACACAGGCGATATTAGGTCACTAGCACGCGGCGCATTTATTATCATAGCGGACTGGAAATAAAGTGGTGCTAATGGAGTTGAACACGTCGGATCGGCATCGCGACGTCGCACTGCCCCGCCGCCCACGCGACACGTTGTCAATTATAGGCGCTGTGTGTAATGCAGCGGCGGCCCGCGGACCACGACCTGAGTGCCGTGTCAGACAGCTGTCCCAGCCACAAGAGTGGCCGGCGGAGTGCGCGCGTGGGCGACCCCAGGCTGTCCCATAAACACAGCCTAAGCCAGCTCGCCGGCGGACCAATAAGCTAATGCTGATTTATTAATGAGCCCCGGGGCCCATCAGTACTCATTAGCCATCCGAAAGGCATTAGTGCGTATCGATGCCCCTGGAAGCGGACTATTCGTGGTGGACTCGCCGCGGTCGCGGCTGCTAGGAATAGCCCAGCACCGCCTCTTCCCACTACGAGCTTTGCTCTGCGGTTGCTCTCGTTTTAACAAAACTCGGATGAGATAATTGTGAGAAACAGCGCCACGTTACGGACGGGCTAAAATTTTTAATCGGACTGGCAGCTTAAAGCATGGACGTTAGAGCGCTACATATATTTTTTCCCCTGTTCAAAACTTGTGAAAGAGGACACAAGATCTGGAAAAAACGACATTTTGTCTATGGAGTGCTTGATTCATTCCTTTGTAAAAAAATTTTGTTTATTTATAGACGCAATCACATGTTTATGACACAGTCATAAGCGGTTTCGGCCATACAATGACCATCTTCAGATTCTAAAGACGGCATACACTGAACACAGGTTCATGCGTTTGACAACGGATGAACCTGTGTTCAGTGTATGCCGTCTTTCGAATCTCAAGATGGTCATTGTATGGCCGAAACCGGCTATGACTGTGTCATAATCATGTGATTGCGTCTATAAATAAAGAAAAAATTTTACCACACAAGATATGTGTTGCTAAAGTTATTACCAAAGTAGGACAACATGAATTAATCTCAAATTCAGCTTTTGTAAATTACCAACTAGAAAGTTATACGGACGAACTTCCAGGAACCGTAGAAGTGTAGTGAAGCTATTAGAACAGCACGTTACGAGTACGCTCAGCAATGTGAACCAGAATGAAGATAACCCTTTACACCTGTATGATAGTGGCCCCCTAAACTCGCTCTGACACTTTTTATGTACGTCTTCCTGCTTACAATGAATAGGTTAATGCCGGTTCCAATACCAGAACAGTGATATTTAGGATCACGAAGAATAGTTAACTTTTTGGTCTGTCACTGAGCGTCTCACCAAGATTAACAAAACACACTCTGAAACGTAAGACTGTGTAGCCAAGTGCTACACTGAAGAGCCAAAGAAATTGTTACACCTGCCTAATATCGTGTAGGACCCCCACGAGCACGCAGAAGTGCCGCATCACGAAATGACACGGTCTCTACTGATGTCTGAAGTAATGCTGGAGGGGATTGCCACCAAGAAGCCTGCAGAGCTGTCCATAAATTCAGTGGAGTACGAGGGGACGGAGATCTCTTCTGAATAGAACGCTGCAAGGCATCCCAGATATGCTAAATAATGTTCATGTCTGGAGAGTCTGATGGCCAGCGGAAGTCTTTAATCTCAGAAGAGTGTTCCTGGACCCACTCTGTCTCAATTCTGGACGTGTGGAGGTTTCGCATTACCCTGCTGGAATTGCCCAAGGCCGTTGGAATGCACAATGGACATGAATGGATACAGTTGATCAGACAATATGCTTACGTACGTGTCACGTGTCAGAATCGTATCTAGACATATCATAGGCCCCTTATCACTCCAAATGCACACCCCGCACACCATTAATGAGCCTCCTCCAGTTTAGATAGTCCCTTGCTGACATGCAGGGTCCATGGATTTATGAGGGTGTCTCCATACCCGTACACGTCCATCCACTCTATACAATTTGAGATGAGACTCTTCCGATAAGGCAACATGTTTCCAGTCATCAACTGTCCAATGTCGGTGTTGACGAGCCCAGGCGAGGCTTAAAGCTTTGTGTCGTGCAGCCATCAAGGGTATGGGAGAGGGTCTTCGGCTCCGGAAGCCCATATCGATAATGTTTCGTCGAATGGTTCGCTCGCTGACATTTGTTGACGGGTCAAGCATTGAAATCTGTAGCAATATGTGGAGGGGTTACACTTCTATCACGTTGAGCTCTTCTCTTCAGTCGTCGTTGGTCCCGTTGTTGCAGGATCTTTTTCCGGCCGCATCAATGTCAGAGTTTTGATGTTTTACCGGACTCCCGATATTGACGATGCACTCCTGAAATGGTGGTACGACAAAATCTCCAGTTCATCGCTGGTTCGCAGATGCCTTGTCCCATCTCTCGTGCGCGAACTGTAAGACCACGTTCAAACTCACTTAAATCTTGATAACCTGCCATTGCAGCAGCAGTAACCGATCCACCAACTGCGCCAGACACTTGTTGTCTTACATAGGCGTTGCCGATCGCAGCACCATATTCTACCTGTTTACATATATCTGTATTTGTATACGCATGCCTATACCAGTGTTTTTGGCGCTTCAGTGTATTTATAATCGACTCTTTACTTTCAGATTTCCTTCAGAGGTGGCACACTGCACGCAAAGATATGCGTATGTACATCAAAATAAAATTAGTATTAAAAATTTAAAAGAACGTAAGTGTTAGTTCTAGCGAGTGGACCAATATCCCGTTCAAATATACACTGGTGAGCAGAATTTAAGGCTGAAAGTAGATTTCGAATTATGTATCACTACAAAGTAACATAGCTCGATGGAATGTGGACCATACACAGAAAGACCTGCAACAGTATAGTACAAAATATAACTGAAACAAATACGCATGAGACAAACAGAAATGACCCTTTTATTCAAGGACATTAATTATACTGGTGTTCTGGTGATTGATGATTGTCCACTGGACATTAAGAAAGGTGGAATAAGGTTCTTAATGAGGTATTTGGTCACCACGGACGGCGATGCATGCTCCACAAAGTGCTACTACGCTGGTCACATGGTTGGTAAGGAGTTCCTGTGGCAAGGACTTCCATTGTGCCACAAGCGCGGTTCACAACTGGATGATGGTCGTTGCTGTATGTGGGAATGTTACAACACGCCTCCCAAAGCTTAATACACGTGTTCGAATGAGTTAAGTTGGGGGAATGGGCAGAGCAATCATTTCGCCGAATATCCTCTCGTTCCAAGAGCTCCTCCCCAGCGCAGGTCGATGCTGTTGCTGTCATCCATAAAAATGAAACACGCACTGGGGAAAGGAGTACTGTGTCACAATAATGCTGTCTCGTGACTGTACCGTGTTCTAAGATCTGGGGGTCATTACGCCCATGCAACATTATGTCTCCCCAGACCATTGCACCTGAGCCAACAAAACTCTTATGTTGGACAATGTTGGACGTACTCTCATATGGCGAAAGGTGGAAAAACACGTAATAAACCAAGGAACAATGTCGAACGTGATCATTTTGTGAACCACATGCAGGTTGACGTAACGTTGCATAAGCGTACTGAACCCAAACCTGAACATGGTGTATTCAACTGTCAGCGTCATTGTGGTAATGTACTAGTTTCCCAGGTGCGACTTTTCAGGGTTGCATTTGTCCCTCATTTCATTTTTATGGATGATAATGCGCTATCTCGCCGAACAACTTGTGTGATGGATCTCTTGGAACGAGAGGACATTCAGCGCGTGGACCAGCGTGTCCGTTCCCCCTACTTAAATCGCATCGAGCAGGTATGGCAGGCGTTGAGGAGGAGGATTACAGCACATCGGCATGTACCAACGGCCATACGACAGTTGTCGACTTCGCTGGTGCAGGCATGGATCGCCCTGCCACATGAACTCCATAGACGTCCTCTGTGGCCCAGCGGCTCTAGGCACTTCAGTCCGGGATCGTGCTGCTGCTACCCTCGCAGGCTCGAATCCTGCCTTGGGCATGGATGTGTGCCTTGTCCTTAGGTTAGTTAGGTTAAGTAGTTCTGAGTCTAGGGGACTGATGACCTCAGTGCTTAGAGCCATGAACTCCATACGAACCTTGTGGCCAGGATGGGAGCGGGTTGCATAGCCTGTGTAGCCATCCGTGGTGATCACACACCTATTAAGAACCACTTCCCGAATTTTGTAATGCCCAAGGGACCGTTATAAATCCTGGTGACTTTTGGGTAATTATTGTCTTTGAATAAAAGTATTAGTTCTGTGCGTCACATTGCGTGTATCTTTTAGTTACGTTCTGTACTATACTGAAGCAGTTCCTTCTATGTAAGCTTCGCCTTTCATCGAACTACAAGGTGATCCATTAATATATCAGTATTTTTATTTTACTGCTGTTATGTCACAGACGATGTAAGATCGATTACTCTACCATTATATTATGCTCTAATCTATTGTGTAATTGTTACGTATTTGTTGTTCGTAGCAGCTCTAACCACGAATTAAGTGAAGATGACGTAGAGACTACGCATCTCTGACCGTGCTCGGATTGGAGCTAGGATGGAAGTATGACGGTCGCGTATAATGGTGGTGTCGTAGCGGCCTCTTACTGTTAGAGGACTCGCAGAACTGACATGCAAGATAAGTTGCTAACCTCTTTTCAGCAGCGCGGAGAGAAACATCGCCAGCGGACAGAGAAAATAACAGACTTTCCTAATAAACACGGCACTACTTTGCCAGACAACATGTGACAGTGTTCCACCAACCGGAACTCTGATGTAGCACTCCGCCGGCCTGGCTTTACAATCACGCCTAGACCGTGAGACGGGCAGTGTTTACCAACCGCTAGGAACAGCTCCGACCAGCAGTTACGCCGGCCCTAGCCTAGTATTCACTCGCCGTGGTCTTGTGGTGGCTCGTTGTATTTTTAGAGTAGTTTTTGGTCAGTATTTTCTTTTATTGTCTTGTTTCCGTATGTTTTACTACCACAGAGTTGTCTGTTTTTATTCTGTTTGTTCTACGTTTAACACTTATTGTATGCCAAGAAGGTGTATTTTTTTAATTGCAATAATGTGTGTTCAAATTGACTGTTAGTTCTTTCCTGCCGACCGCAGGATACTACAGGCGCAACGATGGTGGAGATGGGGGAGGGGAAGACACGAGACTCTGGACGTGAAAACAGTAAAAAGACTGCATGCGAATTGGTTGTGTTCAGGTTAGGTTACTCAACACATGGCTGCTGGGCCCCCAGAGGAAGTTGTCACTGAAGAGACCAAAGCCAGTGCTGTTGAGCGTCTCCTACGAAGTCCTTCAGACAATATCAGAGGGAAGGTGGTTTATCATATGGTTCGGCCCAACGGATAATGAAGGAAATCGACTAGAGATAATGGAAATCACACTTTGTCCAAGCATTGTCACCGGAAGGCTGTGACGTTAGGGTGGAGTTTGCAATGGATGGAAGAAGAACCAGATATCCTGAGTAGCATTTTATGGTCAGACAAAGACGTGTTTCACGTAGGTGGGTTCATAAATCGCCGTAACTGCCATTACTGTGATCCTGGTAACGACGGTCCTGGAGTTACCACTGAAAAATTCCAGTCACGTCCTTTGTTGACTGCATGGTATGGTATTCACGATGTTGCTCTTATCGGTTCTTACATTCTTCGTAAAACAATGAATGTACAGAGGTATGTGCATATGTTACAAACTTTTGTTCATACCGCTGTTTTAATCTGGGACAATCTGGACATTGTGGACTTTATGCTCGATGGGGCTTTTGTTCATACCGCTGTTTTAACCTGGGACAATCTGGACATTGTGGTCTTTATGCTCGATGGGGCATCTCCCAACTTTTCGTTAATTTCGCGAGAATTGTTTGAGATTGCTTTTCCAGGCCGCGTTGTTGGACGTGGCGGAAATCTGGAGTGGCCACTGAGAAGTCCAGACTTGACCCCACTGTACTTTTTCCTTCATTTTTACTTATTTACATGTCAAGTTCCGTAGGACTAAATTGAGGAGCAAATCTCCAAGCTCAAGGAATGTGTCAGTACATGACATTACAACCTAAAAGTAATAAAAGATAAAAATAAAATGTTTATGAACCCGAAAAAACTCAAGCCATAAGTTTAAGTAAACGCAATCAACAATACAACAAGAATCAGCTTAACTTTTCAAGAAACTGCTCGACGGAATACAAGGAGTGACTGATGCGCATACTCTTCATTTTCGATTTGCTATTTTCAACAAGAAATGACAGTAAGGAATATATATATATATATATATATTGAGAGGCCGATGTCAAATTACCCAGAGTCGTGAGCAGGGGGTCGGGTCGGCTAGAGGTTTGTGAACTTACACCACTTATTTTCCGAACCGCCCGTTTGCAAGCCGAAATATCCTTTTAGAATGGGAAGAGCTACCCCAAAATATAATACCATACAACATAAGTGGATGAAATTAAGCAAAGTAGAATAATTTTCGTGTCGAACGACCAATCACCTCAGATACCGTTCGTATAGTAAAAATGGCAGCATTAAGTCTTTGAACAAGATCGTGAACGTGGGGTTTCCACGACAGTTTACTATCTATGTGAACACCTAGAAATATGAAGTGTTCAGTTTCTCTAAGAACATGCCCATTCTTTGAAATTAAAACGTCACGTTTTGTTGAATTGTTTGTTAGTAACTGTAAAAACTGAGTATTACTGTGATTTAGCGTTAGTTAATTTTGTACAAGCCATGAACTTATGTCGTGAACTGCAGTATTTGAAACCGAGCCAATGTTGCCACAGCATCCTTTACTACCAAACTATTGTCATCATCTAACAGACATATTTTAAAAGTTACCCGTAATACTAGGTGGCATATCGTTTACATAAATAAGGAACAGCAATGGTTCCAACACTGATCCCTGGGGCACCCCTCATTTGGCCGTATCCCACTCAGACCCCACATCGCAACCATTCTCAGCACTTTCAATAATGATCTTTTGTTATCTGTTACTGTAGTAAGAGGTGAACGAATTGTGTGCTACTCCCCATATTCCGTACTGGTCCAACTTCTGGGGCAATATTTTGTGATCAGCAAATCAAAAGCCGTAGTTAAATAAAAAAATATGCATAGCGTTCGAAACCTTTTGTTTAGCCCATCCAGTATCTCACAGAGAAAAGAGAATACAAGGGTACAGCATTTTGAGTTGTTAAACGACTTCTAAAGCCGAACTGTACATTTATAGCAAATTATGTGATATAAAGTGATCAATTAACCTTACATGCATAGCCTTTTCAATAACTTTAGCAAACACTGATGGCATAGAAATAGGTCTAAAATTGTCTATATTATCCCTTTCTTCCTTTTTATAAAGCGGCTTTATTACTGACTACTTTAATCGTTCAGGATACTGGCCAGTCCTAAAGGAAAATTTACAAATATGTCTTGCAATGTGCTGTTGAGAACAGATCTCCACCACCTCATACTGCTACAGATTTATGGACAGCCCTACAGGATTCATGGTGTCAGTTCCCTCCAGCACTTCTTCAGACATTAGTCGAGTCAATGCCGCGTCGAGTTGCGGCACTTCTGCGTGCTTGTGTGTGCCCTGCACGATATTAGGCAGGTGTACCAGTTTGTTTGTCTCTTTAGTGTAAATTGCTTACATACTGTACAGCAGTAATTCGAATCTGATCTGTGATAACTGTCATAATAAGGTGGGAAATAATTTTTTTTGTAATATTCGGCGTATGGAGGGTATTTCCGGGGTACGTGCTTAGAGGGGAGACTCTTTGGATATCAAATTTTACATAGTTGTCAAGCTCGCTAGTGGCTTGCACTTCTGTGTCGAGCGTTGGTAGAATCGAACGTGTTGTCCTGGCCGTGTTGGTGCGGAGGTTTTATTTCGGAATGCAGTTACTCCAACTTGGAACGTAGCAAATGAGGTAATGTATGGTGGACCGTGCGCGAATCGTGTTCATCCGGTTATTGTTTGTCATCTTCTCTTACGGTATTGCCGCCACGTTTTCTTATTCCATTTACTGGCGTCACTAACTTCCTGCCTTATCTGCCACGAGTGGCAGCAGCAGCACTTACTGATAAGTGCACTGTCGTACCATCTCTGGAGCGACCGATAGTGTGGTGTCACCGCCAGACACCACACTTGCTAGGTGGTAGCTTAAATCGGCCGCGGTCCATTTAGTACATGTCGGACCCGCGTGTCGCCACTGTGAGGTCGCAGACCGAGCGCCACCACAAGGCAGGTCTCGAGATACGGAATAGCACTCGCCCCAGTTGTACGACGACTTTGCTAGCGACTACACTGACGAAGCCTTTCTCTCATTTGCCGAGAGACAGTTAGAATAGCCTTCAGCTAAGTCCATGGCTACGACCTAGCAAGACGCCATTAACCGTATCTGAAGATAGTCTTATTTGTATTATCAAGAGCGATGTACCACAAGGATCGAATAAAGTTAAGTATTCGAGGAGCTGCATACTTTTCTTATTAGCTTTCACTACTTATCCTGTTCCAGAATTCACGCCCGTCTGCGTTAGATAGCGTGCATTTCGGCCCCGTCTATCTACAAGGTGTTGGCACATTTACCAACACATCAGATAGTATTCCCGGGCCGTCGTGTGACTGAACGTCAGTCGGAGACGGGCCAGCAGTTCAGTCGGGGACGGAGTGCCGATGAGATGTGGACAGCCAGTGCTTGCCAACTGCTGGCGACACACTTGCACTGTCCGCCGGAAGCAGACTGGAGTGTGAACGACCGTTGGTTGGTCGTTCGGTTGTTCGTCTCATCGGCCGACGAATATTTGGACTTTTGACCGTTTGGATTTTTGACCGTTTCTGGGTGTAAGCAGTCGGTCGGTAGGAAAGCAGCAAGGAGGTTCCTGTTGCGTGGAGTGGGGGCGGAGCCGCTGGCGGTGTGCACGCGCTGTTGGAGTTGTGAGGCGCTTCTTGCTAGGGTTACGAAGTTCGTCGCCCACCGATCTTGGTAGAAGGTTAAGTGAGCACTCAACTTTAGAGTCCAAGCCTCAACTGCTATCACTTCTTTTAGTTTGATTCCGGTTGTTGCTTTCTGTGAGATTCCCGTGAGCAACAACATGTGTGTTGAAGTCAGCTAGAACTGCAGCTGTTTTCTTGGATTGGGTTTAAATTAATTTAATTCAAAAAAATGGCGCTGAGCACTATGTGACTCAACTGCTGAGGTCATTAGTCCCCTAGAACTTAGAACTAGTTAAAGCTAACTAACCTAAGGACATCACAAACATCCATGCCCGAGGCAGGATTCGAACCTGCGACCGTAGCGGTCTTGCGGTTCCAGATAATTTAATTCACTCCTTCATTAGTGAAGTGCACCAGCGGTATCTTCTGCCCTGTGGCTGTTAACGTTATGGTTACCTGCCCTGGGCGTTGACGTAAGTTTTGGCAGTGTATTTTCCTCATTATGTTGTTGCTGTCCAGCACGGCGTGTAGTTCGACAGCTGGTAGGTTCAAATGGCTCTGAGCACTATGAGACTTAACATCTGAGGTCATCAGTCCCCTAGAACTTAGAACTACTTAAACCTAACTAACCTAAGGACATCACACACATCCATGCCCGAGGCAGGATTCGAACCTGCGACTGTAGCGGACAGCTGGTAGTTTTGGACGTTTATTCTCACTTGGATGCATTGGTCACCAGTAGCCAGGACGTTGATCTATTGACGTCTTGTTGTCGTTTTGCTCGTCGGGTGGAGCAGAACTGATTTGGTTGGTTTGTCGACTGGCCTTCGGTTGGGTTGCCTACCGATTAAGAGGTCGTCGGTCTGGCTGCCTGTCTCACCTAAACGTGTGTTGGTGTTACTTCCCAGGCCGACCCTTGGAACCTTCTGAGAGCTGTGATAGTGATTTCCTTGTAGTCTTAAATACTCCGTGTGGCCTTTACCCAAGTTTTAGCTTATTAAAATTTAATTTTCTTCTCTTTAGGCCTTAAGCCGTAAAATTGTTTCCTCCATGGTGTGTGGCCTCCAGCCAAGTTTTAAACTCTCTTGAACTGATAATTCAAAATCTTGTTTTTCCTGTTAAGTAATAACATTGTTATTTTATTGGGTATGAAGCCTTCAGCCGAGTTTGCATGAAATGTTTTAAGCAAAGACCCTCAGCCTTTTCAAACTGAAACCTCTTCTTCCTAGACCTTAAACTGTAAAATTGTTTTGACATGGTGTGTGGCTTTTAGCCTAGTTTTAATCTCTCTTAAATTAAAAATTCAAAATTTGGTCTTGCCCTTAAGTCATAAGATTGTTATTCTCTAGTATGTGGCCTTCAGCTGAGTTTTAATCCCTCTTAAACTAAAAATTTGAAATCTTGGTCTTGCCTTAAGTCACAACATTGTTATTCTTTAGTATGAGGCCTTCAGCCGAGTTTTCATGAAATGTTTTAAGCTAAAGCCCTCAGCCTGTTACGTTGAAAGCCTTTCATCCTAGGCTTTAAGCCATTAAATTGTTTGGTTGACATGCAGTCTTCAGCCAGGTTTCGGCGTATTTGGAATTAACATTGAAAATCTTTGTTGTAGCCTTAAGCCGTAACACTGTTCTTGCGTAATGTGTGGCCTTCAGCCTGTTTTTTATTGAAGTAAAGAAAAATTTTTTGAAAGAGGTGAAACTTCCAGAAGAATTCCTGTATCTCAATCCCTTGCTTGAGCCCTGGATTTTCGTATGTGGCTTTCAGCCGATTTAAATCAAATCAAAGGAGCTCTTTCGTTAAAACTTTGTGAGTTTTTAATCCTTGCTAATGTTATTGTGGTTTTAACTATTAAAGTTTATATGTTGAGTGTAACTGACAGCAACATATTTGGTCCCTTTCCACAATTATAACCTGCCCCGCTCTGTCCTGCTAGTCCAGGGATTTCATATGGCTATGAAGTCGTCTGCACTTATTTTGCAGGAAACATAAAGTCGTGTAGGGAGCGTATCCAGTTTAAGCTTTTTCAGTATTGTATCTTGTGTTTTGGCTATTAGAACATCGCCGCTATAATTACTTCATACTACGCATGAACTCAGGAAAGCATCACAATATATCACCTCACTCTTCACATTTTTCTTTTTCTTTTTTTAAGTAATGAAAGTAAGAGGACGTCTTGCCAACAGTTTTCATTTCTTGAGCTTTCTGTTTTATATCCAAATCACACTAATTGTTACTATGAACGATCATCATAGTTTCTACATCTGTTCGTGTTAGTCGTTCATGATTGATACACGGCTAAACCACAATAGTTTTCACGTAATTCCTTACTATGCCTTCACATTTCACCTGCTTATTCAAAAATCTTAAGTTGCGATTATCCGAGCGAGATTTATTTATGTAATATCAAAATTAGCGTGTTTCCTTCCAGCCTATTTTGTTGCAGATGATTATAATCAAGATAGGCACACACTGCAGAGCAGAGCTACGTTTGTTGCCATATCAATCTTAGAGCCGGGTTCAGACACTGTTTACTCTCTTTCGGGAACAGTGACTCTCTGTTCATTTTCTATACTTTCAGATTACTTTCAGGTACAGTAGTTAAGGTAAGCATACTGTCTTATTCAGAGTACTGTGTTTAAAAAATATTGTGTTATTCTGTACTTGTCGCAGTGGACATTTACACTTTCTGTTCAATTATCAGTTCAGTTATCTTACACAGCTACGAATGTAAACTTTGGTTTTGCTTAAAAGGCATACCGATGTTTTTCAGCTAAAAGATTGTACACGTGTTCCGTATTATAAGTTCAAACATAAAGATTGCGCATAAAGTACACACTGTTATAAGATAGTCACATCTAGAAGGTCAGATTTGTAGGTTTAACAGAGATCGCGTAGAGTATAGATAGCTGTGCACATTGGAAGTCCAAATGTGGAAGTTTCAGTTAGTGTCGCTTAATGTTTTTACAGTATATGGGCAGTTAGAAGTACAACGATTACACACAACTACAAAATTAGATGATAACTTTTGTATGTTTGTCTCACTTTTTCCGATGGAAAGTGAAATAATTTATAAGTTATGGATTTGAATAGTTCTGTTATTTTTTTTAAATTATGAATTTGGCCAGCTATGGACCGCATACAACTTAAGACTTATGGTGTTTCTTTTTCTTCCGTTCTTCCCAGTACTACTTCATTTTCTCGCCAACTGCTCGTCTCTGCTCATCTGTCCACACTCTCTTGGGTCGAGGTTTTGGCGCATCTCCTTCATAGTTTGCGTTTTCTATAAGTAGCCTAAAGTTATTCCTGTCACGTATTATTTCTTCTGTAACACCTATTTTGTTGGCGTCTTTCTTTACTGCTTCTATCCATCCTACAGTGTTTTTCAGCTTACTAACGTAATTAAAAATTTTCTTTGTAATCCGTGTTTCTTCCATTCTTTTTAAATGTCCATAAAATTTTAGCCGTCTCTTCCTCATTGTATCTGTGATCTTTTCTGTATTTTTGTATAGGTCTTCATTTCTCCTTTTAATCCACCTATTTTCCTTGTTTTTCTCAGGACCTAGAATTTTTCTCTCTCTTTTTTCTAGGTCTCTTAATTCACCTTTCTTATTCAATGTTAGGCACTCTGATCCATACGTTGCTTGTGTCCCAATAACTGAATTATTATGTTTAATCTTTGCTTGTATGGATATTGATTTCTTATTGTAGTAGTTTTGTGTTAATTTATATGCAAATTCCAACTTTTTTATTCTTTCTTTATTTGTTGTGTTATCCAGTCCATGGGCTTGGATCCACTCCCCCAGGTATTTGAATCTATCAACTCTTTTAATTTTTCCATACTTTGTTTTCATAAACTTTTCTGTATTATGTTTGTGTTCTATATACTCGGTTTTTTCGTAGGATATTTTTAACCCAGTCTTTTCAGCAATCTCGTGTAACATATCAAGCATAACTGTTGCGTCTGTTCGGTTTTCAGTTATCAATGCCATATCATCGGCAAAGGCTAAACATTTTACTTCAAATTTGTTCTTTCCTTGGCCCATGCTTATACCCTTTGTGCCTCTGTTTTTTAATGTGTTTTCCCATGTTTTTACTACTTTATCTAAAACCAAGTTAAAGAGAATTGGGGACAGTCCGTCACCTTGTCGAACTCCTGTTTTGATTTTGAATGGTTCAGAAATTTCGCCTTGAAACTTAATTCTTGATGTTGTATCTGTGAGCGTTTGTTCAACAAGTCTTCTGGTGTTTTCATTTATCCCTGATTCATAAAGTATGTGGAATAGTGTTTGTCTGTCAACAGAGTCGTAGGCCTTCTTGAAGTCTACGAAAGTGACTACTGTATTTTTATTTTGTATAGCTCTCACTCTCAAAACTGTTTTTAAATTAAGAATCTGTTCTGCACATGATCTACCTTTTCTAAATCCTGCTTGATAATCTCCTATATTAGGTCCTGCTTGTTCCTCTATTCTATTTAAAAGTGCTTTAGAAAGTATTTTGTATGTCACTGGTAACAAGGATATGCCCCTGTAGTTGTTGGTGTCTGTTTTATCTCCTTTTTTATGGAGAGGGTGGATCAATGCTTGTTTCCAGTCACTGGGTATGATTCCTTTTGTCCAAATGTCTTTAATTACTTTGTGAATTTTCTGACATGCGGATAAGCCCCCTAGTTTCCACATTTCTGCCACTATCCCATCCTCACCTGGTGCTTTGGTATTCTTCAATGCTTTGATAATCTTTTCTATTTCTTCCACTGTAGGTGGTTCTGACGGTGGATTTTCATGTTGTGGTTTTTGAAATTGTAACCTGTCATTAGGCTCCTCACAGTTTAATAGATTTTCAAAGTATTCAGCTAATATTTGGCAGTTCTCTTTATTGCTTAGAACCATTTTTCCATTTTTATCTTTAAAATGTGAACTTGGTGACTGGAATCCTGTTAAAACTTATCTGAAAGTCTTATAGAAGTCTCTAGTGTTGTTCCTTTTGAAATCAGAATCCATTTCTTCTAATCTGTCTTTGTCATATTTTCTTTTTACTGATCTGATGATTTTTGCTGTCTTTTTCCTTTCTTCTTTAAACTCTTCCCAGTATTCGTGTTTCTTATTACTGTTCCATTTTTTCCATGCCTTTAGTCGATTGTCAATTGCTTCATCACACAGCTCATTCCACCATCTGTGTTTTGGTATTCTTCGTGGCTGTCCCATTTCTTTAACTGACTCTATCATTGTTTCTTTAATTTCTTCCCAATTATCCATTTTTCTTGTGTTTAGTATATGACAGAATTTGTCCTGCTTTTGCAGGAGAAATTTAGTGTTTACTCTTGGAAATCTTCTTGGTTTTGGTTTAGGTTTGTTTGGTTGGAACATGGTCTTTATTTCTGTCAGATAATGATCTGAATCTATGTTTAGGCCCTTCCTCACTCTGACATCCAAGATTTCCTTGTAGTTGCGAGTCGTTATTGCCACATGGTCCAACTGATATTCACCTTGATTTGGATTAGGTGATACCCACGTTTTTTTCTTTCTTGCAAGTTTCCTGAAACATGTCGACATTAATTTTAGATTAAACTGTCTACAAAAATCTATGAGTCTTTCCCCATTTCTGTTGGTTCTTGCATGTGCTGGATAATCTCCAAGTACTGATTTAAATTTTATTTCTTTGCCAACTTGTGCATTAAAGTCTCCCACTAAAATTTTTATATGTTCTTTTGGTAATATGGATGTTTCGTGTTCAAGCATTTCCCAAAAATCTTCCACTTTGTCAACATTTGTTCTGTTATGTTGGTTAATAGGTGCATGTGCATTTATAATAGTGTAGCGTTTATTGCCTGACTTGAACGTCAGAAATGAAATTCGTTCTGATGGGGAGCTAAAATTAGTTATTGATTCCGTAAGTTGCTGTTTTACCATAAATGCGGTCCCTAATGTAGTCGTATTATTGGAATTTTTAATGGCTGGTTTTCCTTTGTAGATTCTGTATACACCTGATTCAAATGCATTTTCATCCAGATACCTTGTTTCTTGAAGAGCTAATATAAGTATGTTGCGTTGATTGAGAATGTCCGTTAGGTGTTTTAGTTTTCCAACTTTCATAAGTGTGTTGATATTCAGAGTCCCCAGTAGATGTTTTTTCTTGGGTCTTATCTTTGAAGAAGTACTTGGAAGCTCCGACTCTTCCTTACATGATGTTCTAGGCTCTCCAAAATCCAAAGGCCTAGTTGCACCGCCATGAACAGCGATGGAAGATTGGTTACTTCCTGGAGTAGTTTCCATTTTGAAATTTACCATCATGTCTTAGGTTAAAGTTTGGTTTGGGGAAAGGTAGTTGAACCTTTAGATGATGAAAATTCAAGCATTTAGCTTAGAATTATAAGTGAGGCCGCCGCTAACATGTGGGACAGACGCCTTTTGCAGCCGCCCACTGTGGGAACAGACGCTACAGTCTGGTGCTTTTATATAAAAGCCTGCCTCTTCCGCCAGTTCCGCCGTTCTGATGATCTTCATCTCCGCCTTCACTGCCGTTGAGGTCTTCACCGTTTCCCTGGCTAGGGACCCTCACGAGGTACTATCACCCGGGCCAGGTGAACCAAGGTTTTTTAACGAGGTGTTACTCCTCCCCCTCCTCCTTTTTCAACCGGGCTTGGGACCGGCTTTGGCGGAGTTAGTTCTGTTATGAAACTATAAAAAATAACACCAATTTTATACTTTCCTTATTCCGAGTCATTTTAATCTTCTCTGTCTTGAGCTTAGATTTTGTGACTGAAAATTTTATATTGGTGGTCAAAGCGCGCGTTGTTGTACAAAAACTAAGACTAGAAAAGTAACTTAAAAAATTGTGTTTCACCAAAATATTTGTGGATGTAGCTTAGATGCTACATTAGGACTCAGTCAGGTTTCTTGTCCAAGTAATGACATTTTCAGGGATTCATTTGATGGACTTTATTTATAACCCGTCAATTGAAATATGTAAATATATTTATTAAAGTAGCAAATAATGTTCTTTTATTATCACACTTGAAAATACAATTTCAAATATTCGATATGAGTGGACTTCCAAAAGTAACACACTTTACCGAGGTCCATCAAGTAACTTTTATTGAATACGGCAGACCACTTTAAACTCATACAGACCCATGACACTATTTTTTAACATAGCCGCCAAGTCTCTGAAAACAAATGTCGGAACTGTAATAGTAGCAGCGGGAAGGAACTGACAAGGTGCTGGACCAAAATTATGGTACACAAACTGAGCCGTCCGGCTTCCTTTCAACAAATTCATTTGCTACGTTTTTGCTGAGTCTTCTAACAGATTTTCTTGTTGAGCGACCGCGAAGCTATTTGGGCTCGTGCACGTTGCTGTAGTGTTCTTTTCGAGAGCGGAGCCGTGGGCCGTCCCTCCAGGAGATGTCGCGAGTGACGCAGACGGCGACGACAGGGGTCAGGGCAGTCGGCTGTAGTGTGTCTAACGTGGCTGTTACGTGTGTAGTAACGTTGTCCTGCCTGCCACCTCTATGGGTAAATGTCTTTCGAAGGGCTCAATTGGCATTCCAAACAGCAGATTAGGAGATTGCATGCTATTTTGGAATTCGGCGAAGCAGGCTCTTGTGGAGAATGAATTGGTGACATTGTGGCAGACCGCTGTGGGAGTCTTGTCAGTGATTCTTATTCTGGTATCCTGCCACCCCCGTGTTAATTCTAGCTGGCATAGCAATCTGTGTGTCAGTGGTTTTCTACAACAGAGCCCTCCAGAAAACAGTGAGAATTTTTGCAATTTTTATACTATTCCCATGATCTGAAAGCGGAGTTACTTTTGTTCTCACGTCAACGTTTGAACAATGTTTGACCTCGCCATGTTTTTTTAACATTCTGACCAATAGTTATTGCTAGTAACAAGCATCAAGTGCCATGCCGTATGTTTCAGTTATGTCGGTTACTTGTGGCAACAAATCTGTGTTTCAGGTATATTTACCCAAAACTTCTTTTGTTAACGCATTGTAAAGGCCAGTATCCTTGCTTACGGCATTTTAAATAATCGCTAAGGAAGTAATGTACTCAAGAGCGGTTAGCCCTCTCAATAGTAACGGGTTACTTAGTAAATCTCAGTTCGCATTTTCAGAAGTACTGTTCCACTGAGACAGCAATATACAATTTCACTGCCCACATAATAGAGTCTTTAAATAGTCAAATTCATCAATAGGAATTTTTTCTGAGTTATCCAAAGAGTTTGATTGTGTGAACCATGACATTATTTTACAGAAATTACAATTCTGTAGTATAAATGAAGCAGTATTTGAGTGGTTTAGTCATATCTACAGAGCAGGAAGCAAAAAGTTTCTTTGTATGGTTTAAGTGGTTTAAGCAAGTTTGCCACTTCATCTAATTAGGGTCAAATTATATTAGGTGTTGCACAGGGTTCGAACATGGGTCCCGTTCTGTTCCTGATATATGTGTATGACCTCCCTTCTTATCTAAACAAGACCCTAAACTGACACTGTTTGCTGATGATACAAGCATAATTATTAATCCAGTAAAAGGAACTACAATAGGAAATCCTGCAAATAATGTCTCTGGAAAAGTTATTAATTGGTTTTCTAACAATGGACTTGCTCTGAACTCTGAAAAACATGGTGCACCAAATTTTCTCGTGCAAGGTGTACAGTTCCTTCAATAAATATAAAACATCAACAGAAGTCAGTAGCCAGGGTAGAGCATGCTAAATTTCTGGGTGTACATGTAAATGAGAATCTTAATTGAAAAAGACATATTTTGGATCTCCTAAAGTGACTACGTTCAGTAACTTTAGCAATCGGAATGATTGTCAATTTTGAGAATATAGAAATTAGTAAGCTAACATACTTTGCATACTTTCACTCTCTGATGTCATACTGGATAATATTTTGGGGATAACTCAACAATTAGGCAAAAAGTATTCATTGCTCGAAAGAAAGTGGTTAGGATAATGTGTGGGGCTCATAGTCGCACATCTTGTAGGCATCTGTTTAATAAGGTTAGGAATTCCAGACAACAGCCGCACAGTACATTTACTCACTTATGAAATTTGTTCTCAACAACCAGGACCAGTTTAAAAACAACACTGACATTGATGATTATAACATTAGAAGAAAAAGACTTACACTATCCTCTACTTAACCTATCTTTGGCACAGAAAGGGGTAAAATATGCCACCGTAAAACTTTTCGATAAATTACCAGATGAAATAAAATGTCTGACAGACAGCAATAATAATTTCAGAAATAAATTGAAATCACATCTCCTTGACGACTCCTTCTATACTGCCGATGAATTCTTGAATAGGAATAAATAAATCTATAGGTATAATATACGCATTTTGTGTCATTTAAGGGAATGAGGTAGGTAATAAGAATTTTAAGCTTAGAAAGAAACGTGGTTCATGTATGGATATCTTATGCATTTGACACGTTCCACCTCATAACTGTTATTGGGAGATTGATCAACGGAACACGTTACTACTTAATTAACTAGCCACCTGGGGGACTGATGTTTTGTTAAAAACCCTGGAAGCAGTCAATTTACAGTAGCACTTCTAACTACGTGTGATTATTTGGAGCCACGCTATTAAGTTAAATAATGTGAGTTTTAATTTGCCGTGTCGTAAGCTAGTCATTGTTTTTCTTGGAACTACAACTATTTCTAAGGAGATGAATCAACCCAAGTAGACACTGTCTGAAAAGGCTGTGTGCCTCAGATTTTTTGTTATTTGATATTTGTCTATTTATTCTTTAAATTTGAAAGTGTTCACTAGCTGAAGTAATGGGATTATTGTTGGCACTTTTTGAAATCTATTCACTGCAGTGAACTTCGCTATAACATATTTTACATGTTTTAGAAATTTGTATTGTAATTGCAAGTTCATTATTCTAGAATGAAATATAGTCAAAATTTGCGAAATTCTACTTACACAGCTTGCTTGTTTGTTATTAAAACAAGCTTCATCATCAAAAATGAACATTTCATTCTGCAGTGGAGTGTGCGCTGATATGAAACTTCTTGGGAGACTAAAACTGTGTGCTTTCGCGGGAAAGTTCTTCACCACTTACGCTCCTCATCACTAAACCAGAATTGTGCAACATCCGAAACTAGCTGATCTAATTCAGCGAATGTCTGCGGTTTAGATAAGAACAGAATACTTGATCTATCTTCCCCCTGAATGCTGTCAACTATTTTTTTTTCCACAGCATCGGCCTCTGAAACGAGTAAACATTGGGCCGATAGTAGTACCTGGACCTCTTCAGCATACTGAAAGTGCGTTGCACGCGGGAGAGATGAAAATTTACGAGTTCATACCGAAATTGCTCCGAGAGCAGTCTGCGCAAGATTCATTTTCTAAGATCACTCAAAGATAAATCCTCAGTAATGGGTTCCGTAATCACTCTTTTAAATTTACCTACTGCAAGAAGGTAGATAACCTTACTAAAATTTTTAGACCACACTGTGGGCCGCAGTAATTGAATTAGTAATTGAATTACTTGCTCATTAGATTCTATTGAAAGACTAGACAATGCCTTCTAAGAGCGGGGAAAGGATTTGGCAGCTTGTTATACCTCCTTCAATCCTCTATGATCTATACTATTACCAACAGTGCTAGGTTTATTCAACATTTCATTCGTCTGACCAGAAGGATGAGTACCTCCCACGCTTTCGTTAAATTGGCGATTCAGTAAACTATTTTGCAATTGTAATTTATTACTTTATCCTTTAGTTCACTAATAATCTCCTTCTGTTCAGTGTCAGCAGCTAACGCTTCAGAATCTTGAACACGGTTAACCAAATTATTTACTTTTGCTTGAATTCGACATACTTGCGTCCGGCTGGGAAGACTCCCGTGCAACTGCGGTGTACTAGCCTGCACGCTGTCAAGGAGGCTGCAGCGACGAGAACAGGACTTAGTCACCTGCAAAACAGTCTCGCTGTTGATAACAAGATTGCGCCCTAGCATTCTGAGCAGACGATGCGCCAGTTCGCCCATGTTACCGTCAAATATATCTCTTAATCCAGTTGTGCCTTGTTCAAGTAAGATACACCCAACAAGTTCTATAGCTTCATATTTCACCCGGGGACCAGGGTGTAATTCTCGACATGCGACAAATACAATAAACTCATTCAACAATAAAACACTGTTTAACCTAGTCCTACTACAATACAGGATCATAAGCCCACCGCCTCCTCGTAACGCTCTGCTACCACTGTAGTGGTAGGAGCGGGATGAAACTGATAAGGTGCTAGGCCGAACATATATTACACATTTTGCTGAAAGTCATTTATTGCACGGAAATGCGAACTTGAGTGAGATGACGATCCCCTTGTAACCAAGCCGAAACCAAAAATTTTACACTTAACTGTAGTTGAGGAAAAGAGGGTCTCAAAGCTGACATAAGCTTGATTGAGCTTAGGTAACAACTATATAAGCTAGAGCCTGAGTTAGAAAACAAAGCTGCACTTTCGCGAATGTCGACTTAATTTAATTCCAGAAGAATGAACTTGCAATATTCATGTAAATTATTAAAACTTGTAAAAGGCGTTACAGCGAAGTTCACTGCAGTGAACAGACTTAAAAGGAGCAACAATAACTGCTTAACTTCAGCTAACTAACACTTCAAAATTTAAAGCTTAAATACATAAGTATCAAGTAACGTAAATCTCATGCATACACCTTTTAAAACAATGTATAACAGTAGGAGCTGATGCATCTCATTAGAAACAGTTGTAGTGCCAAGAAAAGCTTCGACTAGCTTACGACACGACAAAGTAAAACTCAGCTTATGTGACTTAATATCCTTTCTCCAAATAATAACGGACGGTTACAAGCCCCACTGGCAAATGGCTGCTTCCTGGGTTTTTAATAAAACATCAGTCTTCCAGGTGGCCTTTACACTTCGTTAACAAAGAAGATTTGGGTGGGAATACATGAAACAGATTCGTTACCACGAGCAACCAACATTACTGAAACATTAAAGGATGGCACTTAGACGCCGTTACGAGCAATACCTATTGATCAGAATGTTAACAAAACACGACGAACTTGAGATTACAACACTGTTCTGACGTTGACGTGAGAGTAAACATAACTCGGCTTTCTTTATACTTTGGATTAGTACATTCTTCTTGAAGTATGAGGATATTTCTCCTGTGTCACACCTCTCCCACATCTAGTGAAAGAGTTTTGCCATGAGTGGCTCTCCCAAGACTATCAATAGTTCTGACGGAATGTGGTCTACTCCTGGAGCTTTGTCTCGACTTAGTTCTTTCAGAGCCCTTTCAAACTCTTGTCACTGTATCACATATTTCATCTCATCTTCATGTACGTGCTCTTCCATTTACATAATGCTGCTTCATCTCCCTTGTACATACCCTCTGTATACTCCATCCACCTTTCCGATTTCTCTTCTTTGCTTAGGACTGGTTTTCCATCTGAGCTCTTGATATTCGCACAGCTGCTTTTCTTTTCTTCGAAGGCCTCTTTAATTTTCCTGTAGGCAGTATCTATCTTCCCCCTAGTGTAATATGTTCCAAAATGGTTCATAGGGCTCTGAGCACTATGGGACTTAACTTCTGAGGTCATCAGTCCCCTAGAACTTAGAACTACTTAAACATAACTAACCTAAGGACATCACACACATCCATGCCCGAGGCAGGATTTGAACCTGCGACCGTAACGGTCGCGCGGCTCCAGACTGAAGCGCCTAGAACCGCTCGGCCACTCCGGCGGGCGTAATATGTTCCTAAATCTTTACATTTGTACTCTGGCCATTCATGTTAAGCTATCTTTCACTTCCTGTCAAGCTCATTTTGTAGACGGTTCGTATCTCCATCGCCTAGTTAATTTGCTGCATTTTTATATTTTCTCCTTTCATCTGTTAAATTCGGTAACTCCTGTGTTATCCAAGGATTTCTACTACTCTTTGTCTTTTTTCCTATTTGATCCTCTGCTGCCTCACTGTTTAATCTTTTAAAACTACCCATTTGTCTTCTACTGTATTTCTTTCCTCTGACATGGTCAAATTATAAAGAAAACAGCAGCAGAGAGGCTTGAAAATGACCGAACTCTCAGTTTAACAGGTGACGGTTGCTAAATACTAACACGAATCTATATGCTAACGCGAATTCTTACAGAAAAATGGAAAAACTGGAAGAAGCCGAGCTCGAGGCATATCAGTTTGGATTTTGGGGAAATGTTGGAACACTGAGGTAATTCTGAACCTACGACTTATATTAGAAGACGGGTTAAGCAAAGGCAAAACTATATTTATGGCATTTGTAGATTTAGAGAAAGCTTTGGCAATGTTGACCGGAATAAACTCTTCGAAATTCTGAAGGTTGTAGAGGCAAAGTACAGAAAATGACAGTCTATTTTCGGATTGTACAGAAACCAGATGGAAATTACAAGTGTCGAGGAGCATGAAAGGGAAGTAGTGGCTGAAAAGGGAGTGAGACAGGGTTGTAGCCTATCCCGAATATTATTCAATATGTACACTGAGAAAGCAATAAAGGAAACCAAAGATAAATTTGGAGTTGGAATTAAGTTCAGGGAGAAGAAATAAAAACTTTGAGTTTTGCCGATGACATTGTAATTCTGTCAGAGACAACAAAGGACTAGAAAGAGAAGTTGAACTTACTGGACAGTGTCTTGAAAGGAGGATATAAGATGAACATGAACAAAAGTAAAACAAGGATTATGGAATGTTATTGAATCAAAACAGGTGATGCAGTGGACGAGGTTTGCTATGTATGTACCAAAGTAATTGATGATAATCGAAGTAGAGAGGATATAAAATGTAGGCTGGCAAAGGCAAGAACAGCGTTTCTGAAGAAGAGAAATTTATTAGTCTCGAATATAGATTTAAGTATTTCTCTGGAGTGTAGCCATGTATGGAAGTGAAACATGGGTGATGAACGTTTAGACAAGAGAATAGAGCCTTTTGAATTGTGGTGCTACAGAAGAATGCTGAAGAGTAGATGGGTAGATCACGTAACTAATTAGGAAGTACTAAATCCAACTGGAGAGGCATGAAATTTGTGACACAATTTGACTAAAAGAAGAGATCAGTTGACACATTCTGAGATATCAAGGGATCACCAGCTTAGTATTAGAAAGAAGTGTGAGGGGTAAAATCCGTATAGAAAGATCAGTACAGTAAGCAGATCCAGAAGAATGTAGATTATTCTGAGATAAAGAGGCTTGCACAAGACGAGAGTAGCATGGAGAGACACATCAAACCGGTCTTCGGATTGAAGACCACAACATTAGCAATTACAAATACAATATACCTCAATTAGGATATAGCTTCTTCTTCAAAAAATTAATTTCTGTTGAGGAACCTAATACACAAAATTCACATCTACTAATTCGTTTCTTGTTGAAATTTTTTGACTGGTAATCACTTCCGTCTACCACTCAAAATTCTTTTGGTCTTTCTTCTTTAGAAATAAGGTAATAAAGTGGAATTCTGTGAAAGGTACTCTGCGCAGTTGAATAATTATTTACATGAAGATGACCAGAGCTTTAAAATTGTGTTTGTTTTCTTTCACTTTATTGTCTTTTAGGGATACAAGCTAACTAGTGATAGTGGGTAATACTACTCCCCATATGCGCTTAACACTGCTGTTCTATCGATCGTATGCCCACATGATTCATACATAGAACTTAAACAGTGAAAATAAAAGACATTCTTACTTAGTATCTGCAATTTATTTAACATCGTTTACTTTAGTCTGCAGCGAATATGAAACTAAAAACTGAAATTTCTTGAGATTTGTAAAATCTGCGGAACCCAACGCACCGAATTTGTACAAAATGTATGCCATTTATTTTTATGTAGCAGTCTCTCTATTTAACAGTGGCCACTTCATCGGATTTTTTTGTCGATATCTTGTGTTTTACTCACAGACGCCAGCGATCTTCCTGTTAAATACTAGTAAGCTGTCTCATGCCACGACACTGTTTTAAGATAACCATGTTCCGTCGTTTCTTTTGTGTATTTTCCAATCCCGTAAGTTATTACAAATTACTTGGTAGTTGATATTTTTTAGTTTCTTGTGAATTAATGGATTACGTATTATAAATAATTAACAAATTCATACATGCTGATATATTAAGTTATCTACATGTACACTTTCTTGGACATCTACAAAACGTGTCGAACGCAGTAGGGTGTATGTATTACCACAAACAGTTAGCTTGTAATGCCGAAAGTAATTGTGCGGTATCGATTCACTTCTCAACACTAGACAATAGAACACAGAAACAGAGGCACACACCATTGCAGCGAATGTCAAGAAATGGTGATATCTCTCCCTTTCCATTATTTTTTCATTACCTATTTAAAAATTGGAAAACACTGACATGAGTAACACAGTACAAGCAGAGATATATTGTTATTCATTGAAATTATGACTCAGCAATAATTCCTACCGAATTTCAAACACGATTTCCTGCTAATTTATAGAATACATTTCACAGCAGCTTCCCACATATGTTTCGATCTCTGAAAAACGGTCTCTGATTTATATATTTGAGGGAGTACAACTTCTAACCGTTGCCTTGGTGCTGACACAGACCCCCTTAATTCTCGAATTTTTGTAGTAATCTCCTTTTCCCATTATTTCAGCGACAGTGCGGATAAGGATCCAAACGCATAAAGATTTATCGTTGAGGGGTGAACTGGCGAGCAAGGAGGATTAATCGCAAGAACGCTCTGCTGATTTACACAAAGGATTGAGAGAATGAAATATTTTCACTCCACAGAGAGGTGTGCATTGAAACGAACATTTCAGAATAACTGTAACTGTCTTCCAGTTCACATTTCGAAGTCCCATTTCCACTTTATCTTAAGAGTAATGGAACAGTAGAATAGATGATATATGGCAGGGTGACACTTCGCTTAAATTGTTAGGCGTGTCTCAGTAGTTATTAGTGCTCGTCACGACATGTACTTCCAGTTTACGACGTTTCAATACGGAAATTTAAGAGTCAGTTTACAGTCAAACAAAACAAATACAAAAAATGGTTCAAATGGCTCTGAGCACTATGGGACTTAACTTCTGAGGTCATCAGTCCCCTAGAACTTAGAACTTACTTAAACCTAACTAACCTAAGGACATCACACACATCCATGCTAGAGGCAGGGTTCGAACCTGCGACCGTAGCGGTCGCGCGGTTCCAGACTGTAGAGCCTAGAACCGCTCGGCCACCTCGGCCGGCCAAAACAAATACGCTTATGAACCACAAAATGATGAAGACTGCCCGCCGCTAGGCTGTATGGCGCCTGGTTGTTGCCCTGCGGGAATGTGACGCGGTAAGAGAAGTATGTGAGCGAAGCAGAGACGAATGGGGAATCATTCTAGCGACATTAAGGGGCGCAAATGTGGGAGTCCGCCGACATTGACGAAAGGCAGATCGTTGTGGTCCAGTGCCAGGGAGCGAGCATCGCGGGAACGGTGAAGCTGGTCATCTGTTCGTGTGCTACTGTCGCGAGCATCTATGGGAAGTGGTTGAAGAATGCTGAAACCACGAGTAGGCGACAAGAAGTTGGACGTCCATACCTCATCACCGAACGTGGGGGTCGGAGGCTTGCCTGGTCTCTAAAGGAGGATAGGTGGCTATCTGTGGAACGTCTGACGGCAGAGTACAGTGCTGGCGCGGGCACAACTGTTTTGGAGCTCACCGTTCACAGCACAGTGTGGAACAGTATTATCCGCAGCAGGAGACGCCTACGTGTTCCTGTGTTGAGCCAACACTATCGTCAGTTACGATTGTAGTGTGCGCTGGATCATCGAGGTCACACAGCGGATCAATGGAACCGTGTCGCCTGGTCGGTTGAATCCCGTTTATTTTTAAAACATATCGATGGTTGAGTCCAGATACGCTTACCATACAGGTGAACGGCTCATCGAAACGTGCAGCGTGCCACGAACGCTGCCCGGTGGGAGCAGTATTATGTTATAGGGGACATTCACCTGGGCTTTCATGAGATCAGCTGTAGTAATCGAAGACGTCATGACAGCTGTGGACTATTTGGACATTATTAGGGACCACCTGTAATTCCATATGCTTGATGTCTAACCCAACAGCATTGTTATCTTGCAGCGTAATAACTATGCGTGTCACAAGGACAGAATTGTGTTGCAATGATTCGAACAGAATGATTGTTTATTGACGTCTAGTCTATGAAATTCGGATTATCTGAATCCGAAGAAATCCAACTGGGATGCTGTAGGGCGCCAGCTCTGCCCCCAGAAACCAACCAACAGCAATTTACGGCAACTGTGTGAGCAGTGCAAATGCATCTGCTGCCACAATCTTCTGGACACCTGTCAAGTACTTGTCGAATCCATGGCGAGCATTATCCTACTGAGTTGCGTTCCAGAAGTGGACCAATTCCCTTTGAAGTAGATGGTCATAATGTTTTGGCTCACCAATGAATATACCGTGTCCGCAATAGAAATAATGGAAATCATAACGCCTCGTAATTCAAGATGTGGACATCACGGTTTGGGAATGTGTTGGAATGCGTACGGAGCAATAGTTTTACACTTGGATAATACAAACATTTGCAACATCGATGTACAGAAGTAAATATGTTACTAAGCACAATCACATGTTTCTCAATGAAGCTAAATCTTTTAAGGGAGAAGTATAGCCGTATAAGGGACTTCTTGCAACAGATAATAAATATTAAGCGGATGTCTACAAGCTTCACCGCCATTAGTAGATACAAACCTATAACGGTTTTGAATATGCGATATAGGTAAAGGTTTCATCGCAAACATGAACGCGAGCTTTTTTTGTTGTTGTCATCAAGCAGAATACTTTGTACTACAGTTTTAGCTTCAGTACTGTAACACGTGAATATGTTAAAAAAAAGAAAGAAAGAAAGAAAGAAAGATGGGGAGCGTGGTGGATAAAAACTGGAGAGGGAGCTCAAGGAATGAATATAATAATATAATAAATAGGTTCGGGTTGGTATAGGCTGCAGTAGTTATTCGAAGATGATGAGCTTTGCACAGGATATTAGAGGGTAGATAGCTGCATCAAACCAATCTTTGGACTGAAGACCACAACAACAACAATATTCACCAATACGTCTTTAACTACAATCTTTCCTGATACCCATTTATTTGTCTTCCGTCCCATCTTGTTAAGCTCAGCATGCACGTTTGTGTTTCTCGTTGAGTAGCCGTAAGGTTGAACTCCCACCAATTAATAATGGAAGTAAACACTGACTCACGATCTGGTGTTTGAGGATTGGGAATTTATAGCTAAGTATAGTATTCAGTCACCCAACTGAACTCCGAGCCATCCTTATCCTATTTTATTTAAGTGTCCATCCACTTGTTGTTTTCAGTTGTCCTAAGTGAACCGTTTCTGTAACATCTATACAAATTTCTCCTATTCATTTATTGATGTATGTTTTGTACATTATTTCCGTTTTACTGTATTTAATCTTACGGTTTTCTGTCTTACTTGCTCCGTTAAGTTCCTCCATCCTTTGCTGAAGATCTTGTGGGTCCGAACCAAACGGAATTCTGACATTTTAGAAGCTGAGGTAACCCGAAAAATATCCTTTTATGTCTATTATTTCTTTATCTTATTTTAAAAATTTGAAGACCTATTCCAAGGGAGCAGAAAATAGGTTCGGTGAAATCGATTCCCCCTGCGTGACTCCTTTCCTAGCTCTGAACTTTTCACTCTCTTGGTATAACCGAATGAAAGCTGTAGTCTCACTACAATGGGTGAGTCACTAACTATTGCCTCCTAGAATAACTCCTAAAGTATGATAGTAGCTGAAACGTTTGTTGGACAGATGTTGCATAGGACAACCGGGACAATAATATGACGTTGGTTTTTTGTTGCTAGGTGTTGTCGCTTCAGAGATATGAAGATCAACTTTGTTTTTTTAAATAGAATGCTATAATTTGGTACTTATTTTCTGATAGCGGCTTTCGAGACGAATCCAATGATGTGTAACAGTAAGGTCTTTGAAGGTCAACAGTGGTCAAAAAGGTGGCATGAATGTCCATTTACAGATGTTCGAAGTGATGACCATTGGTATCAATGCAGTACTGCAATCTTCTTATCATGGATTGAGTGGTATTTCGGCACATATCGAAGCACATGCTCTGACAATTCTCACTCGTTTATCGTGCAAATAGTAAATCTTCGCCGAATATAGTGTATCAATCTAACGTGCCATTGACATGTAAACACCATTCGACGGTTTCACAATACAACACTAATAGGAGCGGTAAGACTAGTATCGTCGAATCAAGCAGATGTGAATGAGCTATTCCTTCGAAGAACAAGTCGATATGCTTCTCATTTACGGAGAATGCCAACGAAATTCAGTGAGAGCTAGAGACTTATATGCTGAAAGATATCCTCAACGTACTCAACCTATATGTCGTTCATTTAAATCTTCTGCTTGTGCTTGTGCCTTTGTCCCACAGTTTTACGTCGGGTCGGCATGGTTACACTCGGATCTGGCAAGGTTAATTTGAAGGGGTGGCCGGATGCCCTTCCTGCCGCCACCCCGTACCCCCGGGAAAGGATCAGTGTACCCCCGTTGTCTGCCTCTAGTGTAAATCATGGAATAGTGCGAACGTCTTTCAAATGTCTGCGAGTCGTGGAACTGAGGCGGGACGTGGGGACCAGCCTGGTATTCATCTATTGGGATGTGGAAAACCGCCTAAAAACCACATCCAGGCTGGCCAGCACACCGGACCTCGACACTAATCCGCTGGGCGGATTCGTGCCGCGGACCGGCACACATTCTCGTTCGGGAAGCAGTGCGTTAGACCTCGCGGTTAGCCGGGCGGACTATTTGGTAGTGACTAGTAAAAGTAACAGATTAAAAACTATCTGTGAAGTGACCGTGAGCTAAACACAGAGATACACCAGTGAATGAGACAACAGTGAGACGGCGCCTGGCAGAAAACCAACTTCAACAAGGAAACCATTGTTATGTTATGGTTAACAAGAAGAAAAGTCTTCAGTGGGCTGTGACAAAGCATTGCACCGCAGTGTATTTGGAAAGAGTCTTATTCACTGATGAATCAAAGTTCGAAATATTTGGAAGTAAACGCCATCATTTTGCACGCTCCTTACCCCAAGTAACGCTTGAAACGTCGATGCATTATTCCAATTCTGAAGCATGGATGGGGTGTATGATGGTAGGGGGATCTTTTGGAGGGATTAAACTCTTACGTTTGGTGGAAATAGATGGAAAAATGAACCAAAAGCCTTATCATGCCATACTTTAGCGAAATGTCAAGGCATCTGGTGTGTATCTGAGCGGAAAGTACTTCTCCTGGAGAAAGACAACGATCCAAAACATACATCCCGCTTGCGACAGAACTATATAAAGTCTCTAAAGGATTAGGAAATTTTGAGAAACGTGTAACAGTCGGCTGTTTGTAACCCAGGCAAGCTTTTATGGGATGAGTTGGACAGATGCATCCGAAAACTAGGAATCATGAGTGAGACACTTTGGAGAAAGGTCGTGAAGCCAGAATGGGGACTAATTCCAACTGAAGCCTTGGCAACATTGACCCTTTGCATGCAGAAAGTATGCAAGGCAGTGAGGGTGGCTATTTTGAGGAATCTAAAATTTAATAGTTGCATTTACCTATGATCACGTATTTGCTTAGCGTCGTAGCGTGCGGACTGCCACGTGTGTACGCCGCCCCCGCTCTGCCTTCAACAGCCCGCCGCTGTGTTTACACCGCGCCTGTCGGCACCGCAGCGCGCTGTCAGCGAGGTTCGTGTTTCTGCCCGCGGCCGGCCTGGGGTCGCCTCGCCGACAGATGTCGCGCCACGTGTGTCGTAAACAGTGTCGCAGGACGAGCGATGTGACAGCGGCTCTGAGAGACGTGTTTACCACAAGTCGCCCGGGGAAGGAATCCTGAAGAAAACAACGGAAACTTGGAGCAGGAGAGAGGGGAGGAAGGAAGGACGGATTCTCACGTCCCGTCAACGTCGAGACCAGTAGGGACGAAACACTGTCACTTGACAACCAAACATTATTTATACATCTATTTATTTATTCGTTTTATCTAACTCTCTTGATTTCACTAAAAGACCTTTAGGTACTCAATTACACTGACCAGTCATTGTTTTTTTTTGTTCTGAATACTTAACTAAGTTTACAGTATCTACTATTCGAGGTATGTCAGGAAAGTAAGTACCGTTTCGGAGAAAAAAAGTGTAAAAAGAGTTTTCAAACAAAAGTTCAATTTTCTAAGGAACATTTCTTAAACTATTTTTCTACGTAGTTGCCACCATTGTTCAGATATTTGTGCTATCAGTAAACGTCCTTTTCTATACTCTCTTCAAAGAAAGATGCTGCCGGTGAAGACAGCGACTGGTGAGCAGCGTCTTTCTCTTTTTCTTTGCGGCGCCATCACTGTCAAGGCGCCGTCCTCCATAATCACGTGACAACGCTACAGATTCAAGAAAAACTGCGGTCGGAGCTGTACGGCACGTGATCGAACTACTCCAAACCTAACTGGGATTGTTGAATAAGGTTTCTGTGGGAACTTTGTCATGACGCTACACAATGCTCTGAGTGAGTCTTTTGTTTTTCATTGGGCGGTGAAGAATACTCAGTGTTTCATAGCATTGTATCACATTTACGGTTTCACCTCTGAGAAAGAACTCAACAAGCAGGAAAGGACACAGATGACGGTGTTCAACTGTGGCACTCTTCACTGGCGGTCTCTTTCTACGAAGGGAGAATAGAAAAGTTGGTTTCCCTCCATGATAAATGTCAGAGCAGTGATGGCAACTATGTACAAAAATAGTGAAGAAGTGCTGTTTCTTGTAAAAATAAATTTTCGTTTGAAAAAAGAATGTTTTATGAGTTTTTTTTTCAAAAATCGTACTTACTTTCCAGACATGCCACGTAATTTGAAAATTTGTGGTAAGTACCTATGGGATCAAACTGCTGAGGATATCGGTCACTAGGCTTACACACTACTTGATCTAGCTTACGCTAAGGAGAACACACATACCGAAGCCCGAGGGAGGTCTCGAACCTCCGACGGGGGCAGCCGCGCGCACCATTACAAGACGCCTAGACCGCGCGGCTACCCAGCACAGAATGTCTCGTAATTTCTTCCTTCTGTCTGTTTCAGCTTTTATCGCTTCAACATTTAGAAGGCTGCCTATACGTTACTCCGCACAATATAGGGTGGACAAAATAAAACAGGCCTCGAACAAATGTACATAAATAAAAGTGTAAATGTTCTTCTGTTCAAGACCGTGTACCTCGAAATTTTCTTGGCCGACTGCTTTGAAATTTTAACACACCGTTGAAGCCTAATACAGGCGCGCTTTCTTTACTGTATGATTTGTAATATACCATATGTATTTGTATCTGTTCGAGATTTTTTTAGCACATTTTCCCTATTATTAAATATATGTAAATGTATGTATTACATATATTTAAAAATGTAAATAGAAACACACGCATATACCAATGGGACGTTGTGTCAGAATTTCAAAGCAATCGGTCAAGAACTTCCGGAGATTTTGGTTTAGAAACATCTTCATTTTCTGCATAAGTACGAACGTAAATGTTTCTTTCTTCAGAATCTGAAATCTTAGAAAGTTTTTTGTGGATTGCTCTGGAATTCTGACGCAACATTGCATTCGAATATTCGAGTGTTTTTATATACCTACCTGTACTCCATCTGGTATATCTTCAAATCTTTACACGTTGCTGTAACAAATGTTTGTATAGAGAAACTTTGTTAACAAACAGGAAAGTTGTATTTATGATTTAGTGGTCTATGATTACAATACTATTACAGAATTTGAATTTAAAATAACAATAACGAGGGCTATAGGTGACAGCGAGGGAGGAAGAGGAGATGGACAGAGGTGTAGGAGGAAATGGACATAGAAAACGGGAACGAGGAGATGGACAGAGGTGTAGGAGGAAATGGACATAGAAAACGGGAACGAGGAGATGGACAGAGAGAGGGGGCAGAAGGAGACTCAGGGAGAGAGTTGGGGAAGAGGAATGGACCTAGAAAGGCGGAAGAGGTGACGGACTGAGAGAGAGAGAGAGAGAGAGAGAGAGAGAGAGGTGGGAGCAGGAGAGGGAGAGAGATGGGTGCGGAGGAGATGGGCAGAAAGAGGGGGGAGGAAGAGATTAACAGAGAGAAGGGAAAGGAGGACAAGATGGACAAAGAAAGGATAGGGAGATGGACAGAGACAGGGGAGAGAAGGAGATTAGGACGTATATCCCATTCCCATACATATTAGAAACCAGTGTTTATTGTTTTCTATCTTTTCCATTTAAGCTGACTGAGTCACAGTAAAGTGTGGCCGCGAACAGCTAGTTTACAACAAGACTGGTGCAGGAACCGCACGCGTTAACTGAACGTCACAGAGGATGCTGGGCGTTGCCACCGTTTTGCTCTGTTTGCCGCACTGTGCTAGGAATTTTGCCAAAATAATTCCACTCTTCCGCATGCAGTTCGACACACGTTTTCCACGGGTTGTACATCGTATAACGATGGACAATGAGCACGCATTGTTTTACCATGAGCACGATTTTGCGTTGCGTTTTATTCGCCACTAAACACGTCTGTTCTTTCACTGACTCAAAAGTACTGAAAGAGCGAAGTACTCGGGACATTGCAAGTCGAGTTGTGCATACACAGGCATGTGAAAGTAACCGGTCGGTGATCGAAATCACGGTTTCCAGCATTGCCTGTGAGTGAAGTTCTCCTCTTCGTTAACAAGTGCTATTGCTGCGCCAGTCCCAGCCTGTAGTAAATCTGCGGTATATTTTTTCACAATGAATCGTGTAATCGTTCACTGTGGCAGAGAAAGAGCTATATGTTTTCGTTAATTCAGTCTTTTTCAACTATTTTTATAGTTTTATTATTCCTTTAATTTTCTCCGGTGCGTTTGCACTTGACTAGATTGGAAAGTATTTGTTCATTTTCAAACGTTTGCCTAAGTTAAAAGTACATGATTAGTCATCATGTAAAATACAGATACTAAGCTGTGTATAACATTTTCTACGCTCTGTATCTTCAAATCACCATCCCTATTTGCAATGGTTACAACATATATGGTTCATTCTCGTGTGTTTAATGAAATAATTTCATGGCATTACATTTATACATTGCGATCAGTTATCAACAGTTCACGTCTGAACATGCTGTGTCCTTCATTCGATTAACTACTGTACACTGAGTCATCTTTTAGCACCGTCTACGATCATAGTGTGTCGTTGCTTGCTTTCGTCACAGAAACCATTGCTTTTCTGAGACAACCTCTTGTTTTGAAGGAGTACACCGACACGTTTGTGGTGTTATACGAGGGCTATTCGGAAAGTGGGGAAAGATCGCTCGAGAAATGTAAACCACTGTGAAAATCCAGCGAGGCTTTTCACAGACGTTTTGGGCAGTGTCTCTAGTATGCCCGTCGATCGCATCAAGACGCTCTTTTCAGTTGTGAGCGCACTGTGAGCGAGTAAAGGTGCCTAGAACAACGATGTCTCCTGCCATGTAGGAGGGCCCGCTAAGAGGTTTCGCCTTAATGAATGCATTTCCTTCTTCACGGCAAATCTCAGACACACTCCGCAGGGGCAGTGAAGTTGCTCCTGCAGCCTTTTCGATGGGAAGCGTTCGATCACGCACAACACAGCCCTAATTGGCTCGTCCTGAGTATCATGTCTGTTACATGAAACTCTGGATACGAAGACAACACTTGGCCGCAGGCTACGCGCTACAGACCAGCGTAGAGAATTATCAGAAAGCACAGGTGGCTGCCTTCTATCACGATGGTATTGGAAATTTGGTGTAACGCTCCGACAAAGTCAAGTCGGAGCGGCGACTATGTAGAGAATTACGTGGAAGGATTAGCTAAATGTGCAAAGAAAATAGTTTTGATTTTCAGTCTGGTTTCCATTTCGCGACCGATAGTTCCTTACTTAGCGAGAAACCCTCGTATTTGGCACAATTTGCCGCTGTGCTTTGACCTCGAAATGTTCGTCGTATGCATCGGAGGGAAGTCTTCCACATTTCGGCTTACAATTCAAATAATGCAAAACATTTATGGTTATAAATATACCATATTATTTAAAGTGCTTCTGACTTAGCAGTTCTTCCCCGTTGGATGTAAGACTTTCAATACTGGTTGAAAAGATGGTCAGTTTTGGGAAACACGCCCACCTGGGCATGAACAGACGTGGATCGTTTGGAGGCCAGTCAGCCGCCATCAATCTGGAACTGGAAGATCCTCGCGTGATGTACAGACATGGCACTTCCCTGTAGATACCACCAACTGCGACCGCAGCGAAAAGCACCGATGGAAAACCTACTGATCTGTCAACAATGCCCTGCAATTTGCACAGAAGATCGGCTCGCAGTTCTGAGCGCAACTGGCGTTGCAAGATTTTGCGTAAGAGTAGTAAAGCTTAATAATTATTTCTGTGCTTTGTTTTCAATTACATTGTATTACAACTGCTTCCGACTCTAATTAAAAATTTAAAGTGCAAGAAAAAAGTCGATAATTTCCATGCCGAATCTAGGCGACTGACTGAGGAAGAAAATGTACGCCAGAAACAGATCAATGCAGTCCTTGAAAACAGCAGGTTATTTCTCAAACGCGTCGGACTAAAACAGTAAGATACAAGGTTGTGACTGCAGCACAATCTCTCCTCCGTTAGGTATGCAGAATATATGTGCAGCTTGGAAGATATTCAGGTACTGGTGGTAGTAAAGCTGTGAAGATGGGGTGGTGAACCGTGTCTGGTTAACTTAGTCGGTAGAAAATTTACCCCTAAAGGAAAACGTTCCCTGTTCGAGTCGCAGTCCTGCAGACATTCTTAATCCGTCAGGAAGTTTCAGATCAGAGCACATTGCGCTGTGGAACGGAAATTTATTCTTGACATCTAGAACCATTAAAATTAGTCCGCCTGTCGAGCACTTATGGGTGAACAAACGAAGAAAATATACAAGACGAATTTACAACGTTCTGGACTTCTTTTTAAAAGTTGATTCAAAACGGACATGCACGTAACAGTGGCGGTTCGAGATGGATAGAATTCTAAATGAGATCGTCGGTGCACAAGTTCGTAGGCTTTTTCTTTTGTATGTTGTATTCCGGTTGCTATGGATTTATCTAGCGATTGTAAATTGTTATTTGTAGCTCACTGTTGCTATTTCAGATTAAATGTTATAATTTTGCCTTTTTCAGGTAGTGAGTGGAGCCGTGGACGCTAGAAAATGGAGTGCCGAGTGGAGAGATCAGAACATTTCCGTCAAACTCTTTTATTTGAGATCCGTGGAGACGTAAGAATTGCGGACGCAGGCAGAAACATTTGTGCCCTGTAAGGGGATAATACCATTTGACAGACCGCTCCAAGAAAATGGTTTTCTCGTTTTAAGAACGATCGTTTTGACATTAGTGACTTATCAAGTCCAGAAAGACCTTCGCTGTTTGTTGAAGATCGTTTAATCGCATTAATCCACAATCATCCATTTCCGTGTACTCGATAACTGGCAAATGTGATGAACTGTGATCATTCCACAATCGTGCGACGTTGGTATGCGATGGGGAAGGTTAAAAAAAATGGGGTGTTCGGATATCGCATGCTCTAATCCAAAATCACAAAAATCAGCGGGTGACCATATGTGGATCTCTGCGTGCTCGTTATCATTTGGTTCGTGGACAACAACGACTATTCCTACACCGTATCATTACTAGTGACGAGTAATGTTATCCTAATGTTAACATACGGAAAATAAAGGAATGATTGAACCCAAACAAAGCAGCAACTCCCCGTATAAAGATCTGTTTACCACAAATTGCTACCCCGCAGTGTAACCATCGCTGTTGACATTTATTGTCAACAACTGATACGTCTTGCAGACGTAATCCAAGAACAACCACCAGCAGGATTGCGTTAAGTGATTCTAGTCCACGATATCGCCCCCCCCCCCCCCCCCCCCCGCATTCTACTAGACTGATAGACTGACAAAAAGCACTTTACAGGAGTTGGGTTCTCAGATTTTCGCCGTTTCCGCTCTCTATACAACAACCTCCGAGGAACTTCCTTTCGGGATGAAAATGCGCTTCGAACATAGCTCGACGAGTTCTTCCCCGTTTAACCACTAAACCACGTGATTTCTTCAGTCGCGGAATCGGAAAATATACCTCAGCGTTGCCAGAATTTGTCAATGCCGAAGGAGATACATTATTGATGACTGAAGTGTCTGTTACGTGTATCTGTTGTGTTTACTAAACTTATAGAAAAGTGATACGAACTTATGCACAACTTAATGTAAAAGTAATCAGCAGTGCAAAGTAACTCATTGGAAAAGTCTGGTTATGATACATTTATTATTTCTAGAGGTCTCATAATAGTCGTTCATTGACGCATGACCAGTAATTACCCTCAATGCTCAGCTCCGCTGATTGCTATGCAGTGAGGTACTTTCTACGTTGAGGAAACGGACCGCTGGACGACGCTCGCTGCTCGACTTGGCATCTCGCGAGAGAACGCGAGACCGTGAGGGCGAACGGAGCTCAATTTTTTTTTTTTTTTTTTTTTTGCAGTGCTGCCGTCGGCCGTCCCAGAGCGCCAATTAACGCACGGCCTGCCGAGATTAAAACGGGAGCGCGCAACGGAACCGATGCAATAGCTAGCCGAATAATTTCCCCAGCCGGCTGTACCCTCGGGCGGCTCTCGTATTAGCGGGAGTGGTGTTAATTTGCCGCGCAGCGTGGGTTGCGGGTTCCGCGAACCATGCGCTTACTGCTGTGTTGTGCCCCACGCCTGACAAACCGGCGCAGCCCAGACGCCTGACGTATTGCCAGCCATTCCATACTAAATTTCGCGTATGATCGCCGCGATTCAACTGGAGTGGATCCAGAATGTCAGAATTTACCGCCTCTACCGGACCACTCATTCCATGAGCCACATGCGTTCTAAATTTCTGTTCGTGTGTGTGTGTGTGTGTGTGTGTGTGTGTGTGTGCGTGCGTGCAAGCGGGAACATGTTCGTTCATCCGTGCAGATGAATAATGGCAGTAAGGCACAGAGAGCAGAGTGGATCGATGGATGAACACGCAAATAACTATAGAATCTGTAACGAGATAAAGGACCCGTCGTCCTGCTGGAGTTATATTCCGGGAAGACTTCTGTACTAAACGCTCATTTGCAATTTCGCGGGTAGGTGATGCAGGCGGCCGTGAGGGATTCAAACTACTGCACAATTCCCGGCATTCTGCGAGTAGAAAATTAGATTGCACGAGAAGTACAACACTGGGCAACCTAACAGTAGGACGTAGAAATTTTGGCAATTCGAAGAGATTATCTTAAGCCATGACGTATACTTCATGGAGAAGGAGACAGTGTTTTACCTGGAGTATAGTGTACCCAGGGACACATTATATTTGCTGGTCAATCTTTCAATGCAGCGACTGATTTCAGAATCACACGAGGGAATGTGCTCTAGGGACTTCCATAAGTAGTTTCCGCAATTTTGTACTGTTTCTGTTGTTGTGAGACAGGATGTTATATTTTCAGCAACAGCTGTAAATATGAAGGTTGGAACTTAAGTAGCGGCAACCTTTTACACTCCTGGAAATGGAAAAAAGAACACATTGACACCGGTGTGTCAGACCCACCATACTTGCTCCGGACACTGCGAGAGGGCTGTACAAGCAATGATCACACGCACGGCACAGCGGACACACCAGGAACCGCGGTGTTGGCCGTCGAATGGCGCTAGCTGCGCAGCATTTGTGCACCGCCGCTGTCAGTGTCAGCCAGTTTGCCGTGGCATACGGAGCTCCATCGCAGTCTTTAACACTGGTAGCATGCCGCGACAGCGTGGACGTGAACTGTATGTGCAGTTGACGGACTTTGAGCGAGGGCGTATAGTGGGCATGCGGGAGGCCGGGTGGACGTACCGCCGAATTGCTCAACACGTGGGGCGTGAGGTCTCCACAGTACATCGATGTTGTCGCCAGTGGTCGGCGGAAGGTGCACGTGCCCGTCGACCTGGGACCGGACCGCAGCGACGAACGGATGCACGCCAAGACCGCACCGCCACTTCCCAGCAAATTAGGGACACTGTTGCTCCTGGGGTATCGGCGAGGACCATTCGCAACCGTCTCCATGAAGCTGGGCTACGGTCCCGCACACCGTTAGGCCGTCTTCCGCTCACGCCCCAACATCGTGCAGCCCGCCTCTAGTGGTGTCGCGACAGGCGTGAATGGAGGGACGAATGGAGACGTGTCGTCTTCAGCGATGAGAGTCGCTTCTGCCTTGGTGCCAATGATGGTCGTATGCGTGTTTGGCGCCGTGCATGTGAGCGCCACAATCAGGACTGCATACGACCGAGGCACACAGGGCCAACACCCGGCATCATGGTGTGGGGAGCGATCTCCTACACTGGCCGTACACCACTGGTGATCGTCGAGGGGACACTGAATAGTGCACGGTACATCCAAACCGTCATCGAACCCATCGTTCTACCATTCCTAGACCGGCAAGGGAACTTGCTGTTCCAACAGGACAATGCACGTCCGCATGTATCCCGTGCCACCCAACGTGCTCTTGAAGGTGTAAGTCAACTACCCTGGCCAGCAAGATCTCCGGATCTGTCCCCCATTGAGCATGTTTGGGACTGGATGAAGCGTCGTCTCACGCGGTCTGCACGTCCAGCACGAACGCTGGTCCAACTGAGGCGCCAGGTGGAAATGGCATGGCAAGCCGTTCCACAGGACTACATCCAGCATCTCTACGATCGTCTCCATGGGAGAATAGCAGCCTGCATTGCTGCGAAAGGTGGATTTACACTGTACTAGTGCTGACATTGTGCATGCTCTGTTGCCTGTGTCTATGTGCCTGTGGTTCTGTCAGTGTGATCATGTGATGTATCTGACCCGAGGAATGTGTCAATAAAGTTTCCCCTTCCTGGGACAATGAATTCACGGTGTTCTTATTTCAATTTCCAGGAGTGTATTCACAACCGATACAAAAGAGTTACATGTTTGCACCTGTTACTGTCCTTCAAAGTAATCACCAGCGTTGTGTAGAACCCGTTGTCAGAGATGTGGAAGGCGTAGTATACCGTTAGCAGAGCCTGTTCTGTTGAGGGTGCGAATGGAGCGGTCTACTGCCTGTCGAGTCTCTGGAACAGTTCGGAAGCGAATGCCACGAAGTGGTTCCTTCATCTTCGGCATCAAATCAAAGTCACAAGGACTTAAGTCCGGGTAGTATGGTGGATGGTACAGTACTTTCCAGACCGAACAGAGCAGCCACAGCTTGCGCTGTATGCGCCCGGGCATTGTCGTGCAAAATGATGGGAGGGTTGCGCAGAACGTGTAGCCGCTTCTTTCGCAAAGCTGGTGGCAGGTGATGTTCCAAAAACGAACGGTCTGTCGTGGAGGAACGTAATGCGTTACGATAACACCACCACAGTCGTACACGAGAATCACCATAACTTTCGACTTTCACGGTGACCCATAATGACGCCATTCGTTGGACCGGCGCTTCAGTTTTGGCTCATACGGTGTGGCCCATGTCTCATTCAGTGCTACCATACGGCGTAAGAAAGCCTCTCCTTTGCGCCCATAGCGCTGCAAGTGCGTCTGAGCAGCGTCGTAACGCATCCATTTCTGCATTTTCGTCAAGTAGTGCCGAACCCATCGTGATGCAATTTTTCGCATGCCCAGGCGTTCCTTCAGGATGCGAAGCACAGTCGTTTGCGCTAGTCCGGTTCCGTGGGCGAGCTCACTAATCGTGTGGCGTCGATCACTGTCCACAAACGCGTCAGCAGGATGCACTTCTTCTACAGAGACGCTAGGACGACCTGCTCGATGCATGCCTGCCACAGTTTGCCAAACTTCGTTGAAGGCTTTTACCCAACATGCAATTGTTCTGTACGGCAATGCCGATTCTGCGCACTCCTCTTGAAGACGTTGATGACACTATCGCGCTGTACGACCTCTGGCACATTAGATCTTGATCCAACTCATTCGTTCCTGTTTAGAAAACATAGTGACACCGTTACGTTAGACCGCCCGCTAACAAGTGATGTGTTTCTCTGGATTGTGCGCACGCCGGTGACGTGGGACTGGTGAGTCCATTTTCTCGGGGATAAGGTAGGTATGTTAACAACGTGTGCTATCAGTGACAATAGTAGATTCGATTGCAAAGAGACTCCACAGTAGTGTTGCCACTGTTTAAGTTCCAATCTACGTATTTTGACATTGAAGTATCATAAAGAACACTATAGCTTTTTGGGAGACACCATAAATTTTTCAGTTAGAGTATTTTAAGGCGAGTAAAATTCTATACACACTAACGGGAAAAAATAGCAGCACCAAGAAGGAGATGTGCGACATAAAAGAAAGTTGGTAGGCGGGTTTCTACGTCCAAAAGATGATGTCTGTTCGTATTTCTCGACAGTCGCACGTGGCTCTAGCAGCGTCACTATGAGGATGAAAATCAGATCTGCTTTTAATACAAGCTGTAAAGGACGTGAGCGTTAGTTACCTTTCAGATTGTACGTGGTGAGGTGATGTTAGTCAAGGATGCCTCTAAGGCGACAAAGACGTCATTATCAACACCTCAGTGAGTTTGAATGATGTCGTGTAATAGGGCTACGAGAAGCTGTGATATTGAAGAAAGACTTGGCAGGAATGTAGCCACTGGACGTGACTGCAGGCAGCGTTAATCAAGGGATTGTACGGTCGCAGGAAGACCAGGTCCCAGACGACCGCGTGGCACTACCGACAGGGAAGACCATTGTGTTCTGGCTCATCGTACTGCATCTGCAGAAACAGTCTGAGCAGCAGTTGGCACCGCAGTGACAAAAAGAACTGTTACAATTCGGTTACTTCAAGGACAGCTTCGAGCAGACCCCCTATAGCGTGCATTCTACTGACCCCAAACCACCGCCAGTTGCGACTTCAGTGGTGTGAAGCGATAGCTCATTGGGGGGCAATAGAGGTCTGTTGTGTTTTCTAATGAAAGCTGAATCTGCGTCGGTGCCAGTGATGGCCGTGTGTTGGCTAGAAGGAGGTCAGTTGAGGGCCTCCAACCAACCTGTCTGCGTGCTAGACACACTGGATCCACACCTGGAGTTATGATGAGGGGTGCGATTTCGTACAAAAGCAGGTGCGCTCTCTTGGTTATCCCAAGCACCCTGGCTGCAAGTTGTTCGTCAGTGTCGTGATTCGACCTCGTGTGCTGCCATTCCTGAACACCATTCCAGGGGCTCGCACACACACCGCTGTTGTGACCCAAAATGCTATACAGAGTGTCGACATGTTGGCTTGGCCTGCCAGATCACCATATCTGTCTCCAATCGGGCACGTGTGGGACATAATCGGACGTCAACTTCAGCGTCATTCCACAAACACTAACCATCCCTGTATTGACCGACCAGTTGGCCTTAGGAAAGGTAAAGGCACCAATGAGGCAATTCTGACATTACGGTTGACAATGGAAGCGAGACTAAAGAAAAATCAAGACACTTTCATACGGTTTGTCGACCTGGAAAAGCGTTCGACAATGTAAAATGGTGCTAGATGCTCGAAATTTTGCGAAAAATAGGGATAAAATATAGTGAGAGGCGGTTAATATACAATATGTACAAGAGCTGAGAGGGAATAATTAGAGTGGACGATCAACAATGAAGTGGGCGATGTAAAAAGGGTGTAAGACAGGATGAGGTCTTTCCCCACTACTGTTCAATCAGCACAACGAAGAAGTAATTATGGAAATAAAACAGAGGTTCAGGAGTAGAATTAAAATTCGACTTGAAAGTATATCAATGATACGATTCACAGGTGACATTACTATCCTGAGTGAAAGAGAAGAAGAATTGCATGATTTGCTGAATGGAATGAACAACCTAACGAGTAAAGAATATGGACTAAGAGTAAATTGAAGAGATACGAAAGTAATGAGAAGTAGCAGAAATGAGAACAGCGATAAACTTAACATCGGGATTCATAGTCACGAATTAGATGCAGTTGAGGAAGTATGCTACCTAGGCAGCAAAACAACCAATGAGGAACTGAGCAAGGAGGACATAAAACGCAGAATAGCACTGGCAAAAAGGGAATTCCTGGCCAAGAGAAGTCCTCTAGTATTAAACATAGGCCTAAAATTGGAGAAAAAAATTTCTGAGAACGTGCGTTTGGAGCACAGCATTGTAGGGTAGCGAAACAATGACTGCGGGAAAACCGGAACAGAAGAGAATCGAAGCATTTGAGATGTGGTGCTACAGAGGTTCTACTCAGAATCGGAGAGGAGAAGGGACAGGATGGTAGGACAGCTGTTAAGACATCACGAAACGAGTTCCATGGTACCAGAAGGAACCGTAGAGGGCAAAATCTGTAGAGGAAGACAGTGATTGGAAATAACTGAGGACGTAGGTTGCAAGTACTACTCTGAGATGAAAAGATTGGCACAGGAGAGGAATTCGTGGTGGGTCGCATCAAACCAGTGAGAAGACTGAGGACTGAAAAAAAAAGTGACCGAGCAAGTGCAACTGGTATGGAACATCATTCCGCAAACTGACATCCGGCAGCTGTACGACACAATGTACGCGAATTTGCACGCTTGCGATAAAAACATTCAGGCGTTTACACCAGTTATTCTTGTACCAGCATTTCATCTTCGCAATGGCTTATCTTTCGCTTACATTAACCTGTGACCTTGCAATGTTAATCACTTAAACGTATTACCTCAACAAATACATTCTCAAAATTTGATTATTGTACGTTAATTATTTTTTGGTGTTGGGTTTTTTTCCGGTGGCTGATTTTTAAAACTAGTTATATAGCATGTGGATGGTTAACACATACATCGCCGGTCGTCATCATCTTGTACCGTGGAATGGTAGGAGAACTTTTAGCAAGGAGGATGTTTGCTAATGAACTGTGTTTCTGTAATTTCCTAACTGTTTTACATGTCTTTAAAATGGAATTTTATTTTGGTTTTAATAGCTACTATTTCAGAATATATAATTGTAATTGATTTCCGATAACTTTTACTTAATTTCATAGTGATTATAGGTATGTAGTAGGGTAATAATGTAATAATTACACTATTAAATACAATATTGACGAGACTTCCTCGATTGCAACTCTTTTAAATTTCAATAGAATGTTTGTTCCTAGCTGTATATGTGTTGTACCTTGGAACACTTTTCCACATTTGGAAAAACCTTTTCCAGAGTAATTTTTTTAACTGCATAGAACGTCTGCAGCACACAAGAAGTGAATGCCAGTAGATGAAACAGGAATAAGGAGTTGTGTTATACTTCTATTACAGGGCGTATTATTGCGAAAGTCTAGAATTTATTCGAAGGCACGTCACTCTCCCTTACTACAGCAAAGCAGACTGTCATGCGGAACTACAGAAAATCATTTAACACTGAACTCAGATGAGTTAAATTGCACAAGAAATTTTCTTTCTAACGTGGAAAACACCAATACTGTCGTCATAACATTATACAATTCATAAACTACCAAAAAAAGTTTTCTACCACCTGAAGAACTGCAAATGTATAAGCCCCACGAAAAGAGCCGTATTGAGAAGTTAAATCAAAATAGTTTCCTAAAACTATGGTAGTCTGTTTAGCACATCTTGGCATATCACTTACATGAAAATCAGCTTCTGGACAGCGTTCAGTATTGTGTTGCTCTACCTCTCACACATTCATTGTCCAAAAAGCTCGTTTACAGTCGACTCGCACCATAAAACTGTATGAATATTTTGCAGATGTTGATAAAATATGATTCTGGGAGTTTTCCGTTGCAGGGTAGGAAACATAGAGTGATGAATCAGTTTTTTCTTGGATTGTGCACGTAATATTAGACGAACACAGTGGACAATTTATTGCCATAATTCTTATTCAGCAGCGTCTATTGTTGGACTGTGTCTTTACGAAAATGTTGTGATGTGATAGTTTAATGTGGAGAGCAATACAGTAATGGCAAACTTAAGTGTGAAAGTGGAACTGAATTTAACTGCCACTAAGAGCATGGTTCGCTCTAACCATTGTTGGGAAGTGTTTTACTTACGAACTCAATAAACGAAGTTAATTGTATGAACTGTTCAAAGCAACCGTTTTAGTTAAAATTTAAGAACTTTAATATTCGTAAAAAAGAGTTGCTTTTAAACAGCTAATATTGTTTATCCGTCTTGAACATCCTGCAACTTAATTAAAGAGAATTACACCAGACGCGCTCCGCTTTTATTTATAAAGCATCTTCTGCGGTTATTCTGCAAACTGGATACAAAAATTCGTACATTTTTTGTCGTTTTAGGTTAAAAGTTGGTTTGAAAGTTACTTTCGGTGTTTCTTTAGACAGTCTGTTTTTTCCCTTCTTGCCAACAGCGTTTAACGTCATAAGGTACTTCCAACTAGCCTTCTTAGAAGGATACATCTCAACCGGCATAAATTGTCCAACGTATAAAGTTCAACTACATTTGCAGATCAAATAATGTTATACCTAAATACAGGAAAAACCAAAAAGAATCATCCGATCTTTAAAAAATCATAACTATTATGTTACTTTAGATACGTGCGTGAACAACGTAGTGCTGTAAAGAATAAACTCTTAAGTTTTACATGGTTCTTGCTAGGTAGCAGCAGTGTGCTCCCACTTCAGTTCTAGTAAAAATGGTGTCGGGACAACAGAAAGGTTTTGTGTTCTACGTTTTACGCAGTGCAGGTCAGTAAAATCTGTTCAGCGTGACTTCTGTACTGTGTATGATGTGGATCCTTCTACAGCACAGAGCATTAACAATTAAGAGAAACAGGTTGTTTGTGTAAAGGCAAATTGTCAGGCCGTCCCCGAATGTCTGACACAGACGTCCGCCATAGTTTCACAAGGAGTCCGCAGAAATCCGTTCGCCGTGCAGCTCGACAGCTCAGCATGCCCCCGATATCCGTCCACCGTGTGTTGCGTCGACGTTTACACATGAAGCCGTACAAAATTCAGTTACTGCAAGCTCTTTGAGAAGGTGACAAACAACAGCGTCTGGAGTTCTGTAATTTCGTTCTTGGCAAGATTGAGGATGACAATTTTCTTCCACGCTTAGTGTTTAGTGACGAGGCAAGATTGTATTTAAATGGAAAGATTAATCGTCATAATGTGAGAATATTGTGTACGGAACAACCATATGAAGTTGTACAACATGAGAGGAACTCTCCAAAATTTAATGTGTTTTGTCCAGTTTCACGGGAGAAGATGTATGGCCCATTTTTCTGTGCCTAGAGCGCTATTACAGAAAGTACATCTCCCGATATGCTGGTGCTGATTCAAACGGCTTCATTTACCAACAGGTTGGGACAGCGCCACACTGGCATCTGGAAGTGCAGGAATTTTAAATCAATGGGTTACTAAACGATATATCGGTTGCACTGGACCAAATGATTCAGCTATACATTACTGGCCTTCAAGGCCACAGGATATGACTGTATGTGATTATTTTTTATGGGATTTCTAAAAGATTGTGTTGATGTGCTACCGTTACCAACAACAAGGAATGGACTAAGACATAGCATAACAGTAGGTGTGGAAGCTGTTACTCAAGACAATTTGAACAATTTGGGAACAATCAGTGGCTCTCGTGGATAAAGAGCAATGCATCAGTAAGAGACAAGAGTTGATCACAAAAAATAAAGTTGCTAAACTGAAATCAGATCTAACCAACAGATTACAAAGTTGAGAAACACTCTGAAAGATATTGAACATACAGCAGAAAACAATGAAAACAGAAAACTGCTACAAACAAATCCCAATGCACCTTCCCCCCGATATCAACCGAAGCTACACAAGAAAGACCTCCCCATCAGAGCTATTGTGAATCATAGAAACGCTCCCACTTGTACACCTGCAAAATACATGTTCAAAATCTTATCAGAAATCTACAAATTACAGGAGGACAGAACTATAAGAAACACCACGCCATTAATTCATTACATAAAAGATATACAGGTTTCAGACATAGATACCCTGATGTTATTTGATGTAGAGAATACATATATTCCAATATACAATTAACTGAAACAATAAACATTACAGAACAAAATCTTGAGAAAAACAATATACTTCCACATGAATATCTCAAAGAAATAGCCAGGCATCTAGAGCTAATAACAGAACAGAGCTATTTTCAGTTCAGTACTGAATTCTATTTACAAAGCGAAATTACCAATGGAATATCCAGTCTCTGGAACCACAGCAAATATATTTATGAAGCATGTAGAACAGATTATATTTAACAAAATCGTGCCGAATAGGTACAACATCTAGTACCGGAATAAATATATGCACGATACCTTGTGCCTGATAGACGGACCAAGCAATAAAATTGAGCACTTACACAGACATAATTCTGTTCATGATAAGACACATTTTACAATAGATAAAGTACAAAACGGACAGCTAAATTTCATGGACGTCATCATATAGATTCAAAACAATCAACACGTTTGATATACACAGAAAACCAATAACAACAGACACTGTTATACGTGAAACATCACAACACCATGTTCTCAAAAGCAAGCAGCACTTCGATACTTGTTCCACAGACTATACACAGTGCCATTAGACACGGACAATTACAAACAAGAAATGAAAGCCATAATACAAATTGCCACAAACAACGGTACAAAGAGAACTTAGTAACAAATCTGAGCAAGAAAATCAAGAAACAGAAAATGACGAACACCCAACTGTCATCAACCAAAGGACAAAATTAAACACGACAAACAGATAAAATACGAAAAACAACACAAAGTGTGAAAGAAACAGAAAATAAAAGGTGATACATAGTGACAATCAACCGCAAATATCCACACAGAATGTCCAATATTTTCAAAAAACAATACTTGCAAATAGCCCACCAAACCAACAACTCAATTCAGAAATACTTCCCAAAAACCATAAGGAAAACTGATCTATAGCAGAAATCAGGAATATACCAAATGAAATGCTATACATGTGATGGAAGATACGTAGGTCAAAATGGGAGGACATTTGATACACGATACAAATAACATGTAATAGCGTGGAAGTATAGGGCAAATAATTCAACTTTTGGAGAACACTTACAACAACACCAACATAGAATTATCACTAGAGACACAGACATGGAAACCATAAGGATAAACAACAACAAAAAACACTTTCTCACCTTTCAAGAAAACTACCACATTCAAAAGACCATAACAGGAAAGAAACAACTCAAAATGATCAGACCAGAATGGCAAACTGCCAACTCTTTAAACTGATTGACCACTTAACACAACGTTAAATACGCACATACAACCGTAGGGTTCATTTACTACTACCATATCCTCCCTAATTCTGTTCTACACTGAAGCGCCAAGGGAACTGGTATAGGCATGCGTATTCAAATACAGAGATATTTAAACAGGCAAAATACGGCGCTGCGGTCGGCAACGTCTATATAAGACAAGTGTCTGGCGCAGTTGTAAGATCGGTTACTGCTGCTGTAATGGTAGGCTAGCAAGATTTATGCGAGTTTGAACGTGGTGTTATAGTCAGCGCACGAGTGACGGGGCACAGTATCTCCGAGGCAGCGATGAAGTGCGGATTTTCCCTTATGACCATTTCACTGGTATACCGTGAATATCAGGGATCCGGTGAAACATCAAATCCCCGACATCGCTGAGGCTGGAAAAATCAAGAATGGGACCAACGACAACTGAAAAGAATCGTTCAACGTGACAGAAGTGCAACCCTTCCGCAAGCTGCTGCAGGTTTCAATGCTGAGAAATCAACAAGTGGCAGCTTGCGAACCGTTCAACGAGACATCATCGATATGGGCTTTCGGAGCTGAAGGCCCACTGGTGTACCCTTGATGACTGCACGACTCAAAGCCTTATGCCCCGCCAGGGTCCGTCAACACTGACATCGGACTGTTGATGACTGGAAACATGCTATCGAGCGGATGGACGTGCGCGGGTATGGAGACAACCTCATGAATCTATGGGCCCTACATGTCAGCAGGGGACTGTTCAACCTGGCGGAGGCTCTGTAATGGTGTGGGGCTTGTGCAGTTGGAGTGATACGACTGTGACAGGTTACACATACGTAACATCCCTTCTGACCACCTACACCCATTCGCGTCCATTGTGTATTCTGAGGGACTCGGACAATTCCAGCAGGACAATGAGACACCCCAAACGTCCAGAATTACTACAGAGTGGCACCAGGAGCACTCTTATGAGTTTAAACACGTCCGATGGCCAACAAAACTCCACAGACATGAACATTATTGAGTATATCTGGGATGTCTTGCAACGTGCTGTTCAGAAGAGATCTCAACCCCCTCGTACTCTTACGGATTTATGGACAGCCCTGCGCTGCGCGGAGTGGCCGTGTCGTTTTGAAGCGCCGTGTCACGGAGTCACGGATTGCGCGGCCCCTCCCGCTGGAGGTTCGAGTCCTCCCTCGGGCATGGGTGTGTGTGTTGTTCTTAGCATAAGTTAGTTTAAGTAGTGTTGAAGTCTAGGGATCAACGACCTCAGCAGTTTGGTCTCTTAGGAGTTCACACATATTTGAACATTTTTGACAGCCCTGCAGGATTCATTGTGTCATTTCCCTTTAACACTACTTCAGACATCAGTCGATTCTATGCCACGTAGTGTTGCGGCACTTCTGCGTGTTTGCGGGCTCCTACTTCGATATTACGGAGATGTGCCAGTTTCTTTGTCTCTACCCCACCCCCTCCCCCGCCCCAAGAAGTGCAATCAACCCTCCCATCTCCTTTCACATCTACATCTACATACATACTCCACAATCCACCATACGGTGCGTGGCGGAGGGTACCTCGTACCACAACTAGCATCTTCTTTCCCTGTTCCACTCCAAAACACAACGAGGGAAAAATGACTGCCTATATGCCTCTGTGCGAGCCCTAATCTCTCTTATCTTATCTTTGTGGTCTTTCCGCGAAATGTAAGTTGGCGGCAGTAAAATTGTACTGCAGCCAGCCTCAAATGCTGGTTCTCAAATTTCGTCAGTAGCGATTCACGAAAAGAACACGCCTCCTTTCCTATAGAGACTCCCACCTGAGTTCATGAAGCATTTCCGCAACACTCGCGTGATGATCAAACCTACCTGTAACAAATCTAGCAGCCCGCCTCTGAATTGCTTCTATGTCCTCCCTCAATCCGACCTGATAGGGATCCCAAACGCTCGAGCAAAAAAATGGTTCAAAAGGCTCGGAGCACTATGGAACTTAACATCTTAGGTCATCAGTGCCCTAGAACTTAGAACTACTTAAACCTAACTAACCTAAGGACATCACACACATCCATGCCCGAAGCAGGATTCGAACCTGCGAACGTAGCAGTCGGCGGTTCCTGACTGAAGCGCCTAGAACCGCTCGGCCACCGTGGCCGGCGCTCGAGCAGTACTCAAGATTAGGTCCTATTAGTGTTTTATAAGCGGTCTCCTTTACAGATGAATCACATCTTCCCAAAATTCTACCAATGAACCGAAGACGACTATCCGCCTTCCCCACAACTGCCATTACATGCTTGTCCCACTTCATATCGCTCTGCAATGTTACGCCCAAATATTTAATCGACGTGACTGCGTCAAGCGCTTCACTACTAAAGGAGTATTCAAGCATTACAGGATTCCTTTTCCTATTCATCTGCATTGATTTACATTTATCTATATTTAGAGTTAGCTGCCATTCTTTATACCAATCACAAATCCAGTCCAAGTCATCTTGTATTCTCCTACAGTCACTCAACGACGGCACCTTCCCGTACACCACAGCATCATCAGCAAACAGCCGCACATTGCTAGCCACCCTATGCAAAAGATCATTTATGTAGATAGAAAACAACAGCGGACCTATCACACTTCCCTGGGGCACTCCAGATGATACCCTCACCTCCGATGAACACTCACCATCGAGGACAACGTACTGGGTTCTATTACTTAAGAGGTCTTCGAGCCACTCACATACTTGGGAACCAATCCCGTATGCTCGTACCTTGGGAGTCTGCAGTTGGGCACCGAGTAAAACGCTTTCCCGAAGTCAAGGAATATGGCATTCATGTGATACCCTTCATCCATGGTTCGCAAGATATCATGTGAAAAAAGGGCGAGTTGCGTTTCACAGGAGCGATGCTTTCTAAAGCCGAGCTGATGCATGGACACCAACTTCTCTGTCTCAAGGAAATTCATTACATTCGAACTGAGAATATGTTCGAGAATCCTGCAAAAAACCGATGTTAAGGATATAGGTCTGTAATTTTGAGGATCCGTCCTTCTACGCTTCTTATATGCAGGCGTCACCTGCGCTTTTCTCCAGTCGCTCGGGACTTCACGTTGGGCAAGAGATTCGCGATAAATGGAAGCTAAGTAAGGAGCCAATGCAGTAGAGTACTCTCTGTAAAACCGAATTGGAATTCCATCAGGTCCTGGCGATTTATTTATTTTCAACCCATTCAGCTGCTTCGCCACCCCAGGGATGTCTATCAGTATGTCCTCCATACGGGAATCTGTACGAGACTCAAACGGCGGTAGTTGGAACTATCCTCCTACGTGAAAGATTTCTCAAATGCCAAATTTAAAATTTAAGCTTTCGTTTTGCTGTCTTCCGTTGCCAGGCCAAACTGATCAGTGAGTGACTGGATGTAAGCCTTCGACCCGCTTACCGATTTTACGTAAGACCAAAATTTCCTTGGGTTTTCAGCAAGATCTTTTGCTAAGGTATGACGGTGGTAGTGGTTGAATGCTTCGCGCATCACTCTTTATACAGCAGCACGAATCTCTACTAACTTTTGGCTGTCCTCATTCACCCGATGTTTCTTGTACCGCGAGTGCAACTGCCTTTGCTTCCTGAGTATTCTCCGAATTGCGCTGTTAAACCACGGTGGGTCTTTCCCGTCCGCAACCCACTTTTTCGGCACATACTTGTCCAATGCGTGATTCACAATGTGTTCAAAATTTGCCCATAATTCTTTCACGTCCATCGTACCGGAAGTAAATGAAGTCGATTCATTTACTAAGTGGGATGCTAACAACTGCTTATCTGCTCTTTCTAGTAAGAATACTCTCCTAGCCTTCTTGACCGACTTTTTAACTTTCGTAACCATAGTCGTAATGTCATCATCATGATCACTAATCCCTGTCTCAACACTGACACCGCCGATGAGGTCTGGTCTGTTCGTGGCTACCAGATCTGAAATATTTCCATTACGTGTTGGCTGTCGATTTAGCTGCGCAATACAGTTTTCGGATAGTATGTTCAAAAGTAATTCACACGACGGCTTGTCTGTACCACCTGTAATGAATCCATAGACATCCCAATTTATACTAGGTAGGTTGAAGTCGCCTCCGACTAATATAGCATGATACGGGTACTTCTGCGATACAGAATGTAGACTCGCTTTGAATTATTCTAGAACTGTCAAGGTGGAACCTGGTGGCCGGTAATAACACCCCACAATTTATTTTATTTCCCCTAGCCCTGGTAAACGCGTCCAGATAACTTCACAAACACACTCTACTTCGACCTCAGTAGACACAATATTTTTGTCAACTGCAATGAAGACACCACCTCCTACGGTGTCTAATCTGTCTTTCCGAGACACGTTCCAACCCTCACTAAATATTTCAGAACTTCCTATCTCAGGGTTCAGCCAGGTCTGAGTCCCGAGAATAATTTGCGCGCCACACGCTTCCTGGTGGGCAGTAAATTCAGGAACTTTATTCCAAACACACTGAAAATTTACTGCTAATATCTTGATAGCTGAAGTGTCTTTACACTGAGCTCGTCCTGATTCCCTTGCCTGCACGTCGACTGGTGAGTTTTCATCAGCACACCTCGCACTACTGCCTAGCCTAAAAAAAACCCATGTGCACGCCACAAGTACTCTGCTACCCGAGTAGCCGCTTCCTTTGTGTAGTGCACCCCTGACCTATCTAGGGGCTTCCTACAATTCCCCCCACTCTGGGAACGATGCTACAAATAGAGAGCTCTGCTTGCACCCCGCGTGCGAGGCCAGCGGTCTTCACCAAATCCGCCAGCCGCCTGTACGTACTGAGGATCGCCTCAGAACCCAAGCGACAGGTATCATTGGTGCCGACGTGAGCAACTACTTGCAAACGACTGAACCCCGTACACTCGATAGCCGCGGCAGACAAACCGAGTGTACGTTGGATTTCTTTCCAGCCCTGTACGCTGTTTCCCTAAGGGGCTCCATCACCCGCCTAACGTTGAAGCTCCCAGTTACCAGCAAGCCTTTGCCCCCGTGTGCCTGCTCGGGCAATGCTGAAGGATCGGCCACCTGCCCACTGATAGGACGAACGGGCGAGGCCAGCCGGACAGCCTCCACATTGACCCTCCGCCTCGAGCGACGCGAACGCGTTGCAGTCCGCCACTCACCCTGAGGTGAGGGCGGTCCCAACGCGCCGGGTACACTAGAAGGTGCCCCGGCGGCTGAGTCAGCGGACGCAGCAAGCGACACCTGGGGTGTCTCAAGCGACGCGCTAGACCCTCCGCCGTCGCTGCACCTCGAGGCAGCAGCCTGAAGGCGGCTGACCGTGGCCAACAGCATGCTCAGCTGGTCACGAACCGCGGCCAGCTCCTCCAGCGCCCGCACACAGCACGCACACAACCTATCCATCCTACTGCTAATATCTAACAACTCCGCGAATTTATACTCTACAGCTATCAATAAGCAATATTACTCCTCTGAAATACGAGAATACGCAAGGATTTTATGTAATTAAATATGCAAGTGCACAAACACTCGGAAAGAAATTAAGAATCAAACTACAAAAGAAATATAAAAGCTAAATATGCGACCCGCTACTGCACTGCTGCTTCACTGCTGCTGCACTGATACTTCACCAGCGGCTGTTCTACCTGACATGGAAGACAATTTACAGTCACACACACACACACACACACACACACACACAGTAGTTTCACAGTTTGACACCACCTTCAACGCGAAGGAAAACAAACGGACGTAAACACTGTTAGTATGCAGAGTGAGAAACAGATTTTGAAAGTAAAATGTAAATAATTCAGGGCAAGAAATACTGCTACTGCATAATGGCAAAAAACTGCCAAGTGAATATGTGAGTCGAAGTCTTTCGACGTCGACTGCTGCTAGCAAGAAGGGAAGAAGCGGAATATGTAAAGAAACATCGTAAATAACTTGCATATGAACTTTATAAACAAAAAGCTGTTCCTAAAGTAAAACAACCAAAATGTACGAACGTATGTCTCTAAACTGCAGAATAACCACCGAAGACGCTTTTTAAATAAAAGCGAAATGCGTCTGGTATGATTATCTCAAATTAAACTGCAGTAAGCTCAAGACGTATAATCAATAGAAAGTAGTTTTGACAGCTCCTACGGAAGATGGTCTTGCAAACAGTTAGGTTTCGGTTAACGCAACACAGTCAGGTTTCGCACGAAATGTGACCTCCCTGTTTATCGTCCCTTAGTGATGTATGGTTGCCACAAGGAAAACACCAGCAAAAATATAGCGAGACATGTCCGTTCCATTCCAGTGAATCCTGCCCACTGTAGGAAGGTGTTCATGAGATTGAAGCGATGAGCTCAGCATTATCGTCTTGATTGACGAATCCATCGGCGAAATGTTAACTATTAGCCTCGTCAATCGGTTCAGCAGTTAGATCATCCTATCCCCATGTAGAACAGGACTCAATTCCCCTCGATAGCGACGAGAAGTGTCCGACATCCGTGCATCAAACCAGCCCAAAGCATCAGTTTCCCTCTTCCGTGCTGAACCCATGGAAGTGTGGATGTCAGACACGCATTCAAACGAGAGCCATGCGTGGCGGACTGCTGGCCCGCCGCTGAGCCTGTAACGCGCGTGCCGCGTCCAGGCCCGGCCCCAACACTCACTCCGTAAGCTACGTCTGCAGTGCACATCTCGTCCACGTCTTTAAGGGTCACAAAGTTTCATGTAACCTACCTAGGTGTGTAGGATCAGCTAAGACTGACAGAGCTATTTTGCTAGCACCCAAACCTTTACATGTAAGACACTTAGATCGGTACCAAACGTTGTGTGTCGATAGAGTATCAACTAAAACTCATTAGATTAGATTAGATTAATTACTCATTCCATAGACCCTTAAAAGAGGGAATCCTCCTGAGTGTGGAACATGTCCGATAAGCACATTACAGAAATGTAATTAGAAAAACTTGAGTTTCATTAATTTTAATGATCCTCAGTCAATAAACAGTAAAATTATGTACATGAATTAAATTTAAACTTCTAATATTTACAGGTTTAATACTTACATCTGCTTTCATTAAATCCATCATTCAGACATTTGCTAGTTTCTTGGCTACTACAGCCAAGTATTGTCAAAAATTAAAGTAAATTATTCATTTCAGTGATCCTCAGTTAAGAACAGTCAGATTATGTACAAGATTTAAAATTAAACTTCCACTATTTACAGACATAAGACTTACATCTGCTTCCCATACATCCATCATTCACACAGTTGGTAGTTACTTGGCTGTTACGACCATATATTGTCAAAAATTAAAGTATAATAAATTTTCATTATAATGGTGTACTGCACTTGTTAAGAAACTCATGGATGGCATAGAAGGAGTTGGCCACCAAAAATTCTTTTAAAGTACGTTTAAATTGTGCCTTGTCTGAAACTAAACTCTTAATGGTTGCTGGTAACTTATGGAAAATATGCGTTGCTGAATACTGGACTCCTTTCTGGGCATGAGTAAGTGATTTTAAATCTTTATGTATATTTTTCTTATTCCTAGTACTGATACTGTGTACTAAGCAGTTAGTTGGAAAAAGAGATGTATTATTTACAACAAACTTCATTAAGGAACAAATATACTGAGAAGCTGTGGTTAATATGCCCAATTCTTTGGATAGGTTTCGACATGATGTTCTTGGATTAACACTACTCTTTACTGTTATTATACGCTTCTGTACTCTAAACATTTTTTCTCTGTTTGTGGAGTTACCACAAAATACGATACCATATGACATAATGGAGTGAAAATAAACAATATATGCCATTTTTTTATATTTATATCTCCTATGTCTGACATCATTCGCATTGCAAACACAGACTTGTTTAGGCGCTTTAGCAGTTCGTTTGCATGTTGCTCCCAACTGAATTTATTATCAAGTTGTAATCCCAAGAATTTTACCCTCCCAACTTCTCCTATTTCCATGTCATCATATTTTATACACACACCAGAAGGAAATCTCTTGGAAGTTCTGAACGGAATATAGCCGGTCTTTTCAAAGTTTAATGACAGTGAATTGGCTATGAACCACTTATTAATGTCAATAAAAATTTGATTAGCTGCCATTCGAAATTTATATTTTATTTACTATTTATTGCAATGTTTGTATCATCTGCAAATAACACAAACTTGGCATCTGGCAATGTAACAGATGACAGGTCATTAATATACACAAGAAATAGTAGTGGACCTAGTATTATTTATTTTAGTTAGTACTATGTGCTGCCCTCCAGTAGAACGAGCTTTAAATTTAACTTAAAGTAATACTATTGACATGCATTGAAGAGCCAAATAAACTGGTACACCTGCCGAATACCGTCTACGGCCCCCGCGAGCACAGAAAAGTGCCGCAACACGACGCGGCATGGACTCGGTTAATGTCTGAGATAGTGCTAGAGGGAACTAACACTATGAATCTTGCAGAGCTGTCCATAAATTCTTCAGAGTAAGAGGAGGTGCAGATCTCTTCTGAACAGCAAGTTGCAAGGCATCCATCAACATGGTGGCGTTGCTGTTATGGTTCCTCCGAGCCATAATCCGCAGGTAGCGGTCATACACTACAGTAGTAGCCCTTGGGCGGACTGAGCGAAACTTGTCATCGACAGTTCCAGTTTCTCTGTATCTCCTCCATGTCCGAACAACATCGCTTTGGCTCACTCCGAGACACCGGGACACTTCTCTTGTTGAGAGCCCTTCCTGAAACAAAGTAACAATGCGGACGCGATCGAACCGCGGTATTGGCCGTCTAGGCATGGTTGAATTATAAACAACACGAGACGTCTATCTCCTTCCTGGTGGAATGACTGGAACTGATCGGTCGTCTAATGGGCGCTGCTCATGCATGGTTGTTTAAATCTTTGGGGGGGGGGGGGGGTTAGTGACATCTCTGAACAGTCAAAGGGACTGTGTCTGTGATACAATATCCACAGTTAACGTCTATCTTCAGGATTTCTGGGAAATTGGGCGATGCAATACTTTTTTTGATGTGTGTACAAAGTTCTATGCAATTTGGAAAAAGTTATCATGATGAGTATACGCAACTACGTGTGTGTACCAAATATGTACGTTGTTAATAAATACGTTTGATATTTTTGGATTCTTCCGTTACTTCTTGGCAGAAAAATTTCATATTGAAGGTTGAGTAACGAGCAATATTGCGTAGTTTACTTATTTATTGTGCTTAGTGTTTCCCATTGTGTAAAGTGCTATTTCAACGTTAAGAAACGAATCTGATGCACAACATCTTTGTTTATAATGCTTGGGTACGTAAGAACTGGTGTACCTTTCAGGCGCTAGTCTCTTGTTTTCCGAAGGTGACCCAGTAAGTTGAAAACCATTTTGAAATAAACAAAAATCAGTAGAAAAAAAGACAGTGTATTTATTATTCAATCTCAAATACGTATATTGGAAACATTTTCCTCTCCATGTATCCCACTGTAATAGTTGTAGACGTAAGTGGAACCATGTTACCATATGTGAAAGGCATGTTTAGTCTGCGTTAATGTAGATTAGTTTTGCCCGCATCTCGTGGTCGTGCGGTAGCGTTCTCGCTTCCCACGCCCGGGTTCCCGGGTTCGATTCCCGGCGGGGTCAGGGATTTTCTCTGCCTCGTGATGGCTGGGTGTTGTGTGCTGTCCTTAGGTTAGTTAGGTTTAAGTAGTTCTAAGTTCTAGGGGACTGATGACCACAGCAGTTGAGTCCCATAGTGCTCAGAGCCATTTGTAGATTAGTTTTAATGTCATTAACGACCTTTTGTAAATATGACATATGTGAATTAACCTCCGTAAAAGCGACAATGACAATTTCAATTTGTGATTTTACTATGTCTTTTTCAAAAATATTGTTACAACCGGATTATTTTTTAGTCTTACGCGTGTGAACTCCCGAAAAAACGCTGGATACTGGCCATAGTTCAGTGATATTAGTGTTCTTTTATGTTAGACTGTTTTACATTAGGATTTAAGAAGTAGTTTCAATTAAAGGGCATATCGACAGGGCTTTGACTCGATCGATAAGAAATGAAATGTCTTGCTGTTTAGTCTTAGAAAGTATCTGACAACAGAGTAAACGTTAACTGCACACGACCAACGCACTCCATTTCTATGTTTGGCGGCGGCAGTATGAACAATCCGACATTTGCAACGTGTATCCCTCGCTACGTAATGTACGTTATCACATTGTAAGTTGAATCTGTGAATGTATCTTATTGTATGGTAGCGTAACACATTGTATTTCCACAGTTCTGAAGATGCTCGCGTTGGTCGAATGAGACGTGTGAAAAAGAAAGAAAAAGTTACATATGACTTGTGGCTGCCCCCACGACTCTAATACTTTCTTGAGTTGAGGTCGGCTCTTTTATAAGTAGAGTTGTGCTACTCCCTTCTGTATGATACTATATAGAATAAATAAATATTGTCGAGCTGTCTAATGATGTCGTTTAGATAATCATATGCAACGTTCTACGCAGAGTTTTCCAATTACTGGATTCAATCGAATAAATTTTACAAGAAAAAGAAAGATTTTACGTTAAACAGTGATTGTTAGATACGGCTTTCATTAAATAATTATGCTCAAGGGTGCCCATATCCGGTGACAAGGCGGGGGGGAAGGTGGAGGTGAAAATCCGGTCCGGTCCGTACCGCCCTACCTCTAAGGGGAAGGAAAAATCTTTTGTAGTCAGGTGTCTTTCATTCAAACAAGTGATTTAGAAGTCGGTATTATGTGGGTTTTTAACGGGGCCGTAAGTGAAATCTTTTATGGATATTTACAAGTCGCCGTTCGTCTTCTAAAATATGAAGAATACTCTATTGTTTCAGGTCTATGTCATCTCCGACTGCAAAGTATCGTATGGGCGCCGTTGCATATGTTGATCAGTATTTACAAACGCCAAACATACCATTACAAGGTAGTTGATTTAGCGCTGAGCGCGTTTAGCTCTCATAACAAATTAAATTTAGGAAAGACACTAAGAGTAAAGCTTTCGCTCATTTCAAATGTCTGAAGCGTAGCGCCCTAAGAAACCATTCACATCATATCACAAATGTCGGAAGAAAATTAGTTCCCGAAGATCAGATGGAAATGGAAGATTATTTATGTGCATTATCTCATCTAGCCGAAGAAATAAATCGTGACTTAGTGATTTGGAAACAGTTAAACCTTCATTTGCATCCCCAGAAATAGGATTTGCTATTGATTTTTTAACTTGCTCTTTGGAAATACTTCCGAAAGTAAGGTACGATGAAACTTTGATCAAGAGCATCATGCGTTATCTCGCTCCTAACTACATACTATTAACAAGGAAGTTGGTCGTAAATACTTAGTGCTACCACTGAGAAGCCATATTGGGTCGCTAATTAATTAAATACAAATAATCATCAATATTAACTATTACCCTCAGAACAACGGCGTCTCTTCCAATCAGTTTCGTAACTTAGCTGCTGCCAAAAATAGAGTCCATCCCAGCTATGGTATCGGCTGTGACGTCACCGAGCTTCAGTTGAGGCCCACGAGAAAGATAGGCCGTAGCGCATACGTCACAGCACGTGACGCTGCAGATCTTACGAGTGCCAGCAGCTGTCTACATATGAGGGACGAGCGTAACAGTTCTTGATTGCGCGTTTAAATGAATGAAAGACATTTACGGGTGCATTTCTAATTACATGTTGATTTCCCGTGAGCCCCTCACGGAGTTGGGTGTTTGCGAAGTGTGGCAGATAAGCCGATCATAGTAACGTCACTAGTTCGTTTGGGGGTCCGTGTTTCCCGTGCGCTTCACTTCAATCCCTCACCGTACTAGGTGTACTCCAGCTTCAACCTGTTGAAGGTAGATTGTCACACGGTACTCAGCTGTAAACCGCCGTCTACGGTGATAGCCTCTGTATGCAGATTCTCTAATTAAGCTATCCTACAAAGTACTAGCATTCGCGCAGGTAGAGACATGTTGGAATGTAATTTTATGTCCGTTTACCAATTATAATAGTGCGAGCCAGGCACCTTTAGAAAATCCTGACTCCTACGACAACAGCGGTAATGGTGCTTCTTTGGTCCGCAAGTGCGACAATAACACCCGTTTTCAAATGGTTCAAATGGCTCTGAGCACTATGGGACTTAACATCTGAGGTCATCAGTCCCCTACAACTTAGAACTACTTAAACCTAACTAACCTAAGGACATCACATACATCCATGCCCGAGGCAGGTTTCGAACCTGCGACCGTATTAGTCGCGCGGTTCCGCACTGAAGCGCCTAGAACCGCTCGTCCACAGCGGACACCCGTCTTATCTGGCGGCTTTTCGGATTGGATAAACTTTGTAATTATTTAATCTGAATAATCTGAATGTTTAAATTCGGCACGTGCGGCAAATTCATCGATCAACAAAATAAAAATTGGTCTGAGTAGTGACTCTGAAATTACAGCCGTCCAGATAAGATCAAGAAACTTGCAATTACATTTTAAATCAATAACGTTTAGATGACTTTTAGCATTTCTTAAGTACTTAGTGATAATAATCTGCAAAGAGTTTACAGTTATAAACAAGTTCACTTTATTAGTGCTGTTATTCATTTCAAGCTGCATTTCGTCAGAATGCATTCTTTATAATTACGCTCACAATGATAAGTTGAACCCGTGACATGAAATAATTCTCAAGATGTATTCTAATTACTCGACTCAATAAACCCTAGTGCTGAAGTGAAACCCAAGCAAGATCTATCGCAGAAGTGAAGTTTATAACACGAACGTTATGTCTTTTATAGAGTCTGATAAACATCCAAATATAACGAAAGTGACTACAATGATGTTTACGTACGTGCGCAAGCGTCTCCGGAACCTAACTCGATCGACAGTCAGAGATATGGAAATCGCGTATATACATGACACAAAATGATATGTTACACAATGGATGTACAGCCATCTCCAATTTCTCTGAATGGCATACTGGCAGACACCTGGCTTCACCCAAAAGTGCTACCGTTCTCTCGATTCAGTTTGTGTTCCGGTCGTTAAATTCCCGTAACAGGAACAATTGAGAATAAAGCGGCTGCACATATTATTCTTGTAACAGCAATTACCTTAAAAATACAAACATTACCTTTACAATAAAGGTAAATACCATCAATCATCCACTTTCTTATAACAGAAGAAAATAGTTTCCACATTAAAGAAATTGTTCACTTGTTTTGAGAGTGTTTAATATTGTGTTGTTTGTAGGACAAGAAAGGATTTCAGATTACCTGACACGTGAAACATTCAAGTCTGCAATTGAAAAAGTTGAGTATAAATGGAAAAGTTCAAGGATATGGTGCTGTACGCCTTTGACAGGTAGTGGACTGCTACGAAACCAAAGCGCGCTTCACCCCAGATTTAAAAGTACCCGAAATATCATAAATAAACAAACAAACGAAAGCAACATTAGCGTAAGTAAAGCCATGAGTGAAGCGTTCAACGGATTCTAAAGTTAAATTGTGTCGTCTCATCTGATGGAAAATCCTATGAATTTTTGATCTAGTGGGTAGCGTGGGAAGCTCCATGATGCTTTTCGCAGATGACGCTGTTCAAATGGTTCAAATCGCTCTGGGCACTATGGGACTTAACATCTGAGGTCATCAGTCGCCTACAACTTAGAACTACTTAAACCTAACTAACCTAAGGACATTACACACATCCATGCCCGAGGCAGGATTCAAACCTGCGACCGTATTAGTCGCGCGCGCACTGAAGCCCCTAGAACCGCTCGGCCACAACGGCCGGCGATGATGCTGTGATACACGGAGCAACCGCTACACTAGAAATTGTAACGAAATGTAGGAAGATCTGCAAAGGATAGACGCTTCCTATATAGATTGACTGTTCACCCGCAAAATAAACAAATGCAGTGAACTGCACGTCAGTGTACAGGAAGATCCGTTATTTTATGATTGCAAGATTTCAGAATGGCCACTGGAAGCAGTCACAGCCATTAAATAGCTAGAACAACCACACAAAACTAATCGGAGGCAAGGCAGATCGGAAGAGTCATTAGGAAGTGTAGTCCACCCACGGAGGAGATAGCTCGCGAAAACCTCGTTCTGTCAACAAGAGCTGCACATTCCTCGTCAGTCTGGGACGCAAACCATATAGGACTGATAGTAAACGTAAATGAAATTGAAAGAAGAGCTGCACTTTTCGTCACAAGTTGGTTTAGTAAGCGCGAAAGCGTCGCTGAGATGCTTATCCAGTTTCAGTGGCAGACGTTACAAGAAAGGCACTGTGCATCACCGTTTGCTTCTGACAGCGTACCTTCCTAGAAGAATCAAGCAATATATTGGTTCCTCCTACATATTTCTCGGGTAAAGATATTGAAGGTAAAATTAGGCTTAGAAACATGCGTCGTTTCCAACGGACTATTCTTCACTGCAACAGTAAAGGGGTAAGTGCTGGTACCAAAGCTACGCTCCGCCATACGTCGTAAGATGTCTTTCGTAGTGTAGATGTATATGTAGCTATAGATGTATTAAATAGCAAAATTTGCTTGGAAATTATGAACTTACGAGTAACGAATGTGTCGTGACAAAGAAAACTTTGTGCCAGAGCGGCGATAGCCTACGTATCCGAGTACGCCATCTGAGCGCACTCCAGTAGGCAGATATAATTGATATCTGCCTACCATTACGCTGTTTGGCAAAGAATGGTGAAGCACCCACAAGAAATGATCTGCTATCAATGTAACTTCGTACAAGTACACACCATCTGCTGGTATGTAAATGATCAGAGCTATAATTCTCAGTGACAGGTTAAACTGCTACCAGACTGTATTAGTGTTGTTCGTGTTTAAAGTTATCACCAGACTTGGTAGGGTACATACGGGGCGCGAACAGAGACAAACGTGAGCGGTGTGTATGAAGAACACGAAAATGCAGCATATTCGTGTGATGTAGCGCTATTAGACCTGGTAGAGTGTGAAAGAGGCCTCATGATGGGTCTCCATTAGTCCAACTGGTCGAATCGTGCATCTGGATTTGACAGTGGCCAGATGTTGAGCTTTGTGTCAGAACACAAGTGGAGACATATTGTCGTCAAGCTTTCGGTCTTCCATGCCTTACCACCGCAATGCAAGATCTTCGTATTGCACATTAGACACTTTGTATCCCTTTCACGTCTGCGCATGTCATTCGAGAACAAGTATGGGGTTGCCAGCAACATTCTGTGGCATCTAACATTATTGGTCCGAGACTAGCAGCAGTTGGACTAAGCAATTAGCAATCGCTAATTTCAATGTTATTGATGTGCGTTGCCAACTTTGGTATAGCGCTGTGCTCTTTGGGCAATACATAGAGACGATGTTGAAAAATCTGTGTGTGTACTGCAGCATTCAATAAAAGTTACCTAAACTGTCATAATAATTTGTAACTTACATTTGGAAATACCTTCAAATTACTGTGCTACAGCGTTACGAACTTAATAACTGTAGCTAACTTGAATGTTTTTTTTCTGTCATTAGCTTGCAGTTCGTCCTCTTGTTGCACATACAGGACAATTATTAAACTATACAAAAAACCGTAAATTAATTACAAACTACGGCATGCAAACACTTTATTCAACATGCAAACGTCGGTACGGATATTCGGATTTAGATTATGACATGTTAGATATGCCTGCCATCATTGCTGATGATGTGGCGCAGACGAACTGCGAAATTCTGCACGACCAGGTGAAGAGTCGGAACAGATGCTGTCGGTGACCTCCTGAATTGCTGTTTTCAGCTCAGCAATGGTTTTTGAGGTTATTGCTGAAACCTCGTCTTTAATACAGCCCCACGAAATGGAGTCGCATGTGTTCAGATCCGGAGAATATGGCGGCCAATCCAGGTCCTTGCCAGTGGCCTCTGAGTACCCCAGAGCCAAAACACAGACCCAAGAGTGCTCCTACAGGACATCAAACACTCTCCTGCTTCGATGGGGTCGAACTCCGTCTTGCATGAACCACATCTTGTCGAAATAAGAGTCACTTTGGATAATGGGGATGATATCATCTTCCAAAACCTTCACGTGCCGTTCGTTAGTCACCGTGCCATCAAGGAATATCGCACCGGTTATTCCGTGCCTGGACACTGCAAACCACACAGTCGCCCGTTGAGAATAGAGAGACTTGTCGATCACGAAATGCGGATTCTCAGTCCTCCAAATGGGCCAATTTTGCTTATTGGCGAACACATACATATAAAAATTGCCTTCGTCGCTAAACCAAACCACTCAGCGTATACTAATTCCCATCATGTCGCTCGGCCAACTGTGCAGCTTGAACGCCCGAACGCTAACCATTCAGAATTTATTACGATTTTATTTCATATAGTTTAATAATTGTCACGCTCTATGTATGTCAATGCTTCAGAACTGCTGCTGCAACTGTGATTCCTTGCACGACAGGAATGTTATTGCAATAGCTGGGATGCACGGCTAGGTGCACCACACTGGAAAGGTTACAGCAAGATCAACTGTGTTTCCGGGGCCACTCTCCGGGTGCGTGCCAGGACGCAGGCGACTGTAAAATGGAAAAGAACGCCGAGAACTGATATAACGTTGTAGTGCCATCGATCGGCGTGCCAGGAGCGCAGCTCCGCAAAGTTATTTCCAATATGTCGGTTCCGCTCCTCCATTTCTTCGCACGCTTCCGTAGCCTTCCGACCTCGCTGTGCCCGTAGGACTGAGGCCGTGCGCGCATCGGAATTTTGTATCAGTTGACCGCTCCTGGGGTTTCCGCAACCCGCTTCAGACTTTCGACCCGATGAATAGAGTACAAGTTCGTTACGTACGTGGACATCGTTGTAATTATTCAGAGTAAGTCCATAAAACACGTGAAAAAGTTGAACAAAGATCAACATATAAATTATACGGTATGTGAAAGATCAGCTATCAAGGTTTTCTTGACAATGTTTATAAAAATGTTCTCTATATCAGTCTTTCACAGCACAAATCGCTGTAGAAATAACACCACTGGTCAGAATGACGTCTACCAGCAACAGAATATAATCGGAAGAGGGGTGAAACATACAGTAGAAGAAAAAAATTGTATCAAAATTGATCAATAGATGGCGCTGTATGTGTCAGGATACGTAAATGAAAACACCTGTCATACGCATGACCCATTTAAGGTGGTATAAACACCGCCGGGTACACGGCTTTTCCTCCTTTCACGTCTGCGACGTTCGCCATGACTGTCTCAATGCAGGATCGCTCTCTGCTTTTAATGATGTATTACAAGAATGATGACTGTGTACACGTCGCTACGGTGGGGAACCGCGCGACCGCTACTATCGCTGATACGAATCCTGCCTCGGGCATGGATGTGTGTGATGTCCTTAGGTTAGTTAGGTTTAAGTAGTTCTAAGTTGTAGGGGACTAATGACCTCAGAAGTTAAGTCCCATAGTTCTAAGAGCCATTTGTACACGTCGCTCTACAGAAGCTCCGGACACTGAAGAGTTTGAAAAAGGCGTTGGTCAAATGAATGCCGTGGATATGAAGAAAATGATTCAGAAATTCGAGGAGACGGGCATATATGTATACTTCACTAGCTGCGACATCGTCGCGAATAAAACATTGACCCATATGTACAATAAGTTTCCTTCAGTTTACGTCTGTGGTCACAAAGACGTAAATTAAAGGAAACTTAATGTAGGTATGTATTGAATCGGGGACGTAGAAACGAAGAAGAGGCTTCGCGCCCCCTGTAGCCCACAGTGGTACACTAACCCACAACAGGTTACAGCAGCCACTCACCCCACGGCCGCCTCATTCTGAACCCAGTGCTATTGTGCGGTGGTTCGGCACCCAGTGGACCCCTCCCGGGAAGTCTCACTCCAGACGAGTGCATCCCCAATGTTTGCGTGGTAGAAGAATCATGGTGTACGCATACGTGGAGACACTGTTTGCGCACCAAACGCCGACCTAGCGTAACTGAAGCGGAATGAAGGGAACCAGCCCGCATTCGCCGAAGCAGATGGAAAACCGCCTTAAAAGCCATCCACAGAATGGCCGGCACACCGGACCTCGACGCTAATCCCGTGGGCGGATTCGACCCCTTCCCGCTCGGGAAGATTTGCGTTAGACCATACGGCTAGCCGGGCCGGCGAGATGACGCGTTCTTTTGGTGTAGAAACTGGTAAAGGGAGGAAAAGAACTGATACGACGTCAGTGGAAGCAGTGGCCACAGCAATGCACGAGGAGACGAGTCATGGTGTGCAAACGTGTAGTGCATGGAGAATTGCCCAAACTGTGGACATACACGTGAGCACGGTGTGTATAATCCTACGAAGCATCTTCCTCAGCTCGCCATTCAAAATTACCCATCTGTACGAGTTGCTTCCTGTTGACCTGAGAGGAAGAGAGTCCTTTGCATTAGAATGTCTTGCTCGCATGGAAGTGTACAATGATTGGCCGTGGAAGATTTTGTGGACAGACGAAGCCCACTTTCATCTGACAGGATAAGTCAATACTCATAATTGTCGAATATGGGCAACAAAAAATCCATGCGCAAATCAACCAGTACCACTTCATCCTGAGAAGTTCTCTGTGTGGTGAGGTTTACGGCATCGTTTATCATAGGGCCACATTTTTCGAAGAGACGGGTGCTTCTGGTCCTGTTACCTGTGGCGTCACTGGTAAGTGCTATGAGTGTCTTTTGCGCAACCACATCATGCCAGCTCTCAAACAGCGTGGATGTGTGGATGGGATCTTTTTTGTTCAAGATAGCACACCTCAGTACATGGAAAATCCAGTTAAGCAACTGCCGGCCGCGGTGGTCTCGCGGTTCTAGGTGCGCAGTCCGGAACCGTGCGACCGCTACTGTCGCAGGTTCGAATCCTGCCTCGGGCATGGATGTGTGTGATGTCCTTAGGTTAGTTAGGTTTAAGTAGTTCTAAGTTCTAGGGGACTGATGACGACAGCAGTTGAGTCCCATAGTGCTCAGAGCCATTTGAACCATTTTGTTAAGCAACTGCTGAAGCAACATTTCGGAAATGCTATAATTATCAGCCACCATTTCACTACAACCTGGCGGTCCCGATCACCTGATCTTAATTTGTGTGACTTCTGGCTATAGGGCTAACTGGAAGGTGATGTGTTGAGTGTTCCGGTTGCGAACTTAGCTGCAGTGAAAGCACGCATCGCGCAACACATTCTGAACGTGACCCCAGAAAGACTTCGATCAGTTGTGGAACAAGCTGTTTCTCGATTTCAACTCGTTGCAGAAAACGGCAGAGTTGAACATGTTTTGCGCCCGTCACACGAAAATTAATAATCAGATTTGATTTTGATTGATGATTTTTAAGCGGTTTTTGGCCTCAGGAGAATTAGAAACCGATGTGATTGATGCTTTTTATGCGGCCTTTTACCTCATGGCAATTGAAAAACGTTTTTCCCATCCGATGTGATACAACCTCGCCGTGGTGGATGGGCTTATGTAACTAACAGGATCACACGTGTAAACCCATGCACACTTAGTAGTACAGTTTGTTTAACGTCATACGTACACCTTAGGCATTGTTGTGTGATTCAATTGTCTTTTCTACTTAACCACTATTAAATTATGATGCTTACAGCGCCATTAATTGCTGTATTTTGTAACTAATTATTTCTATTCTGCTGTATGTTTATCCTTTCTCTGATAATATTCAGTTGCAATTTGACGTCATTCTGAGCAGTGGTGTTATTTCTACAGCGGTTTGAAACTTTAATAATAATTATATATATATATATATATATATATATATATATATATATATATATACACACACACACACACACACACACACACACACACACACATATATATATATATATATTACTACTGGCCATTAAAATTGCTACACCACGAATATGACGTGCTACAGACGCTAAGTTTAACCGACAGGAAGAAGATGCTGTGATATGCAAATGCTTAGCTTTTCACAGCATTCACACAAGGTTGGCGCCGGTGGTGACACCTACAACGGGCTGACACGAGGAAAGTTTCCAACCGATTTCTCATACACAAACAGCAGTTGACCGGCGTTGTCTGGAGAAACGTTGTTGTGATGCCTCGTGTAAGGCGGAGAAATGCGTACCATCACGTTTCCGACTTCGATAAAGGTTGGATTGTAGTCTATCGCTATTGCGGTTTAACGTATCGCGACATTGCTGCTAGCGTTGGTCGAGATCCAATAATTGTTAGCAGAATATGGAATCGCTAGGTTCAGGAGGGAATTCGGGTAATAAGGAACGCCGTGCTGGATCCCAACAGCCTCATATCCCTAGCGGTTGAGATGACAGGCATCTTATCCGCATGGCTGTAACGGATCGTGCAGCCACGTCTCGATCCCTGAGTCAACAGATGGGGACGTTTGCAAGACAACAACCATCTGCACGAACAGTTTAACGACGTTTGCAGCAGCATGGACTATCAACTCGGAGACCGTGGATGCGGTTACCCTTGACGCTGCATCACAGACAGTAGCGCCTACAATGGTGTACTCAACGACGAACCTGGTGCACGAATGGCAAAACGTCATTTTTTTCGGATGAATTTAGGTTCTGTTTACAGCATCGTGATGGTCGCATCCGTGTTTGGCGACATCGCGGTGAACGCACATTGGAAGCGTGTATTCGTCATCGCCATACTGGCGTATCACCCGGCGTGATGGTATGGGGTGCCATTGGTTACACGTCTCGGTCACCTCTTGTTCGCATTGACGGCACTTTGAACAGTGGACGTTACATTTCAGATGTGTTACGATCCGTGGGTCTACCCTCCATTCGATCCCTGCAAAACCCTACATTTCTGCAGGATGATGCACGACCGCATGTTGCAGGTCCTGTACGGGCCTTTCTGGATACAGACAATGTTCCACTACTGCCCTGGCCATCACATTCTCCAGATCACTCACCAACTGAAAACGTCTGGTCAATGGTGGCCGAGCAACTGGCTCGTCACAATACGCCAGTCACTACTCTTGATGAACTATGGTATCGTGTTGAAGCTGCATGGGCAGCTATACCTGTACACGCCGTCCAAGCTCTGTTTGACTCAATGCCCAGGCGTATCAAGGCCGTTATTACGGCCAGAGGTGGTTGTTCTAGATACTGATTTCTCAGGATCTATCCACGCAAATTGCGTGAAAATGTAATCACATGTCAGTTCTAGTATAATATATTTGTCCAATGAATACCCGTTTATCATCTGCATTTATTCTTGGTGTAGCAATTTTAATGGCCTGTAGTGTATATATATGACGTTGCCTGGGTGTGTGTTTATTGCAATCTTCTATCAGTCCATCGCCTCCGTGTTCCATTGTTTCTCTCTCTCTCTCTCTCTCTCTCTCTCTCTCTCTCTCTCTCTCTCTCTCTCTCTCTCCATCTGCTCCTCACCCCTCTCTATCCATATCCTCAACCATCCTCTTTTTGTCTATCCACTTCTCTCCCAACTGCCATCTGCTCCTTCTCTCTTTGTACACCTCCTCCTTTTCACTCTAAGTCAATCTGCTTTTCCACTTCTATCTCCTCTTTACCCCCTCTATCACTCCTTCTCCCTTTCTTTGTCCATCTCCTCTTCTCCCCTCTCTCTGTCCAACATTTCCTTCCCCCTCTCTGTGCATTTCTTCTCCCTGTCTCTGACAATCTACTCCTCTTCCCTTTCTATGCCCATCTTTTCAACTCCACTCTCTATATCCATTCCCTCCTCCGCCTAAATCTGCTAATCTCCTTCTCTCTCCATACCTGTGCTCGTCTTCTCCTTCCCCCTCTGTCTCCACGTCTCCTTGTCCCCTTTTCGCTCTCCATGTTATCACCCCCACCGCAATAGGAGGCTGGTGGTTCTCACTCCCCTTCTCCTCACAGTATTTCTTTCCGTATTGCAACTAATATGCATACCAAATTTGCTTGAAATGGTTTCAGAGATTTAGGATGTGCATTTCACCCATGTCTTTGCTCATATACATACTTGTTAAATATATTACACAGGTATTTGTGCATATATTTCACCTGTATATCTAGCGAATTTCACCCTGCGGTTTCAATTTCATGCTGTTCAATATTTAACACTTCGTACCTTCTGGACAATGTGTCGAATGGTTCAAATGGCTCTGAGCACTATGGGACTCAACTGCTGTGGTCATCAGTCCCCTAGAACTTAGAACTACTTAAACCTAACTAACCTAAGGACATCACACACATCCATGCCCGAGGCAGGATTCGAACCTGCGACCGCAGCAGTCGCACGGTTCCGGACTGCGCGCCTAGAACCGCGAGACCACCGCGGCCGGCGGACAATGTGTCGTTCAACGATCTCATTTTGCAGGTATGTTCTGTGGTATACGTGTCTACTGTCTGCAAATATGTTCCAAATAAAGCTAGGGACCGAACACCAGTCCCTTTTCTGTTCGCAGGGCACAGACCAACAGGTGCTCTGCATGCCGGCGACCTCGTTTGTCGGCGTGGGATCACGGCGCGAGTCGGCAAGGGTGCTTCGCCGCGCCCCTGGGTAACCGGGGCGTGTTCTGCCAAACCCAGGAGGTGGTGACATCGCCTGGGCCAGGTTAGATGGGCCCAGACCGCCGAACGACTGGGGGACCGACCCACCACCTGAGTAGGAGTGGGTCCTTGGCCTTCAGGTGGAAACTCAGGCAAGTAGGCGGCGAAGGGCGAGAGGTGCATCCGCCTCTCCGGAGTGCGGGGTGCAGTTGCCGAGGAGCGTCGTGTGAAATCGTCGATGACGAGGCCATCGATGGGGACCAGTGCGCTGGCGACGGCGCGCTGAACCCGGCAGTTCTGGAATGCCCTTGGCCTAGGGGCGAGGTAGGTGGGCGAGCTGCAGAAGTCCCCCCCCCCCCCCCATGCCAGAGGAGCCGGTCCGGGGCAAGAGACGGGCTCCCACCTCTTTTATTCACTCGTTCAAACATGGAGACGCCAGAAACGAGTGAGTCGAGTGCGCTATCGCGAGCTTCAGTGATGCCTGTACCTGCTCCCCAGGACGAGTCAGGACAGGTAATGGAGGAAAACGTCTTGCAGAGACATAATAGAATTACCTTGCTCCTTGAGCAAAATTACAAAAATGGGAAAATCAGCCAGGCGGCACTAACAACTATTAAAAACGAATTGGCGGCGTGGGCCATAGCAAACGCCAAGCTCGAGGGCCGTGTTGAAGAGTTACAAAAGGAAAATGAAAGATTGAGGAAACAACCGGCCAAGACCTGGGCAGGGGTGGTCGCACAAGCGCCACCGAAACCACAAACAACCAGGGATACAATTGCAAAGATAACTAAAAGGGCTGACACAACGGTCTTTCTAAGGACCTTACCCGGCAAGGACACTAGTGTAAGAAAAATACAGGAGCTACTCACCACTACAGTAAATCCGATAACAGATAAAATCAAAATAAATAAGGTCAAACCAAGCAAGAACTCTGTAATAGTAGAAGTGGCCTCTGAAGAGGACAAGGTTAAACTACTAAATAATGCTAAACTAAACTCGGTGGTCAAATGCGAGCCACCGAGGAAGAGAAACCCTTTGGTCATCTTATATGATGTACCGACAATTATGTCAAATGAGGAGATTCATGAAACCGTGAGGGCACAAAATTTCGAAGAAATGACAGAGGATGAATTTAAAGAAAGCTTCAAATTGAGATTTAAAACAGGACCTCGAGACCGTGACGTGGTTCACCACGTCGCAGAGGTTTCAGCTCAAATGTGGAAAAAGATTACTACAATGGGCAGACTCTATATCGGCTTTCACGCCATAAACACACGTGACTATATTGTGGTACCGCGTTGCCACAACTGTGGAGATCTCGACCACGTTCTGAGGCATTGTACCAGGGGGTTGGCCTGCTCAAAATGTGGCGAAGACGGACATGTCCGTAAAGATTGTAGGACTACAACAGTCTGCATCCCTTGTAAAAGAAGGGGCAAAAAACCTTGTGGCGCCACTGGGCGGAATTGCCCCACCTACAGACTCTTAGAGCAAAGGTTAATCTCAAGGATAGACTATGGCTGAACAAGCCAAAGCACACAGGATGACCAAAAGAAAATCCCCGAGCAAAAGGAGGAGGGATGCCATGAGGGCAAGTGCCTTTAAGATGTTTTTGAGGTCGCTCACTAACGCCTCAGTCACTACAAAGGATGAGTGCACTCAGACGGAATCCACCACAACTGACAGAGTAACTCAAACTGAGCCTCTTATAGTCAAGTCTCCCTCCTCCCAAAGCCGGAGGACTACGCCGACTAAAGATCAACGGCAATGGCATCCTGTAACAGAGACGGTGGCAACCTCAACGAAAGAGAACAGTAACACAAAACAACCACTACAGGAGAACACAATAACTAGCTCCAATGAACTAGCCACGAAAGATCCTGTCGTGAGATTGCCACCCATCGACCCAGTCAGGGTCTATCCAAACCTTGAATTTACCATGCAATTAGCGAGACTAGAGCAGCCGACTACCCTGACCACTGCCTTAAGACACGTGGTCCGGGTGGGACACGAAAATGGTAGGAGAGTCACCTTCTCGGTAATGGAGGCCGTAGACAGAATCCAGCTAAAGTCAGTGAATCTCCCCACCGACTTCGGAGCCCTGCGGGACTTACTCAAGAAACTTTTTGAAAGACGCGGGGAAAAATTTGACTTGGACGACATTTACGTACAAGCAGTTCTAGCAAATGGACGTATCACGTTTGACTGGAATAAGACCTGGCCAAATGACAGAATACATACATATTCTCCATAATAACTATATGACAAAAATCACCATTGGACAACTAAACGCCCACAACAGTAGACTAGTGATGCAGGAGCTACGTAAGGAAGTGGAGGAGAGGAGACTGGATCTGATCTGTCTGCAAGAGCCGTACTCCCTAAATAGGAAACTAGTATTCACAGCCGCGACATGGCAAGTTATAAGTAGTGGAGAAAACCCAAAATCGGCAATAATTATAACTAATAGAATTATGAGAGCCATAGTTCTCACACAATTCTCATCCAGCCACTGCAACGTCGTGGAGCTGCAATCTCCATCTGGCACCATCGTCCTCATCAATATGTATTTTCAGTATGCTGATGAAATCGAAAGACATTTGGCACATCTTACCACAGTCATCACGGCGTTGCGGGGGCGAAAAGTAATTATAATTGCCGATATAAATGCTAAATCCCCCCTATGGTACAGCGGCACCAGGGACTCAAATGGAGAGAAGGCAGAAGAGGCCATTATGGCCTTGCAGCTGGTGGTAGTAAATAAACCTGGAAATCCTCCGACTTATGTGGCGGGAGGTGGCCGGGGCACAAACATTGACGTGACCCTGGCTACGCCCAACACGGTGCACCTAATTCAGCAGTGGGAAGTGATAGAGAATGCTACCACCAGTGACCATAATCTTATCTCTTTCAGTGTGGGAAACAGGGAGAGTCGCTGGGCCATGGGGTGGGAGGTGCAATATAACTATAAAAGAGCCGACTGGGAGAAACTTGCCAGGGAGTGCGACATTCCTGCACTACCAGAAGGTGACGGACTTTTGGACATCGACATTGACAAAAGAGCTGAAGAACTGACTACAGCAATAACTCGAGCAGTGAAGGCTGCCGTACCTACTAGGAGGAAGGCCATAGCGGCCTCTCCGTCACCATGGTCAGCCGAATTGGAGGAGATGCGTCGGTCTGTCAGAAGGCTCAGGAGGTACTACCAGCGCAGTGTCGTCTGGCTTGAGAGACAAAGATGGCTGCAACTGTACCGAGAAGCAAAAGAAAATTTCCACAAACACTTACGAGAAGTACGATCCAAAAGTTGGGGACACTTTGTTCTAAACCAACTTGCTCTCGATCCTTGGGGAATTCCCTACAAGCTTGTCCGAGAAAAAATCCGCTCTCCGATGGAGCTCTCAACCGTCAGGCGTGGGGACGGGATGACAGAATCCTGGCAGGAAACTGCCGAGGTTCTTCTCCAGTCCCTGCTGCCTGATGATACAGCGGAGGGAGAGACAAATGAACAACGGCAGCTGCGAGAGCACTACAGAAGCAATATATATGGAAATGATACGGCAGTCTACCCATTCTCTGAAGAGGAGGTAGCTGCCCACATAAAAACCCTGAAGATAGGGAAAGCTCCCGGGCCGGATGGCATTGTGGCGGAGGTGGTGCAATTCCTGGCTCCCCAGATAGTTGCCCCTCTAACTTACCTATACAACGAATGTCTGAGGCAGCAAAAGTTCCCTCAAATTTGGAAAAGGGCAAATGTAGTTATCATCAAAAAAGGAGCCGATAAAGACCCAGCAGAAACAAAATCGTACCGGCCAATCTGCCTGCTTGATCTGCTTGGGAAGGTTCTGGAGAGACTGCTAGCTGACAGACTGGCTGCGCACCGAGTGCTGTGCGGGATGAGCAGCAGGCAATTCGGCTTTAGGCCGGGGCGTTCGGCATCTGATGCAATCGCCCTGGCAGCTGAGGTCTGTGGCTCTACCCCGTACAAGTACGTTGTCGGCATCATGGTGGACATAAGTGGCGCCTTCGACAACCTGTGGTGGCCTTCACTCTTCTCCTGTTTACGGGAGAAGGAGTGTCCAGGGCCGCTATATGGGTGTCTGAGGAGCTATTGTGAGGACCGGGAGGTCTGGTTATCATCCCCTAGCACAAGGGTAAGAAAAACAATCACGAAGGGATGTCCCCAGGGCTCCGTGCTAGGTCCCCTGTTCTGGGACATCCACATGGAACCTTTATTGGATAAATTACAGCAAACTAATGAAGTGCTGGAGGTGATAGCCTACGCAGATGACCTCCATCTACTGGTTGGCGGCCGAAGCCGAGAAGACATTGAGCCTAAGATAGAACGAGCAATACAAACATTACAACATTGGTGCCGGAATACTAAGATGACAATTTCACCGACTAAATCAACATACCTCCTTCTAAAGGGACAGCTAGTAAGAAATCCAACTGTCAGGATAGAGGGCTTACCTGTTCTTAGGCGACGAGAGACTCGATACCTGGGTATCATCATTGATGAGAAGTGGTCATTTGGCAGACACATTGAAACCGTAACACAAAGAGCTTTACAAGTACTCAACAACCTCATCTCCATTGGACACAAACGCTTCCACCTCCCACCACATCTTATCAAACTATATCATAACAGCATACTCACCTCCATAGTGGGTTACGGTTCAGGAGTCTGGGCACACAGGCTCACGAGGGTGGTGCCTGCCATGACAGTGAGAAGAGTGCAGAGGAATATGGTTATGAGATCAATGGGGGCTTACAGGACTACACCGGGAGGAGCCCTGTTAGTCATAATGGGACTCTGCCCACTAGATATCAAAATTCGGGAGCAGGCCGCCTGGTACTAGGCAAAAAAGGGGAACTTGGACAAGATAGAGGAAATTCTAGGGAGTAGGACTGACAACAAAGTTGAGATCAGATTAAAAGGGGAACAGCTATGGCAACTTTCATGGGCAAGTGAAGAAACAGGACGCAGGACCTTCGAATTACTGCCAGACGTCAGGGAAAGAATAGAAATGACTTATTTTGAACCAACCAGGGGACTCATCCATTTTCTCACTGGACATGGACCCTATTCGACATATCTATGTCGATTTGGGAAAAAGGCGACACCTACGTGTGACTGTGGTGCTCCGGAAGGCACTCCTGACCATGTGGTCTACAAGTGCCCACTCTTCAATGATGTGGCCTCAGAGTTACGCGAACAACTACCTCATAATAACACATATAGACTGCTAAGACATCAAGACACCTTTCGGACCATTAACAAACTGGCTAACGCGGTTTCACAAAAAGTCTTAAGGGACTACCTGAATGAACCACATTAGCACATGATTAGGAACTTATTAAATCACTGATCAAGACAGCACCTTATTCCCAATCCGCCCGGGCACGGAAAGGTCGACTCCTCAGTCTAGAATCCGCCGAGCCCCGGGATTAGGGGGAATGGGGAGCAACCCCACCGATCCAGACAACGCACCCAACTGTGACATTAGGTTAAGTGTAGTTGTAGAACCTAGTTTATAGATACTTTTTAGGAACCTGCAGCGACCAACTCCATGGCCTGCCCAGTGTCAGGGGCACGCCCATTGGGGTTAGCTCAATGGGCAAGGCCTAATAGTAGGTTTATACTATTTGCTGACACCTTTGTAACGCTGCAGGCTTAGTGACTAGTACATAGTTAGTTTAGTTAGGTCACATATAGTCCTTAATTAACATACTAACTGCCCATTGTAGTTTCCAATGTACTTTGCTATTTGCTATTTGCTACTAACTAGTTACTAACTTATATTTAGAAAAGCTGCAATTGTATTGTATAAATGTATGAGATCTTCGGCCCACTAATCAATTAAGGCAGTGGGCTACACTGTATAAATAATAATATGATATGGAAAAATAAGGTTTTTTATTTAAAAAAAAAATAAAGCTAGTAGTAAAGAACTAATAAATTGAAATGACTAGCAAGTTACGGTAGTTTTTCACGTATCTCACATCTTAACTATGTCTTGGACAATGCCATTTTTTTCGACTTACACTCAGCGGCAGATGTGGATACTGCCCTAGAAACGTATTGTGAATGCAATGAGTAGTAAATAAATAATAAATTTTAATGTCACGCATGACACGACAGTTTTCACTCATCTTCTGAATTATGTGTCATACAATGATATAATATTGATGGTACATTCAGTGGTATATTTGAATACTGTTTGCAAAATGTGTCGCGAGTACTGTTAGTAGTAAAGAAGTAATACATTAAAATGTCATGTGTCATGCTGTAGCGTTACTGGATGAACAGCGAAATTTGGTAGGTGACAAACTTTCTTCCTTTCATCATTTTGTGGGTTGTTGTCAGAGGCAAACAGTTTCATGAAAGTTTAAAAATACACACACACACACACACACACACACACACACACACACACACACACACATATATATATATATCAAAAAAAGTTTTGCATCACCTTGGTTCCGAGAGTTCCGAAACCTGTACAGAAAATTGGAATAGACATCAACATAAACATCATTTCCGCCCTTTTTATTGCTCATTATAACGACACATTGCATGTTGTACCACCACATAGCGAGATGGTGGTCCAGATTGCTGTACACACAGGCACTTCTAATGGCCAGTAGCACGTCCTCTTGCATTGATACATGCCTGTATTCGTCGTGACATACTATCTACAAGTTCATCAAGGCACTGTTGGTCCAGATTGTCGAATTCCTCAACAGCGATTACACGTAGATCCGTCACAGTAGTTGGTGGGTCACATCGTCCATAAACAGCCCTTTTCAATCTATACCAGACATGGTCGATAGGGCTCATGTCTGGAGAACATGCTGACCACTCTAGTCGAGCGATCTCGTTATCATGAAGGAAGCCATTCACAAGATGTGGCGGCGCTAATTGTCGTCCATGAAGACGAATGCCTCGCCAGCCGATATGGTTGCAATGTCGGTCGAAGGATGGCATTCACGTACCGTAGAGCCGTTACGGCACCTTCCATGACCACCAGCGGCGTACGGCGGCCCAACATAATGCCACGTCCACCTTGCTGCAATCGCGCTGGACAGTATATCTAAGGCGTTCAACCTGAGCGGGTTGCCTCCAAACACGTACCCGGCGATTGTCTGGTTGAAGGCATATGGGACACTCATCGGTGAAGAGAACGTGATGCCAATGCTGAGTGGTACATTCGGCATGTTGTTGGGCCCATCTGTACGGCACTGCATGGTATCATGTTTGCAAGGATGGACCTCGCCATGGACGTTGGGAGTGAAGTTGCGCATCAAGCAGCCTATGACGCACAGTTTGAGTCGTAACACGTCGTCCTGTGGCTGCACGAAAATCTTTATTCAATTGGTGGAGTTGCTATTAGGGTTCCTGCGAGCCATAATCCGTAGGTTCCGGTCATCCACTGCAGTAGTAGCCCTGGGACGGCCCTAGCGAAGCATGTCATCGACAGTTGCTGTCTCTCTATATCTTCTTCTTATGTCCTCAACAAGATCGCTTTGGTTCACTCCGAGTAGCCTGGACAGTTCCCTTGTTGAGAGCCTTTCCTGGTACAAAGTAACAATGCGGACGCTATCGAACTGCGGTACTGACCGTCTAAGCATGGTTGAAATACAGACAATACGAGCCGTGTACCTCCTTCCTGGTGGAATGACTGGAACTGATCGTCTGTCGGACCCTCTCAGTCTAAGAGACGCGGCTCATGTGTGGTTGTTTACATCTTTGGGCGAGTTAATCACACCTCTGAACAGTCAAACGGACTGCATCTGCGATACAATATCCACAGTCAACGTCGATCTTCAGGAGTTCTGGGAACCGGGATGATGCAAAACTTTTTTTGATGTGTGCATGGAAAATTTTTCGCAAGTCATTAACTGCTTTCATTCTCAAAAACTCGATCAATAAAGTATGTATCCTTGCACGTCATGGGCTACATTGATTTGTCACCCCCAGCCCTACGCTTGGTAGGTGCTTCTCACCACGACAGCGATTCTTTTCAGACTCTGATACTTGAACCAAGTTTGTTTGAAATCTTTCCAGTGGCTTAGGAACAGATAGGGAACATAACTCGCGGAGGGCCGTGTGGTCAGCACACCGTCCTCCCAGCCGTTTTCGTGACCAGTGCCGCTGTTTCTCACTCATGCAGCTCCTCAATTGGCCTCACAAGGGCTGAGTGCAGCCCGCTTGCCAACAGCACTCGGCAGTCCTGGACAGTTACCCCGCCAAGACCGACAGCGCTTAATTTCAGTGAAATGACAGGAACCAGTTTATCACTGCAGCTAGGCCGTTGGCTATATTATTAATAGATGCAATACCTCGACAGCTATAAAATCCGGGAAAACTTTGTTGGCGTTAGGCCGTTTTTTGACAACGTACTTGTGCTCGTTAGAATAACTTGCTAAACTGCTAGTAAAATTTTTCATTAAGATTTACATAAAACAACTTAAGTTTGAGCACAGTTTAATGCACAGTTGACGGTTTCTCTCATCTGACGAGAGTATCATCAGATAATCGTTGCTCTGGCGGCAACACGATAGGAGATAAAAGAACCACTGAATATCACAGTGATACAAGAGTAAAACTGCAAGACGAGTACGCTGTCTCCATCTCCCAGTGAACTTTATTTTGCATGTATCTGGTTATATGTTTGAAATGATGTGTACAGTGTGTTAGAGTAGAGCACATAATGTTAAGCAGTATTGGGTGAGGGAGAAGGAACATACCATTTTAAGCTTTGCTAGAGTGAGGAAGCATAGCAATATTGTAAGGTAAATATTATAATGATGTTACTTTTTTTTCACTATTGCTGCGTCATCGGACTAACTTAGTTACTGTACTGATAGCTGCTAGATTTGAAAGATAGGAAAGTGTATTGTTTGGATGTTAAGAAGTTTATTAAATTTAAAATTAGCCTTAAGCACTTTTTCACAGTAGACAAAAAACTTCGTGTTGTCAAAAAAAAAAAAAAAAAATTGTAAGAGAAAGGTTGCTAAGCAAATTAGATATGCGCATGAATGATAACACTAAGTATTTTTGTATGCTGTGAAAAAGTGATCAAGGCTAATTTTCAATTTAATGAACTTCTTAACAGCCAAACAATACACTTCAAATGTGGTAGTTAGTTCTATAGCGTAGCAATAATGAAAAGAAAGTAACATCAACATAATATTTACCTCTGACATTCCACTTATGGTATACACTTAGTTTCATTAGACTTCCTCCTTCACAAATCAGTTTCCGTTTCAATCATGATATAATCATGTTCATTAAAAACATTAATAAATTAAGACTTTACATTTGAAACATAAAACTGCCATTTCTTCCTCACTCTAACACAGCTTAACATTATCTGTTCATTGCGCCCACACGCACACCAAAGATAGAAAGCTAACTTCTGCGATATAGCTGTACAACATCGCTGCTCGCTCAAATCGATTCATACCAAAATTTCATATGACACATATCAGTTTCATTTTCCATATTTCACGTAAATGTACACCAGGCGATAGAGCGAGTCCAGCGATGTTGTAGCAGAGATTTGGATAGTTAACTTTACAGCCTCTGACAATGAACGAGGGTAATTCCTTGGGGTGAAAATGGCACAGGAAAGAAATGATTCGGGGATTTCTTTTTGAGCTTCGGTACGAGACGTAGTAGAAAGTAAATGTATTAACGTGATTGATATTAGTACTGCATTGTATTGTTGGCCGCCATTAAATAAGAAAGCGTTCTTTAATGAGCACGTCCATTGCGGGAAAGTCTAAGAACGATTTTCAAGGTACATTTAACGAATGCTTCTTATACTTCCTTCATGCGTAACTACTTTTGTCAGCGTAAATTATAGGGATTAGTGAAGGTTGACGGGTTAGTTGTATTCTGTCTCAGGACCTTGTACGCGATTTTCTAATTAACGTAATTGCATATTATCGTACGACATGATTAAGACCGGTTAACCCCCCCCCCCCCCCCCCCCCCCCGCAGTAGTACAGACTCCGCGTTTCTTTATCAAGACGCAGTAATTAAATCCAAAGATAAGCGCTTCGTTAACAATCAATCTTAGCGCAGTTTCAGTCTTAATGCATTGTAGATATACTGTGTTGGCGAATGGAAAAATCTTAAGGTAAAAGTATTCAATTAAATCTGTAATTTGCCGAAAGGAATTCAGTGAACCTTCCTGATACAGAAGGGATAGAATTACTTTGTAACATACCCTCTGAAAAATTATAAATGACTGTGCTAGTGAACCTCTTATGTTATTTGATTTTCAAACAACTGAGAAAACTGAACGTACTCAGACATTTCTCTCTTTACTTATTCTGATCATCACTAAATTGACACACAATATTTTTAGCACAACGCAATGTGACTTTCAATAATCCCTAATGGCCCTTACTAACAATAACCTATACCTTTCATGAATCACTTACCTCACAAAAATCTTCGTTACTCGAACTACTGCAATGCAGCGAGCGCCAATACTGCCAGCTAAATTAAAGATTCTAACTACTGAAGGCACTAATTACTGATAGGCATAGTTAGCAAATGAAAGAGTTCGATAGAGAACAAACAATGTATTTACCTAAATAGTGTTCAAAACTCATTATATATATGCCGGCCGATGTGGCCGTGCGGTTCTAAGCGCGTCAGTTTGGAACCGCGTGACCGCTACGGTCGCAGGTTCGAATCCTGCCTCGGGCATGGATGTGTGTGATGTCCTTAGGTTAGTTAGGTTTAAGTAGTTCTAAGTTCTAGGGGACTGATGACCTCAGTAGTTAAGTCCCATAGTGCTCAGAGCCATTTGAACCATTATATATATATATATATATATATATATATATATATATATATATATATCAGTTCATGACATCCAATCTTACAAATTCCTTTTTCTGATGGACACACGTCCAGATCGTGCGCTCTCAAAACTCTGCCATCTCTCTCCCCACATCCACCACTGTTGGCGGCTCATCTCCAACAGCGCAACGCTACGCGCTGTTCACATCCAACTGCCCAACACTACAATAGTGAATATTCCAGCAATGCCAACCAGCTACAGATTGCAAACAGCACATTCAGTGATTTTCATACAGAGCGCTATGTGGCGTTACCAACATAAAAACCTAAACAGCCTACTTACAACTTGTCACTCACGTAAAGATATAACTTTTTCTTAACAGTGATTCAAGAATTGTTAAGTGATCATTACTTGTTTGATTCAGATTATTATAGTGGAAGGAACACAACATTTTTTACCAGTTTTAATCAGAGTCAATAAAATTGTCTTCTGAGGTCGAAGCATTTTTGAAAACACAATTTGAACTGCATGGAAGGTTAGCAAACCTGCTTCTGATCATCTCAAATTATTCTTGTTCTTATAGTTTTTTATTTGCTGCGTAGCATGTGCAGGTACAATACAAGGTTTTCTTCGTCATAGGTAAGTTAAGGAGTGTGTAGAGACATTCTTTAACACTAAATTAAAAACATGGAAATAGCAACTGACTTTCGCTACTAGTAACTGTAAACATGCCGTAAGACGGGCTGAAAGTGAACAATGAAGTGAACAGAGCCTAAACTTACAAAACAGTTTTATGCTCTCTGTCGTACGACAAATGGGGACGTCAATCAAATATTTGTTTTTCAAAGTTGGTAGTGAACTACTCTGACAACGAAATTACGAATTACACGGTTGGCGACACTGTGATGTTTTGTTTACTCTATGACGACTTTGTATTTGGGGCTGAATTTCCTTACTTCGAAATTTAAGGCGTAATTACTAATCTAATTGTTTTAACTTAAGTATTTGGAAATCAGTTTTGCAGTTCCATTACGTTAACCAACAGTTAAGTTATAAAGTATGCTTCAATATAACTTGTGTTTCACCTAATCGAAAATGTAGATTTACGTTTTCGGAATTTGTGGGGCAACTAGAAACAGTAATAGTCAGAATTTCTCCAGAAGAAGACCAATAACTTGACAGATATGGAGAACCACCTGGAACTGTTCTCAACCCAGGAGATTACGCTGTGATTAAAATGTATGGGAAAAGCTAGCAATGATTTAGATTATACACACGTAAAATTTCTTAGTTAGGTGGCAAAAGTTATGTCGCTGTTTTTGTTTGAAGAAATCAAGGCCTGTAAAACTCGTTTATTTTAACAGATTAGCGTTACTTTTCAGTGAAGGAGATGCTGTTCCAAAGATCTCTTTTACTTCTAGGGGTACCTACGACTTTTAGATTCAGGGATATAATTTTTCTCAATGACGATGATAGTGATTTGATGTATTAACAGACAACCCATGATTATGAGTTTAATGTTACAATATGCATATTAGAGGGATGGCACTTAAATATTACTGACATTGTCAGTCTAGGAGCGATCTGCAATGTGTGATGATTGAAGAAAACTTCACAAGCCAAGATCGCTAATGGAAGCATTTTATTGGATGAAGGGTTTCGACAGAACTATGTATTGCTGTCATCGCAGGATCTTACGCTTTAAAATTTTTTACATCAGGGATTTTCACCTGCCTCGAGATGACTAGGTGTTTGTGTTGCCCTCACCATTTCATCATCATTCATGAAAGTGGCGAGATTGGACTGAGCAAAGGTTGGGGATTTATACGGGCGCTGACAACCGCGCAGTTGAGCGCCCCACGAACCAAACATCATCATTTTTACGTCATACCGTCCATTATTCTTGCAAATCGCTTCACATTACATATCACTTCCTACTACCATGAAGATCATTACACACTGGAAAGTCAAATATAAAAGTATAATGTACAAATATAAATATTACTATATTACGTCGATTACAAGTGGTCATACTCACCACCAGCTTCACACTCAAAAGGTCTATGGATAGAAACAATAATGAGATTAACACTCCTGTTTCTATTCGCCCTCTCTTTGGAGTGAATAGAAACACCAAATCTGTATGTTATAAAATAATTAAGTGGATCCAAGAACTAAATAAAAATAGAAAGTTCCGCACAAGATGCGTAATTCCATATAATTTTAATCTTCATGGTGTTATATATAAGGCTCACCAGCCATTTGACCATCTTCTCCTCTGCGGCTGCACAAACAGTGCCCGAACTCTTACGGGAATCGGCAGTGAGGCAGCGAGTAATGGGCAGGGGCAGTATGAATATAGTGCGGGACAATAAGTTGCGAATGTGGGTCTCGCTGGAGGCGTGCCAGAGATAAGTCCCTGCAGTCGCACTATTCTCTGTGTCCTCAGTGGGTCAGATGGATGCCGGCACGGTAGCTCAGCGTGATCGGTCAGAGAGCTGGTTGGACTCTATAATAAAGAACTAAGTGGAAGCATCAACAAACGAACTTTAACGGATGTTATGTGACGTCCGCAACTACCAAACCCAACGATCAACAACGAACAAAAAGGAAAAAAACAAAACAAAAAACAAAACAAAAAACAAAACAAAAAACAAAACAAAAAACAAAATGGATAGAACATCTGCCATGTAAGCAGGAAATCCCGGGTTCGAGTACTGGTCAGGACACACATTTTCAACTGTCCCCGTTGACTTATATCAACGCCTGTATGCAGCTAGGGGTATTCATTTCATTGTTATTAAAGTTATCAATCATTTTGTTTTAAATTTCGAAACTGCTTCTTTTCATTCCATTTTAGGGCACTATTAAAGTGCTTCGGCAGTACTATGTAAAACTTGTGGGTCGTAGCGTTAATTAGTGGCGACTGTTGGAAATCAGAGCCAGTTCCACCGTGCTGTCGGCAAACAGCGGCCCTCTTGCGGCCTGCACTCATACTGCGCGCTAGCTGGCAACCTTAGCGACCGCTTGACGGATCAAAGACTCGGCCACATTAGGAGCAATCAGCGACTGGAGCCGAGTCTGCAGAATCGGTCGCGCGCCGCCTTCCATTGTCAGTCCTTTGTGAGGCACTCACCGCGGCGACTGCTCTGCGAACTATCCTTGATGGACTGCGCCCTCTCTGCTGGAGTTAGCTGCTGGCGGCTCATTAGAAGAAAAGCAGCCAGTCAGCACTGCTGTTTACGAGGCATGAAAGAGTCCGTATTAACGACGTGGAGTTCCGATTACGGACCATCGTTTAGCAGTAATCTCTCCTAATAATTTCCTTCTAGCAGTCGTCGAGCCCCGCAAAAGACGAGAGAAGAAAATTACATCTTTTACATTTAATCGAACCCCTTTACTCTCCTTTCGTCCTGTTCCCCTCCACCCTTCTCCAATCTAATTTCCCCCGACCCATTAAAATCTTTGTGTCTTCCTCGTTATTTAGTTCCCTAAATGCGTGTCTATTCCTCTATGAAAGTAGTAGTAAGCGATTCTGAAACCTCGCGAGGGAACACGTGCACTCAGTAACTACCAGCACTCCAGTCTCTTAGTTGTTGGTTAAGCTCTACCTTGACTATTATTCGCATCAATTAAAACAACAAGTTTGCTGCTGCCAGTCACTGTTTATTTTTTTGCACTTGGCATTTCAGAGATTTTACACTCCATCATGCAGAACTTAGTTTGGTTTTTCTATGTTTGAGTGGTACCGCTGCTCTGAGATTCATTTTCGAAGCTATTGAATCTCATCGTTTGGGGGCCATCTTTATTACTGGCAATGAATTCGGTTTTTCCGTTGTTGAACAATGGACCTGCTGAGCTTGAAGTTGCGCAGAAGTTTCCTGCACGTCGTTTGAAGGCAGCTTACGAATTAACGTCAATTTTATTTTGTTGTAATGTTTTCAGTCAATATACGAGAGGCGTTCAATACGTAATGTAATAATTTTTTTCTGAAGGCAGTTGGTTTTATTCAGGATTCCATCACGCCACATTATTTCCCACTCTTTTGGTTACAAAACCCTGTTTTCCAGCATAATCTCTGTTCAATGCAACGGACTTACATTGTAAAGGGTTCACCACCCTGCTCGAGAAAATGTAATTTCGATGTATTGCTCACGCGCTGCCTGCGACAGAAAATATCTTTGCAGCAATAGAGTCGCAGGTCAGAGCAGTCTCTGCCGCAGTTGCAGTCGCTCGCTGCTACAGTGCAGCTGTAGTATGTCGCTGGTACAGCGCAGTTCATAGCCATGTGTTGTAAGGTAAATTTTATTATTTTTATTGGTATGCGCGTAGTTAAGTCACTTGTCTGAGATGTTAATATGAATTTGTTTCAATCATTTTGTGATTCGTCAGCACCACTTGACCCAGATTTTTAATATTCAATTTTTCATACAATGGATTGCAGAACTTTATCAATAATGTAAAGGATTTTCAGAATACAATTTTTACCAGTCTACAAAAAAAGGAAGGAATAATTTTGCCTTAAGTCATTACCAGTCCCAATCCAGTCATTTATTTAAAATTAAATATTTCAGAAATTTTTTCAGGTCATGGTTACGTGATCTTTAGTAATCAGACGACCAGCTGTGAAGCTGTGTCACTAAGCAAAGTCAGTTTTTCTAATGATTCAGATCTCAGACAAATGTTTTACAGTATTAGTAGATAGGCTAGCGTTGCACTAAGTTGTGCTATTCACAATCAGAAAAGTAGACAGCGCTTAAACTCCAGTGGAAGACTCTGCAGGAGAGACGCTCAGTAGCTCGGTACGGGCTTTTGTTGAAGTTTAGAGAACATACCTTCACCGAAGAGTCAAGCAGTATATTGCTCCCTCCTACGTATATCTCGCGAAGAGACCATGAGGGTAAAATCAGAGAGATTAGAGCCCACACAGAAGCATACCGACAATCCTTCTTTCCACGAACAATACGAGACTGGAATAGAAGGGAGATCCGATAGAGGTACTCAGGGTACCCTCCGCCACATACCGTCAGGTGGCTTGCTGAGTATGGATGTAGATGTAGATGTAGATCCGGCGTCACCATAATGAGGTAACACTTTTTCAGTATATTCAGACTGATTTCACAGGGCCATGGCCTAGCGCTGCTTACGTAAAAATTTATCAGTTTTTATGAGTTAAGATATTAACAACAAAAAAAATATTATCATTTTTAATTTTATACGGGAAGATTACAATGTCATGTTACTGGGATGGCCGGTGTACCCACATGGTACTACTCCACTGGTCGACGTCGGAGCCAACACCTTGTTGCGTCAATAACCTCCCAACCATATCGCGGAGTGCACCCTTCATTAGGCCGAAAAGAAGGTCAGAAGGTACGAGTTCCAGACTGTAGAGTGGATAACGAAGAACGGTCCAACGAAATTTTGTGAACTCCTCCCGGATGCGCAGTCTCATGTCAGGGCATCAGTTGTCATGGAAAAGGACAAACATGTTTGTCTTTTTGTAGCGGCGAACACGCTGAGGTCTTTTCTTCAGCTTCCTGTGGGTAGCACAATACACTTCATAGCTCATTATTGCACTATGAGGGAGGACATCGAACAGAGTCCCAGAAGACCGTCCCCACGATTTTAGCGCCTGAAGTTGCGGCTTTGAACATTTTCTTTAGAGGACTGATGGTGTCGCGCCACTTCATGCATTGTCGTCCAGCTTTCTGTTCGAAGTGATTAACCCATGTTTCATAGCCTGTTACAACGTTCGACAAAAAGACTGTCATGATCAGCCTCGTAACTCGCAAGCTTCACCGCAGATATAGCCCTTCATTTCTCTTTATGGTCTTTCTGTTAGGTGGCAAGGAACCCACTGGGCATACGCCTTTGCGTCCCCAACTAGTGGACGAGTGTGTCAGCAGTACCAACAGAGAACTGTCGTTGTGCAGCGAGGTGTTTGTTTGTGATGCGTCGATCACCTCGAATGAGAGTGTCCGTACGTTCCAACATTACCGGCGTCATAGCTGTGAGCGGGCGTTCGGCACACGCGACCTTGTTACAATGGTGACGGACGCATTGATCAACTACTCACCGTGCTTTTGTTCACTGCAGCATCTCTGTAGACAATCTGCAAACAGCTACGAACATCTGCGACCCTCTGATTTTTTGAAAAATGAAACTGAATGACAGCATTCTGCTTGGATCGCACCTCCGTTACAGACGACATATTGAAGGCTATGCATAGAGGCACCATCCGTCTGCACTTCATGAACCTATAGGGACAGAAGTGAATTATTCGACGATGTCCCACAACAAATTTTGCATTTTTTTAACCGTAACTGACCAAGATACAAATCTTTTGCATTAGTTATTGAACGCCCCTCGTAATTTTTATTGCGATACTGAAGAATTGTCGACCTGCCAGGGTATTTAATTGTTTCTTCTTCTTCGCTGATGGATCACTTAGGACCACGCGTAATCAACATTTGTTGGCCTTCCTTTCCGCCCAGTATTGGTTCAAATGGCTCTGAGCACTATGGGACTCAACATCTGAGGTCATCAGTCCCCTAGAACTTAGAACTACTTAAACCTAACTAACCTAAGGACATCACATACATCCATGCCCGAGGCAGTATTCGAACCTGTGACCGTAGCGGTCGCGCAGTTCCAGACTGAAGCGCCTAGAACCGCTCGGTCACACCGGCCGACTCGCCCAGTATCTTTCATACGCAACGAATGCGCTAGCTTTCGTTGCGTAGACCGCGTACGCCGGTTAGTTTTTCTGTCTTCTACCTCAAAACCCTGTGTGTTTGTGATTTTTCTGATTTTATTTCTGTCATGTAGATTTGGAGACCCTAATTCTTCCAGATCTTTTTCCGTCTGTTTCTACCAGTTCGGTCTTGTAGTTTTGTTCTTTAAAAATGTACGGATATTGTGCGTTAACCTATTTGGGTCCATTCTTTCTAAATGCCTCATGAATTGGATTCGTCTCATGCCCATTGTTTCTGTTATTTGGGAGATATTTTTATATATTTCTGCATTGGATTTTAGTTCTTGGTCCTAGGATTCTCCTCATTTTATTGTTTATTTATTTCCAAATTACAGACAAGTTAACTGATATTTTAAAACAGGTTGTACGTCTTACAATTTTCGTTTCTTAAGAAGAAAAAAAAAAGGTTATAGGATAGAGGACAGATTTGTTAGTATCATCACCGAATGTGACTAACGATGGATACCTCGGAATGGTTATTAGTAGAGAAATAGTATTGCTTATCCTATTTATTACTAATTCTATGTATTAACTTTAGGTACCCATCCGCATAGAGCATTTGGTGCTTTCTTGGCTAGAAGGCCACACCTTATGCTTATTTACTGTCACATTTCGGCTTCCTCCTCCTGTTACTCATTGTCACTGTTTTCGCTGTCACTGTGGGTATCGCTGTCCACCCTCTGGAGATTGTTGTTTCGTTGCACATAGGCATGTATGTTACCTCGTGTCCGCATGTACTCTTCATGTGTCATTTTTGAAATATTGTTCGTCACTACGTTCAATTGTGCCCATTGTTCTTCGTCTCTTATTGCTGTGTGTATATCTATGTCAGTATCTGTGTAGTCTAAGTGCAGTGTATGTCTATTGTTCACGTATTGTCAGCAGAAAAAGACTGTGTGTTCTGGGGAAGCTTCTTCCTTGCATGTGCATGTACGTGTCTGCCTCAGACTCACGGCGCTTAAGTGCGTGAGATAAGGTCCGTGTCCGGTTAAGAAATGTACCATACCGCGGCTGGGATCGATATGTTTCATTCCAACCGCTCCCTTATGTCAGGAGGGAAGTCGTGCAGTCTACGTCCCCTATCACTTATAACCCACTCACCTTGCCATGTATCCAAACGCCAACTTTTAAGATGACGTATAGTCTCTATCGGCACACCAGTTATTGTGTTTACCTTTATCTAGTCTCCCCACCTTTAACCAGTACCTTGCAGCTCCGTATTTGATCGTGATATCTATGGGGCATATTCCGAGCACCACGCACAGTGCATCCGCTGAGGTGGTGCCGAAGGCTCCAGATAGCCTAAGTAGGACACTCCTCTGCGCTCGTCTGACCGATAATTTGTTGGTGACCACGTTCAGTCTATGTGCCCACGTGCTAGCTGCAAAGCTGAGTAGTATGTCTGTATGACTGGTAGATGTAATCTGTACTGTTTTGAATTTAGCCTCACCAGTTTGTGTAGTATTTTTTCTGCTTTGTGTGTCGTTAGCCTAACGTGTTCGTGGAAATTCAATATTTCATCTTTGTGTACCCCAAGATAGCGCGTAATGTGTGCTCGTTTGATGTTTGTGTCTCCAATATTAACCGAAGGATTCCTTTGGAGTGATCCTTTCAGTAATGTGTATGTTGTTTTGTTTTCAGCTATCCTGAGCTTATTGTTGTGACAGTATTGTGTAATTGTTTGTGGTATTCCACTGGTTTTCTCTTCTAACTGGGCGCTGTTGTTTGCAGTGACTACAACTAATAGGTCATCTGCGTAGGCAACAATTCCGTCTAACCTGTCATCCCCATCCAGATGTTGTAGGAGGGGTTCGATTGTTATGTCCGAGGAGACGGGGACTCAGATCGACCCTTGAGGACAGCGTTTTGGTAGTTCTTTTAATTACTTTTCGGTTGTCCATCTAGCATTCGACTATTCGGTCTTTACAGTAGTCTAGGAAATTGTTGTACCTCCAGATGTCGTTATCTTTGAAACAGTGCTGGCCAGCAGAGATTATCGAATGCTCCGGCAATGTCAATCATTATTGCCATTGCATATTTCTGTATTGTAGTATTAAATGTGTATAGGGCCTGGTTGACGGCATCATCTATTAATCTGCCAGTTCTGAAGCCGAATTGGTGTTGGTTCATACCCCTGAGAGCTCTGTGCGTTTGCAGGCGCTTACACGGCAGCTTGTCCTGAATCTTTGCTAGGGTGTTTATTATGCACATTGGCCTGTAAGTCTTTGGATCTGAAGGATTCCTGTCCGCTGATTTCTTAACAATGACTGCTTTGGTGATTTTTCATACTGTAGGTACCCTGCCCAGCCGTAAGGTATGATTCAGTGACGTTGTTAGGAACGGGGTTACCTGCGGTGCTAGTTTTTTCAGTGTTTCCGAGTGGATACCAACTGGTCCAGGTGCTTTCTTGTTTTTGAGCTCTGAGATTGCTAGCGCAACCTCTTCTTGCGCAAAAGGATAAGTGACAGATACAGTGTTGTGTGGTGTGTGTAGGTTTTCTCTTAGTGTTGTATGATATTGTGTGTATGTATCGGTAACGTCGTCAGGGAGGAGTTTATACAGCAGAAACTCCGCTGTATTCCTCCATCCTCCCGTCATATTGCCGTCATTCTGCCTTATAGTTCCAGAAATAGTGGGGTTTTTATCTTCTCTGACAGTATTTTGTATGGATCCCCCATATATTTTGCTCTGTTTGTGTTGTTGCAAATAGCTCCCATTCTTGTCTACGCGTGTTGTATAGCATCTGTCTGTATAGGTCTTGAGCACGCCTATATGCTTCAAGTCTTACACGCCTGTGCCTATCTGCTATCGACCTTTGATATAATTTTCGTTTTCGTCTGGCATCTTGTTTGAGTCTCGTGAGCTCATTGGTCCATGGTACCGGTGAGCGTTTTGTGGTCTTTGCTGTAGGTATAGATGTGTTTTGTGCATGTTACCTGTGGTACCTATATTAACTTGTGTGCTCTACAATCAATACCTCCATTGATGTTTTCTGGATCGTGTTGTTGGATAGTTCTGTTAATTTGTTCCAATCTGCTTTGTGAAACAATAAGTGTCTGGTGTGTGATTTGGTCTTTGTGTTTTGAGTTAGTGTGTATGTTAGGACATTGTGATCATTACTGGTTATGTTGTCGTGCACAGTCCAGTTTGTTAAGTACGCCACTGCTTCATTATTTGCTAGCATAAAGTCGATTTTACTGCTAGTACCATCGAACCCTACATTTCTTGGTATAGGCCCTTCCATGTTCGTTACATGTAATTGTGTTTCTTGTATTAGGTCGGTGTTTATGCGTCCTCTGTCATCTGTATGAGTGTCAGAGGGTCGATCTGGAATTAATATCAACACTTATCACTAATTATTTGCCTCTGGCATGCATTACTAGGTCTCTGATGTAGTCTGCGCACGGCTGTATTTGATGGCTGTATTGGGCGTACATGGATGCAATAACCCATTTGACGTTCCCATTTGTTATCCCTATGGTAACTAAGTGTTGATTGCATAACTGTGTTACCTTAATTATGTTATAAGTTCTATTTAAAATTGCTATTGTAGCTTTACAGTCATTGCTACCTGTTAGAGTGGTAGCATGTTTTGGTAGACATATTAGTTGCCCATATTTATTGTAAAGTTCTTGTAAGCACATGATGTCTACCTGCAAGTCCTGTGCTGTTTTAGCGATTTCCACGCTGACTGTCGTACTGTTTTTTGTGTTATGTTTAAAGATATTAATTTTTTGATTATGAGTTCTGGGTGTTTTACGTGTACAAAGCATTTACTGCCTGTCTGTGAGTAATCGAAATATGTTCGTCCGTGTGCTCATACATGATCTATGTATATTTTGTCAAAGTCGAATGATTCTGACCTGCGCAGGCAGACCTGCAGCATGAGGTCGAGCAGAGGCTCTGCTGATGTAGGAATATTTTCTGTCCTTAGGATGATTCTGACTCTCTGCTCAGTTACTGGAAAACAAAGAGAATCTCCCTTTGACTAAGCTGCATCCGCTGCGCTGTCTGCAGTGTTCTTTTTCTCTAGCCTACTTAAAAGTAAATTAAATTCTAAATTATCATAATTAGGTGTAGCTGGCTTGCTGTTGGTGCTGGTTTCTGTTGCGGTTTCTGAGGTTGTACTATATGGATTGTGGCTTGGTGTTAGTCTCTGATTGGGAGACATTTTAAGATCTCTTTGGGATGTCACACGGTTACGCTTCACTTCACTTTGTCACACGCCTGTTCAATGCTTTTTGCCTTCACACGTTTTTCACTGATGTTGGTGCTGCTTGTCGGTGTGATGTCGGCGATGTGTGGGACTGACTGTATGTGTTATGTTGTCTTTGTTGATGTTTAGAGTGGAGGTTGTTTCTGGACGCACGTTGACATCGTTGCAAATGTTGCATATGTCTCCGTCACATTTGTCCACATCTAATTTGACTACTTTTATATGTCTGGGTCCGGTAGTTCTGAGTTTTGTATTGGTTTGTGGCCTGATGGTTTCGGTGTGTATTGACTCAGAGTCTACGTATCTGTTTATTCCTTGCTCCTTTTGCCCGGAGTGAAGAGTTCCTCCCGAGACAAATTTGATTGCTTTGATGTACTGTTCACATTTACTTGTGTCGTAGGGTTTTCCATGTGGTGATGATTCTGGTTTTTGTTCATCTTGTGTATGTGTGATGTGATGTACTTCGGTTGGAAGAAATTGTGAACGATTTGTCGGTTTCGTTTGTACATTTTCTTGTGCACAATATATGTAAGCTCATCTTCCAACTCATCTATCCTCTGCGTTAATATTATCTGGAAGTTTATCCAGTGGTGTAATTGTCTTTTAATTTGCTTTGCCACCTCATAGTGGATGGAACCACCGATTGTCATGTCATCTATATATATTCTATCGAATTAATACAGCTATACTGTAACGTCGTTGAGTGTGTTAGGGGTGGAATGAGTTTATTATCGTCGTAATTCTTTTGCAGAAGATTCGTTTGTCTTCTCCAGAAAATCCCTCTTTGGTAGCTTCTATGTAATGTTGACGGTGATTTGTATTTATGTGTTTTGGGTGATTGACTTTTGATGGTCGTGTTTCTTGTGTGTGCTGATTTTAGCTGCCATAGTCTATACTGTCCAGGAGCCAGTCATGCAATTGTTTATAGGTCTGACAATCACCTCCTTTTGTTTTATTGCAGACGCGGCCTCTGTATTTGCAGGGAACGCAGACGCATACCTCGGACGTGCACTCAGTGCTTTGTGTCCTTGGTTGCCGCACTTGGCACACGTAGCTCGGCCTTTCTGCAGGTTTTTGTCGTATGTCCTAGGTCACAACACTTACACTGGTTTGCTACAGTATAGTCTTTCACGGAGAGTGATTCGAAGTCTATGTAGACTCTCTGTCTTCGTGTAAGGACTCTGTACAGGTGTGGGCTGACCTCCAGTATATGGTGACTGAAACCCCTTCCTTTAGGCCATGTTTTAAACCTTCTTTTGACTTCTCTGTCGAAGTCTTCTTTCGTGGTGTCACCGCTTAGATTCTGCTTTCTAGGAACTCCTCGCCGGTAAGTGTATCTGGCACGTGATATACTGCCACGGGTGGCTTGCGTTTTCGCGGTTCTTCACAGTCAATGGTGTGCAGTATTTTCTATTATTTTTCGACAATCCTCCTGTGTTTCCATTTCTACTATAACTTCAGTCTGGGTGGTTCTGATTGACTTGATTTGTATATACTCTTTCGTGGGATTTATGTTCTTGCCGATTGACTGTCGAACAGCTTTGGCATCTTGATTTGTTGTCGATTTGATATATAGGGTTGTGGCCTGTTTTGTTTTAGCCTGTTCTACTCTTCGAGCCTCTCTGGTTTTGGGCTCTATTATTGAAGTGGCAGCATATGTCAGTGTCTGTGCTTGTGTCTGCGCTTGTTGTGTGACTTATAGTTAATTCTCTAAATTGTTGTTGTAAGTCTTGGTTCGCTACATTGAGCTCCCGATTTTCGTCTTCTTAATTTCTCAGCCTTCTCTTGCAAAGATTTTATTTGTAAGTCTTTGACTGGATTCGATGATCTCTGTAGTCCAAGTCTTAATCGCCTATTTTCATCGTTTAGGCAGGACAGTTTAGCTAGTTATTTGGAAAGCTAATGGAAACACTTTGTCTCTAATGACGGTTAACAGAGCAGATGAAGCATGCTTAGCCTTTAACTCTATTCCTATTTGGTTCAGGAGTAGCCGAGAGCGCTAATGCGCTGCTTCCTGGACTCGGGTAGGTGCGCCGGCCCCAGTTGGAATTCGCGAGGCGGTTTAACGACAAGGGCCAATGTGCTGGCCGGCCTGGATATGGTTTTTAGGTGGTTTTCCACATCCTGCTAGGTGAATACTGGGCTGGTCCCCACGTTCTGCCTCAGTTACACGACTCGCAGATATTTGAAAACGTTCAAACTATTATATGGCTTAAACTTGACACAGGCAGTTGGCGTACACTAATTCCATCCCGTGGGTTACGGGATGGCGACAGAAAGGGCATCCGGCCACCCATTGAAACTAACACTGCCCAAAATCCATAGTAACAAACCAGACCCTGCAGCAGCTGGAACGGGATCCTGATACAAAACAAAAAACTGAACAGTTGTACGATGTTTGGTTGCAAGGAAAAAATATTTGGTCCATATGAGTTGTTTTAAAAATATAAAAATGGTTTCAAAGGGTTTCTTGCTTAACTCATTGAGAGGTACTTTAATCACTTTTTCGTGAGGGTCATTTGTACCTGTATCATATATGTTCCTTCTTTTCCTTGTGCCTACCTACTTCGTAACTTTTGTACATGTAATCATCAGTCCTGAAAAATGAATTGTTGTTGTTGTCGTCTTCAGTCCTGCAACTCTCCATGCTACTCTATCCTGTGCAAGTTTCTTCATCTCTCAGTACCTACTGCAGCCTACATCATTCTGAATCTGCTTAGTGTATTCATCTTTTGGTCTCCCTCTACGGTTTTTACCCTCCACTCTGGCCTCCAGTACTAAATTGGTGATCCGTTGATGCCTCAGAACGTGTCCTACCAACCGATCGCTTCTTCTAGTCAAGTTGTGCCACAAATTCCTCTTCTCCCCAATTCTGTTCAATACCTCATCATTAGTTATATGATCTACCCATCTAATTTTCAGCATTCTTCTGTAGCACCACATTTCGAAAGCTTCTATTCTCTTCTTGTCTAAACTATTTATCGTCCATGTTTCACTTTACTACTTTAAGTGTCTCATTTACTAATCTAATTCCCTCAGTATCACCTGACTTAATTCGACTACATTCCAGTATCCTCGTTTCGCTTTTGTTGATGTTCATCTTATACCCTCCTTTCAAGACACTGTCCATTCCGTTCAACTGCTCTTCCAAGTCCTTTGCTGTCTGTGACAGAATTACAATGTCATCGGCGAACCTCAAAGTTTTTATTTCTTCTCCATGGATTTTAATACCTACTCCGAACTTTCCTTTCGTTTTCTTTACTGCTTGCTCAATATACAGATTGAATAGCATCGGGGAGAGGCTACAACCCTGTCTCACTCCCTTCCCAACCACTGCTTCCCCTTCACGTCCGTCGACTCTTATAACTGCCATCTGATTTCTGTACAAATTGTAAATAGCAGTTGAATAGAAGACTCATTATCAATATGACTATAACGGAATTTGTTGTACACATGCTTCTTTATCATACCGGAAATTCATTCCATTCTTTTTAGTATCTGTACTGGATGTAGTAAAAGTCTTAAAACTAATCCGTATATTTAGTGTAAAAACTGACCTCGTAGATAAAAGCGAATGTTTTTTCGATAGCTGGATAAAAATATTTCACACGTAGTTTGAGGAAACATGTGAAAGCGAAATGGCTCGTAATATTGAACAGTGTAGCTACAAGAGAGAAGTCACTAAAGAAAATACCATTCTGGCACTTGTAAAAAGTTATGTACAGCGAGAACCGTAAATACAATGTCTCAAACATAGCTTGTTGCTCGTTTGCCCAACAAACTGTTAAAAGGATAACGTTGGGAACTCGGCCAAAATTAGATCAATTGTAATGCTACATACGTAATATTACGGTAGGTCATTCAGATGTTAAATTCAATTTTCGCATTAGTTATACATGACGAAAGCTTTGATTGTCAGCTGCACCTCGTATAGCACGTGATAACAAGAACTCAGACTTATTCATCCAGTCAGATTTTGTGTTTAAAAGTTTAGGGTGCCAGAGATAAAGCTGTTAGCGGTCTATGAAAGAACACGTGTCAGGTCCCCTCTTAAAAACATATCACAATGCGAACTATTTACAGGATGGATGACCTAAAAGTCCCACTGCGAAGTTTTTCTGACGCGACATGCATGTACATGTGCTGTTTGGACAGAACACTAGTATGAAACTTCCTGGCAGATTAAAACTGTGTGCCGGACCTAGAGTCGAACTCGGGACCTTTGCCTTTCGATCGCAAGTGCTCTACCATCTTGGTCCTACACAAAGTTTTAACCTGCCAGGAAGTTTCATATCAGCGCACACTCCGCTGCAGAGTGAAATTTTCATTCCGGAAACATCCCCTAGGGTGTAGTTAAGCCATGTCTCCGCAGTATCCTTTCTTCCAGGAGTGCTAGTTCTGTAAGGTTCGCAGAAGAGCTTCTGTGGAGTTTGGAAGTTAGGAGACGTAAAGATGTGAGGACGGGGTGTGAGTCGTGCTTGGGTAGCTCACATGGTAGACCACTTGCCCGCGAAAGGCAAAAGTCCCGATTTCGGGTCTCGGTCCGGCACACAGATTTAATCTACTACGAAGCTTCATATTAGCGCAAACTCCGCTGCTGAGTGAAAATTTCATTTTAGTGTACTAGTATACCTAAGGGTTCACAAACTGATTAACATTCGGTGTGACCGAAAACGCCAGCATAAAGGCCTAAAAGCAGAAATGGGGGAGGAAATGAGGGAGAACACCTCGTCGACACTAAATAATGGAATATTAGGGCGCTAATTGAGTCCAACAGAACATGCTGATCCGACTCCCAGAAATGCGTTCGTTATACAGTGATACGTAGGCCGTACAATGCAAGGTACAGCGACAATGGCGAGTCTATCGAACCTCCAAAGAGAACAGGACAAAAACCACTAAGTTTTTCGCGGGCGACTTGCTGCGTTAAATGTTATCGTAACGCTTGTTAGATTAATTCTCTATAAAAACCCGTCACGAAAGCAACTGTTCACATTGGCGCAACGATGAAGCGTCACTTACAACGTTTTTGTTTGCATCATGGTGTGCTGGCACTCCTACCTACATCTCTGCAGTTTTCCGTGTGCGTGGCCCGTATAAATGGTTCAAATGGCTCTGAGCACTGTGGGACTTAACTGCTGCGGTCATCAGTCCCCTAGAACTTAGAACTACTTAAATCTAACTAACCTAAGGACATCACTCACATCCATGCCCGAGGCAGGATTCGAACCTGCGACCGTAGCGGTCGCGTGGCTCCAGACTGTAGGGTCTAGAACCGCTCGGCCACTCCGGCCGGCATATTAAGTCCCACAGTGCTCAGAGCCATTTGAACCATTTTTGATTGTGGTGCTTACTCCCTCGTAAGAAGTTGCCGTTCTTCGTGTGCATTTTCCTGCAGTAGTGTGTACGCGATAAATTACTGTATCAGGCTCTGAGCACTATGCGACTTAACTTCTGAGGTCATCAGTCGCCTAGAACTTAGAACTAATTAAACCTAACTAACCGAAGGACATCACACACATCCATGCCCGAGGCAGGATTCGAACCTGCGACCGTAGCGGTCACGCGGTTCCAGACTGAAGCGCCTTTAACCGCACGGCCACACCGGCTGGCACTGTATCAGCTATAGATAATATGTAATTCGGCTTTTCTTAGCTCTGTTTCCTAGTGAGACGTAGCGGCATCCGTCAAAACCGATACTACTACTTGTACTTCTACTACTACTACTACTACTACCACCACCACCACCACCACCACCACTACTACTACTACTACTACTGATATGCATGACTGACATGGGAAGTATGATTGAGGCTACGTAAGTTTCCGACAAAGACGTATAAAATCCATTAATTTCCTACATGTCAGAACAACTGTCTCCAGATTCCGTTCTCGTTGGTTTACTAGTAGCTCGAGTGGTGTATACACACTGACGATGCCTTCCTAGGACACTAGAATAGTGCAGAAGAAAGTACTGCAGTTTTATCATTTGAAAGTTTGCCACCATGGTGACTGGGGGAGGAAACTTGTGGGTGGTTGTATGTCTGATGTTGGACAAATACATCCTGCATTAGAGTATTAAGAGCGTTGCATTCCTCACGACTAATACTTTGGAAACCGTATGGCTTTAACAATATAGCATTTTGAGGTGCAGGATCATGTAATCATCGGAGTGTGGTGCGTTTACGCTCTACGATCATTTCTTTCATGTCGGTACCTTCGTGGTATTGAGTCAGGACAGTGGAATAATGCTTCAGAATTTGTTGCACAACTGGTGTACGTGAAATGTTTCAAACTCCATCTGTCTGGAGCTCCATCATGTATAAAACACACTGCCAGTCTGATTCTGCCTGTGCTTATAACACCGATTCGGCGGAGTGCTACACTTAGTCCCATTAGTTGCAATTGGTGGATCTCTGTCACATGGCTTTTCACGAAATAATTCTGTGTTTATGCGGAAAATCTGTTGGTGTTTACATCCACTGGTGATGTTTTGATTTGAGCTCTGGAAGGGAGGCTAGCAGCCCACCTTTCTTGCCTGTTGTGCAGGCCCTCTAACTGTAAAGGGACTGCTACGACATTTCTCTCCCTGCAAAGGGAGACACGCCATCACCCAGCCACAGAGCTTGGTGATGATAAAAAGTGCCCAGCAGGCCAGTGGATGAGAGAAGATCCACACTCAAACCTCCTGTCCAATGTGGAAAGAGTGTGCCAGAGTGCAGGTGGGAGTGTGAGAAGTATTGGGAACAAGGACAGATAAGGGGGAGTGGAATGGTCGACTGTGAAGTATAGCTGCTGGACTTTCACCAGCATGTGGAGTGGTGCAGTATGTAGAAAAAAAAGAAAGAAAGGCCTCCTCCAGCGGGTGATGACCCAGCAGCTTATCGAGCTGGGTATTGATCATAAACAGAAAATGTTCTGCCTGGTCACTTGATGCAGGGTGAAACAGGGCGGTATAGATGATGGAAATCCCATTGGAAGCACAGAATTGCTTAAACTCGCTCGAAGTAATCTGTGGGGCATTATCTGTAACGATCGTTTTGGGGAGTCCCTCGACAGCAAAGAGACACAGGGGAATTGTGATTGTCTCAGCAGAAGTGGTGTTCATCATGTGGGATACCTAAGGGTGCTCCAACCTGGAATCAACCAGGATGAGCCACTGGGAACCATGAAACGACCCTTTGAAATCAGAGTGGAGATGTTCCCATGGAGCAACTACATCGGGCCATGAAAAATACTGGTGTGGGGTGCTGCCTGACGTGTTTGGCATTTGGTGCAGGCCGACACGAGGGAGTAAACGTCTTTATCCAATCCGTGCCAACAAAGGTGTCAGTGGGTCAGCTGTTTCGTGAGGAAGATTCTCCAATGGCTAGCATGGAGGAGCTCGAGGACATGGCGGCGCAATGCATGCTTTGTGACCACTCTGGGAGCGTCCGAATCACTATGAAAGAGTTTGACGCCACTGTGGAAAAAGAGACCCTGTCGAGGATCCCAAAAATGCTGGACTTCCGCATTTCAGATTCTACGGTGGCTGGTTGGCCACCCTGCAGCGATTTGGTGGTGGAGAGCTTGCAATGTCTGATCCTGAGCGGTGACCCGCTAGACCATATTGGCATCCAACGGAAGCGCGTCCAGCGCAGCGGATACGTCTGGTTCCACTTGGAAACAAACCAAGTGGGAGGTATCGAACTTACGTTCCGCTGCAGCAGGTACCGGGAAAGGGAATCGGCGTTTGCGTGCCTTTCAGAGGTGCGATAGACAATATGAATGACGAACGTCGCCAAGAAGAGCGCCCAACTATGGAGGCAGCTCGCTGTCTGGGTGGGTACTGCGGCATCCAGGTGAAACAAAGAAACCAAAGGTTTGTGGTCGGTCTGCAGAGTGAAATGACGACGATACACGAAATTGTAGAATTTCGTCAGGGCGAAAACCATCGACAAAGATTTCTTATAATTTTGACTGTATTTGGTTTGAGCGTTGGTCAATTTTTTGGAAGTGGAAGCCACCAGCATCTCAACGCCGTCTACCACTCATGTGGCCATAGTCCGAGGCATCGTCGACGACCATGAGGGGCAGGGAAGGATCGTAAGTGGCCTGACAAGGAGGGTGGGAGAGAGTTGACTTTAGACATGTGAAAGCTTGCTCACATACCGTGTCCCAAACCCAACATACACCCTAGCACAACAGTCCAGTCAGGGGCGCCGAAATCGAGGTGGCTTGGGGTATAAAGTGCCGATAATAGTTAATTTGACTGAGAATGGATTGCAGTTGCATCACGTTGGTGGCGGGAGGCAGGTTTTGATTCACCTCGACATACTTCTCAGAGGCATCTAGGCCATGAGCATCAATTGTGAACCAGTGATAATTGTTCTCGAGAGCAAAGAAAGACACACTTCTGTTTCTGGCAACACAGGTTAGCCTCAGAAAAAAATTGAAACAGCTTATCCAACTTGTCCGTGAGGTTCACCGCGGACGAGACACTGATAATGACATTGTCCTGATAATTTGCTACACCAGGCACCTGACTTGTGAGGTGTTCCAGATAACGTTGGAAAATGGAGAGGGCACTGGCAATGCCAAACAAGAGGCAGTTCTCCCAGAAAAGGGCACACGGGGTATTGATGACTAAGATTTGCTGCTGTTCGTCAGCCAATGGCAGCTGCAAATTTTGGGTGAAACCGGTGAAGTCTGCAAGACGTGTGAGTATGTCATCCACTAATGGGACAGGATATGCACCAATTACAGAATTTACTGTGACCATAAAATCACCACAGTTGCGTAAAGCGCCATTCAGCTTCTCGACTAACACGATAGGCGTCGCCCGGCGACTGTGAGCGACGGGATAAAGGGTGTTTTCTTCTTGTAAGGTTTCACTTCGAGCCTGTCTCGGAGACCAAACGGGAACTCGTGTGCCTTACAAAAACGAGGGATAGTAGAGGGAAGAAGCTGAACATGTGCGGTGAAACCCTTCATCCCTGGTGTGGGGGACGAAAACACGTTTCATATTTACTGAGCAATGGGGCGAGGAGGGTATCCGAGGAGGGGATTGAAACCACCTATACCTCGCCCTGCACTGACAAACCCAGACAACCAAAAACGTTCACATCCAGAAGGTTAATAGCACTGGAGGAGCCAACCACCAAAAACTAAGCGCTGAAGGAATGACCATTGAACGAGATTTGTGTTGAAAAAACGCCATTTACTGGAACGTGGTGATTACTGAAACTACGCAAGGCGTGATTGTACGGACACAAAGCTGACATATGGCACCATCCACAACAGAAACGGAAGATGCCGTGTGAATTTGGAAGACAACAGGAATATGCGCGACCTCTAAGGTAAGGAGGAAACGAGCTAGCGACTGGGGAATAATGCAGAATACTTGTGTATCAGTGGAATGCGATGCTTCCAGGTCCAGCGATGACGATTCGTGATGACCTTGTGCGTCCGCGGGAAGCGGGGCACCTACGCAATGTGTCTGTGAAGCCTGACGCACAACGGCGATATGGCCCATTCGGCTGCAATCCGTGCACCTTGCTCGCCGGTGGGGGCACTCCCACTACTGGTGAGTTCAGAAACAGTCCGGACATGATGGAAAATGGGCGAAAGACTTTCTGTCACGGGATGTACGAACGGAACGACGAGACGCCCGCTCGATGGTAGGCAATTGACGAGCCGCAAAAACAGCCGGATTAGGATTCGGCTGTTGTAGCCAGTGAGACTGTTCGAACGCACGAATGACCGGCAAACAGGTGTCGCGGGACGGAGCCTGCAACTTCAAAATATCAGCCTAAAGACCCTCGTCTGATGCGTGAAACACCGGCATATCGCATATGCCCCCCTTCTAACAGCCGTGTACTGCAAGTCTCTAGAGGAACGTAAGGTTCCAAATGATTGGAAAAGAGCACAGGTAATCCCGGTCTTCAAGAAGGGTCGTCGAGCAGATGCGCAAAACTATAGAACTATATCTCTGAAGTCGATCTGTTGTAGGATTTTAGAACATGTTTTTTGCTCGCGTATCATGTCGTTTTTGGAAACCTAGCATCTACTCTGTAGGAATCAACATGGATTCCGGAAACAGCGATCGTGGGGGACTCAACTAGCTTTATTTGTTCATGAGACCCAGAAAATATTAGATACAGGCTCCCAGGTAGATGCTATTTTCCTTGACTTCCGGAGGGCGTTCGATACAGTTCCGCACTGTCGCCTGATAAAGTAAGAGCCTACGGAATATCAGACTAGCTGTGTGGCTGGATTGAAGAGTTTTTAGCAAACAGGAGACAGCATGTTGTTATCAATGGAGAGACGTCTACAGACGTTAAAGTAACCTCTGGCGCGCCACAGGGGTGTGTTATGGGACCAATGCTTTTCACAATATATATAAATGACCTAGTAGATAGTGTCGGAAGTTCCATGCGGCATTTCGCCGATGATGCTGTAGTATACAGAGAAGTTGCAGCATTAGAAAATTGCAGAGAAATGCAGGAAGATGTGCAGCGGATAGGCACTTGGTGCAGGGAGTGGCAACTGACCCATAACATAGACAAATGTAATGTATTGCGAATACATAGAAAGAAGGATCCTTTATTGTATGATTATATGATAGCGGAACAAATACTGATAGCAGTTTCTTCTATAAAATATCTGGGAGTATGCGTGTGGAACGATTTGAGGTGGAATGATCATATAAAATTAATTGTTGGTAAGGCGGGTACCAGGTTGAGATTCAATGGGAGAGTCCTTAGAAAACGTAGAGGTGACTTACAAAACACTCGTTCGACCTATACTTGAGCATTGCTCATCAGTGTGGGATCCGTACCAGATCGGTTTGACGGAGGAGATAGAGAAGATCCAAAGAAGAGCGGCGCGTTTCGTCACAGGGTTATTTGGTAACCGTGATAGCGTTACGGAGATGTTTAGCAAACTCAAGTGGCAGACTCTGCAAGAGAAGCGCTCTGCATCGCGGTGTAGCTTGCTCGCCAAGTTTCGAGAGGGTGCGTTTCTGGATGAGGTATCGAATATATTGCTTCCCCCTACTTATACCTCCCGAGGAGATCACGAATGTATAATTAGAGAGATTCGAGCGCGCACGGAGGCTTTCAGACAGTCGTTCTTTCCGCAAACCATACGCGGCTGGAACAGAAAAGGGAGGTAATGACTGTGGCACGTAAAGTGCCCTCCGCCACACACCGTTGGGTGGCTTGCGGAGTATAAATCTAGATGTAGATGTAGATCAACAGAGGGGCATAAGATTGCTTGCGGACAACATTGGTGCACCGGAATTTTGCAATCGTGAGAGAGGCCCTGGAGCGTCGTAATCCATTTCCGATATGTCTGATCTGGAGATTTCCTACAGGAAAAAGGAAGTCTGATGGGCGGAGGTTACATGTATATGTGTGTCAAAGTACTCAAAAAGGCAGACTTTAACATGGGTAAACCAGAGATCTCGAGGGGACTGCTCAGGGTTCAATTGTTGAATTAAACGATACACATGACGACCGACTGTTGCTAGAAAAAAAAAGCCGGACTTCGATTTTCGTCGTGGGTCCTATGTGCCAGTAAATGTTGTTCCAACCGTTCCACGTAATTTGACCGCGGTTCGACAGACCTATCGAAAGCCGAAAACATCGGTGGAGCCATGTACAAAGTGTTCATTTTACCTGCGATGGAATCAACTCTATAAGCTACCTCATGCAACACTGGGGAATGAGGGCGGTGGTCTGACCTGTGAGTGCTGTCTGAATATCTCATAGAGTTTCCGTCAAGAACTGAAGAAGTTCCTCTAAGGAGGCCATTTCGTCCGAAAATGAACGTTATATCCACGTCGCCAATAACTATAATGTCCTGCATTCAGCAGGAAAAAACTAATGATCGAGTTTGAACACACTTTATTGTAACAAGAAAAAGAACAACAAGAAGCACACCATTTCATGTGGTGGCGCAAGCCAGAGAAGAGTACAAGACAATGAAAAGAAAATAATAACCAAAATATTACTCTGCACAGTTTTAAATATACAACTTTCTACTGTAGGCTATGGCGAGTGTCTACTAAGCTGGAGCCAGTGTAGGTATTGGCCGGAGCTGCCTAGCTGTAGGTACACACTGCTGGTCTGACTCTGCTGGTGCACTTATAATGCAGATTCTGCAGAGTGCTACATACAGTCACATTAGTTCCAATTGGCGGATCTATGTCACATGACTTTTCATGAAGTACTTCCATGTTTATGAGGAAAGTCTGTTGGTGTTTACATCCACTGGCGTTGTTTTGATCTGAGCTCTGGTAGGGGAGTCGGCTGCCCACCTTGCTTGTCTGTTGTGCGGGCCCTCTAACTGATAAGAGGCCGCTACGACAGATCACAGCACCCCTGACGATGGTCAACAACGGAACAATAATCACGTACATGACTGCAAAATGAGGGAACAATGCTCTTCGATTTCTGTTGGGGACGCTCTACAATACCGCAAACTCTTCCACTTTCCATATGTTGCGATGTCTTCCACATTTTTTTGGATGAGAAACATCGCCTCTGTATTTTATTTTTACCAACCTGTGTGTTCAGCTTTCTGAGAGAACCAAAGGATTGAAACGTGTGTGTTTTTGCAGCAACTGACACAGACTTCAGAGTCATGGTAGAAAAAACAAATTGTATGGCGGTGTGCACTGATTGGAGGTGTTAGAACAAAAAAACAATTTATTGAACTATTTATGAATGAACAATACAGGAACCCTCTTGTGTGATTGATAGTCTGTTGGATATGGTCTTCCTCCAGTAGAGATGACAAAATTTTGTGCAGATCCATCTAAATGACTCCGAACACTGGCCTTAGCTCCAGTGGAGCAGTACATGTATATGTAATACGCTCGATGATAACACGCAGACAATAATTGTTATGTGATATATCAGAAGAGAGAGACACTGCAGAATCTTATAGCAGGTTCTATTACGAGGAGGGACTACAACTGAGATATTTCTCTCAAAACTATGCCGCATTTGTTCATAAAACTAATAGGAATAGATTGTGTCTATTCTCGTGGAATCACGACTGTTTTTATTACTATCGTCGCGATTGCTTGTTTAAAAAACAGGTGTTACAGCACGTCCTGTGTTATGTCATATTTCGTAACCTCTAATTATAAAGTGGACACCACTTGAATTACAGCTCGCTGTGGAACCTAGAAATGATAATGTTTCTTTTTACCAGACATGTGAGTAGATTGCGTGAACCATGCTGTGATGATCAAATTGCTTACAAAACTAGAACGCTAGAACCTGCTACTACATGATAGTAACTTTACAGACATGTCAGTAGAGGTGAGTCATGCATACAAAATGTCAACTGTGAACACGCAGACAGTAATTGGTTTCCATGTAACGTGGTAAAATCATATAGGAGGTTCTATTACAAGACAAACCCTCACGATTTGTTTGATATATACCCAGTATGATATAGGTTCGCATAGGTGAAACGAGACCTGCCGTAGTGTACAGAACAGCTATGTCCTCTTGAATTATAGATCTTTGTTGCTGAATGTAAAATGATTGTGTTTTTTCCAACATATGAGCCGATGGCGTGAAAGATTGTATTCTCTAATGTTATTTCGCGTGTCTGAAATGTTCGTAATACACACGTGCACTGACAGTTTATTTACAGACATTGGTATGAGCGCGATAGATACTCTCAGGTAGTGTAATTTGTCCATCAAGCTGAAAGAAACTCCTTAACAAAGATCTTCTCTTTTCAGAGTATAAATTCTCACTTTCCCATTACTCTGATGAAGGTTTCAAAATAACGAGGACATTCAGCGGTGATAGGTAATTTTCACGTCAAAATAGTATATGTTTTTTCCAGATTTTACATAGTGTGTACATGTCTCTGCTGATCATCTGTATTCAAGGGCGGTTCAATTCACTGGATGTCGCAAAATAATATAATGCGAATTGTAACTTGCAGTTGTACGTAAAAATGATACTGATTTTGTTCATAAAACTAAAAGAAAATGGACTGCACCTATTTTCGTGGAAAGATGACATTTAGTATTGTGTTTTCATTTTGTAATAGATGCTTGATTATAGGAGATGCGTTGCTGTTAAATATAGATGTTATAATGCAGACTTCAAAACGGCTGGGATACTTGAGGAGTGGTAGCAGAGTTTCTTAGGAGGTCGCAGCTGTCCTTATAGACAAACGACATGCGTTCAGGATAGCCTTTGCTTGTCCAGGTATTGTTCTGAGGGATGCCAGCATCGGGCTTTATTGTAAGTGTAAATTTTGTCGTCATTGATAACACAAACTGCCCAGCAACATGTTCATGGGGATGCACTGCACTGAAGACGCTGTGGTGTGAGGCTGCTCTGGGGTCTACAGTCGCTTTAGGAGGAAGGCTTCCTGTTTACCAAGCAGCCAACTTTTGAAAAAGCCATTCTCTGGAATTTCGTTGTTGTTCTAGAGGGGTCCAGTCTTTCCGAGAAAAACGTTTAACAGATTGCAAGAAAGAATTGCATTGACATTAAATAAAAGTGTTCTCCAATGCAGAATGGCAGGCTACTGGGAGTGTGGTGGAGCATGTCTACTGTGGGTGGTCACCAGACACAGCCATGCTCCAACTAGGGAGCGGTGTGAGGGAGCTGTGTCGCTATATTTTAGATGAACATGAGATGGCTGTTATTTTATCCCCTATTGTTTAGTTGACTAAACATGCTCCTGTGTTGGCCAAGGATCATCGTCTCTAGGCGGATTACGACTGTGGCCAGTGTGTGCTGCGCCAGAAGGGCTGTGGGCCACAGAAAAGCCTCTGTCCCACACGTAGGTGGATGGAGGGAGAAAGGGAAGGAGGGATGGGAGGAATGAGGGGAGGTAAGAGGGCCTTCAATTTTAGCCGTTCATCAGCATCTATGAAGGAGAACGTATGTTCAACTACCGCCCCCTCTGAAGTCTTTTGAGACGATTTTCCCCAGAACAGTGTTGCATTATGACCCATTCATTACAAGTGCTGGTTTTTTCACGAGAATTTCGAAGTGTAATTAGAACAGTGAAGAATTTTTTCCATCAGTTATGGTAGTGTGTATTGGCTTTGATTACTTGAACTGTTTGGGGGATTTTGTAGCAGGTGTCTGTAGCTAACTCTGACGTAAAACAACGACAAAACTTCCCGCAGCTGTATGCTTACAGGTAGTGCACTTATTCCACCCCCCCGCTTTTCTCCCACTCCCGGCGGAGGTTCGAGTCCTTCCTCGGGCATAGGTGTGGGTGTGTATGTTTGTCCTTAAGAGAATTTAGGTTAAGCTTAGGGACTGATGACCTTAGCAGTTAAGTCCCATAAGATTTCACACACATTTGAACATTTTTCTCCCACGCAGATGTATGGTATCGTGAATTTCTGAGCTGTATTGCGATTTTAGGTGGTCCTTGTATAGCGTTATGCATACAGTCGTGATCATTATGATTAATTTCGTAATTAGGGCCTATCATTAGCTCAGCTTTCCAACCAAAATAAATAGAGTACACTAACCTAATGTTCGTCTCCTGCATCTGGACAGTTTCCATGTGTTGGGTGGTGAGAGTGTGGGGTGCACTTCGGCTTTCCATCAGAAGGACCAGTTTTTGGGTCCTGGAAAGGGCATTGCCATTTTTAATTTCCCAGCAGTTGCAAGGCCTCTGGTATTATAATTCTGTTATGCGGAGTGGACCTGGACTTTACTTCCAGGAGGACCAGGGTTCGAATCCTGGAAAGGGTATGCCATTTTTAATTCCCTGCCAGTTCCCAGGTATGGTTTGGGTGGGACATCATCACAGCCCTGGGACAAAGAAATTCCCACCAATAGTGTAGGTGGGGGGGAGGGGGAGAGTGTGGAGGGGGGCAGGGGCTGGGGCCCACGTGCAGGCTGACGAAAAACACATGATGTTACCTAGGGGTGGGGTGTCATTCGGGGTGGGGCAATTAATTGATCAATTTAATTAATTTGATATCAAAAATGCACCCATGCCGCCATCTCCCTACTACTTCACACTAGACTCCGTCTGATATCCACTTCAATTACATTTTTAATTAAATCCAGTCGATATCAGGTAGACTGCAGAAACGTGCATATGTTTGCCATTGCGATACATCAACAGTGACTGCATAAGTGATTTCTTCCTTTCTTCCATCTCGAGACGTGAATGTATGCCTTGTATGTACTGGATATGGGCTATGGCGATTTCTGCTGGCTGTGCCAGCCGCAGAGAAACAGGGGCAGTTCAATAGGAGAACCATTCCAACCAATGCGGCTTTGCGTTGGCCTCTGGTCCCGGTTTCAGTGAGGGGCAGAACAGATGTTGCGGATGGCTGTGCATTGCGCTCTGTTGCCGTCCTGGAGAGAGTGTCAGCCAGGGGCACCCCGCAACTTTTTTCTCCTAAGAACGTCCGAGAAACACTTCCCTGGTGGAAACTGATAAAAACATAGAGGGAAAAAATCGCGGCATAAAAATGTAATAAATATAGAGAAGTGAAATTTTTGGAGTAGATCTGTCTAGGTAACATTTGTTTAATATTGCAGGATCACAGGTTATTGTAGCGCGACATAAGCCACTGAAAACGTGTAATTCAGGCACATTAAAAACCGGTGTAACCGCCAGAATGTTTGTTGTGGATGACACTGGTTGATGATGTCCGATATGTGCTTGGTTGGAGACAAATCTGGCGATCGAGCAGGCCAAGGCGACATTTCGATACTATGTAGAGTATGGTGGGCTACAACAGTGGCATGAGGGCGATTATTATGCTGTTTGAAAACTAACCCTGGAGCGCTGTTCATGAATGGCAGCACAACAAGTTGAATCACCCGACTGAAGTGCAAATTTACAGTCACTTTGCGTGGGACATGCACGAGACTGCTCCTGTTTTCATACGAAAGTGCACGCCGGGCCTTGAGTCGAGTTCCATAACCCTAGGTGTAGGTCCTGTGTGTCTACCACGCAGACGTGGCTGGAGGCCCTCAGTTGGCCTTCTTCTAACAACACAGGCCATCACTGGCACCGAAGCAGAACCAGTTTCATCAGAAATCGCAACTGACGTCCACCCTGCCCTCCAATAACCGTTTGATTACACCACTAAAATCACAAATGTGGTTTGGGGCAGTGGAATTCACGTCACAGGGAGACTGGCTCGGAGCTGTTCTTGAAGTAACAGATATTTAACAGTTCATTGTGTCGCTGTGGTAGAATCTGCTGCTAGATTGCTGCCGCAGATGCAGCATGAAGCGTCAAAGTCGTACGCCAAAGGCGATGGTCTTCCCTATTGGTAAAGCCATGTGGCTGTCCAGAGCCCGGTCATATTGCGACCGCACATTCTCATGACCATCGCTGCCAGCAATCATTTACACTGGCTACGTTCCTGTCAAATGATTCAAATGGCTCTGAGCACTATGGGACTTAACATCTGTGGTCATCAATCCCCTAGAACTTAGAACTACTTAAACCTAACTAACCTAAGGACATCACACACATCCATGCCCGAGGCAGGATTCGAACCTGCGACCGTAGCGGTTGCGCGGTTCCAAACTGAAGCGTCTAGAACCGCTCGACCACTGCGGCCGGCTCCTGTCAAATCTCTCTGAAGTATCGCAGAAGGAACATTTAGCTTCTCGTAGAACTGTTACCCCGTTGAAACTCAATGAGGTGTTGATAATGGCGTCTTTGTCACTTTAAACGTATTGTTGACTGACATCAGCTCATCACGTCCAGTCTCAAAGGTAACTAACGCTGACGATCGTATAAGAAGCAAAGTTGATGTTTTCAGGATTTCAGGTATCGTCAGAAGTGCCCCAGGGAAGTGTGATAGTTCCGCTGTTTTTCTCTGTATACATAAATTATTTGGCGGACAGGGTGGGCAGCAATCTGCGGTTGTTTGCTGATGATACAGTGGTGTACGGTAAGGTGTCGAAGTTGAGTGACTGTAGGAATATACAAGACGACTTAGAGGAAATTTAGAGTTGGAGCGATGAATGGCAGCTAGCCCTAAATGTGGAAAAATGTAAGTTAATGCGGATGAGTAGGAAGATCAAACTTTTAATGTTTGGATACAGTACTACCAGTGTCGTGCGTGACACAGTCAAGTCGCTTAAATATGTGGACGTAACGTTACAAAGCGATAGAGATGGAACGAGCGTGGAGAAGTGTGGTAGAGAAGGCGAATGGTCGACTTCGGTTTACGGGGAGAATTTTTGGAAAGAGTGGCTCGCCTGTAAAGGAGACCGAATATAGGGCGACAAATTCTTGAGTACTGCTCGACTGTTTAGGATCCGTACCAGGTCGGACTGAAGGAAAATATGGAAGCAATTCAGAGCTGGGCTGCTAGATTTGTGACCGGTAGATTCGAACAACACGTAAATGTTAAGGAACTGATTCAGGAAGTCAAATGGGAATCCTTAGAGGGAAATCGACGTTCTTTCCGAGAAACACTATTGAGAAAATTTAAAGAACCGACATTTGACGCTGACTGTCGAATGTTTCTACTGCCGCCAACATACATTGCGCGTAAGGATCACGAAGATAAGATACGAGAAATTAGGGCACTTACGGAATAGGCGGTCATTTTCTCCTCACTCCTTTTGCGAGTGGAACAGGAAAGGATATGAGTAGTAGTTGTACAGGGTACCCTCCACCACGCACCTTACAATGGCTTGCGGAGTATCTATGCAGATGTAGATGTAACATAACAGTTGTTCTATTAGCACCACTCTTACGCGACTGGTGCGTAATCTGAATAGACATTATCAGTCAGATGTAGAAGACGCCTACCATTTTCGTTTCAATGTCGCACAACCCTTTCCTGGTGTTGCTATTTTTTCCTGCCTGTATAAGATGGCTAGTTTTTTGAGCCATTGTTAAAAGAAATCTTTCTAGGGGAGATACCGATCTCGAAAGCATTCTAAAAGCCTCAGCAGTCCCTGGGAATGGCAATCACATGTTTCGGTTGCCCCTCCTGCATTTAACCTAAAGTTTTCTTCTTTTCTTTTTTCTCTTTTTATGTTCTTACGCTAGGAAACAGCGCACAAAAAGACACCAAACATAATACATCTGTATCAGCTGGAGTACAGTGACATAATAAATCGGTTAGACGCTGGTTTCTGAAGGAGAGGTTTCAGTCAACTTGATTGGTAATACAGCGGCGTCTGCTCAGTTTCTTCACTCGTCGAACAAAAATGTTACTTTCTGATTGTCAACGGCTACATGAGACGCGGGAAGCGTCCGCAGAACTGACGCTCTCTGAGCATCTACATACTGGCAATTAAAATTGCTACACCACGAAGATGACGCTAAATTTAGCCGACAGGAAGAGGATGCTGTAATATGCAAATGATTAGCTTTTCAGAGCATTCACACAAGGTTGGCGCTGGTGGCGACACCTACAACGTGCTGACATGAGGAAAGTTTCCAACCGATTTCTCTTACACAAACAGCAGTTCACCGGCGTTGCCTAGTGAAACGTTGTGATGCCTCGTGTAAGGAGGAGAAATGCGTACAATCACGTTTCCGACTTTGATAAAGGTCGGACTGTAGCCTATCGCGATTGCGGTTTATCGTATCGCGACATTGCTGCTCGCGTTGGTCGAGATCCAATGACTGTTAGCAGAATATGGAATCAGTGGGTTCAGGAGGGTAATACGGAACGCCGTGCTGGATCCCAACGGTCTCGTATCACTAGCAGTCGAGATGACAGGTATCTTATCCGCATGACTGTAACGGATCGTGCAGCCACGTCTCGATCCCTGAGTCAACAGGTGGGGACGTTTGCAAGACAACAACCATCTGTACGAACAGTTCGACGACGTTTGCCGCAGCATGGACTATCAGCTCGGAGACTATGACTGCGGTTACCCTTGACGCTGCATCACAGACAGGAGCGCCTGCGATGATGTACTCAACGACGAATTTGGGTGCACGAATGGCAAAACGTCATTTTTTCGGATGAATCCAGGTTCTGTTTACAGCATCATGATGGTCGCATCCGTGTTTAGCGACTTCGCGGTGAACGCACATTGGAAGCGTGTATCCGTCATCGCCATACTGGCGTATCACCCGGCGTGATGGTATGGGGTGCCATTGGTTACACGTCTCGGTCACCTCTTGTTCGCATTGACGGCACTCTGAACAATGGACGTTACATTTCAGATGTGTTACGACGCGTGGTTCTACCCTTCATTCGATCCCTGCGAAACCCTACATTTCAGCAGGATAATGCACGACCGCATGTTGCAGGTCCTGTACGGGCCTTTCTTGATACAGAAAATGTTCGGCTGTTGCTCTGGCCAGCAGATTCTCCAGATCTCTCACCAATTAAAAACGTCTGGTCAATGGTGGGCCGAGCAATTGGCTCGTCACAATACACCAGTCACTACTCTTGATGAACTGTGGTATCGTGTTGAAGCTGCATTGGTAGCTGTACCTGTACACGCCATCCAAGCTCTGTTCGACTCAATCCCCAAGCGTATCAAGGCCTTTATTAGGGCCAGAGGTGGTTGTTCTGGGTACTGATTTCTCAGGATGTATGCACCCAAATTGCATGAAAATGTAATCGCATGTCAGTTCTAGTATAATATATTTGTCCAATGAATACCCGTTTATCATCTGCATTTCTGCTTGGTGTAGCAATTTTAATGGCCAGTAGTGTAGCTTCACTTTGTTTTTTGCTCCGAGTAAAATAACTTCAGGGTCTGTTTGCAGAGGGGACACTTCGGCCTCTGTTTGCAGTAGGGTCACTTTGGATTGTACAGTCGGTAGAGACACTATGGATTTCGTGCGCAGCAGGGACACTTTGCGCTCACGACGCACCGGGCGGAGAACTCGCCAGCAGTCGTCGTCCGAGGGAGATGCAACAGGGGCGTCCACACAGCCGCGCTCAGCGAGCTGTCGGCACCTACCGCAGGCGGCGCATTCACGATGGCGAGATTTACGAGCAGCACCGGCGGTATAGATCGCTATGAATTCAATAACCGCCAATAACTTCACAGTTAGATTCTGCCTGGTCACCTGAGTTGGCACAGCTGCACAAAAACGTCACTTATATTCCGATCATGCACGCAGTCACTGTTGTCTGTCGTGAATTTGAGTCAGTTGAAATTAATATTTTAGAGAGCTGTACTTACCCTCGCGTGCTTCCCTTTCTGAACTTTGCGAACCTTAAGTCGCTTATATTTTACATTGTTTTGTGTTTCTCATTATTGTCATTCCATCTGGACTAAATTTTACTCAATCACCTTACAATGCTTTTATCGATGTATACTTTTGCCAATAAACTCATTAATTTATAGTATCCTTGAGTTTCATTTATAGGGCCTCACCTCTGTGAACTGTTAAGGAAATTGTATGACTGCGCCGACCCATTCATCCGTTGCTGGGCCTTAAAATTAGCTTTCATTAGGTCCAGTGCACACAGTTCAGTTAGCGTGATGCATTGAGGGAGAGATCTAGATAGATATTTATTTCTTTATTTATTTATTGCCAAGTTATAGACCTGTTACCTGATGTTTAAAACAGGTCGTACATCTTACAATTTTCGTTTTTCATCATTTTACAGTTTTCTTTTCTTTTGTTTTATCTACAACATTTACAAGGAATGATGCTTTTCAAAATAACAATAATTTAAGATTGAAATATAAATAAAATTTTGTTTTTTTAAGAAGAATGTAAAAAGATAGGATGGAGGAGAGATTTGTTAGTACCATCACTGAATGTGACGGACGGTGAATACCTCGGAATGGTTTCTTCGAGCTGTTGACCGCCAGTCACATACGCACACGCACACGCAAAAAATGGTTCAAATGGCTCTGAGCACTATGGGACTTAACATATATGGTCATCAGTCCATAGAACTTAGAACTACTTAAACCTAACTAACCTAAGGACATCACACAACACCCAGCCATCACGAGGCAGAGAAAATCCCTGACCCCACCGGGAATCAAACCTGGGAACCCGGGCGCGGGAAGCGAGAACGCTACCGCACGACCACGAGCTGCGGGCCACGCACACGCACACGTGCGCACACACACACACACACACACACACACACACACACACACACACAAATGGTTATTAGTAGAGAAATAATGTTGCTTATCCTGTTTATTACTAATCCTATGTATTAACTACTTTAGGTGCCGATCCATGTACAGCATTTGGTGTTTTCTCGGCGAGACCGCCAGCACTTTTGCTTATTTACTGTCACATCTCAGCTTCCTCCTCCCGTTCCTCCTCATTCTCACTGTTTCCGCTGTTACTGTGGGTATCGCTGTCCATCGTCTGGAGATTGTTGCTACGCTGCACATAGGCATGTCTGTAATGTCGTGTCCGCATGTACTGTTGTTTTTGAAATACTGCTTGTCAGTGCGTTTAATTGTGCCCATTGTTCTTCGTCTCTTATTGCTGTGTATATATCTATGTCTGTATCTGTGTAGTCTAAGTGTAGTGTATGTTTATTATTCACGTATTGCCCGCAGAAAAAGACAGCATATTCTGGGGAACCTTCTTCCCCGCGTGTGCATGTAGGTGTCTGCCTCAGACTCACGCGGTTTAAGTGCTTGGGGTAAGGCCCGTGTCCGGTTAAGACAGATAACCAAACAGCATCATTTCTCACTATCTAGAATAGCGAGGCGAGTTTCGTAAAGGTGGTGGATATCTCGAACATTGGTGATAGTAGGACGATAAGTTTATGACGGTTGCACTGGCACGCATCTGACTGACGGTATAAAACTTGTTATAGTCGTACATATCCTTCATGAAGTTGCAGTGTTCACAGTACCCAGTGAGCGTAACGTGAATATTCGTCCGAGACGTGTGCGAGGCACACAGCCGCTGCTCGGTGTGCAGTTGTTCAGACGCTGGCTAAGGATGGGCTAGGGGGGAGGCGCCATAAACTGCAACCGTAACACTGGCCGTTAAACCCGCGAGATGAGTTTCCTAATTAAGTCCGCCGCACAGTTCAAGTATATACGGCGCTGGATGTAGTTTCATGTTGCAGTCAAGCACTACGCAAATGTTTCCTCACAACCAATTCACTCCATCCAGTTCGCGTGCATTTTGTTTGTTTCGCATGCATGCCACTGCAGCTAGGAAATTAAAATTTTCAGTAATAATTTTAGCGCTAATCATGATATTGCAATCAAATATCGACACGTGTTTTGTGGGAATTGATGCGTGCATACGGGAGTAACAGTAGTGACACGAAATGTTGTCGACCAACCGAAAAGGAATATTTAATTATGCAATAAACTAGTACGCCGCTATCCTCGGATAACGTTCATGTAAGGGAATAAGCTGTAACTTTTCAACCCCTAGGTAATTCATAAAAAAACTGTTGTGAAGTTGTCTTGCAGCATTCTACAACTCCAGGGCATTTCATTGCTGTCAGCGTGGGTTATTTTCTTTTTACATATCCAGCACAAAACCTGGACTTACTATAAAGTAACGTCAAAAAATAAAATTGTTTATCACGCTTCACTGAATCGTTTAACAAACAGACATTATTGATATTGTTTGTCGCTGAATAAGATGCTGTCCTCATTATATGTACCGCTACAACCTGGTATTTCGTTTAACTACCACGAAACTTATATCATAATTTAAATAAGAATTTGACTCGAAAAGAACTTGCACTGTGTTATACACTGTGTTTACTCACTTGAAGCTACAACGTCCATTATAGTTATCTGCCATGCCACCACAAACTATTTCGTTACAAAGTAAATCATACATATTTCATAGAAATAAATAGATTTCAACTTGTAGCTGACTCACAGTTCACAACTTAGCTGAATCCTAACTAACTTTGACAATGGCTGTGCCTAACACTGTGTTTACTCACTTGAAGCTACAACGTCCATTATAGTTATCTGCCATGCCACCACAAACTATTTTGTTACAAAGTAAATCATACATATTTCATAGAAATAAATAGATTTCAACTTGTAGCTGACTCACAGTTCACAACTTAGCTGAATCCTAACTAACTTTGACAATGGCTGTGCCTAAACAAAGCATGATACACAGATACACATTTCAATATTTTATGTCGATCATTTCTTTTCAAAAATGGCTCTGAGCACTATGGGACTTAACATCTATGGTCATCAGTCCCCTAGAACTTAGAACTACTTAAACTAACTAACTAACCTAAGGACATCACACAACACCCAGCCACATTTCTTTTCTTTGATATAAATATTGTATAACATGACGATAACAAATGTAATTGTTTTTGTACAATGATTACTAACATTCTTTGAAAGTTAACAATTTACATAAGAGAAAAAACGTAACAAGATATACACTGAAGCGATAAAGACACTGGTATAGGCATGCGTGTTCAAATACAGAGATATGTAAACAGGCAAAATACGGCACTGCTGTCGGCAACGCCTATATAAGACAAGTGTCTGACGCAGTTGTTAGATCGGTTACTGCTGCTACAACATTTAAGTGAGTTTGAACATGGTGCTTTTGTCGGCGCACGAGCGATGGTACACAGCATCTTCAAGGTAGCGATGAATTAGGGATTTTACCGTACGACCATTTCACGAAAGTACCGTGTATATCAGGCATTCGATAAAACATCAATTCCACGCAGTCGCTGCTGCCGGAAAAAAGATCCTGCAAGAATGGAACCTATGACGACTGAAAAGAATCGTTGAACGTGACAGAAGTTCAACCCTTCCGCAAATTGCTACAGAATTCAATGCTGGGCCATCAACAAGCGTCAGCGTGCGAACCAGTCAACCAAACATCATCGGTGTGGGCTTTCATGGCAGACAGCCACTCGTGTACTCTTGATGACTGCACGACACAAAGCTATACTCCTCGCCTGGGCCCGTCAGTACCGACATTGGACTGTTGATGACTGGTAACATGTTGCCTGGTCGGACGAGTCTCGTTTCAAATTGTATCGAGCGGATGGACGTGTACGGGTATGGAGACAACCTCATGGGTCCCTGCGTTCTGCAGGTCAGCAGGAGACTGTTGAAGCTGGTTGAGGCTCTCTAATGGTGTGGGGCGTGTACAGTTGGAGTGATATGGGACCCATTGTACGTTTAGATATACCTCTGACAGGTGACACATACATAAGCATTCTGTCTGATCACTTGCATCTGTACATGTCCATTGTGCAGTCCGATGCCCAGCATGACAATGCGACCCCACACGTCTAGAATTGCTACAGAGTAGCTCCAGGGACGCTCCCTAGCCATCAAATTCCCCAGACATAAACGTCATTGAGCATATCTGGCAAGCCTTGCAACGTGTTGTTCAGAAGAGATCACCACCCGCTCGTACTGTTAGGGTTGGTTGGTTTGGTTGACTTGTTTGGGGTATAAAGGGACCAAACTACAGGGTCATCAGTCTCTGCTCTTAGGAATTAATGGGCACCCCTACAGGATTCATGGTGACAATTCCTTCTAGCACTAGTTCAGACATTAATCGAGTCCATACCACATCATGTTCCGTCACTTGTGTGTTCTCGCGGGGGCCCTACACGATATTAGGCAGGTGTGCCAGTTCCTTTGGTTCTTCAGGGTCAATTGAGTTTGTTTCTGGTCTTGAAACTCTGCCAACTTTGATCAATGAATATTCATAACACATACGAGAAAAAATTTAATATTATGGGTCATAAAAAAAGCATTCCATTGGTTCGTAAATACTTAAACAGCTCTTACCCCCAAAACAGCCATTAACGTACATAAATAAAGTCCTTCATTATAAGAAATTGTTTATTAATTTAGACAACATTGTGTACGGAGTGCAGTGACCTAATGCTATATTTAGACTAAAATCAGCACTCGAGATCCCAATACTATTTGTTTACTTACTGGTTTCGGCTTATGGTAAAGTCATCTTCAGAATATTTTGGCACGCTATGGCTGATGCTGGCGGCTCCTTGGTGATACTAAGAGGTATGTGGGTGTGTCAAAGAAAAGGCTGACGCAACTGGAAACAGCAAAATGCCTTCTGTGCTTCTGGAAATTATTAGAAACACACGTACTGCAACAGATGATATGTAAACTGATTTACACAGTCGGCTGCGTTATATAACGTTCACAGCATATCACATCAAGACAGATTGGTCTCTGTGAGTAATTCTTTATCTTCAACTGAAGTTTCGGACGGAAAGAAGAGTGGAGTAAAAATTATGAAACAAATAGAAAAGGTGGCTAACCTGGCTAACTGAAACATTTAGCTGGACATACCTCGTAAATTTGTTTTCGTTCACGACCTGGGTGACAATGTTATAAAAGCTCTGTAAAATCACGAAAGGATTGCTTGAGCTACTCGTTGCATAAAAGCTGCACTCTGCTACACTTTTAATGAAGACAGCTTCTTGTCAAATCATATCTCGAACGTCGCAGCAACAATAAAAAAAATGGCCTCTGCACATCTTTGAAATCATCTTGGAAGAATGCGCTGGAACAGCTTGTACACTTTGCTTAAGTCTTCACACACGCAGTACAGAAAAGTTGCTGGTTTACTGACGGAAAGAAATTGTGCTTACAAATTTCAGGGCTGTGATAATGAATTTACGGAAAGAATTATGGAACTCGTTACACCATTTAAAGAGGACATGGATGAATGAGAAGGCGAAAAAGAACCTAGAATCCAGTTAGTTGTTGTTTGGTTTCACAAACATCAACAAAGCTGCAATTTCAGTGTCAATAAGTGTGAGGTGAATTTCATTGTTGCAATTACAAGCACTGTCTCATTGTGAGACCAGGAAAGGATACATCTGTAATTAACTGCCAGAATTGATGTATGCTAGTAAATTAGAATTTTTAACAAGATGTATAAGCTATTAAAAATCTAGCTCCGATTTCTGTATGTGAGGAAGCTGTAATTACTTTCAAATAACTTTGTTACGTACCTTTGACCCTATTTCGGTGATCTCTGTATGCTTGGCATAAATGAAAAGCAGGAAATTCTCAGCTGTGTGCGATAAATGCTTTCTTTTCATTTAATGCATCCTGGTGAAAATGATGACATTTTAAGCGTTGGACAGAACCTGAAAATTAATCACCAAGGATGATTACAGTTGAAAGATGTATCTTATGTATCCCAGCACCTAGCGCCTAGTGAATGGTACTTCAGTAAAGCTGGCACGTTATTAGCAAATCTCTGCAGCGCATTAAATCCAAAACGCGTGAGTGATTTACTGCTGATTAAGAGTAACTATGAATTTTCTTCTCCTGTTAATAAATGAAAAATTGAAAAATTATACCTGTAAATACATAATGTTCTTGAAACAAAAAATAAATCATCTCATGAATTGAAGAAATAGTATTCACTTCAAATGCTCGTAGTACCCTCTTACAGACAGAATAAAGCTTCTGTTTGGAAGTGAGTCTTACCCTTTTTTCTGTGAATATACCGAAACAGCAAACTATTTTCTACGTCCTGTATGAAGTGAAGTGTGACATATAAGCTTGCTCGGAAATGTTGTATATATATATATATATATATATATATATATATATATATATATATATATATATATATATATATATATATATATATATATGTGTGTGTGTGTGTGTGTGTGTGTGAGAGAGAGAGAGAGAGAGAGAGAACGTGGCCAAGCTGAGTCATGTGGGGGAGGTCACTATCGGCTGGGTCCCCCTCCAGCAGGTTAGTCCTAACTGGTAAAACACACAGCGTTTAAGCGCCTGTTGATGATAGTGGCTCACTGTAAACACGCAAGAAACTTCTTACTATCTTATAAAGTTAGATCTTTCTTACGTTAGGCACATCTATGGTATAACACTGTTTCTCGAATGGCACATTTTCGGTTGAGGAGAAAGACCTTGGGCTTAGGGACTAGAAGGGAGTCGATCTTTCGAAAAAAAAAATAATACATGGAGCCTATATTGTTTTCTGTCTTCCCATATGACTCCGTAAGTACGAAGTTTGTATCTTTTACTCTCTTATAGTTGTCCTTGCTCTGTAAATTCTGAGCTGTTATTGTGGTAACGTCTTGCTTATCGAGCATTCTACAAGGAGTCCCAACAAACGCTGCCGTAGCAAAGCCTGGCATATGCTAAAGACGATTCTAATATTGTAACTGAATGAACGTGACGCAACAACTTCATTTTACTGGGAAATTGTACAACTTTAAAATTCCGATTACAGGTTCTAATTGGCAACAGCTTTTGCTACCCTACTTTCGAACATGAACATAACTGTGCAAATTAGGTTCTATTTGTGAGATACCAATTAATCTAAACTGCATCTGATATCTGCAAATGAGACTAAGTGGAAAGAATGGTTATACGAGGGTTGTCCAGAAAGTAAGTTCCGAGCGGTCGCAAAGCGGAAGCGTCTGGGAAAATCCGGTAACGCTTTGCACAGATGTGTTGGGCAGTGTCTCTAGTATGCCCGTCGATCGTGTCGCGTCGCTCTTTTCAGTTTTGAGTGAACAGTGAGCACGTAAAGATGCGTAGGGAATAGCGTCTCACGCCAAATATGATGGCCTGGCTAGAGATTTCGCCTGTGTCCTGCAGCCCACATAACACAAATGTCGAGCAGTTCCTTCTCCACACCAATTCTCGGCCGCACACTGCAGGGGCAATGAAGACGCTCCGTAATTGGCTGCCCCTCAGACTCATATCTGCTAACAAGAACTGCTGGCTATGAAGACAAAATTTTTCCAGGGACAACGAGCTGCAGACCAGTGCAGATAACTGTCCGAAAGCACAGGCGGCTGTTGTCTATGACGAGAATATTGGAAAGTTGATAGAACACTACGACAAAACTCGAAGTTCGAGCGGCGACTACGTAGAGAAGCAGGTGGAAGATGTACCTATCTGTTGAAAATAAAATGTTTCTGGTTTTCACTGTAGTTTCCATTTCGCGACCGATCGGAGCTTACTTTCTGCACAACCCTCGTAAATAATGCTCAGAATGGCTTTCTCATGAAACAGTCACACACAGTGGCTAACTGCTGCGTGATGGAAACTGTGCCGGTATGAAAGACATCTGCCGAATCACAATAAATTTTTGCAAATGAAAACAGTTCATAATTTTCTCAAAAAGTTGCTTTAGGCCCTATAGTAGTTTTTTACTTTAAAATGGATAACTTGGCTCTACTATGTCTGCACACTGAAAGAATGTGAAGCGTAGAACTGTATGTTCCTGAAATAAATCACTCCATGGCTAAATGCCTTATTTTATTTCGCTTTTGTACATTAAACTTTTGTTCCTTTTCTGAAACTACGCTTCACTGTCCACGCAACAGCGCAAGGCGTGACACTGAAGGTTTTACCAAATCAACATTTCATTTAATATGTGAGGAGAGCTTTATGAAAGATTCATAAATGACAAAAGTAAAGTGTTCTACAACAACAAGGGGAGTTCAATAATCAGTGCAACACTTTTTTTTCTCGGCCAGTTAAGGCTGAAAAAATGAGGAATTTTTTGTGGTACGTCGTGGAATATTCCCACTTCAACCCCTATAGTTTCATGAAGTCCCGACAGGTGGCGGTGTTAGCGTAGCCTTCAAAATGGCGACTGTGCGGACATAAGTTCGAAGCAGAGAGATGTCATTCAGTTTCTTTTGACGGAAAACCAGAGAATCGTAGATATTGATAGTCTCTTGTAGAATGTCTATGGAGGCTTGGTAGTGAACAAAAGCACGGTGAGTCGTCGCGCGACGCGTCTGTCACCATCTCAAAAACGTGGCGTAAGTCTGTCCAATCTCCTTCCTCCCGGTTCGCCGCACACAGCTGTGACTCTTGTAATGTTGGAACGTGCGGACGCTCTCATTTGAAGTGATCGATGGATCACAGTCAAACACCTCGCTGCTCAACTGGGCATCTCTCCTGGTAGAGCTGACAAACTCGTCCACCCAGCTGAGGTACTCAAAGGTGTGTATCCGCTGGGTATCTCACTGCCTAACACAAGATCGTAAAGAGCAACGTCGGACCATATGTGCGAAATTGATTGCACATTACGAGGCTGATCGTGCCACTTTTGTATCGAACAGCGTCAAAAGCGACGAAACAGGGGTTAATCACTTCGAACCGGGAACAAAACGGCAACCCATGGAGTGGCGCTACACCACCTCCGAAGAAAAGTTCAAAAGTGCACTCTCAGCCTACAAAGTCGTGGTGACCGTCTTCTGGCACTCAAGAGTTATTCTGTTTGATGTCCTTCCTCTGGTGCAAGAATCAACTAGGAAAATATACCTTGCTATCCTCAGGAAACTTAAGAAACGGCTTCAGCATGTTCGTCGCCACAAAAGTGAGAACCAATTTGTTCTTCTCCATGACAGCGCAATGCCTCACAAAAGTCTGAGCAACCGAGAGGAGCTCACAAAACTTCATTGGTCTGTTCTTCCTCATCCTCCCTACAGCCCGGATCTCGCACCTTTTATCTGTTTGCTGTAATAAAGAATGCACTCCGCGGGAAGCAGTAAGTGGATGGTGGGAAGGTTATTGATGCATCAAGACGTTGGCTCCACCATCGATCAGTACAGTGGTTAAAAATGGTTCAAATGACTATAAGCACTATGGGACTTAACATCTGAGGTCATCAGTCCCCTAGACTTAAAACTACTTAAACCTAACTAACCTAAGGACATCATTCACATCCATGCCCGAGGCAGGATTCGAACCTGCAACCGTAGCAACACGGCAGTTCCGGACTGAAGCGCCTAGAACCGCTTGGCCACAGCGGCCGACTAGTACACTGGTGGAACCACGCAGGTATAGAGATTCTCTCAGTAAGGAAGCGTAAGGTCGTCGCATTGAACGGATATTATGTTGAGAAATATGGTTTTATAGCCAAAAGAGTAGGGAATGATACTGTTTGTTTGAATCCTGAGTAAGACCAACCAGATTTCAGAAAAAATTGTTACATTACTTGTTAAACGCCCCTTGTATATTGAATCCTTTTAACGAGACAGGAAAGGAACTCGAACTAGCATGAAAAATAACTTTTACTGAGTATTATCATATATCATAAATATACTTTTGTAAAGAATTCTTCAGTTACGTAAAATTTAATCTTTGCCTCTTTGAATAGAATAATTTGAAGGAAGAAAGGAAGAAAGGAAGATGGTTAGTGTTACGAACACATAACTGATATTTCACTCTGGATATCAGTACGCAGCTATTGTTAAATGCATTTATATCTTTACATTACTGTACGAGTACTTCCCAATTAGCGGCCGGCCGAAGTGGCCGTGCGGTTAAAGGCGCTGCAGTCTGGAACCGCAAGACCGCTACGGTCGCAGGTTCGAATCCTGCCTCGGGCATGGTTGTTTATGATGTCCTTAGGTTAGTTAGGTTTAACTAGTTCTAAGTTCTAGGGGACTAATGACCTCAGCAGTTGAGTCCCATAGTGCTCAGAGCCATTTGAACGATTTGAACCCAATTAGCGCTTGAAGCAAATAAAATTTATTGCTTGTTACCTTCTTCCAGAAATGTGGTCTCTCTATGAAATCATCTTCTATGGTCAGTTACACGTGAGGTACCACCTCGAGTTAAATTCCGTTCTGTGTGCGGTACGTCTGGCACCTAATCTCCTGACTCTGCGATGACACGACACTCTCTCCCTCTCTGGTCGACAACTGCTGTTCTCACTGCTCAATAATTCAGTAACGTCCACATGATCAGACATGCAGAGACGCATATAAGACGCATATAGTGGCAAACAAACCAGACAGTTGGGGATTAACGGCCAGGCGTTGACCACTATAGCGTTTTTATTAAAGAAACGAGTTGCGGGACTTCACGCGTTGCTATGGCAGCGCATAAAATTCAAACTGTATGTCTCCAGTTTTCAGCGATAAAAACTGGAAGTATAAAAGGTCGAAGAAAATGTATTTTATGACTAAGTAAAATTTAAGTTTTAATCCTGCTGAGATCAACTAACAGCGACACCGACAGATTCGTAGTTCCCGTTGCACCAACAACATAAAACGTTTGTTATTGTCTTACGTGTCTGCAGGTTTCTGATGAGCTTCTCACATTCTCAGAGTCAGGAAACGTTAACCAGTATGAAGTTACGTGATATAGTTCTCACAAGGCGAATTAAAAACTGCAGGACAAACGCCGGAATTCTGAAGGAGTTGCCGTAACAGTTTAAAAGAATTTAATGAAAATAAATCGCTTAGAACTTCGTCTGTGAGGTTACGCAGTAATTTTCATCACAAATTTGTCAAGATAAAACACAGTAGGTCTTTGCAATTTAGTGCAATTGCATGAAAATTATGCTTACTGCATGCATACAATCGAGTTACTCTTGTAGGCTACCAGTTAGCACGAATGAATTTCGCCAGCCAGATTCTTTTTCTTGCCGTTTCTCTCCCTTCACAAGGTAGCCCCTCTCCTCCCTTCTTGGCTTGAAAAATACGACCGAAAGCGCAGCACTGTGGTAGTATTCGACACGAAATTTATGAAAATACACAACAGTTACCACGTTATACAATGAACGGAAAGGCTCAGTACGGTGGAAATTATCTAGTGCTCTCGATCCAAGCCAGTCGTGAATTACAGTAGCAAGCGATTGGGGAAAAGAATGGGCACTCTTTCCTTATACAGAATTCAGGTGGAGGAGGCGACTGCCGGAAGAGGAGCAATTGTGCGCGCATGACCGGCGGTTCGGGAAGCAGCCGGAAGTACGTCGAGAGCATACACGAGCCCTAGGTAAAAAGTGTGAACAGTTCAAATGGCTCAAATGGCTCTGAGCACTATGCGACTTAACTTCTGAGGTCATCAGTCGCCTAGAACTTAGTACTAGTTAAACCTAAGGACATCACAGATATTCATGCCCGAGGCAGGATTCGAACCTGCGACCGGAGAGATCTCTCGGCTCCAGACTGTAGCGCTTAGAACCGCTCGGCCACCCCGGCCGGCAGTGTGAACAGTACTGAGTCGCTTATTCGTTGGTGCTTTTAAATGGTAGCATTTCTCTGGGACTTGTTAAATTACACGTCTAATTAATGGAAATGCTTTCAAAGAACTTAAAAACTTTTCATGCGCGATGAGCACAACCTCGTATTATATATCTGTTCTTTTATCTATCAGTACTAATATATTAAAATAAAATTTTATATTGTGTAAGGTGTCAGGCAAATCCAATACCTTCCATGAAAACCCTGACATGATAAGTGTGGTGTCACCGCCAGACACCACACTTGCTAGGTGGTAGCTTAAATCGGCCGCGGTCCATTTAGTACATGTCGGACCCGCGTGTCGCCACTGTGTGATCGCAGACCGAGCGCCACCACAAGGCAGGTCTCGAGATACGATATAGCACTCGCCCCAGTTGTACGACGACTTTGCTAGCGACTACACTGACGAAGCCTTCTCTCATTTGCCGAGAGACAGTTAGAATAGCCTTCAGCTAAGCCCATAGCTACGACCTAGCAAGGCGCCATTAGCCTTACATAGTTTGATAGCTATCGTATGAAATGTCTCATCAAGAATGCTGTATTCACATCAAAGAATAAAAGATAAGTATTGGAGGAGCTGCATACTTTTCTTATTAGAATTCACTACTTATCCTGTTCCAGAATTCACGCCCGTCTGCGTTAGATAGCGTGCCTTTCGGCCTCCTTTATCTACAAGGTGTTGGCACATTTGCCAACACATCAATAAGCAAATCCAGTAGTATGTCACATAGCTCCGAATAAATCGTGACATTAAATTAACCAAAGTAATACGAGTAACGAGTGAGCAAATGGAATACCACAGACTAACACAAGAATGCCTAAATGCATGTCATATCTTCCCACCGTGAGACAGACGCAGTTCCGAGGGGAGAAACGAGAACAGAAGCCGAGAGCAGAACCGTGTTAAGCTAGAATGCCCTACGATAAGGGACGGACACCCACGTCGCCAGTTAACCACCAGGACCAGCCGGAAGTACGTCGAGAGCATACACGAGCCCTAGGTAAAAAGTGTGAACAGTACTGAATCGCTTATTCGTTAGTGTAGGTGGTGCTTTTAAATGGTAGCATTTCTCTGGGGCTTGTTAAATTACACGTCTAATTAATGGAAACGCTTTCAAAGGACCCCCAGCCCATGTTAAAAGCTAGAGCTCTCCAGAAGAACAGTATAGATCTTACGATAGCACAAAAGGGGCCACACCAGCCGCAAGTTTTAGCGTGAGACATTTTCGCGTCTCTGTTACGTTGCAAACGTTAAAAATATTGCCCCACCACGAAAAATATAACGTTTGTCATTGGATAGACAGAATTTTTGTAGGCGGAGCTTAAGGTTAACATTGAGACCCTGATTGGTCAGATGAAAACACAGCCAGATAGTTTTTTTTAAACCAACTTCGGTAAATTGTAGTAAGGAGAAGTTAGGAGAGAGTTGCTTCAGAGACGGCGAGGTGAGCGGAGCTGTGCTGTCCGCCGCCCCCTGACGAACACTGACAAGGTAATGAACGCACGCAATGCTGCATTTTTGAGCGCATAAGGCTTCACTCAGAACTGCAGAAGTCTCATCTGTTACATCCCCTTTTTACTTAATACTAGTGTCGATCGTCAATTGAAGCTCATGGTATTCACATTTGCTACGTAAGTTAAAATCTGAAAGGCGATGATTTTTCTGTTATATAATTATTGAGAAGCCACATCAGCCACTGTAATTTACGACAAGCTAGATCAGTAATTAAAGATAATTGAGGGTCACTGTAGACCATTTTGATAGTTTTCTCTTTTATGAAACTTAACTTAAATCTAGATTATAGATGTGATATGGCATAGGTCATCCTTCGGTCCATTGTAGAACTTGGAAACCCATTCAGGGAATATTCGTTCACATTTTTGTTGAACGTAGTTGGTTTTTATCATCCTGTATTAAAATATTTCCTTTTATCAATATTACAATTTATAAACAATGTTTTGTGAGTAGAATTCCAATGGTAAACTTAACTGCTTTTTCGATGTTATTTTACCAGCTAACTAAAAATAGGAAAGCCTTGAACCCCTTCCACTAAATTTAGTTAGTATTAAGATTCTTTTACAGGGAGTGCAGTGGAGCTGACGCTGAAATCATTAAGTATTTGGTTACATCATCGCTAGTCTCACTGAACTCTTCTGAACTCTACATGTCATGTGTGGTCTGGCGTCTCCTTACCAGCAACAGGTTCCAGGTTCAAACTAGTCAATTCCCTAGAAAACACGCTCAGAGCGTCGTTGCGCGAAAGTGGTAGGGAGACACGACTCAGAACAAACAGACACCACGCAGAATGTTAGAATTGTTAGCAAAATTCTCAACATTTTATGGGCAGATTTACAACAAATTTTTACAGTTTTAAACGGTGTTGTACAGGTTTAATGTTAAAATAGACTATGGCAAAGAAATGCTGTGCTGTGAAAATGTGCGATACTGAAGGTGGCAGGAGTAAAATACAGGGAGCGAAAGGCTATTTACAATTTGTACAGAAAGCAGATGGCAGTTATAAGAGTCGAGGGGCATGAAAGGGAAGCAGTGGTTGGGAAGGGAGTGAGACAAGGTTGTAGCCTGTCCCCGATGCTATTCAATCTGTATATTGAGCAAGCAGTAAAGGAAACGAAAGAAAAGTTCGGAGTAGGTATTAAAATCCATGGAGAAGAAATAAAAACTTTGAGGTTCGCCGATGACATTGTAATTCTGTCACAGACAGCAAAGGACTTGGAAGAGCAGTTGAACGGAATGGACAGTGTCTTGAAAGGAGGATATAAGATGAACATCAACAAAAGCAAAACGAGGATAATGGAATGCAGTCGAATTAAGTCGGATGATGCTGAGGCAATTAGATTAGGAAATGAGACACTTAAAGTAGTAAAGGAGTTTTGCTGTTTGGGAAGCAAAATAACTGATGATGGTCGTAGTAGGGAGGATATAAAATGTAAACTGGCAATGGCAAAGAAAGCGTTTCTGAAGAAGAGAAATTTGTTAACATCGAGTATTGATTTAAGTGTCAGGAACTCGTTTCTGAAAGTATTTGTATGGAGTGTAGCCATGTTTGGAAGTGAACATGGACGATAAATAGTTTAGACAAGAAGAGAATAGAACCTTTCTAAATGTGGTGCTACAGAAGAATGCTGAAGATTAGATGGGTAGATCGCATAACTAATGAGGACGTATTGAATAGAATTGGGGAGAAGAGGAGTTTGTGGCACAACTAGACTAGAAGAAGGGATCGGTTGGTAGGACATGTTCTGAGGCATGAAGAGATCACCCATTTAGTACTGGAGGGCAGCGTGGAGGGAAAAAATTGTAGAGGGAGACCAAGAGATGAATACACTAAGCAGATTCAGAAGGATGTAGGCTGCAGTAGGTACTGGGAGATGAAGAGGCTTGCACAGGATAGAAACTATCAGGGCATTTAAACCGTTTGACAAACTGTCCGTCCCAGGTATGTTTTTTTTTTATTTATAGAGGATGTTCCGAATGTAGGTAAATATATTGTGGTCATTGGTACATTAACATAAACCAACGTCAGTGTTACTTATTTTTTCTCTGCGTCTAACAGTCCTCTCGCAACCACATCACATAGTTTACCACCCCTTATGTTTTCTGAATGGTCGTAACTGCGCTACGAAAAGGACTACGCGTATCAGTACAGACTGTCCGTTTTGCTGCCACGCATTTACACTTCGATATCTGACCTGCTGCCCAGGTATATACATTAATGGCTTGCTTGTGCCACCCATACCTGGAGGTACTAATGAACCTTAAAACGTACTAGTCGTAATAGCTATAATTACCAGTTTGCAAATGAAGTAAAATTTGATTTTGTTCAGTACACTGTCTTCAGTCATCGACAGAAACATCTGCACTTATACCCTAACACCCTGCATATAATTTTAAACAAACATTATGTACACAACGAGCTGTTTTGTTTATTTCCTTGCAATCGGTTTTAACAAAAAGCAGGAAAGTTATATTTGTGGCTTATTCTCTTACGATAAGAGTACTACTCAGGATCTGAATCCACTGTAACTTTGTAATCCGGGTTAATGCTTTGCGAAATATTGTGATGGAAGCTACTACCTCACAGGTCCAACAGGTGGAGAGTTCTCTCTCATACCCCATATACAAATCATCCGAACCGATTTAGTCACTAATTTTAAGCGACTTTAATTCCCAATCAAATTTTCTTTTGCAGTACCAGTAAACAAGGCTCAAGGTCGGAGAGAGAGGGGAAGAGGAGGTGGACAGAGAGGGGGGATGAAATGGACACGGAGAGGGTGAAGGAGGAGATTGGCAAGAAGAGTGGGAGGAGGAAATGGAAAGAGAGGGGTAAGAGGAGAAGGACACAGATAGAGCGTAGCAGGAAGAGATGTATGAAGAGAGGGAGAGCTGAAGGTGCACACAGAGAGGGGGACAAGGAGAACAGCACATACATCCGATTCCCAATTGCGAAGCACTACCGGGTTCACTAGTGCATATACCAATTGAAGTTCTTCACGCGGATTCTATCTATACGTTGGGGCTAACTTCAAGAAGTTTGATATGGTTTCCACCAATAGATAGTTACACCGAAAACGTACCGGTTGATCAAAAAGTCAGTATAAATTTGAAAACTTAATAAATCACGGAATAGTGTAGATAGAGAGGTACAAATTGACACGCATGCTTGGAATGACATGGGGTTTTATTAGAACCAAAAAAAATACCATAGTTCAAAAAATGTACGACACATGGCGCTTCATCTGACCAGAATAGCAATAATTAGCATAACAAAGTAAGACAAAGCAACGACGATGTTATTTACTTGAAATGCTCAATATGTCCACCATCATTCCTCAACAATAGCTGTAGTCGAGGAATAATGTTGTGAACAGCACTGTAAAGCATGTCCGGAGTTATGGAGTTATGGTGAGGCATTGGCGTCGGATGTTGTCTTTCAGCATCCCTAGAGATGTCGGTCAATCACGATACACTTGCGACTTCAGGTAACCCCAAAGCCAATAATCGCACGGACTGAGGTCTGGGGACCTGGGAGGCCAAGCATGACGAAAGTGGCGGCTGAGCACACGATCATCACCAAACGACGCGCGCAAGAGATCTTCCACGCGTCGAGCAATATGGGGTGGAGCGCCATCCTGCATAAACATCGTACGTTCCAACAGGTGTTTATCAGACAGGCTGGGGATGATGCGATTCTGTAACATATCGGCGTACCTCTCATCCGTCACGGGAGCAGTTTTGCTGTCCAGCGCCATCTGTCGGACATTTTGTGAACTTTGTTTTTTTCGGTTCAAATAAAACCCCATGTTATTCTAAGCATGCGTGTTAATTTTTATATCTCTATCTGCATTATTCCGTGGTTTATTAAGTTTTCAAATTTATTCTGACTTTTTGAGCACCCGGTTTTTCGTGTCACCTGAGATATTCTGTAGCGAGTGATGCTTAAATTGCTTAAGGTATGTGAAATTGATAATACTCTGTTACCTAACGCTCTTCTCTCAGTTTTAATCACAACGCTGCACAGTGACCCATAAATAGTGGAAGTGAGCGTACGGCATTGTGGGACGGGAGTCCCCCATTCGGGGAAGTTCGGCGGCCGAGGGCAAGTACTTACTGCAGTCGACGCCACATTGGGCGAATTGCGCGTCGGATATGGAGATGAAATGATGATTAGGACAACGCAACACCCACTCCCTGAGCGGAGAAAATCTCCTGCCCCAGGTGGGAATCGAACCCGGGCACCTTGGCGTGGCATTCCGTCGCGCTGACCACCCATAAGCAATAATATCGCCACAAAAGGCAAGTCGCCCGGAAGTACATATTCGTATTAGGACTACCAGTGTGTAACCAGGACAGGTCTTCCATTTTTTTTGTAAGTTGAAAGAATTATAAATACACATGTCAGTATATATGTAAGCTGTTTCATCTAATGAAGCCTATTAGATGTAATAAAATTCAGGTGGTATCACAATTGCCTTGTCTTGTTTCTATCTTGATGATAATTTGCATTTCAAAATATGATCCTAGCCACTTAACTCCCCATCTATCGCACTGTGCTGCCGTTTAAAATTTGACAGGTAAGCACTAAGCAGCTCTTTTCTGATACTGGTGCACCGTATTTTGGCGTGTAGTTGACGGCGATACAAGTGTCCAAGAGTACCTCTTGTCTGTCGAGGGATTTGTATTTGATATTCGTATTAGGACTACCTGAGTGAAACTGGGACAGATCAGTTTTTTTATGTGTGTTGAAAGAATTATAAATACACTTGTCAGTATACAGGGTGAGTCACCTAACATTGCCGCTGGATATATTTCGTAAACCACATCAAATACTGACGAATCGATTCCACAGACCGAACGTGAGGAGAGGGGCTAGTGTAATTGGTTAATACAAACCACAAAAAAATGCACGGAAGTATGTTTTTTTAACACAAACCTACGTTTTTTTTAAAATGGAACCCCGTTAGTTTTGTTAGCACATCTGAACATATAAACAAATACGTAATCAGTGCCGTTTGTTGCATTGTAAAATGTTAATTACATCCGGAGATATCGTAACCCAAATTTGACGCTTGAGTACCACTCCTCCGCTGTTCGATCGTGTGTATCGGAGAGCACCGAATTACGTAGGGATCCAAAGGGAACGGTGATGGACCTTAGGTACAGAGGAGACTGGAACAGCACATTACGTCCACGTGCTAACATCTTTTTATTGGTCTCTTTCACTGACGCACATGTACATTACCATGAGGGGTGAGGTACAGGTACACACGTGGTTTCCGTTTACGGAGTGGAATAGAGTGTGTCCCGACATGTCAGGCCAATAGATGTTCAATGTGGTGGCCATCATTTGCTGCACACAATTGCAATCTCTGGCGTAATGAATGTCGTACACGCCGCAGTACATCTGGTGTAATGTCACCGCAGGCTGCCACAATACGTTGTTTCATATCGTCTGGGGTTGTAGGCACATCACGGCACACATTCTCCTTTAACGTACCCCACAGAAAGAAGTCCAGAGGTGTAAGATCAGGAGAACGGGCTGGCCAATTTATGCGTCCTCCACGTCCTATGAAACGCCCGTCGAACATCCTGTCAAGGGTCAGCCTAGTGTTAATTACGGAATGTGAAGTTGCACCATCATACTGATACCACATACGTCGACGCGTTTCCAGTGGGACATTTTCAAGCAACGTTGGCAGATCATTCTGTAGAAACGCGATGTATGTTGCAGCTGTTTGGGCCCCTGCAATGAAGTGAGGACCAATGAGGTGGTTGCCAATGATTCCGCACCATACATTTACAGTCCACGGTCGCTGTCGCTCTACCTGTCTGAGCCAGCGAGGATTGTCCACGGACCAGTAATGCATGTTCCGTAGACTCACTGCCCCGTGGTTTGTGAAACCCGCTTCATCGGTAAACGGGTAGAACTGCAACGCATTCTCTGTTAATGCCCATTGACAGAATTGCACTCGATGATTACTTTGATCACCATGTAATTGCTGATGAAGGGACACATGAAACGGGTGAAAGCGGTGACGATGCAGTATGCGCATGACACTACTTTGACTCAGTTCACCGGCTCTCGCAATGTCCCGTGGACTCATGTGTGGGTTCATGGCAACAGCAGCTAACACACCAACTGCACCCGCTTCTCATGTGACGGGCCTGTTACGGACCCGTTTGCGTGCTACGGCCATACCTGTTGCATACAGTTGGCGGTAGATGTTTTGCAATGTGCGGCACGTTGGATGCTCTTTGTCCGGGTACCGTTCTGCATACACCCTGCAGGCTTCAGCTTCATTTCGTCGACACTCGCCATAAATGAGTATCATCTCCGCCTTTTCAGAGTTCGAATACACCATGGTCACAGTTCCTACAACACTGCACTATCACAGACCTCTGGTAACACGGTGTACTACAGTTGGTCTGCGTGCGGAGACGAATGCAGAATAACAATAGCAGCAAGCGCTACATGCGGACACTGCGACAGCTAGACCAAACCACAACAGTGCACTACAGCCACACTCGTAAACACGGTCGTCAACGTAAACATGTCCCTGCAGATGCTGCTCGCCGATCGTGGCCCGTGTTTGTTACAACACGCAACTGAACGTAGGAGGTTTAAAGCATCAACTTTAGGTTACAATATCTCCGGATGTAATTAACATTTTACAATGCAACAAACGGCACTGATTACGTGTTTGTTTATAAGTTCATATGTGCTATCAAAATTAACGTGGTTCCATTTAAAAAAAACGTAGTTTTGCGTTAAAAAACATACTTTCGTGAATTTTTGTATGGTTTGTATTAAACAATTACACTAGCCCCTCTCCTCATGTTCGGTCTGTGGAATCGGTTCCTCAGTATTTGATGTGGTTTACGAAATATATCCAGCGGTAACTCACCCTGTATATGTACGCTGTTTCATCTAATGAAGTCTGATGTAATAAAATTCAGGTAGTATCACAATGGCCTTGTCTTGTTTTTATCTTGATGATAATTTGTATTTCGAAATATGATCCTAGGCTCTCAACTCCACAGCTATCGCACTGTCCTGCCGTTTAAAATTTGACAGGTAAGCACTAAGCAGCTGTTTTCTGATATTGGTGCACCGTATTTTGGCGTGTAGTTGACGGCGATAGAAGTGTCCAAGAGCACCTCTTGTCTGTCAAGGGATTTGTAACTGTAATGCAACCACAATTCTTAGAAGTAAATAAACGTACCTGAATAGTTACCCTAATAAGGACGAATTTTCCCGCTGTCGTAAGTCTTCCGTGACATTTCTGCCGCTTACAATACCAATGTATAGGTTTAAATGGACGCTACATTCTGTGGATAAGATGGTTCCGTAGCCTGTGACAGAAACGAAAGAAAAATAGTGACTCGTGCCATTGTCTGCTCGTTACAGTCAGACTCCGAAGCGGGAGGCAGCTATAAATACTTTAGCGGAGACAGCTGACGCTGGAGCGGTGGCGGCCTGTTCGAAAAAGTGGCGGACGATAAATTTTGGCCCAACTGGCGAGAATGGAACCGCTCGAGACTGCTGCCCGAATGTTCTGTAGTGGTTGCAAAGGGAGGGGGGAGTTAGGGGGACGCGTGGGGAGGGGATGGGCTGTGTTTCAATTACAGCAGTGGCAGGAGGTGTGTGTGGGGGGAGGGGGGGGGGGTGGAGAGTGTAGGGTAGAGGCAGCGACCGTGATTTAGAGAGCTGTCTGGGCCCGCAGTGCGTCTCCAGAGTACAGAGAATTATTCACGCCCACTGGCCCTTCTGACTTTTTAACTGGGCGCAGGCACCAGAAAAACGCAGTGTCACTCGCCTTGTTTGGCGGTACATCAGTATTCCTCCTCTTATCTTTTATTCTCCAGTTGGTGTTTCTTAATCTCTACCCAAACACTCCATTGTGCTGATCAAGAATTCTCTTCCGAATATTTGAATTTTACAAGAATAAACGGTAGTATAAACGAATGATATGAATGATACTAAACCAGTGTAAGGCAAAAAGTGATAGTAAATAGTACAAGCAATAAAGGATGACAGCCAAAACAGTTGCAGGATAAAATTCTTGACCAAGGTTTCGGTATATATAAATATACCTTCATCAGAAGTAAAAAATCCTGAACAGGAAAACACTTTCATTAGAAAAACGTTAACATCGGAAATAAACACTAAAACTTAAGTAACAGTGAAATTACCGGAGTAATACAGGCACAAAATGTTTTGGTTACTTTCTAAAATTACATCATGCAATGGAGATTAATAAAACAACTGTGCCAAAGGCGTCGTCAATAATTAAGGCATCTTCTCCATTTGTGCAATATGCCTATGGGCACAGGGTCAATGCGAACAGTTTAGCACCAGTACTTCGCCTATGAACTATCGAGACAAGAGTGTGATATCACTAGGGCAGATGGTTTCGCCGAGAGAGGGCACTTGTGGTATGTGCCAGACACTAACGCATATTAAAATCCATGGATACCTACATAAGCTCATCAAAATTATTAAAAGTTGTGCTAATTCAAACTTTCTGTCTTAATAAACAAAACATATCAGACCATTTAAAAACATTTATATAAAATAGAAAGTATGGAACCAATTTACCTGTGTCCTAGTGTCAAACAGATGAAGCTTGTGCTATGGAACACATCTAACGAGAGAGGGCACTACTGCAATGCGCGAGAATCTCGCGTAACGTAGGCGGTGAAATACATACTAGCGGAAACAACCAAAATGTTACAGTAAAACGAAACCATTTGTCGTTGGCTGTCATCCTTTATCGTGAAGAATTTCAACAATTGCTGCTTCAGCTATGTTTAAAATCTTTAAATAATACAAGCAAAGCAAGAAGCAGAGAAACTTTCACTGTTTGGCGGAACAACCTTCAATGGAGATTTTCCGACCACTGTTCTACCTTGTACGTGTGAATGGCCTTAAAATATCTCAAGCAGAATTTTTTGTTTTTACAGATTACACAAATGTTGGAATGAATCCACTTAGGTAGCTAGCTTCAGAAGAAACTACCAATAACTTTTCAATGATACATTAATTTGGTCGTAGCATATCAACTCTCCCTTAGTTTCTAAGAACACTCACCAATGCAGTCACTTCTGTCCAATATCGAGTGAAGCCCACTGTAAATGTAGTTTTTAAATGAAACGATTCCACTTCAGGCTGTTAACATATTATTTACTTTGACTAAAGTTTCAACACGTGGTCATTTCCAAGCATTCTGAGAACAGTCATCGTCAAATATAATAAACGTAAATATAAATTGACAAACGTTGAAAATAAAATTTCGACGTTACTTACGTGGTAATACAAAGCTGTGGTAGTCTGTGTAAGAGCAATTGCATATGGTGCTTGGAATTTATCTGTTGTTCCATGTACCTGACACGTTAGAAAGCTGACGAAATAACGTGTAGCAGGCTTCGTAAATGGATCACAAAAGCTAGGGAGTACCCAGATCCTAATGTATGGAGTCGATGTAAAGTGGTTTGAGAAATGTGTGCGCAGAAAAGAGAAACGTGGTAGAAATATGTTCAATAAAAGCAGAAGCCACTAATGTACTCAATATTTAGATTAAACGTTGGTAAAGTGTGAAGTGACTATCAAGTCACAATAAAACAATAACCACGAAATGCAAGTACAGAACAGCTTCTCAAATGTCAGATGTAGATGAAAGCAGCGCTCCACTTGATAGTCACTTCCCTTTTTACATACTTTTAATCTACATTCATAGTACCATTCGTGGATTACGTTTTTATTCAACACACATTTCCTTTCTAAGCAAAAATTTCACAAACCACATGATATCGACTTCATATGTTAACATCCTTGTCCTCAATAGCTCATACTCCTTGTATGTTTACATCTTCGCCGCTTTTGTGATCAATTTACCACGCCCGCTACACGAGAATGTGTGTGAAATCTTATGGGACTTAACTGCTAAGGTCATCAGTCCCTATGCTTACACACTACTTAACCTAAATTATCCTAAGGACAAACACACACACCCATGCCCGAGGGAGGACTCGAACCTCCGCCGGGACCAGCCGCACAGTCCATGACTGCCGCGCCTGAGACCGCTCGGCTAATCCCGCGCGGCCCGCTACACGAGATTAAAAATTAACTTTTTATATTATTATTTCAACAGTTTTCTAACGTGTCTAGTATGTGGAATAACAGATAAATTCACACCACCACATGCAACTACCCTTACAAAGCATGTCATATTATTGAAGGGGTTACAACGTATCACGTTAGTAGCTATGAAATTTTCATTTCCATCGTTTGTCGGTTTCATACACATAAAAAAAAAGTCTTGCATCAACCAGGTTCCCAGAACTCCTGAAGACAGACGTTGACTGTGGATATTGTATTACAGATACAGTTCCTCTGACTGTTAAGAGATGTCGCTAAACACGCCCAAAGATGTAAACAACCGCGCATGAGCAGCGCCTATTAGATGGAGGGGTCAGATAGCCGATCAGTTCCAGCCATTCCACCAGGAAGGAGGTACACGGCTCGTGTTGTCTGCAGTTCAACTATGCCTAGGCGGTCAATACCGCAATTAGATCGCGTCCGCATTGTTACTTCGTGCCAGGAAGGGCTCTCAAGGGAGTGGCCAGGCGTCTCGGACTGAACCAAAGCAATGTTGTTCGGACATGGAGGAGATACAGAGATACAGGAACTGCCGATGACATGCCTCGCTCAGGCCGCCCAAGGGCGACTACTGCAGGGGATGACCGTCACCTACGTATTATGGCTCGGAGGAACACTGACAGCAACGCCACTATGTTGAATAATGCTTTTCCTGCAGCCACAGGACGTCGTGTTACGGCTGAAACTGTGCGCAATAGGCTGCATGATGCGCGACTTCAGTCCCGACGTCCATGGCGAGGTCCATCTATGCAAAGGGCCTTTCTCGTGCCGCCTTTACTGGATTAACTTCGTTAAAACCGCACGTTAATAGCACATTCCATTTCCGCTGTATTTGTAGTGCAAGTTTCAGGTGATTCACCCCGTCAATGGTAATTTAGCTGCCATTTGTATCGTTTTGGAAAACCACGCACGAGATTTTCGTATTGTCTCGGTCGCTACGCGCAAACTATTAGTCCTGTAGAAAAAATGAACAGGAGTTTTTGTAGGAAATTTAATGTAGTTAAATTTCATTCCGGCATAGTTTTCGCTGGAGACCATGGTTTTCGAATTATTAAAGGAAAACGCGTTTGAAAATCACTTTGTACGTTTTTCTTGAGTAATTTCAAAACTACGGCCTCTAGCGGAAAGGTATCCCAGTACAAAATTTAACTACGTTGGAGCTGTTCAGCAGTGTTAACCTCTTTTCTTTTACGAGTGATATTCATATCAAGAAATGTCACTGTGGCAAACTTTCCTTCGCGCAATGTTTGTGCTGTTCTGAATTTCCATATTCCGAATGTTTCTTTAAATCGTTATAATCGAAAACAATGTACGAAATGTTCCTGAAGAATAAACATCCCTATGAAACGTAATGATTAATATAAGAATTGATATAAGAATGAAATCTAAGAATATAAGGATTTAGAAAGATTGTAACCTCTGAAAATACCATACATACGTATAGTGTACAATACAGTATGTGATCAAAAGTATCCGAACACCCACATAAACATACGTTTTTCATATTAGGTGCATTGTGCTGCCACCTACTGGCAGGTACTCCATATGAGCGACCTCAGTACTCATTAGACATCGTGAGGGAGCAGAATGGGGCGCTCCGCGGAACTCACGGTCTTTGTACGTGGGGTGTCACTTGTATCATACGTCTGTACACGAGATTTCGAAGCTCCCAAACATCCCTGGGTCCACTGTTTCCGAGGTGATACTGAAGTGGAAAGGGGAAGGGGCACGTACAGCACAAAAGCGTATAGGCCGACCTCGTCTGTTGCCTGACAGAGACCGCCAACAGTTGAAGAAGGTCGTAATGTGTCATAGGCAGACGTCTATCCACATCGTCACACAAGAATTCCAAACTGCATCAGGATCCGCTGCTCAAGTTCTGTGACAGTTAGGCGGGATGTGAGAGGACTTGGATTTAATGGTCCAGCGGCTGCTCATAAGCCACACATCCCGCTGGTAAATGCCAAACAACGCCTCGCTTGGTGTAAGGAGGGTAAACATTGGACGACTGAGCAGTGGAAAAACGTTGTGTGGAGTCCGTACACAATATGGCGATCCGATGGCAATGTGTTGGTATGGCGAATGCCCTGTGAATGTCATCTGCCAGCATGTGTAGTGCCAGCAGTAAAATTCGGAGGCGGTGGTGTTATGGTATGGTCGTGTTTTTCATGGACTGGGTTTGCACACCTTGTTGTTTTGCGTGGCATTATCACAGCACAGGCCTATAATGATGTTTTAAGCACCTTCTTACTTCCCACTGTTGAAGAGCAATTCGGGGATGGCGATTGCATCTTTCAATAAAATCGAGCACCTGTTCATTATGCACGGCCTGTGGCAGAATATTTACACGACAATAACATCCCTGTAGTGGACTGGTCTGCACAGAGTCCTGACCTGAATCTTATAGAACGCCTATGGGATGTTTTGGAACACCGACTTCAGGCCAGGCCTCACCGACCGACATCGATACCTCTCCTCAGTGCAGCTCTCCGTGAAGAAGGGTTCGCCATTGGTAACGCCGCTTCCTTTGGACGCAAAGCTGAAAATATAAAAATAGTACCCAAAACCCAATACAAGCTCCAAACCCAAGATCCAAATTTCATAAAAAAAGGAAACAAAGTCCCACTGTGATAGCATCACTTGAATAATAGTAAGTTTACTGAAGGGAAACAAAAAGTAATAGAAAAGAATTCCTGTATAAAGTAACTTAGTATTTTTGCAAAAGAGAATAAAATAGAAATCGTTTCGTATCAAATTAAAGTAAAAGTACATCGCAAAGTAGTGTACTTATAGATCACGGAGCAGAACAAGTGACGTCAAAGACTAATCCTTTTGAATACTCTTTGAGGACACCGCCAAATAGAGAAGATAAAGTTATACATTGTTAATGTGCTTTAAGCGCTTGCTTGATAGTGTCGTAACTTAACGTGTGCTCTGGTACGTAGGCGATACGAGATTGTTTTTACATTTTGGAGATTTTCAATCTGCTAGAAATCAGTATTAGTATCGAATTGCGAGAAAATACTCAGATTTCGCTAAAGCAACTGGTGAAATGTGGATCTTATAGAAAACACCTTGACTGAAATTTAGGTAACTAATTCCATCCAGCTTAGGGAAAGGTTACTTCTTTAAGACAATGATAGGATGTGCTTAGACTATAATAAACCAGCATAACGTGAATTTACCGTGTCTGACATTTATTTCGAACCAAATAATATTACGTGCTTACGAAACATTTTATCAGTGCAACGATACAGATTACTAACAGAGCGCTGCACATATAGCTGTATATTCTTTGCCGTTCTAAAAAAAGTTATCGTACTGATTCAGACTATTTGGCTTACGTAAACTAAAAGCTTTAGTGGAGAAACTATTGCTGTATATATACTCCTGGAAATGGAAAAAAGAACACATTGACACCGGTGTGTCAGACCCACCATACTTGCTCCGGACACTGCGAGAGGGCTGTACAAGCAATGATCACACGCACGGCACAGCGGACACATCAGGAACCGCGGTGTTGGCCGTCGAATGGCGCTAGCCGCGCAGCATTTGAGCACCGCCGCCGTCAGTGTCAGCCAGTTTGCCGTGGCATACGGAGCTTCATCGCAGTCTGTAACACTGGTAGCATGCCGCGACAGCGTGGACGTGAACCGTATGTGCAGTTGACGGACTTTGAGCGAGGGCGTATAGTGGGCATGCGGGAGGCCGGGTGGACGTACCGCCGAATTGCTCAACACGTGGGGCGTGAGGACTCCACAGTACATCGATGTTGTCGCCAGTGGTCGGCGGAAGGTGCACGTGCCCGCCGACCTGGGACCGGACCGCAGCGACGCACGGATGCACGCCAAGACCGTAGGATCCTACGCAGTGCCGTAGAGGACCGTACCGCCACTTCCCAGCAAATTAGGGACACTGTTGCTCCTGGGGTATCGGCGAGGACCATTCGCAACCGTCTCCATGAAGCTGGGCTACGGTCCCGCACACCGTTAGGCCGTCTTCCGCTCACGCCCCAACATCGTGCAGTCCGCCTCCAGTGGTGTCGCGACAGGCGTGAATGGAGGGACGAATGGAGACGTATCGTCTTCAGCGATGAGAGTCGCTTCTGCCTTGGTGCCAATGATGGTCGTATGCGTGTTTGGCGCCGTGCAGGTGAGCGCCACAATCAGGACTGCATACGACCGAGGCACACAGGGCCAACACCCGGCATCATGGTGTGGGGAGCGATCTCCTACACTGGCCGTACACCACTGGTGATCGTCGAGGGGACACTGAATAGTCCACGGTACATCCAAACCGTCATCGAACCCATCGTTCTACCATTCCTAGACCGGCAAGGGAACTTGCTGTTCCAACAGGACAATGCACGTCCGCATGTATCCCGTGCCACCCAACGTGCTCTAGAAGGTGTAAGTCAACTACCCTGGCCAGCAAGATCTCCGGATCTGTCCCCCATTGAGCATGTTTGGGACTGGATGAAGCGTCGTCTCACGCGGTCTGCACGTCCAGCACGAACGCTGGTCCAACTGAGGCGCCAGGTGGAAACGGCATGGCAAGCCGTTCCACAGGACTACATCCAGCATCTCTACGATCGTCTCCATGGGAGAATAGCAGCCTGCATTGCTGCGAAAGGTGGATATACACTGTACTAGTGCCGACATTGTGCATGCTCTGTTGCCTGTGTCTATGTGCCTGTGGTTCTGTCAGTGTGATCATGTGATGTATCTGACCCCAGGAATGTGTCAATAAGGTTTGCCCTTCCTGGGACAATGAATTCACGGTGTTCTTATTTCAATTTCCAGGAGTGTAGACTGTAATCATTATTAGTGCAACAATAGCAGTTTGTATGCATCTACGTGTAACTGTGCTCGTACACGTCGGGGAGCATATGGTCACTTGAGCTGGCCAGCACAATTAATACGCACTCGGCATCAATATGGTGCAGCAGGACATACTTATTTTTGTAACGCTCCTTATCAGACAGTATACAGACATTCTACCGCTAGCTCGTCGGAGCACGAACTTCATCAACGAGCATTTTCAATAGAAGAAGCAGTTACAAATTCCCCAAGAAACCTTCCAGCACGTGACTGAACGTATACCTGCAAGAGTGGGAGCTGTCATTCAGTCAGGTGTCCGGATACTTTTTAATCACATAGTGTGTATGTATGACACTTTTTGTGAGGCCCAGTTGTAATTTTACAGTTAATATACAACCAAATCTTCATCTACATACATACTCCGCAATCCACCATACGGTGCGTGGCGGAGGGTACCTCGTACCACAATTACCAACTTCTCTCCCTGTTCCACTCCCAAACAGAACGAGGGAAAAATGACTGCCTATATGCCTCTGTACGAGCCCTAATCTCTCTTATCTTTGTGGTCTTTCCGCGAAATGTAAATTGGCGGCACTAAAATTGTACTGCAGTCAGCCTCAAATGCTGGTTCTCTAAATCTCCTCAGTATCGATTCACGGAAAGAACGCCTCCTTTCCTCCAGAGACTCCCACCCGAGCTCCTGAAGCATTTCCGTAACACTCGCGTGATGATCAAACCTACCAGTAACAAATCTAGCAGCCCGCGTCTGAATTGCTTCTATGTCCTCCCTCAATCCGACCTGATAGGGATCCCAAACGCTCGAGCGGTACTCAAGAATAGGTCGTATTAGTGTTTTATAAGCGGTCTCCTTTACAGATGAACCACATCTTCCCAAAATTCTACCAATGAACCGAAGACCACTATCCGCCTTCCCCACAACTGCCATTACATGCTTGTCCCACTTCATATCGCTCTGCAATGTTACACCCAGATATTTAATCGACGTGACTGTGTCAAGCGCTACCCTACTAATGGAGTAATCAAACATTACGGGATTCTTTTTCCTATTCATCTGCATTAATTTACATTTATCTATATTTAAAGTTAGCTGCCATTCTTTACACCAATCACAAATCCTGTACAAGTCATCTTGAATCCTCCTACAGTCACTCAACGACGACACCTTCCCGTACACCACAGCATCATCAGCAAACAGCCGCACATTGCTATCCACCCTATCCAAAAGATCATTTATGTAGATAGAAAACAACAGCTAACCTACCCCACTTCCCTGGGGCACTCCAGATGATACCGTCACCTCCGATGAACGCTCACCATCAAGGACAACGTACTGGGTTCTATTACTTAAGAAGTCTTCGAGCCACTCACATCTTTGGGAACCAATCCCTTATGCTCGTACCTTAGTTAGGAGTCTGTAGTGGGGAACCTAGTCAAAAGCTTTCCAGAAGTCAAGGAATATGGCATCCATCTGATACCCTTCATCCATGGTTCGCAAGATACCATGTGAAAAAAGGGCGAGTTGCGTTTCGCAGAAGCGATGCTTTCTAAAGCCGTGCTGATGCATGGACAGCAACTTCTCTGTCTCAAGGATATATATATATATATATATATATATATATATATATATATATATATACACAGGGTGAGTCACCTAACGTTACCGCTGGATATGTTTCGTAAACCACATCGAATACTGACGAACCGATTCCACAGACAGAACGTGAGGAGAGGGGCTAGTGTAATTGTTTAATGCAAACCATACAAAAATGCACGGAAGTATGTTTCTTAACACAAACCTACGTTTTTTTTTAAATGGAACCACGTTAGTTTTGTTAGCACATCTGAGCAAATAAGCAAATACGTAATCAGTGCCGTTTGTTGCATTGTAAAATGTTAAATACATCCGGAGATATTATAACCTAAAGTTGACGCTTGAAACATTGTCCTCACTTCATTGCAGGGGCCCAAACAGCTGCAACATACATCGCGTTTCTACAGAATGATCTGCCAACGTTGCTCGAAAATGTCGCACTGGAAACCCGTCGACGTATGTGGTATCAGCATGATGGTGCACCTGCACATTCCGCAATTAACACTAGGCTGACCCTTGACAGGATGTTCGACGAGCGTTTCATAGGACGTGGAGGACGCATAAATTGGCCAGCCCGTTCTCCTGATCTGACACCTCTGGACTTCTTGCTGCGAGATACGTTAAAGGAGGATGTGTACCGTGATGTGCCTACAACCCCAAAGGATATGATACAACGTATTGTGGCAGCCTGCGACGACATTACACCAGATGTACTGTGGCGTGTACGACATTCATTACGCCAGAGATTGCAATTGTGCGCAGCAAATGATGACCACCACATTGAACATCTATTGGCCTGACATGTCGGGACACACTCTATTCCACTCCGTAATTGAAAACGGAAACCACGTGTGTACGTGTACCTCACCCCTCATGGTAATGTACATGTGCGTCAGTGAAAAAGACCAATAAAAAGGTGTTAGCATGTGGACGTAAAGTGCTGTTCCAGTCTCTTCTGTACCTAAGGTATATCACCGTTCCCTTTGGATCACTACGTAATTCGGTTCTCTCCGATACACACGATCGAACAGCGGAGGAGTGGTACTCAAGCGTCAACTTTAGGCTACAATATATCCGGATGTATTTAACATTTTACAATGCAACAAACGGCACTGATTACGTATTTGTTTATATGTTCAGATGTGCTAACAAAACTAACGGGGTTCCATTTAAAAAAACGTAGGTTTGTGTTAAAAAAACATACTTCCGTGCATTTTTTTATGGTTTGTAGTAACCAATTACACTAGCCCCTCTCCTCACGTTCGGTCTGTGGTATCGATTCGTCAGTATTTGATGCGGTTTACGAAATATATCCAGCGGTAATGTTAGGTGACTCACCATATATATATATATATAACGCCCTTGTATCCCCTAACTTGAATGGGAAAGGGAACTTTCGCGTAAGGTAACCATCTACAGACATCGTAGATACATGAAAAAAAAATTAAAGAAAATAATAGTAATCGGGCGAAAAAGTTAGAAATCGCGGAGCTACCTACTCTGCCGTCACTCCGGGTGCGGACGCAGCGCCCTAAAAGGCATCTGAAGTACTTAGAAAATTGTGAGTGTCAGTTTTTCACAAACGCTCGAGTATCTACGGATAAACCGAGACGCCTGATCGTTTATCTTCCATTGAGGGAAGTTTCTGGGAAATCCGGTTATGGCACTTGACGTGTTCTCCTCCTGGGCGCATCCAGCAACCAATAAATAGGAAAAAAGATATATATAAAGTATTCACGGGTTGTCAGCCGAGTAGCATCGTCGTCTCGTAGCAACGTTTCGATGGAATCCGAAGATGATGGAGACGCATTCCATCGAAACGTTGCTACGAGACGACGATGCTACTCGGCTGACAGCCCGTGAAGACTTCATATATGAAATTCGCCGAGAAAGCCTGCACTCGCAGGAAAAAAGACGTTTCTAATGGATCAAATCAGATGTTCCCAAGGTGTTTACATCATCTGATGGGGGATGTGCCAGCGGTTAGGATACTCGTCGCAGTGTGCATGACAAACACTGCGCCATGTTATGGTGATGCTGGTGTTGAGAGAACGCCATACTCGCCACCGATGCTGTCGTATGCGCGCCTGGCGAGAGCGGAGGGTTAATAAGAGTGAACGAGGGCGGCTCGCGGCAGCCCCTGGGTGGCCCGGGTGGCTTTCAGCTTGTGGGGCTCGTGCCGCACAGGCAGTGCCCTAGCAGCGGCCGTGTCAAAGGCTTAACCGGGAGCCGGGGTGGGGGGGGGGGGGGGTGCTGGGCGGGGGCGGGGGCTGCTGCGAGCGGAACTTCATCAAAAGCTGCCGCGGCTCGTAATTACAACTGCCGTGCGCACGACGGGCGGGCCCGGCATCTCAGATGGCGATGTGTATAAGTTCATAAGCACGGCGCGCCGCGCTGCGTGTGGAGTGTAGAGGGGACGTGAGCACCGTCGAGTCTGGCGCAGAGCTACTACGTGTAGAGAGCAGGCTGTCTGCTAGAGCTAAACGCTGCCGGGAACGGCTTCTGGCAGGCAAGGGCGGCGATTAGAATTCTGTATTCAATAAACACCGAGGTCACTGTGTAAGTAGGCTGTTTAGGTTTTTATATTGGTAACGCCACGTAGCGCTCTGTATGAAAATCACTGGCTGTGCTGTGTGCAGTCTGTGGTTGGGTGGCATTGTTCTAATATTCGCTATTGTAGTGTTGGGCTGTTGGCTGTTAACAGCGCGCAGCGTTGCGCAGTTGGAGGTGAGCCGCCAGCAGTGGTGGATGTGGGGAGAGAGATGGCGGAGTTTTCAGGGCGGATGATCTGGACGTGTGTCCATCAGAGACAGTAAATTTGTAAGACTGGGTGTCATGAACTGATAGATATATTATGACTTTTGAAAACTATTAGTGTAAATACATTGTTTGTTCTTTATCAAAATCTTTCATTTGCTAACTATGCCTATCAGTAGTTAGTGACTTCAGTAGTTAGAATCTTTTATTTAGCTGGCAGTATTGGCGCTCGCTGTATTGCAGTAGTTTGAGTAACGAAGATTTTTGTGAGGTAAGTGATTCATGTAAGGTATAGGTTATTGTTACTCAGGGCCATTCTTTTGTTGGGATTATTGAAAGTCAGATTGCGTAGCGCTAAAAATATTGTGTGTCAGTTTAGTGCTGATCAGAATAAGTAAAGAGAGAAATGTCTGAGTATCTTCAGTTTTGCTCAGCTGCTTGAAAATCAAATAACGTAAGGGGTTTATCAGCACAGTAATTCACTGATTTTTCTAAGGGGACGTTTCAAAAATGGTTCAAATGGCTGTCTGAGCACTATGGGACTTAACATCTCTGGTCATCAGTCCCCTAGAACATGGAACTACTTAAACCTAACCAACCTATGGACATCACACAACACCCAGTCACCACGAGGCAGAGAAAATCCCTGACCCCGCCGGGAATCGAACCCGGGCGCGGGAAGCGAGAACGCTACCGCACGACCACGAGCGGCGGACTGGGGACGTTTCAACTGTAGACGAAGCATTGTCTCGATTGATAGAATGTGAGAGACGTACCAAATTACCCAGGAAGAACCTAAAGTAAGATGAACGTTCGGGCGTTTTCTCTTCCTGTTTTTGAGTCCAGTGTAGTCCTGCGCTCTACCAAAACTACGATTCGGTTGATTTTGTACTCTATACTACAAATAACGTAATAAGTTCTAGGATTACCAGTAGTATTGGTAGAGACGGCCGGGAAAAATACGTAAATGAATGAGTAAGACAGTAACTGGGAGCCGACGGCTTCTCTTTGTCTTTTTGTTTGTTTGCTTTGCACAAAAATAGAAACGCACATTATTCAGTGTTAGCCCAATGTGCATTTCCTTACAGAATATAAATTCCCATTTATAAGCAATAATAATAGCTGATCGCGTAACTTCTGCGCTGTCATGCGACCAACATTTACATCTACATCTACGTGATTACTCTGCTATTCACAATAAAGTGCCTGGCAGAGGGTTCAATGAACCACCTTCATGCTGTCTCTCTACCGTTCCACTCTCGAACGGCACGCGGGAAAAACGAGCACTTAAATTTTTCCGTGCGAGCCCTGATTTCTCTTATTTTATCGTGATGATCATTTCTCCCTATGTAGGGGTGTGCCAACAGAATGTTTTCGCAGCCGGAGGAGAAAACTGATGATTGAAATTTTATGAGAACATCCCGTCGCAACGAAAAACGCCTTTGTTTTAATGACTGCCACTCCAGTTCACGTATCATGTTTGTGACACTATCTCCCCTATTTCGCGATAATACAAAACGAGCTGCCCTTCTTTGTACTTTTTCGATGTCATCCGTCAGTCCCACCTGATGCGTATTCCACACCGCACAACAGTACTCAAGAATAGGGCGGACAACCGTAGTGCAAGCGAACGGTGTACTCGCCTTAGTAGTAGCAGCAACTAGCGGTGCGCTCTCGCTGACTGTCTGAGCTGTTCTAACCAAACAAACAAAAGCAAATACTTTTGCTGCAAATGCTGTTAGCATGCGCAAACATACATAAAATTACTATTGTTGTTTCATACTCAATAGAGCGTTCTCCATCAGTCGGAGGTAAGAGATACCTGTTATTATTGATAAATGCGAAAGCTGTGCATGAATAGAGAAACATGTTTCATGTAAGTTCGACGAAATGTTAAGCATTGTTTGACAATTTTCTTTTATTTTAGCTTAATTTTGAGGAATTGAGTTTTATAGCAAAAAAAAAATGGTTCAAATGGCTCTGAGCACTATGGGACTTAACTTCTCAGGTCATCAGTCCCCTAGAACTTAGAACTACTTAAACCTAAGGACATCACACACATCCATGCCCGAGGCAGGATTCGGACCTGCGACCGTAGCAGTCCCGCGGTTCCGGACTGCAGCGCCTAGAACCGCAAGACCACCGCGGCCGGCAGTTTTATAGCACTCTATGCTAAATTTATATTGTTTTCACGTTGCAAATCAATTGTTTTTGAATAAAACCTGAATTAAACATTTAGAATTTCAATTTTGTTATAAATACTGTTCAGCTTTAAGTAACACACAGGAGGATAACTGTGTAGAATGAAAATGTTCCGTAGGTTAGCCAGCCGTTTATAAATCCTCACCCAGTTTCTAGACTTATCACTGCTTCCAGTTTTTAGGGTATTCAAGCAAGATACAGATCGCACATGTAAAGAAAGCATCTTCATGACGTAAAACCCGTCAGGTATGCAACACACGTAATATTTGGAAAACGCGGGTAAGACCTGAACTGACCAAAGCGACTAAGAAAACAACCATGTCTGTGTTAGGCTATGGTAGTTTTACAACTCTAGTTCAGTATCTTTCCTACTGCGCCACCATAACGTCGATTCCTACGGGGCATCTGGGCCGAACGAATCACTCCTTTGTAAACCATGCACTGTGAGTATCCTGGGTAGGGCCTTTAGAGGTGCCAATCAATGTAAGAAGTTGCAAATGAAGCATAGTCTTTGAAACATTAGTTAAGGAAATTTTCCAGGGTACACATTTTTAGTGGCTAACAATGAAGTTCAGTTTAAGAGGGACCTAAGGGACTTCGAGGTCGCCAACCGCTTCTACACCATTGTTGGATTTCTTAGCAGAAGCAAGCAATGTGTATGTGTTACTAATAATACAAAATAATGTGAGAATTAGAACAGTGCAATCGCTGTAAAGAAATGTTCTGAATTTACTTTTCTATTTGATAAATTATCCTAAGCATTCAATGCACGGAACATTTTTATATTTGGTGTCCGCCCCCGGTAGTTGAGTAGTCAGCACGACAGAATGTCAATCCTATGGGCCGGGTTCGATTCCCGGCTGGGTCGGAGATTTTCTCCGCTCAGGTACTGGGTGTTGTGTTATGTTAATCATCATCATTTCATCCCCATCGACGCGCAAGTCATCGAAGTGGCGTCAAATCGAAAGACTTGCACCCAGCGAACGGTCTACCCGATGGGAGGGCCTAGTCACACAACATTTTAATTGTATGTTTTGTGAAAAATAATTTATCGCCTTTTAAATGAATATATGTTTAAGATTCTTTTTTACTTATTCCAGATCCGTGAGGACCATTTCATTTGCAATCTGTGCAAGTGACATTAGTATATTTGTTTATATTTTTAAACAGTTACTCTGTATTCTTGTTTTTCTGACATGTTCTTCATCCTGGACGATCTGCTCACTACGGATCTGTTGAAAACTACATCTCGTAATCTACCCATATCGTCACACGCTAATAGCATTATGCAACAAGAGTGGCGTATTGTCGAAAGAGACCCATAAACTGCACACAAATCTATCGTGAAATTCTGGTGTTATATGGACCAAAATCAATGCCGCGTCCAGCAATAGTGAAATGGTGCCAACGACATCGACCGCATATGACCAATGTCCAGGCAGTCAAGGAACTGATTCGCAGCCACTGCAGAGTGAGTACTGCGGACATTGGTCAGCAGATGCTCATTTCATTAGAGAGTGCTCATTCCATCTTCCCACATCGTCTGCAGTACCGTAAATCGCGCTCACGCTGGGTTCGGTGATCACCGTCACGTGAACATCAAAACGCGAGGTTTCTGGACGTCCTTAAGCGTTACTCCGCGGAAGACAATGGTTTCCTAAGCCGCACAAATATGAGTGGGGTTGTGTGGGTGCAACGTTTCACATCTGCTACAAAGAGAGACTACGAAATGGAGACACACTGTAACCTCTCCCTGTCTAATCGGCCTACTGGACTGCGATATAACTGACCGTGATCGCATATGCCCAATGAAATTTTACAGCAAGGCCATAGTTACCGAAGGAAAATTACGCCGGTTAGTTTGAGGAAAGTGTACAACAGACACTTCTGCAGGGAGTATCTATTTTAAACTCAAGATAAATACAGATGATAATTTTGAAATGGGTAGAATATGATGCATTCGGTCACAAACAGCACGGGCGTGGAGGGGTGGGGGGGGGGGTGGGGGGGTGGGGGAGAAAGGTACCACGTAATGTTTACTGCACTGATTAGCTAAAAAAGGGATAATTAAACGGTCACCAGCCTGCTAGGGCAATAAATATCCACAATCTTGAGAAAGTTAATAGCAAAGAACTTTAAGCAAATAATCATTGGCGTGGCACAGAAGGTTGTCACGGTTTTCCACAACACAACAGTTTAACAGAAAATAAATGAATCAGAAAGCACTGAGTTCGCAATTACTTATCCTGAAATACTAAATTTTGGTAGTGAAATTAAATGAAATAACTGTTTACATTAATGACTGGTTTAATTTAAACTTTGCTATGTAAAAAAATAACTTTCAGTAACTTCAGTGTAACGTAATGCGAAATTTAGAAAAGGGTAAGCAATTTACTTCTGTTTATTGAGAGACTGAACAGAATTTACTTTAAGCAAATGAGCAATTCATTTTACTTTAAAAAAAACAACAATAAAATACATACCAAGCCAGCAGAAGTCACTCGCTAAGCTAAATACTGAATAAATGAAATTGCACACTCTTTTTTGTGCTAAATCTTTAGTTATCAGTTTTGTCAGTGAAATTTTCCTTTACTTTAAGTAGCCTCCGTTATGCAATATTAGAATGAACAGTTACTGAGGCAGAATATTTAGACTGAAACGGGTCATTAGCAAACACACAAAACTGGCAGTAAATAGTTAATCAGTTTTAATATTCTTACGACATTCGGTGACTGCATGGAGAGGGACACTGCTTGTTAATAATGTCTGAGGACAATGACAACACAGGTATCCTAAAAGCTTTAACTATTCCAGGTTACTATTCAGGTTAGCCATACTTTGTGAAACAAATGTCGCTGGGTAATGCCTACGTAAGTTTCCAATTTTTCATTAACAGTCTTGCGATGTTGTAGCTGTGCGGACGACGAAAAATGTAGCCCACTGCAATGATGAGCTGCCGTTGTTGCTACTGCTGCTGTTCGAGAACACTGAGTCGTCTCCAGAGCCACGGATAATTATGACACAGGCAGCAGTTGGAATTGCAGCTTCCTCTGCCAGTCCACTCCTACCGCGCTCTCAATACTAGCAGGTTAACGAATCAGGCGCGTTTACACTTGAGCGAGCATGGCTGCGCACCGCGTCGGCGGGAGTACCCTACAAATACTTGCACACTCTTTTATAACTCAAGGTGCTCTGCCTCCTCCCTGCTCGCAACGCAACAGACTCTCCAAACGCAAAGATAAACAACGGCAGAGTTACTGCCATTTCGTCGTCACTATCGATACACTTATATACACAGGTGGTCCATTGATAGTAACCGGGCCAAATATCTTACGAAATAAGCACCAAAGAAAAAATTACAAAAAACGAGACTCGTCTAACTTGAAGGGGGAAACAAGATGGTGCTATGTTTGGCCTGCTAGATGTCGCTGCCATTGGTCAAACGGATATCAATTGGTTTTTTTAAAAATAGGAACCCCACTTTCTTTATTACATATTCGTGTGATACGTAAAGAAATATGAATGTTTTAGTTGGACCACTTTTTTCGCTTTTTGATAGATGGCGCTGCAATAGTCACAAAGGTGTAAGTACGTGGTATCACGTAACATTCCGCCAGTGCGGACGGTATTTGATTCGTGATACATTACACGTGCTAAAATGGACCGTTTACCAATTGCGGAAAAGGTTGATATCGTGTTGATCTATGGCTATTGCAATCAAAATGCCCAACGGGCGTGTTCTATGTATGCTGCTCGGTATCCTGGACGACATCCGAGAGTCCGGACAGTTCGCCGGATAGTTACGTTACTTAAGGAAACAGGAAGTGTTCAGGCACATGTGAAACGTCAACTACGACCTGCAACAAATGATGATGCCCAAGTAGGTGTTTTAGCTGCTGTCGCGGCTAATCCGCACATCAGTAGCAGACAAATTGCGCGAGAATCGGGAATCTCGAAAACGTCGGTGTTGACAATGATACATCAACATCGATTGCACCCGTACCATATTCCTATGCAACAGGAATTGCATGGCGACTACTTTGAACGTCGTGTACAGTTCTGCCACTGGGCACAAGATAAATTACGGGACGATGACAGATTTTTTGTACTCGTTCTATTTAGCGACGAAGCGTAATTCACCAACAGCGGTAACGTAAAGCGGCATAATATGCACTATTTGGCAACGGAAAATCCACGATGGCTGCGACAGGTGAACATCAGCGACCTTGGCGGGTTAATGTATGGTGCGGCATTATAGGAGGCAGGATAACTGGCCCCCATTTTATCGATGGCAATCTAAATGGTGCAATGTATGCTGATTTCCTACGTATTGTTCCACCGATGTTACTACAACGTGTTTCCTGACAGAATGGCGATGTACTTCCAACATGATGGATGTCCGGCACATAGCTCGCGTGCGGTTGAAGCTGTATTGAATAGCATATTTCATGACAGGTAGATTGCTCGTCGAAGCACCATACCATGGCCGGCGCGTTTACCGGATCTGACGTCCCCGGATTTCTTTCTGTGGGAAAAGTTGAAGGATATTTGCTACCGTGATCCGCCGACAACGCCTGACAAAATGCGTCAGCGCATTGTCATTGCATGTGCGAACATTACGGATGCCGAACTACTCGCTGTTGAGAGGAATGTCGTTACACGTATTGCCAAATGCATTGAGGTTGACGGACATCATTTTGAGCATTTATTGCATTAATGTGGTATTTACAGGTAATCACGCTGTAACAGCACGCGTTCTCAGAAATGATAATTTCACAAAGGGACATGTATCACATTGGAACAACCGAAATAAAATGTTCAAACGTACATACGTTCTGTATTTTAATTTAAAAAACCTACCTGTTACCAACTGTTCGTCTAAAATTGTGAGCCATATGTTTGTGACTCTTACAGCGCCATCTATCTCGAAGCGAAAAAAATGGTCCAACTGAAACATTCATATTTCCTTACGTACTACATGAATATGTAATAAAAATGGGGAATCCTATTTTTAAAAAAGCAGTTGATATCCGTTTGACCTATGGCATCGCCATCTAGCGGGCCAACCAAAGCGCCATCTGGTTTCTCCCTTCAAGCAAGACAAATTTCGTTCTTTGTAGTTTTTTCGTTGACGTTTATTTCGTGATATATTTGGTCCGGTCACGATCAATGGACCACCCTGTATAATTAAAATCAATTATATACAGTCAAAAATAAACGCACTATTACATCAATTACGTATTAAATATAATTTCTGTAATAAAGCTTACAGCCTCGGAATAAGAAGTACAGTACACGTTATCAACGGATATTAAACGGCGTAAATTTTGGATGGTGTAGAAAGTATTTCCTCTGCATTTTCGGTGTTACAACGCCTCCTCGCCTGCGCGGAAGGGATGCAAAGCGGTAGGGTCTGCAGGGAAGGTGATGACCACTGTTTCCTTCGACTCTGAAGTAGTTGTGCACAAAGAGGGCATAACAATTAACCCTTACTGTGTAAAGCCTGGCCTACACATAATGTTTTGTCGTCCGTCTTGTATGATCATGCAAGGCTGGAGACAAGACTGACACAAATCGCTCAGCTACACCCTTCAAACTTTCACTCAATCTTTTGCTCAATCTTCCACTCAATCGTTCCGAAACAGTCATAGGGGAAGAACGGTTCGTGACGACGTGTGTGCTATGTGCATTCAAAATGAAGAAGAAAACAAAGTCTATGCGTCGGTCACGATGGTCCTGCGATTGGTAATTGAAGAGAGGGACTTCCTCCCATGCGAATTTTCTTCGAGAACTGCAGAAGGAACCATAAAACTGGCGAAATACTTTTTGGACATAGAAAAGTGTTTAAAACTGGGCACGTTTGTAACTCCAGAAACAGAAAAAGAAGGTAGTGCATTAGGGCGGCTATCAGTCCGCACGGGAGACTCATAGCAACGTTGAGGCTTTTAGCGTTGGCAGGAGCTACAAGGCTCTCGAAATGCCCATTTTTTTATGAGGGACGCAATAAATAATGGTTGTTGGCCCCGAAAATTAAAAGTTACTGGCAGAAGTAAAGCTGCGAGGACGGGGCGTGAGTCGTGCTTGGGTAGCTCAGTTGGTCACCGGCACGGTAGCTCAGCGTGTTCGGTCAGAAGGTTAGCAGCCCTCTGTAATAAAAAAACTGAGTTAATCGATCAACCACGAACTTAAACGGATGTCTTACAACGTCCGCCCCGAGCAGATGCAACGAACGAAAGCGAACAAAAAAAAAAAAAAAAAAAAAAAAAAATTTGGTAGAGCACTTGCCCGCGAAAGGAAAAGGTCCCGAGTCTCGGTCCGGCACACAGTTTTAATCTGCCAGGAAGTTTCATATCAGCTCACACTCCGCTGCAGAGTGAAAATCTCATTCTGGAAAAGTGATTTTTGTTTCTTGACTCTGTCTCACAATCTTCTATGTCTGACAGTGATTGTCGACATTCATGAAGAAAACTATATCGAAGTACCACGGGAAGGGTTATATGTATAAATTTCTTCCGTTCCAGCTCCTGATCTCATGGACGCTTATATTTTCTCACTCCCTTTACTGTAAACTGTTAGAAATGAGTTGACCTTTTCGGTGACAATCTCTTCTGTCGCTTCACGATCTTCTTCCATCTACTTATTAAACAAAATGGCGTATACCTAGTTCTTCAGAGGCTAGGAGAATTTTAGTACGGCTTAAAGAAATCCGTGAGTCCACAGTATCAAGTCGACCAATCTGTCACTACATGCGTTAAAATGACAGTCGGGACTTCCAGCGTCACCGAGAGTGAACTGGCGGCGGAGGTAAGTTTGAGGCATAAGACTGACGGGCGTCTGCACGCACAGGCCTTTCCACAGTTTTGCATGTACACAAAACAAGAGCCCACCAGCCATTTGCGACTTTGTCAGACTTCATTAAGTTCATGTAAGACTCTCAAACTACCGACTACACATAACAATTCATTTCACAAATCTAGTATGATCATGCAAGACTGACGACAAAAAGTTACGTGTAGACCAGGCTTAACAATGACATCACTGCATTTTTTTTTCTGTCCAAGCTGCGTTATGACTAGAAGGGCCTGCCATCTTATTACTTTATGCAGAGCGCAGTGCTCCACACAGACCTTTTAGCCAGTAGCCATGGCCACCACCGTGTGACAGAACTGTGCTGTGCACTTGAGGCCACGCGCACTGTTGGCCATGCAATACCACGTGGGGGGTGGGGCTGCGGGAAATTCCCTTGTCTGCACCTCGGTGTCGTTTTTTATTTACTTACAGCAATTACACTTATTTTTTAAACAATAAAAATACAGAAATTTAGAAGTAGATAATTATAAATTTACGGAATAATTTAAGAATAGAAGAAAATAAAACAGGAAAGAGTAGATATAAATATCCATTCACCAACACCACGTGGGGAATGTGACTTGGTATTGAACTTCAAGTCCACCGCCACATGTGGTGCTACCCACTTCAACTCTATCTGTTCAGTCCATACGGATCCAGTCTATGTCGATATTCCTTGTAAGAGTGCTCTGTGATGTTTGTTAGGCCACATAACCACCACTCCTACTAGGTTAGTTAATAAACATATTCTGCATACCTTTGGAAGAATATTCCGCCTCAACGCAATCTAATCAAGTTATTTACCGTTCCTACACAGCAGTAGGAGAAATTACAAGCCAGCACTAACCCATCATTAATCTGGTAAAGACATTTATTTAGAATAAAACGAGACTTTTTGAGTAGTGGACCCATTAACATTGTATAATTGTGTAATATGTATGATTTTTTTGTTGTGTGTTTGCACTTTTTGATTTTTCTTGTCTACCTTATATTAAATTTATATTAGGTTCATGTTATTACATTTACAATGACGTGTTCATTTGTGTACCTACTTAACAACGTTGGCTACAGGTTTGACGTGGATTCTAGACAAATGTCTATCCACGGACTGATCTAATTATTCCTACTTTTAATTAGAATTATTAATTACACACTAAAGAGCCAACACGACGTGGCATGGACTTGACTGATGTCTGAACTAATGCTCGGGGTACTGACACCATGAATCCAGCAGGCTGTTCATAAATCCGTAAGCGGGACTGGTACAGCACGTTGCAAGGCATCCCTGATATGCTCAATAGTATTCATATGTGGGGAGTCTGTTGGCCAGCGGAAGTATTTAAACTCAGAAGAGTGTTACTGGACCAACTCTGTAGCAATTCCGGACTGTAGCAATTCCTGCTGGAATTGCCCAAGTCTATCGGAATGCACAGTGGATAGGAATGGATGCATGTGACCAGACAGGAGGCTTACGTACGTCTCAGCTGTCAGGGTAGCATCTAGACGTATCAGGTGTCCCATATCACTCCAACTGCACACGCCCTACACCATTACAGAGCTTCCACCACTTTGCACAGTCCCCTGCTGACATGCAGGGTCCATGGATTCATGAGGTTGTCTCCATACCTGTACACGTTCATCGGCACGATACAATTTGAAACGAGACTCGTCCGAACATACTTCCAGTCATCAATAGTCCAACGTCGGTGTTACGGGCCCAGGCGAGGCGTAAAACTTTGCGTCGTGCAGTCATCAATGGTACATGAGTGGGCCTTCGGCTCCAGAAGCTCATATCGATGACGTTTCGTTGACTGGCTAGCACGCTGACACTCGTTGACGGCGCAGCATTTTGCGAAAGGGTTGCACTTCTGTCGATTTGAACGATTCTCTTCAGTCGTCGGTGGCCCCGTTCTTGCAGTATCTACTTCCGGCCTCAGCGATGTTGGAGATTTACTAGTTTACTGGATTCCTGATATTCACGGTACACTCGTGAAATGGTCTTACGAGAAAACCCCCACTTCATCGCTAGCTCGGAGATGCTGTGTCCCATCGTTCGTGCGCCGACTATAACACTACGTTCAAACTCGCTTAAATCTTGATAACCTGCCATTGTAGCAGCAGTAACCGATCCAACAACTGCATCAGACACTCGTTGTCTTATTTAGGCTTTGTCGGCCGCAGCGCCATATTCTGCCTATTTACATATTTGTGTAGTTGAATACGCTTGCCGGCACCAGTTTTTTGGCGCTTCAGTGTAAGATATAAATGACAATTATTGATTTATGTTCACTTGAGTAGTTGTGCATCTATGTCACGTCAGAATTGTAGCTGTCGCTCGTTTGATCGTCAGTTACTCGAGCTATCTACGTTAGCCTGTGTTCGAATTCTGCAACTTCTGTATTGATGAGTCTGTTTCTGTACATCGTGTTCTGCTTTTGAGATATTTTAGGCGGTTGCCATGTGTCCATGTATCTTATAGTGTAGTTTCAGTTATGTGCCTGTGTCCAATGCATTTCAAAAGGAAGTGTTCTGAGGAATGAATTTCCCTGCACATGTGACGATTGCTTTCTAAAAGCGACATGCTCTGCAGGTGCAAGGGGAAGGGCCATGTTCAGTCACAAAATGAACCATACCTCGGCCGAGGTTGGGATGGCGGAACTATAAACGCTGCATGAAGTTCGGGAAAATGAACAGACTAGACGGCGCGGATCACTCTCGTTCCGTTCTTTTTGCCAAGTATCCACACACCAGTTTTTTAGTTAACGTCTACCTTTTGTGTGCTGCACAGTGACCTGCGACATTCTCTAAGGCCTACCCATCTCCAGGCGGTATACTGCAGACATATTTGATGGATATACCGATAGGGCATTTTCCAAGCACCACATTCAGCAAATCGATTCATGTGATGCCTAACGCCCTAGATATTGCAAGTAGCCCCCGGATAACAGTGATGCTGTTCGTTACCGGAGCGAGCCTGTGTGCCCATGCTCAATAACGACTCCAAAAATGCAGAATGGTACGTTCTTAAGCGTGTGTGGTAGTCTGTATCGTGTCGAATTTAATGTTGCTAGTTTATGAAGCACACTTTCGGCTTGTCACGTATGTTCGTTGAAGTCATGTCGTTCGGCAGTGTGTACCCCAATATATCTATTTACTATGAAACTTCCTGGCAGATTAAAACTGTGTGCCCGACCGAGACTCGAATTCGGGACCTTTGCAAAGCCAAAGGCAAAGGTCCCGAGTTCGAGTCTCGGTCAGGCACACAGTTTTAATCTGCCAGGAAGTTTCAAATCAGCGCACACTCCGCTGCGGAGTGAAAATCTCATTCTGGATCTATTTACTAGTTTGCGTTTCATGTTTGTGTTGTTTATCACTGGACAATGCCATAAAGAACGAGCAGCGTGGAAAATTACGGAAAGCCAGTGTTCTCCTGCAAGACAATTGTAAACACCACACGGCGTGCATCACATAACGTTTGTTTCAACGTTACCGATGCGAGGTACGAGTTGAATGCAGTAAAAACAATAAAACGCACAGAACGTTCATCCAGTCATGTGAAACTGTCAGAAAAGTACTTCTTTGAGATGTTCTACAGTTCGTGCATCACGTGGGCTTGAATATGGTTTAAGTTGTTAAAGGGTTCATTCTTCGTATAAATTTCTGTTCGTTGTCGTTTTGTGATAGGTTCGCATTGATAGGACTGTCTCTTCACCCATCATGATTTTTTTTGAGAAAATAACTACACCCCTTGTTTCATTTCTATCAAGTCACCGTGGGGACACGTCATTGCTTTTTCTTTCAGGAGTCAGAGATTGTCGGCTAAAATTTGCTCTCACTTTCTCTTCTTCAAAACATTCTGGACAATCACGGAACAGTTGATTCAGAGATTTTGTTCCATTGCGGTTTGTGCCACAACAGCGTTACATTACGAACGTTCACTAACTACTTAACTCTGGCTACTCACAATTGGTAGAATGCACATCTGTTGTCTAAGAATTTTTAGCATATTGCAGCCCCGTCAGCAACTGTAATAGACTAATATTTTGAAGAATCAGCCTCAGTTGCGCAAATTTTCTGGTCTTTACCAGGTTTCAGCTAAATTAATCTAGCTTTCTCATAAAATTACTATAACATGCCAGAGTAAGGCAAAGTCAACATTAAAATTAAAATCTGTAGTACCGTGGTACCATGTCGAATTAAAACTACTTAACTGAAGTCCAGCCCCAGCATCTCTTCACCACGCGGTCGGTTGTGAGCGGCAACTACGTTGCTTCTGAAGAAGGGTAGATTAATTTAGCTGAAACCTGGTAAGGACCAGAAAATTTACACGACTGAGGCTGATTCTTCAAAATATTGCATCTGTTGTCTACAATAGTAGTTCAAGCTGCCGCCATGAAATATACAGGGTGCGTTAAAAAATGTATACACAGTTTGAATTGACATAGACAATTTATTTCCAGTTCTACAAGATTATATATCTGTGAGAAAGTAATGTTATGTTTCTTCAACAGGTGGCAGCAGTGGCAAGGAGATAACTGCAACGTGGCGGACGTGCGTTTGAGCTTTGAAGCGCGGAAGCAGATAGTTAAGTGGTACTGGAAGTTTGAGAATGTAGCTGCGATTCGAAGACAGTGGAGAAGTGAGTATGGTACAGAACCACCTTCAAAGTTAACAATTACACGTCTACGAGACAAATTCGAAATTCATGGAACAGTGTGTGATGTGCATAAAGGTCGATCAGGGCGACCTCATACAGTACAAGTGATGATTCCACAACTGCGGTCTTGAACTGTTTCAGCGTTCGCCTCAAAAATCTTCAAGGCAAGCGGCACGTCAGAGTAATGTAAGTGTTAGTAGTGTGCTACGCATTGTGAAGAAAGGCAAGTTTCGTGTGTACATTCCAAGGCTGGTGCAACAGCTAAGTGACGACGATCCAGATCGAAGGTTATAACTTTGAGAATGGGTTTAGGAGATGGTGAGACGTGAACCGGGATTTATGGGAAGCATAATTTGGTCAGATGAAGCCCAATTCAAACTCAATGGAACTGTCAATAGGCACAATTGTGTGTACTGGGCTGAAGATAATCCTCACGTTACAGTTGAAAAGGCTGTGAATTTGCCTGGTGTAAATGTGTGGTGTGGTTTGTCTGCAAGGGGACTCATTGGGCCTTTCCACTTTGAAGGTACTGTTACTGGAGAAACGTACCTAAAAATGCTTGCTGACTCCATATTCCCTGCCATTCGTGCATTTTACGGTAATGATGAGTTTTATTTCCAACAAGACGGCGCCCCGCCGCACTATCATAGGGACGTACGAGCATACCTGGATCATAATGTGCAAGCCCAGTGGATAGGACGCCGGGGACCAATCGAGTTTCCTGCACACTCTTCAGGCCTCACACCGCTGGATTTCTTCTTATGGGGCACAGTAAAACATGAGGTGTACAAACGTAAACCACGTAACCTGGACACACTTTGGAATGAGATTCAGGCGGTGTGCGCAGAAATCTCATTGCACACTTTGGTGCGATGTACGGAATCAGTGGTGACTCGTACTCAGAAATGTATTGATGCTGAAGGCCACCAGTTTGAACATTAATCACATTTGCAAAGTACATTTACTTTTCCAAATGGACTTTAAGCTTTCCATTTCCATAAATTTAACATTCTGTGCAAAGCTTCATGGGATTTTTACACTGGTTTCCACTTCGCGACCGACCGAAACTTTCTCTCCGAACAGCCCTTTTATATCCACTGAAACGCCAAAGAAACTGGTATAGACATGCGTATTAAACTACAGAAATACGTAAACTGACAGAATACTGCGCTGCGGTCGACAGCGCCTATGTAAGACAACAAGTGTCTGGCGCAGCTGCTAGATCGGTTACTGGTGCTACTATGGCAGGTTATCGAGATTTAAGTGAGTTTGAACGTGGTGTTGTAATCAGCGTACGAACAATAGGACATACCATCTCCCAGGTAGCGATGAAGTGGGGATTTTCCCGTACGACCATTTCACAAGTGTACAGTGAATTGAGGAATCCGATAAAATATTAAATCTCCGAAATTGCTACTGCTGGGAAACACCCTGCAAGAACGGGACCAACGAAGACTGAAGAGAATCGTTCAAAGGAACAGAAGTGCAACTCTTCCGCAAGTTGCTGCAGATTTCAGTGCTGTGCCATTGACAAGTGTCAGCGTGCGAACCATTTGACGAACCGTCATCGATACGAGCCTTCGGGGCCGTAGCCCCACTCATATACCCTTGAGGACTGCACTAGACAAAGCTTTATGTCTCGCCTGGGCCCGTGAACAGCGACATTGGACAGTTGATGACTGGAAACATGTTGCCTGGTCGGACGAGTCTCGTTTCAAATTGTATCGAGCGGATGGACGTGTACGTGTATGGAGACAACCTCATAAATCCGTGGACCCTCGATGTCATCAGGGGACTGTGCAAGCTGGTGGAGGCTGTATAATGGTGTGAGGCGTGTGCAGTTGGAGTGATATGGGACGCCTGATACGTCTCGATATGACTGACAGGTGACACGTACGTAAGCATGCTGTCTGATCTCCTGAGTCCATTCCTGTCCATTGCTCATTCCGACGGACTTGGGCAGTTACAACAGAAAATGTTGCACCCCATACGTCCAGAATTGCTACAGCGTGGCTCCAGGAACACACTTCTGAATTTAAACACTTTCCACTGGCCATAAGACTCTCCAGACACTAACATTATTGTGCATATCTGGGATTTCTTGCAACGTTCTGCACCAAAGAGATCCGCACCACCTCGTGCTGTTACGGATTTATGGACAGCCCCGCATTATTCATAGTGTCAGTTCCCTCCAGCACTACTTCACACATTAATCGACTCCATGCCATGTCTTGTTGCGGTACATCTGCGTGTTCACGGGGGCCCTACACAAAATCAGGCATGTGTATCATTTTCTTTCACTCTTCAGTGTATAAAATCAGTCTGGGAACTTTCTGCATGGACAGTGCATGTTGAAAAATGGTGAAGTATCTGTATCACTTGGAACAGTGCTGCGTCGAATCGAAGTTACCTGGCCTACGATAATAATGTGTAACTTACTTTTTGACGTTACCTCGTACATAAGAGCCGATCTGGAATCTAAACTGTGACCACTGCGAGTGACGGGAAATGTGTAAACCGACTGGGCCTAACGGGGCTCGCTCACACCGTGCATCTCTTTTGCTTTCCAGAATCCGAAGCTATTACTCTGGAAAGCGACTGAAAACCCGCCAGATATCTGTGAATGTTAAAGCACTGCTTCCAGGACGGTGTGGTGCTCGCTGGATTAACGACGAGAGTCAGTGTGGGTGTTTTTTAGGCGGTATTCCACATCCCACTAGATGAACAACTGGCTGGTACACTAGTGTCGCCTCAGTAACACGATTCGCAAACATTTAGAAAAGTTTCGCTCATATTTACACGTTCCGGGGGGGAGAGTGTGGGGGTAACTGGGTGGTGACGGGAAGGAAATCCCGCAACCCCTTGAATTACCCATGCCAATCCGCTAATAATCATGCCTACCCTATGTCGATGCGGGAAAAGCACAAGAAAAAGAAGAAGCAAAGTGAACTGAAGACCTGACGAGGGTGGCAATACCACCGTATTTACACACGAGAAGCATGGAGGAGTGGTATTAACGGAATATACTGCAATAACCTCATATTTGGAGCGCTCTCACACTGTACACGTCTGTAAGACAATGTCCCGCATAGCACAGCTAGCAAAAACTGGCTGGCAATTTTATTTCGTAGTGCTCGTCATATACAATGACTGTGACAATATTTGTTCTGTGTGTAGTGTACATGAATCCTCATTTCATCTGAATGACCCACTGCCCCTTTTAAATTTTATTTTAAATTTTTTCGTAAAATTAAAGCTTGACGTATCGCTTGTAAATGATGACTTGTTTATTCTAGAACCGTTTTGTGGTACCGGTCGTTGTTCAGTCGGCCGCACTTTCAAATTCGCGCGCCGCCAGTTACGCCGCCGCGTTTCCTATAGCCGCCACCGCTCCACGAGGGCGTTGCAGCTAACAATTACACCGCTGCCAATGAGATGCAAGCATTCTCTCTCCGGATCTCCAGCTGCGGGTATACTTAGCTTCGAACATTTATGGACTGGTCCTTTTTTGTGTGTTTGCCAATTGAACAAAATTTATGGACTTTCATAGTGCCAGGGCTCATCATTTACTGAACAGCCATCGATTGAAGACTATGCTGGCCGCTGCGGTCGAGCTGTTCTAGGCTCTTCCGTACGGAACCGCGCGACCACTACGGTCGCAGGTTCGAATCCTGCTACGGGCATGGATGTGTGTGATGTTCTTAGGTTAGTTAGGTTTAAGTAGTTCTAAGTTCTAGGGGACTGCTGATCTGAGATGTCAAGTCCTATAGAGCAATTTGAACGAATCTACTGTTAGTAAGCGACGCAGCAGTGAGACAAACAAAATTATGTATCATTTTTACTATTTGATATTAGATGTGGAATAACTTAATGTGTGAATTCTCTGTTCATGAACGGCATCTATCCCTCGCTGCTGTTTCCACTACAGAACCACACGGCGTGCAAAGGAAGACATAACAGTTTTACAACAAAATTCCATTCAGAAACAATTTTTGTAAAAATTCCTTAACAGCCTTAACGTCCAGTTCCGTGTAACTAAAGCTATATGAAGTCTTTGCAGAGTTCGTCTTTGTCTGCATTGTTCATAATAGAGCACAACTTCCTGTCTAATAACTTATTTATCGGTGTAGAAAGTGATTTATTGTATACATCTTACATATTCTTCTTTGGAGCAGGTACCTCATCTCCAATCAATCCCGTTAGTATTGTATCCCTCCTGCCGTAATTTGCACACTACGTATCCACTTAATTTTAGCATGTTTTACTTGCACGTTTCGTTGACTTTTTCCTTATCACTGTTACCTCTTTCTCCTTCTCGTCACCAATAAATTTAATGGCATTAACAGCAAACCGTTGCAGATTCTCAGTACGGCATTTTCCACGATCACTTCCTGTGTTTGCACTGTGCTCCATCAATGAATTTATGTAAACCGAAACCTGAGAATAATGGCCACAGTCCGTCTCGTAGGCGAACATCGGCTTTGATTTCAAAGTTCTTTGATATTCTCTCAATCTGTTTTTACTCCTTTGTGTCTGTGAGGAGCTTTACTATCACTGGGTCTCCCCTTCTAGGATATGAGAGCGAGACCGTGGGTCAGCCTAGCCATATTCCTTCTTGTGGTTAAAAGTTCAGACGACTGAACACTCAACATTATTGCGGACGTTTCTTAGGTTACAAATTGTGTTTTGAACCTTAATTCGGGAGTACTTCCGCGTGACTGCATCGTGTTCCGTACATTCTAAACATGAATTAAGCGCATCGAGGATAAAACCGACCACGACAACGAAGGTGGAAAACGGATCTGGAAATCAGTAATTTCTCCAGCTACGTGATTCTACATACCCTATGAGGTTCAGAGTTTAGTGCGTTGCAGAACGTATTTTCTCGTTGGTATATAAATATTGCTAACGACTGTTGTATAAAATTATTTCTTTGGAGTTAAATTCTAACATTGCAAAAGAAACATAACGTCAATGAAAAGTAACATATTGACGCCATGCTCTAACACCGTCCTCTTTTCTTTAACAAGGTATCACTACCGCGAGCTGCTAAAGGCGCATGCGCAGCTGCTGTCGTTTCCCCGCAATCAGCAGCAGTAAAACACCTCATCCTCCAACCCCCTCCTTCATCAAGATTTTCGCCGATTCGTACCGGGCTAATACGTACCATTTAGCCGTGTAATCGACAAATAGTCTGCCATGCATCCCTTCCCACTCTGCTGACACTGAGTAGTCGTACCTCCGGGCCAATAAAATGTAAGAAACATTACGTCGGAGGTTTTATGACACTGATAAAAATGCGGCATATTGAACCATCCACACCCCAGCTGAATCAGTCTGACTGAGAATGGCCACTGTAACACGGCCGAAATGTCGGTTATTTTAACATTTCATCATTTTAAATACATTTTATACGACAGCGCAGCAGTACGCCCAGAACGATTTCAATGAGATGAGAAGGAGAATATTTATACCAAATGAACTAATGGGCTTAAGTAATTTATAAATTGGAGCTCAGAGTTGCTAGATGGACAATCATCTATCACAGAAAAGAGCTTGTAAATGATCTAAAGTCCGCCCCCGGTAGCTGTGTGGTCAGCGCGATAGAGTGTAAATCCTAAGGGCCAGGGTTCGATTTCCGGATGAGTCGGAGATTTTCTCCGCTCAGGAACTGAGTGTTGTGTTGTCCTAATCATCATCATTTCATCTCAATCGGCGCGCAAGTCGCTGAAGTTGCGTCAAATCGAAATACTTGCACCCGGCGAACGGTCTACCCGACGGGAGGTCCTAGTCACACGACAACCCATTGATCTAAAGCAACTTGTCTTTAAGTCAATATATATTGAGAGTCCCAAGCGTTAGAGGGAAATAATACCGCTGGTAGAGGAACGTGAATCAGTACTTTAAGAAAAGGAACGAGTTATTGGACATAGAGATTTCAGGCGATATGAGATATTGAATGAGTCACTGTAGATTACCTTGAAAAGCAAAAACTGACGTCTGTGACATGTCCACAGGGGAGTTTATGGCTGTTGACAGTTCAAGGATAGTTAACAAATTCAGTACAGGTTCTTGCATAGAGTAGTAGGGCCATTCAACACACAGAGTGCTGGTCAAGACTCACCGTAATGAATTGCTTGCACAGCGGTATCTGAGGAGCACTTCTTGAACAGTGTGGGAGAAAACTCATCAACAAGCACCGATCAACTGCTCTGATAAATGCATATTCCGACGATTACCGTGCAAAGAATAATGGTGAAGTAGCAGTTGAACCCGTGTTAGTTATGTCGGTGGATATGATGCATGAATTTGGCGACCTTTAGTGCAGTGATCGGAGCTTTTGCTAAATGATCCATGGACTGGTAAAAGTGGGACTGCAAAAAGTGGACTGAAATCTACGGAGACCCTCTTTCATTGAATACACAGTCCACTCCGAGACGTCATACCTGGTGCTATTTGTGATGCCAGAAAGGACACCTTAAGTGAATTCCACGTAGTCTGTTCTCCAAAAATCCGAAGGAAGCTCTCCTTCATGTATTACACATATTTCTAGACGCTGTTTACAGTCATCTTTGCTGTGGTGGTGCTTTTAGGTCCTCAGTCGTCTTGATTAAATTCTTTTTCGTCTTCAGTCGTCGACGTGGTGACAGATGACTAAACAGAGCATGAGATTCAGTTGTCATTGCTTTGCTCTTCTTTTTCCGGATACTACTTGTCACTGAAGGTGCGTTTCCAGCGTAAAAATGTAGCCTATCCAGAGGAGTTGGTCATAAATAGCCTGTAATGAGTCGTAATGTTTCGAATCACCGGCCAATCTACTCCCGAAGAAACAACGAAAAACAGTGTTTAGGAAAAAGAAAGATACTGCCCCAAACTGCAATTAAATGCTCTTCGTTTTATTATATCGTGATCGATTTCGAGGCAATAAAAGGTACAATAAAATGAATAACATTTGAGCGATGGTAAACTTGTTGTGGTCACCAAAACATTTCTATTTATTTATCATCTCATGACTCATTCAGGATAAACCCATCATCAGATCTGTGATATGACACATGCAATACATGAAAATATATAAGAAGGTAAGATCTGTGGTAAGGAATATATAACAGAAAACATGGCTTTAGAGTAAGAGGTTAAAATAAAATAAAAAGTGAAATAAAAATAAAATGTAAAATAATAAAATTAAAATATTGTATTCGTGACCAAGAAAAATGTATTATCATTTAGTGTCAAAGATGGTCTTGTCGCTCGTGTGAGCTTTCTTGTCTACATTGGTGAAGTGTATTTTACTACAATGCGGGGCAATTTCTTTTTTCCTAATTAATCGAACAACAGTCTTCTCCATAGCCCAATGAAAGAAGTAAAGTTAAAGAATTGTTATGAAGTTTAATTTGTTTATGTCAGTAACAAACTAAATATTCATCTCCGATCCCTATTTCCTCCCTATAGTGTGCTTACTATTGAGCATGAAGTTTTGCGATCCCCAGAACATACACTCTTAGTACATGAATAATTATTTTGTAGGTAAATTCTCAACTGAATGATGTAAAAGATTGACTACTATGTCGTCATATAATCCACGTTCCCATTCATATGAGGCAATCTTCATACTTCCTATTAATACCTCTTTCTCTAGAATCTAGGAACCAGCGGCACTGTGCCTATATGGAATGTGAACACTTGTTACGACGTGAAGCCGTCTTCGCCAGTTTAAGCTAAGGAAGGTCAAAGACGCGACCCCCTGAGAAGATGAAAGGACTCCGTCCAAGTGTCGCCAGAACAGATTCAATAACGAAGACAGCCCCTCCTCCCCAGTCTTTTAACTATATTTCCTAGTCTTCACAGCGATCTGAGTCTTCCGAAGTTTCATCTCCTCGACGTACTAATGAACTCTTCTCGTACGGAAATTTCTCCCCTTTATTTACACAATAAATGTAAATTTATTCTTAAATTAAGAACGCGTCTTCTTCCCTTTTGAAATCCGGAAGCCAGATTCAGTTCACTAATTTCAGATTGGTAGTTTGCTAACGCAGGCATGGTACTTAAATTTGCTTTTTCCGCACGTCCTTCTTTGTGGAAGTTTAGCACTCAGATAACTTTAGGGCCAACCCATCGTGTTTGCTAGAGAATTATGAAGCTGCTTTTTCAAACAGGAGTAAAGGGGAACCTCGCTGACTGGTTCTTTTCCTGAAAAGTAATTTTAACACATCGATTAGTGGTACATGCAGATATGTATTACTTTCAGGGCAGTAGTGACACTACTGAATTTTTTCAACTCTGATGAACCTCACTTCTTTTCTGCACGCTTTAGACAGTTACTACATCAACTGTATGTCCATTCTGTAGCTAATCACGCAATACGCGTAAGAGAAAATTTTCTGATGAGACACACAACTCCTTGGGGAAGAAGCCAATGGTTCCCAACCTAAGGCCATAACCCTGAGTGAAATCAGGCATTAGCTGGTAAACATCTCTCCCTCTCCCCCTCCCCCTCCCCCACCCTGTCATCAACATTAACACCTAAGCACATAACTAAATTTTAGTGTAAATGAAATTCAATTTTTGCAAATATTTCATTGAACAATGAAGTGATGAGCCAATGAAATTGATACTGCTTATTTCGAACAACCTTTTCTTACTGAATGATGAAGCAATTCTAAGTGCATCGCGATTGCTACCTAGAAACCCTTCTCAGAAAAGAAAGTGAACTATCCATGTTATGGTAGACGCGAGTTACAACACATGCTTGTTCTGCACTACTCCCTCCCTAGCGACACTTGCTTCACCCATCCATGCATCCATTTAAAAATCAGTTAAGTTAAAGAGTCTGCACTATACCATATGATTACTGGTGTTGGTAATTCTGAAATGGCAGAAACTGGAAGACCTCAGGTTGCCTATGCTTTGTGTCTGACCACTAGCGATAATAGCAATAATATATGCAGGTTGAACAGCAGATCTTGCTCCACAGAGATAAATTCAGACTAGAAGTCACGAAATTCAGATGTTTTCAGGAAACTGAAGCACATAGAAGAACAACAGGTGTCAGATGAGAGGAAAGGAGCTCATCCGAGAAAATGAAAAGCTTTTGAAAGAGGGTGAAGGAAAAGAGAAATACATAGTTACCTTGACGTGGCCCTTAGTTGGCCTATAACGATTTAAATAATAATAATTATAACAGTAATACTGTGTAAGCTTTACAATAGTGTAGTAGCCATTACATGGTTACTGTCGTGTAGTGCTGTTAATTAGTTCATTTACAACAGAGAAGTAGGTAACGAAAGCAATTTCTGGTCTATTGTGTGAAAGACATAAATCTCACAGAAGGCATTTTCCTGAGATATTGGAGCATAATGATAGACGAATGATGCATAGTATGTCTGCGAAGGGTGGATTACATGAAGATGATGTTTATTCATTCGTTTCACAAGCTGTAACCTCCACCGCACTGTCTCACGCATGAGTACTAGTATCTGAAATACAATAATTTAACTATTGGTTACTTTTGTAGTCAGTATTAAGTCTTAAGAAACAGTGATCTTTTAAAAATAATTTACTACCGTGACCAAAACACAGTTTAACTCTTTTGGTTTTACCCCTCATAAAGCTTCATTTTACCACTCAGGGAGTAATTATTTCCAGGTTGGGAACAACTGCCAAACTAGCTAGTTACAACTTTTAGTCATTCCCACGTGCGCAATAGATATGGAAACATAATCCTCGCAAGTTGTATTAAAAAAGAGTCATATGCGATGTACAGTTAAGCATAGGGTGGCATGTTGTGGCATATATGCCCCATTTCAACATACATCTTTTTTTTACATTTTATCATTCAGTGCATAAAGGTTTGCACTCTGCCTGCTATCAAACATGCGAAGTCAGTAGAGTACTCCCCCCAACGAACGACAGACAACCGGCCAGCGTGAGAACAAAGCCAAGTCATGCTGAAGCGTAGAGAGAGAAAGTTGTGATTCCCCTTTGAGCATAGGCACAAAGCTTGTAACTTTATTTATATTTGCTGTTTAAAAGTTTGCAAAGAGTTCCAAATTAGCTGATGCCCTTATCCATACTAGTAGCTTTCTAAGTATGATTTCAATAGGTTTATTTAAAGGTTTTATTTAATGTTGTTTATCATTGGTAAACTGAATCGACCAGTCGTGAGCACACCCTGAGCGGGTGGGCGCGAAACTCTAGGCTAGGTCGCTAAGACAATATACAACCCGCTTTCAGAAAGGCAATATGTGCGTGCGGGGAATGTAGTTCATCAGGAAGTTAATGACTAACTTTCATACAGATACTGTGTGTGCATTACAGGTTGTAGTTCCATGCACTGAAAAGTAAACTCACGTTAAAACCAGCCTCGGAACATGATTGTAAATACAATTTTCGGCTTGTTTTCCGAAAAGTAATATCGGTTTAGCACAAACGAGAATTGTAAGCTAAAACTGCCTCAGGAACGTTCGTGTGCATTTTCTGCACACTGACAAATATGCGTGATGACAATTGTTTGACATTACTATGTTCCCTGATAAGTGATAATTTGATTCTACGATCCATAACGTAAACTTTGATTTCAGGATAAGTAATAAGATTTAAGTGGAGCCCAATATTTTGAACTTCCATGATAGTAGAACCGAATTTTTTCACAAGCTACTCCAAAGATTCACTGTCTGATGAATGCAAATTACACAGTGCAGTCACATTAATGTGACCACCTGTCGAAAGCCTGAACAACCACCATTTGCAGCGGGGATCGCTGCGAGATGTGCGGAAAGAGAATCAATAAGATACTGAAAATTACCGACGGGAATGTTGAGTCCTGCGCTAGATTTCTCGGTTGAGTATCAATGGCGTGAACAGCCCAATCGAGGTGGCCCCACAGATTCTCTATTGTGCTTAAATTCGGGGGGTTTGTGGCCAGGAGAACACGGTTAGCGCTACCTGGTGCTCTCCGAATCACCCACGTACACTGACAGCTGTGTGACACGTTGAATTGTCCTGCTGGCAGATGGCATCGTGCCGAGTAAAAACAGAGGGCATGCAGGGGTGGACATGGTCCCCCAAATATATCCGCATACTTATATTGACCACTGTGTCTTCCAGAACAAAGAGATTCCCTAGACCACAACCCTCCCGCTTTCAGTCCGGTCCATTCCGCATGTATATTTGAAATGTAAACTTTTCGATTCATTCCCCATGCATTTGGGCTCCAGTTTTACCCAAGACCTACCTTAACAGCCGGTATGTCCACCTTTGGCACGGATAACAGCGGCGACGCGTCGTGGTACAGAAGCAATGAGGCTTTGGTAGGTCGCTGGAGAGAACTGGGACCACATTTGCACTCATAAGTCACCTGGATTCCGGGGATGGGAGCGATGAGCTCTGACGCCACGTTCAGTCACATCCCAGTTGTACAGGTATTCGACCGGGTTCAGATCTGGCGAGCTAGGGACGCCAGCACACCAATGGAACACGCCAATTTGTTCCTCTAAACACTCCATCACATTCATGGCCTTGCGATATGGCGCATTATCTTGTCGAAAAACGCCGCTGCCGGCCTTTGTGGCCGAGCTGTTCTAGGCGCTTCAGTCTGGAACCGCGCGACCGCTACGGTCGCAGGTTCTACTTCTGTCTCGGGCATGGATTGAAAAACGCCACTGCCGTAGGGAAACATGAGCGTGACGAAGGGGTGTACGTGATTTGCAACCAGTGTACGATACTCCTTTGCCGTCACTGTTCATTGTTCGAGCCCCACTGGACTCATGGATGCCCACGTGAATGTTCCCCAGAGCATAACGGAGCCGCCGCCAACTTACCTCCGTCTCGCAGTACACGTGTCAAGGAGCTGGTAAACGACGCCACCTCCCATCGTCATTTTGAAGAATGTATCAGGATTCATCACACCATGCAATGGTCTGCCACTGCTGCAAGGTACAGTGCCGATGGTCAAGTGCCCGTTTCAGTAGTAGTTGCCGATGCCGTGGGTCATCGACTGCAGAAGCCCTTCGTTGGGAGTGTTCGGTGCACTGTGTTTTCAGACTCACTTGTACTTTGCCTGGCATTTAAGCGTGATGTTAGTTCCGCTACAGTTCACCGTCTGTCCTGTTTTACCAGCGTGTGCAGCCTACGACGTCCTTAAACTGTAATGAGGGGTGGCCACCCATCCCACGACGTCTGGAGGTGGTTTCGCATTCGTTTCGACACTACTCGAACACCGGACAAGTCGTGTGCCGGCCAGGGTGGCTGAGCGGTTCTAGGCGCTACAGTCTCGAGCCGCGCGACCGCTGCGGTCGCAGGTTCGAATCCTGCCTCGGGCATGGATGTGTGTGATGCCGTTAGGTTAGTTAGGTTTAAGTAGTTCTAAGTCTAGGGGACTGATGACCTTAGAAGTTAAGTCCCATAGTGCCCAGAGCCATTTGAACCATTTGAACAAGTCGTGTAGTTTCCGAAAAGTTCGTGCCGAGCCTCCGGGCCATCACAGACTGTCCTCGGTGAAACTCAGATAGATCGCGCGCCCTCCCCTTTCTACACACGGACAACACGCTCGCTGATAGTAAATGCACCGTACATGCGTCTGACTGACAGTCATTCCTCGACAGGCGATGCTGCTATTGCCTCGACGGGTTTATACCGATAGTAGGTCGGAACATAAGATTCTGGTTAGTTCGTGTATATTTTGTATTCCTGTCGCACTCTTTCTGATGGGAAGTGAAATAATTTGCAAACTATAGAATTAAGAAATTCCAGTATTTAAAACGTTACAAAAAATTTATATTTTATTCATTCCATTCAGTTTAATAGATGGGTGGGTGTAGAGCAGGGGTTGATGTGGGTGCGGGGGCAGGGACTGGAATATGTTTGGGAAATTTATTTCTGTTGTAAAGGACTGTCTATGCAGCGCTTATTTTAAAAGAAGAAACGACCCATGCCCACGATCACTATATTTAGATTTATTTTCCATGGTGTTACCGAGAGCCCAAAGAATGGGAGATAATGTCTGATGGGCCAGGGTGAGGGGGGGGGGGGGGGGGGGGCGGATGCCAAATGATATGTTGCTGGTATGGAAAAATGTTCTTCAGCTGGTCCTGCGTTTAGTACCCAATAACACTCGTTTCATGCTGGCGCACGCCGAACCAGGCTTGTTGCTGAAACCAGAAGCAAAGGGCCGTGAGCTGCCACAGTCACGCAACAGTATACAACACAGAAAACACGGACATACAGGCACACCATTCATTCATTAAATTAATACAGAGCTGCGACACCTGAGGTACACAGATCCCCCCGACATGGTGAAATGAAGTTGAATGAAAATGAGACTGCTACTGTAAAAAGAAAACAAAATAAAAAGAATATAGTCACATTAAAAAATCGCAACTATACAAAAAAAGGGAAAAGTTCGTTTGAATACGTACCTACGAAATGAACCTATTTACATTTGAAAATGGTAATAATTTGTTCAAACGTTGAAAATATTTTTGAGAAACATTAAGAAATCTGTGCAATAGTACATGCAGTAGATCATGGTAAGGCTACAGTTATTATAAATAAGCAAAAAGGCAAAATGTGTTACTTTTTTAATACGTGTTTATCTAACCATTTGGCGTTATATGTAGTTTAATACGTGCCACCATTACCGGCAGAATAAGTTGAAAAACAAAAAAAAAAAAAAAAAAAAAAAAAGGCTGAAAACAAAAGTTGTAGCAAAAGTTCATAAAACTGCCAAACGTATATCCCAATGCATTTCAGTAAGAAGATGTGTTATTCACATAAGGAAGGGCCCAATAAGACTTTGATAAAATCACAGAAAAATAAGGTGGTATTTCTGCCTAACATGCACGATCGAAAAGTTAAAACCTCCTTTACCTCTTGTAAAGGGATACTTCCTGTGTATTTTGGCGTAGGGGACCCATGGTCTCCGATGGCTCTTTACAGAGAAATTGCATTTGACTTCATTACCTAGTCACACTGATCTATGTATCTGTATGTAACCGGAAATATCTACACAGTTTTGCAAATATCGGCGTTATGCCCTGTGATAACCGCCACCTACAGTTCTGTTTAATTACGACTTAAACGAACCGTATATTTATAAATTTCCCTGTTGTGCAGGAAAGGCATGTCCTTCGAAGAATAAAAAAAAATCCTTGAAATGTAGGTGCAGTTACAACCGAATCTCCAATGCCCAGTAATTGTAACGGTGAGAATAAGAAAAGAAATGAATAAAAAATTGGGCTGGATACTGATTAGTTAAATTTGGAATATATTATAAATTCAGTTAATGAATCAATGAAAATTGACTATCACCAGCTCACTACGTAAGTAGAATTATTGTCTCTATAATTACTGTCCGTTAATACTGTGAAACTTATATAAGAATACTTGGTTTTGTTGCAAGGCAGAAACAGCGTAAAATTATTAAATATTGCCTTGGCGTAATTTCAAATGGATATGTCACCTTGAACAAATACCTTTTAGTTAAGCAGCAACTGAAGGAAATAAGTTAGTAATAATCAAAGAAAAACAAAATCTCATCAGTAGTAAACTGTTGCATAAATGCAAAAATTTCAAGACGTCACGCACTGTAATTCTTGCAGTATTTAATTTTACTCAGAAAGTTATTTACGTTTATTCAATACTAAATGGTTTCATTTAGCTTAAAAATAATCCTAATTATATAGCGTCATTCAGGAATCCCTTTCGTGTGATTTACAGTTAGGTAATTTGCGAAGTGAAAATTACGGTTGTAAAACAATGGTTCAAATGGCTCTGAGCACTATGGGACTTAATATCTATGGTCATCAGTCCCCTAGAACTTAGAACTACTTAAACCTAACTAACCTAAGGACACCACACAACACCCAGTCAGTTGTTGTAAAAGAGTGGCGAATTTCCTGATATGTGTTTAATAACTTATTGGTTTCATGCAAGTTCAAGTTTTATTAACATTGAATAACAATTACTGCTAACCACTTTCTGCATTACTATTATTATTTGTTCAAGACGTTAACAAACGTTTCTGACTGATTGCAGTTGCGTATTATTGAAAACTTATTTATCCATGAAAAATACACAAAAAGTATCTTCTGCTGAATCGTGCTCTGTTAACTACTATCATTAAAATTACTGTTTATTGAACTTGAGCTGTTAATTGTAGTGTTGAAAGTTATTGAAATTTTAATTAGTATTATTTCTTGTATAAAATACTCAAATAGTTTCTCAATCATCAGGGCTCTCTCGGATCGTCAATAGTAGTTAGGATGGATCCTACTTAGGTATTGTGTCTTAGATAAAACTGAAGGTCAGCACTTTAGTATAACTCGATATTATTCAAACACAAAATGATCTAGCTGTACAGAAGTCAGACCAAATAATTAACTGGATCTTACTTCAGGCTGAGATGTCGTCGGTGCAATCTGAGCTATTTTATTGTTGACACATATTTGGCACAGGCTCTTCTTCTCGTAGCTCAGTAACAAATACAATTAGGCCCACAGTGTTCTTCATGTGAATTAGCATCCTCTTGCAATAATTATACGGTGCCAACTTAATGTCGTATATTTCACCCATCCACATCAAATAATGCATACTTCAGCACCACTGCAATACGACCATTTCTCAGCACAACAGCGTGACTCTACTCGACCGTATCTCTCAACACTCTACTACCTTCTCCTCTGCACTGTACTGAACTGCTGGCCCTCTTGCCCGCACAGCAATAATGCAACAGCCAGTTCACTATACTCACTGACAATATCGTTTTGACATAACACACTTTATACAATCCGGGGTCATGAGAACTGGCCACGCTGTGAAGACGGCCCATTGATTTGATGTAGTTCTTGTGTACACTGTGAATGTTTGGCTTTATTTGCAGTGAGATCTGCTCCTTCCGGTACTGTAACCTTTTTTCCTAGACGGCGAAAGATCGCTTGTCCGTTTGTAAAGACGAGTTTTCTGAATGATACGTTTTTGTAGAAACTAAATGTAAATATAATGTGGAGCGTGAAGCCACATAGTAAACATGCCAGTAAAAAATAGTTTGTTATGTACAGGGAATATGTGTTATCATTAATTTAATGATATTCAGATGCCAGACACGTGCTGAGTTCCAGGATGCTCAAGCAGTTACCGGTCCAGTGCCGATGAAAGCTATACCATGATGTTTCGCTTGCCAACAGATATGGATATGCTCCATGAATGGTTAAAAGCCATTCCAAGTAAAGAATGGTTACCATCTATGAGATCTGTGGTCTGTGATCAGCATTTCGAGAAAGGGGATGTAATAAACTTTGATCAGTTTACAAATATACAAGGAAACGAGAAGGAATACCCAAGAGTTTGACCAAAATTAGGAGACGGCGAATACCAAGAATTTTCGCCAGTCTACCGAATTATTTAAGCAAGCCATCTAAATCTGAGTATAGAAAATATCCAGGGTTATTAAGACGAAAGAAAGTGAAAAATATTCCTAAGACAAATGAAGAAAGGTTTGCAGAAAACGTTATTAAAACGTTTTACAGATTTGTGTAAAAACGTGGGTAGAACTGTGCCAAGTCAAGTTTGGTGCCACGCTGTAACTAAGCCTTCTATATGTTTCTATAGGATATCAGTGAAAGGCATTCCAAAAATCCTAGTAACTATAGAGACTGACAGCCGTTCGTGTGTTCAAGTGTGTCTCGGCAATAATAATGTAAGTGCCCACGATCCGCAATGGACAGTGTCTCTAAACTTAAAAATAGGTCAGTAGTCAAAGCTGGGGAACATTCTAGAGAGGTCTGTAATCATTAGAACAACCAGAGAACTTTGCGAGCAAAACTAAAAAGACTTTGTTGCATATTAGGAAAAATTTTTACTGACGACACTGGAAATGGCAATTGTGTCAATTTCTTGTGTAAACAAATTACATTATGGGATATGAAAAGGAATAGGTATACATTGAATATGTTGCTATACTCTTTCTTAATATTTAAACAATTCATTGCAGCATACAGTGCTCTTTGTTCAAACTGTCTTCTGTATCTTCCACATCCAAAACAATTCCGTAGCTTATTGCTTCTTTAAAAATTTCAGCAGAAAATAAGTCAAGTAACTTTCATTTTCTTAAGACAGTAGCAGTCAGATTGCCTGAAAACTAAAGAATGTGCGTTTTACAGTGTGATGAGATTTATATTATTCCAAAATTTCCGTTGAAGGGAGGTGTTATAACTGGTGTTGCTGAGAATGCATTAAGAATTGAAGCTACAACAGTTCTAATTTTTCTAGTGTCATCTGCATTTGGTAGCATGAAAGAAATTGTTTCATTGCATCCAGTGAAAAATGTGTCTGGACAGGAGGTATATGAAAAACACTTTCAGTTTTACAACTTCTTGTGGACCTAAAGTCATAATTATAATCTGTGATAACAATGCTTTAAACAGAAACTTGTTCATGAAACTGACAGAAAAATCTGATAGCAATTATTACTTCCATTTTTCTTTTGAGAGTAAAGATAATGTTATAGATATGTCATGTATGACACTGCGCATCTGTTTAAGAACATAAGAAACAATTGGATAAACTTGGCAGATGCATAGAAGAAATTTATATTCCCCTAATTTGATCAGAATTGTGAACAGGTTTTAGAAGATAACTTGTCTGATGTGATGCACTTATACAAAGCGAAATGTAGAGACAGCCCCATGATAAAAGCATGTCCAGTGCTCATGCACAAAAATGTGCACTCCAATGCCACTGAACGTCGAAATGTAAACTTGACAAGCAATGTTTTTTATGCGCAACTGTTGCCGCTTTGATGTGCTACGAAGTGCAGAGTGGTGGTACAGCCCTATTTTTACGAATAATTACAGATTGATGGAAAGCAGTCAATGTGAGGAACCCAGTTCATCGTTTTGTCTGTAACGATTTGAGGCTACTGTTGTTCTAAAGCTTTAAATGCTGGTTGAGCAGGTGGCAGCCATTAAATGTGTAGGATTAATCACTTTCAAGAGAAACATACAAAGCTTTGTACCACACTAAGTTGTTCTTTGCATTATTCAGCTATGCTTTTATTATTTCAAAATGGAGTATTCTCTGGCTGGAAAGTTTCATACTGATAATTTAGAAACAAGATTTGAGTTGTACAGACAACTATGTGAGGAAAATTATCACATCTCTTGCTGAAAAAAGGTCTCAAGAGTTTACTTGGTTTATGGTATTCACATTATGGACGAATTTCTATCAACCACCAGATTTTGAATGACGATTTTAGAATAGTATAGTATGATAGTGGTGATGTGCATGGCTGTATTTTTCTAGTAAACCCATTTGAAGATTCGCATATCAAAATAATGAAAAATAATGATATGACTAATAATAGCCCTACTTTTATTTATGTTTGTGGATATGTAGCACAGAAGGCTTTAAACAAAAGGTCTTCCGAAACTTTTGTTGCTGTTATTAAGTCAAATGAATGCTGTACGCTTTATCTTGACATTCTCAATAAGGGTGATTTAAGTTTGCCATCGTCAGCAGTTATAAAATTATGCCACCTGATTTGGAGTATTATTTGTGTAACGATATCAAATTGCTATGTATCACAATTTTTAACAATGCGTAACCGAAAGCAAGTTCTGAAGTAAATTTTGAAATGAATAATTTTGTCAGAAACCAGTTTCAGTTTCTTTCTTCATGATACATGTTTGTGTGGTGATGCTCTAAGTGACATGTACGAAGATATAGCCCGGACAGTTTCCAATATTCTGCTGAATAATTAAATCACGCAAGAAAATGAAAGCGTAAAGTCAAAAAAAGCAACAAATAAAAATACAAAGAAACTTAATGTATTTGAAGGAAAATAAATATTTATTTACTCATTGATGTTTTATTTCTGCTGCAAGTCTGCATCCAACCAATTCCCTGTTTTGCTCTTATGTCTCTGTTCAGGTTTTGGCTGTTGAGTCTCCCGATTTAGAAAGTGTGGTAGAGGAAAAGCATAAAGGTTATACAAATGTAAAACTATTCTATGTGAAATTTTTTCTACCAAACTGTTTTCAATGGAGTTACCTAAAGGGGGGTCGTATTCACGTGGCACATTTCCTTGTATTCCATAATTTGTGGGCCTTTGTTTTGAGTAATTGGAAACGGACTTACAGACACCAGGAAATCTGTCCAACGCCGGCCTGAGTGGCCGAGCGGTTCTAGGCGCTACAGTCTGGAACCGTGCGACCGCTACGGTCGCAGGTTCAAATCCTGCCGTGGGCATGGATGTGTGTGATGTCCTTAGGTTAGTTAGGTTTAAGTAGTTCTAAGTTCTAGGAGACTGATGACCTCAGAAGTTAAGTCCCATAGTGCTCGGAGCCATTTGAACCATTTGAAATCTGTCCAAATAGCTCATCGAAAGTATGCTGCTTTTTATCGTTAAAATAGAAATGTAACTGCTTCCTACAGTAAAAACTGAGGAAACATTCACTGAAATTCTAATGAATTAAGCGATAGTGTAATAACGTTACAAACCACTTGATAAACATTTAATTTTGTGCACAATAGCAAGTTACTGCTATATTTTACCGGTACTAGGAAGAAAACTTGTTATTTAACGAGTAAGTACATATCCATCACTATAGAGCTCCACGATATTTTATTTTCGTGTATATAATATGATTTCTCGTGCTAAAATTCCACTCTTTGACGTTTAAATGGGAAGGATAGTAGCGATTTGTTTCTGTACACTTCTGTTAATCGTAGAACTGCACTAATTAAGGTGTGTACCATATATCATTCATTATAACTGAATTCTGTACAATTTTCTGTTTGTTAAAGTTGCATTGGTGGCTATTTAAATGTGAAGAATATGAACGATTCTTTCTCGTGTGCATCCTATCATTATACAGTTGCATTTGTTACAAGACAATTTTGTCATTAACGTGCAAGAAGACGTTCATTCTGGAAAGGTGGTCGTCTATTTGAGAACTGCGCGACGTTGTCACATTGGAGATTCTAGCTTCTGTGAATTTGGCTATGTTAACACCCTGACTAATCCAGTGTGTCCACTTACAGTAGTTTACGATAAACATTTCTGTAAGTTCACAATGAAGAAGAATTTCATATCATCATACAAACATAAGTACACTTACTTACAAACTTTGATCCATAGAAAAATGCATGGAAAAGTAAAATTGAAAGGAAAAATGTTGATAGCCAACAGAGCACTGTGTGTCCTGTTCGAAAACGTAACTTTTCGATTCACCTTAACATTCATACAGGGCAGTATGGAGAGGCTTACTGATGTATAATTTGCCGATTTGCATCTCGCGTTTGGGTATACAGAATTCAGTGGAAGAGCGGCACAACGACGGTGTACTGAGGTGTCCCCGCAACGACGCCAACCACGTCAGAATTTCCAGAATGAGATTTTCACTCTGCAGCGGAGTGTGCGCCGATATGAAGCTTCCCGGCAGATTAAAACTGTGTGGCAGGCAGAGACTCGACCTCGAGACCTTTGCCTTTCGCGGGCAAGAGATCTGCGCATTGAGCCACCCAAGCACGATTCACGAGCCGTCTTTCCAGCTTTAATTCCACCAGTACCTCGTCTCCTACCCTCCAAACTTCACGAGGTGAAAATTTCAGTCTGTGGCAAAGCCATGTCTCCGCAATATCTTTCCTCCAGAAGTACTAGTTCTGGAAGGTTTGCAGGAGAGCTTCTGTGAGATTCGGAAGGTAGGAGACGAGATACTGGTTGAATTAAAACTGTGAGAGCGGGTCGTCAGTCGTGCTTGGGTAGCTCAGTCGGTAGAGCACAAACTCGTGAAAGGCAAAGGTTCCGAGTTCGAGTTTCGCTCCGGCACACAGGTTTAATCTGCCCGGAAGTTTCACACTAGAGTACTTTCCCATCTGAGGGTTGTTGCATTACTCTCTGTTTTACACTGCGTGTTTCAGTGATTGCATTCTTTTTCTGAAAGCAGTTTGATTTTATTCAAAATTCGAACACACTACATTATTTCCCATTCATTTGCCTACAGAATCCTATTCTTATTTTAACATAATCTCCACTCAATGCAACGGCGTTGCACTACCTTACTCGGAGGGCCTGTGCGCCCGCATGGTGTCACGCTACTGGTCGACGTCAGAGCCAACGTCATGTTGCGTCTGTAACCTCCCCATCACCCATGTACTGCTTCCCTTTGGAGTGTATCCTTCAGTGGGGCAAACAGGTGGAAATTGAAAATAGCGTGATCCGGTCTGTAGGATGTAGGAGAAAATACAGTCCGGTGTCGATGACGTTTTTTGAACTCCCCTTGCGTACACAGACTTGTGCGAGGCTATGCGTTGTCATGAAGAAGAAGTTCGTTTGCATTTCTGTGGCGACAAACTTGCTAAAGTTGTTTCTTCAATTTCCTGATGGTAGCATAATAAATGTCAGACTTAATCACTGCACCAGACTCCCAGAAGGCAGCCGCCATGACTTTACCAGTTGAGTGAGCAGCTTTGAACTTTTCTTCACAGGAGAGGTGGCGTGGCAACGATGAACTCTTGTTTCATCGCCTGTGACGACGTTCGCTTCAGGTCACCTCTTACTTTACAATTCGTATCCCAATGAATGTTATTACTGGCAAATGCTAACTCTAACTGCAGTTACAGTTTCGGTCCGAGTCCCTCCCGAAATACAGTTCAGCTGTGAAGGTCGCTCCGGCATGCTTTTATTCATTCCTTACTCGATCCAGCGGTCTGTACTGAGTTCATCTATCTTTGTTCGGCCGAAAATTCTCCTGATAACGATTACAATCTTCCCTAGCTTGTCTACAGTCTATGATGATGATGATGATTGGTTTGTGGGGCGCTGAACTGCACGGTTATCAGGGGCCGTACAAATTCCCAATCTTTTCTCAGTTCCTACGGTCGCAGGTTCGAATCCTGCCTCGGGCATGGATGTGTGTGATGTCCTTAGGTTAGTTAGGTTTAAGTAGTTCTAAGTTCTAGGGGACTGATGACCTAAGATGTTAAGTCCCATAGTGCTCAGAGCCATTTGAACCATTTTCTTTTCTCAGTTCAATTTCGCCACTTTCATGAATGATGATGGTGATGAAATGATGAGGACAACACAAACACCCAGTCTCCGGGCGGAGAAATTGCTAGACAATGACAGACGCATTTCGAGTAAGAGGGATCTTCACTGAATACTTCCATTATTCCGGGTTTCTAATTTAGTAATGAAATACCTAGAGATAAGGAAGTGCAAGTTTGAACTACACTGTATGGAACGGAGGTGTAAATTTTATAACAAGTTTCATAATCTTGCTTTGTAAGATGAAGCTGTTAATAATATAATAAACCATAACACAAAGTAACTGGAATTGAATACCGTGTACCCCGGTTTACACTCGAATTTTTTTGATCAGATGTGTGATTGGAGTGAAAACAATGTACTTTTATCCGAATTCTCGTACACAAAAAAGAGCGAGCACTAGAGAAACGGGGCATCAAATTAGCAAGCGTGATCTCTAGTTTTGCCACAAATATTTAACTGCTTGAAATTAACCAGATTAATGAAGATATGCTTAACTAGCTATTTCAAAAAAAATTCAAGCTTTTTGCAGAGTGATTGTGCTAGATATGTAAATAATGTGTCAAAAAGATGTCTTATGGCCTACCTACTTTGCACGCAACAAGCTGCTCTGGTATAGAAATTGAGGAATCACTAATTTCACGTTAAAAAAATGTCAAATTACATCATAAATTGAAGCTTGACAGCTTTCTCTTGATCTTAATACTAATAGAAAATCACATTCATATTTAAATAATATTTCATGCATTCTGAACAAAACTGACAATAAGAAAGATAAGAAGCAGAACAGTGAGATGTTTTTTGAGATGAATTGTTTAAAAGTGAGAAATAAAATAAGTAGTAGAAACATTTGACGTACCTCAACATGACTTCGAGCATCATTCAAATATATATCAGTTGTTTCTCTAATATGTTTTATTATTTGAGACAAAAAATTTGACCGTTTCTTAAAAATGTTTCGAAATAAAATTCTTGAAGCCAGTATACATCTGTTTTCGATTTTACATATCTTCATTTAACATATCTTACAACACAGGGAACTTGAACACTGTCGCTGTAAGGTTTTTGCCATTACTGTTTCTTACGACAGATGAAATCAGAAACATCCACAAAAATCTGAGGCGACAGCACTGTTGACGCTAGATTGGTCAGTCGGCCGCTGAGGGCTAATACAAACTCACATTTTACGAAGAGTATTCTTACAGTTGCTGGATGAAGCGTGGACACGTTCTTCCATTGACACATCAAGGGCATGTGTAATCAACACTAATAATTTTTGGCTACTTAGCCATGATGCGAAGGCTGATATGGCTATTGGTAGTTTCTGGGAGATTAAAACATTGGGCAGGACTGGGTCCCTAACCCGGTACTTTTACCTTTTACGGGCAAACACTGTGTTCTTAGTGTGGAAAGAAGGGTAATGGTATTGGCAGAAGTGGGGCAGTGAGCGCAATCGTGGTTCGTGCCTGGATATTTCAGTCGGTAAAAGTATTCCCCCCCCCCGAAACCCATTGGTTTTTACGCCGCTATGCTGCACTCTGAAATTCGTTCTGGAGTTATGGACTTCGTCTCCAGGTGGAAGGAAACGACAGGTAAGAGAACAATATCAGTTTAAAATACACTGACTGACGAAAATGAGAAACACTCAGAACGGAAGCATAAACTTAAAACTTCACATGTTGACAAGGTATTTGGCGTAATTTCAGTGATTACAATATCAAACCACCTTTGCAAGGAATTAAGCACTAACAGCCCACGTATCAGTATGATGTTGCGCCGTTTTCTGGCCCGACTGAACGCTCTGATTCGGTTGAGAAGAGCCTGATATTGTCGTTGTACCCCGTCCTGATCCCAGCTGGCACACAACTGTTGTTAACTCGTCTTCGATATCCTGGTTGTTGCTACCAGAACGGAGCTGACGTCCGATCTGGTCCCGCATACGCTCTATCTGGGATGTATCTGGGACCTTGCTGCCACAGGAGTATCTCAACGTCACGTTGACAGTTCATACAGACACGTTTCTTGCCTGAACTAGCATTGTCCTGATGAAATATTGCACCACAGTGGGGACTATGGAATTCCGTGACGCAACCGTTGTGCCGTCAGAGGACCGTGAATCAGTAGCAGGCGTGACCTGTAGTCATACTCGTTGGCTCCCAATACTTTGACGCCAGAGGTAACACAGTTCTGTTTTCCAAATATCGGAAGATTGGGACTCCTTCCCATGTCACAGCCGCTCACGCCGGCGATGATCATCCGATGTAGCGCGAAAACACGATCATCAGTGATCGCAGTGGGACAACGTTTATGAACAGTATAAGCTTCCCGGTCGCATCACCACTCCAGAAGCAGTCGTTTGTGTTGTGGTGCTAACAGCAGCTTATGCACGGGACGGTAATTCCCTAGTCTAGCTGCTGATAGTCTTCGAATGACACCGAATGTTACAATTAGACCATTACTTGTTTTCTGACGAAGGCGGAGATGTGAAGGGGTTACGATGTGCTTGGTGCACAACAATGGCGATCCTCCTTTGTGATGTTGAGACGTGTCGACCTGAACCTTGATGACGAGTATGCCTGCCTTCACGTTCCCATGCAGTCCAACATCCGGCTACAATCACATTCGAATATCCCGCAGATCTGGATATCTCACAATTTGACCAGCAGGCCTAATGAAGACCCATAAAAACTGTTATTTCGACCTGTCAGGGGCTGATGACGCTGTATCACACGAATACGTAGCATATCAGTGTCCTTCACGGTGATCACGCATCTGACGCTACCAGCCTGGTAACAGCACTAAACAATAACAGCACCGATGCACTCTGGTGGCCGTTCTACCTCTCACAAAGAATTGCTACAATGGTTGTTTACACATCCTCCGACGCTGTGTACGTTTACGAAGTTACAGAACATCGAATCACCTCTTCTGTGATTATCATCATTTTTTGTCAGGCAGTGCATTTGCAACATTTTAAATTCGAATCCGATGGAGACCTATATAAAAGTTACGTACAGGATGTTGAGCACAACATCCGGTTCACCTCCCGCAAGTAGACAGATAACTGCAGTTAGAGTAGAAGTGTAGTGGACGCAAGAAACAAAATACATTCACAACGCTAGGATAAACGATTATTAGAAGAGAACTCACCGCAGTTGAGCGTCATTTAGCTCATTGAGGGTTTAAGTGCAAACATTAATTAAACAATCTACAGCTACTTACCTTTCAAAACCCACCAACAAGCTGCCGCACTTCCTCTCAGCTTACGAGCAGTTCCAGGTGTGCAGCATGCCAATGGGTTTCTTTCACACGCTTCCAACGCCGCATGGCACCATACCTATAAATAGGAAATAAAAGAATAAGAAAGCGGAGGGGGGGTGGGGGAGGGGGTGGGAACTGGCCAGACCTACAGCTTCCTCCGGCGCCGGAAGCAGCTGCGCACACTCCACTCACGTTAAGCACTCTCCACCGCCACACGACGAATTAACTCCTGCGTCCTCACCTCGCCTCACCGCGGCTCGTGACGAATGGCCAGGTGCGGGCGCTTACAATACGCCTGCTCGCACTCCCAATGGCCTCTTCACGGAAAACGCCTACATACTGTTCTCGGTACTAATGAATAAATATCCAGTACCGCCTTAGCAGTGTCCAACAGTCTACCGTAGGCTGTTCGGAGTTTGTGCTAGATTTGTGACGTGACATCGTCGTTTTTGTTGTCACTTATCCCATTTTCCAGGGATACTGGGACAGCAGAGGAACATATATAATCGCTCTTGGCGCTAAATGGTGTAAAACACAGACACAATGCTGTTACTGCTGGCGTCAAAGTATGGGGAGCCATGTCAGGTTAATACTGATTCAGGGTCATCTGACGGCACAACGGTTGCGTGGGAGACTGAAGAACTAAAGAAACTGGTACACTTGCCTAATATCATGTAGGACCCCCGCGGGCACGCAGAAGTAGCGCAACACGACGTGGCCTGGACTCGACTTATGTCTGAAGTACTGCTGGAGGGAATTGACACCATGAATCCTACAGGGCTGTCCATAAATCCGTAAGAGTACGAGGGGTGGAGATATCTTCTGAGCAGCACATTGCAAGGCATCCCAGATGATGGGGAAGGAAGTCGGCCGTGCCCTTTCAGAGGAACCATCCCGGCATTTGCCTGGAGCGATTTAGGGAAATCACGGAAAACCTAAATCAGGATTGCCGGATGCGGGATTGAACCGTCGTCCTCCCGAATGCGAAGATTGTTAAGGCTTTGCTGACAAACTGCCTATTGGCTTCTGTGTCGGGTTCTTCGGCCGACGTTCATCTAATGATTTTTCTGACGTTTCGCCAGCACGAGTGGCTGGCATTGTCAAAGCTTCATCCTCCATTGCCGGTGGTGAACTGGAGGCGAGCTCGCGGCCGCAGACTATATGTACCTGGCGCGCCAACGTCCGAGGGCTTCTCCGCGGTCATTTCCGGCGCGGTTCTCCTCTTGCTACCTGCGACGGTCGTTCGCTGCAGTACGGGAAGCCAGGATCCGTTTACCTTAAGACTTTCCTCTTTCTTGTTGAAACTGTTCGCGTGTTTTTGGATTTCTACAGCTTCTCTGAACAAGCGCGTGTGATAGTGCTTCTCTACAGCCAGAACTTCCGTGTCGGCGAATTTTATTAGGCGGTCGGTCTCATTCAGTGCGTGCTCTGCCACGGCCGATTTCTCCACCTGCCCCAACCTGCAATGTCGCTTATGCTCTTTGATCCTGGTGTTAATTGATCGTCCAGTCATTCCGACATAAACTTTTCCGCATGTGCTTTGATACGGTATATTCCCGACATTGCAAGTGGGTCTCTTTTCTCCTTCGCCGATCTAAGACACTCTTTGATCTTCCTTGTCGGTTTGAAAATCGTCTTTACGCCGTGTTTGCGCAATATACGGCCGATTCTGTCCGTCACTCTGGGAATGTATGGCAGAAAGGCCGTACCCGACGTTTCTTTTTCTGGTTCCTTACTTCGCCGAGTGTTTGGCTCTGTTACACTTCTAATGTAATTTGTGGAGTACCCATTGCTCCTCAGAACAGTTTCCAGGTGTTGCATTTCTCGTTTGAGGTGTTGAGGCTCACATATTCGCCCTGCTATCGTTACAAGCGTACTAATCATGCCTCTTTTCTGGCTCGGGTGGTGGTTTGACAGTTTGTGCAGGTATCGGTCCGTGTGTGTCGGTTTTCGATACACGCTGTGTCCCAGGTTTTCACCGTCCCTTGTGACCAGCACATCTAGAAATGGCAGTTTCTTGTCCTTTTCTACTTCCATGGTAAATGTTATGTTGGCGTGGAGGCTGTTCAAGTGTCTCAGGAATTCACCGAGCTGTTCTTCACCATGGCTCCACACCACGAAAGTATCATCGACGTACCTGTACCACACCTTAGGTTTGCAAGTCACCGAGTCCAGTGCCTGTGCTTCGAATTGTTCCATGAAGAAGTTGGCCACCACTCAACTGAGAGGACTACCCATGGCGACGTCTTCCAGCTGTTCGTAGAAATCGCCATTCCACGTGAAATAGCTCGTGGTGAGACATGCATGGAAGAGCTTTTTGATGTCTTGCGGGAACATGGAATCGATATGCTCCAGAGCGTCACTGAGTGGCACTTTCGTAAATAACGAAACAACATCAAAACTGACCAGGACATCGTTTGGCGCAAGTTTCAGTTTCTTCAGCATCTCAATGAAATGTCCTGAGTCCTTAATGTATTTGTCGGTCTTCCCCACGTGTGGCTGGAGCAGAGAGGCCAAGTGTTTCGCCAGTTTATACGTTGGTGAGCCAGGAGCGCTAACGATCGGTCTCAGTGGAACGTTGTTCTTGTGGATCTTGGGTAATCCATACAGCCGAGGTGGTAGGGCTTCTGTGTTGCGCAGGTTTCTCTGTATGCCCGCCAGCATAGAAGACGCCTTGATTAATCGATTCGTATTCCGAGTGATACGCTGCGTCGGATCTGCGCTTAGTTTTCGGTACGTCGTCGGATCTAATAGGTCTCGGATCTTTTGCTCATAATCTTCGGTATTCATTACGACGGTCGCATTCCCCTTATCGGCAGGCAGTACCAATATACTCTTGTCGGCGTTGAGATTCTTAATGGCTTGTATCTCTTCTTTCTTCAGGTTGCAAGCTGGTGGTTTTGCTCGGCGCAGTATCCTGGCTGTTTCGGTGCGTATTTCCTCTGCCCTTTCACAAGGAAGGGTCCGAATGGCTGCTTCGGTGCTCCGAACAGTGTTCCTGGAGCAACTCTGTAGCAATTACGTACGTGTTGGGTGTCGCATTGTCCTGCTGGAATTGCACCAGTCCGTCGTAACGCACAATGGACACGAATGGATGCAGGTGAGCAGACAGGATGCTTGCGTACCTGTCACATGTCACAGTCGTATCTAGACGTATCAGGGGCCCCATAGCATTCCAACAGCATACGCCCCACACCATTACAGAGTCTCCACGAGTTTGAACCGTAACCTGCTGACATCCAGGGTCCATGGATTCATGAGATTGTCTCCAGACCCGTACACGTCCATCCGCTCGATACAATCTGAAACGAGACTCGTCCGACCAGGCAACATGATTCCAGTCATCAACAATCTTATGTCAGTGTTGACAGGCCGAGGCGAGGTGTAAAGATTTGTTTCATGCAGTCTTCAAAGGTACACGAGTGGGTCTTCGGCTCCGAAAATCCATATCGATGATGTATCATGGAATGGTTCGCACGCAGATACTTGTTGATACGTGAGCATTCATATCTGCAGCAATCTGCGAAAGGGTTACGCTTTTGTCATATTGAACGATTCTCTTCGGTCGTCGTTGGTCGCATTCTTGAAGGATCTTTTTGCGGCTGCATCGACGTTCCTGATATTCACGGTACACTCGCGAAATGGTCGTACTGGAAAATCTCCGCTACATCTGTACCTCAGAGATGATGTGTCCCATGGCTCGTGCGCCGACTATAACACCAAATTCAAACTCACTTAAACGTTGCTAACCTCCTACTGTACCAGCAGCAACCGATCTAACAACTGTGGCATCCATTTATTGTCTTATATAGGCGTTGACGACCGCAACGCCGTATTCTAGCTGTTTACATATCTCTGTAGTTGAATAAGGCTGCCTATAACAGTTTCTTTGGCACTTCAGTGTATGATGGACACTCGTGAAGTTTTAATTATCACTTCAAATAATCAAGCTGCTTTCATGAAAATTCGAGAAGATGTTAATCCTTCTCTATTGGTCAAAAGTATCGGGACACCTGTTAGAGAACATTAATATGGGGTGTGTCCACCCATCGCCTTTATGACGACTTGAACTCTGCTGGGGACACTTTCAATGAAGCGTCTGAATGTCTGTTGAGGAATGGCAGCCTAATCTGTCTCAAGAGCCGAAACCAGAAGGTTTCTGGGTGCTGCATTTTTCAGCAAAGACGACGTTCTAATTCGTCTTATAGGTTCTCCATTGGGTTAGGAGTATTATTGTCTGTAAATTGCTGCCTCACGAACTCTACTTCGTGACAGGATGTTTTAGCACGTTGACACAGTCACCATTTCCGAACTGTTCCCCTGGTGTTTGCAGTACACAATGCTCCATAATCTGTTCCTGTCATTTCACATCTAGCTTTTCCTTAAGAGCAATAGGGGGACCACACCCTAACCACGAAAATCACTGCCGTACGGATCATCACTTCCTCTATACTTCACTGTTGGCACTACACGTGTTGGCAGATAAAATTATTCACAAATTTGCAAAATCCAAACCCTTCAATCGTATTGTCATAGGGCACAAAATGATTCATGAATCCAGACCAATCGTTTCTAGTCATCCACTTCTCATCGGGGTAGCTCATCACGTCACCTCAAGCGTTGTTTTGCACTGAATACACAACTGCCTTGCTTATGAGGACCTCCTCGACCGTCGTAACTCATTCTTTTTACCTGTCTGCGTACTACTGTTACTACTTTAGAACTCACGAGTGATTGCTTCTGTAAATTTGAAGCATTTCTTAGCACCATGTTCTTTAATGGTCGATGGTCACTGTACGTCAGTGCATGAGGCCTGCCTGCACCTGGTTTAGCTATTCTTGTCCTTCGCGTTTCCACTACACAGTCATATAACCAACAGTCAACGTGGCAGCTTTAAAAGGGTTGAAATGTCCCTAGTGGATTTGTCAGGCTGGTGACTAGCCCACATTCGAAATTACTGAGCTCTCCTGACGGTCTAATTAGGCTGTTACTTCTTCTCTACTGACAATGCAAGACTCCCGGTCTCATTTTAGTCTGTACTGGCGGGTCCGCCTCTCGAGACATCTACACTGGGATGGAAAAAATCATGGGATAGCTCCTGATGTCATGTCGGATCTTCTATCGCAAGTGTAGTGCAGCGTGTCGACGCGGCATGCACTCAACAAATCGTTGGAAGTCCCCTGGATAAATACTGAGCCATTCTGCATCTATAGTGTAGCGAAAGTGTTGCAGGTGCTGGAGTTTGTAAGCAAAATAACCTCTCGATTGTGCCCAGTAAATGTTCGACAGGATTCATGTCGGGCGATCTGGATGGTCAAATCACTCGCGCGAACTGTTCACAATGTTCTTCGAACCAGTCGCGAACAACTGTAGCCCGCTGACATGGGCATTGTCATCCAAGAAAACTCATGTTTAGGAACACGATATTCATGGATGGCTGAAAGAGGTCTCCAAGTAGCAGACATAACCCTTTCCAGTCATTGATCGGTTCAGTTCGACCAGAGGACCTAGTGCATTCCATGTAAACACAGCCCACACCATTATGGAGCTACCACCAGCTAGCACAGTGCATTGTTGAAAACTTGGGACCATACTTTCATAGGATCTGCTCCTACCAACTGAAATCGGGATTCACCTGAGCAAGCCACGGTTTTGCAGTCGTCTAGGTCACTTAATAAAGGCAAGGCCTCCGGTCCAGATTGTATACGTCAGGTTCCTCTCAAAGTATGCTGATAAAATAGATCCATATTTAGCAATTATATACAACCACTCGCTCACAGAAAGATCCGTACCTAAATACTGGAAAATTGCTCAAGTCACACCAATAACCAAAAAGGGAAGTAGGAGTAATCCGCTGAATTGCAGGCCTACGTCACCAACGTCTGTTTGCAGTAGGGTTTTGGAAGATATACTGTATTCGAACATTATGAAGTACCTCTAAGAAAACGATTTATTGAGACACAGAACGGTGTCAGTAAATATCGTTCTTCTGAAACACAACTAGCTCTTTATACTCATGAAGTAACAAGTGCTATCGACAGGGGATGTCAAATTGATTCCATATTTTTACATTTCCAGAAGGCTATCGACACCGTTCCTCACAAGCGTCTTCTAACCAAACTGCGTGCCTACCGAGTATCGCCTCAGTTGTGCGACTGGATTCGTGATTTCCTGTCAGAAAGGTCACAGTTCGTAGTAATAGACGGAACGTCATCGAGTAAAACAGAAGTAATATCCGGCGTTCCCCAAGGTAGTGTTACAGGCCCTCTATTGTTCCTGATCTATATTAACGACATAGGAGACAATATGAGTAGCAGTCTTAGATTGTTTGCAGATAACGCTGTGATTTACCGCCTTGTAAACTCATCAGATCATCAAAACGACTTCCATAATGATTTTGATAAGATATCTGCATGGTGCGAAAAGTGGCAATTGACCTTGTATAAAAAAAAGTGTGAAGTTATTCACATGAGTACTAAAAGAAATCAGCTAAATTTCGATTACGCGATAAATCACACACAACTGAAGGCTGTAAATTCAACTAAATACTTAGGTATTACCTGATATTTTCTATCCGTCAACCGATGGAAAAAAGTTGGGAGTATAACAAAAGGATGATAATGGTTTTTATAGAGATAGAAAAGGCACATGACTCAGTTGACAGGGAAAGACTCTGGGAAGAACTGAAGAAGATAGATATAGAAGATGGGTACATTAATGTTATAAAGACAATGTACAGAGCCCACAATTGTAGAATTAGAACACCATTGGGGAACTCTGAATACTTCGAAATAAGACAAGGACTTAAGCAAGGAAGTATTCTATCATCTGCGCTTTTTAATGTTGTGATGGAGGGAATGAATAGGGCAGTTAAAGATATAGTAAAAGAAAAAGACAAAAAGATGATTTTTACAGATGATATGGTAATATGGGGTGATAAAGAGGTAGATGTACTGTTACAGCTTGATGCATGGAAGGAAATAATGAAAAGGTATGGATTAAAAATAAATAAAGATAAGAGTGAAGTAATGGTATTTGGAAGAGAGAAAGGAATCAACGGAAATATTACCTTGAATGGGGAACCCCTCAAAGTGGTAGAAAGTTTCACTTATTTAGGGAGTGAAATATCTAGGGATGATGAAATATCTAGGGATGGAAGAATAACTAACGAAATTAATAGGAGGTTACAGAAGGGAGGCAATTTCTACCAAACAATAAAACATCTGATTTGGAATAATGAAGTTTCAGAAAGAGCAAAACTCCTTATGTATAAGAATTATTACATCCCTATTGTCACCTATGGTGGAGAAACATGGGCAATGACAGAAAGGGACTGGAGCAGACTGCAAGCAGGGGAAATGAACTTTCTCAGAGCAGTTAAGGGGAAAACAAGAATGGACAGAGTAAGGAATGTAGAGATTAGAAAGGACCTCAAACAAGAAAGTATGAGAGAAGAAATTGAAAGAAAGAGATTAAGATAGTATGGGCATGTTAAGAGGATGCATGGGCAGGGACTCCCCAAAATTATGGAAGAACTAAAGATGGATGGGAAAAGACCTCGAGGGCGCCCAAGAACACGGTGGAAAATGGGAGTGAGAATATCTGTTGAAAGGAGAGGTGTGACCTGGCAGCAAGTGGAGAAAGAAAAGTGGTGGGAGGACCGAGCCACATGGAGAGGACTCGTCAGCACCCAGACCCGGCAGTAGCTGGAGCGGGATTCGGATATAGATACATAGATAGTATTAAAATTACAAATAACCTTAATTGGAACGATCATATAGGTAATATTGTGGATAGAGCCTACTAAAGAGACTGCTTACACCACGATTGTCCTCCCTGTTCTGAAGTATTGCTGTGCGGTGTGGGACTGACGGCTGACATAGAAAAATTACAAAGAAGGGCAGCTCGTTTTGTATTATCACGAATGTCACAGACATGATACGTGAATTGGAGTGGCAATTATTAAAACAAAGGCGTTTTTCGTTGCGACGGGATCTTCTCATGAAATTTCAATTACCAGTTTTCTCCTCCGATTGCGAAACATTCTGTTGGCACCCACCTACATAGGGAGAAATGATCATCACGATAAATAAGAGAAATCAACGCTCCCACAGAAAAATTTAAGTGCTCGTTTTTCCCGTGTGCCGTTCGCGAGTGGAACAGTAGACAGACAGCTTGAAGGTGGTTCATTGAACCCTCTGCCAGGCACTTTATTGCGAATAGCAAAGTAATCACGTAGGTGTAGATGTAGGTCCGAACTGGTGAGGTCACGAGCCCAGGAGAGGCGCTCCAGGAGATGTCGTGCTGTTAACAAAGGCACTTTGTCCGTCGTCTGCTGACACGTCCCACACTGATATTTGCGATTATTTCACTCAGTGTTGTTTGTGCTTTAGCATTGACAACTCTACTCAAACGCCGCTGCTCTCGGTCGTTAAGTGAAGGCCCCTAACGATTTCCGAAATAGAATGTCCCACGCGTTCATCTCCAAAGTCTGTTAATTCCTGTCGTGGTGCCATAATCACGTCAGAAACGTTTTCACCCGAATACAAATAACTTCTCCGTCGCCGGCCGGTGCGGCCGTGCGGTTCTAGGCGCTTCAGTTTGGAACCGCGTGACCGCTACGGTCGCAGGTTCGAATCCTGCCTCGGGCATGGATGTGTGTGATGTCCTTAGGTTAGTTAGGTTTAAGTAGTTCTAAGTTCTAGGGGACTGATGACCTCAGATGTTGAGTCCCATAGTGCTCAGAGCCATTTGAACCATTTTTGAACTTATCCGTCAATGCACTGCCGTTGGTTAACTTGTGTACGCGAAACTACAGCCATTTGTATAAGTGCAATCGCTATCCCATTACTTCTGCCACCTCAGTGTAATAGTCAATTCCGCATTACGTAGGGGTGTTCGGATACTTTGATAACGTAATACATTCTCCCGTCAAAGCGACACTTTCTTCGCAGGAACGGATGTTTACGGCAGACTTCCCTTATTGAAGCCAGCATTGTGGCTGTTTAGGATACATCAGATTCTACTATCACGTCGCCGTCAATCTGGGAAAGACTATCACACAATACGAGGAAAGAGGAACAAGTAATTAGTTGTCACATAAGGAGAACACGGGGTGAGGCGAAATTCGGTAGACCAAAAGAGCAGCATATGTGACCGTGTCCAGTATAGAATGAGCTGGGAAGTTGTCTTGGAGCATGAATACCCCCTTGGAGAGATTCTCGGGTGCTTCGTTTTGACGGTCTAGAATAGCCCAGTGAGCAGATCCGGGAAGCACTGTCTTTCTCTCATCCGGCGAGAGCAACCGTAACACTACTTTCGCACATTTTGGTCAGCAGCTGCCGCAGAAGGTATATAGATAAGAGGGTGGATGTTAATATTCAACCTGTTAACGATATCGAGCTAGTGATGAATGCCTGCGTTAGATACGTGTGCAATATACGGTTGTATGATCATATCAGTCCTTCATACTCCCAGCTAGGTTGGATACGCCCACATAAGGCACGCGATCTCCACACGATGTGCTTACTTCATCGGTTTCTTAGCCACTGGTGCCCCCAATACTTATCTTCTCACTTTAAACACCTATCATCATTCCACAACCGCGATACCAAATCGGATACATCTAGCACCTTGGCTGTACCTTTACATAACACAAAATCTTTCTCCGTGTCATTCTCCATCTCAGCCATACGACTATAGAACGCACTCCCCTGTGATCTGCGTCTTATCCAGAACCACTCAACATTCAAGAGGGAACTCAAAACTTACATATTAGGGACGGTATAGCCACCATTGTTGTGCCCCTCTCATCTCCTATCTCCTCTCCATCATCGCTTCGAATTTTACCATTCTATTTCTCTTCCTCTAACCTATCTACCTCTTCTATATCTCTTTCACCCCATTCTATCGTCTTATGTCTCTACTTGATGAGAATAACTCACAAGCTGCAAGAATATAACGAGAAAATTCCCAACGAGCAATAGGACTGACATTCATAAAGGAAAATATGTTTACTTTCATATACATAGTCATTACTATTACTATTATTATTATTATTATTATTATTATTCTTGATTGTTATATTTATTTTTGATTGTTATAATTATCATTGGACTACTGTTATAATCTCTATTTTTTTCTTTAACATTAATACTGTATAACATGTTATATGTCCTTGATGTTCTGCAGAAACTGAAATTTGTTTAATCTGAGTATGCCTGGTTAGGTATAAGAGAGGGCCTGAAGGCCCTAATCTTGCCAGGTAAAATAAATGCATAAATAAATAAATAAATAAATATCATTAGTTAACGCAGTTTCACGCTTAATTACATTCCTTTTCTTTTCGCCCTACATTGTGTTACGAGAATTGAATTAAAAGTTCATCAGTACGGCGTAGTTTTCTGAGGAAACGAAATAAAGAAAGTGTGTCTGATGGTGTAATTTTATTTTGTGGGGTGGGCGCTGCCTTATAGCCGTAATTTTCGCCTTTAAATACTGTTTACAGACCCGGCGCGGGAAACTTCGAGGTCGCAGGTAGGCGGACTTTAGCGCGCCCCCTGTTGTAATGTTTACCGCAGGGGAGCTGCTAAATTATGGGAAACCTCTCCTTAGCCCGATATTAAACCTCACACCCCGCGGAAAGGTTTGGGAATCCGAGCCGACGCGGCAGTTCAAGGCGATGGCCACACACCACGCAGCAAGGAAAACACTCCATTAGCCACGTATACTAAATGTGTTTTGGTTTTTTATTAAGTATTATTCTTCCATTAGCCTAATAGCTTCTAAATATAATCTTAAATCACTCCACCATCCCCTAGAAAGAATTTCATGCGTGCCACAACAGACTTTCAAGAAGCTGGATAAAAATCATTCAGATACCTTCACGAAGTCAGAAAACCAAAAATGAAATGGAGAAAGTAGCCCACGTAACATATTTAAAGTACGTGGCTAATAATAAACGGCAGGTCTAGCAGTGTTACCTGTTCTATACAAGTAGAGATTGTTGCGGAATTCTTCCAGGTATGCTATACCATTTAGCTATTTTTAAAATCTGTTCGCACATCAAGTAGAAGATAGAATCCTTGTGAACATAGGCTGTGAAAACAATTACATCATTTGGTATCAACAAATATCACTATGTTGGTGATGTGAAGTTTAGTCCGAAGAATGGTTCGATACAGCTTTACACGCTAACCGATACGGTGAAAGCTTCTTCATCTGCGCGTAGCTCCTACATCTACTTGAACCTGTTTACTGCAGTCAAAACTTGTCTTCCTTTGCTATTTTTGCTGCTACACTTTTCTCCATTGCCTAATTAACTTTGTCAACCTTCCTCATACTGTGTCCTATCAAAGAATTCCTTCTTTTAGTCTTTTGCCAAAACGGTCTTTTCTACCCAATTCGTTAGATAATCGATATATCTGTGTTGTTCTGTAACATTTACTTTCGAAATTCATACAATGCATCAGGAATACACAAACTTGGTTGCAATTCATGTTCAAAGATATAAATTGGCCAAATAGGAAGGAATTTCAACATACTTTTTCATGAACGCATGTATGCTCTTCACTTCAAGAACTTAAGCAAATCCATCTTTGCTCTACATGTAGCTGAAACCGAACATCAAGTAACTGATATGTGTCATAACTTACAAATACTCTAACTGGTCAACAAACATAAAATGAAATTACTTGAAGAAAATGAAATTTATTCTCACAAACGTGGAGCCCCAAATGACATCCTAAATGACCCAACAGAGTCACGCAACAATTTTTTTCTGAGTAATTTCCACAATTTGATCAGACAACCGCATAGTAAGTATAGTCATGAAATACATAATCCATTTTGCGTCATATTAGTCTGTTGTTTCGCCTACATTGTTTGAAAATGTCACTCCATCTGTTTGTAAAATATGCAATATTAATTCTTTTATATACTCCTAAAACAAACTATATTACTTCTATAATATTCAATATACTGGATGATCAAAAAGTCAGTATAAGTTTGAATACTTAATAAACCACGGAATAATATAGATAGAGAGATAAAAATTGACACACATGCTTGGAATGACATGGGGTTTCATTAGGAAAAAAAAAAAAAAAAACACGCCATATTGCTAGACGCGAGAAAGATCTCTTGCGCGCGTCGTTTGGTGATGATCGTGTGCTCAGGCGCTACTTTCGTCAAGCTTGGCCTCCCAGGTCCCCAGACCTTAGTCCGTGCGATTATTGGCTTTGGGGTTACCTGAAGTCGTGATCGACCGACATCTCTAGGGATGCTGAAAGACAACATCCGATGCCTATGCCTCACCATAACTCCGGACATGCTTTACTGTGCTGTTCACAACACTATTCCTCGACTACAGCTATTGTTGAGGAATTATGGTGGAAATCTTGATCATTTCCTGTAAAGAACATCATCTTTACTTTGTCTTACTTTGTTATGCTAATTATTGCTATTCTGGTCAGATGAAGCGCCATCTATCGTACATTTTTTGAACTTTGGTATTTTTTTGGTTCTAATAAACCCCGTGTGATTCCAAGCATGCGTGCCAATTTGTACCTCTCTATCTACACTATTCCGTGATTTATTAAGTTTTCAAATTTATACTGACTTTTTGATCACCCGTATTACTGAACAGTCAGTATATCTACATCTGCATCTAAATCTACATGCATACTCCGCAAGCCACAGCACGGTGCCTGACAGAGGGTAACCACTCCCACTACTAGTTACTTCCTTTCCTGTCCCATTCGCAAACAGAGCGATGGAAAACCCACTATCACTATGCCTTCATATGAAACCTAATACTCGTATCTCATCTTCGTGGTCTTAAAGCGCAAAGTACGCTGGTGGCAGTAGAATCGTGTGGAAGTCAAGTTCAACTGCCGGTTCTTAAATTTTCTCAATAGTGTATCTCTAGAAGAAAGTCCCCTGCCCTCCAGATATTCCCTTTTGAGTTACCTAAGAATCTTTGTAACATTTTCGTGTTGTTAGACCCTACTAGTAACAAATGTAACAGACCGCTTGTGAATTGCTTCGATATCTTCCTTCAATGTGACCTGGTACGGATCCCAAATACTCAAGCAGTACTCAAGAATAGGTCACATCAGCTTCCTATATTCGCTCTCCTTTACAGGTGAACCATTCTTTCCTAAAATTCTCCCAATAAACCAAAGTAGACCATTAGCCTTCCCTAACACAGTTCTCACATACTAGTTCTATTTCATATCGCTTTGCAACGTTACGCCTAGATATTTAGACGACATGGCTGCGCCAAACAGCACACTAGTGATACTGTATCCGAACATTACAGGTTTATTCTTTCTACTCATCCTTATTAACTTACATATTTTCCACATTTAGAGCTAGCTCCCATTCATTCACAACACCAACTAGAAATTTTGTCTAAGTCTTCCCGCATCTTTCTACAGCCACTCTACTTGGAAAGCTCACCATACACGAGAGCATCATCAGGAAACAATCACAGCTTGCTGCCCACCCTATCCGTCAAATCATTTACATATAAGGAGAACAACAGCGGTCCTGTCACACTCCCCTGGTGCACTGCTGACGATACCCTTGTCTCTGACGAACACGTGCCGTCGAGGACAACACACACCTGTGAGCTTATTCCATATGGTCGCAACTCCGTTAACGGCCTGCACCGTGTCAAATGCTTTCCGGTTGGTTGGTTAGTTGATTTGGGTGAGGGGACCAAACAGTGAGGTCATCGGTCATGCTCTCCGGAAATGTAGAAGTATGGAATCTGCATGTTGCCCTTCATGCATAGTTCTGCGTATAGGATGTAAGAAAAAAGCATGCTGAGTTTCGAGCGAGCGATGCTTTCCAAAAATCATGAGGATTCGTGGACGTAAGCTTCTCAGCCTCAAGTAAGTTTATTATATTCGAACTGAGATGATTTTCAACAATTCTGCATCAAACAGAAGTTAGGGACGGTGATCTCTGATTTTGTGGGTTCGTTATTTCACCCTTCTTATATACTGGAGTCACTTGCACTTTCTTCTACTTCCTTGGGACTTTGTGCTGAGATTTGCACTTATTTAAGACCACACACACGCACACAGCACACTCATGCCATAATATTTCAGTATATCTTTTAGTCATACAGAGGCTTTAACTAGAAACAGTACTTTCAGAACCTGTAAGTAAAGTATAACTTTGCCAGTATAAAAACAATGTCAGTCAGCAACATGGCGAATACTGCGTTTTTTTTCTTTTTTTTTACGAGATCCAAATGAAAAAGTGGTCGTGCCATATCTGTAAACGCGTAAATATGAATAACAGCAAGCAGAGTAGAATGTAAGTACACCTACGGTATCGTAAATATACAGGGTGATTCAAAAAGAATACCACAACTTTAAAAATGTGTATTTAATGAAAAAAACATAATATAGCCTTCTGTTGTACATCATTACAAAGAGTACTTAAAAAGGTTTTTTTCACTCAAAAACAAGTTCAGAGATGTTCAATATGGTCCCCTTGTAACGCCGGAAATGCATATCCTCCTATTTCCATCTATTGTACTATTATTTTTTTCCTTGTTTTGTTACCTCAAGATATGACATTTCTGTCTCTTTATATATTGTAATTGTTTTACTGTTTGTATATATATATTTATGCACTTATGTCGATGTATAATTGGTTTGTTTCGTAAATATTATTTGTATTTTTACGCTGGGTCTTGCCTAGGGAAAACTGCTATCGAACGATTACGTCGATAGGTCGTGTGAAGAATCAAAGTGTGTAGGATCTTTGGTAGTGTTAACTCTGCCGCGTGGAGCGCGGGCGGAACAGTCGGAGTCTGGCTGGAGTAGCGAGTGGAGCAGGTGTGTTGTGTGACGCTCCCGCGAGTTGCCGCGCTTTCGGGGTTTGGCAGCATGTAGTTGCGCTCGACTCGCGATGATAGTTTCTGACATGGTGTCGCGGACGGGAAGCATTAGCTGGCGCACATCAAGAGCCCGTTTCGCCTGGTGACCGTGTCGAGAAGAAGGCGCGCCAACATCCAGCTTCTGCAACAGCGACGGCCGACAATGAGTGACTGTCGCCACCTCCTCGATCGACGGCTTCAAACCTTCAATCAACCAACAAGGAAGACTAAAAGCACGTAAAGTTTCAGAACTGTATGGCAGACCTCAGCTTTTCAAATTGTTCCATTTGCCTCGCAAAATTACAGCAACTTAGCATGAACCTCTGTTGCTCATTGTCCCAGTTGCATTGCCAAGCAGGGTCCCTTCCTTTTCCGAAATGAACCCGAGTGTCGTTGAAATTCAAACGCCAGCATAATTCCATTTCACTGCTTTAATTTCAAAGTTCAATTCAAGCATTAGCTGGCTACAATAGTTAGATTACACAAGCACAAATTAAGAGTGCGAGTTTTGTTACCGTATTTTGGCTTACCTGTGACTGCAGCTCAGCTTGGTACGTACTAAATTTTACTATTGTTAATTGTTCAGAATCGTTTAATTCAAGTTCAAAGTTAAATCTCTTATTTCTAAATTGCGTAGATTCAAGTAGTTTTTGAAATGATTGTTGAGGTAGTCCAAGACTAACCGTATTTTACTGAATTTCGATGTGCTTCAGAAAGAAAGCTCACTATTAACTTCAGTCACTAAATTAACTTTCGATTTTCCGGTTATTAATTCTTTTGCTAAATTAAGTCAGGGTGTAGCGAAATTTATTACTTCTGACAAACTTTCAGTTTTCACACTACACGTGTCAACCTTCAGTTGCCACGCTTCTAGTGTTAATTATATGTGTAATAACCTTTCTTTTTCAGTTACTATAGTAATTGTCCTTAGGACTGGCGACCGTGATTTCCCCCAAATCTCAAATATCTAATTACCGCTAGTTAATTGTTAACGTAACGGCCGCACATTTACTTTCTTTATTAACTTTACCCCTTTTCAAAATTAATTTCCACCAGTTTCATTTGCATTTTTCCTTTCATTTAGATGTAACCCTTTCCTCCCTCTTTACCGACAGGTTAACTTCGGTGACGATTGCTTTTCCCAAATTTCCATTAGGTACACGCGGTTTAATTTTTCACTGTCATTAAGGTCGGTAAGTGAGGGGGAGGTTACACGTGGCGACCTGGTGACAGGACAATCTTCAATTTTGAGGTTGTTCTGGACACGAATTTTGCATTGTGCAAATATCGTAACAAAGTACTGGTTACGTACAGGCCGTTACGTCAGCGAGAATAAGTAGTGGGAGTAATCCTAATTATATTTGAGATTTGTCATTTATATTGAAAATTATTAAAATGAGTGAAGGCAACAATTACCAAAATTTGGTAGACTTGGATAGGGAACAATCGGTCGAACAGTGGGAAACGCGCACGGTGGTTCCCATTGTTCAGGGGCAGGCGGCTAGCATGAAAGACGCGACCGCCGAAACGCAACAAAGAGCAGAAATGGAATTCCAAACTTTAGAAAATGTTTCGGAATCGGAAGCGAAAATCAAATCTGTACCCCTTGATGATGAATACGGGGGAACATATATAGAGGAACCAGCTACGGAGGTAAAACCGGTAGTCTCTGGGAATTTAACTGATTTATTGAATGCTTTGATTAATGAAATCAAGAGTCAATCGGCAGAAATTATAGCTCTGTCTGCCAAGCAAGAAGCTCAGTCTGAAAAGATTGAACGAAAGCTAGAGAATCAGAACGAAGCTATTAATGTTGTTAACAACAATGTTGGAGTTGTTAATACAAAAGTTGATAAAATCAAAGAAGATATTGTTGTAATTAATACCGAAATCGGTAATCTTAAACAGGAAATGATAGGCGTTCAGGCGGAAATTGCGAGCATAAATACTCGTTTTGATTCCGAAATTAGCAGAATCGAGAAAAGTGTAGGAGAAGCAGTTGCTCCGATCATCGAGAATAAGGTGACGGAACAAATTCAATTAGTGAAAAAAGAGGATCAACAGGAGGTGGAAACTTTAAAGGCTTTAGTGTCCGAAGTAGACACTAAAGTGAGGGAGCAGGCTAATACCTGCGAAGAGAAAAAGAGGGAAGTGGAAACGCTTGCGACAACCACTTGCCAAGTAATTACGAAAGTGTCGGAATTAGAAAAGAAACTTGACGAAAAACAGAGCTATGTGCCAATCTGTGCACATAGTTCGGAATTGTTGACGAAAGAGGAGCGGTTCGACCCCTTGAAAAAAGGCGGTATACACGCGACGGATTTCATTAAAAATTGTGAAAGAGTTTTACCCAGATCATGGACTAATGAGAGAAAAATTAATGCGGTTATTGATGTGCTGGCTGGTGATGCCAAGCGTTGGGGCTTAAACCTCGACATTACGAACATGACTTTTGACGAGTTTAAAAAATTGTGTCTGGCTGAATACTGGTCAGAGCAAAAACAGCAAAGTGTCTGGCGCGAATTTGTCGCATCGAGGCCTTTCGATGCGAATTCGCGCGGTTCGATGAGGGAGTTTTGTGAGGGCTGGATCCGCAAGTTGGGATATTTGCGTGATCGCCGCACGGAATCCGAAATAGTCTGGGAACTCTACAAGAAGCTTCCAGATGATACAAAACGCTACGTAGGAAGCAATTACAGGACAATCAATGATTTCCTGGAAAGAGTTGAGGACGAGGACTATTGGCGCAATAATCGCGACAGTGGTAGAGGCCGTGGTAACAACAAAGGGTACCACAGCAACCACACCAACGATAACCATGGGAATAATGCATACCGCAACCATGGCAGCAATAACAATAATCGTTCGGACCGTAATAACAATCGGTACAATGCAAATAATAACCGGAATGACGGAAACCAGTATCATACTAGCGTGATACGGGCTTCACAGAATAGTAATAACGCCAGAGGGTGTGACCAGCCGCCTCAGCAGTATCCGGGGAGCGTATCTGCTGGGACGAGACAGGGAAACCATTAGCCGCGCCGGTGAGGGGCCGACCGGGCGTGGAGAAATTTTGGCGGCCCAATAACAGGAGAAAACCCAGGTGTCGTCGTTATGAAAATTCCGTATGGAATAATCAACGGCGGGAGAGTGTGCCAGTGTTAGGAGAAAGGAGTGCGCCCACAAGTAGTAAATCAGCTGTATACATGGCAGCAGAAAATACATTCACTGTCAGTGAGAACAATTTAAGTAGTGTTCCGGAAATCGATTATAAAGTGGGAGCTGTAATACCCACAGCGGAACTGGAGATTGAGTTTAAGAATGATTCGCAATTGTTGAGAGAAGATCAGATGTCGGATAAAACGTCCGTCATCGAGCGAGGGGATGCAGAGAGGGATGAGGTCTGGTTAAGGCAGTTCGGTCGCTTATACGACGAACTAAGAGATTATAGGGGCCTGTACGGGAGGAGTGTTTATAGGGAGCGCGGGCAGGATTTGCCGCGTCTCGTCCCACAGGAAGATAGTATTTGTGAAGTGATGGAAAGTTCTGGCCCTAACCGGCAGACTTTACCAGAAATAGTTGATGTTAAAGGGGAGCACGAGCAAGATGCGTCGTGTTTCGTCCCGCAGGAATTGAATGTTGAAGTAGTAACGGAAAGTTCTGGCCCTAACCGGCAGACTTTACCGAAAGTTGTAGTGGTAGAAGTAGCCGACCCATCCGACGCAAACCTCCAGTTTAAACATTGCGAGAGTATTAAGGAGAAAGATTACGAAAATTTTAGTGATAGCCGGACACGATTGGTAGAAAAGCACATAGATTACAGCGTGTATGAGGTTAGAGTTGACATTATACAGTCAGACGATAGCAGTGTGGGTTGCGCAGATCCAGAGGAAGTAATTTCAGATGCTACTGGGCACATTCCTCCAGGTAGATTGGCAGATGAGATCAATCTGACCAAAGTGGAATCAACGAAGGTGACAATTAGTGAATTGATAGCAAAGCAACACTCACTAGTTGACGAGTTACAGGAAAAGGTTTCGGTATTGGAGGCGAAGCTAGAGACTAAGCCTCAGGACAAACGTGTTGAAATTAAAACTGTATGTGAACAGAGACTGAAAAAGCCGCCAGATAAACCGGATTTAGGATCAAAGCCGGATGGTTTTTTCTGGAATGACCTGGATATAGACGAGGATTTACTGTGGCAAAATAAAGAAACAATTGAGGACAAGTGTAGACAGATAGTAGTGTCGGTTAATATGCACGACCTACAACTAAACGTGTTGATTGACACCGGTGCAGAATTGAGTGCTGTATCTGGGAAAATATTTGAGTTACTGAAAGACAGACCTGGCATCGTAGTTATGCCAGTAACAGGAGTGAAAATTATCGGTGCTACTGGGAAGGCCAGTAAACCGGTCACAAAACAGATTTTTGTCCACTTCGAGATATGTGGGGCACGATTTGAACAAGAGTTTGTCGTCGTGCCAGACTTGACTACGGGAGTAATTATCGGGTTAGATTGGCTATTAAAGTACCGTGCAGTGATTAATTGCGAAAGCAAAACTTTGACATGTACGTCCCAAGATAAAACAATAGTAGTTAGTTTTGACGAGGCAGGAGACGGTGTGCATAGGCAATACCAGCCTATACACATTGTTAACTGGCCGGATGGTATTGATGTAGGTATGAATTTGAACTGCCGTAAAGTGAGGAATCTCGGCATTGACAAAAGTGTAGAAAGTTTAGTGGAAGAGATAATCAAATTCCCTCCACGGATTAACATTAGTATTGGTGTGAAAAAAGATCGTTTGCGAGAAGTAATGAAGTTAAAAGCCGATGCTCGCATACGTCGTCATGACGCTAAAGCGCGTTTTGCTAAGTTTGCGATCGGAGACTTAGTACTTGTAAAAGCTCATGAGAAATCGAGCGAGATAGACAATGAAATCTCTAAATTTAAGTTTGTTTATAATGGACCATATAAAGTCATTGGTATACCTCACACAAATGCTTATTGCTTAGAGTATCCAAGCTCTGGAAAGCTATTAGGTATACGAAATATAGTAGATTTGAAATTGTACCAACCTAGGATCGATTAATACCACACAATGGGTAACTTGTACAGTATGTAAATATAGAGTGTAAGATTTAAGGATGTGCCATGTTACGATGCTTTTGACTGACCTAGAGGTCATTAAAGAAGTTGTAATTAATAAGTAATTTATGTTGATTAAATGATTTAAGAGTTACTGAATATTAATCAATTTAAAAATCCAAGCTGCTAGTTTAAGTTTTCAGCTGAGTCACAGTAGATTAAGCAATGTAAATATGATTTTGTAACTAGCTGTAAGATTCCATAAATATGTGATTTACTAGTCATTGCCGATGTACTTAGACGCTGTTTTAAGTTTCAGGCTTGTACATGTGTGATGATGGACAGTGTTGAGTTATCCACTGTGATAGTGTTTATGGACTCCTTGAGATTACTCGGGAGTGAGTTTTTCCGAAAGAATTCAGTGGAACGGACGTTCTGGAAACGCCGTCACAAGGGCGAGTGAGATCAAGCGTGCCGCACACGCGGGCGCAACAATACTGGCGAGGCGAGCCGCTGTCGGCTCTTGTGCCGCTGTTGGCTCTTGGGCCGCTGTCGGCATTCTTTGTACTTGCGAGTACGGAAGGCGGAATTGTTTTTCTTCCTGAACAGCTGAAAGAATTCTGCTGTCAATATTTATGTTTTTTTCGATCTACTGAATATTATTTTCTTGTTTAGCGTTAAGTGGAATCTCATGACGAGATAATAATTATGAAAAGGTTATATAAAATGTGTATTCTATGTAATTAATAATTTATTTGCGTATTTTGATCTACCTGTTTTTATGACCATGCAATCTAACTAATTTTGCAAATAGTATTCCATTTCTCATAGTGTTACGAATTTTAATGATTTTTAGAATGGCTAAACCATTTTCTATGTTTTCTATGAATTTTAATATGTTGTCAACCTGTTTTATTTTGATCAAGATGACAGAGTGGAATAAGATTAGGAGTGTCTCCACTCAATTATTATCGTCTAAAAATTGGTTTATGGTTAATTAGGCGAATGCTAAATTTTGTTGATGTTTTGAGCATATGCATTTCCGCTGTTTCTTTTTTGGGACATTTTCTGAGTCTGTTTACGTTACACGAACATCCTCAGACAATGTGGGGCACGTGTAACGCCGGAAATGCATATCCTCCTATTTCCATCTATTGTACTATTATTTTTTTCCTTGTTTTGTTACCTCAAGATATGACATTTCTGTCTCTTTATATATTGTAATTGTTTTACTGTTTGTATATATATATTTATGCACTTATGTCGATGTATAATTGGTTTGTTTCGTAAATATTATTTGTATTTTTACGCTGGGTCTTGCCTAGGGAAAACTGCTATCGAACGATTACGTCGATAGGTCGTGTGAAGAATCAAAGTGTGTAGGATCTTTGGTAGTGTTAACTCTGCCGCGTGGAGCGCGGGCGGAACAGTCGGAGTCTGGCTGGAGTAGCGAGTGGAGCAGGTGTGTTGTGTGACGCTCCCGCGAGTTGCCGCGCTTTCGGGGTTTGGCAGCATGTAGTTGCGCTCGACTCGCGATGATAGTTTCTGACATGGTGTCGCGGACGGGAAGCATTAGCTGGCGCACATCAAGAGCCCGTTTCGCCTGGTGACCGTGTCGAGAAGAAGGCGCGCCAACATCCAGCTTCTGCAACAGCGACGGCCGACAATGAGTGACTGTCGCCACCTCCTCGATCGACGGCTTCAAACCTTCAATCAACCAACAAGGAAGACTAAAAGCACGTAAAGTTTCAGAACTGTATGGCAGACCTCAGCTTTTCAAATTGTTCCATTTGCCTCGCAAAATTACAGCAACTTAGCATGAACCTCTGTTGCTCATTGTCCCAGTTGCATTGCCAAGCAGGGTCCCTTCCTTTTCCGAAATGAACCCGAGTGTCGTTGAAATTCAAACGCCAGCATAATTCCATTTCACTGCTTTAATTTCAAAGTTCAATTCAAGCATTAGCTGGCTACAATAGTTAGATTACACAAGCACAAATTAAGAGTGCGAGTTTTGTTACCGTATTTTGGCTTACCTGTGACTGCAGCTCAGCTTGGTACGTACTAAATTTTACTATTGTTAATTGTTCAGAATCGTTTAATTCAAGTTCAAAGTTAAATCTCTTATTTCTAAATTGCGTAGATTCAAGTAGTTTTTGAAATGATTGTTGAGGTAGTCCAAGACTAACCGTATTTTACTGAATTTCGATGTGCTTCAGAAAGAAAGCTCACTATTAACTTCAGTCACTAAATTAACTTTCGATTTTCCGGTTATTAATTCTTTTGCTAAATTAAGTCAGGGTGTAGCGAAATTTATTACTTCTGACAAACTTTCAGTTTTCACACTACACGTGTCAACCTTCAGTTGCCACGCTTCTAGTGTTAATTATATGTGTAATAACCTTTCTTTTTCAGTTACTATAGTAATTGTCCTTAGGACTGGCGACCGTGATTTCCCCCAAATCTCAAATATCTAATTACCGCTAGTTAATTGTTAACGTAACGGCCGCACATTTACTTTCTTTATTAACTTTACCCCTTTTCAAAATTAATTTCCACCAGCTTCATTTGCATTTTTCCTTTCATTTAGATGTAACCCTTTCCTCCCTCTTTACCGACAGGTTAACTTCGGTGACGATTGCTTTTCCCAAATTTCCATTAGGTACACGCGGTTTAATTTTTCACTGTCATTAAGGTCGGTAAGTGAGGGGGAGGTTACACCCTCCAGACACACGAGCAATATCAACCCGATACTCCAACTCGTTCCACACTCTCTGTAGCATATCAGGCGTAACAGTTTGGATAGCTGCCGTTATTTCTCGTTTCAAATCATCAATGGTGGCTGGGAGAGGTGCCCGAAACACCATACCCTTAACATACCCCCATAAGAAAAAATCGCAGGGGGTAAGATCAGGGCTTCTTGGAGGCCAGTGATGAAGTGCTCTGTCACGGGCTGCCTGGCGGCCGATCCATCGCCTCGGGTAGTTGACGTTCAGGTAGTTACGGACAGATAAGTGCCAATGTGGTGGCGCTCCATCCTGCTGAATTGTTGTGCTTCTTGTTCGAGCTGAGGGAACAGCCAATTCTCTAACATCTCCAGATACTGTAGTCCAGTTACAGTAGCACCTTCGAAGAAAAAGGGACCAAAAACTTTAGTGGCTGAAATGGCACAGAAAACGTTCACCTTAGGCGAGTCACGTTCATACTGAGTTGTTTCCCGCGGATTCTCAGTGCCCCATATGCAGACATTGTGACGGTTGACTTTCCCGTTAGTGTGGAAAGTTGCTTCATCACTAAACACAATCTTTGAAACGAAAGATTCATCTGTTTCCATTTGAGCAAGGATAAAATCACAGAAATCGATTCTTTTAATCTTATCAGCTGCAGACAGTGCTTGAACCAATTTCAGACGATAAGGTTTCATAACTAACCTTTTTCGTAGGACTCTCCATACAGTTGATTGTGGAATTTGCAGCTCTTGCTAGCTCTGCGAGTCGATTTTCCTGGGCTGGTAACAAATGCTTGCTGGATGCGTGCTACATTTTCATCACTCGTTCTCGGCCGTCCAGAACTTTTCCCTTTGCACAAACACCCATTCTCTGTAAACTGTTTATACCAACGTTTAATACACCACCTATCAGGAGGTTTAACACCATACTTCGTTCGAAATGCACGCTGAACAACTGTCGTCGATTCACTTCTGCCGTACTCAATAACACAAAAAGCTTTCTGTTGAGCGGTCGCCATCTTAGCATCAACTGACGCTGACGCCTAGTCAACAGCACCTCAAGCGAACAAATGTACAACTAAATGAAACTTTATAGCTCCCTTAATTCGCCGACAGATAGTGCTTAGCTCTGCCTTTTGTCGTTGCAGAGTTTTAAATTCATAAGGTTGTGGTATTCTTTTTGAATCACCCTGTACATCTCGCAAAATGTCGTAGCTAGACAAAATCGATAATTTTACACATGCCAGCCGCAGCATGGAAACTGCTGTCGATGTTTTAATGATGTACTTATTCAATATTCAGACATGTACTACCCCTACGGAAGATGAGTGAAAGCTGCAAACGCGAACTGGCATAAAGAAAAATGCACATAAAAGTATTTCTTAGAACCGGCACGGAGCTCAAAAATCAGCAAAATGGATAAATTTTTGCTCCTATCGTTCTTTCTGTCTGTACTGTTTATCGTCCACTATGTACTTCCGCCTTCCAGATAAGCATTATCTGAAAAGACTGTCCAAAGAAAAATTTATGTTTGATGTTAATTTCTCGTTTTCGAAACACTTTTCCTGCCATATCCAGTCGGCTTTCTATATTCGCTCTACTGCGGCTATCGTCAGTTATTTTGCTACCCCAATTGCGAACGTCGTCTGTTAGTTTTGCTTTCCCATTTCTTAATTTAATTCCCTCAGCATCACCTTATTTAATGTGGATACGTGAAGTTACCCTTATTTCACTTCTGTTCCGTTCATCTTAAATTCCTTTTCAAGACACCATCCATTGTGTTCAACTGACCTTCCAAGTCCTTTGCCATCTCTAACAGCATTACGGTGTTAGTTTCCCCTCGGAAATTTATAAATATACCGTTGTGAATTTGTTGAAATTAATATGATTACTTTCTTAGATAGATTTGAGTAGTTAATGGTTGATGTAGTAGGAGCCCTTAAACTACAGCACAACGTCACTAGCGTATATCGATAAGATTGCGACCTTACTTTAAAGCTAAAGATATTACGACTTTCGGTAGGGTTTTCAAAATTTTTATGCAAAATTATTAGTTATTCCTCATACGCAGAAGGACGATATAAACCAGAAACTGACGCATAATTGAACTGTCCATTGGTGGCAATATGTGACGTAGAGGACTGCTTCGTCAGATTTGACGTGTTAATTCGAATGGAACACAGCTGCAAATGAGAAGTCACGACAGCTGCCAAATACGTTCAAATTACCGCATATCCCGCGGACGCCCGTAAAAGCTTTAATAACCCGATAACGTACTGCCATGGATAATTACTACTGCTGCCGTATTCTGTTATTTGGGACTACTTCGATACGTATCTTCGCCATTTTTCTACAGAAGGCAGTCCCGTCAAGTGGAATCTAAATGTACTGGATGAATACAATTCTTACTCAAATACAGTAGAATCTTGAAGGAATGCAAACATGGGCCTAATATCACCGCCTGTAATGTCAGCGCTTGGACATGGTGTTGTTCTGTCTGTTTTACAGGTGAACATCCATTCTTCTGCACCACTCGTTCATTACGAGTATTCACGTGCGAGAAACACCAATGGAAATGACTTCTTGCCTCAAAAAAGTTTTTTATATTCACTATTTATAACATGACACAAACCAAGTTACTGTATTTATTTCGAAGAATCTTTATGTGTATCATGTGCTGGACAATAACGATATTCTAAACTATAAGTCTTAGCTCCTGCTCCACAATTCAGTGTGCTGGGGCATATTGTTCATAACGTTTACATTCTTTACCACAATAGCCTCACCCTACGTTGTTACTACAAGTAATCTGTTATATACAAAGTACTGATTTCAAACACATCTTGATTTTAAGGCTTTTTACGATAAGCATGACATATTTATTAACTAAAGAAGATGTTTGGTTCAAATAAAAGGAAAATCAAATTTCATTCTTTTCTTTCTAATATAATTTTATCCATAACATATGTGACAAGAAATGCCATGGTAAATAAAGGGACTGAAGAACAGTTAATGTGCACAGCCACTTTGCATAACGTTTATTATATCTACTACATCCATTATGGACTGTGCTGTGAGGATTGCGACTGTTAATTAGGATCAAAAAATTGTGTAATTTTGCGTCAATTACGAAGTCCGGTTTCGTCCGAAGGCTTCTTTCAAATAGTTGTTCTTGAGGGTAATCATTGGCTACAGTAAGTGACGTTGCCGAGAGATTTGGTTGTGACTTCCAGTGTTAATAATGAAATGAACTGGCCACAGAACTAGTAGAAGAGACGTAGCAGATAGTTTAAAGTTACGTATGTAACTTATAGAGCAAGAAGCCTAAAACCTGCGCTGCATTATAACTCTGTAACTGGCATATGTTTCTCACTCTAGGTCAGTCGCACGGAATTGTTTTTATGTAGCAAAAGGGTAAACATTTTCGCCAAAGTATTTAAAACCAAAGATTTTGCATAACAGAATCGTAGCAAATAGAACATTGTTTAACACACACACACACGTACGCTTCTTATGTACATGTAGCACAGTAACGATAATGATTCTTTTAGATTATATATTTAACGACAGTAAGAACTGATAAAATTACTTCTGAATGTCGCAGAATTCCCCCTTTACACTACGTCATTACAGAGAAGTTTTTAATAGTGGAATTGTGCGACGTTTTCCAAGCGTCTGCTTCGGTGTTGCCATGAAGCTCGTTCCGAAATTATACAGTCATGCGACCATTCACGGCGATCTTCTTTGTTTATGTACAATATCCTCTGTCAGGTCTTCAGTACATGGCCACTTAAAAATAACCTGAATATGACTGAAGTAAACTGCTTCCGTTTGATCATAGAGGCAACAATGTACCTCAAGTGGTATCACTGGCCAGAGACTAAAATAAAATCATTGCCAAAAATATCTTAGCGTCGGGACGGTGCGGGCACTGTCGTGTAAACAACAGATGCGTAATACTGACACGAAGTTAGAAACGAGGAATAATATCTTGCCCAGTCTAAGTACAGGGTTATTACAAATGATTGAAGCGATTTCACAGCTCTACAACAACTTTATTATTTGAGACATTTTCACAATGCTTTGCACACACATACAAAAACTCAAAAAGTTTTTTTAGCCATTCACAAATGTTCGATATGTGCCCCTTTAGTGATTCGGCAGACATCAAGCCGATAATCAAGTTCCTCCCACACTCGGCGCAGCATGTCCCCATCAATGAGTTCGAAAGCATCGTTGATGCGCGCTCGCAGTTCTGGCACGTTTCTTGGTAGAGGAGGTTTAAACACTGAATCTTTGACATAACCCCACAGAAAGAAATCGCATGGGGTTAAGTCGGGAGAGCGTGGAGGCCATGACATGAATTGCTGATCATGATCTCCACCACGACCGATCCATCGGTTTTCCAATCTCCTGTTTAAGAAATGCCGAACATCATGATGGAAGTGCGGTGGAGCACCATCCTGTTGAAAGATGAAGTCGGCGCTGTCGGTCTCCAGTTGTGGCATGAGCCAATTTTCCAGCATGTCCAGATACACGTGTCCTGTAACGTTTTTTTCGCAGAAGAAAAAGGGGCCGTAAACTTTAAACCGTGAGATTGAAGAAAACACATAAACTTTTGGTGAATTGCGAATTTGCTGCACGAATGCGTGAGGATTCTCTACCGTCCAGATTCGCACATTGTGTCTGTTCACTTCACCATTAAGAAAAAATGTTGCTTCATCACTGAAAACAAGTTTCGCACTGAACGCATCCTCTTCCATGAGCTGTTGCAACCGCGCCGAAAATTCAAAGCGTTTGACTGTCATTTGGTGTCAGGGCTTGTAGCAATTGTAAACGGTAAGGCTTCTGCTTTAGCCTTTTCCGTAAGATTTTCCAAACCGTCGGCTGTGGTACGTTTAGCTCCCTGCTTGCTTTATTCGTCGACTTCCGCGGGCTACGCGTGAAATTTGCCCGCACGCGTTCAACCGTTTCTTCGCTCACTGCAGGCCGACCCCGTTCATTTCCCCTTACAGAGGCATCCAGAAGCTTTAAACTGCGCATACCATCGCCGACTGGAGTTAGCAGTTTGTGGATCTTTGTTGAACTTCGTCCTGAAATGTCGTTGCACTGTTATGACTGACTGATGTGAGTGCATTTCAAGCACGACATACGCTTTCTCGGCTCCTGTCGCCATTTTGTCTCACTGCGCTCTCGAGCGCTCTGGCGGCAGAAACCTGAAGTGCGGCTTCAGCCGAACAAAACTTTATGAGTTTTTCTACGTATCTGTAGTGTGTCGTGACCATATGTCAATGAATGCAGCTACAGTGAATTTATGAAATCGCTTCAATCATTTGTAATAGCCCTGTACAGCAGGATGGGGAGCAAATGCAACAGTTGCACGAACGTCAGCCGTTGTCTTTGTCTATCTGGTTACAAAATACTGCTGCCGTGTGTGACTTCAACAGGGCAAATACACTCAGCTGACACTCAGCTGAACGATACAATGAGGACAATACGAGGCACTATAAAATCGGCACCTTTGAAATGATCGCTAGTATCATCCAACATCCATCCCCTTCATATCCTAAGATAGACAGTCCTGCTAAGAGGATGGCAGAAATTTCACACTTACCCTGAACTGCCATTACGTAACGACTGCAACATCCGGAAACCAGAAATTGTGAAAGCCATGAACCCGTATGGAAGCTTGGTGAAAAACTTAGAAGATCAAATTTCGACGCTGATCAGAACATTTCGGTTTAACCAACAATCAATGCAGATCTCCACTTGGTTGCAGTTTACCAAAAAAGGAATGGGCAACTTTAAATAGAATTGGGACAAATGCTGTAGGGATGTAAATTCTGCCTTCACAAGTAAGGAAAATTTGGAAACCCAATCTGTGATTTTGACAACGTGCCATGCACCATTCAGCTGATGTCCATGAAGTATATTTGAAGCATCTATGCAAGATGTATAGATTGCCATCGATGGTACTGTGAACTGGCCGAAGACAATGGAGCTTGTATTTTGACCTACCAAAATGTCACTTACAATGCGGTTTGTAAATCTATAGTATTATATAAAGATAAATCGTTGCTTAACGTTGTAACCAAAAATCTCAACAAGCTCTTGACCGGTTTACTTCACTTTTTTTACACGATATTCTAATGAACATATGGACGGATGTAACCTATATATTTTTCAGTGTACATAATACATAAACATACATTTAATATAGAGTTGGCTAACTTTGTTACTAAAAATCTTAAAAAGTTATTAACCGCCTGATTTCAAATTCTGACACGGTAGTCTAGTAAACATTCAGGCGCTTATAGCCTATTTTCTTAACAACAACGGATAAGGCTCTCGTTACAAGGTTTGCTTTGAAAATGTCCGGTTTTGTTTCCTTTCTCGCAGTCAGTTTTTTCACAAAAAGTAGGGAAATTGTATCTACACTACTGGCCATTAATATTGCTACACCACGAAAATGACGTGCTACAGACGCGAAATTTAACCGACAGGAAGAAGATGGTGTGATATGCAAATGATTAGCTTTTCAGAGTATTCACACAAGGTGGTGACAACTACAACGTGCTGACATGAGGAAACTGTCCAACCGATTTCTCATACACAAACAGCAGTTCACCGGCTTTGACTGGTGAAACGTCGTTGTGATGGCTCGTGTAAGGAGGAGAAATGCGTAACATCACGTTTCCGACTTTGATAAAGATCGCATTGTAGCCTATCGCGATTGCGGTTTATCGTATCGCGACGTTGCTGCTCACGTTGGTCGAGATCCAATGACTGTTAGCAGAATATGGAATCGGTGGGTTCAGGAGGGTAATACGGAACGCCTTGCTTGATCCCAACGCTCTCGTATCACTAGCAGTCGAGATGACAGACATCTTAGCCGCATGGCTGTAACGGATCGTGGAGCCACGTCTCGATCCATGAGTCAACAGATGGGGACGTTTGCAAGACAGCAACCATCTGCACGAACAGTTGGACGACGTTTGCAGCAGCATGGACTATCAGCTCGGAGACCATGGCTGCGGTTACCCTTGACGTTACATCACAGACAGGAGCGCCTGCGATGGTGTACTCAACGACGAACTTGGGTGCACGAATGGCAAAACGTCATTTTTTGGATGAATCCAGGTTCTGTTTACAGCTTCATGATGGTCGCATCCATGTTTAGCGACATCTCGGTGAACGCACATTGGAATCGTGTATTCTTCATCGCCATATCGCCATACTGGCGTATCACCCGGCTTGATGGTATGGGGTGCCATTGGTTACACGTCTCTGTCACCTCTTGTTCGCATTGACGGCACTTTGTAGAGTGGACGTTACATTTCATATGTGTTACGACCCGTAGTTCTACCCTTCATTCGATCCCTGCGAAACCCTACATTTCAGTAGGATAATGCACGACCACATGTTGCAGGTCCTGTACGGGCCTTTCTGGATACAGAAAATGTTCGACTGCTGCCCTGGCCAGCACATTCTCCAGATCTCTCACCAATTGAAGACGTCTGGTCAATGGTGGCTGAGCAACTGGCTCGTCAAAATACGCCAGTCACTACTATTGATGAACTGTGGTATCGTGTTGAAGCTGCATGGGCAGCTGTACCCGTACACGCCATCCAAGCTCTGTTTGACTCAATGCCCAGGCGTACCAATGCCGTTATTACAGCCAGGGGTGGTTGTTATGGGTACTGATTTCTCAGGATCTGTGCACCCAAATTGCGTGAAAATGTAATCACATGTCAATTCAAGTATAAAATATTGGTCCAATGAATACCCATTTATCATCTGCATTTCTTCTTGGTGTAACAATTTCAATGGCCAGTAGTGTATTTTTATCTTCTTGTGATAAGAATACATCTACGGAATATGAATTCGTAATGATAGTAATTAAGGCTCAAGAACCGAGAGAAGGGGAAGAGGAGATGGATAGGTTGTGGGGAGTAGTGTTTGTAGAGAAAGGGAGGGAGCAAATGGACTAAAAGAGGGGGGAGTGGGAGATGAAGAGAAAGCTGTGAAGGACGAGATGGACAGAGAAAGGACGAGGAGGTCATGGGAAGAGAAAGGGAGGATGGGCAGGTGGTGGTCAGTGAGAAGGCGGGGAAAGAGATTAATATCTGTATCTAATTGGTCAGTGAGAAGGCGGGGAAAGAGATTAATATCTGTATCTAATTCCAGTACATATTTACAAAACGCGAGACATTGCCGGGTTCACTAGTATTGTATATAAGATTTTGTAAGATTCTCGGATTTCCAATGTGTCCTTATCGTGGTATCTCTCTTAATTGTCGTCAGGTGCATTTTCTTTGCCATTTCGGCAGGTATTTGCAATTTGGTTTCTGCTGTGTGTAGCTTGAGTCAGCAGAAAGAAATACTGCTCATCTCGTCTTTAATGTGACGCTCACTGTCAAGGGAGGAACGTATGTTCGTTTACAACTGCATACAATATGTATTTGAAGCTTAATTTTACGTGCCCATTCGAAAGAGCAGTTCCAGATTAGTCTGGTGAGACATTCTGTAACCTCCCCCTCACTTATCGACCTTAATGACAGCGGAAAATCAAACCGCGTGCACCTACTGGAAATTTGGGAAAAGCAATCGTCACCGAAGTTAATTTGTCAGTAAAGATGGAGGAAAGGGTTACATCTAAATGAAAGGAAAAATGCAAATGAAATTGATGGAACTTAATTTTGAGAAAAGGGTAAAATTAATAAAGAAAGTAAATGTGCAGTCGTTACGTTAACAATTAATTGGCGTTAATTAGATATTTTGAGATTTGGGGAAAATTACGGTCGCCAGTCCTATGGATAACTACTATAATAACTGAAAATGAAAGATTAATGCACATATAATTTGCACTAAAAGCGTGGCAACTGAAGGTTGACACGTGTTGTGTGGAAACTGAATGTTTGTCAGAAGTAATAAATTTCGCTACACTCTGACTTAATTTAGCAAGAGAATTAATAAAACCGGAAAATTGCAAGTTAATTTAATGACTGAAATTAATAGTGAGCTTTGTTTCTGAAGCACTACGAAATTCAGTAAAATAAGTTTAGTCTTGGGCAACCTCAACAATGATTTCAAAAGCTACTTGAATCTACGCAATTTAGAAATAAGAGATTTAACTTTGAACTTGAATGAAATGATTCTGAACAATTAACAATAGTAAAATTTAGTACGTACCAAGCTGAGCTACAGTCACAGGTAAGCTAAAATGCGGTAACAAAACTCGTACTTTTAATTTCTGCTTGTGTAATCTAAATATTGTAGCCAGCTATGAATACTATAACTGAACTTTGAAATTAAAGCAGTGAAATGGAATGGTATTACTTTAATGCTGGCGTATGAATTTCAACGGCACTCGGGTTCATTCCAGAAAAGGAAGGGACCCTGCTTCGTAATGCAATTGGGACAATGAGCAACAAAGGTTCATAGTAAGTTGCTGTATTTTTGTGATATAACAGTTTGAAAAGCTGAGGTCTGCCATACAGTTCTAAAACTTTACGTGCTTTTAGACTTCCTTGTTGGTTGATTGAAGGTTTGCAGTCGTCGATCGGGAAGGTGGTGACAGTCACTCATTGTCGGCCGTCGCTGTTGCAGAAGCTGGATGTTGGCGCGCCTTCTTCTCGACACGGTCACCAGGCGAAACGAGCTCTTGATGTGCACCAGCTAATGCTTCCCGTCCGCGACACCATGTCAAAGTATCATAGCAAGTCGAGCGCAATTACATGCTGCCAAACCCCGAAAGCACGGCAATTCGCGGAAGCGTCACACAACACACCTGCTCCACCGCCCTACTCCAGCCAGACCCTCTGCCCGCGCTCCATGCGGCTGAGTTAACACTACTAAATATCCTGAACACTTTGGTTCCACACAAGACCTATCGATGTAGTAGTTCGATAGCATAGTTTTCCCTTGGCCAGACTCAGCGTAAAAACAAATAATATTTTCAAAACAAACCAATTATACATCGACATAAATGCAAATATATATATATATATATATATATATATATACAAACAGTAAAACAGTTACAATGTATAAAGACACAGAAATATCATATCTTCAGGTAACAAAATAAGGAAAAAAAATGTAGTACAATAGATGGAAATAGGAGGATATGCATTTGCGGCGTTACAATTCGTTTTATCAGTATGTATTAAGTGGGACAGTACAACAGGAAGAAGAACCATTACTGCGGCAGCGATTCGCAAGCCACCCGCCCCGTATTTTCTGCTATCAACATGCAACAGCGCCACTCAGTCGCGGCTGTAGTAGTGGCTGTTCTTCGTGTTCTACTGTCCTTGTTAATGCATGTCGATAAAACGAATATCGCACTATAGTAATTTGGGATCACTCTACGAATGGGCACGTAAAGTCCCGCTTTAAAACCGACGCTTTCCGTAGCCAGTGGGTGGCTCATGAAACATATGATAAACGGAATTCGTTTGGGCAGACTCCATCACACATCGCCAAAACGAAATTGCAAACATGTGCCGGAAAAAAAAAAAAAAAACAACAGAGAATACACGCGAGACGGCTCGTAGGAGGGACGTATTTGTTACGGATCCCACACACTTGAACATGGGTGTAAGACTGATCATACGAATTTTTTGTGAGCAATCTACTTTGAAGACAGACTGCATTTTTCGAGCGACAAACCTCTGAGCTGAGGTCACCAGCTTTACCTACGTTTTAGCATATATGATTACTCCATTTCGTATCCTTACAAATCGTTGTAAGGTAACTGATTCGGTGATATTGTAGTCATGTAATAGTAAGGTATATTTTTCGTTTCATTTTAGATTCAGAACAATTAAAAAACGTTGTCAATCTTTCATCACTTTGAAACCTTACCATCTACAAAACTTCTGAGGTGGCAGGAGTCCGAACACACGTCCGTAAGACGCACCTAAAACTGCTTCTACTTTTCAGTGGAACGAGAAACCAGTCCAAAGTTGCAAATTTTACTTTTTCATTCACTCGATGACTAGTTTAGGGCCGAGACCCATTTTCAGATCATCGTAACGTAGTCGAAAATGGCATTTCTGAAGATGTCAGAACCATGTCAAAAACGTGCATCGGGCAGTTACAGCGCATACAAATAGTTACCTGCATGCGCTGTAACTGTTCGTTGCACGTCTTTGTCATGGTTTTCACATATTCGCAAATGTCATTTTCGGTTACGTTACGATGATTTGAGAATTGACCTCTACCCGAAACTAGTCATCAAGCGAATAGAAAAGTAAAATGTGCAACTTTGGACTGGTTTCTCGTTCTAATGATGAACAGAAGTTGCTGACCGATAGCTACTCCAGCATTCTGGAAGTTCGTTGCTTCTACGTTTGTCGATGCGTCTCGGTCCAGGATAACACCCTTCGTCCTCTCTACCAAGAAATTCTCAATCTAGTCACGCACTGGTATGCTATGTAATTGCACTTTCGTTAGTAAGCTTTGCTGTGGTACTGAGTCAAATGCTTTCCTCAAAACAGGAAATAACGCATCCATTTCACTTCGTTGATGCATAGCTTTCAGGATTGTTATGTCAGGAAAGCGCAAGTTTGGTATCTCATGACATATGGTTACAAAATCCATATTCATTAGCTGGAAGGAGATCATTCTGTTCGTGCTCAGAATATTTGCTAGGATTCCCCAACAGACGGTCGTCAAAGAAATCCGCCGTTAGTTTTGTGCATCAATTATGCTACTCAGCTTCTGCTCAACACTGGACACGTTTATATGCTCGAGGCCTTAAGTTAGATGATTATGTTCAAATGTATGTGAATTCCTAAGCGACCAAAGTGCTGAGGTCATCGGTTCCTAGACTTACACACTTCTTAAACTACCTTATGCTAAGGACAACACACACACCCATGCACGAGGGAGTACTCGAACCTGCGGTGGGAGTATATGATGATAATTAGGTAGGTGCTAACTAGCGTATGTACTGGTACACAAAATGAAAGGGCGAAAGTAGCTTTCGGATGATGTGTTACTGCCAAACAACATAGGTCGACGAAACTTGGACCATAAACAGAAAGACCTGCTACAGTACTGTACTGCGTACTAGAGAAGATAACTGAAAGGAATACGAAATCAGACGAACACAAAGGTTGTTGTAGCTGTTGTTGTCTTCACTCCTGAGACTGGTTTGATGCATCTCTCCATGCTACTCTATCCTGTACAAGCTTCTTCATCTCCCAGTACCTACTGCAGCCTACATCCTTCTGAATCTGCTTAGTGTATTCATTTCTTGGTGTCCCTCTACGATTTTTACCCTCCACGCTGCCCTCCAATACTAAATTGGTGATCCCTTGATGCCTCAGAACATGTCCTACCAACCGATCCCTTCTTATAGTCAAGTTGTGCCACAAACTCCTCCCCAATTCTATTCAATTCCTCCTCATTAGTTATGTGACCTACCCATCTAATCTTTAGAATTCTTCTGTAGCATGACATTTCGAAACCTTCATTTCTCTTCTTGTCTAAACTATTTATCGTCCATGTTTCACTTCCATACGTGACTACACTTCATACAAATACTTTCAGAAACGAGTTCCTGACACATCTATACTCGATGTTAACAAATCTGTCTTCATCAGAAACGCTTTCCTTGCCATTGCCAGTCTACATTTTATGTCCTCTCTACTTCGACCATCATCAGTTATTTTGCTCCCCAAATAGCAAAACTGTTTTACTACTTTAAGTGTCTCATTTCCCAATCTAATTCCCTCAACATCACCCGACTGAATTCGACTACATTCCATTATCCTCTTTTTGCTTTTGTTGATGTTCATCTTATATCCTCCTTTCAAGACACTGTCCATTCCGTTCAACTTCTCTTCCAAGTCCTTTGCTGTCTCTGACAGAATTAAAATGTCATCGGCGAACCTCAAAGTTTTTATTTCTTCTCCATGGATTTTAATACCTACTCCGATTTTTTCTTTTGTTTCCTTTACTGCTTGCCCATTATACAGATTGAATAACATCGGGGAGAGGCTACAACCCTATCTCACTCCCTTTCCAACCACTGCTTCCCTTTCATGTCCCTCGACTCTCATAACTGCCATCTGCTTTCTGTACAGACTGTAAATAATATTTCTCTCCCTGTATTTTACTCCTGCCATCTTCAGAATTTGAAAGAGAGTATTCCAGTCAACATTGTCAAAAGCTTTCTCTAAGTTTACAAATGCTAGAAACGTAGGTTTGCCTTTCCTTAATCAGATAGTAGGGTCAGTATTGCCTCACTTGTTCCACCATTTCTACGGAATCGAAATTTATCTTCCCCGAGGTTGGCTTCTATGAGTTTTTCCATTCGTCTGTAAAGAATTCGCGTTAGTATTTTGCAGCTGTGACTTATTGAACTGATAGTTCGGCAATTTTCACATCTGTCAACACCTGCTTTCTTTGGGATTGGAATTATTATATTATTCTTGAAGTCTGAGGGTCATGTCTATATCTATAAAATGCTTCAGGCGTTAAGCTACCATTAGAAACGGAACACATAGCTGTACCTAGGAGCTCTTAGAAATAAAATTTTGTATGCGGTGAATGACTTCATGCTCACCCTGCATATCACTCACTTTTGGAGTGGTGTGAAAATTCATTTGTAGCAGTGGTCATGGATGCTTCCCTTTCTTTGTCACCCAGCAGCAGTCTCCCATACTTTGCTGGACGTGCCTTCGCATTCCTGTATTTGCACGGCCCCACGGTCCCCCACCCCTTGCGCCAGATGTTGCTCGCGCTGTGTCGGCAGCGACAATCAGAGGACACCCAATCCCACCCCAATTAGGCGGCTGCCGCTGGGAGGACCGCCTCGGCTCGTGTGACTAACGTGACGTGACGTGACGTGACGTGACGTGGGGGACGCGTATGGACGTCGTGTGAGGTGGCGCGCCTAAAATAAAAGGCACGCAAGCTAATGGTTCCAGCTGTCCAACGCACGCTCCTGCAAACAAACAGGTCGTCTCACTCGACAGCCGATTCAGGCTCAATTCTGGCCATGTGCTGTTTTGAATAATCGAGAAACACTACAAACGTCATGTTCATAAGTAGCTTTTCTGAGATACGACGAAATTTCACAACGGAAGTTGTTCAATATTATGGCGAACCGAGTAACTTATTTAATTTTTCACTAAATTTCAAAGTGACATCGGCAGTGAATCACTTTGCAGCCCCCCTCCCCCAACCGCTTTCCTACATTAGTCAAAAGGTAATAGAATTCGCGGGTGACTACATTGAACTTGTCAGTTCATTAAACACTGCGATCTATCATTTTTGCCACTATAGTACTTGCAGCCCTGATACGTACACGCATTACCATATAACATGCCCGTTTGAAGGAAGAGGGGGGGGGGGGAGGTAGGGCAATCCCGGATGTCTGCCCCGGGCGGCAATTTAATATTCTTGAGGGAAAAAAAGCCTTGTTTTACAAACAACCTAGTATGCAGCGCATGTTGGTCTATCGATTAGTCGTATGATTTTTGAAATGCACCCCAATTGTTTTTGAACTTTTTTAGCACATTCTGAGAATCATAAGTTGATTTCTGAATGCGACCGTAGTGTACGTTATGTCTCTGCCAGGGGAATCCCCGCCGCATCTAAAAAAAAATTCCCGCTGACAAAAGGGGACAGGACAAGACGAGCCGATCCGAATAAACCCGAACGAGTGAATGCCAATCGCTGTTTCTTCATGTGATTGACTGGGTCTGCGAATGATCAGCTTTGTTGTAATTATTAGCGAAATCCATAGATTCAGACTGCCAGAGTGAAAATAAAAGACTAACAGGAATAACAGGTAGAAAAATAACAATTTCTTCACAGTGTACAGAAAAAAAAATGTGAAAGAAACTTTTTGGCACATCGGTACACTACCAGTCGAACAGTGAAACACGTATGTAACGTAGCAGCGATGGTGAGGCACGTTAAAATCTTTGACCAGAGAGCCTATTATCGTAGTTAGTCTGCGCTTGACCGCGCGAGTGTTGCGAGCAGTTCGCTAGTTGTCGTGTAGAGCAGTACGCGAGTTGCAGTAGGCCACTGCACTCTGTCAGTAGTAGCAGCCCAGTCCGGTTGTGTGATGTAGACTGTCGGTAATACTGGTCAAGATGCTGAATGAGGTATATTGTTAATTAAGGTAATCATCAGATAATGTAAAGTCTATTTATTGTAATTAATTTCCAACAAGTACCCCAATAATAATTTTGATTTCAAAAGCAATTTAAAAAAAATTTATTTAATTGAACTAAAGATTTCGTTCCACTTCCCTTAAAGAAAAGTTTCAGTTAAATTACAAAAAAAAGGGAATATTTGCAATGCAGTTCCTCCAAGCCGTGCGCAAGAATAAGAGCAGAAATTTGACTAGCAGTTACAATGAGGTAAGAATTTAATTCTGATTTTTGCACAGTGCCAAAGACCGATATTTCGGTTTAATTGAATTTTCATTGTCACTGAAGTTTCATTAGCACTGAATTGTTTTTCATCATTTTCGTGACAGCTTATACTTTGAGTCAGATTGCGGTTCTCATTTTTATTGTCATTACATTTCATTGCAGGGAGGTTATTCTTGGGTCCCATTTATTATTATATATTTTATTTAAATATTTCTGTTTTAAAAATTTCAGTGGAGAGGTTACACTTAGTGCAATGTCCATTAGCAATCTTAAATAATATTGTCATTCTTTTAAATTTCCGTGGGGAGGTTACAACAGACGCCGATTAGCGGCCACTTTAAGTTCTGTTATCGGAATAGCGCGGAAAACGCGTTGTACGAATACGTAATAACGCCTAACCGGAGAACAAACGCAGGGTAAGTTTACCGGTGAGTCTGGCAGGGTCAGTGAAGTTAACCGGCAAATAAGTGTTGACAGTGGCAGGAATAGTTAAGGGATTAGTGATGATAAGATTGTTTGTTAGAACGGGGAAGCAGAAGAAACGGCGACATTGCAAAAATTATATGGGACAATATGACGATCCTAAATTTATATAATAATTTCGTACAACTACTTTTCGATCTCATGCTTGAGATACTGGAGCATATTACTGAAATATGAGACTATTTCCTATCATAAAACTTTATGTTCATAGTAGGCCTAATAGGCATTTGATATCGGTACATCGAGGGTTATGTTGCGTCGTGTTATTTGTGTAAATGAGGTATATAAATATGACCATTTGTGTCAAAACAGTCTTTCTTATTTGGCGTGTGTTACAACTGCTGTAATATTAGAAAGTCGTACCTCATTTCATCTAGCTGTCATCACAAAACAGATGTAATGAAATCGAGAAAACATACCAGTCTTGGGTACTATTCGTATTAACAGCTTTTCCAATATTAAACAGCGACATTTTGATTTTTAGTGTAGCAAAACGTGTGACGAACTTTGATGAGGTAACAGATTCTTTCGCAGAAAGGGAAACTGTAGGAAGGTTAGAGAGAAAAAAAAATGCTGGGACCTGAGGATTGAAGACATGTGTACTATCTTACGTGTCTCTGGTCTTTAGCGGTTTTGTGTTTTCCTATGTTTCATTTTATGTCCCACAAAACAGAAAATTATTAGCTAACAGGCAATAAAGAGTGCAAATCTTCTGAAGAGTACTTATTCTCCCAGTCACAGAAGAGTTCTTACTCTACTGGTCCCAAATAAGCGCACACAGTATTAACTGTGAGTTTTTTGTAATGGTAGGAGGTCAAACCAGCCGACTGGAAGCAGGAGAGGTTCCACAGAACATTTTACTTTCCACTGTGCTGAGTGTAGGTTTGATCGCTTCCATTACAAAATACACACGTTTCAATTCCACATAGCGAAATACAGTGACGTGTGATAGAAGAATGTTGTGTGAAAAGGTGTGACACTTCACTTTGGCACACTTAAGACCGAATATGTCTTACATTTCCATGAACGATGTGTATTATATATCAAACTCTTCAGAAATATGTGCTCTATAAAAAGAATATATTTTTGAAAAAATGTCTTTTTTTTGCTTTTTCGACGTCCTATTTCAAATGCTCGATGGGATGTCAAGTGGGAGGGGGTTGGGGCGCCACTATCAAGTTTTTGCCCCGGTTCAGAAATATACATCCGGAACTGCCAAATAACAGCTTCTATTAATGCTCCGATAAACATTTGAACCTCATATTCCGCGCTGTGCTCCGATGTGCGAGCCGTCTCTCTATAACGGGGGATCCTATCACTCTCTGGATATGTGTAGCAACCGCCAGTGAATGAGCGCCAGACAAGTGACGCAAATGCCGGTCTATCGAACGCTACATTTAACAGCATGCAGCTTACAAACTGAGAGAAGAAACAGCGTGTGAACGATATTCCAGAGGACTGATGGGATGTATGGCCAGTGAATTTTATTCCCAATGCACAACGAATGTATTGAGAAATCCTCCTAGAATTGTAATATTTCATTTAAACGGGCCCTAGGCCTGCCAATTTCATCTGCCTCCAATAATAAGTTTCTGATGCACATGTTTTTGACAGTCAAACAACACACTTATAAGATCAATTAGAAACCGCTAAAAAAATTTAAAAAAAACGACAGAGAGAGAGAGAGAGAGAGAGAGAAGAGAGAGAGAGGGAGCGAGAGAGAAGAGAGAGAGAGAGGGAGCGAGAGAGAAGAGAGAGAGAGAGGGAGCGAGAGAGAAGAGAGAGAGAGAGGGAGCGAGAGAGAAGAGAGAGAGAGAGGGAGCGAGAGAGAAGAGAGAGAGAGAGGGAGCGAGAGAGAAGAGAGAGAGAGAGGGAGCGAGAGAGAGAGAAGAGAGAGAGAGAGGGAGCGAGAGAGAAGAGAGAGAGAGAGGGAGCGAGAGAGAAGAGAGAGTGAGGGAGCGAGAGAGAAGAGAGAGTGAGGGAGCGAGAGAGAAACAGACACTTGTCAAGTGAAACGAAAAGTGTGATAGTAGTGGAGCGAATTGTAAACTTGTAAACTTACAATCCAGATAAAAGAACATCTGGCAATACCCGTGTCTGTCGGAAAACAGTGATCACAACACATCGAATAATAAATGACATGTGGCTGTTTGTGCACTGAATATAAAAGCGCTGGATTTGATGCCTTAAATCCAGCGTTCCTTGATGGCCAACTGGAACAGCTAGAGGTAAGCCACAGTGCATTAAATGTTCTCGGGCTTCTAGTCGCATCCATTGGTTAAAACGCAACGAGCTTTCGACAGGCACTACTGGGTGATTTTCTGAGGGGAGTGTTCCCTGTTGGGTAGTTGGCCTGCTTTGTATACTCAAGCTGCGTGCTGTGACGCCACTGGCGCCCACGATATGACCTTGAACAAGCATAAGTTTCTTCCATGTTCGCTGCAACTGCTTGAATCTCATGATCGCTGGTACGTATGCTACATTCTAGACCGCCCTCTCCGTTAAAGAGGTTGTTTCCTGCAATTTGTATTTCAATGGCTGCTTTGATTACATCATCCAAATAGCCGTAACTGTGAGCCATATCTGAGGTGGCGTCAAATGTTGCCCAGTGACAGTAGTGGAAACCATGGTCTGTTTCGGTAGTGTAGTTGATCGCTACGAGCTAATAGTTTGAATCGTGACTTTTTGGTTTCAACTTTAGTACTTGCCGTGAGATAAAAGACTGGTAACACCTATATGCGCACATCATTGCTCCTATGAGTTTGACAGATCGACATGTACGTTTGAGCAGATCTTTACTTCTACTACCGATGTTTCCGAAACTTGAATGCCTTTGAGTCTTAGTGTAGTGAATGTTTCCACAGCCAATGCACAAGCTCGGTTTCGCATAGCACATAAGCAAAACGTTGCTGCAAGCTTGATTGTCAAAGTTCAACAATTGCCCTGGTGTGTTACAATTAATAATCAACGTTGGAGCCCCACTGTCCTTGTTTTCTGGTAATACACGCTCGTATGAACTAAAACCATGACGTTCAAGTACATATTCTCAACTTTCACTCCAGCTCTCCTGAGTTGGCAATTCACTACCTCTCACTTAATAATAGATCAACTTATTCCAACTTGATTTGTACATGTTATGACACCCAAGGTCTGGCTGTAGCGTCTACGAGTAACAATCAAACATCCTGAGTTTCGTCTTCGATTGAAGTCTGTGTTGAAATTTTGAATAAATTTTCATGAGCTATTGGGCCTGAAGGAATCCCCTCGTTCTGCCAATGACCAGATGGGCAGAATGACAGGGAGTTTCGAGGCAACTTCTTCCCTCTGGGTGTGAAAATGTGCGGTAGAAACAACGATGATCAAAGGTATAAGGATGCAGAAGTTAATGGAAGCAACTGCATTAAAGACTCATAATATACAGGATGACTATAATTATAGTTAAATTTTCAAAACACTGTAGAAATGACCCCACTGGTCAAAATGACGTCAAACTGCAACGGAATATTATCGGAGCAGGAGGAAAACTAATGGCAGAAAAAAAAACAGTGTGAAAACTGAACAGTAGATGGCGTTGCATGTGTCAGAATATTTAAATGAAAACATCTGTCATGGGCACGACCCATTGAAGTTGGTATAAATGCGCCAGGTACACGGCTTTTGCCCTTTCGCGTCTGCGACTTTCACCATGACTGTCTCAATTCAGGACCGCGCTCTGCTTGGAAAGCTGTATTACAAGTTTGGTGACACTGCACACATCGCTCTGCAGAAGTTACGGACACTGAAGGGTTTGAAAATAGGCGTTGGTCTAATGAATGTCGTGAGCCTGGAGAAAATGATTCGGAAATTCGAAAAGACGAGTTCTTTTGGTGTGCAGTCCGGTAGAGGGAGGAAACGAATTGAATTCGACGTCAGTGGAAGAAATGTCCACAGCAATGCAGGAGGAGTCGAGTGGTGGTGTGCAAACGTGTAATGCACGGAGAATTGCTCGAACATTGGACATACCCGTGAGCACGGTGCGTAAAATTCTTCTTTGCTATCCATTCGGAATTACTCATGCGCACGAGAAGCTTTCTGTTGAGCTACCAGCGAGAGAGATCTTTGCTTTAGAATTTCTTGCTCGCATGGAAGTGGACAATGATTGGCCGTGGAAGATTTTGTGGACAGCCGAAGCCCACTTCCATCTGACAGGATATGTCAGTACACAGAATTGTCGAATAAGGATAACGGAAAATCCAGAGACAAATCAACCAGTACCACATCATCCTGAAAAGATCGCTGTGTGGTGTAGGTTTACGGCATCATTTATCATAGGGCCATATTTTTTGGAAGAGACGGGTGCTACCGGTCCTGTTACCTGTATCGTCACTGCTAAGCGCTATGAGCGTCTTTTGCGCAACCACGTCATTCCAGCTCTCCTGCAGCGTGGATGTGTGGATGGGATCATTTTTATGCAAGATGGCGCACCTCTGCACATTGAAAATCCAGTTAAGCAGCTGCTGAAGCGCCATTTCGGGAATGCTAGAATTATCAGCCGCCATTTCCCTACAGCCTGGCCATCCCGATCACCAGATCTTAATCCGTGTGACTTCTGGCTGTGGGGCTGTCTGAAAGATGTTGTGTACAGTGTTCCGATTGCAATCTTAGCTGCATTGAAGGCACGCATTGTGCAACACATTCTGAACGTGTCCCCGGAGACACTTCGATCAGTTGTAGATGTGGGACATGCTGTTTCTCGATTTCAACTTCTTGCAGAAAACGGTGCATAGCATACAGAACATGTTTTGCACCAGTCACACGGAAATTAATAATACAATATGATCTTGAGTGATGCTTTTTATGCGGTTTTTTGCCTCAGGAAAATTAAAACCGACGTGACTGGTGTTTTTTATGTGGCTTTTGGCCTCTGGACGATTAAAAACCGATGTGAGTGATGCTTTTTATGCGGTTTTTTGCGTCAGGACAATGGAAAGCTGATTTTTCCCTTCCGATTTGATATGACCTTGCTGTGGTGGATGTGTTTACGTAACTAACAGTATCACAGTGTACACCCATGCACGCTGAGTAGTATAGTTCGTCTAACGTCGAACGTACACCTTAGGCATTGTTGTATTATTCATTTGTCATTTGTAGTCGACCCCTATTAAATTATGGTGCTTACAGCGCCATCTAGCGCTACATTTTGTAACTATTTATATTTCTTTTCCCCCTTCTCCGATAATATTCCGTTGCAATTTGACGTCATTCTGACCAGTGGTGTTATTTTACAGCGGTTTGAACGTTTAACTTTAATTATAATCACCCTGTATACCCACAGTAGGTGTAGCCTGTAATTTAAAAGTATCACAATGATATCACTATTGGCGAAAGATTCCGTTAGTTCCTCATTCAGATCTCCTGCAGAAGACCTCGAAGGGGGAGCTAATCATGACAAAAAAACTGAAGGGTAACATACTGTGAGTCTAAACTTGAGGCGTCAGATGTTTGGATGCGGTAGAGAAGTTAGAGGGAGAGAAAAATAATACTATCTTGGAAAATTCTTATAAGACTGACGAAGAATTGACCTTTGTTAACGAAGAGGAGAACTGCCAATTACAGTGAACGCTGGAAACCGTGATATCGATACACCACTAAGTTGCCGTAATAAGTCTGCGCAAATGCATCTTGCGCATACTCAATCCTGAGTACTTCAGAGTGTTGTTACGTCTGAGTGAGTGAGAGGATTGGACATGTTTAGTCATCAGTTGAATACAATATAAAATGGTGCTCACGCTAAAACTGTGCGTGTTCATTGCCGAGTGTTACGCGAAGCACAATATTCGTGGAAAAAGAGTACTAACTGTTTGTAAAAGGATTTAAGACTGGAAGTATTTTCGCAAAAACTCCATCCAAGTTTGGAACACAAAACCTAGTGGCAAAATGATGTGGAATGTGCTCTGTAGCGAACAAAAGCGGTAACTATCGATAGAGTTCAAACACGAATAGCGTGAAGCAACAAGTAAAAATAGGACAAAATCGATATTAAAAAGGACTTTCGTCTGCATCCTTAAAAATTTACTATGGTGTATGAGTTAAAGCGGCCAGATGGACTGTCACATGTTGAGTTCTGCCGGTGGTTTCTGAGCGAAGTGGAATCAGGACTTTTCATTTCTTTAGATAAGGTTTGGTCCAACTGATTAGGATGTGTTACCTTACAGAACATGCCCCATTACATATCAGAAAATCTCCATCAATACTTTGAAGAGCCGTTTCATAATCTCGAGATGATGTTGGCTGCCCAATGTCTCGTGTTCGCATTATAATGAGATTCTTTCACCAAACTGTTAATGCTAAGCGGTATGTCCAGAAACTGTTTCATCCACATGTGGATCAACTCACAGAAGATGGCCGGCTACACAGATATTTTCTGCAAGTCGGAGCTACTGCACACACCACGTTGACAACATTGCGCCAAGTGCGTGAGATATTCGGTGAGGTTGCCGGCCGTGGTGGCCGTGCGGTTCTAGGCGCTGCAGTCCGGACCTGCGGGACTGCTACGGTCGCAGGTTCGAATCCTGCCTCGGGCATGGATGTGTGTGATGTCCTTAGGTTAGTTAGGTTTAAGTAGTTCTAAGTTCTAGGGGACTGATGACCTAAGATGTTAAGTCCCATAGCGCTCAGAGCCATTATTCGGTGAGGAGAGGACAGTCAGCCAGTTGCCGTGCAGTCTTCTGGCCATTTAATTAGCCTGATTTCTGTTCCTGTGTTTTTTATCTGTGGGTAAAACTTAAGAGTTGGGCATATTCAAATAATCCTCTCACTAATAATGACAGTAGAGCAGTGAACACGCTATCGCTGATATCCCTCAGGCATAGCTGCTACACGCGTTTCACAGTTTGGTAGTTCGAGCAAAGCATTGCATCTTTGTCAACATGGCCATTTCCAGCAGTTTCTGTGACCTTCATTGACAATGGCCAATCCCGCGTCGGGCTTACTCTGAATTTTTTCCGAACCAGTTTTGTTTTAGCAGCCCTACAGAAAATCTGAAAAGGGAAATGCAAAGGATAAATCTGGTTATAGAGGCGACACTGAAGTGAAATGAAAAGTAGAATAGGAGTTTTGGTCAGACGAATACAGAGTTATGGCAACAACAGGAGGAAATGATGTTACGAGAATAGGACTCGTTGTAGACAGGAAGGTAGGACAGAGGATCATTTACTGTAAACAGTTCAATGGTACGGTTGGTCTCATCAGAACTGACAACAAACCAGAGCAAACAACCATACCTCAGGTACACATGCCGAAATCACGAGCAGAGGGTGAAGAGACAGAGAAAGGCTATGATGATAATGAACGGTTAATTCAGTTTGTAAAGAGAGATGATAATTAACTAATCGTGAGTGACTGGAACACGGTTGTCGGCGAAGAAATAAAAGACTACTACGAGAGACGGTGGGCTTGGTAGTAAGAATAAGAGAGGAGAAAGGCTAATTGAGTTCTCCAATAAATGTTAGATAGTAATAGCGACTACACAGTTGAAAAACCGTACGAGGAGGAGTTGCGCTTGAAAAGCCCAGGACCCGCAGCTAGTTTCCAGATGGATCACGTCATTGGCCAGACAGCGGTACCGAAATCAGATACTGGATGTTGCAAGGCGTATCCATGAGCAGATGTAGACTCTGATCACAATTTGGAAATCGTTCGGAAGAATTAATGGGGAAACTGAAGTACTGATGACTGATGAAACGCGTTTCAAGTTCTCTATGGTTGTAGATACTGTGACTATGAACACCACAGTTCAAAAGCACTGGATGTCTTTAAAAATGGCAGTCACTGATGTTGGATAGACAAACAAAAATGCAAAGAAGGTAATTACGAAGAAATTTTGGGTAACAAAAGAAATACTTCTGTCAATCGACGAAACGAGGAAAGTCAAGAATATAGCAATGTAAATCGTTTAGGAATGAGCTACATAGGAGGCGCAGAGAAACCAAGGCGATATGATTGTAGGAAAATGTAAAGAAATCTAAAAATAAATGGTCGTCTGAAGGTCAGATTCATAATACAGGAAAGCGAACTGTAAATTTAAAAGCAAGGATGTCACCATTAAGAATGCATTCGGAAATTCACTGTTAAACCAAAAAGAGAGATCGGACATCTGGAACGAGCACATTGGAGGTCTCTGCAGGAACGAAGTCTCTGACGACGTACAGAAGAAGAAACTTAAGTCGATATAAAAGACATTGAGCGTTCATGACTAGAGTAGGAGTTTAACCGAGCTTCGGGAGACTTGCGATAAAATAAGGCAGCAGGAATACTCGTAGATAACATTCCTCCACAATTTCTAAACTCATTTGGGGAAGTAGCGGGCAAACGCACGTTTAGGTTGGTATATAGAACCTGTGAGACTCGAGAAATAACACTAGACATTTGAAAAAATATCATCCATAGAATATTGGAGACGTCTAGGGCAGAGAGAGCGAGGACTTTGGCACTATCAGATTAACATCTCATGCTGACAGGAAAAATATACAGAAGAATGGAAAAGAAAACTGAAGATGTGTTAGATGTAGATCAGATGGGGCTTAGGAAGGGTAAAGACGCCTGAGAGGAATTCTGTCGTTGCATGTTTTGTGACTTATAAAACCAACGTAAAATAGTGCAAGATGTTCGAAAATCTGAGGAATATAGGTGTAGGGAAAGAAGGGTAATATACGATTTGTACAAGAAACAATGAAGACATATTAGAATGGAAGCCTACAAGGAATCCCACAAGGAAGCGTTCACACTAAAAAGTATTTAAAACAGGGATGTAGTCTTTCTATCCTACTGCTCAATCTGCACATACCACAAGCAAAGATGGAAAAAAAAAGGAAGTTGAAAGGACATCAGTAAGAAGGTTGGCTGATGACATTGCTGTCATCAGTGAAAGTGAAGAGGAATTATCGGAGCCATTGAACTGAATAAACTATGAATATAGACTGAAAGTAAATCGAAGAGAGGGAGAAGTAAGGAGTAAGGAAGGAACGAGAGTGAGATAAATTAGAAATTAAGGTCCCGTCAGCGTCGAAGTAGATAGAGATGGAGCGCAAGCTCAGAATCTTTCAAGGATGGCGAAAGAAATCGGCTGTGCTCTTTCAACGGAGCCGTTCCGGCATTTTCCCGGTTGTACGACATCACCATCCCAAGGAAAGTTCATCGTTTGGGAAAGGAAAGTGAAAGCTAATGTACAATTATCTTAAGGTGAAAGAGACGTCTAAATATGAACCTGTCGGTTCGAAATCGGTAACGACGATATTTAAATAGATAAATAGTATTATAAAAAGTGTCTGGTTGCTGTTATGTTCTCTGTGACAGTCACTCTATACAAAAGAAGTCTGGTGGTATCAAACATAGGCCTCAATTTGAGGAAGAAATTTCTGAGAAAGTATGTTTGCCCCACATCGTATGGTAGTGGATTGTGGGCAGTGGGAACACCGGAAAATATGAGGACTGAAGCATTTGAGATATGTTGCTACGGAAGGTGTCGAAAATTCGGTGAACTGATATGAATTGACGAGGTTCTCCACTGTAACGACGAGGATAAAATATGTGGAAAACATTGACAAGAAGAAGGATAAGATCATAGGACATTTGTTAAGATATCACTAGGAAATAACTTGTATGGTACTGTGATTAGGGGGGGGGGAGCTGGAGAGGGTAAGAAAGTATAGTGGAAGAGAGAGACTGAGAAACATTTAACAAAATCACAGGGGACGTAAGGTGCAAGTACTATTCTGACACGAAGAAATGGCCACAGAAGTGCAGTTTGTGGCTGGCTGCATCAAACCAGTCAGAAAAGAAGTTTTGTTGTTCAGCTTGCAAGGTGTATTTCGCCATAGAATGAACGGGTCTCAGATCGGGGCTGTAGGACAGATATATTGCGTTGATCATTATTATAGGCTGACTAGTCTTGTTTGTCCAGTGACTGATGTCTTAGGAGTGGTTTTCAGTGTGGTAGTACCGCAGAAGAAATTTCCAGACTACAGATGCGTATACATGTTTAGCTTGGATTTTCTTCTTTGATACTTTCGAGTAAGACTTCACGTGATGCGGTGCATTTTCTCTCTGACATGTCTGACAGAACAGACACCATTTCTGATCCTACAGCCATATATCATTATGATACAAAGGCAACAAAGACTTTAGCTGCTACTGTGCACTGAAATATACCAATGAGAAAAGTTGAAAATTGTGCCGGAGAAGACTCGAACATGGATTCCTCCTTTTCTCGCGAGCGGCCACTTTGATCCCTTTGGCAGTATCTGAAAGAACAGACACGGCATATACAGACATCAAAAAAATGTTAGCATCACCCCGGTGCCCAGAATTCCTGAAGGTGACTGTGGGTATTGTATCACAGACAAAGTCCCTTCGACTGTTCACAGATGTCACTAAACCCGCCCAAAGATGTAAACAACCACGCATGTGCAGCGCCTATTAGACGGAGGAGGTCTGACAGCAGATCAGTTCCAGTCATTCCATCAGGAAGGAGATACACGGTTCGTGTTGCCTGTAGTTCAACCATGCCTAGACGATCAATACCGCGGTTCGATCGCGTCCGCATTGTTACTTTGTGCCAGGAAGGGCTCTCAAGGGTAGTGGCCAGGCGTCTCGGAATGAACCAAAGCGATGTTGTTCGGATATGGAGGAGTTGCAGATAGACAGGAACTGTCGATGACATGCCTCGCTCAGGCCGTCTAAGAGCTACTAATGCCGTGGATGACCGCTACCTACGGATTATAGCTCGGAGGAACCCTGACAGCAACGCCACCTTGTTAAATAATGCTTTTCGTGCAGCCACAGAGCGTTATGTTACGACTCAAACTGTGCGCAATAGGCTGCATGATGCGCAACTTCACTCCCGACGTCCATGGTGAGATCCAGCTTTGCAACCACGATACCATGCAGCGCGGTACAGATGGGCCCAACAACATGTCGAATGGTCTGCTCAGAATTGGCGTCTCGTTCTCTTCACCGATGTGTTTGGAGGCAACCCGGTCAGGCTGAACGCCTAAGACACACCGTCTAGCGAGTGCAGCAAGGTAGAGGTTCCCAGATGTTTTGGGGTGGCATTATGTGGGGGCGACGTACGCCGCTGGTGGTCATGGAAGGCGACGTAATGGCTGTACGATACGTGAATGCCATCCTCCGACTGATAGTGCAAATATATCGACACCATACTGGCGAGGCATTCGTCTTCATGGACGACACTTCGTGCCCCCCTCGTGCACATCTTGTGAATGACTTCCTTCAGGATAACGATATGGCTCGACTAGAGTGGCCAGCATGTTCTCCAGACATGAATACTATAGACCATGCCTGGTATAGATTGAAAAGGGCTGTTTATGGACGATGTGACCCACCAACCACTCTGACGGATCTACGCCTAATCACCGTTGAGGAGTTCGACAATCTGGACCAACAGTGCCTTTATGAACTTGTGGATATTATACCACGACGAATACATGCATGCATGATTGAAAAAGGACTTGCTATTGTGTATTAAAGATACCGGTGTGTACAGCAATCTGGACCTATACTTCTGAAGGTCTCACTGTATGGTGGTACAACATGCAAAGTGTGGTTTTCATGAGCAATAGAAAGGGCGGAAATGATGGTTATGTTGATCTCTATTCCAATTTTCTGTACAGGTTACGGAAGTCTCGGAAGCGAGCAGATGCAAAACTTTTTTGATGTGTGTATGATTTAAAACTTTTATGAAGCTATTTGCCTCTGACAACAACCCACAAAATGATGAAAGGAAGAAAGTTTATCACCTACCAAATTTCGCTGTTCATCCAGTAACACTGCCGCATAAAGCGTGATATTTTAATTTATTGCTTCTTTACCACTAACTGTTCTAGCGGCACATTTAGCAGACAGTATTCAAATATCCCACTGAATGTACCATCAAAATTATATCGTTGTGAGTAGTTCAGGAGGTGACTGAAAAACTGCCGTATCAAGCTTCACATTAAAATTTATTACTTATTTGCTACTCACTGCGTTCGCAACATGTTTCGAGGACAGTAGCAACATATGCCGCCGAGTGTACGTCGAAAACTATGGCATTGTCCGAGACATAGTTATGGCGATGTGGCGTCAGATAGCGAGGTGCGTGAGAAACAGCCGTATCTTGTTAGCCATTTTGGAACATTTTTTTCAGACAGTAGACAAGTACACCACAGAATGTACCTGCAAAATGAGATCGTTGTACAACACATTTTCCAGGAGGTACGAAGTGTTAAATATGAAAATGAACCTGCAGGGTGAAGTTCGCCATAGATACAGGTGAAATATGTGTACAAATACATGTGAAATACAATTAACAAGTACGTAGACGGGAAAAGCCACGGGTAAAAATCTCATCCTAAATCCCTGAAACCATTTCAAGCAAATTTAGTGTACATATTAGTCACAGTATGGAAAGGAATTCCGTGAGGGGAAGGGGAGTAAGAACCACCAGCCTCCTATCGCGGTAGGGGTGATAACGTGGAGAGCGAAGAGGGGACAAGGAGACGTACATACATAGGGGGATGGAGGAAATGAACACAGGTAAGGGGAGAGAAGGAGATTTAGGGGGAGGGGGAAATGGACAGAGATAGTGGAGTTGAAAAGATGGGCAGAGAATGGGAAGAGTAGTAGATTGTCAGAGACAGGGGGAGGAAGAGATACAGAGAGAGAGGGGGGAGCAAAAGTGGGACCGAGAGCGGGGAGAAGACGAGATAGACACAGAGAGGGTGAGGGAGGTGATAGAGGTGGTGAAGAGGAGATAGAAGGGGAAGAGGAGATCGACTTAGAGTGAAGAGGGGGAGGTGTACAAAGAGGGAAGGACCAGATGGCAGTTGGGAGAGAAGTGGATAGACAGAAAGAGGAGGGATGAGGATATGGGAAGAGAGGGCTGAGGCAGAGATGGAGAGAACGATAAAAAGGGCGGAAAAGATGTTTATGTTGATGTCTATTCCAGTTTTCTGTGCAGGTTCCGGATCTCTCGGAACCGAGGTCATGCAAATCTTTTTATGATGCGCTGTTGCCATTTTTCGGGGTGCACTCAGCCTCGTGATGCCAATTGAGGAGCTACTCGACCGAATAGTGGCGGCTTCGGTCAAGAATACCATCATAACGACCGGGAGAGCAGTGTGCTGACCCCACGCCCCTCCTATCTGCATCCTCCTCTGAGGATGACACGGCGATCGGATGGTCCCGGTATGCCACTCGTGGCCTGAAGACGGAGTATGTAACTAGGGCGAGATTGCCCAATGATCCCTTCAGTGGAGATGCAAAAAGACCCTCGACATCTTGTGGGAATTAGCGTAACGCTGCGAATAACGCGGGTAATGGGAATGGCCACTAAGTCAGTAGTGCGTGGACAGGTTGGGAATTTGAATCAGTCAGAGCCCTATTTGGGATGGCTGAGGCAGTGAAGGCGACCGTTCGCGAGAGATGGAAATATCGAGCCCTCGCGTGACACGAATTTTCAACGTTCCGTTTTGTGTATTTCAGTGCTCTGAAACAGCTAATGTCTTTATTTCCATTGGATCATGTGGTGGAGATTGTAGATCTACATTCAATAAAATGTCTATATTCAGAGTATAACAGTTACACTTGCAATATCACAATTTATTGTTGAGAGTACATGTGCTCATGTACTAGAACAGTAAGATTCACACTTAAATTCATATGTATGCAGAAGCATATTTCTTACAAGTTGTCCGAATCAGAGAACATCGTAATTGGTGAAGTGTTGTAGGACACGTGTAACGTCGTTCGATTGTGTCTTAACGAGAACCGCACTTCCGGAGACCAAATACCTGTATATCAGTTATGATTTGTCGTTCAAACGAGATCAGTCGTTTATTGCGGATTCCTTTAAAACTGAATCCACTAGACACAAAGTTTTTTTAAGAGTATCATAACTAATCTTGAATTCCAGTTCTTTGGACAAAAATTGTGAAGTTCCTGTAGTATTAACACTGTTTTACATTTTTACCATCTTTATGCTTTACTTTCCGCTACGGTCAGGACTTCGCTTTGTTTTCAGTTTTCAAATAATACGTGCATATTAACTGATGCTGTGGCACATTTATTGTGCAACATAGCTGAACTTACTTTCTGAATTGATGCCGTTTTCTCCACTTCATTGTGTAGATTTATTGTCAGCTTGCAAGTTCTTCAACTTACAGCTCCGACGACTGCGGAAAACTGCTTATTCTGTGGCAAATATTTTTGGCTGTTGTTCATTAAAAAAGCGATATTCTCGGAAATTGAATAACGTTATGCCCTGGAGTTACGCGTATTGGCTCTTTGTTTTGTGAATAGTCACAGAGGAAACCGATGATAACAGTGCTCCCTCACGCTTCTGCAGCACTGAAAGCGATCCTTTCGTTTCTTCATCTGCCGTCCGCAGACTGACCCCAAACAACGAACGGCAAAGAAGCTTCCGGCCGTAAGCCGCAATATGGAAGGCGGACGCGCCGCTGGTTTCGATCATAGCGAGATAAAAGAGCAGGGGAGGCATTATTTCCACAGAAAGACTCAGGGTTTAAGCGACTGTTACGGTCAGAAAAAACAATTTTGCAAAACACAGAAATGAGAACAAAGGCTTCATAAAAGAGAGATAAAAGGGAACAAAGTAAGAGACGTATTTTGCAAAGAATATGCTCTGGACGGTTTGCTTACAGTACAATTTGCTCTTGCATTCATCATTGTACGTTACTTCACCTCACATAAGCGCAGTCAGTGTCGAAAGAAAACCAGAGAACAAGAGGTAAAGAGAGCTGTTTACAAGTAGTATTCAGCCTAGACCCGAAGTACCATCAAACCTATGATAACGTTGATCAAGAGTTGAATTAATTCGTCGGTTATGTAAATAAAAAAGTAGTTATCACGAAAAGTTAAATTTTTTATTTTTGGGCCTATAGTGATATTCTTAGGTGTTGACGTTGCCTATGATGTCCGCGCATGTTATCCTCAAGTAGCAAGTTCTGCCCACTAACTGATCCAAAGTATCAGATCACCTAGTAGTGGTCATTAATACAGCGTGTGGTTTTATGACGGCTTGAAATCTGGTACGGACACTTTCAGTGCGCTGTCAGAATGTCTATCGAGGAATGGGAGCCCGTTCTTCCTCAAGACCTCAAACTCGAGAAGGTAGTTATGGTGACCGCGGGGGTCGAGAAAGATATTCCGACTCATCCCAGTCGAGCTCCATTGAGTTCAGATCGGGACTCTGAGCAGGACAGTCCATTTACGGAATATTATTGTGAACAACCACTGCCTCACAGATGCTGATTTATGACAGGGTGCATTGTCATATAGATACAATCGTCGCCTAAAAACTGTTCCTTTGTGGTACATTATGTACAATGCTGCAAAATGGATTCATATACTTACGTATTTAGCGCTTTCTTAAGCACAACAAGAGGACGACACCCCAATCACAAAAAATACCCTCAAACCGTAACACCATACGCAGTACATTACATCTACATCCATACTCCGCAAGCCACCTGACGGTTTGTGGCGCAGGGTACCCTGAGTACCTCTATCGGTTCTCCCTTCTATTCCAGTCTCGTATTGTTCGTGGAAAGTACGATTGTCGGTATGCCTCTGTGTTGGCTCTAATCTCTCTGATTTTATCCTCATGGTCTCTTCGCGAGATATACGTAGGAGGGAGCAATATACTGCTTGACTCTTCGGTGAAGGTATGTTCTCGAAACTTTAACAAAAGGCAGTACCGAGCTACCAAGCGTCTCTCCTGCAGAGTCTTCCACTGGAGTTTATCATCTCCGTAACGCTTTCGCGATTACTAAATGATCCTGTAACGATGCGCGCTGCTCTCCGTTGGATATTCTCTATCTCTTCTATCAACTCTATCTGGTACGGATCCCACACTGTTGAGCAGTATTCAAGCAGTGGGCGAACAAGCGTACTGTAACCTACTTCCTTTGTTTTCGGATTGCATTTCCTTAGGATTCTTCCAATGAATCTCAGTCTGGCATCTGGTTTACCGACGATCAACTTTATTTGATCATTCCATTTTAAATCACTCCTAATACCTACTCCCAGATAATTTATGGAATTAACTGCTTCCAGTTGCTGTCCTGCTGTATTGTTGCTAAATGATAAGGGATCTTTCTTTCTATGTATTCGCAGCACATTACACTTGTCTACATTGAAATTCAATTGCAAGTCCCTGCACCATGCGTCAATTCGCTGCAGATCCTCCTGCATTTCAGTACAATTTTCCATTGTTACAACCTCTCGATACACCACAGCATCATCTGCAAAAAGCCTCAGTGAACTTCCGATGTCATCCACAAGGTCATTTATGTATATTGTGAATAGCAACGGTCCTATGACACTCCCCTGCGGAACACCTGAAATCACTCTTACTTCGGAAGACTTCTCTCCATTAAGAATGACATGCTGCGTTCTGTTATCTAGGAACTCTTCAATCCAGTCACACAATTGGTCTGATAGTCCATATGCTCTTACTTTGTTCATTAAACGACTGTGGGGAACTGTATCGAACGCCTTGCGGAAGTCAAGAAACACGGCGTCTACCTAGATGGCAGGCAACGTTATCCAAGCATTAACCTCACCCAAATCCTTCAGCCGGATTGCCACAGAGTGTAGCGTCATTAACCACTCGAAATCATTGGTTTACAGGCGTCATCTGTCCAGTGGCGTCGCTCTTTACACCTTCTCCAACATCGCTTACCACTGACTACACTTACGTGTAACTTGTGAGGCGCCGTTCAACCATTATACACCATTATTTTTAACTCGCTACGCAAAGTTATTGAGTTCGATAGAGTGCTGGCAGCACGAGTATTCCTTCTGATGATTTCAGGTGGAAGCTTACAGCACCCGCTGCAGTGCTCGACCGTCCCTATCTGTCAGTGCGTGAGGTATGTCTTGTCTTGGTATAGCAGTGCTTATTCCTTCGTGTTTCCACTTCACGGTCACATCAACAACAGTCAACTTGAGTAATTATAGAAGAGCTGAAACGTCGCTGATGGCTTTGTTACTCAGGTGACATCCAATGACTACGTTGGAAATCATTGAGCTCACCAGTGTGACCCACTCTACTGTTAATGTGGCTTTACTGTCAACACGTTCGCCCCTGGTAGCTGAGTGGTCAGCGCGACGGAATGTGCTGCCTAACTGTCCGTGTTCGATTCCCGGCTTGGGTGGAGATTTTCTCCGCTCAGGGACTGGGTTTTGTGTTGGCCTTATCATCATCATTTCATCCCCATCGACAGACTTGTGGCCGGCCGTGGTGGCCGAGCGGTTCTAGGCGCTACAGTCTGGAACCGCACGACCGCTACGGTCGCAGGTTCGAATCCAGCCTCGGGATTAGACGTGTGTGATGTCCTTAGGTTAGTTAGGTTTAAGTAGTTCTAAGTTCTAGGGGACTGATGACCTCAGAAGTTAAGTCCCATAGTGCTCAGTGCTATTTGAACCATTTTTGACAGACTTGCACCAGGCGAACGGTCTAGCCGACGGGCGGCCCTACCCACACGGCATTTAAATTTTACTGTCAACACAATAAATCCGCCGTCCTTTCATATCGACGATTTTGCTTTCTCTGACATCTAGCGGCCAATTCCGCATTACATGAGGGTGTCCCGACTTTTCTGATCCGACAGTGTACGAGGCAATACAAGAAAAAAGAGTCCAAATAAAAAAAAGAATGGTGAAAGAAAGAAAGAAAGAAAGAAAAGAAAATAATAGAATATATTCATAAGATCACAAATTAGTTTTTTGTGAGTAGATAAACCACACAACCTAATAAACTCTTTCGTAAAGTTTATTTGTGAGTAGGTAAATCATATAACTGATTGTGCTACTGAACTCTTTTATAACGACGTTACAGTTGAATACAATGAATGCCATGCAATGTCAGGGATTTGACAAAAAAAAAAAAAAAAAAAAAAAAACTGAAATTGGTGTTATTCGCTGCTGGAACTACATTCCTCCTTATTGTTTTCTTATTATTATTTTTATTATGACTATTATCTTGTAATTTGAATCTATCCACACATTTCATATGTGACTTTCTCCCAAACTGTGTTCCTCTGTGCGCAAAGTTTGAAGATGAGACAAAGCATATGGCGAAAGAAATTCCTTGTGTGAGACAGCATTATCAGCAGCTGGTAAACTTTGAAAGTGGCCTCATTGTAGGCCTCCAATTGGCAAGATCATCCAAGTATCCAGATCTTCAAGCATGCATGTTTGTTGAGCACTTTGAAATTATACATCTACAGCGGCATCTCTTGATCGATTCCCTTGACCGATTCATAGGCGCCTGTGGTCACGCAACCACTCGACACTCTGCAGCTAAGTTTGAAAGACGGAGAAACGGACGATCTCCTCGACTTTCACATTATAGATATTTGAGATGCAAATTATATAGAGTGATATGTAGATAAAATGAATTTGATTTGAAAGTAGTGTATTGCATTACCTTTAATAAAAGATTGCCCGATAGTGATTTCCAATACATGCAGTACTTGTAGTTCATTTATCTCTTGAGAATTTCGTTTGGCTGGGTTGGTAATTTCACAGACAGACAGCAGACCAAACGGGCCGCAGGGCACCATTAACCTAACGCAGGTTGTAAAAATTGACGCCGACGCTGGAATGCTGGATAGGACAGCGTTTGGCGAAGGCTGTTGTGTGTACCGGACAGAACGAAGGGACGCCCATCGCGAGCCAACGCAATACGCAGAGCAGGTAACGCCGTCACCACAGAGGAGTCATAGGAATTCTGTATGAGATGACTGCCGTGTCCAAGTTCCTAAAGCGTTTTTCCGTGTTTAGGGCGTTGTAAAATGTAGTAAAGGTCCTGTAAGGCAGGCAAAAATGAGCTTGGGGTGGAGAACGCAGAGAAGACGGCACCAGTCTGCCGATGGGAGAGTAATATACCGGTGGACACTATGCAGACTCTGTGAAAGCCAGAGGTATTTGTGGCTCTATGCTCTTGGCAGAACACGGCAGGAGAAATGTACGATTCTTAAGCAAGGTACTGCAACTTTCTCATCCCAAAAATACCTCTAGCTGGCCCGTCATATATATAAAACATGTATAAACCTTAGGAATGTCATGGGAAACAACATGATGTAACACAATGACTTGCTCCCTTGAGGTACTGTCAGGACAGAGCCAAAACTAATTCTTTATTTAGCTGTAGGCCTCTGAGCGTGGGAATTTCATTTGTCAGCCTGGCCTTAGTTTTGGAAAATTGTTGAGAAGTGGAAGGACGCACCAGGAGAATTGACACTTGTCATTGGATTACTGCTCGTCAGAGACTAGTATAGGCTCTTTAAGAAGGGGCGTACGTTACGGGGGAAGACTTGACAACTATCGTGTCTTTTAGTTCATCGCTAGTGAGAGAATCACTTTGAATTCCGCTCGCAAAATTCGGTGTGAGAAGTAGTCATTTCACTTAGCAGCTTCAACTGGAGCATGACGTGAGGTTTGCTTTGGGTAGCTTTCCGGGATTCACAGGCATTGTCTGATATTTTGGCCACCGACACCAGCACTGGCGGACAACACAACGACGTTGTTAAAAAATGGTAGGATCTGCAATCGGCTTCGCCACAATAATTTCAGTAAACGTTAGTGTGTTAAAGAAGAGGAGGAAGACGCCGTTCTGGCATAATTTTACGGATTAAAATATTGGCAATCACTGTCATCAGATCGCGGAAACGGATAAGTGTGCTAATAATGTAGTAATCTGCCTATGGTTCCTTGTCTTGAATTTCCACCAACCTCAGTTAATTTTAACTGTTTCATTTTCTTGCGATAATTTGTCAGTGAATAGGATGTTATTGAACATGTTCAAGTCATTTTCCAGCGCAACTACTGCACTCTTTTTGTGTAGGGATTTACAATAAACAGTAGAACTTATCATAACTTTGACTTTCATTACAGGCATATCCACCTGGTCACAAAATTAAAACACAGTGTCACCATTCCACTATTCTTTTGAAATTTATGGGTCCGTAATTTGGGCTTAATAAAGAATCCTTCGTAAGCAAATGTAGGTTTACAGTGTTCATTGGGCATCTACATAGTGTTGTTGTTGTGGTCTTCAGTCCTGCGACTGGTTTGATGCAGCTCTCCATGCTAATCTATCCTGTGCAAGCTCCTTCATCTCCCAGTACCTACTGCAACCTACATTCTTCTGAATCTGCTTAGTGTATTCATCTCTTGGTCTCCCTCTACTATTTTTACCTTCCACGCTGCCCTCCAATGCTAAATTTGTGATCCCTTGATGCCTCAGAACATGTCCTACAAACCGATCCCTTCTTCTAGTGAAGTTGTGCCACAAACTTCTCTTCTCCCCAATCCTATTCAACACCACCTCATTAGTTACGTGATCTACCCACTTAATCTTCAACATTCTTCTGTAGCACCACGTTTCGAAAGCTTCTATTCTCTTCTTGTCCAAACTATTTATTCTCCATGTTTCACTTCCATACATGGCTACACTCCAAACAAATACTTTCAGAAACGACTTCCTCACACGTAAATCTATACTCGATGTTAACAAATTTTTCTTCTTCAGAAACGCTTTCCTTGTCATTGCCAGTCTACATTTTATATCCTCTCTGCTTCGACCATCATCAGTTATTTTGCTCCCCAAATAGCAAAACTCCTTTACTACTTTAAGTGTCTCATTTCCTAATCTAATTCCCTCAGCATCACCCGACTTAATTCGACTACATTCCATCATCCCCGTTTTGCTTTTGTTGATGTTCATCTTATATCCTCCTTTCAAGACACTTTCCATTCCATTCAACTGCTCTTCCAAGTCCTTTGCTGTCTCTGACAGAATTACAATGTCATCGGCGAACCTCAGAGTTTTTATTTCTTCTCCCTGGATTTTAATACCTACTCCAAATTTTTCTTTTGTTTCCTTTACTGCTTGCTCAATATACAGATTGAATAACATCGGGGAGAGGCTACAACCCTGTCTCACTCCCTTTCCAACCACTGCTTCCCTTTCATGTCCCTCGACTCTTATAACTGCCATCTGGTTTCTGTACAAATTGTAAATAGCCTTTCGCTCCCTGTATTTTACCCCTGCCACCTTTAGAATTTGAAAGAGAGTACTCCAGTCAACATTGTCAAAAGCTTTCTCTAAGTCTACAAATGTTAGAAACGTAGGTTTGCCTTTTCTTAATCTTTCTTCCAAGATAAGTCGTAAGGTCAGTATTGCCTCACGTGTTCCAACATTTCTACGGAATCCAAACTGATCTTCCCCGAGGTCGGCTTCTACCAGTTTTTCCATTCGTCTGTAAATAATTCATGTTAGTATTTTGCAGCTGTGACTTATTAAACTGATAGTTCGGTAATTTTCACAATTATCAACACCTGCTTTCTTTGGGATTGGAGTTTTTTCTTGAAGTCTGAGGGTATTTCGCCTGTCTCGTACATCTTGCTCACCAGATGGTAGAGTTTTGTCACGACTGGCTCTCCCAAGGCCGTCGGTAGTTCTAATGGAATGTTGTCTACTCTCGGGGCCTTGTTTCGACTCAGGTCTTTCAGTGCTCTGTCAAACTCTTCACGCACTATCGTATCTCCCATTTCATCTTCATCTGCATTCTCTTCCATTTCCATAATATTGCCCTCAAGTACATCGCGCTTGTGTAGGCCCTCTATATACTCCTTCCACGTTTCTGCTTTCCCCTCTTTGCTTAGAACTGGGTTTCCATCTGAGCTCTTGATATTCATACAGGTGGCTCCCTTTTCTCCAAAGGTCTCTTTAGTTTTCCTGTAGGCTGTATCTATCTTACCCCTAGCGAGATAAGCCTCTACATCCTTACATTTGTCCTCTAGCCATGCCTGCTTGGTTAATTACGTGTAGGCATAGGCGGTGGGGGTGTACATGTGGTGCTGTACTGTTCGTCTAGCGCCTGTTTGCAGTCATACGGAATCTGGGGCGTGTCGAAGTGGTTGCCTGCCTGTAGGTGCCTATGGATAAGTCAAGGGATGTCTCTGTACAGTTGCATTTTTGTAGTGATCAACAAAGAGGCATGGGTTTAACCGAGGGTGCTACCAAACTGGAAGGTCTTAGAGGGAGCCTTTCCCGTTTTGTCCACACGCGTGTCAATTTCGTACGCCCCTTTACTTTCACATTTAATCGAGTGGTTTACAAAGATCCTTAGTGTCTGCAGCCGGTATACCAGAGCAATAACTGCGGTCGCACTACAACTCCAAAGGGGTCAGATCACGCTGAATGGGGCTATAGCCCCACGATGTCCTTATAGAATATTGGTTTGTCACACGAGTGTCTGCAGTGTCAAAGATGTTCCGCCGCAAACTGTTGCTTTCGATGGCAAATGTGTCTTAGTGAATCCCCCAAGGGAAGATATGGTTAGATTGGTATACTTCATGGCACCTTCTGATGCCTTTTAGTGTCAATTCTGAGCGATGATGTGTCTGAAATGCTTTTCTCGACCACGTGTAATAAAACTACATTACTTCATTGGTGGGTGTCGCGGTTCTGGCCATCGAATAGGCGTCAAGGAAAGGGGTGAGATGAGATTAAACGTGGGGAGACGACCATCCCATCGTGCGACACTTCGAAGGTGGTTTTTTGGCAGGATTATAATGAGATCTCGTGCAAATTAACTCATCCAACAGCTCACAATAAATTGTGAGTTGTGACCCCACATGTGTCGACACCATGCTGTTTTAAACAACACCGAGTCCGAGGGTGATGTTTCAGGCCACCACACTTTTCCACCACTAAAAAAAAAAAAAAGCTTATAAGCACCTTTGAGCCAATTCTGAGTCTAAATGAACGAAACGACAAAATTTCAGAAAAATTCCTCTTTAATTTTTTTACGTAGTGCTTCTGCTGAAGTGAAACGCCCCAGAAATGAAGCACATCTAAGAAATTTTTATCTATTGTCATTCCTTAAGACTTCTCTGAAGCAGTTTAGTCTTAGTTTCCCTCCGAAAACTGAAATTTTGGTACGATGACTTTCAGCCTTATATGATTGTGCCTGAAGCAGCAGAACTGTCTTTCTTATAGCGGATACTTCTTGTTAGCGTAACACGTAGGAAAACATTTTAAATGAGTGGGGGTTGATGTACAGGGTACTTGTAATAAAACTTTCGCTATTTGAACCAGTGTAAGCAGAAAACCATTTACAGTATCGATAGGAAGCTTTATAGGAGTTATGATCAGGCTATGTGCTGTAGGATCTGCGTTGTTAGTAGTGTTTGTGCCATGTCTTGCCGTACGGTGCCGGTACGGGTACGACGACGTGGGATTGAAACACAAGCGTCGTTGTGAATTATAGTCACAGACAGTCAACATGGATCTGATCAAGATGAGCACGGGTTTACTGGTTAAGGTGTTTTATTAAAACATCAGTAATAGCACTGCTGCTTCTCGCGAGTATCGTCGCATTAAAGTAATACGGGTGGGTCCTCTTCCTGCACTAGAGCTAAAGAACATGGTTCGCAAGTTCGAATAAAGTGACAATTTGGGAATACACCCTGGGAGAGACAGAGAGCCAAGTGCGCCTTAAATTTTGTAATATTCAAGCGGCCGGCCAGGGTGGCCAAGCGCTTCTAGGCGCTACAGTCTGGAACCGCGCGACCGCTACGATCGCAGGTTCGAATCCTGCCTCGGGCATGGACGTGTGTGATGTCCTTAGGTTAGTTAGATTTAAGTAGTTCTAAGTTTAGAGTACTGATGACCTCAGAAGTTAAGTCCCATAGTGCTCAGAGCCATTTGAACCAATCTTCAAGCAATGCACGAGTTGAATCACGAAAGCTGAACATTCCACGTTCCACCTTTAGAAAAATGCTGCGAACGCTTGTGAAATGTTATCCGTACAAACTTCCATGCTGTCTTGTATACATATGGTCGTGACATTGAGCAACGTTTATAACCTGGAACGTAAGCACTGTACACAATTAACAAATGCTACCCTCTCATGTGTATATTAAAATTGTGTTTTCGTCAAGGGTTCATTCATTATTTCTCTGCCACATGTCCTTACAAATGTTTTCACAAAGTTTCATTGCCTTACAAACACTCATTTTCCATGGGGGCCTTCTCAAGTAGGGTAAGTTTAATTGTAACCTTCGTGTATACGATTCTTCTTATTATCCGCTTGTAGTAGATGCTGTCTGACATTTCTGTTCCTGCCCACTTTTCTGAAGGTTAGGAAAGTATATTAAAAGTCTTGGATAGCAGGTTTCTGTACACAATCGCAAATGTTATGAGCGTGTAGGTGTGACGTAGACTGTACAGTTATTTATTCACATCGGTTAGTGTTGTCACTGCTAGCCTGGTGAGGCTAATGTTCTCTTCGTCGAACAATAATAGCAGTGAAAGCATTTTGTCTGCTAAAAGTAAGAAAACCGACGGACACTGTGTGCTGTATACATTGTACCAAAAGCACTGCTGCAACCATCATTAGCTCTGAGATAACGGGACGTATATAGTCTGCTTAATGACCTACGTCACCTTAAGATTCTTTTTACGTTCCATAAACATCAATGGTCTTCATTGCCTGCCTTCAGAACACAGTCAAAACACTCAATGTCAAACAAGAATCAGCACTGATAGTTCTGAGAGCTCCTTACTGCTATGTTTAAGACAAGAAACGTAAGGAAAACAAGGGAAAACTTTTATTCTCCTGAAAAATTATTTCACTTCGGGGCGTGTATCATTTATATGCTAGTTAAGCGGCTGTAGCGGTAAGATACATTCGCACACAAAACACATTTTCTCTTTTGAATTCTTACGTTATTGTTACTGCTACTCGCCTTTTATAGGTATTATGACTTCAAAGAAGACCTTTTAAACTGGAGGAGCTTAAGAAGTTTGGATGGTTACTTTGAAACGATAATCTCCTACATGGTAACTGTGTAAAACAACGAAAACAACGACGAATTCCTGGCATATACTATACCCGCCATGCTCTTAGGTGGCGTACCTGCACCACTTTCGGAGAAGTTAATTAGTGAATCCGCACTGCTATGTAACTAAAGCAGTTTTTCACATTGGTGGCCAGCCAAACTTTCACCCGGTCAACCTGGCTAAGAAGTCAGCTCACTGACACAATTCATCACTGCCCAGTGGAAATCCCATTGCATTCAGAGCAGTTCCATGGTCCGTCCACTGGAGCAGAATCGTACGGAGACAACTGCGCGACACTCTCTTTACAATATCCTTGGCAGTCTCAGCAAAATAAATATTGACCTCAGTTTAGACAGTAATGATGTAGTTTATTGGCCACTTAATATACCACGACACATCTGTTGTCCCGACCAGCACTACTTCTACCTGTTAGTTCCCTGATCTAATATGAAACTGTCGCCGAACGATATGGTCAGTTTGGGGTAAGTCATCATGCACTCGACCATGAAATTCTCAATTTATTTATTTATTTTTATTTACTCTTTTATTAAACCTGGCAAGATTATGGTCTTTAGGCTTTTGCTTACATCTAACAAGGGATCCTTAATGGGTCAACGTTAAAATATGTATAGTACATGCGGAACACGTAATAATGATGCAGGGTTATTCATAAGTACTTCTGGGATTTCAAGGGTGGTAACCATGAACGTCTGAATGAAAGTGTGATGGAGCACCATCTTTTTGCAGAATTAACTCGCCATTGTCTTGCTGTAATTGTGACGTAAGCCGTTCCTGTAATATGTGGCTGTTATCCTGTAAAGAAGAATGGTCCATAAACGTTTTTCACAGTTCTCTTTTGCAATCCTGGATGTAACCCTGTAATAATAATTGTAATGGAAATAAAGTCATTACTAAAATATGCATCGTAAATGAGCAGTACAAAATAACAATCATAAAAATATAGTCATAATTTAAATATGTATACTGTACATTTGTATGATTGTTGTTTTGTACTGTTCACGTAATGTGTATAATAATAACCATTACCATATTTTTATTATAATTAGTATTGCATGGTTATGTCCTGGGTTTCAGAAGGCAACTGTGCAAAAAGTTTATGGACTATTCTTCTTCTACATAGCGTATAAAAAGAATGTACTCCACAAATTGCAAGACACGTTCCTTGAAAATAAACGAAGAAATTGTGTTATATGAACATGGGACTGGAAACACTTTGTTTCCATGTTACAGCTCATTTTCCCCAACTCATTGATCGTGTGAAACACATGAGAGCAGAACGTTAGAATCGTGGGCAACATGCACTCATGGTAACGTCAGGTTATGTTGTGAACCACTAGTGATTTGTTTCACATGCTGCCATGCGGCCATGCTGCCATGCGGCTTATTTAAAGGTAACATCAACTGTTCCAGCGGTCAGTACTACCGTTGCAACATACGGGTTAGACTTGGCTCATGCAGTGGCAGCGTACAGAAATATACAGGTGGCAGAAGCCCATGTGATGTATGGATTAGCTGACGGCAATGGCGTTTGAGCTCAGCGTTTGTAGCGGGAGAGATTTCCAGGAAGAGGAACATTTGAAGCCATCAATCACCGTCGTAGGGAACTTGAGGCATTTAAGCCTGATATTTGCGACCGGGGGAGGCCTAAAAGGACGTACACACCGCAATGGCAGGCGGAAATTCTTCATGTAGTCGCAAAGAACCTAGTGTCAGACGTGTGCTGCAAACATTGAATGTTGAGCACGCGACTGCCTGGTGAGTGTCACACTAGGACCAGCTGTATCCATACCATTTACAGTGTGTGCAGGCGATATCAGGAGCTGATTTTCCTGCGTGGGTACTGTTGTGTGAGTGGTTTAGTCAACGAAGTGTCTTTTCAACCTGAACAAATCGTAAATTTTCACAGTCAGCATGTACGGTTAGGCGTCAATCCTCATTCACCTGTTGAAGCAAGTCATTAACAAAGATTTGCTGTCAATGTGTCTGCGGGCATTGTGGGTGACTGATAGAACCTCACTTTCTTCCATCTTGGCTCAATGCACAAAGTTATCACAATTTCGTAGAGAATGTTGTAACCGATCTGTTAGTAGATGTGCCTTCAGTTGCACGACAAAACATTTACTTCATGTACGCTGGAGTACCTCCTCATTTTAGTGATAATGTCCGTGGCTGGCCGCGCAGGATAGCCACATGTTCTAGGGCGTCTTGTCACGGTCCGCGCTGCTACCTCCATCGTAGGTTCGAGTCCTACCTCGGGCATGGGTGTGTGTGTGTGTGTGTGTGTGTGTGTGTGTGTTGTCCTTAGCGTAAGTTAGTTTAAGTTAGATTAGGTAGTGCGTAAGACTAGGGACCGATGACCTCAGCAGTTGGTCCCATAAGACCTTACCACAAATTTCCATTTTTGTCCGTGGCCTTCTCAATAACAGATTAGCTGACACATGGATCTGTAGAGAAAGACAAATTGTCTGACATCCACACTCTCCGAAGCCAAACCTACTGGACTTTTATATGACGGGGCATTTGAAAGCTCTTGTTTATCGAACCCCAGTACAACATGTTCAGAGTCTCCGTGCCAGTATTATGGAAGGCTACGAAACCATCCGCACTGACACATTAGCTCATCCGAGATTCATTACGACTGCGGGTTGGCGCATGTGTCAATACCTACGGAGGCATATTGGACATCTCTTGTGGGAAAGAATTGCGTGTCGTATGCTGGTGCGTTCTGTTCGTGTGTGTTTCCCAAGATTAATGAGTTGCAGAAAATGAGTTGTAACATGGAAAGAAAGGGTTTCAAGACATATGTCCATATAACATAATTGCCACGTCTGCGAGTGAAGAATGTGTCCTGCAATTTGTGTCGCAAATTTTTGTAGAAGTTCCTCATAACATTCGTCTCGAATGTCGATAATGACAACTAACAGCAATGGTTTGCAGGAGTACAGAAGAAATCCGTTCTGGAGAAGAAGTTCACTGATCACCAGAACAGCAGGAAATAACAGATTACGATTAGCGGGTAAAGGAAAAAAACATAAAATGAAATGGCTCTGAGCACTATGGGACTTAACATCTGAGCCATCTTAGAACTACTTAAACCTAACTAACCTAAGAACATCACACACATCCATGCGCGAGGCAGGATTCGAACTTGCGACCGTAGCGGTCGCGCAGTTCTAGACTGAAGCGCCTAGAACCGCTCGGCCACCACGGCCAGCGAAAAATTAGAGAAAAATAGGATGAAGACAACGTGGATAATGTTGAGTGTGACAGAGATACTGGTTGACAGTGGGACATAAGGAAAATAGCTGGAATATAGTGAGAGCGAGGTTGCTCCGATGGTTTCATGTAAAAGTTTGAGCTCCTGTTCAGTATAAAGTTATTTTGGATGAGCCGCTAAACTACTAGGTAGGTCGCACCAGAGTCGTACGGCTGACACGAGGTGTAGTGTTAGACGTAGGACCGATGCTGTGTTGAACTTGTGGAATGACGTTACATATGAAATCTCTGACGGGAGGCACTGAGGACAGCGGTATCTATTAAATCGATGAAGAAAACAGAGTATATGAAAATTTCTTCACCTGTCCAGAAGCATCCAGTATCTGAATTGTTATTCCTGTTGCAAAATCGTTGTTGCACAATCAAACAAGCCTGCACTTATGTACTAACATAAAAAAAGTTATGCGTTATCCCGGTTCCAAGAACTCCTGAAGATACACGTTGACTGTGGATATTGTATCACAGACACAGTCCCTTGGACTGTTCAGAGATGTCACTACAGCCACCCAAAGATGTAAACAACCATGCATGAGCAGCGCCTATTAGACGGAGGGGGGTCCGACAGTTCCAGTCATTCCACCAGGAACGAGATACACGGGTCGTGTTGTCTGTAGTTCAACCATGCCTAGACTGTCATTACCGCGGTTCGACCGAGTCCGCATTGTTACTTTGTGCCAGGAAGGGCTCTCAACAAGGGAAGTGTCCAGGCGTCTCAAAGTGAACCTAAGCGATGTTGTTCGGACATGGAGGAGATACAGAGAGACAGGAACTATCGATGACATGCCTCGCACAGGCTGCCCAAGAGCTACTACTGCACTGGATGACCGCTACCTACGGATTATGACTCCGAGGAACCCTGACAGCAACGCCACCATGTTGAATAAAGCGTTTCGGGCAGTCACAGGACGTCTTGTTACGAGTCAAACTATGCTCAGTAGGCTGCATAGTGTCCTACGTCACTCCGGAGGCTGCATGGTGTAGCCGGTCTCAGGCGCCTTGTCACGGTTCGCGCTGCTGACCCCGTCGGAGGGCCGGCCGAGATGTCCGAGCGGTTCTAGACGCTACTGTGTGGAACCGCGCTACCGCTACGGTCGCAGGTTCGAATCCTGCCTCGGTCATGGATGTGTGTGATGTCCTTAGGTTAGTTAGGTTTAAGCAGTTCTAAGTTCTAGGGGACTGATGACCTCAGAAGTTAAGTCCCATAGTGCTCAGAGGCATTTGAACCATTTGAACCCGTCGGAGGTTCGAGTCCTCCCTCGGGCATGGGTATGTGTGTTTTGCTTAGCTTAAGTGGGGTGTAATCTTAGGGAGCGATGACCTCAGCAGTTTGGTCCCATACTACTTTCCATAAATTCTTTTCACTCCCGACATCCATGGCGAGGTCCATCTTTGCGACAACGACACCATGCAGTGCAGTATAGATGGGTCCAAGAAAATGCCGAATGGACCGCTCAGGATTGGCATCACGTTCTCTTCGCCGATGAGTGCCGCATATGCCTTCAACCAGACAATCGTCAGAGACGTGTTTGGAGGTAACCCGTTCAGGCTTAACACCTTAGATACATTGTCCAGCGATTGCAGCAAGGTGGAGGTTCCCTGATGTTTTAGGGTGGGATTATGTGGGGCCGACGTACGCCGCCGGTGGTCATGGAAGGCGCCGTAACGGCTGTACGATACGTGAATGCCATTCTCCGACCGATAGTGCAACCATATCGGCAGCATATTCGCGAGGAATTCTTCTGCGTGGACGACAATTCGCGCTACCATCGTTCACATCTTTTGAATGACTTCCTTCAGGATAACGACATGGCTCGACTAGAGTGGCCGTTGCAAAGCGATATGAGATGGAACGAGCATATGAGAACTGTGGTGGGGAGCCCGAGTGGCTTAAATTTTTCGAAGAAGTGGTTCACCTGTAAAGGAGACTGCATATAGGATGCCAGTGTGTGTGTAAATTCCTAAGGGACCAAACTGCTGAGGTCATAGGTCCCTAGACTTACACACTACTTAAACTAACCTTAACTTACGCTAAGAATAACACACAAACCCCTGCCAGAGCAAGCACTCGAAACTCTAATGGGAAGGACTCAAACCGTGTGGCCACTCCATGCAGCAATGGCGCCGGTGCGACCTATTCTTGAGTGCTGCTCGAGTGTTTGGGATGCATACCAGGACAGATTGAAGGGCGGCATGGAAATAATTCAGAGACGGCTGCTAGATTTTTTACCAGTTGGTTCGAACAACTGGTAAGTGTTGCAGAGATGCTTTGGGAACTTCGATGGGAATCACTGAAGGAAAGACGACATTCTTTTCGAGAAATACTATTTAGAAAATTTACAGAACCGTCATGTGAAGCTGACTGCCTAACAGCTCTAATGCTGCCAACATTTATTGGGTGTAATGACCATGAAGGTAAGATTAAAAAAATTAGGGCTAGTAGTAAGTGGGTGGGTTGGATAAACTCTGGGATAATGTACTGAGCAAACCCAAGCCACCCACAAAAATAAGATGTAAAAAAATAAGGCAATATAAGAAAAAAATTAAATCAATAAAAAATTAATCACAAATGAACTCTAGATCATGGAATACATACTCATTATCATTAGCTATCTTCAACCCATTCTACTTTAGATCATTTTCAAAACATTCAAAGACAGTTTAACTTATTGCTTTATTAAACCTGTCCAGCAAAATAATTTTAAATTTACTATCAAGATGCCTACAAATTTTCCTTTCACATCTAATAGTTAAATATTCACATTCCTTAATGTAATACGATTCATTTTCCGCTACCTTACCAATCTTTATAAACAAATCAGAATTGCTTGCATTGTTTACACTCTTCAGTAGAGAATCCATTTATGCTGTTGTTGTTGTTGTTGTGGACTTCAGTCCTGAGACTGGTTTGATGCAGCTCTCCATGCTACTCTATCCTGTGATAGCTTCTTCATCTCCTGGTACCTACTGCAACCTACATCCTTCTGAATCTGCTTAGTGTATTCATCTATTGGTCTCCCTCTACGATTTTTACCCTCCACGCTGCCCTCCAATACTAAGTTGGTGATCCCTTAGTGCCTCAGAACATGTCCTACTAACTGATCCCTTCTTCTAGTTAAGTTGAGCCACAAACTCCTCTTCTCCCCAATTCTATTCAATACCTCCTCATTAGTTGTGTGATCTACCCATCTAATCTTCAGCATTCTTCTGTAGCATGACATTTCGAAAGCTTCTATTCTCTTCTGGCCCAAACAATTAATGGTCCATGTTTCACTTACATACATGGCTACACTCCACTTCCAGAAACGACTTCATGGCACTTAAATCTATACTCTATGTTAGCAAATTTCTCTTCTTCAGAAGCGCTTTCCTTGCCATTGTCAGTCTACATTTTATATCCTCCCTACTTCGACCATCTATTCATATAGAATTTATATATATATAGCATAAAAACTAATAATATAAAAAAATTTCACTCAAAATTTTATGCTGAGCATCATATGTAAAAATTTTCTTACCATACATGATTATGCAGGCAACTGCACCTTTCGGAATTTTGTCATTAAAAGAGGCAAGTAGTTTCTTTCTAGTTTTCTGTGTGGCTAACACATTTATTCTCCTAGATATATTTATAACAAAAATAGGATAATTTTCAATAAAACTCAAGGGATTTACATTGACATCGGTATTCAATTCAGTGACACACTTAAAATAGAGGAAAGCATGATATGCTTTCAGATAATTATTTGGTGGATCAAGATTCCAAAAATTCCTGAGAAAAAAATTCATTTCTTTCCTTTTTCACATAGCTATTTTGTAATTTAACATGATCAAATGAAGAAGAAACAATAAGTTGATTATTTTTTCAATTAGTTTGGAAAATAATGAAAATAAAGTAAGGCATATAAAATTCTGAAGAATTATAATAATTAGTAATATCTAGTCCAAAATTTCTTTTTCCTTCTAATCTGGCTATTTGAACTGTTTCTGATTCAAAGAAAGAAATTAGAATTTCTTAAAATTTTTCTTCTTCTAGCTGTAGTGAATATTCTGGTTCATACTCGACAACAGGAACACGAATTTCCACAGATTCTACTACAATTTTACCTTCTTTTAGAAGTGTATCTTTTATTTGAATTACAGTATCATTTTTATCAGCCTATCTAAGAATAGCATCTCCAGCACCTGAACTCCAAGTAAAAACTTCTGTTAAATCTCATTCTCACACATCTTTTTTACAATCTTTGAAAAATCCACCAATCAGATCTAGTGGAAAAAGTACTTAATTTTACTTGCTTTTTACCTTACCATTTCATGCTATGACATTCCATAGTTTACTCACTGCCTATACTAGAAGTTAATCTCATAAGGACAGATAAAGAAATGAATGAATGTTCCATTCTAAATAAAATATTGTTTCTTTTCTTTATAGTGATGAAGTCTAACAACTTTCCCACATAGTTATCAATTTAATTTTTATTGGATTTTCCATTATCTGATGGAAAATCTGTACCATCAGTTTCGATAATACTAAAACTCATACATAATTTTGCATGTTTTGGATGAACCCATCCATCTTCAGTATTTATATTAATCTCTGTGTTTTTATTGAGGATGTTTAGATTAATTTTTGTGTACTCATTCACAGGGAATGAGTAAAACGATTAACACTCGAGTTAATTCATGATTTATTACGGAAATTTTGTTATTGATACATTTCTAAAAAGACTGTTACATAAGTACCATTAAAGTAAATAAAATTATCATTTTTATCAGTTATAGTAATTCCTAAATTTTGAATAGGTTCAGAAATCTGAACATATACATGATAATACGTTTTGTGAATTATCATCCCACCAATTTCTGCATTTGGCTTCAATGGGGCAATATTATTATTTTCGTGATGAAAATGATCAGTATGGTTTACAAACATCTCATTAGCCATGTTAATATTTATATTTATTAATTCAATTAATTAATTCAAATAAAATTGTTTTTGGAACATCATTAGCAACAGTCTTTTCATTAACAAACTGGTTGCTAAGACCAAGCACACTTCCACATACTATCTTTTATGGGCATATGTAACTTAAAATCACTCTCAATGAAAACTCTGTTTAAAATTTCATATGCTTAAATCTGTATATTAAGCCTCATCGAATGAATAAATTTCTCCAAGTTCTTAAACTATACTGACCAGAGGGAAATTCCATTGTTCTCCATCACAATACAGTGTATTATTTTTTGATGTAATATTTGGAGTTAAGAAAGTCAAATAAAAACCAAACAGTGTAACATTACTAAAGGTTTCAAGAATGAGATTTTCACTCTGCAGCGGAGTGTGCCAGGAAGTTTCATTACTAAAGGTGTCTCATATAAGTATAGTCAATCTCTTTTTAAGAACAGATGCCTTTTCACTCAGTTAAAATAATCTGCTCATTTACTACTAAAATTTATTTAATTAAATTAATACTGATGGGGAATCAAAAGCAAGAATTCCAGAGAAAAAAAATCAAGAAATAAACATGGTAAACTTTTACCAAATTCTATTCAGTGTTCAATCATAGGACCGAGTGGTTGTGGCAAAACAACAGTAATAATCTGCAATAATATTCTAGCACCTGGATGGTTGAAATGGAATAAAATTACTCATTTCTACATTTATTCTAAAAGTTAAGTTCTCCCAAAATATCGAGAATTTGAATAAAGATATGAAAAAATGAAAATAAAGTAAACAAAAAATTACTACTTTTAATTGAAAATAATTGAGAAATTATTCAATTATATCAATGTGAAGAAAATTCAGTAGTAGTATTTGATGACTTCATTCTTGAAAATCAAGACATAGTTAGAGAATATTTTACTAGTGGAAGGCATAAAGTACTATATTGCTTTTATTTAGCTCAAACTTACTCAAAAATACCGCAAAAATTAGAGATAATCTTTGTGGTGTCACCGCCAGACACCACACTTGCTAGGTGGTAGCTTTAAATCGGCCGCGGTCCATTAGTACATGTTGGACCCGCGTGTCGCCACTGTGTGATCGCAGACCGAGCGCCACCACAAGGCAGGTCTCGAGATACGGGATAGCACTCGCCCCAGTTGTACGGACGACGTAGCTAGCGACTATACTGAAGAAGCCTCGCTCCTTTGCCGAGCCAATAGTTAGAATAGCCTTCAGCTAAGTCAATGGCTACGACCTAGCAAGGCGCCATTAGTAACATTGCATGTATCTAAAGAGTCTCACTTGTATCGCCACAAGCTCCAGATGTACCAAAAGGAAGGATTAAAGTTAAGTACTCCAGAAGCTACGTACTTTTCTTTATAGCATTCATTACGTATCCTGTTTCAGACCTCACGCCTTCCTGCTCTGGCTTAGCGCGTGCCTTTTGGCTTCCTCTCATTGTGTCTAGGCTGTCTTGTCTAGACACAACAATCTTAGTTTTTTAAATATCTTTAGAGAAGATGACACAAATTTAAATCCTATTTACCATAAGTCTGTTATTGGCAATTCACAGTATGATTTTAAAGAAATATGTAGTAAATGTTGGATTGATCAATTCGGATTTTTTTGATAGACATGACTAGAAATCCGGATGAAAATAAGAAATAAAATAAAAAATTTCATAACAACATAACTGTTAAACATAAAGATTAAAAAATGTTCAATTACTGTTTTTTCATCTCTAATAAATGTTCACAAAATATGATCCAGAAGTTCGTAAAAAAGCTAAGTGATGTAGAAGAATGAATGAACCATTAAAAGAATTGTTTAGATAGGAAGAAGCAACCAAGAACAGAGTATGAAACATATAAAAAAGAAGATCAAGTGGTTACCAATGCAATGGAAAAAGTTAGACAATGTATTGAAGGATTAGGTGATAATTTTTTATAAGCTATTGGAAAAAATAGAGAATTTAAAAGGCAAATGTTTCCTTGTTCTCAGTATCAGTTAGAAGAGTTTAATGTTATACCACCAATTAAACAATATGAAAGTCTACATGTGACTATAAGTAAATCAGAAATACAGGATTTATTAAAGAAGTATGGACAAGTGAAAGAAGAAAGGATAAAAATGTTAAAAAATAAATGTTAGTGAAAGAATGTTAGAATATATTAATCACTATGATGATAAAGTTTTTGGATTAAGACCTGTTGCTTCATTTAAATTCGTTGGTAAATTACCAGTAAAATCTGATGGATATAAATTAACTATTGGTGATAGGACATTTGAAGTTACAGATGGATTAATGAATCTTTTAACTAAAAAACAGATAACTGTGGAAGACATGAATACGTTATTTACATGTTGTAATTTATGAAATTATGCAGATATATCATACAATTCAGTTGCATTATATTCTGATAAATACCCAAATAAAATAAAATCGAGTAGAGGCAATAAATACAGTTATTTGATAAAGGAAATTGAGGACTTTTTTCCAACATTGAGACAAAAAATTTTGATAATTCATAGCAAAGTGAAGGAGGAAGAAGTTGATGAAGGCTTAGCAAGAAATATTCAGAAGAATCAATCGAATATTTCTGCATGAATGATGTCTGTCAATTAATTGACAGATTAGTTGTAAGAAATAGGGAAGAATTAGCTGGAAATAGGAATTATCACAATGAAAATGCGGGAATAAAGCAAATGTTGACAGATAAATTTAGTGTTTTCGTTGTCAACAATCCGAAAGGAATTTCATATTTGATCGGAATTTTGAATATTCTTCCTCATAGAATTTGTAAAAGTAAAAAACACAGAAAAGGATTAGTCAACTAGGTTTTAAATGATGTGCCAATGTCTGAATTGCATCTACTGGGATTTAATTACTGTGGTCTGTTCACAAAACCTGAAGAAAGATTAGCTACAGGAGATCAAGGAATTAATCCATTAGATGAAGGATGCAAAAAACATGATATTGCCTATAGAGCTAATGAAGATTTAGAAAAAAGACATGAAGTGGATAAAGACCTTCAATTAGTTGTGAAAAAATGAATGCATGCAACTGATCGTTAGGAGAACATGTTGCAGTCACTGCAGTTATAGGAATGATGTATAAAAAATGAAAATTAGGTATGGGCTCAAGTGTAAATGACAATGGTTGGGGAGTGTAAAAAAAATATTAATCCCTTTAAATCTACATAAAAGGATATTAATCTACATAAATGAATAACTTCTCAATCTATTATACTTTGCTATCTAGCAGCAAAACTAAACAAAAATCTATTTAATTTAAACTGAATAATGATCAATTAAATGGTATTGAACCTTATTGTGACACATGCTCAAAAAAGAAAGGAAGAGAAAAAACTGGTGGTAATTTACTCATTACCCCAGGTATTCCTGTTATGAAAAAGATTATTGAATATGTAACAAAAAAGAAAGAAGGAAAAGGACTAATACAACATGAAGGTGAATTTCTTTCGTTACTATTAGCTGCATTACCTCATCTAGCAACTATTGGTTCACTTGCTGGTGGATCTGCAACAATTGCAAGTGCAGTAATAAACAAGACAAATACTGATGCAGAATTGGCAGAACAGAAAAGACATAATCAAGCACTGGAAAAGAAAGATGCTGGATCTAAAACAATTCAAATTATAATCTATTTCTGTCCTAATGCATTAAGTAATTTCGATATAGGAATATTAAAAACCAATTACTTTCTTGGCACTTTTATAACAGATGAATTACGACGACATCCTAGACAATACAAATCAGGAAAGGTAATTTAGATACATCTAATCATATTGGTTCTTCTTGGATTTGCTATTAGAAGAATAAAGATATAAAATCAGTTTTTGGTTGATTTACCAGTAATATACCAATTATACTAGTTAATCATCTGGGAAAATAGATCTTTGCTACAATGCTGAGAGAATACAAAATTTTTATGAAGTAATATGTGGTCACTTATGTCTATTTGCATTATAATTGCTGTCAGAAAATTACAAGTTTAATAGTATTTTGACTAAAATAAATGGAAATTTTTGTAAATAAATTCAATAGCGATTTATACTGTCAACCAAAAATTAATAACGAATTAATTTCAAAATTTGAAGATTTTCAATCAAGAATCAATGACTTTAAATATTCATAGATCCAAAAATAAATAATCTAATTAAATAACTTCATGAAGAATTTAATGATATTTTTAGAGTAATTAGAAGTTATATTGGCTTTAAAAGTAGAATAATTGCCAATGTAAATCAATCAGTTGATGCAAAGGAAAAAGTGAACAAACATTGTTTACAGACTGAGTTACCAAATGTTGTTACAAAACCTGAAATACAAGTATTCTAACACAGTTGAATAATATCAGTAAAACTAATCTAACTAATGACTTTACAGAAAAGGAAGTAGATGAAGCTTTTTCGCATTATTTCTCAAAAACAGATGTAACTCCATATTTGATGATTTAAGTATGGAGAAGTGTATGATAAAGTATGTGATAAACAAAAGTATAAAGCATATAGTAAACAAATTATTGAATTACTTTTATGACTGGAGCAAACAAAAAATACACATTATTTCATGCTTAAATCTATTATAGTTACTGAAACTTCTTGGCAGATGAAAACTGTGTGCCAGACCGATACTTGAACTCAGGACCTTTGCCTTTTTTGGGCAAGTGCTCTACCATCTGAGTTACCCAATAATTCAGAATTGTTGTTGTTGGTAAGAATATAAGCAGACATTTAAAATCTGATGATTTTGATATCAATGTAACTGTGGTAGATTAACTATACCAAATATATAATAGCAATCAATCAATAAAGATAAACAAATGAAATTTTCTCACTGTAAGATAAAAATATTCTGTTACAACTTTTCCAGATTATGTAAAGTTAATTATATTTGGTGATATAATTTAAACCGCATTAAATTATTATTCTATACAAATGAGTAATCATAACCATATCTACTGTATGAAGTGTAAGAAATTTACTGAGACTCATATCCTCAAAGATCAACAACTAAAAATAGCAGACATAGAATTGCAGGTCTATGTACAGTACGTAAAAGCAAAAAGAGTAAATTTGTCAAAACAATTTTGTAGGTGAAGGGCATCCACCAGATGTCTACTATTTGTGCAGAAATCGTTAATGAATTACATAAACCAGTAAGAAAACATTTTAAAAGAAGAAATGTAATTTCTCTAGGTATTGATCTACGGCAAGCTGATCTAGTCGAAATGGATTCTGGGAAATTGAAAGAAATTTCGAAGATAAATCAAGGATATAAATATTTACTGTTATCAACATCACCTCTAAATTTGCTTGGGCTATCCCAGTTAAAGATAAAACTGGTTACAATGGAGTTGATGCTTTTAAATAATGTTCAAGTCGAGACAACCTAAAAATTTACAGACAGATAATGGTACATAATTCTATAATAAATATTTTCCAGAATTTATGAAGAAATGCGACATTAATCATTATTCAACTTTTACAGAATGAAAAGTATCTGTTGTTGAAAGATTTAACAGAATACTCGAAGGAAACATGTGGAAAGGTTTGCTCTGCAAGGAAATTGTAAGTGGGATAAAATGGTTAAAAATTTAGTTGATGAATACAATAACACAAAACATTCAACTATGAAAATGAAATGAATAGAAATTAATGAGAAAAATTTTAGGCCCATCTGAGAGATGGTTCTAGCATCTCCGAAATAAAAAACCGAGATAAAGTTAGAATCAGTAAACTTAAATGACTTTTTAAATAGGATGTCCTGCCAATTGGTCAACAGAAATTTTTGAAACTCAATCTGTTATTCATTCTAATTGAGTCATGTACAAATTGAAAGATATTGAAGGAAACTTCTATGAGTAAGAGCTACAGAAAACAAAATATCCTGATGTGTATCTCGCTGAAAATGTTTTGAGAAAGAAAGGAGATGTAGTATACGTCAAATGGCTAGGTTTTGATAGTAGATGGGTAAATAAAAATGTTATTTTGTAACTCGTAACAGACATTTAATTTAGATCTTCACAAGAATATTCAAATTCCTTAGTGGGGGAATTTTCCCACCCTATAATTCCATACAAAAAATTTAAAATCTTCAGAGAGAAGATCTGCTCACATCTGCTGAAATTCTGTAGTTATTTAGTGATGTCTTTCAATGCTCGTTATCTTTCTTATAAGAACATCTTGATTTAAACTTCTATCAAAATGATTTCCATTAGAAATTATTGGTAATCTTTCTCACATTAAAGGATAAAGATTTACACAGGTCGGATTTCTGATTCTCAAAATTATTTCCATTCTGCATAGTGGTGGTGGTTAGTGTTTAACGTCCCGTCGACAACGAGGTCATTAGAGACGGAGCGCAAGCTCGGGTTAGGGGAGGATTGGGAAGGAAATCGGCCATGCCCTTTCAAAGGAACCATCCCGGCATTTGCCTGAAACGATTTAGGGAAATCATGGAAAACCTAAATCAGGATGGCTGGAGACGGGATTGAACCGTCGTCCTCCCGAATGCGAGTCCAGTGTGCTAACCACTGCGCCACCTCGCTCGGTCCATTCTGCATAATCTGATTGTAATTCATTAAATCTAGAATTTACAGAACAATTTTGAATTTTTATAACATAATATGAATATTCCCACATATGATGTCGATGGAATCAGCTCCTTTGATGTAGAATAAAAATAAATTAAAATTCTATAATACAGTGTTTATTTTTCAGGTGACAGATCTTTGGTGCCTGGAATTCCTCCAGTAATTTCCTTAATGGTGTGTCATTATAGATTACACTTTCTTTTAGATAAAGTGTGTATTCTACTGTAACTTAAATAAATCAGAGTTAGTTAATGCTGTTTGGTTACAGGAGTTTCAATGTCATCCAGAATTATTCCAGAAAACTAGATCAAGACCAATACGAGTACCTAATATAAATATTTTTTTGGATATGATTATGATATTATTGAAAAAGCTTGACCACTGAGACACGAAAAAATAGTGAGACCAGATCAAATGTATCCATTCAGTAGCGAACTATTTGAGCAATAAAAAGAGGCTGAGCCATGTAAAAAGCATTTATATGAGATTAAAGAAATTAGATCGATATTTAATAAAACATTTAAAGTATGGTTTGTTTTCTATAAAATTGTCTTTAACGATGATAATACTGCTAAACTCTATACAGTTAGCGATAAAACAGATTATATAACGAAAGCAGTCAATTCTGTGATTGAAGTAGCCAAAAAGAGGTAAGTTGAATTTAACAAAAATATACAGTGAATTTAGCAGTCAACAACACAAAAATGTTGTATCCAATTACCACAGGATATAAAGCATCAGATAATACTCAATAATCTGCTCAAATTTTGTGTAATAAAATGAGAGATATCTTAACATCTGATGAGTCTATTGATATACCAAATACCTCATTTAACATTCAGATGATAGCAGTTCCTAGAGGCCAAGGTGGTCAAGGTAAAAAAATAATAAACCTAGCTGAAGACAAAAAGGCTAAAAGATGTATCACAAGAATTAATAACAATGATTATTTTCGTTGTCCTAGAGTAGTAATTGTGGTGTTAACACACCATGCAAGAACATTTTGGGCAGAGAACTAACTACAAATAATATTTTGAAAATTAGAGTAGGAGATAATACAAATATCAAACAGAGTTAACTGACATTATGTAATCAGTTGGGTGAATACAATAAAGATGGGTTTACTCTAGATGACACTAAAAGTACTGAAGAATTGTTGGATGTCCAAATAAATGTTGTATGCACAGAGAATTTCAATTCAGTTAGATGTAGTTATCCTGAGAAAGAAATAATGATATATCTGTGCAAAAATCACAACCATTTCCGCGTAATTAACTGTGTGATTGGTTTCTTGTGAGTGGTATACTTCTGTAATAAATGTAAAAAGCCACATAACCACAAAGATAATGGTTATTGCAAAATAGAAATAACAATCTGTATACCGTGCAATGGTACAGAACATGGAGGGGTGCAAAATAAGATTTATTGTGAAAAGTGCAACAAATACTGTTATGATTAACAATGCTTAAACAATCACCAAGAAGTTTCTAATACGGCTTGGAAATGTAAAAGCTGTAAAAAGATTTTTTTGAGATCTAAAGAACATATATGTGGCTTTGAACTTTGCAGAAGTTGTAAACAAGCAGTGAAAATTGGAAATCATAAATGTTACATGCAAAACAATATGCAAAAAGGAGGTATTTGTGAAAGAAAATTTGGTGAGGATTTTATAGCGCAAGGTTTCCCAAACTGTAATATAGAAGGTTGCTATGTTAATGATGAATTCAAAGATTTTATTTTACTGATGCTTCATATGCTGTAAAATAGTTGCTGTTAAGCAGTTTAAATGCTGTGAAGATGGATTTCCTAAGAGAGTGAATTGTATCTATCTAGAAAATTACATGTGGCTGAAATGTCTCTGTGGAATCAGATTTTCACTCTGCAGCGGAGTGTGCGCTGATATGAAACTTCTTGGCAGATTAAAACTGAGTGCCTGACCGAGACTCGGACTCGGGACCTTTGCCTTTCGCGGGCAAGTGCTCTACCAACTGAGCTACCCAAGCACGACTCACGCCCAGTACTCACAGCTTTACTTCTGCCAGTACCTCGTCTCCTACCTTCCAAACTTTACAGAAGCTCTCCTGCGGAGCTGTGGAGTCATTTCATAAGACGCTTGTCTCACTGGAATCTGTGCATCCTATTCTGTCCACCACCTGATTGCAGTATAATTTATTAACTCTTCCAGATAGACCAACCAATCAAACTGAGACCTATTAAATGATTCTACGTCCGATTTTTTTTGTGTTCCACAGGAAACCATGAGCCGTATGTATTACGTGTTTCCCTTCACCCTACCCTATGTGTGTGTGAATGTGTTGAACGAGTATTGTTATGAGTGGTTTCGAGTTTCTTTTATGGGGAACACTAAGTTGGTTGTTGGCTGCTAGGAGCAGGTGATGTTGGCTTCTTGTTTCGAGGGTAGCACAGGATGACCAACTTAGGATCCCAGTACCTGGACAGAGAGGTTTACTCCTGTTATTCTGAGGCTGGTTTGTCTGTCAGGTTGGTGGCGGAAGCCTACCCCTCTGGTAGCTTCCGTTGGACTGGTAGTTAGGCAAAGCTCAGTGGAGAAAGGACACACTGCAGCTAGCGGTTGATGAGTACAGTTTGTAGCTCCTAGAGAGGGTTTCTGCTTATAAGAAGTAGGTCAAATAAGACCTCCCCTATGTTAAATTCATGGCATATTTAAATACTTCAGCTTAACTGAGTTGTGTGTAGTTATGTATTTTTGGAATGTGGCATAATTATTTTGTTAAAAAACGGCGATGTGTAAGTTGCTTTGTTCTTTTCAGATGGTCGTGGGTATGTAGATGGGACGATTGAATTTTTGTGATCCACTTCCCTTTTGTGTGTTTTTCCCTTTTAATTGCACAATTCTACAATTTTTGCGAATTATTTAGTTAAACTTTTTTTACTCAGGCACCTGTCATGTATATTCATGGGATGTGCATAAATTCAGTAATGAAATAAATTTGCTATGTAAAAGATAAACTCTGCATCCTTTATCTTTCTCATTGATACCAATTTTCAAATTAATTCTCTATTCCCTGATTTTTTTAAAGTTAATCTGCTTGCTTGTGATGAACAAAAATGGAAAAGAAATCAATGTGAATGTGTACTGTCCCAAAGTTAAGAAATTATCACATTTAAATAAGCTCATTGATATACGACATACAATGCTCTTCATCTTGTTAGTTTCTTTAAAAATTTACATTATTGTAATTAAATTCTTAATTTAATTAAACCGATAATTTCCAGTTTGGGCCTTTTCTTAATTGTTAGGAAGGACTTGGGCTGTTGGTGACCCTATAATTTTTGAATTTGTGATTGTCCTTGTAAGGTGGCTTAACCAGAAATGGTGCACAAGGGTTACATCTGCGTTATTCATGGTACATAACGTATGTCCAGCCTTGGCAAGGATCCATTTACAGTTCTTCATACATACTTTACATGGTTTCATTACAAAGCTCGATGAGAAACTGGTATCTCATATTTGTTCACAATTTTAATGGAGATACTGTTTAAAAATTTAAGACAAATGAAGAATTCTGTAGGTGGATGACATCTGAAAAACAGTTATCACACATTTATAGCTCACTAAGCAAAAGATTACCATTCCCAATTCATTTTGAAGTACTGTGTAGAAAATACAATAAAGCCATATACTATCTACACAGGAACAAAACTGGTGGTATTAGTGATCAAACAGTTAGGCTTAAAAATTATAGATAGTAGTGATTTTGTACAAGGTCCTCTTATTAGTTTTCCAAAAAATATTTGATTTGAAATAACTGGAGGAGGGATACTTCCCTCATTTGTTCAATACACAAGAAAATGAAAATTATGTAGGACCCATTCCAGATACACAATATTATTGTGATGACACTATGAAGCCTAAGGATAAAGAAGCTTCCTTCAAATGGAACAGCTGAAGAGTTAAAGAAATTTTTGTGTTCAACATGAAGAAAGAAATTGTTGAATACTGTAACTCTGATGTAGATATTTTGAGAAGAGGTTGTTTAGAGTTAAGAAAACAATTCTTAGGAATAGCTAATATTGATCCATTCTGTTATTTAACAATCGCTGGAATTCCTATGGTTACTTACAGATCTAAATATTTATCTGAAAATGCAATTGCTGTATTGGATAAAGAACAGAAAGAGAACTGTAGTAAAGAATCCATAGCTTGGTTAAACAGTTGCATGCCCTAAATAGTGGTGAAGTAAGAATAGCTGGTGCTAAGGTCATTGGATTTGATAAAGAAACTAATACTTTGTACAATGTTTTAAAAGTCAGATGATTAACAACATAAATAAAGAAAAAATGCATGACTTTTACCAAAGACCTTAACAAGAAGTGGAGAAATACGAAATGCAGAATATAATTTAGTAGAGATGTGGGAATTTGATTCGCTTAACGCAGAAGAGTATAAAAAACTTGCAAATTTGAAAAGTTACCAGATGTTGTCAATCCATTGAATTCAAGAGATGCTGTTTATGATGGCAGTACAAATGTGATAAAATTAAGAGGTAAGGCAGATGGGGTTTGCACAAAAATAAAATACATTGATGTATGTAGTCTTTACGCTATTGTGCAATTTTATGACATTTATCCTGAACAGCGTCTGAGAAAAATGTGTAGATCATGATATTATTCTAAAAATTAGTATGGTTTAATAAAATACTAAGTATTGGCGCCTAGAGGATTTTATAACCCTGTTTTGCCTGTACACATACAAATCGATAAAAATGAAAAACTGATGTTTCCCTTGTGTGTCAAATGTGCTCAATAAAAAATAGATAAATGGAATCATAGTGATGATGAAAGAAGTTTTAATAGTACTTGGACAACTGATTAAGTGATGTAGGGAATATGAACTTTGAAATGTGTATGAAGTTTGGGATTTTAAAAATAAAAGCAATATACTGTTTAAAAAGTATGTGAAAAGTTTTCTGATAATAAAATTAGAGACCACTCCACATGATTTTGAAATTCGTGAAGAGTATGCCAAAACAGTTGAAAAGAAATTAGATATTGGCTTAGATCCTGGCAACAGAAAGGAAATTCCAGGAAAACGAGCTGTTGCTAAGATATGTCTTAATTTTTATGGTGGAAATTTGGAGAAAGGCAAAATATTAGTCAAACAGAAAATGTAACAAATTTACAGCGTGTTTATGATACACTATTGGACAGGGGCGGGCAGGAACGCTGCACGTGTGCGGTGCACTTGCATGCGTGCAATTAACAGGTGTTCTGCGTGCACACAGGGGCAAACTGGCCACCTGCGTATCTCCCCTCCCCACCATACCATCTGTCGTCTCTTTCCTCTGTAATGCGTTTTGTTTCCTAGCTTGCTTTATCGAATGAAGGAATAAGCTTAGTAGAAGTGCTTGAAAGAAATAATGGTTTGAAAGAGTACCTGTTACCTACGATATGTTTTATTTAATTATCACAGGTGGAGTTTACAATACCTTTAATATCTGGAACAAAATTTCTACATACAGATAAACGCAAACAGTTACGTAATTTTCATCACTGACGTTTGCTCTTAATAGAGACTTATTAATTCAGCAAATGATTTTCCAGCTCACGCTATATTAAGCGCAATCCTATAACTTGCACGTACCGCTGGGTTATTATTGTTATCGTCCTGAAAAACTGAAAACAGTGCTCCATAAAATGTTAAATCAGTTAGATGAGAGACACGACGAAAGAAAGTCGCAGCTCTCTCATAACAACAGCAACTACGACAGATTCATCTAGTATCGTCAGATCGCTATTCTTAAGCTCAGTCAATTTCCCCATCCGCTCAGAATCCGGCAATAAATTGTACTCGTCCTTGTGAAATTTATTATAATGGCTTTCAATACTAAGCCTCCGCTGACCAACGAGAGTAGTGCCACGTATTAAACAGTTCGAATTTTCACGCTTTTGCACAAAGAAAAAATGATTCTCCCATTATTTTTTAAAAGACAGCAAATCTCACGCTTTTGCACAAAGAAAAAATGATTCTCCCATTACTTTTTAAAAGACAGCAAATCTCCTCTTCTCCGTTTCCTTGATTCACTCTGTATTTTCCGGTTCTTGAAATACAACGTTCACTACGTAGTGGTCGCTTCGTATCAACGTCCGCAACTTGGCCTGGCACTACACTGCCGCAACTTGCCCGTTGTCGCCATTGCCCCAGTTGACGGTTGCACACGAGCAGCACACGTGCAGTGCTGTGCGCTAATGAGCCGCGTGCAACGTTTTCCCGCCCCTGCTACTGGATGATCGATTAGATAATATGGATATAAATTTTCTTAATGACAATACGGTTCAGATGAAGTTCAATTTCAAGGATTATTATGTGGAAAATAATACACCTACAAATATTTTATGGCTGTGTTCACTACATAAAATGCAAGGCTTAGATTGTATGATATATTAGATAAAGCAGGATAATCTGTTATATATTCTGATGCCGATTTTGTAGTGTATATTGATGGTGGTGAACATGCAGTGGAAAAATATTGTATGTTAGGTGAAGGGACTGATGAATTAGGAAATAACTGGATTACAGATAGGGCTTCAACTGATCTGAAAAGTTACTATTATGAGAAAAATTATAAAAAAACAGAAATGGAAGTAAATAAGTACGCTTTAAACTATAAGAATATCCAGAGGCTGAATGGCATATCTATGATAAGATCAATTGAGGGTGACAATAGGAAAAGATTCAGCTGGAATACAGCCAGATCACTAGAGATGATGATACTAAAAATATAGTCAACAAAGTGGCTAAGAAGGAATTCTCATTTCAGGGTGATAAAAGAGTGTTTCTAGAGAAGTATGATAAAGTGTCTTATGGATAGTAAAAATTAAATACTTTATCTATATCTTCTAATATACAGAAAAAATTCACATCACATTCCTTATACAAATAGAATAAATTAGTAAGTTTCCTTTTGTTGTATTCTCCAGTGTCTAGGTTTTTGGTTATAGATTGAAAAACGTTTAAAAATGATGAGTAGGCTTAAATGTAATTTTGTAATTTTTTTGGTTAGTTATGATTTACTATTACTTTTACAGTCATAAAAAAGAGAGACCCGACTTAGCCCCATCCGATTTTCATCCGTTTCCAAAACTTGAAGAACATCTTCGAGGACTTCACTTTGATAGTGATGAAGTGGTGCACGCGCAGGTGAGGTTGTGGCTCTGTGAACAACGTCAGATATTTTACAATGACTCTATCAACAAACAGGTCTCTTGTTGGATGAAATGTCTTCGTCGACAGGGTAACTGCGTTAAGAAATAAATATGAAGACACGAAAAATGAAGATGTAGAATGTCGACAACTTTCGTAACGTTGACTTTATGTAATTTACACAAAGAAAAGAATGCTATTATCTCTGTTGTTTGAACAAAAGTGGCATTCGAATCGAGTTAGCTGAAGCTAAGACAAAGGAAAAAAGTGATGAGTTTGCGGAACAGAGACAGTTTCCTTTACAGTACCAGTCGATACGTGTAATGTGCAACGTGGACTCAGTGGAAGCAGTTTTGAGAGTGTAGAGATGGGTGCAACGAAGAGGGAGCTAACAAAATTATCACAGGAGCAGCGGTGCAGTAAAATACCATAAATTAAGAGGAGACAGCAAATTGTTAGAAATTGCCATTGGAGGAGAAAATACAGACGACAAAGATAATGCAAGATACATGATTCAGGAACGTCAAATTCAGCAGAAGGAAAACGCAGAAGAATCAAGATATCTAAAATTCAAGAAGGGTCCAGTTGTCACAAATTGCACATAATCGCTGTAGTAACAGAGACTATGTATGAGGGAGATAAAGACGTTACTTTTATGACAAGAGGGAAGACAGTGAACTGCAGTAGTACAATGAACTGTGTTCTGAAAATTGACTATTTACTGATTTACACATTCGATTAGGTGGCCAGAGAACAGATCAATTAACGTGAAAACGCATTCAGTGTGAGTAACAATTATGCTGGCAGCCATTGTTATGCTTAATAAATTGTGTTCATATGTCATCCCAGAATATCCTGTTCCAGTTCCTTTTCTAAAAAGTTGTGAAAGGTGTATCAGCGAAGCCTACGGCGCAAAACGGCGCACCATACTGACAGAGGGGATTAATAACGAATTCCTAAATCACTTTGTGCATTTATAAGATCATATACCTGTAGACTGCTGAACATCTGACGCTATGTCTTTTTATAGTCAGTAGCTGCAGAAGACACATCTCAGTTGAGCAAACAAGAACATTTCTCTTCTGGCAGATACTATTTCGAGACATCAGTACTGTTTACCTCAGAAGAAAACATTATGTAGTCATCTTAACGTAAACATAAGGGACATTGAATGATGTTGAAGCCGAATAAGTTATTTGATATCAAGGACAATAAATCCAAGTATGTTAGATGTTACATTCAAATGCACAATGCTCTAACTACAAAAGTCATATGGCAAAATGTTACGTACTCGACAGTAACATACTGAAGGGAATGTTATGCAGTTTAACTGCTGTTAGTAGCTCTGCCACTTGCCTTGCAAAAGTACATCGATTTGTACCAAGTCACTTCAGCATATGCAATTCTGTACATCGCAGAAATTCTCTTACAATAGACGCCTCATGTTACTGTTTCCATCTGTAATTCATTTTTCCATACAGATTGCTCAGTAGATTCAATATTTCATAACAGATTATGCATCACCAATTTTACACAGGAAATTCGCTGCAGTTACATTGATACAACCTTTCAGTTAAAATCGAGAAGCAACGTAGCGATTTATAACTATTCGTATTTTTTTATTATAGTTGTGCATGTTTTATGTAGGTGTGAAAGCGCCTATCGGCGTGCAGAACAATGTCACCTGACATGAGCATACGTGAGTCAAGTCATGTATGGGTTTTGTGAAAGTATTTGTTAAGCGCTGAATTATTTTGGTGTTACAGTAGCAGGTTTGGTGGTCGCATTCTGTGTGACCGCAAGCACATAAAAGCAGTTTCTCCGTGATTATTTGGGCATTCAGTCAGCTAATCAGTCTGTATATTAATTTATTACTTGTGTTAGTAGAAATAACCAGAAACAATACATACTAAGAAAGTTAATAGCAATAAAATCAAGAAACAGGAAAGAACAAAAATCCCGGTAGCACCAAAACAAGGACAGACTCTTACTCAAATAAACATGCCAGACACAAGTAAAGAGCAACACACAATTAGAAAGAAAAAGAAAATATGGTATACGATGACATACATCCACAAATACATACACAGAGCATCTAATATTTTCAGAAAGCTTGGCACAAAGATAGCTCATGAAACTAACAATTCAGTTCAAAACTACTTTCTAAAAGAAACAGAAAAATATGTCTTTGTCAGAAAGTAGGAATGCATCAACTAATTTTTTCTGCATGTGATGAGAAATACGTAGGTAATACTAGGAAGACGTATGACAGAACATACAAAGAGCGTGTAAGAGCATGCAAGTACGGGACAATAACATAAAATTATCACCAGCGACACAGACATGAGAATAGTAGGATCCACTAACAGTACAAGAAATACCTCAACCTAAAAGGAAACTACCAGATCCTTAAACATAACAGAATAGAACAACTCGTAACTGATTAGACCAAGCTGATAAACTAAACACTTTTTAAATTAAGAGATCACTTAGAAAAATATTAAATGCAGACATACGATCACGGCTCTATATATGTCACGCTCTCACTACGAATACCCCCCCCCCCCCCTCCCCCACACACGCACTCTCACTCGCTTCGTTTTCACCACTGCCACATCTTCGCAGTTGCAGTTGCTTTCCTATAACCATTGTCTCCTCTCTCTCTCTCTCTCTCTCTCTCTCTCTCTCTCTCACACACACACACACACACACACACACACAAATGAATAAACATCAACAATGTGCTGAGAGCTGACAACATGAAACAACAGTACTATTTATCTTATGAAGTCTTACAAAAGTGAGATGAGGTGAAATGAACACAAATACAGGGTAAGACAAATTGGGTTAAAAAATAATTTTCTTTCGATCTTAACCGTCGATAATGACGAAGGAAAAACTAGCAGAAAAAGTGAGTAAATTGTAAGCCTATGTTATGAAAATACTATTTTAATCTACAAATACCCGAATGTTAGACATATTACGTATCCATAGTTCCAGGATGACCACAGATGACGCTTTATATATAAAAGCGAAACTCGTTTACAGGGAAATACGCTCTTTTTGCTTTCATCTTAAGACGGTAAAACCACTAGCAATTGACTGTCAGCTTCGTTCAACTGATCTTCCACATACTTTTGCAACTTCTTACAGAATTGTAATAGCATTGTAAAAGCTTAAAGTATTAGTTCTTTCCTCGCAAAGTACGTTTCTACTACTGCTGGCGCTGTGTATAGGTTCCCAGCTAATGATTCCTTTTATTCTATTTCCACTTTTCAACTGATGTCAACTTTATGTATATGTCGTAGATCACCTTTGTCCTTGTTAATTTCACATTTCCGGAGAGTCCATATCATCAAACCCCTTTTCCAAATGAGCATCTAATCTCCCAAAAATCTCATGGAGATATTTGAACAAAACCGCTTTATAAGAGAAAATCACGTTGTAGAATGTTTCTCATACAGGAAGAGTCGTTTTCAGCGGAAAATCATCAGAATGCAAAGAGGGTTCGTGATGAATCGAGTACGTTGACACCTTTTGTTAGCGGCCACTTGTTTAGAACGGTCGTAAAAGTTTATATTTCCTGAGGCGGTTCCTCTTGCCTGTGCTGAACTCGTGCGGCTATTCTCATCAGCGACATCCGTATGGTGCGTGCGTGTGAAGTAAAGCCCATCTAATCAGCATTCTCGAGATGGCAAAGCGGCTTGCGCAGAGGAGCGAAAGATTCCCGCGGCGGAGCCGGCCAGGCAGGCACGGGATGCAACTGCAGGAGCGTCCCAGCTTCTTGCCGCTCACACGGAATGTGCAGCCAGCAGCCGCAGAGGGTGTCCGGAGCAAGATTAGCTCCCATTTAGAAGCTCGGCAACTGAGAGAATGCCAAGGGGAAGTCACGTTGTTCCATGCCATGAGAGCTTAAAATGTAAGCTACTGTAATGAGGTGACTGATGCGCATAAAATTGCGCTAACTGGCTTTTCTGTTGGCCCTTGGCTGAAAATTTTATACGTTTTGAATGAAAACACACGAAACTTCTGTAATATTTTACAACATTTAATATTTAAGTAACCGGTTTTCGGATGTTAGACCAACATCAGGCGCAAAAATAACTAAGAACTTTCTAAAGAAAAAATAGCAAAAATATCTCTTTATTTACAGACAACGGTTGCTCTCATCTTCAGGTTTGTAACATAGTTCGTACACTTATATCATGAGTTATGACTTAATGTTTGAGATAAAAGTTTTATTTTGGCATTACAAGAAACAGAAATGGAACCGTACATTTACATACCTTCAAAAATTTATGCTACAAAGTGTGTTCAGTTTGAGTTGGACCTGACTCGAAGTTGTCATATAAATAAAATGTTCCATGTAAAAGAACGGTTTGTCATAAATAAAACATTTAAAATCGAAAGGTACCTTGTGTAAATGTCCATGTCCATATACGTAGTGCTCACCGCTGATTGTAGCGTCATAAAAAACACAGTACACAATAAAATGCGCAGTAACACATCTGTTAACGTTAGCTAGACATATTCTAAAAAGTATGTGTGGCCGTGAAAAAAGATTTTAAACTAGATATGCATAAGGATTTTCTCAATTGGCTGTCAGAAATCACGATTATTAACTTTTTTCGATAAAACTGAATTAAAACGGTTTCGATCACCCACAAAATATGACACATTGGGTAAATAAACCACATGACAAATTACAGGAATTGTTCAAGGAAGAAAAACAAATGCAGATAAGTTTGGTGACTGTCTTCAAGAGCATGACTTGAGCAAGGTAATATTTTGTTAATTAAGTGTTATTTGTGGATTCTTCCGTTACTTCTTGGAGGAACAACTGCATATTTAAGACTGAGTAACATGTATACTGTTTTTGTTCTACCGGTTTTTGTTTCCGAACTGGCTTAAGGCTTATTAGGCCATGTTCAGGAAACAACTGACTAGCGTTTGGAATGGACACTGACGCTTAGACAACCAAACATTGTAGACGAAGATACAGCCACCTGGATAGAATGTTAGGCATCAAACTTGTTTCTTAACGTTGAAATTACACTTTACACGATGGGGAATGTTAGGCACAATAAATAATTAAACTACACAATATTACAGGTTAAGGGTTTATAATCTTATTTTTTTGTCATTAGATGATCAAACTAACATCTTTTTTAACATTTTAAACGCAAGTTTAGGCAATGGACAGTATTATACAGATAAATTAGAATACATAATTATTACAGTATTACTGGTTATATGGTTATGATGCCATAGATTGTGTCTGTTTATTCACTATGAAATTTGGGCAGATATGCTTATGTTTATTACGAGGACCTTGTAATTTCCATTATTTAAATGTTGTTCATCTTCCTTCCTTCCTTCCTTCCTTCTACATCTGCATCTACTTTGCATCTAAGAGACTACTCTGCAATTCACACTTAAGTCATTAGCAGAGGGTTCACTGAACCACTTTCACTCGGTTTCTGTACCGTTCTACTCTCGAAGAGGGCATGAAAAAAATGACCTTTTTTAAGTTGGTAAAAGAACACCGCTTGGCTATAGAATCGTTTTCATTAAAACCGCTGCCGGTTTCACTCCAGTTCAGTCGCATCTTCAGGTGATATAAATTGTGTCTACAACATTATTTTGTGCTGTTCTGTAGCCTCTCCCCTTCCTTCATGTCAATGATAAGTTTTTCAAACTGATAAAAAGGGGGTGTCACATGTTATCAGCTGGAGGCAATAACGACATGGCCATAAGACACAATGAACTTATGGGCGCGCCGTGATCGCCTGCAGGTGATAATATGGGACACCTCCTTTTTGTCAGTTTGACAAACGCTTTTAGTGAGTTTTAATTTATCACTGACGTGAGGGAAAGAGAGAGGCTTCAGGACAGCACCAAATAGTGTTGTAGACATAATTTGTATCACTTGAGGATGCCTCTAAATAGACGTGAAAGCAGCCGTGGTTTTAATAAAAACATTTTTACAGCCCTCTTATAAAAGCGTGTACATCTGGCTGCCTGCAACTCAGAATAATATGTAAAAAAACGAACACTTAAAATTGGCCGTACGAGCTATGATTTGTCTTATTTTCTTACGATGATCATTTCTCCTATGCAGGTGAGCATCAAAGAGTATATTTACATTCTTAGAAGTTTGAGATTGAAATTTCATGAAAATATCTTGCCGCAAGGAAAAACGGCTTTGCTTTAATGATTACCGCCCCAATTCGTGTGTCATATGCGTTGTAGCTTCTCCCCTGCTTTGCGATAATACGGTACAATCTGTCCTTTGTACTTTTTCGATGCCCTCCGTCAGTCCTGTTTGATAAATATCCGATACAACACAGCAGTACTCTAGCAGTCGACGGACAAGCGTAATGTAGGCTATCTCTTTAGCGGCTTTGCTACATCAGCCAAGTGTTCTGCCATTGAAAAGCAGTTTTTGGTTCCCATTGCTGACAACATTATCTATGTGATTGTTAGAATTTAACTTGTTCGTAATTGTAATCCCTATGTATTTAGCTGAATTCACAATATTTAGATTTCTGTGATTTATCGTGTAACGGAAATTTAACGGAATCTTGTAGTACATGTGTGGATTACCCACTTATTATTTAGGGTCAGTCGCTACTTTTCGCACCACGCGGATCTGTTGTCTAAATCATTTTGCAGTTGGTTCTGAGCTTCTAACGATTTTATTTGACAGTATGTGGAAGCATAATCTGCAAACAATATATTTGGGTGTTGTGTAGAACTTCGTGTTGCACATTGTAACTGTCTCTTTCATTGAGCAGATGGCCTGTAGCATTAGAGTATCATTTTCTGTGTCTCCAAATTTCTGTGATATCCCTTCAAACGGGCTGATATTGCACCGCTGGACTGGTGTTTAGAGAATTCGCCTCAGTTACACGTGATTTTGGACATTTCAATCTTTCCCCATTGGACAAAAAGTAACCAGTAGCGATGTTTCAGACTTCCTGAATTTATTAAGCTTTGGAGCCACATTCTGAATTACTTTACCTAAATATGTTACTGCGTATCATTTACTGAGAACTAGAGACGTATAGGCGATCACTTGGCAAGGAAGAAAGAATGCCGGTTGTTTTAGTTTTTCGTAAGCATTATGGAGTCAAACGATGAACGAGTGAAACCATTTGTTTAACCGCATTTAATTAAGATTAGTAGCCGTCAGCAGAGAATTGGCTCTAGATGATAATTTATGGATTATCCCCAAACTCCATTGCGAATTTGGTATCTTTGTGCTTAGAATTTAAATTTTTGCGAAATATTTGAAGTTCAACATCTGTATCCACATACAAACTCCGCAAGCTTCCGTACAGTGCGTGGTAGGTAATTCTTTGCCCTTCCTGTTTAACTTAAATAGAACGAGGGAAATACGATTGTCCACATGTCTTCGTACGAGCCTTAATTACTCTTTAGAATTAATTTAATACCTTCAGCTGCTGACGGGCGTTGATGTATATCAACGGGGACAGGTGAAAATGTGTGCCCCGACCGGGACTCGAACCGGGGATCTCCTACTTGCATGGCAGACGCTCTATCCATCTGAGCACCGAAGGCACAAGGATAGTGCGACTGCAGGGACTATCTCGCGCACGCCTCTCGCGAGGCCCACATTCTGACCTTGTATTGTCCACACACTACATTCGTAGTGTCCCACCTCAACACAGTCATTACTCGTGGAAGAAATTCTTACCAAGTCCCGTAAGAGTTCGGGGAATATGTGTCAATCCGCACAGAAGAAGAAGGTCATGGCCGGTATTGCCAGAACCATATACGTATATGGATATGGTGTATTTCACGAGTAATGAGTGTGTTCGGGAGGGACACTGCGAATGTAGTGTGTGGACATACAAGGTGGGTCTCGCGGGAGGTGTGCGTGAGATAGTCCCTGCAGTCGCACTATCCTCTGTGCCCGTGGTGACGCAGATGGATAGAGCGTCTGCAATGTAAGCAGGAGATCCCGGGTTCGAGTCCCGGTCGGGGCACACATTTTCACCTGTCCCCGTTGATATACATAAGCGCCCGTCAGCAGCTGAAGGTATTAAATTAATTATAATTTTGTTCTAGGCGCTGCAGGTCATCAACGGTGTCTGTTCTTTGTGACATAAATAAGGTAGCCTTTCCTTCAAGGATTCCCATTTGAGTTCCCGAAGCATCTCCGTAATACCTGCATGCTGTTCGAACGTGTCGCTAAGAATATTAGCAGCCCGCCTCTGAATTGCTTCGATATCTTCCTTTAATCCGACTTGGTGTGGACTCCAAACACTCGAACAATACTCAACAATCTGACGAACTAGAGTCTTATACGCTGTCTCCTTTACAGACATACAACACTTTCATAATATTCTCCCAATAAACCGAAGTCGATCATTCATCTTCCCCACTACAATCGTTGCATGCTCGCTTCATTTCAGATCGCTCTGCAACGTAATGCCTAGATGTTTAATCGACTTGACTGTGTCAAGCAGCACTCTACTGATGCTGTATTCGAACAATACAGAACAGATTTTTCTTCTCACTTGCACTAACCTACACTTTTCTACATTTAGAGCAAGGTGCCATTCATCGCACCAGCTAGAAATTTTGTCTAGGTCATCTTGAATCCTCCTGCAGTCACTCAACGATAACACTCTTTCTTATACTACAGTTTTATCAGCAAGCACCCATAAATTGCTGCTCACCCTGTCCGTCAGATCATTTACGTGTACAGAGAATAAAAGCAGTCCTATCGCACTTCCCTGAGAAACTCCATGTATCAGATGAATAATCGCCGCCGAGGGCAACGTACTGGGTCCTATTAGTTAAGAGATCTTCAGGCTATTCACAGACTTGGTACTTTCGTAAACAGTCTGCAGTGGAGTAGCATATCAAACATCTTTGGGTAATCTAGGAATGTGGAATCTGCCTGCTCCCATAATTCGCAGGGTGTCATGTGAGAATATGGCGAGCTGAGTTTTGCATCAGCGATACTATCTAAAAACTGTGCTGATTTGTGGACAGAAGCTGTTGCCCTTCGAGGAAATTTGTTTTATTCAAACTGGGAACATGTTCAAGGATTTTGCAACAAAGTGACTTAAGGATATTGCCTCTTCACTTTTATGGGTCAATTGTTTTGTACAGGAGTCACCTGCGTTTTTTTTCCAGTCGCTTGGGAGTCTGATCTGGGAAAGAGATTCGTGATAAATGGAAGGTAAGTAAGGGGCCATTGCCGTGCAGCAATATTTGTAAAACTGAGTTGGGATTCCATTTGCGTCTGGTGACTTGTCTGTTTTCAACTGTTTCAGCTGCTTCTCTATGCCGAGGATGCGTGTTACTACGTCTTCCGTATGGGACTTCGTGTGATGCTCAAACCCCAGTATGTTCGTACGATTTTCCTGTGTGAATGATTTGTTAAATTCGAAATTTAAAACTCCACCTTTCTTTTTTGCTATCTTCTTTTGCCACACCGGATTGATCAACGAGTGACTGGATAGGAGTCACAGTTTTTCAAAATAAATAATAATTTTCGTTAGTTTCATGTTTTTCTTACACTAACTAGCACTACTCAAGTACCCAAGTATCCCACTAGTATTGTAAGAAATTTTGTGAATTTTTGTGTCATTTTCTTACAGCGGACGATTCCAGAAAATATTTATTGCTGAAAGTTTTTCAGGCATTTCTCTTTAGAACGTTAGGAGCGTCTGTCTGACTTCTGCAGTGGTGTGGGGGTGGAAATTGCATCTTGCAGGAGCCACAGGGTAAAGGGTACATCTCAGATTAATCCATTGCGCAGAATGACAGAATAGCACCCACATGCTCACAACAGGACAAGAATTTTCTCGCGTTCTTGGTTAGATCCCTTGCTGGTTGTCCGGTAGTACCCATCCTTATACACATACATCATAAACATCCCGAAATCAGTATGCACCCCCAGAAAACAGAAGATTATTTTCGAAAAAATGAAGGATTATTCTCCCACGGGGTTGGGTTATTCTTAGCTAAACGGTTTTTCTTTTCGTAATCGTTCTATCCACAGCTGTATGACTCCTTTGCTTAGTCAGAGACACGTGGTGCAGTATTTAGCTAGCTGCATTCTCTTTCGTGAGCACAGTGGTTCAGTCGCGTGTTCGGTTTTCCTTACGGTATTCATGGTTTCTCTGAAGCACCAAAGGCATTGTCTGAAATGGTTCGTTTGCAGGTAACACGATCGATTCCCTTCCTTATACATTCCATATCTTCTGCTCCGTCTTTAACGATGTTGTCACCCGTGGGGCGTCAGACCCTAAAATTCAGTTTCAATTTTTCAAATGCTTTATCCAGTTTTCCCAGGCGTTCATTTGACCTATTGAGGTAGGGTCTATCTTCTTTCATTAGCACTCACCATACAACGCCAAGTTTGTATCCGTCGTATGAAGCCTGTGAAGAGTATGCCGCCCTATAGACTAAAAATAAATAAATATATAAATAAAATTAGAATTTATATTCATACAAACACATAGGTATCGATGGTAAATGCAAAATGCTAAACTTCGACGGTTGATGGATGATTTTGTGAGGCTGCAGCACAATTTCACCCCGCAGATTGCACCGATAGTTCATGAAGTCTTTGCGACTTTCGTTCCGTGTGCTAGTGAGCCAGTAACTATGCATCAAAGAGAGGTTCGTGAACAATATACGGAGATTTGAGCATTTGAGAGAGGTCATGTAGTTGGGCTCAACGAAGCCGGTTGGGGTAATCACCGTAACGCTCGACATTTGAAAGGGAGTGAACATTGTTGGCACGAATTGGTGAACTATGGCCGAACACAGCGCTAAGAAGGAGGTGGTCGTCGTACAGAGACGACATAACGTGACGATCGAGAAATCGTCAGAGAGGCACTGAGAGCTCCGGATTCATCGTTATCATCGTTCTGAGGAGCGACAGGTGTTTCAGTGACCACAAGTACCGTTTGTAGGCGGCTTACAGGAAGGGTACTTGCGCCGACTACTACTCCCATCAAGCCTGTTTGCAGTGTGCCAGGTACATTCGGCCTGTGTCACGCGCATTCGACTGGGGCCGAATTGTCTACAGCGACGAGTCTCGCTTCAAATTCAGTCACGATTCACGATGAGCAGCGAAGACGTGTCTGGAGACGCCATGGATGGCTGTGGGATACCAACCTGTTTGCACCCGCCTGCTTTCCGGGGGGGAGGGGGGGGGGGAGGGGGGCAAAGCGGCAAAACGTGCCGGTTCCCGGCACGAATCCGCCTTATTCCGCCTCAGTTACACCACGTCGGCGATTGCTGCGCAAACACTTTCTCCACGTACGCCTACACCATAATTACTCAACCACGCAAACATTGGGGTTATACTCGTTTGGTGTGAGACGTTCCCGGTGGAGGGGGGGGGGGGGGGGCACTGTGGGCCGAACCGCACAATAACCTGGGTTTGAGGTGGGGGCGGCGATTGGCTGAGTGGACTGCTGTAGCCTGCTGTGAGGTTGTGAACCACTGAGGGCTACGGCGGGGACGGAGCCTCTCCATCGTTTCTAGGTCCCCAGTTCGATACAGTACAATGCAAGACTTGAAAGTGGTGCAAAGGCTGGCAATTCGTGTTACATGTCCAGAAATGTGAAACTGTGACGTATCCGCAAACTGTTGACGACAGAGTAAACCAATTAGACCATGGATAGAGGCATTTGAGTGTTGTCTCCTTTGACACTCCATTCGAGATTGGAACAGGATGATGCACTAACAACTGGTACTATTCAAATTATCCTCTGCCATTTACGTTACATTGGTTTTGAAAATGTATTAGGTTGGTGCATAAGTTCGCAGAATTTTTCTTTTACATGCTGGTATTCCCGATGATACGATTTTATTTATCGATAAACATTTTTTATTTATAGTTCAATGTTGCTATTTGAGTCTACATATTCTCATTTGTGGATGGTGAGTGGAGCTGTGGACTCTAGAAAGTGGAGTGTCAGTTGGCGGAATTAGAACAGTTCCGTCATGTTCTTCTGTTTGAGTTTCAATAGAGGGGTGACAGCAGCGGAGGCAATCAGAAACATTTTCGCGGTCTGTGGAAATAATGAAACTGGACTGAGTACGGCAAGACATCTGTTTTCTCGTTTTACGGACGATTGTTTTGTCATCAGCGACTCTCCACGTTCAGAAAGACATTCGGGATTTCATGAAGATCTTTTAAACACATTAATCCGCAGTGATACATGTCAGTGTACTCGAGAACTGGCAAGTGTGATGAACTGTAATCATTCCGCCATTGTATGACATTTGCATGCAATGGGGAAGGTTGAAAAATCGAGTGCATGGGCACCACATGCTCGAAGCCAAAATTACAAAAATTTGCGGGTGGCCCTATGTGCATTTCTGCATGCTCTTCATCAACTAGCTCGTTAACAACGCCGACTATTCCTATCCTATACCATTATAGGTGACGAGAATTGGTGTCTTTCAGCTAACATCAAGAAAAGAAAGGCATAGTTGAGTCCAAGCAAAGCAGCAATTCCTAGTACAAATACCTCTGCGCATCCACAAAAGATAATGTAATGCGTCAGATGGAACAGTGACGGTGTGGTGTACTACGAACTGCCTTCACGGGGTTTATCCATCACTGATAATATCCATTGTCAACAAATGAGACGTCTTGCAGACGCAGTGCAAGAACAACGACGAGGAACACTGCGAAGCGATGCTTCTCCACGACAATGCCCGCCCGCATTTTGCTAGACTGAAAAAAGCGCTGTATAGAAATTGGGCTGGGAAGTTACACACACTCCACCGAACACCCTTCAACGAACTTCCTTTCCAGAAGAAAATGCGCTCCGAACGTTGCTCGACTAGTTTTTCGTCTCAAAATCTAGTTTTAACGCCGGAAATGCATATCCCCTTACTTCCATCTATTCTACGATAAATGGTTTCCTTATTTTGTTACCTGAAGATATGACATTTCTGTGTCGTTATATATTGTAATTGTTTTACAATTTGTATATACATACAGGGTGATCAAAAAGTCGGTACAAATTTGAAAACTGAATAATTCACGGAATAATGTAGATAGAGAGGTACAAATTGACACACATGCTTGAAATGACATGGGATTTTATTAGAACCAAAAAATTCAAAAGTTAAAAAATGTCCAACAGATGGCGCTTCATCTGATCAGAATAGCAATAATTAGCATAACAACGTAAGACAAAGCAAAGATGATGTTCTTTACAGGAAATGCTCAATATGTCAACCATCATTCCTCAACAATAGCTGTAGTCGAGAAATAATGTTGTGAACAGCACTGTGAAGCATGTCAGAGTTATGGTGAGACATTGGCGTCGGATGTTGTCTTTCAGCATTCCTAGGGATGTCGATCGATTACGATACACTTGCGACTTCAGGTAACCCCAAAGCCAATAATCGCACGGACTGAGGTCTGGGGACCTAGGAGGCCAAGCATGACTGAAGTGGTGGCTGGTTTGTTTTGTAAATATTATTTGTATTTTTACGCTGCGTCTTGCCTAGGGAAAACTATGCTATCGAACTATTACATCGATAGGTCGTGTGGAGAACCAAAGTGTTTAGGATCTTTGGTAGTGTTAACTCTTCCGCGTGGAGCGCGGGCAGAGCAGAGTCTGGCTGGAGTAGGGCGGTGGAGCAGGTGTGTTGAGTGACGCTCCCGCGAGTTGCCGCGCTTTCGGTATTTGGCAGCATGTAATTGCGCTCGACTTGCTATGACAGTTTCTGGCACGGTGTCGCGGACGAGAAGCATTAGCTGGCGCACATCAAGAGCCCGTTTCGCCTGGTGACCATGTCGAGAAGAAGGTGCGCCAACATCCAGCTTCTGCAACAGCTACGGCCGACAGTAAGTGATTGTCGCCACTTCCTCCATCGACGACTTCAAACCTTCAATCAACCAACAAGGAAGACTGAAAGCACGTAAAGTTTTAGAACCGTATGGCAGACCTCAGCTTTTCAAACTGTTCCATTTGCATCACTAAAATACAGCAACTTAACATGAACCCTTGTTGCTCATTGTCCCAATTGCATTACCAAGCAGGGTCCCTTCCTTTTCCTAAATGAACTCGAGTGTCGTTGAAATTCAAACGCCACCATTAAAGTAATACCATTCCATTTCACTGTTTTAATTTCAAAGTTCAGTTAAAGTATTCATAGCTGACTATAATATTTAGATTACACAAGCACAAATTTAGAGTGCGAGTATTGTTACCATATTTTAGCTTACCTGTGACTGCAGCTCAGCTTGGTACCTATTAAATTTTACTATTGTTAACTGTTCAAAATCATTTAATTCAACTTCAAATTTAATTCTCTTCTTTCTGAATTGCGTTGATCCAATAGCTTTTGAGATGATTGTTGAGGTAGCCCAAGACTAAACTTATTTTATTTAATTTCGTAGTGCTCCAGATTTAAGTCACTAAATTAACTTGCAATTTCTGGTTTTATTAATTCTTTTGCTGAATTAAGTCAGAGTGTAGCGAAATTTATTACTTCTGACAAACATTCAGTTTTCATACAACACGTGTCAACCTTCAGTTGCCACGCTTTTAGTGCTAATTATATGTGCATTAACCTTTCTTTTTCAGTTATTATAGTAGTTGTCCATAGGACTGGCGACCGCAATTTTCCCCAAACCTCAAATATCTAATTAACGCCAGGTTGGTTGGTTGGTTTTGGGGAAGGAGACCAAACAGCGAGGTCATCGGTCTCATCGGATTAGGGAAGGACGGGGAAGGAAGTCGGCCGTGCCCTTTGAAAGGAACCATCCCGACATTTGCCTGGAGCGATTTTAGGGAAATCACTAACGCCAGGTGATTGTTGACGTAACGACTGCACATTTACTTTCTTCATTGACTTTATCCTTTTTCAAAATTAATTTCACCAATGTCTTTACCGACAGTTTAACTTCGGTGACGATTGCTCTTCCCAAATTTCCATTAGGTACACGCTGTTTAATTTTTCTCCGTCATTAAGGTCGATAAGTGAGGGGGAGGTTACAAAGTGACTTCTACAGTCATGTATTCGAAAAGTTACCCCAGAATGTGCAGACTGTTGTAAACAGTGAAGGATGAACTGATGACTAAAGTCCCTATTATGTATGTTTGTTGTGTTTAATAAACTTATGCAAAAACGCTACGACCCTATGCACCAACTGCATATATGCAGATATAAAGCTGTAGTACTAAGGGAGTCTTTTACCTGGTGGGAGGAATTATTTTGTCTTTATACCATTCAGGGCGTGCTGCGATTCAGTATATGGAACGTAAATAATCACTGAAATAAAAATGAATTTTTAATATACCACTTTTTTAAAATTAGACTAAAAGGTATAAAATAATTTCTACTAGACCCATACAGATTTCTAACCCAACAGAGACAGTCGTGGAAATATGTGATGGTGAATTATGAACAGCTGTGAAACCACTTGTAAGAGTTATAACGAAAAACGTAGGGCTCGTCCTAGAGACAACAACAAAGAGGTGTACTTTTCATGCATGAGTTAGTAAGTAGTGTAATAGTGAAGATATGAACTACTCCTGCATCAATTGGGTATTGCACATGCCCCACGTTTTTCGTTTTGAACCTTGCAAGCATTTTCATTACTATTAAAATTCACAATCACAAATTTTCGGGCCTACCCCTATGAGATAGGAGCCTCTTAGTTTGATTTAATAACGTGATACATTAAAAATTCATTTTTATTAAAATGAAGTTTAGTCTTGGGTGTGCGAAATTTTTCAATTTATTATTAACATTTTGATGAGAGTACAACAGAGACACATAGTAAACTTCAGTTTTGTTTCAGTTTCTGTTCGCCTGACTCAACTAATTTATTGCTTCCACGGAATTTTACCTCATGGAATGACAGTGAAGGAAAAAATTCGATAGATTCGAGCACACATCATTCCTCCCTCTAACCATTTGCAGTTGGAACAGGAAAATGGTACCCTCCGCCACATACCGGACAGAAAAGTCATCCTGTTGTGGGTTGTGTTTAAAATATCAAATGTTTAGTACATAGGGAAGTTAATCCAAAATCAGTTTTGTATGAAACACATCAGGGAAGAAAGCAAAATTCATACCCTCTTCCCCCCCTCCCCACCCCATTCTGCTCAACCACGTCCGTCCGCTTGCTTACTGCTTGTAACGCATTATGATACTAACCCCACACTACATACTGGGCGTGGAAAGAAACATATATTTCAGGCGTTACTTCTGTTTTTTCGCCCTCATCCCACCCTCTATCGAAGAGATCGACAGGAAAGCTAGTTAATATCGCCCTGCTATCCACTTCTGAGTTACGTTTAAAAATTCAGGTATCTAGCTCATCATGAAGTTAGTTTAAAATCAACTGCAAATTGTGCACTGAATAGACAGATAGGGAAGCAACCTAATAAAAGCTCGGTAAAATTGTCTAAATCCTGCTGTTATCCAGCAATGAAAGCTTCGTATGGGTAGTAGCACTGTCAGTGTAAAATCAAAAAATTAATCTTACCCTATGCCTTTGGCCACTCATACCCTTTGTGTTAAAATGTTTTCAACAACATAATGCTACTGCATGATACCCAGAGAGAACATTTTTTAAAATTCTCTTATCTGTCTGGAAGTATGACAGTGAACAGGATCCTTGAATGTGAAATAAAAGAGAATCAAGAAAACATTTACATTTCTTTCCAATGCTTAGATCCTATTTGTTGATACAGTGTCTTAAATCACGTCAGCATTGAGAAGCCTGTTTCTAATTTTTTTGCTGCTCAGATTTACCTTCTCTCCATCCAACGTGGATTGGTGTTTTTGTAACTTGTATAAAAAATTTGATGTTTGTTCCAGAACTTCGTTTGTTACATTCGTGAGACTACAAAAATATGAGACACGATAAGGAATAGTGTTGGGGAGAAACTGGAAGAGAATAAGAGAGAAGCTGGGATGAAAGATACGATTATTGCATCCATACAGTCTTCCCGTAGCAGCCGTGTCAGAATAATATGGCGGTTCGTTGTTTTGTCACGTAACGCTCTCTAACGTGGTCTGCTGTATTTGTCCTGCTCTTCAGATTCGTGCTTACATTCACATGAGAGTAATTCAGAATAGCAAATACATTAGCATATCAAGGCCGTTACACAGTTAACCAACATTTACGCATCCTGTGCGCCCCAATTTGACATATAAAACGATGGGAGATTATATACATATTTCATTCCAGTTTTAGAAAACTAATAAGTTGTCGGTTCGTCATTAAGAGAATATTGGAATGTAACTAGAGTGAGTAAACCTTTAACGATTTGAGTCTATGTAAAAACCCAGGTCGGATCCACTGATCGCCGCCTTGTCCAGTTAAGACCAGTTAAGAATTCCATAACTAAGTTTTCACTTAACTAAGTAAACTTCAAGTGCCATACTTTCCCGCGAGAAAACATTTTGTTTCCCCCTGTGAGTTATTTAAGTGATATCAATAGCTGGAATGATATCCTTCCTCCACTTTTGCATGTAGAGATAGAAGAACGCAATGTCCCTAATCGTGCAGAATAATAAAAGAAATTCTTTCACTATAAATATGCTGATGCAAGTGTAGCAGAATGGGCTGCTATAAGGGAGATAGCGGTGGTGGTATGTGTAGGGTGCTGAGCAGCGAATCTTCAGTGTCCTTAATAAACTAACTGGAGACGAATGTGACGAAATTTTTAAAATTATATACTAGTGGGTGAAATAGGAAATAACAGATCTCAGCCACCATGCTCGACTCTCACTCACCAGCACTGGTATTTTCTTTCGGAAGAACTAAATACGGATGACTCAAGTTATTTGTAAAATCAATTACTAAATACATGGACAACAACCATTCTACAGCTAAAATAATGTAACAGGGAACTTGGCCTATTCAGCACTGGGAAAGTAATTGATGAATCATACTACCTGGAAACGCACTAAAATCTTCCATTTAGGAAACTGTGTGTAAGGTGAGACATTACACAGGATCTTAAAATTTGAATCACATTCGATTCCCTGCCTCCTAAACCAGAGGACAGATGTATGGGTAAGCTGGTTTCAGACTTTCAAAATAATGCCGACCACGTTCTCCATTTGTGTGATCTGTTGTGTAGTAAGTTTATGAAAGCTGATACCGTGTATTCAACCACTGCCACCGTTTTTCTCGTCACGACGTGATTCGTGGAGGTTTCTCGACTGTTTCTACCTTAAAGTGAAAATATAATGTGTCTTATTACATCCATATCCAAGTAATCACTGTGAAACTTACATAAAATTCTGACGCAAAAGGGATACACCCATGAAAATTTCCACTTTTCGAAGTTTAGTAACAGATCGAAGAGATACGTCAGGGTAGACCAAGGCGGCATTAGCCGGGTATTCATTTAGCCAATTTTCTATCAGAAACGAAAAAAAACTGACTGTGTTTGTAATTTCCTGGACAGTTCCTGTACGCTATGCGCAGCTGCTTCGCGTATCTCCAACGCGATTTTATTAACGTCTCTATGGCAATGCCTCTTCATAGATCAATAGATGACGACTTTTTCGTCTACGGTCGTTTGCGCTTCGCAGTTGGAAGCTGGCAAAGCGCTGCGAAGTGTATGGGATTTCATTAAACTGACTCGACTATATGAGTATATTAGCTGTGAAGAGTGAATGATTTAAAACTTCATGCATGATGCGGAAAATTTCCACGCATTTCAGTGTTTCTGACGTCATATCTCTTCAACTATGTTCCGTTCAATGACATATTCGTGTAGGAACATCCAGTGGCGTATGTTGATACGGCCTGCAAAATGTGGTGCGAATAGTGTCAGTAGCCAAGAACTAATAAATTTAAACATCATAAACAATGAGGCAGTTTTCCAGGCATCTCATTGTCTATGACGTCATATCTTATATATGCGTGGTACCATGATAGAATTTTTTCAAGTGCATTTAGCTGCATATGTGGATAGTGTTTGCGAAGTTTATTGAGAATAAACTTAGTAGCACAGAAGTTATAAATGAGACATCATACCTGATGCAGCAGTTCTGCGCTCATATTTTTGTTTATTACGTCATATCTCCTGAACTACCATAGGTTGGTTGGGTGATTCTGAATCCGACAGAGACTTTTGCCAGACGGTAAGGGATATGTGTACCATGTGTGGTTAAAATCTACCCATTGATTTAGAACGAGATGTGGAACACACATACACACACACACACACACACACACACACACACACACACACACACACACACACACACACAAATTCATTTTTATATTATGTATGGATTTTCGGCCTTGCTTCTTCATCACATGATTTCGTAATATTCTTCACTGTTTCACTATCCTCATGGTGAATCGTCTGCGCCTTCTTGCAATCTCATATAAAAACAGGATATTCACGTAGGCTAAACGCCTGAACACATAGCACATAACACTTCTAAGTTCTCACTCTGCATAATATCATGGTGAATTATTAATAACTACAAATTACCGTGAATGAGAATTTAACCTATTTTCGAATAATGTAGAAAATTCTAAAGATTTACCTGCAGTGCGTTAATAATTACAATCTACACTAGTTTGAAACAGAAACATACATCGTTTCGATGGAAACAGTCCGGCGAAATATTTGGGATCCATTGGTGCGAATACCGAAACTAGTGCATCTGTGACTGCCGAATACTATCGTACTGGAAAGTTGTAATGGCCGAGCGGTTCTGGGCGCTACAGTCTGGGACCGCGTAACCGCTACGGTCGCAGGTTCGAATCCTGCCTCGGGCATGGATGTGTGTGATGTCCTTAGGTTATTTAGGTTTAAGTAGTTCTAAGTTCTACGGGACTGATGACCTCAGAAGTTAAATCCCATAGCGCTCAGGGCCATTTGAACCACTTGGAAAGTTGTACATAATATTAAAATGATCTCGGTTGTCAGTTCTTATTTGTACAAACGGTTTATTTTTGAAGTGACTGAATACTACATTAATGATACTTCACATGCGACTGAAACCCATGTTTTCTTTTAAGAATTGGCTGTTCATAAATAGATGGCAGATTTTTACATGTATGCATAAATGCCACATATTAGGTTTGAAACGTAATCAATTTTTTATGAAACTATAAAATACTTAACCTGCCAATTTTATCTTATTCTTTGGACAATTTTTTTAAAAAAGGAGTTGTTTAAGAAAAGAAATGTCTGATGATTCTCATTAACGTTCTGAAAGCGTTTGAAGTCTCTCACTGTTGTGGCACTTACTGCGTTAATTTTTGAAAGAGTCTTTCTGTGCTCTTGGGCTGAACAGCTTGAGAAAGTTATTAGCAGGTAATCATATTAAACGATAATTTATACAAAGATTTTGCTGTCCTGAACCCAGAGAAATCTTACAGCACCCACATTTCCATTAAAGCATTAGGTGAAACAAGAATTCAGAATCAAGTTGTATACATCAGATCACACTTTTGTAATCTGGCATCTGCAATCAAACGACTGTTTGAGACAGGACTTCTTTTGATATCTGCTCTGGGAATATACGATTCTTTTACCAATGACCAGTGATATGTTGGTACTAAAGACTCAGTTCCGCACTGTCGCCTGATGAACAAAGTAAGAGCCTACGGAATATCAGACCAGCTGTGTGGCTGGATTGAAGAGTTTTTAGCAAACAGAACACAGCATGTTGTTATCAATGGAGAGACGTCTACAGACGTTAAAGTAACCTCCGGAATGCCACAGGGGAGTGTTATGGGACCATTGCTTTTCACAATATATATAAATGACCTAGTACATAGTGTCGGAAGTTCCATGCGGCTTTTCGCGGATGATGCTGTAGTACACAGAGAAGTTGCAGCACTAGAAAATTGTAGCGAGATGCAGGAAGATCTGCAGAGGATAGGCACTTGGTGCAGGGAGTGGCAACTGACCCTTAACATAAACAAATGTAATGTGTTGCGAATACATAGGAAGAAGGATCCTTTATTGTATGATTATATGATAGCGGAACAAACGCTGGTAGCAGTTACTTCTGTAAAATATCTGAGAGTGTGCGTGCGGAACGATTTGAGGTGGAATGATCATATAAAATTAATTGTTGGTAAGACAGGTACCAGGTTGAGATTCATTGGGAGAGTCCTTAGAAAATGTAGTCCATCAACAAAGGAGGTGGCTTACAAAACACTCGTTCGACCCATACTTGAGTATTGCTCATCAGTGTGGGATCCGTACCAGATCGGGTTGACGGAGGAGATAGAGAAGATCCAAAGAAGAGCGGCGCGTTTCGTCACAGGGTTATTTGGTAACCGTGATAGCGTTACGGAGATGTTTAGCAAACTCAAGTGGCATACTCTGCAAGAGAGGCGCTCTGCATCGCGGTGTAGCTTGCTCGCCAGGTTTCGAGAGGGTGCGTTTCTGGATGAGGTATCGAATATATTGCTTCCCCCTATTTATACCTCCCGAGGAGATCACGAATGTAAAATTAGAGAGATTCGAGCGCGCACGGAGGGTTTCCGACAGTCGTTCTTCCCGCGAACCATACGCGATTGGAACAGAAAAGGGAGGTAATGACAGTGGCACGTAAAGTGCCCTCCGCCACCACCGTTGGGTGGCTTCTGTCAACATTGTTATGTTGCATTCTGCATCAAATGTCATGCAAATATTTTCAAACATGGATAATGTTCTTACTGTCCAAAGAAAGGTATTTATTTCAGAACTTCAAAATATTTGATAATATACTATAATGGACACGACTGATTGTCGTTGGCAGGATAGAATTGTTAACACTAATAATAAAAAGTGTCGGTGTCTGTAGTTATTCGTTACTTTAAAGTGTGTGGTCGATTTTTACTGCGTATCAGGTGCCCGCAACCTCTGTTCATGATAACTGCTTTGAGATTTTTGAGAATTTGTCAACAACATTGGTTGGAAACAGACTACGGCTGACAGACAGTAATGACAGCAATAAAAAGAATTTGGCTAAGAATGGTATCGTTTATTATAAATTAGCTGTTTTAAGGCTGTCTATTCTATGCAAAAAGGGGTCAGGCGTTAGCAGATCCAGAGCAGCTGCACGGAAAGCAACTTGGAATTCTGAAGCAGAATTCTCACAAAAGCAACTCGTCGGTCAATATAGCCATAGTAACAGCAGACGATAACTGCACAACGCTCAGTATAGCAGAAATAGCCTGAATAGTCCAGTGCTTAAGACAGAAAGAACTGGCAACAAGGTAATATACTGGATTTTTAATAAATAAATAAATAAAAGAAATCAGGGGAAACGGGAATGGCCTCAGCCATTATAATATCGCTTGCAAACATTGAACAGCTGGTAGATTCCTGCAAGTTTGCTAGCAGCATTTCTGACAGCGATACCAGGATTTACTAACACAGATATCTCAGGAAATCATTGCTGGAACGGTGGTTTCTGAATCCGTGCTAGCAATGTGTCAATAAATGTTTGTCTTCGAAGTAGTTCACAATATTTGAAAACAGTATACACGTGTTTTCCAGAATCCCACTACAGACCGAAGTCTGTGATGTAAGTCTATAATTCAGCAGGTTGCTTGCATTTCCTATCTTGTATACTCGTATTGGTACCGACGATCATTATCTTCACGCAATATTCGTGAGTAAAACAGGATAAGCCTCTATATTGGTTCAAATTTCTCGAAATTTCTCCTTGTGATCAATACGCGAGATGTGCACGGCGGGGGAGGGGGGGGGGGGGGGGGGGGGAAGTTACGTTGTCCGAATCCTCCTGCAAAGTTCTGTTCCGGAATTTCAATAGTAAATCCTCTCCGTGATGCACAACGTCTCTCTTGTAAGGTTCGCAAGTGAAGTTTGTTTAGCAACTCCGTAGCACTCTCTCGCCAGCTAAACGATCCCATTACGAAACGCGCTGCTGTTCGTTGGATCCTCTCTATCTCCTCTACTAGTCCTACCAGATAGCCATCCCAGATAGATGAACAATACTCAAGTATCTGGCGAAAAAGTGCCTATAAGACCCTTCTTTCGTATATGCGTTACATTTCTTAAGATTCTTCCGATGAATCGGACTGCTATCTGCTGTTCTCACACTATTTTATGTGACGTCAACGATATTGGTCTAAATCTGAGTGGATCTGTCTTACGGACTTTCTTAAAATCGGGAATGACCTGCGCTTTTTTCCAGTCATTAGGTACCTTTCGTTGCTCAAGCGGTCTACGATAAATTAGTGTTAGAAGGGGAGCAAGTTCTTTCGCATATTCTTTATAGAATCTTATAGGTATCTCATCCAGTCCTGACACCTTTCCAGTACTAAGCGATTGTAGCTGCTTTTCAGTTCCGCGATCGGTTATCTCGATATCTATCATTTCGACGTTCGTAAGACGATTGAAAATAGGGACAGTGTTACGATCTTCCGCGGTGAAACAACTTCGGAAGACCGAATTCAGTATTTCGGCCTTCTCTCTATTATCTTCCGTTCGGTGCCCGTGTGATCACTGAGAGAATAAACAGATGATTTTGACCAACTTACTGATTTTACATACGACCAAAATCTCTTAGAGTTTTTACTCAGGTCGGTTGATAACGCCTTACTTTCAAAATCATTGAACGCTTTTCTCATTTCCCTCCTGACGCTCATTTTCACTTCGTTCAGCTTTTGTTTTTCAGCTAGGTTTTTACTTCTCTTGAATCTGAGATGAAGTGCTCTTGGCTTACGTAGCGCTTTTCTAACACGGCTATTAAACCGATGTGGATATTTCCCATCCCTTAAAACCTTACTCGGAACATACTTCTCTAGGGCATATTGAACGATGCCTTTGAATTTTTCTATTTGTTCCCTACATCTTCATCGCCGAATATTTGATGCTGACTGCTGAGGAATTCTGAAATTTGTATCCTGTTCTCCTTGCTATCGAATGTATCTTCCTACCTTTCTTAACATTCCTTGTAGGACCCGTCGTCATACATGCTGTCACATCCTTATGATCGCTGACACCTTCCTCTACGTTAACTGATTCGGTAAGTTGCGGTCTGTTTGTTGCCAGGAGGTCTAAGACGTTTTCCTCACGTGCTGGTTCTCTAACTATCTGCTGAAGGTAATTTTCGGACAAGACATCCTGAACAATGCCGCACGAATCCCTGTCTCTGGCACCAATTTTTATGGCATAACACCCAATCTATACGTGGAATGTTGAAGTCACCCCCTTTGACAACGGCACAACCGCGGAATATTACTAATGATATTCTGCAAGTTCGCTCTGAAGCGCTCTACAACTACAGATCCTGACCCAGGTGGCCTATAAAAGCACCCAGTCACCATTTTGACCGTTCTTTGATACTCAGTTTCACTCCGATTAACCAAAATCCGGAATCCGTGATAACCTTGCTAAATTTTATCGAATTATAAACACGCCGCCACAGTTGGCGAGTAACCTATCCTTCCGAGAAACATTCCAATATGAACTCAGGGTTTCGTTGTCATTGACGTCTGGTTTCAACCAGCTTTCTGTTTCCAATAATGTGTCCATTATAACCTTCAGTAAGCAGTACTAAATCTGTGACCTTTTCTTGGATGCTCCTGCAGTTCACTAAAATCATATTAATCCTTTCTATCTCTGATCTGCGAGGACCAAGATTCTCTGAGGTCACTGTGGCTGATTTAACAGGTAAATCGTCTTTGATTCCAAAGGAAGGGTTCTCTAACCTAAAAGAACTCCATGTGCACACCACACGTGCTCGGCTACCTTAGTAGACGCTTCCTGCGTATAGTGCACGCCTGACCTATCAAGGGAAACCCTATAATTCTACACCCGATAGAGGAGGTTGAAAAATTCGCATCCGATACTTTCGGAGAGTCGTCTGAGCCTCTGGTTTAGACCTTCCACCCTGTTCCAAACCAGAGGACCGCGATCAACACTGGGTACGACGCTAGAAATAGACAGCTGTGTGTCAAAAGAGTAAAAGGGGGGCCTAGAAAAATCCGAAAAGAAACAGACATCACGGCCGAGCACTGAAAGTCACCAGAATAATTAAATATGTAGGACGCAATAAAAACAGAAAGAGAAAAAACGCATTGTATGGTATTACTTACATGATTTAACACTGACAGGAAAACTAACAGTAAATACTTGCTAGCCGTGTGTTTTGAGGGCGCTCACGACCAAAAGCGACCCAAACGCAGGCGCGGTTCGAATCAGAGTAAACTGTTGAAACCGGGAAAGAGGGAAATGACAGCAGAGAGGAGCTGGAACAACATTAGAAGGGCAGAAAACTTGCACGCCTAAGAAAAAGGAAAAATGTTATAGTCCATGCACACCTTATCTTGCCTTAATTATATCACAATTAACTAAAATATTTTTGACACAGATCATTGCATTCATTAATAGGAAGAAGTTAATGGGAATGAACACTTATTATGATTTCAGTTTCTTCCAGAATGCTGAATATACGACCTTTCTCTGCAGTGTGTGAGAGAGAGTTACATAATCATTAACATGCCGCATCTGATGATGGTTATCAACAAAATGCACTGACAAAGCTGATCTGGATTAACCAGGTCTATGTGGTCTTCAAATCCCGCATGAAAATTCCTACCTGTCTGGAGCATATACCCACTCTTACGCAACTTAATTTTATCGCTCTCATACTCAATACAATACATACCAGGATTGTAGGAAGAATCCTTTTTGGAAACTTCACGGTACCCAAATTTTTTGGTATGAAAAATACCGGAGCTTTGTTGGTTGAATTAGTTTCTTTCCAATATTCTTCTCTGAGACATAAATGATTCTATTTGTAAGTAACGTCCTGTTCTCTCATTTGTTTTATTTTATAAATTTTAGCAGCATAGGAACATCTCTGATATTTTTGAAACAGCTTGTGGATCCCGTCACACTGACTTTTAACACACAGTTTTCATTATTACAGTTTACACGTTCCGAAACGGTCGAGTATACCCTAAAAGATTGTCAACTCAACAACTGTTGTGCTGTTTCATCGTTTTACAAAATAGCACATATTCTTTCCCATTCACTCCTGAGGTCATATCAGCACCGTTGTAAAACATTAAACCGTATAAAGTACCATTTTCTGACGGTATACTCGCAGAATTCCTTCTGTACTGTGATAAATATGCTAAAACTTGGCTAGCCCAATATTTCTTAGTAATTTTTCAAACAAGATCCATTCAAGGACATACGAAACAAACATCTTTGGTGGACTAAAGCCAGGTAAACACAACAAAATATCTTTAAGTCACTGTCCTACTACCCTCCTGAGAGTGATGTACAAATACCCTGATATGTATGGAGATAGTTCGGAAGATTCGTGCTGAACAGGTCAGATTTCGACCAGGCCGAAGCTGTTTACGTCAAGTGCTTTCATTGACAACTTACATAGAAGATCGCTTTGGAGACAACTAGAAACCTGTGCTGTACTTACGGATCTCACTGTAGAAGAATAGCACAACTTCTTAATATCTTGGGTGTTAATAACCGCTTTAGCTCTGTTTATCCCTTTATTACTGGATCACTGTCGGTTTCGTGGCACTAAATGCCCCATCTTCAGATGACAGTATGGTTAAAAAATTGGAGCGGAAAAGCTCTGAATCTTTTTGCCCGACGTTAATTGTCCGTCAAAACAAGACAGCGTTGAAAGATGGGATGTCGCAGATCAAAATCTGCCAGATTCCAATATAGTGAATGGATCGGAAACAAACTGTACCATATTGATCGCTTCTACGATCTATGCGGAGCCGCGTACGTGCGAGGACGTGGCCGCGTGCCCTGTCACACTGTAAGCCTATATGACGGAGCCCGCGGCCACGTCCCAGGTACGCGGTTCCGCATAGATCGTAGAAGCGATCAATATGGTACAGTTTGTTCCCGATCCATTCACTATATTGGAATATGGCAGTTTTTAATCTACAACATACCATCTTTTAACGCTGTTTTGTTGTGACGGACAATGAACGTTGGGCAAAAAGATTTCGAGATTTTCCGCTCTAATGTTTTAACCGTCTGTTCACCTGAAGATGTGGCTCTTAGAGCCACGAACTCAGTAGTAAATGGAAATGAGCGTTTGGCGTCATTGGCGGGGAGGCCCCTTAAGGGGCAGGTCCGGCCACCTTGGTGCGCCACATTGGGCGACCTGCGCGCCGGATGGGGATGAAATGGTGATGGAGACCACACAACATCCAGTCCCTGAACGGAGAAAATCCCCGACCCAGCTGGGAATCGAACCCGGGACCCTTGGGACGGCAGTCCTTCACGCTGACCATTCAGCTATCGGGGCGGACTAAATCAGTAGTGATCCAGTAATAAAGGGCTAAATACAGCTGAAGCGGTTATTCACACTCAAGATCAATACTCATAGCTGTTTTTGCCTCACCTACAAGGCTGTCTGCTTCTTAACATATGTTGAATGAGAGACCAAAACGGTAATCACAGGCAAGTCACGAGTGACCATCAGATCTTTAACAGTGGTCCACCTCAAGGCTCAGCCCTAGGTCCATTCTTATTTTGTTAGTATACTGCAGATACGCCAGACACTCATTCCAGAAAGTTTGATTAGTTAGTTAGTTTCATTTTTCCATGGATCATTTTCACGATAAATCGTAGTTATATGGAACGAGTAATTCTACATTCTAATCGCAAATTAATTTGTTAATATGACTACACGTTGGCTTTTATAAAGTTTTTTTTTTAAAATTTACAGATGTTGGTTAGTACACCTTTTACACATTAAACGGAATAGAAGAAGTTGCCAACAAGAAACTCCTTGTTTTCCATTTGTGTTGGAGACCGGGTAATAGCAACACATCACAAAAAAATCAGACATTCCTGGAAATATTAAGAAAAGACCTAATTATAATGAGACAAATCTGAGAGACAAATCTGAATCCACATGCCTTCATTTAAGACAACCGTGAACTGGGCATATTTTTCGAGGGTGACAGCCTTGCCTTTAACAAATATCTACGGTAATTTGGAGTTATACTTGACAGAACGTTGTCATTTAAACAATATCTAACAAAGATTGCAACTAAACGCAGGTGAAAAATAACACCCCCAATGGTTATGTGGCACAACGTCGGGCACTGCAGCTTCGACCTTACGATCGTCTGTCCCCAACCTTGTCCACTCAGATGCAAAATGTTGCAGCCTTACCTTGATAAGGCTAACTATACGAAGTTGACTGATGCGTAACTAAATCAAACAATTAAGTCCACTCCAGTATTATCGTTACCTGCCCCCGAGTCGCATTCCCCACCTAACCATAGAAGAAAGATATCCTTCTGAGGGAAGTGAGAATGTTTGCAACAACAAATAGCTACCAGATCAAGATGACTTACCTGTTATCCGAATTGACAGACTTCACTGCAAAAATCCCCTGCTCAGTACAGCTGTCAACCTAGTGAATATATCCACCACAGCTCCATAGCTTTCTCCACGTCAACAACAAACCATGGACACTTGATCTTCCCCGTAGGACATAGAGTATACTCAAAGGACCCATAGTAACCATTTGAGATGGGGAAGATCAACTCTGCAGAATACACATGGTGCCTTCCAAGACAGACTGTCAGCCTTATTGCTGAAGAGTGCCCTCACAATTCGTACCCTGGACGCTAAGGCAAATATCATAAATTACGTAAATACTACGTCTATAAAATTGTAAATTATGTCATATTTTATTCGTATATATAAAGTGCTATGTAACTGTCATATGATTAATAATAATAACTATAATAATTGATATTAAGGCTGGTTTCGTTGTGGCGATATTTTTCACGAAATTTTAAACACCAACTTTCTTCTCCGAATGCTAAATACAATGTTGACTCCCACTTACATAGGAGGAAATGACAATCGTGAGAAAATAAGAAAAATCAGAGCTTGAATGGAAAGATTTTGTACTCTGAGGTTCAATGGGATTATGAAATTTTAGTTTCTCTTTCTTAAATTCTCAGTTGTGTGCGGCTGCACTATTTCATCGATTTTCGTTTTTATTCGCGGAAAAGTAAGGTGCAAGACATCTCTGTGGTATTTTTTGGATATTTCTCCCTCGTATCCTAATTTCGAATTTGGTGGCGTGATTTTCTGGAGCTGATGGGAACATATAATTTTTCGAAATGAGTAGACTGCATTCCATGTAAGTGAGGGTGTAATGATTCACGGGGGTCCAAAAGGAAATCAATCGAAACTGAGTGTGACACATTCAGGTTCGTCCTTCGTGACAGTTGCGTGACGCAGATGAAGGGCCTTGTGCCTTCTACCCTAGCATGACACTTGAATAATGAATAACTGTAAAAAGAGAATTCACAATGGTGTGGTGTGGGCAGAACTCAGCTGCAGTGGGACGGGAGTCCTTAAAATGACAGAGACGGGAGCGCTCAAAAACGGCAGGATCCAGGGAAGCCGGAAAGAGGGATTAGCGTTTTTGGAGAAATTACTCTCCCGCGAATACAAATGGCGGGCTTAGCCGAACAGCGGTGCGCTGTCGTCGCGGCAAAGCTCTTGACTAATACCTGCCTCCAGCTCCCGACTCTCTCTGGGGGGAAATTCCTGCGGAAGGACAGCCCCTGTGTTTCTGCGGGAAAACGCAGTATTTCGTGCGCCCTCGACGCTAAAGGACTACAGACTAGCTAACATCCCAGACATACGTCAAAATCGTCGTTAGGTTGTGTAATATGAACTCAAGCGAACTCGTATACCAGTCGTTAAGTACGGGACAGTATAGTCTTTGAAGCAAGGGAGTTCACACCAGCACAGCTCTATTTCAACTGGCTCCCGTCATCAACGATTGTAAAATCTTACTATCATCACAGAGTTGTATCATTAAATATTATTATTATTATTATTATTATTATTAGCAAGCCTCACATACTACGAAAGCTCTTCGATGCTAAAGTAAAAATTTTTTACGGATACATATGCATTTAATTTTCCACTTCGTCCCATGTAAGATTTTCATATTTTCTCTGATGTTTTCGAAGCAGCGAAGTATTGGTCTATCAAGAGGTCTTATTCCTTGACGATGTTCTGTCCATACTTGATAGATTATCCGATTCTCTCCAGCTTAAAATGCATGTCCCATCCATCAAAGGCCTTTAGCTTTAATTCTGGCTACAATACCTGACTCTCGGTATACATCAAAACACCTTTTTTTTTGTTGAGATTCTCTATTCCACTGTGTTCATATATTAATTCTTGGCAAATATGTCCTGCAAAATTTTCCTTTCAGAGATTCTTAATTCTGCTTCTTTAGTTTTTTAAATGACTACGTCCCACAAGGTATGATAAGACTTTTATATGTTCGAATCTTTGAATTTATTGAAATAAATTTGACTTTTATTACGTGCAGTAGGGCGAAATAACATCTCCTGGCTTCTTGTGTTCTATGGTTTATTTCTTGCTTGATGTTGTTGTTTGTCAATAGCAATGTTCCAAGATGAGCGGACTGAGTTTGTATTTAGATTTTCTCTGCACTAATTTTAAAGGTATGATTCGCCGTCACACGACGAAGTATAATGACTTTTCTGGAGACTAGAAATCTACTTTGTAGGAATGGTTCAAATGGTTCAAATGGCTCTGAGCACTATGGGACTCAACTGCTGAGGTCATTACCCCTAGAACTTAGAACTAGTTAAACCTAACTAACCTAAGGACATCACAAACATCCATGCCCGAGGCAGGATTCGAACCTGCGACCGTAGCGGTCTTGCGGATGTAGGAATCAGCATGGGTTTCGAATAAGTCGATCTTTTGAAACCCAGCTCACGCTATTCTTCCACGAGACTCAGAGGGCCATAGACACGGGTTCCCAGGTAGATGCCGTGTTTCTTGACTTTCGGAATGTCTTTGATACAGTTCCCTACAGTCGTTTAATGAACAAAGTAAGAGCATATGGACTATCAGACCAATTGTGTGATTGGATTGAAGAGTTCCTAGATAACAGAACGCAGCATATCATCCTCAATGGAGAGAAGTCTTCCGAAGTAAGAGTGATTTCAGGTGTGCCGCAGGGGAATATCGCAGGACCGTTGCTATTCATAATATACGTAAATGACCTTGTGGATAACATCGGAAGTTCACCGAGGCTTTTTGCGGATGATACTGTAGTATATCGAGAGGTTGTAACAATGAAAAATTGTACTGAAATCCAGGAGGATCTGTAACGAATTGACGCATGGTGCAGGGAATGGCAACTGAATCTCAATGTAGACAAGTGTAATGTGCTGCAAATACGTATAAAGATCCCCTATCATTTAGCTACAATATAGCAGGTCAGCAACTGCTAGCAGTTAATTCCATAAATTATCTCGGAGTAGGCATTAGAAGTGATTTAAAATGGAATGATCATATAAAATTAATCGTCGGTAAAGCAGATGCCAGACTGAGATTCATTGGAAGAATCCTAAGAAAATGCAATTCGAAAACAAAGGAATACTGCTCACCGGTGTGGGATCCGTAACAGGTAGGGTTGATAGAAGAGAGAGAGAAGATCCAACGGGGAGCAGCGCGCTTCGTTACAGGATCATTTAGTAATTGCGAAAGCGTTACGGAGATGATAGATAAACTCCGGTGGAAGACTCTGCAAGAGAGACGCTCAGTAGCTCGGTACGTGCTTTTGTTGAAATTTCGAGAACATACCTTCACCGAGGAGTCAAGCAGTATATTGCTCCCTCCTACTTATATCTCGCGAAGAGACCATGTGGATAATATCAAAGAGATTAGAGCCCACACAGAGGCCGTACAGACAATCTTTCTTTCCACGAATAATACGAGACTGGAATAGAAGGGAGGTCAGATAGAGGTACTCAAAGTGCCGTTCGCCACACGCCGTCGAGTGGCTTGCGGAGTGTGGATGTAGTTGAAGTGTTTGGCTTTACTGGTATTAATTGTTAGCCCTGTATCAAGTAAGTTATTATATAATATTGTAGCGAAAGAATTAATTTTTGGTTCATTTTCTTCTAAGATTATAGTGTCACCTGCATATTCCAGTGTGTTTCATCTGTGCGTAGCTTTGCTGCAAGCTGTGATTTTGTTTTCCCGACAAAAAATGATAATGGTTTCAGATGTCTTAATCATGTGAAAGTGAGTAAAATGTTGGTTCACCCCTGGCCCTTATGCGGCTTGGAACTGATTGAAAGAGTCGTTAGATGTCTTCCTAAGGGATATCGTGTCAAATGCTGTCCAGTTGGCGGTGCATTAAATCGTCAAAATGCCGAGCTGGTTGCAGGAACCTCCCCATAATGCTCGAAACATTCTCAATTGGGGAGAGATCCGGCTACTTTGTCGGCCAAGATAGGATTTGGCAAACACGAAGACAAGCAAAACTCTCGCCATGTGCGGGCGGCCATTATGTTGGTGAAAAGTGAGCCCTAGATGACTTGCTATGAAGGGCAACAAGTCGGGACGTAAAATGTCGTCGACGTAGTCTCTTAAGACAAATTGTAAACCCTTAGAAAGAGAATAAACAAAATAAATGTACCATGATACAAAGACGCAAACCTTTCCAAAACACATAACGGTACAGTTTACCGCTGCCAGTATACAAAATTAAGAGATGTACAAATGAGAATAAAATACAAGGTCAGTACAAACTGGATTTGCTGTTCGGATAGCAACTATTTGTAGAACAGTAACGGAATTGCGTAAAGTGTTCATAGCTAAAAGGGTTGGGGGAGTAAGGTGGGAGGGGATGTAGGGGAATGTAATGGAGAACGGAGGTGTTACAGCATAAGTGTCAAATCATATTCCTTAGAACAAAGCATTGGGAAGCGACCAGATCTGTACAATATCAGGTATGTGATTTGGCACTTGTACTGTAACACCTTCTTGGTCCACTGCATTTCCCTTCTTCCCTTCCCGCTCCTCCCTCCCTCCTCCTCCCACTGACCTTCCTGTTATGGATATTTCATTCATGTTAACGTTCTGTGAATAGCTTATCTCCGATTACAAACAACAGTTTCAAAGACATTGTATCCTATTCTCATTTTCATATGTCTTACCTTTTTATATCAGCAGTAATAATACTGTACCTGCTTGTTTCTTGGCAAGTATTGCGTTTTTGTATCGGTTCGTAGATACAGATTTTATCGTTTACCAACGCTTTGTTCTAAATAATGTCATTTGTTACATGCACGGACTTCATTTGTTGGTTTTTATTCTACATTTTAAAATTTGAAATTCTTTTATTCTTGAACTTTTATTATGTACTCATATATGTATTATTCTTCACAAATAAAATTCACTATTAGTCTTGATGATTTACAGCATCAGTTCGGTACTATTCTGCCACCTGAAGGAAATCATGTGGCTTTACTCTTTGCCGTCTCCCTTAGACCATTGGATCTTCATAACAGTGTCTCTCCCATCCATTTTCAGATCCTGTATCAGCTGTTTTCTGTTCAATAAGATACATTCATCTGAATCTAAATTTCCCGATTTTGTTGGTAAATCTTAGTAACTCTGCTTGGCATTAGTTGAAATCTATTGTTTGTTGTGGACAGTTCGGCATAATTGATATCCTGTTTCCCTTTTGTGTGCCATTTCCTGTAAAGCAATACAGGATCTGTTGGTGTTATCCATTTTCCTAGGTATTTAAATTTCTGGCCTCTTTTATTCCGTACTTTGTATGTAATGTTAAAGTGGTAGAGGTCTGTCTTCCTATGTATGCCTACTTGCATTTTTTGTAATATATCGGTAGCACTTCCGTTTCAGTGATTTACGGATATCTTGGCTTTATATATGTTTTCCTCCAGTCCTATCATATTATCTACGAAATCGAGACAGCTGATTTTTATTTTGAACCTTCCTAATGTCATACTTTTTTATTTCAGTTTAGATCATCTTTTTTTTCTCTTTTCATTGGAGAGTTTTTCAAGGACACTGTTATACGACAGTTGCGATACCCTGTGCTCTTGTCTAACACCAGTAACAATCTGCCCACAAATTCGTGCCAGTCATAGTTCCTTTGATGAAACTCTCCGTTTTACCATCAAACCCAAATTCTTCTAATCCATTACTAAATATTGTCTATCAGTAGAATGATATATGTTCTCGAGATTAATTAATGTTACTACCAAATTTATTGTCTCTAGTGCACGTGGTTGTATTACTGAAGTTAAAGTGAATACTTATCCTCTGTATAACCTACTTTTTTTCTGAATGAAGCCTAGTAATCAGTCAGATCTTTTCTAATATGATTTTTAATCCTGTTTTGTAATAACTTCGATAAAATCTTACATGTAAATGTTTTATGTGAAATTCCCTTTAGTTGATGTTTGTCTTGTCATTATTTGGGGCAATGGCTGAATTACCGCTGACTTTCATTCGTCTGGGAATCTCTAGGCATTCTAAATCTCCTATAACAGTGCTCTTAACTCATTTATTACATGTTTCCCTGAATATTTCAGCTGTTTTGCAACTTTTGAGTCTTTATCCGACACGTTTTAGTTTCTGAGTCATTTTAAAATCTTTTTTCGTATGCTACTTGTTATTATCTGTCTAACGCTTTAACAATCTATTACAGCTGATAATAGCAGTAAATGTTCCATTCTTCGCAGTAAACTTGCAGGCATTCGCAATACTTTTCACTTGTTGAAAATAAATTTTGAAAATAGCACACTTATTTTCAGTTATCATAGCTACATTGTACCTTTATACCACCTCGAGGATGTGTTCCATTGGATGTGACAGTGCATCTTGACGTTTGCGTATGACGGCATTAGTGTCTTAACACGACCAGCAGATGCTCTCCCGCATCCATCACCTTCCCGTGCGTGCCTGTCTCCATCCAATAAAAAGCTATGTTTCAGGAACTGAGACCTATTACCCAAAATAATAGGATAAGTGACCGATCGTAGATCATGTCATAACAGACATTTTTGGCGAAACGAATTTGGGGAATTATTTTTGCTGTACCATGCGCTGTGCCTGTGAGCATCGACGGTCAAGCAGATTGTCAGGCTTGACAATCTACTGACAGAACTAGTGCTTGGAAACCGAAAGGTCTTAGGACAAAATTTACTAATTTACTAATGGATTAGAAAAATTTGAGTTTGATGATGAAACGGAGAGTTTCATCGAAGGAACTACGGCTGGCACGAATTCGTCGGCAGATTGTCATTGGTGTTAGACAAGAGATTTTCAATCTGTTTTGAACCTAGCTTTCACTTCGTTATGATGTGAGGGGGCGCGCATGTCGCCCAAGCATAGTCCAAAAAAAACTTGCATCAGACTGTGAGACTGGACGTACTTTAACCGCGACGCAGTACTACTATGTGTCTGCTCCAGATCCTAAATGTGAAGATTCCGAGAAATTACACGGCATTAAGCTACAAGATACGCATAGAATGAACAACCTAATACAAGGTATGTGATGGCACTCAAAGGATCGTTGCGGAAGGCGGAGCGAGGTGGCACTGTAGTGAGGTCACTGCGTCCTGATACGTTGGACCTACATCACTGACCAGCCCTCCTGATCAGGAATTTCCGTGGTTACCTTAGATCACTTCAAACAACTGCATCGTGACTGTCCGTTCATCCAAGCCGCAGCCCATTTCCCCTCACATCCTTATCCAACACAAGCATTGCTCCATACCTGACGACTTAAATGTCCATACGCCATACAGCTACATGTAAATCCATGTACGTACTCCACAAGGAACCGTCTGATGCATTGCGTAGGGTACGTTGTATCATCACTAGTTTCATTTTTCGTTCCTCGTGCAAATAAAACACGTACCCTACAACGACCTTACGTAATCGTTCTACATTGTAGCTTCAAAGAAACTGGTATATTCAAATACAGAGATATGTAAACAGGCACAATAAAGAGCTGCGGTCGTCAACGCATATACAAGTGTCTGGCGCAGTTGTTAGATCGGTTACTGTTGTTACAATGGCAGGATATCAAGATTTAAGTGAGATTTAAGATAGTCGGCGCACAAGCGATGGGAAAAGCATCTCCGAGGCAGCGATGAAGTTGGGATTTCCCGTACGACCATTTCTAGAGTGTACCGTGAATATCAGGAATCCGCTAAAACATCAAATCTCCGACATCGCTGCGACAGGAAAAAGATCCTGCAAGAACGGGACCAACGACAGCTGAAGAGAGTCGTACAACGTGACGGAAGTGCATCCCTTCTGCAAATTGCTGCAGATTTCAATGCTGGGCCATCAAGTGTCGCGTGCGAACCATTCGACGAAACATCATCGATATGGGTTTTCGGAACTTAAGGCCCACTCGTGTAAAGTTGATGACTGCACGACACAAAGCTTTACGCCTCACCTGGGCCCGTCAACACCGACATTGGACTGTTCATAAGTGGAACCATGCTACCTGGTCGGACGAGTCTCATTTCAAATTGTATCGAGCAGACGGCCTGTTCAAGCTGGTGTGCGGTTGGAGTGATATGGGACTCCTGATACGTCTAGATACGACTGTGACAGGTGACACGTACGTAAACATCCTGTCTAATCACCTTCATCCATCCACTGGGCATTCCAACGGACTTGGGCAATTTCGGCAAGACAATGCGACACCCTACGCGTCCAGAATTGCGACAGAGTGGCTCCAGGAATACTCTTCTGAGTTTAAACACCTCATATGGTCACCAAAGTCTCCAGGCATGATCATTATTGAGTATATCTGGGATGCCTTGCAACGTGCTGTTCAGAAGAGATCTCTACCCCCGTGTACTCACACGGATTTATGGGCAGCCCTGAAGGATTCATGGTGTCAATCCCCTCCAGCAAGCCAGCTGCTGTGGCGGAGCGGTTCTAGGCGTTTCAGTCAGGAACCACGCGGCTGCTACGCTTGCAGGTTCGAATTCTGCCTCGGACATGGACGTGTGTGGTGTCCTTAGGTTAGTTAGGTTTAAGAAGTTCTAAGTGTTGTACCCGTGGTCTAGGGGTAGCGTCTTTGATTCATAATCATAACGTTTTCGGTCCCGGGTTCGATCCCCACCACTGCCGAAACTTTGATAAATAATTAGCATTGGCAGCCGAAGACTTCCGGCATAAGAAATCAGCCTCATTCTGCCAACGGCATTGTCAAAGAGGGCGCAGGAGCGGATAGTGGTTCAGGGCACTCTCTTGTCCTAGGGGTGGGAAATTGCCCCTAAAGGCGGAAGAATCAGAAATGATCGACATGATGCAGAAGGCAATGGAAACCATTGCATTAAAGACACGTAACGCGTATCCACAGGACATGTGGCCTGTAATTGAAGAAGTGTCATGATGATCTCTCCATTCGCAAAAAATTCCTGAATAGTCCCCCATTCGGGTCTCCGGGAGGGGACTGACAAGGGGGAGGTTACCATCAGAAAAAGAATGAATAATCAACGGAAGGATAACGTTCTACGAGTCGGGGCGTGGAATGTCAGAAGCTTGAACGTGGTAGGGAAACTAGAAAATCTGAAAAGGGAAATGCAAAGGCTCAATCTAGATATAGTATGGGTCAGTGAAGTGACGTGGAAGGAAGACAAGTATTTCTGGTCAGATGAGTATCGGGCAATATCAACAGCAGCAGAAAATGGTATAACAGGTGTAGGATTCGTTATGAATAGGAAGGTAGGGCAGAGGGTGTGTTACTGTGAACAGTTCATAACCGGGTTGTTCTAATCACAATCGACAGCAGACCAACACCGACAACGATAGTTCAGGTATACATGCCGACGTCGCAAGCTGAAGATGAACAAATAGAAAAAGTGTATGAGGATATTGAAAGTGTAATGCAGTATGTAAAGGGGGACGAAAATCTAATAGTCATGGGCGACTGGAATGCAGTTGTAGGGGAAGGAGTAGAAGAAAAGGTTACAGGAGAATATGGGCTTGGGACAAGGAATGAAAGAGGAGAAAGACCAACTGAGTTCTGTAACAAGTTTCAGCTAGTAATAGCGAATACCCTGTTCAAGAATCACAAGAGGTGGAGGTATACTTGTAAAACGCCGGGAGATACGGGAAGATTTCAATTAGATTACATCATGGTCAGACAGAGATTCCGAAATCAGATACTGGATTGTAAGGCGTACCCAGGAGCAGATATAGACTCAGATCACAATATAGTAGTGATGAAGAGTAGGCTGAAGTTCAAGGCATTAGTCAGGAAGAATCAATACGCAAAGAAGTGGGATACGGAAGTACTATGGAATGACGAGATACGTTTGAAGTTCTCTAACGCTATAGATACAGCAATAAGGAATAGCGCAGTAGGCAGTACAGTTGAAGATGAACGGACATCTCTAAAAAGGGCCATCACAGAAGTTGGGAAGGAAAACATAGGTACAAAGAAGGTAGCTGCGAAGAAACCATGGGTAACAGAAGAAATACTTCAGTTGATTGATGAAAGGAGGAAGTACAAACATGTTCCGGGAAAATCAGGAATACAGGAATACAAGTCGCTGAGGAATGAAATAAATAGGAAGTGCAGGGAAGCTAAGACGAAATGACTGCAGGAAAAATATGAAGACGTCGAAAAAGATATGACTGTCGGAAGGACAGACTCAGCATACAGGAAAGTCAAAACAACCTTCGGTGACATTAAAAGCAACGGTGGTAACATTAAGAGTGCAACGGGAATTCCACTGTTAAATGCAGAGGAGAGAGCAGATAGGTGGTAAGAATACATTGAAAGACTCTATGAGGGTGAAGATTTGTCTGATGTGATAGAAGAAGAAACAGGAGTCGATTTAGAAGAGATAGGGGATCCAGTATTAGAATCGGAATTTAAAAGAGCTTTGGAGGACTTACGATCAAATAAGGCAGAAGGGATAGATAACATTCCATCAGAATTTCTAAACTCATTGGGGGAAGTGGCAACAAAACGACTATTCACGTTGGTGTGTAGAATATGTGAGTCTGGCGATATATCATCTGACTTTCGGAAAAGCATCATCCACACAATTACGAAGACGGCAAGAGTTGACAAGTGCGAGAATTATCGCACAATCAGCTTAACAGCTCATGCATCGAAGCTGCTTACAAGAATAATATACAGAAGAATGGAAAAGAAAATTGAGAATGCGCTAGGTGACGATCAGTTTGGCTTTAGGAAAAGTAAAGGGACGAGAGAGGCAATTCTGACGTTACGGCTAATAATGGAAGCAAGGCTAAAGAAAAATCTAGACACTTTCACTTTCATAGGATTTGTCGACCTGGAAAAAGCGTTCGACAATATAAAGTGGTGCAAGCTGTTCGAGATTCTGAAAAAAGTTGGGGTAAGCTATAGGGAGTGACGGGTCATATACAGTATGCTCAACAACCAAGAGGGAATAATAAGAGTGGACGATCAAGAACGAAGTGCTCGTATTAAGAAGAGTGTAAGACAAGGCTGTAGCCTTTCGCCCTTACTCTTCAATCTGTACATCGAGGAAGCAATGATGGAAATAAAAGAAAGGTTCAGGAGTGGAATTAAAATACAAGGTGAAAGGATATCAATGATACGATTCGCTAATGACATTGCTATCCTGAGTGAAAGTGAAGAAGAATTAAATGATCTGCTGAACGGAATGAACAGTCTAATGAGTACACTGTATGGTTTGAGAGTAAATCGGAGAAAGACGAAGGTAATGAGAAGTAGTAGAAATGAGAATAGCGAGAAACATAACATCAGGATTGATGGTCACGAAGTCAATGAAGTTAAGGAATTCTGCTACCTAGGCAGTAAAATAACCAATGACGGACGGAGCAAGGAGGACATCAAAAGCAGACTCGCTATGGCAGAAAGGCATTTCTGGCCAAGAGAAGTCTACTAATATCAAATACCGGCCTTAATTTGAGGAAGAAATTTCTGAGGATGTACGTCTTGAGTACAGCATTGTATGGTAGTGAAACATGGACTGTGGGAAAACCGGAACAGAAGAGACTCGAAGCATTTGAGATGTGGTGCTATAGACGAATGTTGAAAATTAGGTGGACTGATAAGGTAAGGAATGAGGAGGTTCTACGCAGAATCGGAGAGGAAAGGAATATGTGGTAAACACTGATAAGGAGAAGGGACAGTATGATAGGACATCTGCTAAGACATGAGGGAATGACTTCCATGGTACTAGAGAGAGCTGTAGAGGGCAAAAACTGTAGAGGAAGACAGAGATTGGAATACGTCAAGCAAATAATTGAGGACGTAGGCTGCAAGTGCTACTCTGAGATGAAGAGGTTAGCACAGGAAAGGAATTCGTGGCGGGCCGCATCAAACCAGTCAGTAGACTGATGACAAAAAAAAAGTCTAGGGGTCTGATGACGTCAGTGCTTAAAGCAGTTTGAACCATTTTCAAGTCTCCGGAACTTCTGTGCTGCACTTCTGCGTGCTTTCGGGGGTCCTGCACGATATTAGGCAGGTGTACCAGTTTCTTTGGCTCTTCAGTGTATTTGCGATCGCTTTTCAACATTACGACTACATATTTCATCGACGTGACTCAATTATCACAGTGAGATTTTGATCTCTCTCCCTTAGTTTTATTTTTTTATGTAAAGAGGAAGTTATCCGCATGTAAGGGTTTCTGTTTCTTCATAATTAACGAATTTTAAGCGTTGTTTAGGATATAGATTCTCAGAAACATCCGGTCCGAGAACGTACCCATCCCGTTGCCTTGTAATGCATCCAATCTCTTTACCAGTCCATCCACAAGAGTTCTTAATTCCAGTGCAGCTAGTAACAACCTGAAGTGCACCACCTTAAACTGTGTACCAAAGACAGGATCCCTTACTGAACCGAGTCCAAGAGTAGGTATGCATCCTGTTTAGATGTTGGTTTCGTAATAGAGCAGTATAACTAGAAAGACATTCCATAGAGAATGTGGAAGGAGACAACGAGAATCATAAGTAATGCGACAACATGGGCGTTAGCAAGAGAACTGTAGGTGAAGTAAGACAGGAAACAAAAGAAAGAAGAAATAATTCCTAAATATTTGACCCATGATCTCTCCCAGTGGTAGGCTTGCGTTCGTATTACAGGAGGCCCCGAGGAATGGAGACGGTATCGGCTTCCGATGAAGTCTCAGCCTCTTGCGACTGTCAGGCGATTCGACCTATTCGATGATAACGTCGTCTCTGGGCTCTTGCCGCGCTATCTGGCGAAAGGAAGTTTGTACATTTCTGATGCGGCGTGTTATTTAACAAGTTAATGTGGAAGATAGCTGTTAGCTGACGGCAGTCACGTTCAGCATGAAATCGTCAACGACCTCTATAAACCATTATTTTTGTATGAAGATGTTCATCGCTACTTCATTGATTACCGATGGTGTGCGTGAGAGAGGAGAGTAGGCTAATGATTTGATTTCCCACAGTGTGTGAAAGCAGGGAGAACTGTATGAAACTATACTGACTGTATCCAGAATGAGATTTTCACTCTGCAGCGGAGTGTGCGCTGATATGAAACTTCCTGGAAGATTAAAACTGTGTGCCCGACCGAGACTCGAACTCGGGACCTTTGCCTTTCGCGGGCAAGTGCTCTACCAACTGAGCTACCGAAGCACGACTCACGCCCGGTACTCACAGCTCTACTTCTGCCAGTACCCGTCTCCTACCTTCCAAACTTTACAGAAGCTCTCCTGCGACCCTTGCAGAACTAGCACTCCTGAAAGAAAGGGTATTGTGGAGACATGGCTTAGCCACAGCCTGGGGGATGTTTCCAGAATGAGATTTTCACTCTGACTGCACTTTGTAAGACAGGATGCAGTGCGGACATAGGCTGTTATCGTGCAAAACAACCATTCATGTCACAATATACTGAATATGTATTTAACTGATAATACTCTAATGTGAAAGGATGATCCATACACAAGGCCCGTTCATATTAATCTACATCGATACTCTGCAAATCACATTTAAGTGCCTGGCAGAGGGTTCATCGAATCACCTTCACAGTTCTCTATTATTCCGATCTCGTATAGCGCGCGGAAAGAACGAACACCTATATCTTTCCGTACGAGCTCTGATTGCCCTTATTTTGTCGTGGTGATCGTTCCTCCCTATGTAGGTAGGTGTCAACAAAATATTCTCGCATTTGGAGGAGAAAGTTGGTGATTGGAACTTCCTGAGAAGATTCCGTCGCAACGAAAAAACGTCTTTCTTTAAAAGATGTCCAGCCTAAATCCTGTATCAGTTCACTGACACTGTCTCCCATATGTCGCGATAATACAAAACGTGCTGCCCTTATTTGAACTTTTTCGATGTACTCCGTCAGTCCTGTCTGGTAAGGATCCTACACCGCGCAGCAGTATTCTAAAAGAGGACGGACAAGCGTAGTGTAGGCAGTCTCTTTAGTAGATCTATTACATTTTCTAAGTGTCCTGCCAATAAAACGCAGTCTTTGGTTAGCCTTCCCCACAACATTTTCTATATGTTCCTTCCAATTTAAGTTTTTCGTAATTGTATTTACTAGGTATTTAGTTGAATTTTCGGCGTATAGATTTGACTGATTTATCGTGTAACCGAAGTTTGACGAATTCGTTTTAGCACTCATGTGGATGATCTCACGCTTTTAGTTATTTAGGGTCAACTGCCCTTTTTTGCATCATTCACATATCTTTTCCAAAACATTAATTATTAATTCTAAAACATTAATTATCTTTTCTAAATATTAATGTGATAACCGTCTATGTTCGACGTCAACGTGCAATAACCACTCATAAGCGGCAGATGGCAGCACTAGCAGCGGAGGATATATAGAGCGTGTCGGGGGAACGCGAACAATAGTGTAGTTGTTGTCCTAATGTGGAAACAGAATGATTTATTTGACGTCTAAAAGGCCGTGATCATTAGCTTTGGGGCCAAGGCCGCAAGCGTTTCCGAAACGGCTAAGTTTGTAAACCTCTCGCTTGCCTCTGTGGTTAAAGTTGGCCGTGGATTGCAAAAGGCGCTATACAAAACAGGTGCCGATGCAAATGAGGCGCATCATGGGCCATAGATGACAGGGGGGAAGGAAAGCACACAGTATGCAACAATAGTCCGAAGGGCCCAGGCTGGAGGAGGGAGCGTTATGGTCTGGGGAATGTTTTCGTGAAATTCCTTGTGTTATCTCGTGATTCTGCAAGGCACAGTGGATCAACATAGGTATGCATCTATCCATGAGCCCCTATCCGGGGCTACATACAGTTTGTTTATCCTCGGCAAGACGGGATCTACCAGCAGGACAATGCAACGTGTCCCACTGCTCGCAGTGTATCTGCGTCGATCGAAGAACTCCGGGTTTAGGTCACTGTACTCCTTCTGGCCACCGAACTCTTGGATTTAAACCCAGTCGAGAATCCGTGAGTCATGGGTCCACAACCGACAAACCTAGTGTAGCTGGTCACACCGCTGATACCGTCCAGAACCTCACTGACTCTCCTCCTGCATATCTCGCACTCGTCCGCTCTGGGAAAGCTTGTTATTCAGGCTGTTGAAGAGCAGTCACGTTAACATGACCTGACGGAGTATACATAATGCCAAAGAACAACACAAATCAGTTCGGCTTATGATAAAGAACAAGGAAAAGAGTTAGTGTTACCAACATGATATTTCCTTGGCCGGGCGCGGTGGCCGTGTGGTTCTAGGCGCTGCAATCCGGAACCGCGGGACTGCTACGGTCGCAGGTTCGAATCCTGCCTCGGGCATGGATGTATGTGATGTCTTTAGGTTAGTTAGGTTTAAGTAGTTCTAAGTTCTAGGAGACTGATGACCAAAGATGTTAAGTCCCATAGTGCTCAGAGCCATTTGAACCATTTAAGCCATATCTCCTCATAATAAGTCAAGATGGTCCAATGATCCAAAGACGCTGTTACACTACCAGCACGACTACTGTTGCGAACCAAGAATATCGAAAATTCGGAAGATGAAACGCAGAAAGGAAAGCTTCACACTACTAACGGAAATCACTGCAGAAGAGAAATTATTCAAGGTTGGTTGGTAATATGCACTGATGGAAATGAAACGTGTTAACCAATCAGTACTTAGTAACCATAATAAAAACTTCCTGGTTTTCAAGCCACGTCAATTTGCATAAAATTCTCGAACTTTCGATGCTGTCTCCGCCAACATCGTCACGGTAGTTTTACTCCTGACGACGATGGCGGAGATAGCAATCGAAAGCTCGAGAATTTTATTTGTATTGACGCGACTTGAAAACCGAGTTCATTTTATTCAGACATGGAGCCGCTGGAAGACTCCGCGGACAAATTTAGTAATCTTCACACAACGGGTATTAAATGACCGAACTGATTTCCATCATCAATATCACCACGCTGCGTGACACGCAGGCTCAAATAAATTCAATTACTCTATGTCGCAAGGAATCGAACGGCCTCTGAACATAATCTTGAGGAATTTCCTGCCATTATGAAACAAAAGTTGAATACGGGTATATAGATGACAAGTTAGGAAGGAATGGTACATACGTCAAGCCTTTTGTGTTGTGGACGGAAGCAGCGTCTTGCACTCCAACTGATATCCTAATCATGAAGTCCATGCCAAGAGGGTTTACCATTCTAACCGTTTACTGTCAAACAAACCCTTCGACAATTACGAAATCAGTGTTACTGTAACATCCAATGGGTCCTCATACCATGAATGCATGAGTTTCGGAGGTGTGGGTTTCGAGAATCGCTGTGATCTTCCATCATGTCTTCTACAAACACTTTGGCGTTGGTAAGACTTCCAAAAACATAAGGTATCCTCCGCCACACACCGTCAAGTGGTTTGCGGAGTATGGATGTAGATGTGGTTGAGGTAGATGAGGGACACTCCAGAGTGAAATTTTTACTCTGCAGCGGAGTGTGCTCTGATGTGGAACTTCCTGGCAGATCAAAACTGTGTTCTGAACCGAGACTCGAACTCGGGAACTTTGCCTTTCGCTGGCAAGTACTCTACCATCTGAGCTACCCAAGTATGATTCACGATCCGTCGTCATATCTTTAATTCCGCGAGTAACTCGTCTCCAACCTTCCAGACTTCACAGAAACTTTTCTGAAGACCTTGCAGAACTAGTTCTGCTGGAAGAAAGGAGAACACTTGCCCGTAGAAAGGCAAAGGTCCCGAGTACGAGTCTAGGTCCACCACACAGTTTTGATCTGCCAGGAAGTTTCGTAAGGTACGCTCACTGCTGATCACCTCAGCATGTCATTAGTATCGCAACTGAAACTTGCTCGACGCCTTTGAAGCCTCTGTTACTTGTGGTATGGTTCGACTGATGAAATACTGAAGCACCCAGATGACATGGTCTATTTTCAATGAAACTTCGTACACGCACACACCATCGGCGGTTATGTGGGTGTTTAGAGTTGAAATTCCTTGCGACAGACAGAACGGCCACTTGAGTGCATTACTGTTTTTTTCTTTAATTGTGTTACTAGGTCTAGTAGGTCACGCAGGATGTCTTTCCTAAGAGTCGTCAGGAGCATTTTCTCCTTTGTTTAAGCAGATATCTCCTATTTAGTTTTGTATTGTGCAATAGAAGTCAGCCCAAACTCATAGTGCTCATCATGTCTTCCATGTGAATGTTAATGTCGACGAAAAGCATCGGTTTTTTCCCCCTTACGGACAAAATGATTTGTGCCCATGTGTAAACATGGACAGCAAAACACGAGGAATAAACATCAGTCCATCAGCGACTCAGCAGAGCTACGTGCTTGGCTCTAGCACTCAGCGTCTGCCAGGGCTGAGCTGTTCCCGCTGGAGTACTGATTATTCTGTCCATGTTACTATGTGTCGATAAAACAAATATCGCACTAGAGTAAACTGAGATCGCTCTATGGAATGGGTACGTAAGACTCTGCTTTGAATTAATTTCTTAAACGGGGAACAATAAGATACCCTCTGTCGAAACTGGACACCGCATGAAAGACGTGATAAGGCAAAAACGAATTTGCAAGTATCTGCTGTAACTCCAGAGAAAATGCACATGACTACTCTTAGGAAAGACATGCTGTACAATGGGCGTGAACGGCGCCACATGTTGAGTGATCACTGTGAAGGATTCGTGTGAGACCGAGTTAACATTAACTGTCATAGTTTGGAAGGGGCCTCCCTGTGGGTCTCCATTTTGCCAACCGGTCGAATCGTGTAGTTAACCAAGTTTAAGGGACACTGGGATGTGATAGTGTCCCAATGTCGTCGTACTACACTGGAAGTGAGGACAGATATAGTCGTCCTCATTTCCGTCGACCACGTCTGACCGCCACGAGGGAGGATGTCCGTACTGGGCACCTGGTACACCATAACAGCTTCACATCTGCACCTTCCATCCACTAAAAGTAATGGGCTCCCTAGAACACTCTGTGCCATTCCACACCATTGGTCAGAGAGTGACAGCAGGCGGACTAGGGAATTACCGTCCCATGCGCAGTCTGCAGTTAAGGGGCTGCGGAAAGGCTCAAAATCGTGAAAAGTTCAATTTTTACTTTCTTGCGTTTTCTGAATCTGCAGAGTATTACCTTTTAATAGATATATAATTTATTCAATTCCGAAGACTACAACTATTTTTAAATTTTTTTTGAAATGTGTTCTACATGGTCGTGACCCACTGTGGCACTGTTAAACTGCTGTCAAATGGTGTTATTATTAACGTCCGTGTTCATCAGGTACATTTTAGTGATGTGAGATAAAGTATGTGTTGTGGCTAACCTGTGATGGTTCAATATATATCGCTGGTGTGATTGTCTATTGTTTCATGTTTATTTACTCTGTCGTTATCTCGAAAATATTCGTAATTAATTCTGTTTCTTGAGTCTCTGTTTTGTTGAAGTATAATAATGAGTAAAAGTAAAGTTATTAGAAATCCTCTGAAGGCTTTTAAGAAAAGGAGAAATGTTGGAAAGCCAAAGGTATGTGTTATTACTGTAAACAATAAAGCCGATAACCAAGTGAGTGAACCTAACCTCTCAAGTACACCTGCCCATAGCAGTCAAAGTGGGAAAGAAAATACTTCACAGAAGAAGCTTGGTTCAATGAGTGAAAACTATGAATGTTTTATGGGCGAATCGGATGTGAATGAAATATTTGATATGTCGGTTCTCAAAGGAATTTTTTCAACCTGTGTAAGATGTATTCATTGTAGTGAAGTTGGTCTGGAACTCTCCAAAATAAAGCCCGTAGGACTTGCTAGTGAAATAAAACTGAAATGTGATAAGTGTTCATACATGACCACCTTTTGGAACAGTGTCGCAGGAACTGCAACTGAAGAAAATGGTAGCAAAATCTACGAACACAACAACGAGCGATGCTTGCTTTAGACAAGGAACGCCTTCGCGCTGCAGACAGGGCTGTAAAGAGTCTAGAAATACAAGCAAGAGTAAACAGGAGGAGGAGCAAGACGAAGCTGGAGGAGGATTTTGCAGAGGATGAAGATAATCCATCCTATGGACCTGGAATGCACTAAAAAGTTAATCCAATCTTTGTCGCTCGATTCCCAAAACTTTTATTTTCTCATACTAATTACATGTTTTCTGAGGATCTTCCAAACATATTTGTTTCAAACTTTCAGTAAATGTTACACAGTACCTTCTGCATAATTTAACACAGCCTTTTTCCAAAAAACTGTATATTTTTGAATACATAAATAAAAAATTGCAAAAAAAGTTGTGAATTTTCATTACAATTGAAAAAAATCATCTTTAATAACTGAACTAAAATTTTGTAAAATCCCTGTGTTAAGTTGTAGCCCATATTCCAATAAATAATCTGTAAAAAGTTCAACTTCCTACCTCAAATACTTTGTGAGGAAAGATGTAATTTATAAGCGTCATTTTAACATTGCATGTATAGGGCGTTCCGGAGCCCCTTAACGCCGTCACACAGACGGTTGCGTTTGGAGAGTTTTCATGGCAGGACTGCCGATGAATAACGTTGCACTGTACTCGGGAATGAATCGCGGTTCTGCACCAGCACGGATGACCATCGTCGACGAGTACGACGCCGACCTGGAGAGAAGCTTATTCTTCCAATGTTTCGGAGAGACACAGCATTGTTACTAATGGTGTGTTGGTGTGGGGAGCTATCAGGTGTGACATCAGGTCACTGCTCGTTGTGATTTGGGGAACTCTGACAGTACAACACTACGTCATGGACATCTCCCGTGTTACTTTTCATACGACAGTAATGTGGAGTCATTTTTCAACAGGACAATGCTCGTCCGAACGTGTCTCTATGAACTACTTGCGTGATGCTGAGGCACTCTCGTAGTCAGCAAGATCTCCAGATTTGTCCTCGATAGAATTCGTGCGGAACCATCAAAGACGCCAACTCCGTCCCATTGTCGGTACCCAGGATGTCGAGGTTCAATTACATACAAATGAGCAAGGTTGCCTCAGGAGAGGATGCAACGGCTTTAGGACACCATTCCTCACTGTGTTATTGTAGGCATCCAGGTTAGAGGGTGTGCAACGTCATGCCGATAAGTGAACTCATACAGCCAAGAATACAGTCTCTCTCCCTTTTATAAAGAAAGTAACGGATCAGATTGGAAAGATTTTAAGTAAACATGATATTAGACCTGTTTTTAGACCAACGAAGAAAAATTGTCATGTTCTTCGGTCTGTTAAAGATAAACGCGCTCCTCTATCAGCCAGTGGCGTATATAAAATTCCGTGGACATGTGGTAAAGTTTATGTTGGAACAACAAAAAGAAGCGTAAATACACGATTAAAAGAACACAGAAGTCTTTGCCGATTAGGAAAAACAGATAAATCGGCTGTAGCAGAACACGCTTTTCAGCCAGGAAATCATCAAGTGAAGTTTTCCGAAACAAAAATTTTATCTACGACGACGAACTATTACCCGCGGCTTTGTAGAGGAGCAATTGAAATATATAAACATAGGGATAATTTTAATCGGAAAGAAGAGACCATGAAACTTAGTGATATTTGGACAGTAGCACTACAGAATTGCTGGACAGTTTTTATCCGTGACGTGATTACGATCGATAGTTAAGTTTTATCTCTGACAAAGGTTATCTCTGCATATCACGTGTAACTCTGGTCACGCCCACTTTCTACGATACATAAGTCGCTCTCAGACGTCCGACCGTCAGTCGGCAAGACTCACCGGAGGAGAAACACCCCTCTGAAGATGTCCAGCGCAGCTCTGGACGAAACGTTAGGAGCTGAAGAGTTTCATGGACCACGACCTTACATCCCGGAAGGTTTACCAGAAGATATTCATACAGCCAAGTTATTGTCAATGTGACTTGATTTTGTAATCCTGAAATAATGTCGAACACTCTCTCGTCTCGTGAACTTTCATTTCGTTACCTCCTCCACTTGCCGACCGCTGTGGCCGAGCGGTTCTAGGCACTTCAGTCCGGAACCGCGCTGCTGCTACGGACGCAGGTTCGAATCCTGCCTCGGGCAAGGATGTGTGTGATGTCCTTCGGTTAGTTAGGTTTAAGCAGTTCTAAGTCGAGAGGACTAATCACCTCAGATGTTAAGTCCTATGGTGCTTAGAACCATTTGAACCTCCTTCACTTCTATGTGATTCACTTTCCTTATCAGACGATCTATATCATCCGAAGTTCAGAAGAAGATATCTCTACTGAAGATAATAGTACGTTCACAGTTACAAAGTGATATTTAAAGGCGCTACGGGACAGAAGGAAGTAATGCATGTCAGATTATCTGGATAAAGTGGATACCTTAGAGATTCCCAGACTCGGTGGCTACTTTCTCTCTCTTTTCTGCCTTCAGCCCACCTTTTCTTACCCAATAAAACACTCTTAAGAAATCTGCACTTGTACACCAGACGAGGAAAGAAGACAAATTACCATGGTAACAATGATTTAAATAGTTGAGCTTGCATTTGCTTGATGTAGCCATTGGAAAGTAACCAGCATACATGAAAAACACTTGCTTAGTCACGATTGCATATTAAGTTTTACCATGGCCAGGCTAGATTTTTGCCTAACATTGTCTTTCTTTTTTAACTCTTTTTTATAGCACTCTTCTTCGTCTTCTTCAACGAACCATCATCTCTTCAGTAAAGCATGATCTATTCTTCTTTTGACGATACTGTTTACTCCGCACTCACCTAGAAGAGATCTTTCCCGCTCGCCCACCATGTGGCTGTCGTGCGCTTATCCATCCCACTCCTCCATATGGAAATGCTCAACCATTTCGGCTCCACGATTTTACACTGTCTTTCTGATGTAGTCTATCTATGTAAAGTGCAAGGCGAGCAGGCGAATCCTCAATCTGTCTACCTAGCTACCTCATTAGAAGCACTTACAACCGTTTTCATAAGCTTATACCGAACATTCAACGTCGCTCCCTCGTTTTCAGTCAGTGACGACGTAGTCAGCAGACACGTCTGGAGAGAGTTCATTTTCCATTAAATGCTTCTGCGCTATACGGAATAAATAAAACATTAACTAATATGCACTGGAGTGGATATGTGTCATACTTATGCAAAATTTGGTTAATGAAGAAGCATCTTTTACAAACCTTAGTCAATTCAATCTTCGCAATATGTGTTAATCGTCAGTTGAAAATCGCCGCTGACTCAAAGAAGTGGATAAGAACAACTCTTTTAATCTGTCAGCGTTTGGTGTGTGTCTTTTCGAGACCCTGTTTTCGTGATGGAAATCTAAATACACTCAAGTTTCTCGATTTACAAAGACATCCTGCTGCCACAATTCTTGGAAGACATTCCGCTGGACATAAGGCAAATAGTGTGGTACCAGCATGACGGATGTTCCTCCCATTCCGCACAAGCAGTGACAGACTCTCTTAAGAGAACATTTGGTGAGTAATGGAACGGTCGACCAGGAAATGCAAAATGGTCTGAACAATCACCAAACTTAACACTTCTGTACTTACATCTGTGGCGAGGGTACGGAATACCTTACAACGTGGGCCTGTGCTGCCATTAACTTGAGTATTATTTCTCCAGAATCAGTTTAAAGCGTGTAGCAATGAGTAAGGTCAACATTCTGAGCTCTTGGTACGACAGTCGTGATAAAAAATACACAAACCGTACCTGAATTATGCGTTTGCTAACATTTGGTATAGGTCTAAAAGAACAAGCGTTTCTGGAACCTCTTTTGACAGGGAGACAATGGTTTTCGGCGCTGTTACCTTGACGCTATTTCATCAAGCCCTATACATCTTGTGTCTTTGAACTTCTTTTAATAGCTTCTTTCAAATGTGATAAAGTATACGAGTATAGTTCCATTAGAAAACAACTAAGTCGGTGTCATAGCTCGGGGACCATAAACTCTAAAAATTACTTGTGCACGTGACGAAATTCGCCATATTGTCTGCTATAACGTCTGTGTGTATTGGGCATGGACTGTCTTAACAGCCTCACTCTATATACAGTCATAAATTCTGTTAACAGCAGCCATTGATAATACTAATGTAGAATTGAAGCAGGATATTGAAAATGTAACGAAGTAAGAAAAACGAAGTAAGAAAAATAAAGTAAAAAGAATTTAACTCAATTTCTAAGTGAATAACTTCCAGTTTATATTACCAGATCTGTTACTGGCTGTCTTAGAAGACAACACCTACTTATAGATTTATTGATGCTACACTATTCTACGTTGTCCACATTGCTGTATGTGTGACTTGGCGATCCTATAGTCATGGCGTACCAGTGTGGGTGGCCATAGCACTTTTTTCAGTTTTTATGTACATATTGATCACTATCTATGATGAGGAAGCATTTCTTGTGATCTGTAGACATCATTTTGATATTCGGAACGCCTGCATAGTCCCTAGGTTATTTTCACTTAAAATTTCTCGCAGACTGGAGTCTAAGTGTCTGCATTCTCTCTCTGCCAGGAAACCTGGCAACCTTCCTCTTCACATTCTCAGACCGCTGTGTTATTACATCACACGAATGCAGATGTTTGGGATACGGACGATGTTACAGGTGCACTGTACCTCGAGTAGGGGAAATGTTGACATTGCCAGTGTACCGCAGGGGGTTCAAGCTTGGCCCGATCCTATAAAACTTGTATAGGGAAGACATCACGGGTGAAGCTGGCCTTATCTGCGGATGATACGGCTTTGTGCGCAGATACTTGTAAGATGGTTATTTTTTGATGCCGTTATTGGGTGTGTCACTATTTGTAAAGGAAAATGGCACATTTGAAGAATTGTGATCAGAGAAGCAGTTGTTAGACAACGGTATCTGTGTCTGTCATGGTAGCACAGTAGAGTCGTAGAATCTTTGTCAGTCAGTAGTGGAAAGCTGCGGTGTGCAGCAGGCAGGGATTCGTTAAGCGTACAGTGTAATGCACGGACGCACTTTTGAAGCTATGCGAGTTGCTGATTTATTACGAGAAGGAATGATGACTAAGAACAACGGTTGGACAGCATACGGACACAAAAAGGTTTTCAAATGAAGAACAATGTATTATTTGATGAGGTAAAAGTTTATTTTTATTTTTTTAGACTTGTATTGTTGGTCCACTTCACCCTCGTCACAGTCGAGGTTTGGAAATTTTTTCTATTGATTGATCTTTTGAGTTAATTTACTGTACCATGGAAGTTATTACATTATATGAATTTTGATATTAGAGTCTACAATTGTTTTTTCTTATAAGTTCTCTCCTAACTGAAATTTAAGTACTTAAGAATTGAGTCATGTGTTTCATTGGCATTCTAGGTCAAGATTATGAACCCAATTTCCCTGAGTTTTGTAGGAGTATTTTTTTAACTGTAGCGGAGTCTTGCTGTGTTGCTATTTTTGTCACTACTTCATTTTGCAGGTGAGATTCAGATGGCGATAAATCAGCTAGTCGATTGTACGAATAAATGCTGGCTATCTTTCACAGTTACCTATCTTCGAGAATGCAGCAGTTCCTTGGGACAATGTCGCCGATGGGTGCAGTGAATTCAGGAAGGGGCTCTACAACTGGCTCTACACCTTTCTCGGGATTAATCATCGAGAGAACTCCGCCTACTGGCTGGTGTACCGCCACTGAAAGAATGATATCGAGAAAGTCCAAGGAAGCCCTACCTGTAGACTAGTAGCTCTACAGAATATACATGAGAAACATGGGAAACCAAGGCGACAGTAATGACAGCCTTTCTTAAGAAACAGACGTTAAACCATGCAAGAAAATCTAAGGTAAAACAGGAAGAGTTAAAATTGCAACTTAAAATGGAAGTGAATAGTTTCCAGCACAGAAGTTTGTCATCGGCAGCATCATTTTGGAGAGACTCAGCAAATGCAGCTTCTCACTTGAAGACGACAGCCAGATGGACCGTCAAATATTGTTTTAACTTGAGATGAAGATTCAGCTGCAAAGCCGGGAACAATATCATAAGTTTTTCCGCCGATAAAGCTTACAGAGTCATAAACATGCGGTATCAGCAATTCTACGAACTAATGTCTGACTTGTAAGGACAAATATTACGGCCTCGGGCAGCATAGTAGTAGGAGTAAGACCCAAAAAGTATCGCAGATGCAGCCCACCATTCCCTTGAAGAGGAGTGCGAGAGATCAGACGCAACACAAAAGGCGCCGCCCGCCCCCGCCACCGCCCCCACGACCCGTGTACCGTGCGCCGCCTCCACAGCTGCTATAAACCGGGGCGGTCTCCTGTGAGCTCCGATTTACGAGCGACAAATCCCCGCTCCGCCGTTCCGGTAACGACTTTCATTGTACCACAAACAATAACACCGCAGTTAACACCCCCGCACATTCTGCCATGCCGTACCGTACTACCTGTGTCTCGCTTTCGCGTGTTAGCAAGTTTCGAAGTTAACGTTGCAATGGGCAGCAGGCTGCCTTCCCAAGCCCTGCACGGTCCAATTTAGCTAGGTATTTCGGCAACCGCGATTCTGCAAAGCGCGTTCGAGTGAGATGGGGTGAGGGAGGAGCGAGACAACGGGAAAGAGTACGCACTAGAATGGAAAAACAGGGGTAGAAGTTACTGAATAGGTAACATCAAAGCAGATAAATTTGCTTGTAACAGTTCACAAAATGGGTTTTGAATGAGAATGAAAAGCTCAGCGTGTTCAGAAAGATTCATCCGATTTCACAGTTCTGTATCTTCATCATTAACGAAGACAGAAACATGGCGTCAGTTTTAGCTTTTGCGCAGGATAGCGAAGTTTTTATTTTCAAAAGAACCACGCTATTTTTTTTCTTTTTAAGCACGCACGTACGACCTTGGCGAGGTTATTATGAGCATTTTTAGGATCAAAATTTCGTTTACCTTTCAAAAGTATTCAATGTAATCTCCATTTGACTTGTGACAGACATCCAGACGATATTATGTTGATAATTTTCGGAATAGGTCTGTCTTTATGCAACTGAACAAAAACTGTTTTATCATGTCATAAATGTTTCGCCTTACTTTTTGAAAGGAATCCTCATTGATCTAAAGCATACCATTTTGTTTTAGATAACATCCACTGTAGTTTCAGATTAGAAACAGTTCCTGAATTTCAACACTTTATTCACCGTAATAATGGTCCTAGCCTATAGTTACAAAGTTTGTTGGTGCTGCCCTGCAGGTGTTCTTGGTTTGCTGATTTCAAAGTGGTTCTTATGCTTTCAGTCTTCCGAAATTTCACTAGCAGAGCGGATCGGGTGGACAGAGGAGATACAGAAGATCCAAAGAAGAGCGGCGCTTTTCGTCACAGGGTTATTTGGTAAGCCTGATAGCGTTACGGAGATGTTTAGCAAACTCAAGTGGCGCCGTCCGGGGTGGCCGAGCGGTTCTAGGCGCTACAGTCTGGAACCGCTACGGTCGCAGATTCGAATCCTGCCTCGGGCATGTATGTGTCTGATGTTCTTAGGTTAGTTAGGTTTAAGTAGTTCTAAGTTCTAGGGGACTGATGACCTCAGAAGTTAAGTCCCATAGTGCTCAGAGCCATTTGAACCACTTTTTTTGAAACTGAAGTGGCAGTCTCTGCAAGAGAGGCGCTCTGCATCGCGGTGTAGCTTGCTGTCCAGGTTTCGAGAGGGTGCGTTTCTGGATGAGGTATCGAATATATTGCTTCCCCCTACTTATATCTCCCGAGGAGATCACGAATGTAATATTAGAGAGATTCGAGCGCGCACGGAGGCTTTCCGGCAGTCGTTCTTCCCGCGAACCATACGCAACTGGAACAGGAAAGGGAGGTAATGACAGTGGCACGTAAAGTGCCCTCCACCACACACCGTTGGGTGGCTTGCGGAGTATAGATGTAGATGTAATGAAGTCCGAAGGGTGGACGCCATTAAATATCAGCACAGTTCTTACTGCCACAGAACGGCGTATGTAGGACTACGTTGCGTTCTACCAGCACCACAGGGAGTACGGAATCAGAAGAGCTGAATCATCAGTAACATTCCTTATTCTCCAAGTGGCCCGTATAGAGGTTACTGGTGGCGTCTTTGGTATCGTGCGTGGTCATCTCAGCCTCAACCCAGACAGTCGCTGCTACTACTACATCATAACACACAGTTGCGTGCTTGGCTGTCTGTAACGTAAGCCAGGAAGAAATGTTTCTTCGCCAGAATATCAGTGGCTGGTGCGGCCTTGTGGACGCAGTGCTGTCAGGTATTGCGTAGGCGGGACGGCATGCTGAATGGCAGTTAGACAGGCACCTGTGTGCAAAGGAGGCGAACCTCTTGGAGGCCCCCAGGTTGCGTGATGAACTACCCTGGAGGAGGTTCTCTCTGGGTGGCACTGGCTAGGGACCTGGAATCATCAGGTCTAGTACTGGCTTGAAAAGCAGCAGCTGGCCGGCGTTGCTGCTAGAGGTAGTTGAAGATCATTGGCCCTGTTGGGACCTACGGCTTGCTTGGAGAATGACATAACGACAGCTATAGCCGAAGAGAAGGTGCTGCAAAGATCAGAACAGATGGCATTTATAGCCGCTCTGGTTTCCAGTCACGTAGACGACAAGGCAGTGCGGCGTTATACCACGCCAGTGAAAATTCAGTAGACTGCTATGGTGGACTGGGGTCTTGCACCATGCTGCCCAACCAAGATTCTAGCACCTTCAGAAGCATTTCGTAGGCAGATTGTCTGCCTGCCTCTCAACAAGTGGTTCAAATGGCTCTGAGTACTATGGGACTTAACTTCTATGGTCATCAGGCCCCTAGAACTTAGAACTACTTAAAGCTAACTAACCTAAGGACATCTCAAACATCCATGACCGAGGCAGGATTCGAACCTGCGACCGTAGCGGTCGTGCGGCTCCAGACTGTAGCGCATAGAACCGCTCGGACACGCCGGCCGGCCCTGTAGCGGTCGTGCGGTTCCAGACTGTAGCGCCTAGAACCGCTCGGACACCCCGGCCGGCCCTCTCAACTGGTTTTGAAATCTGCATAGAGGTTGTCGTTGCAATAACACTCGCTCCCTTAGGAAGTTTCGCACCACTGAATCCCATGGACCTGTTAAACCTGCGAATAAAAAAGAACTTTTTACATTTTCTTGCGCTCTTAATAATCCCACACTGATTGCTTTTCTTCTGCTTTCATTCTGCCAACTGATGTAAGGAGATTGGTGCAGCTGACTGCTCACAACGTAGGTATGACCCACTGGGATGGAATGTAATGGACTCAAGTTTTGGTGTGTAGCTAGTTCTTCATTATTTGTAGACTTAGCCTATACAAGTGTGGACCAGGATTAAGAAATTAGCTGAGGATGAGATTCCTAATAACATGATCCAGGCTAGTGCGTCTGTGGTATAGCTCAATATAACCAAACATCTGCTTTGCGCTAATAAGGCCCTTCTGTGTGGCTATAAGCTTATAAAGGTAACTAAGTATTGTGGACTCTAAAATATTATTGAGGATGATCGGGTGCCTAACCGGCTGAATATCTAATTGGTTATCAGTCACATAATACACTGCATACGTTAGGTTCTGAATCATAGCTTCCAGAATTGTTGTTGAAGCTGAGAAGTCGGTCCCAAGTACCTTTCAGTAGTATTCTGTTGTCCTGTTGCTCTAAGCATTCCATTCAGCTTGAACGTCCTTGCTCATGGCAAGTAGTGATAAAAAAAGTCGTGTCATGTACTGAGTATATTATGTGGTTAAGTTTTGAGGATATCCCGCTGGCTGTCCTACCCTGAAATGAACATGTGCAAAACATTACTGCATATCAAAAATATTCTACTGCCGCATCTTCTCTAATGCTACACTACATGCTGACTGTGAGTTACTTTCTCTCCTGATGTTCCTTCTAAATTTACAACCTGAAAATACTCATAGGTATACTCCACTTACGATCTATTCATCAATAAAATGAACAAACACTTTATGAAGTGTGTTGCAAACAAAACAAATCCCCAAATTTCTACACTAACAAGGCAACACAATAAAGTCAAATAAACGATGCACATGATATCCCACAAACAATTTTTAACACCTCACAACAATGAAATCCATCATACATTATAAATTCACATCTAAATCAAAATACATACATATAAAGATAAAATACCTTCACTATTTCTACATCACCCCTTCACACTTTTTTATTACCATTGTAGATGGTGTAAGATATAAAATACACATCTAAGAAAACTGTAAAATGTCATACACTTCTCCTTCCTCCTTACATCGTTTTAACTCTAGATCTTAACACACAAGGCAATGTGCACTTAGTTTATGCAGGAGTGGTCTGCTCTTCTTGCTGTGTCATCTTCTCCTTGCCCCAAAAGGGAAGGATATTCCCACTGTGGACGACTGTTGTATCAATAGCTTCACATTCACAGATGAGATCATCTCAATCATTTCATATGGCCCTTGGTAAAGGCTGAAGAATGTAATGTGTGAATGGAAGTCTTGCATTATCTGACCCATTGCCAGATGGCTACTATTGACTGAAGTCACCATGACAGTAGAAGCTGAGTCTCGCCCCAGTTAACATGGGATCCTCCATAGAGCCTTAGCAGACATGGGGATGGCTGGACGCAGCAGTGTAGTCCCATGAAGGTGGCAGAGTGCTGAGCTCCCAATATGGTCAGATGATAGACAGATGCTCAGCAATGACAGTGATGGCAGTATCATCAGTGTGACGCTGTCCAGCACAGAGAGACTGTTCAGTAATGATGGTTTGGTCCCAGTGGCTTAAACACAGCTATCCAGGTCTGACAATGGGGAAGCCATCGTTTTTCTGCATCACTCAGAAAGGTCTCTAACAGAATCATGGAGTGAGATGTGGTGTCTTCATGCATTTGAACTCGAACCACAGAAACTTCTTGGATGTTGGTCAGTGTCCCAGGCTGATATACTCATGATAGTTGTATGTGGAAAAATCTCTTTGCTGATGAAATGAGAGGTCATTGTTGATGGCTGTGCTCTAGTTATGTGCCTGGTTCATGATGGTGGCACTGTGCTGTTATATTATTAATACATTAATGGCGTTTGGTCCCATTACCTGTGACATCAAATTGGCGCCCTGACCCATAATTAACATCCCTGGAACAACTTCAACAATCAATATTTACCAGGCCTGAGCCAGTGTGTCATTTTCATGTTTTGGTCGTTCCCACATAGCATTAAATGTGATCTTTTGTCATTGATACATGGACATATCCTACTAGTGTTGGCATTGGAGGACCTATGATGTCCATACCAGTCATTTCAAATGGCTTACTAGCCTCCAGTAATCCTTGCAGTTGGAAAAGTCAGTTGATTCAATTCAGCCTCCAGTCCACATGGCAACTCACTGCTTCTTATAGTGTTCCATATCGTCCAGTCATGTTTACAAGCAGTACTGTTTGGTCACACATCATTCCATGGTTATTTGAACCCAATAGCTTGCTAATATGCAATCATGTTCCTGTCTCAATACTTCCTCTCGCAATGTAAAAATGGTTCAAATGGCTCTGAGCACTATGGGACTTACCATCTGTGGTCATCAGTCCCCTAGAACTTAGAACTACTTAAACCTAACTAACCTAAGGACAGCACACAACACCCAGTCATCACGAGGCAGAGAAAATCCCTGACCCCGCCTCTCGCAATGTAGCTGGAACTAATGAGATCTGAATTATGTTTTCTAACATAACACTTCATTATGCACCATTAACTGTGAATGAATTGGAGATAGCTTACAGTCTTTGACAGCTGCTTTGACTGTGTCAGTTTTTAGCTGTGTGGCACACGTTTTTTGACATCCAAACCTATCAACTGAGGCCATTGGCAGGTCAATCAATTACCTACAAAGCGAAACTGCTAAGCTCTAGTTCCCAATACATTAATTTACTTGACGGCTCTTTCAACTCCAACATCAACTTTAATGCTTCATGATCTGTTGTTACATCAAATTTCCTAACATATAAATATCCATGTAAGAAGCTCAGCATATCTTCGTCCATTGTAGAATAATTTATCCCCACTTTACTTAACTGATGTCAGGCATAGGTTAAGAGATGATCTGTTCCATACACTTCATGGCTGAATACAAAATCAAGAGTGTGATTAATTGCATGATATGACAAAATGAATTTTTTTCATAGTTTGCAAAAATTAACACCAGGTCTGTTGACAACTATTCTTTTGATTTACCAAACACATTCACACACTTGTCCAATGATACTTCACTCCTCTCTCAATGAGTCAGTGGGGTGCTACTACCGCAAAGTTTGGAATAAACTTTCCATAGTAATTTCTTAAATCCACGAAAGACAGTAACTCCTTTTCCATATGAGGCACTGGACAAAGCTGTATGCGTCTTTCTAATCTAGGAGGTGCCCATATTTTATCACCACTAACTACATGTCCTAAATCCTAAATACTTATGTATACTCAGTGTTAGGTGAGCTGCTAGCAGCTATTTAAACACTTCCCTTAGCTATAGTACAGTATATGTTCTTATACATCGTTTACAAAGAGTGTTATATCATGAAAATATGACATACACTGTTTGGGTTTTAAGCTCTCTGAAACTTTGTTTAACGAACACTGAAATGTGACTAGTGCATTCTTTAGCTGTAATGACATACGACAATATTGGTAATGGCCCAGAAAGCCATAAATAGCATTTTTGATCAGTCCTTCAGTACTTATTCTAACTGATAATAGATATTCTACATATCCATCGTGGAAAAATTATTGCAATTTCCGTATATAAAGAATCAGATCTGCGTCTGTTGAAGTATCTGTAGTCACAATAAAACAATAATATGATCCTGTAACCGTTAGTCAATAATCTCCTCCATCATCAGTTGTAGGTAATGAGGTATGTAGTATCGCTTATGATATACAAGAAGCTCATTACCAGTTGAGATTCTGTACTTTGCCACCGAGCTCACACTACCAAAGACCCCTGAGGATTGCAGGTCCTCAGACTCTAACAGCTCTCCATCACTAGTCTTCTGATTCCTTTCAAGTGCTTTACTGTATCCTGCAAATCTGTTAAACTGTTGGCTTGCTTATGCTTAGGGTCTAAATTCATCCCATCCGTATCATCTTCCTCGAAAATTTCCAAGTCGATGAGCATTAATCCTTCAGACAAATTCATCTCTGTGGTCCCAAGTTACATATTCTGATGAGGACTACCTGCTCACCGTATATCGTCTGCATTTGTACCACACCCTGTGCGTGAAATATCAAGGGTAATCCAACTCATTATTTTCTTTCAATGGCTCAACCACACATAACATAATTTAGCAATTATATATAACGGTTCTCTCACAGAAAGATCCATACCTAAAGACTGGAAAATTACTCAAGTCACACCAATACCCAAAAAGGGAAGTAGGAGTAATACGTTGAATTACATTCCAATATCACTAACGTCTATTTGCGGTAGGGTTTTAGAACATAAACTGTTTTCGAACATTATGAAGTACCTCGAAGAAAACGATTTATTGACACACAGTCAGCACGGTTTAAGAAAATATCGTTCTTGTGAAACAAACTAGCTCTTTATACTCATGAACTAATGAGTGCTATCGACAGGGGACGTCAAATTGATTCCATATTTTCAGATTTCTAGAAGCCTTTCGACGCCGTTCCTCACAACCGTCTTCTAACCAAACCGCATGCCTATGGAATATCGCCTCAGTTGTGCGTTTGGATTGGTGATTACCAGTCAGAAAGGTCACAGTTCGTAGTAATAGACGGAAAGTCATCTAGTAGAACAGAAATAATATCCGGCGTTCCCCAAGGAAGTATCATAGGCCCTCTATTGTTCCTGATCCATATTGACGACATAGGAGACAATCTCAGTAGCGGTCTTAGATTGTTTGCAGATGATGCTGTCATTTACCGTCTTGTAAAGTCATCAGATGACCAAAACGAATTGCAGAATGATTTAGATAAGATATATGTATGGTGCGAAAAGTCGCAATTGACTCTGAATAAAGAAAAGTGTGAAGTTATTCACATGAGTACTAAAAGAAATCCGCTAAATTTCGATTACGCGATAGGTCACACAAATCTGAAGCCTGTAAATTCAACTAAATACTTAGGGATTACAATTACAAATACCCTGAATTGGAGCGGTCACATAGATAATGTTGTGGGTAGAGCCAACCAAAGACTGCGATTCATTGGTAGAATACTTAAAAGCTTAACAGGTCTACTAAAGAGACTGCTTACACCACGCTTGTCCGCCCTATTCTGAAGTATTGCTCGAAAAAGTACAAAGAAGGGCAGCTTCTCATGAAATTTCAATCACCAGTTTTCTCCTACGATTGCGGAAAGATTATATTGGCAGCCACCTACATAGGGAGAAATGATCACGATAAAATAAGAGAAATCAGGGCTCGGAGAAAAAATTTAAGTGCTCGTTTTTCCCGCGCGCCATTCGAGAGTGGGACGGTAGAGAAACAGATTGAAGGTGGTTCATTGAACCCTCTGCCAGGCACTTTACTGTGAATAGAAGAGTAATCACGTAGATGTAGATGAACATGTTTACTGACAGATTTCTGTGCTCACCCATTGTAACTCTTTCATGCTTTGCAGTAACTGATCACATGAATTAATTCTTATTGTCTTTGGACACAGTCCAGTTGGTTACTCTTTTGCAGGAGTGGCAATGTGACACAACAACAGTTTCCCTCAGGTGAAATGATTTCCCATCAGCTTTCACAATATGCTGTCCAAAGACAATTTTAGTGCAATTTTAATGTAGGAAACCTACCCCTAAAATTTCCCAATAGCCATCGTCTACACAAGGCAAAGCCTCGATACGTTCTTGGAAATTTTTGCCCTCACTCGAAATCTCAGTGAACTGATATCATGATGGTCTTAACCTCCTCTACCCCATTTCATCTAAACTTCCCACACACACTTGTGCGCCTGTGTCCAATGAAAGCTTATGTTTCCTTCCGATGATTCAGCAAGTTAAGCGAAATTCTGCTTCTGCGCGTGTTTTAGTTCTGCTAAAATTTACTTTGAGAGCTACTAAGCAGGCCTGGAGCACCCATTGACGTTTAACAGTAAATTACTCTTCCCATTTCATGTTTTTCTTTCGTGCCTCTTATTCAGTAAACAGTCTCGTTCCCAGTGTCCTACTAATTCACATTTCCTACAATGCAAGTGATGGTACTCTTAGGGTAGTTGTCCTGATGGCCCACAAACGTAAAAGTTGACGTCAGCGGAAAAATCCTCTCGTTTATAATGCAGTCTCCTCAAACGTTGCTGCCATGTCCAGGGCTCCAGCTAGGTGTTTAGAAAACTTTGCCCATACTTTTCACGAGACATTGGTAGAAACACTAACTAAGAAGTATTTGATGCTCTCTTGCAGTAGGATGTTCTTAGTGTAATCATTTTACATCAACTCATTCGTATTGACATTAAGTTTTCTAATTCTGTCCATGAAACTCTCGATGGACTGAATCAGACACTGTTTAATTGCTCTCTATAACATCTTCAACTATTCTTTCTCCTACAACGCTCTAACAAATCTACCATCAAAAACTTAAAATGCTTGAACATTCCTTAACTCGTCATTACGTATTAAGTATATTTTCGCATAACTTGGCCATAAGCAAAAATTTTCCCTTTGATCAAAGTCCCCATCTTCACAGCTTCTAACAGGTCGTCTATAAACGCTGACATATCCTTCAGTGCTTTGTCAAAAACAAGAGAAACTGGGTAGCGGAATTAGATGGGATAGACACGCAGTCTCTCGCTATTGTCCATTGTATTTTGTTGTCAACCACTGAATGTTGTTCTCAACTACTGAATATTATTGCCAACTGTGAATGTGTATACAAATCTGTGGTGTGTGTTTTTTAATATGCTTATGTATGGTTAGGTGTACATATAAAATATGTGTATATATTTTAAACCTGCTTTATTTGTTTTATTAGACTGCTCGTTTTATGAAATCTCTTTGTAGGTGTGGTAATTTTCTTGCATTGCGATAAGGTATTTTTTGTGATTATTTATTATTATTTTCATATACTTTTCTATATTGGTGTGATGATGGCTGTGGTGCTTTAAGTGCTGTTCGAATTTGAAATGGTGTGTTTGTTCCATACTTCCGATGTCTAATGTGTTCTTCGTAACTTATTTTAAAATGTCTACTGTACATTGGACTTCGTTCTTCACTATTGTTTGTTGACTGAAGTTTGCTTGAACAGTTAGCATACTTTTCTACATCTGCATGGATACTCTGCAAATCACATTTAAGTGCCTGGCACAGGGTTCATCGAACCACTTTCACAACTCTCTATTACTCAAATCTCGTACAGCGCGCGGAAAGAACAAACACCTCCATCTTTCCGTAGGAGCTCAGATGTCCCTTATTTTATCATGATCTTTTCTTCCTGTATAGGTCGGCGTCAACAAAATATTTTCGCATTCGGAAGAGAAAGTTGGTGATTGGAATTACGTGAGAAGATTCCATTTCAAAGAAAAACGCCTTTCTTTTAATGATGTCCAGCCCAAATCTTATATCATTTCAGTGACACATTCTCCCATATTTCGCGATAATACAAAACGTGCTGCCCTTATTTGAACTTTTTCGATGTACTCCGTCAATCCTACCTGGTAAGAATTCCACACCGCGCAGCAGTATTCTAAAAGAGGACGGAAAATCTTAGTATATGAAGTCTTCTTAATAGATCTGTCACATTTTGTAAGTGTCCTGCCAATAAAATACAGTCTTTGGTTAGCCTTCGTTACAACATTTTCTGTGTGTTCCTTCCAATTTAATTTGTTCGTAATTGTAATACCTAGTTATTTAGTTGAATTTACGACCTATAGGTTTGACTGATTTATCGTGTAACCGAAGTTATATGTGCTATACAGAGGCGCCTTTTTGTGTAGAATGTCCATCACTGTGTGTGTTAGTTTACGTACTTTGTCTCTGCATAGAGTTGTCATTGTGTTTCTATGTAAGGTGTATTTGTGGATCTGGGGCTTGTGAGTTTCCCTGCATTCTGGATATACTATATTCGTTTCGTAGCTGCGTCTTAATTCTTTGACTGAGCCTATGTATTATGTGTGTGACATGCTCATTATTCCTAGCTTTTTGTGTAACTGAATGCGTTTCATTTTCATCAGTTCTGTTGCTGACTGGAATCCTGCTATTTTATATGACGTTTTTCTTAGTGTAACTAGATTCTGATTGTGCAGTGGCTGGATGCGGAATGTATTATTGTGTCTGTGGATGCTGGTTTTCTGTACGCTTTGAAAAAGTGTTTGTCGATTTACTTCGTTTATCTTATGTCAAGAAAATTTACAAGCTAAATAGACAAGTCGAGGAAGGAAAATTAGGAAGATTAGCACAGTGGTAGGAGGGAGTGTCATGACCAACATACTAAAAAAAAAAAACCGTGACGTAAGAGCGAAGAGGTGGGATGGCGTTTAAAGGTTACCTTTTTTTAAGTTTTTCATTAATAATTCCAAACCGCTTCTTCTAGGTGTACCACACAGTTATACTAACCCTCCGTACGACGCCTTACAACCACAGGCTACGCCGTGTGCAGACTTGCCCGGGGGTTTTCTACAAAGTGCATTAACACTACATGGAATACCAATATGATTTAGAAATAGAATACTAAAGCAAAAACCGAATGTGGACTGAAACTAGACAAATCGCTCCACATGGTCCTATACTGCTAGAGGAGAAATTGATTCTTAGTCATGTTGTACGGCAGGTGCAGCGTTCTTCTGGGAAAGGCGACTTCTCCCACCACGATTGCTGCTCGCTTTTCATTTTGCAGACAGACTATACCTCCCCAACACTTCTTGTCCCGTGTACTTACGTGAGTAAACAAAATAACTTCATTGGGCAGCACTATTGGTGGGAGAAGTTGCCCTTCCCATAAAACGCTACAGTACAGGATGACTAAGAATCAATTTCCCCTCTGGCAGTTTTGAAGAGTGTACAGAGACTCATGTGTATTTAGTTCCAATTAGTTTCTTACGTTAGTAGGCCATATCCCTTTTCCATGTATGGAAAATATGGAAAACGGAAAATATAGAAAATAAACACCTCCAGACACGTCTAGACAATGCGTCGTGACTGGTTCATGTAGCGCACTACAGAGTGTCTGTATAACTTTGTTAAACACCGTGTAACCACTTCTTGTGACGATGAGGGCGGATAGAGTGGGGAATCATCTGCTCTCTCTGCAGTTTGTAGACCTATGAAGGAAAGAAGTGCATGACCACAATCCAGTGACCTCTCTTCTGTCACGTTTCTATCCTCCACACCTGCCCCTTCCGTCCTGTTACAACCACAGAACGCGATTTATTCCTAAATAAGGTTTTACTGCACACTTATATGTGGTATACAATTGATCGTTGTTAATCCACTTCATTTAACAGGAAACATTAATTTTATACAATGAAACCAATATTTTCAGTAATCTGCCATTTTCCCATCCCATCCAACGTGGAACCCGTCAGTGCTAACAAAAATAATCAGGGCCTTTCCTACGGGAAATTTAATGTAGTTTAATTTTCGATAGGAGCCGTAGTTTTCAAGTTATTTGATTAAGTCAAAACACAAAGACTTTAGCTATTTAAATAAAGTATTTTTCATTAATCGTACGCCTAATACCCATGACTAATATGTTCAGTTTTGTTATTTAATTAACAAAAAAAAAATGGCTCTGAGCACTGTGGGACTTAACATCTGAGGTCATCAGTCCCCTAGAACTTAGAACTACTTAAACCTAACTAACCCAAGGACATCACACACATCCATGCCCGACGCAGGATTCGAACCTGCGACCGTAGCGGTCGCGCGGTTCCAGACTGAAGCGCCTAGAACCGCTCGGCCACACAGGCCGGCATTTAATTAACACATATTTGCTCCAGGTACCCCTAAATCTGCAGACAAACCAATCATGGATACGTGTTCTGTAAACCGCGGTGCAGCAAAAAGACCTCCCATATTTATAAAAGCCGCTGTGTGAGTTGTGGTCAGGATACTGATGTAGACGGGATATCGACTGATAGCGGTGTACGTGCCATTTTCAGGGGACACAGTGGTTTGGATAAGTGAGCGTTGAGCGTTTGTTGTGGAGGAACCAGCTCGTAGTGGTGGTTTTGTGATTACTACTCATGGGGCGGCGTTTCGCAGTCGGTTCGAACATAGCCGACATTATTGTGTTCCGGGGTTTTTTTTAAGGGCCATTCAGGTTTGAGTATGAAACCTCCGATCATCAGGATCTGCAATGAAAAGAAAATCTAGTGGCCAACCTCGGACTGTAACAACGCCGGAAAATGTGGCTAGTGTGTGTTTCTGTCCACCATCTAAACATTCAACCATTCTGGGGCTGTCTGGTACGAGTGTAAGAAGAATTCTGCTCAGACGAAATTATGGTTATCCCAGAACAAAGTGAGAGAGATTCTGAAATTCGCAGAGCTGTGTGTGAAAAAATGATTCACAAAATTCCCCTCACCCTGCTTTCATTTCGTCTGATGAAGCCCACTTGTACATGTCACCTACTGTTAATAAATAAAATTTCCGATGCTGGGTGACAGAAAACTCTCAGGAACCCCAGTAACAACCACTTCACAACCATTGCACGTTGTTCCTGAGTTTGGTGAGTGGGTCCGCATTTTTTCGAAGAAGACCTCGTAACGGTAACTGTCAGTTCAAATAGCTACTGTCACACGGCAGAAACCTTCCTGCAACCTAAGTTAAACCAGTTTTCTGGGGAGCATGGAGTGGGAGAAATTTCTTCCAACAAGATTGAGCCACATCCCACTGATCTCGGCTTTCTCCAAAAATTTTGCGAGAGTGGTTTCCCAGACGTCTTTGATCTCCGTGAGGAGACATCACCCGGCCCCCAAGGATGTAATATCTCTTTATATTCGATGAATTATTCTGATACAATTCTACCCTTGAATGACGTTTACAAATTTTCTACACTCCTGGAAATGGAAAAAAGAACACACTGTCACCGGTGTGTCAGACCCACCATACTTGCTCCGGACACTGCGAGAGGGCTGTACAATCAATGATCACACGCACGGCACAGCGGACACACCAGGAACCGCGGTGTTGGCCGTCGAATGGCGCTAGCTGCGCAGCATTTGTGCACCGCCGCCGTCAGTGTCAGCCAGTTTGCCGTGGCATACGGAGCTCCATCGCAGTCTTTAACACTGGTAGCATGCCGCGACAGCGTGGACGTGAACCGTATGTGCAGTTGACGGACTTTGAGCGAGGGCGTATAGTGGGCATGCGGGAGGCCGGGTGGACGTACCGCCGAATTGCTCAACACGTGGGGCGTGAGGTCTCCACAGTACATCGATGTTGTCGCCAGTGGTCGGCGGAAGGTGCACGTGCCCGTCGACCTGGGACCGGACCGCAGCGACGCACGGATGCACGCCAAGACCGTAGGATCCTACGCAGTGCCGTAGGGGACCGCACCGCCCCTTCCCAGCAAATTAGGGACACTGTTGCTCCTGGGGTATCGGCGAGGACCATTCACAACCGTCTCCATGAAGCTGGGCTACGGTCCCGCACACCGTTAGGCCGTCTTCCGCTCACGCCCCAACATCGTGCAGCCCGCCTCCAGTGGTGTCGCGACAGGCGTGAATGGAGGGACGAATGGAGACGTGTCGTCTTCAGCGATGAGAGTCGCTTCTGCCTTGGTGCCAATGATGGTCGTATGCGTGTTTGGCGCCGTGCAGGTGAGCGCCACAATCAGGACTGCATACGACCGAGGCACACAGGGCCAACACCCGGCATCATGGTGTGGGGAGCGATCTCCTACACTGGCCGTACACCACTGGTGATCGTCGAGGGGACACTGAATAGTGCACGGTACATCCAAACCGTCATCGAACCCATCGTTCTACCATTCCTAGACCGGCAAGGGAACTTGCTGTTCCAACAGGACAATGCACGTCCGCATGTATCCCGTGCCACCCAACGTGCTCTAGAAGGTGTAAGTCAACTACCCTGGCCAGCAAGATCTCCGGATCTGTCCCCCATTGAGCATGTTTGGGACTGGATGAAGCGTCGTCTCACGCGGTCTGCACGTCCAGCACGAACGCTGGTCCAACTGAGGCGCCAGGTGGAAATGGCATGGCAAGCCGTTCCACAGGACTACATCCAGCATCTCTACGATCGTCTCCATGGGAGAATAGCAGCCTGCATTGCTGCGAAAGGTGGATATACACTGTACTAGTGCCGACATTGTGCATGCTCTGTTGCCTGTGTCTATGTGCCTGTGGTTCTGTCAGTGTGATCATGTGATGTATCCGTCCCCAGGAATGTGTCAATAAAGTTTCCCCTTCCTGGGACAATGAATTCACGGTGTTCTTATTTCAATTTCCAGGAGTGTATCTTCATACTCGCAGAATCCATGCGCAAAATAGTTTCATACAATAGCTATGCCATGAGCGCATAAATATTCTTTGTAGTACTCTCTCTGGTGGTTGTTAGAAAAAAAAAAAAAGAAAGGGAGCTTCCGAGATTGTCTTCGTGCCGATTAGCCTGAGCTTGGTTTGGAAGAACTGTAATCTGATTATTGAGATTTATAACAGAAGATAAACTGATACGAACTGTACGATTAAAATGGAAATATATATATAGATTGCTCCTTCATACAAAGGTGTGTATTTGAGAATTGAGAATTAATGATATTTATCGATATACTGCGTAGTTGTTAATCAGAAGTGACTTCCGAAAGACTGGATACGAACCTGCATTTAATAATCCAAGAGCTCCATTACTTCTTCGGAAGGTTAAACTTCATCAAAGCCAAATATCCGCTTGATCTGAGGTTTCCCGACTGATTATACAACGCTCCCAAAATTACGAGGCATTTTATTTGTACAGATTAGCAGACTGCCGCAAAGCACGAGCCTGCAGAGAAGAAGAATCATCGCCTGATTTCATTCTAACAAGTAAAATTTCAGAAGCATTTTGAGTGACTGAGCTACGACTGTGTTTCCTATCATGAATGATTGATTGCTCGAACGAATTGAGAGCTACAGAATTACGTAGATAGGAGGAAAAATTACAAGGTCACCGTTTATCACCTTGTGATTTTTTTCTTTGGGGACACTTAATTTACAAATATCGCCCCACAGACCTGCAAGCATTTAAGGAGGCCATCATCCACGATATCACTGTTACTCCATCGGAAATGACACGAAAAACCATTCTCAACTTCCAGGAAAGGCTTCAATGTATCAACGATGGAGGGCGGCATTTACCGTACGTAATTTATGAAATCAGCTGATGTAAAATGGTATAGTATTTGTTGTTCGAAAATAAAAGTATCTTGTATCTTCGTTTGTTTTTTCGTTTTTCCTTTTGCACTACGGGAAGTCTTTTTGCCGGGCCCTGTATTTCGACAGATAACGTGCAGATGATACATGACGTGTGGAATTAACTAAGTGACTACACAGTATTCGTGTTACGGTCCAGTATTAGTGGTACGGTCCATTTGCCACTAAGCACTGGAAAATTACGACCGCTGTGTGGTCTCCTGCATTGATGTTTTTGCTGCGGTACTTCACAGCCATTATTACAACAGATGATGAATCGTTTATGGGTGCAATAACATATATCCGCAGTACCGTATAAATACGTTGGATAATGAGTAATCGTTATATCCATCTGTGTTTAGCAAGCGTAAATTCATAACAGCCTACTGTTTCGGGCCCAGAAGCTGAACAGGGAAGGCCGAATATGATAAACTAAGAAATAGACTTCTCTGGTACTCAACAGTGTCTCAAAAGTGAAAGTCATTGTGCTTCAGCATTTGCAAGATGTCTTTCAGAAAAAAGGGCAGGAATATATCAGTGACCAGCTTCAACTGCTTTTACTTCTGTCTCTTTTCCTTCTTATTATTTTTTAAGTTGCATTTTTCTTCACTGTTACTACATTGCCCTAATCCTGCACTGCCATCATCTTCTCTCGTCTTTATTTCAGTCTGCCTACAATTTTTTGCTCCATTTCGTAACGATGTAGTGATATACCACTATAATTATTGTTCTCATGCAGGTACCATCCATGAATTAAGACTGATCTCACTTTACTGACACAAATATGGTTTACATCTTTGGTAATGTGCTTAGACTTCCTTCCGTCAGGAGATGTTTTCGTGTCTGACGAGATGCTCGTTCGATGTCCTGTAAGACAATGTGTAGGTAGGCTGTTTATGTTTTCTTATTGGCAACGTTACGTAGCGCTCTGTATGAAAATCATTGGCTGTGCTGTGTGCAGTCTGTGGCTAGTTTGCATTGTTGTCTGCCATTGTAGTGTTGGGCAGCGGCAGCTGGATGTGAACAGCGCGTAGCGTTGCGCAGTTGGAGGTGAGCCGCCAGCAGTAGTGTATGTGGGGAGAGAGATGGCGGAGTTTTGAAATTTGTAAGACTGGATGTCACGAACTGCTATGTATATTATGATTTTTCAACACTATTAAGGTAAATACATTGTTTGTTCTCTATTAAAATCTTTCATTTGCTAACTATGCCTATCAGTAGTTAGTGCCTTCCGTAGTTTGAATCTTTTATTTAGCTGGCAGTAGTGGCGCTCGCTGTATTGCAATAGTTCGAGTAACGAAGATTTTTGTGAGGTAAGTGATTTGTGAAAGGTATAGGTTAATGTCAGTCAGGGCCATTCTTTTGTAGGGATTATTGAAAGTCAGATTGCGTTGCGCTAAAAATATTGTGTGTCAGTTTAAGCACAGTCTTGTATAATTGTTCAAAGGGGACGTTTCATAAATGGACTTCTCCACGGTAGCGGCGGCAGACAGTAGGTGAATGATCACCTGCTTTACTGTCACGACGAAAATCCTGGTTCCACTAATAGTTACACCCCGGTAGAAGGATTGCTAGGTGGCGCACAGAGAAATAATTTATTTAATTTAGGCCGTCTTTAACATCTATGTCCATATTATTCCGAACCAAAATGGCGAAAGAGTTGAATTATCGAACAGTGAACTCAGAGTCATCACAACGAAGAAACCACAAAAATTACAGCTGAAAAATTATCCTGAAGCATCTACTTTACTGTTGTTGGATGGCAGACAACAACGTTAATAGCATGTAGTACTTAAAAAAAAAAAAAAAAAAAAAGAAAAAAAAAAAAGGGAAACTCGCTGAAGATGGTGAACAACACCGAAACATTTAAGGTTGAAAAATAATTGTTTTGTTCGAGTCAGAATCAATCAGACGCATATATTTTTAAAGTAAACGTGGACAAAAATCAATCCTTCATAAGGAAATATCACCTCAAAACGAATCTCTCTGATTTTATCCACATGGTTTTTCGCGAGATATGTTAGGAAGAGGCAAAATATTGGCTGTGTCACCTATGAAAGTGCGACCTCGAAATTCGAAAAGGAAGCCAACTACTCACTTGCAGCGTCTGCTACAGACGCTGAATGGGCATATCCGCGGGGCTCTTGCCCATACTAAATGAGCCCGTGCGAAACGTGTCGCCCTTCTTTGTACGGTGACTGTTTGCTACCATTAGTCCCTCTCTGGTGATAGTCGCGGACTGAGGAGCAATACCCAAATAGTGTTCAAATGATGATTTTGTGTTTTATGTCCTTCAAGGGAGGACTACAATTCCCGAGAATTCTTCCAGTGAATTTCAGTCTGTTTCTTACCATTAGTGTTATTTGGCCGCTTCTCTTTAAATACGTCCATACGCGGGCGTGAATCACGAATATACGAGGGTTGACTGGAAAGTCATGCCTCCATCTTGGCAGCATTGGTATGTGGCAGGTACTAACTTGTTCCTTAGCCTCTTCTCTAAGCTCCAGTTGGCTGGAAGCCTTAGCATTGAACGGTTGTACTGTTACAGTGTAAAGAATGGAACCTTGCGCAGACGGTCGTCCAATGCGGTTTAAGCAACGTGCAGTCATTGAATTCTTGCAAGCAGAAGGTGTCATGCCAAAGAGATTAATCAGAGAACGAAATCAGTTTACGGTGATTGTATTGATGTGAGTACTATGCGTCGTTGGGCAAGTAGGTTTACAGACGTTGAGGCGGGAACGCCTGACATGCGTGACAAAGAGTCGGACGTCCTGTGACAGCAACCACCGAGTTTCAGAAGCAAAATGTTGACAAATTGATTCAGGACGCCCCGTCCGCAGCTCGAGGTCTTGCGGTAGCGTTCTCGCTTATTGCGCCCGGGTTCCCGGGTTCGATTCCCGGGGGGGTCAGGGATTTTCTCTGCCTCGTGATGACTGGGTGTTGTGTGCGATCCTTAGGATAGTTAGGTTTAAGTAGTTCTAAGTTCTAGGGGACTGGTTACCACTGATGTTAAGTCCCATAGTGCTCAGAGCCATTTGAGCCATTTTTGATTCAGGACGATCGTCGTATCACTCAGAGAAATTGCAAGCACAATCATAATTTTTAAAGAACGTGTGGGTCACATTATTGCGGAAGATCTGTGCATGATGGGTACCTGGATGCTGACACCTGAAATGAAAGCGTACAGACCTGAAATTTGCCAGGAACTCCTCTCGCGTTACGAGAATGAAGGTGACGCTTTTCTCCATTCAATTGTGACAGGAGACGAAGCGTGGGTAGACCACTACGACACGGAGACGAAACGTCAATTGGAAGGCAACCCTAGTGGGGACTGTTTATACGATTTAGAATGTTGACATAAATTTAGTGCTAACATCATTTTTTTAAAAAAAAACAGTCATAAATTGAGCTAAACAAGTTATTGATTGAATACCATAAACAATTAACAGGTGGTTTAAGACTACACTGGACAAGGATCCTGGGTGGCAAGACAGTTTAACTAGTGGAGTGAGTCAAGTACTCAGGCCCTAAAAATGTGGATAACGCAATCTGAATTGATCTGGCGCTGAGCAGACTGACTGATCGAATCTACTGTAGTTCTCTACATGGCTGCAGATGCAAGCAAGTGGCGATTGAGTTCTGTATGCCCTGACAATTCCGGAGAGGCAGTACGTTACCCTGTTTGCTTCGTGCAGCAATGTAACTTGCAGCTTGCGAAATGTGTGCTGCGGAGGTGAGACTGAGGAGGCACCTGTGAATCGGTCGCAGCCACGAAAGAAGTACAAAAATCTCACGGTCTAGCGATCAGGCAGACGGATTGCAATTTACTCTTTACCAGAGCCCTGAAATCACGGTAGATTACAGTGTGTGATACACCCATTCGCTGGTCGAACCAAGGACCAACTTGCCTCACTTATACGAGAGAGCCCGCAAGGATACCAAACATCAAGACTGGTAAACCAAAAACGTATAACTGTGCACTCGGCAAACGAATAGTCCGAGACGTTTGAAGGCACACTGTCGGTACAGTAAGAACTTCACCACAGACTCCCCAGTCCAAACTTCTCGCAACTGAAGTCAGTCTTAGGATAGGTCCCAGGTACCAGCCACACATGCCAGAGCTTCGACCAGAAATGCTCACCAGACCAAAGTCCCACACCCTAGTGCTTTGCACCAATCCCACAAAGTGCACTAACGACACCGCCTTCGCACCGTATTGAGCCAATCACTGGGCTCTAGAGGCGCTAAATCTCCCCTCCCACATGACAGCATAAACTCATGTCAAACCAGTGCAAGAGTTAAGAAACCTATATCTCTGAAAAAAAACCGCCAATTACCGGCTCTTTTTAAATTTTCGAAGAGGGGGAAGAGATGACATCGGAAGTTCACTGAGGCTTTTTGCGGATGATGCTGTGGTGTATCGAGAGGTTGTAACAATGGAAAATTGTATTGAAATGCAGGAGGACCTGCAGCGAATTGACGCATGGTGCAGGGAATGGCAATTGAATCTCAATGTAGACAAGTGTAATGTGCTGCGAATACACAGAAAGATAGATCCTTTATCATTTAGCTATAAAATAGCAGGTCAGCAACTGGAAGCAGTTAATACCATAAATTATCTGGGAGTACGCATTAGGAGTGATTTAAAATGGAATGATCATATAATGTTGATCGTCGGTAAAGCAGATGCCAGACAGATTCATTGGAAGAATCCTAAGGAAACGCAATCCGAAAACAAAGGAAGTAGGTTACAGTACGCTTGTTCGCCCACTGCTTGAATACTGCTCAGCAGTGTGGGATCCGTACCAGATAGGGTTGATAGAAGACATAGAGAAGATCCAACGGAGAGCAGCGCGCTTCGTTACAGGATCATTTAGTAATCGCGAAAGCGTTACGGAGATGATAGATAAACTCCAGTGGAAGACTCTGCAGGAGAGACGCTCAGTAGCTCGGTACGGGCTTTTGTCAAAGTTTCGAGAACATACCTTCACCGAAGAGTCAAGCAGTATATTGCTCCCTCCTACGTATATCTCGCGAAGAGACCATGAGGATAAAATCAGAGAGATTAGAGCCCACACAGAGGCGTACCGACAATCCTCCTTTCCACGAACAATACGAGACTGGAATAGAAGGGAGAACCGATACAGGTACTCAAGGTACCCTCCGCCACACACCGTCAGGTGGCTTGCGGAGTATGGATGTAGATGTAGATGATGTTTCTCTCCAAAGTCGTGTCACTTCCCACGGTTAGTGAACAGATACAGCCTCGAAGTTCTTTATCTAAAGCACCTGTGCCTTGGAGCTTGTTAGGCCTAGCTATGAGGTGCAATAAAGATTCTAGCTCCAAACGTTTCCCAGATGTCAGATTTTTCTTACACAGCCGAGGAAGCGGGGGCGAGTGGTTTACTGGCCTATTTGCATGTTCGGCAAACATGAAAACTTATGAACCTTTATTACACATGGCTCTATACACAATGCCTGGTTTACGACTCCACTGCGTAGACGCGTTCCTTCAGACTATCGCCCCAGCCCAGGCCTTCTGCTGGCGCCATGGCAGGTATTGCTGCATTGCTCTGCAGGAGACCTGTCTTGATGAGGGGCATCCCTGTACAGCTGTGGACCTGTCCGGCAAGGTTTAGTAAGGGATGTTTTCCCTGCCTATTGTTTTCAACTCCCAACATGCCGTTTCTATGAGCTTATAATCATAAAAATACCTCATGATTTTAGCGCCCTACCAGGCACCATCAACGTTTGCTCAGGCCATTAACTTTCTAGAGTCTTGCTCAAGGTGTATCAGGTTGTAATAAAATCTTTAATAATTTTATGTATAGGGAAAGTAGGTGAGAGAGTAACTTGGCCTCTCTCTCAGTCTATGGAACATTGACACAAAGACTCGACCCAGAAAAAGGAATTCAAGACGCAGCCCTCATGGCCACAGTGTTCTGGAATGGAGATGTTGTTATTCATATTGATATCTCTGATCGTGGAACAATAAATTCAGAGCATTGCATCACAACGCTGTCAACTCTGAACCGACTGCTGAAAAGGGTCCGAAAGGAAAAGGGAAATGTTTTCCTGCAGCATATCAATGCCAAACCACACACTTCATTTGCTACCACAGCAGAATCTCAGAGGCAGAGTCTCAACACTGTACAGTATCCTCCATACAGCCCAGATTTAGCACCGTCTGGCTTCCACATGTTCCCAATAATGAAAGACGATCTGCGGGGACATAATGTTGCCTCTGCTGAAGACGTTGAGAGAACTGTGAGACTGTAGTTGTGGAAACAGAGTGTCGACTTATTCCGTGGTGGCTTCAGAAAACGTGTTCATCGTTGGCAGAAATGTATCCAGTTGGCTGGTGATTATGTGGAAAAGTGAATATTGGTAATTAAAGATCACATTCTAAGGATTATTTCTGCGTTTGATTTATTAAAATATTCCAAGACAAGCCCAGTTAACTAAGGTGGAGGCATTACTTTTCATTCAGCCCTCGTAAAACTTCACTTATAAGATAACATGAAGGGAAAGCTGGTGTTTGACGTCTCGTCAGCGAAGAGAGGCTGAATATTAGCTGGTTTTCGACAAAGGTTAGGAAGGAATACTACTGGCATGTGCCTGGGTCAATTTAATGAAACCACGGAAAACCTAAATCTGGATGGCATGACAGGAACGTGAACCTCGCTGTGTTGCTGAATGCTACTGAAGCGTCTTGTACGCTCTCTTGCTATTTGTTAGCGTTTTAAAATGGTTTAATGCATTTTCTGCACCATTCGACGTCTTATTACGTTAATCAGTTTTCGTAGTCATTTGGCTTATGTGGACTAGCGGAGACATGGGAAACACTGTCTTTAAGAGAGTTGCAGGGATGAGATGATAATCAATTTGTCTGTTAGGAGCAATTCTTATAACGCTTTTCGTTCAAACACTCTTACGTAACACGGAGCTCGCCACAAACCACATGTATTTCCCACTAATCCATTATCTAACATCCACATTTCTATTTAAACTGTGACTACCCATAACTTTCAAGAAAATTATTGAAATACAAGACCTACAGTAAAATTTATCCGGTGTCTTCGAGAAGAGAAGCGTTTTAGCAGTGCAGATTGCTCACACGTGGCCGGGTATAGTAAGTAAAAGAACGTCAAAGCCAGTATGAAGACGATCACTGCATCCTCGATCAGTGGGATACAGGTAGGAGGGAGAGATACTGCGTGTTTTCTCAATCAAGGCTAGCCTTGGTCAACACGTCGCTGTAGATACAAAAATAAATAATAATTCTGAGTGTACATATTTTCAAGTAAAATTATGTAAAGAGCATGTAGTAGTATTCAATAGAGTTACTATAAAAGCTAAGGTATAAAATAAAATTATGAAGTAACATTATTATAATAGCGCCAGACAAAGTGTTTGTTTTCGATGTATAGCACGGACTATGAACTTAAAGAATGTTTGTATCAGATTTCTTCTTGCCATAAAGTAATATGTCAAGAAATAGTATGAGAGCTACGACATTGGGGCAATGAAAAGAATGGTTCCCAAAGTGGAATGTTTTCGAAGGATATAGCGCACTGTGCCGGCCGTGGTGGCCGAGCGGTTCTAGGCGCTTCAATCCGGAGCCGCGTGACTGCTACGGTCGCAGGTTCGAATCCTGCCTCGGGCATGAATGTGTGTGATGTCCTTAGGTTAGTTAGGTTTAAGTAGTTCTAAGTTCTGGGGGACTGATGACCTCAGATGTTAAGTCCCATAGTGCTCAGAGCCATTTGGACCATTTTGAACAGCGCACTGTAAAGTAAAGGAATTAATGTGTTGAGGTACTTTTTGTCATGGACTATTATTTCACGAACTGCTGATAATACGAAAGCTACAGTGATCAGACAGTGGAATAAATGGTTTACTAAGAGGACTGTTTGTGACACCGAGAACGTACTGTGTACTACACTGGTGTGCAGAACTCGAGGACGAAAGTAAATTTCGCATGATGTGTCACAGTTAAGCAATACAGCTCGATGAAAATTGCACCATAGATAGAAGTGTAAAAGCACAGCGCAGAAGGTAACTGAAAGAAATGAGACAAATAGAAATGGCACTTTTATTCGAATACTGTGATTACATTGAAGCCATAGTGATTTGTGGTAGCCTCCAGGACATTACAAAAAAGTGGAACATGGTTCTTAATTGGGTGTGTGATCAACACGGTGCCGCGTGGGGTAGCCGCGTGGTCTGGGGCACCTTGTCACGGTCCGTGCGGCTCCCTCCGTCGGAGGTTAGAGTCCTCCCTCGGGCATGGGTGTATGTATTGTCCATGGCATAAGTTAGTGTAATTTAGATTAAGTAGTGTGTAGGCTTAGGGACCGATGACCTCAGTAATTTGGTCGCGTAAGACCTTACCACAAATTTCCAATCAACACGGACGGCAGTTCATGCTCCCACGCTGGCTACAAGGTTAGTAAGGAGTTGTTGTTATAGGGCGTTCTATTCCTCTGCCAGCGCACTTCACAACTGATGGTCGGTGCACAGTCGTTGGTGTTTGTGGACGTGCTACTACAATATGTCCTCCCGCCCCCTCCCGACGCCTCCTGACGGTTCCAACACGTGCTTGATGGGATTTAAGTTGGGGTAACGGGCAGGCGAGTCCATTTGAAGAATATCCTGTCGTTTCAAGAGCTCCTCCACCTGTGATGTTCGAGGTGGTCGCGCATTGCTATCCATAACAATGACGTCACGACCAAATGCACCGAGCGAGGTGGTTAGACACTGGACTCGCGTTCGGGAGGACGACGGTTCAATCCCGCGTCCGGCCATCCTGATTTAGGCTTTCCGTGATTTCCCTAAATCACTCCAGGCAAATGCCGGGATGGTTCCTCTGAAAGGACACGGCCGACTTCCTTCCCCATCCTTCCCTAATCCGATGAGACCGATGACCACGCTGTCTGGTCTCCTTCCCAAAACCAACCAACCAACTGAATGCACACACGAAAAGACGCGCATGAGGAAGGAGCTCAGTTTCAAAATTACCTTGACCTGTGAGTGTACTGTGTACAAAGATTCGGAGGTCAGTACACCAACGAAGCAATATGCCTCCCAGACTGTAGCACCTGGACCACCAACACGATAATGTTTGGAAACACACCCGATGGAATTACGTGTTTGAACCACTCAGACGGAAACTGCTTTCATTCGAGAAGAGCACGCAACCCAATTCCTCGTCGGTCCAGTCCCTATGATCTTGGTTCCATTAGAAACGGTGACGTGTGTGTCAACAGAACACAACATATTGGTCGGTGGGTGAAGAGACCACTTCTGTGCAGTCCCAGTTCCTCTATGGAGCTTGAGTTTACGTGCCTTGAAGTCCCGTTAAATGTGGTTGCACCCACTACTTGACTAACCCTTCTTGCCTGTTGCACAATATAACGATCATCTGCTGCTACGTCTACTCCTTTGAGCAGCAGCGCTTGGGGTTCCCGGAATGCTCACCATGCATGTGAAACAATTCTGTGAGCAGTAACAGATATCTGGACTACATCCGTCACCCTTCGTCCTTCTTCCAGTTTCCTAATGATTCATCTCTGTGTGGAGTCATCCACATGTAGTCTTCGGTCACGTTGTTATGAAGACCACATCCATAGTGAACCGTAACTGCTCGTTCATTTCTAGAGATTTGCGTTACCCGTTTCTTCCACTGCCTCGTGTTGCGGGGGCAGTCCCACTTTCCTCTACATTCACTCTAACCTCAGTACATCTGAGATCGAGCTTTCTTCTGGTAGACTTCTTGAAACAAGCTTCCGCACTTCTGTTCATTTCTGCAGAGTTGTTACTATATTAGGAGACTTTGCACACCTCATTATTCTGAAGGGCAGCTGAAGGATCCGTTTTACAACCTGGTGCTCATCGCGGTATTGTTCATTCTCTCTTTCTAAACAAGACGCCTCTCCGGCGACTCGGCAGAACACGGCCAGAGAGAGACCTTCCACACGTTGTAGATACCGCTTCCCTTATGCGTACTGAAATGCTCCTCGTCATGAGACAATATCTACACTGAAGCGCCCAAAAAACTTAATGGCATGCATATTCAAATACAGAGATGTTAACATGCAAAATACGGCACTACGGTCGGCAACGCCTATATAAGACAACAAATGTCTGGCGTAGTTATTAGATCGGTTACTGCTACAGCGGCAGGTTATCAAGATTTAAGTGAGTTTGATCTTGGTGTTATAGTCATCGCCAGAGCGACGGGACACAGTACCTCTGTGGTTGCGATAAAGTGGGGATTTTCCTGTACGACCATTTCACGAGTGTACTGTGAATGTCAGGAATCCGAAAAACATAAAATCTCCGACATCGCTGCGGCCAGAAAAAAGAAAAAAAATACTGCAAGATCAAATTGCTCGTAAATTTTGGTGAGGAAGAGCTTTCTGACAGCTCGAAATTTTTAAAGCCTCTTAGCCGTATATGTTGAACGAAGTCTTCCAACGCGTATGAACAAAAATATTCAATACAGCATTACAATCCTCACGATGTTAGTACAATCCGTTTGGTTTCAATAATACCTTAATGTCTTTTTCTGGTCGATCTATGTTGGCTAGAAACAGCAAGTATTGTCGTTCAATTACGACTGAACTTTCAAAATACAATATTTCCACATCATGAAACTATTACTTTGGTCACTCTGATACATCCAGATTGGCTGGCTTTGAGCAGTATGGGACTTAACATCTGTGGTCATCAGTCCCCTAGAACTTAGAACTACTTAAACCTAACTAATCTAAGGACATCACACACATCCATGCCCGAGACAGGATTCGAACCTGCGACCGTAGCAGTCGCGCGGTTCCGGACTGAGCGCCTAGAACCGCTAGACCACCGCGGCCGGCTACATCCAGATTATGCAAAATCATATTAACCTGCAGAATGTTAAATGATTGTAGGCTGTTTATTTCGTAGCATGCGTCACGTCAGCAAGCTAAATCCATCAACAACCATTACGTCGCTACTACGCACACTGTGTCACTGTCATCTGTCCGACCGTCGACTATCGATATTTATCTCGCTCTCTCCATCGTATATTAGCTTCAAGCATATATTATATTGACTGTGCGTATTATAAAGACTATGGTACAGTCAGTTCCACATGAAAGTGTACTCCATAATTTTAAACGTAACGCCCGCAGCGACATCTGTGGAGTGATCTCTAATCTGTAATCAATGCAGTTTTGCTCAGTGTATAGAAAAACAAAGTTTGAGTTGATTGTTTTGTTCTGTACATTGCAGTTTAAAATGAGTGGAAAATATCTGAAACGTCACGAGGCATTGTTCCTTCTAAATCATCCAAAGGGACCAACGCTGCTGCTGAAATTCATAGGAAGTCAGAGATATTCGTTGCTAAGTGGGTCAGACGATATTTAGACGTTGGAAGCGTGGATGATTTACCACGTAGAGGGATAAGGTGCCAAACTATAATCGCATGCAGGCAGCTCATAGAGAAACGTATGGACGAGCATTGTCCTATTGAAAAATGACACCACAGTACTGTCGAGTGAAATGTGACATGTGTGGACGACAGACGTCTGCCGTACTGGTGTGCCTTGAGAGTTCCGTCAATCACTACCAGCCATGACGTGAAGTCATACCTGGTGGCTACACTCGCCATGACACCAACAGTTAACACTGCTGCTCATCTCTAAAACTTGACAAGTTCGGTACCTTTTCACAGGCCGCCGAAGATTGTCATCCGAGGTAGTGCAGAATCCCTATTCGCCGCTAAAAACAATGCGGCGCCACTCATGGCACCACTGCAAAAACAGCCGTTTCTATTGTCATGTTAAAGGCAGCCTACACGTGGGACTCTAATATTGTAGACCGACGACTGTCGCTGGATGATACAGAATGTTGGTGGGAGTCTATTACTTGCTCTCTGATATGTGAAAGGTTTCCAATGTCCTTAGTGCACAATGCGTCAGTACAGTCAGTAGTTATCGACCGGAATCCTGACGACGAGTAAACTCACCTTACTATCTCAAAAATCTGGATATGGCACGGTTTCATCAGCTGGACAAATGGGACCAACAAAGATATACCTACCGAACACTGTCGTATGCTGATAAAGCTGTCTCAGACGAGTACGCGGCATCTCTGTATTCTTCATACTGATCACTGAACATCTGACACTGATCCAGCCCTTATACACCCTACCGCGACTGGTGACAACACTAACACGGTCAACACTATAGCACTCTAGTGACCGCGTTACCTGTCTCAGAGAACTGTAACCTTAGTGAGCTATATACCCGCAGGTGGTATGTAAGTGTACAGAGTTACAATGGCGTCAGACCATTCCGTCTGGACGTTTCAATTTTTTTTAATCGAGCACTATGTTGTGTATCATAAAGAAAACTGTTGCATATTCACACGCATTATTACAATTAAGACCGGTATTTGTGGTTATGAACTGACGAACATATATATTTAGCGTCAGTCCTTCTATAAAGTGGCAATGTAAAGGAAAGAAAAAATAATACTGCTCAGAACAGCAATACATTCATAAGCAGCCGATCACTAAACCACGTCCACTGCCTTCCCATGCCTTCTAGTATCTCAGTCTTTAACATGCTCTAAAAAGGGAAACATATAGCTAACAGACCACCGATTTTGCTCGTCTTCCGCACAATTGGAATACGTAGTAAGATGCCTACCCCCATGAACCATGGACCTTGCCGTTGGTGGGGAGGCTTAAGTGCCTCAGCGATACAGATAGCCGTACCGTAGGTGCAACCACAACGGAGGGGTGTCTCTTGAGAGGCCAGACAAACGTGTGGTTCCTGAAGAGGGGCAAGCAGCCTTTTCAGTAGCTGCAAGGGCAACAGTGTGGATGATTGATCTGGCATTGTAACACTAACAACAACAGCCTTGCTGTGCTGGTACTGCGAATGGGCTGAAAGCAAGGGGAAACTACAGCCGTAATTTTTCCCGAAGGCATGCAGCTTTACTGTATGGTTAAATGATGATGGCTTCCTCTTGGGTAAAATATTCCGGAGGTAAAATAGTCCCCCATTCGGATCTCCGGGCGGGGACTACTTAAGAGGACGTCGTTATCAGGAGAAAGAAAACTGGCGTTCTACGGATCGGAACGTGGAATGTCAGATCCCTTAATCGCGCAGGTAGGTTAGAAAATTTAAAAAGGGAAATGGATAGGTTAAAGTTGGATACAGTGGGAATTAGTGAAGTTCGGTGGCAGGAGGAACAAGACTTATCGTCAGGTGACTACAGGGTTATAAACACAAAATCAAATACGGGTAATGTAGGAGTAGGTTTAATATTGAATAAAAAAATAGGAGTGCGGGTAAGCTACAACCAACAGCATAGCGAACGCATTATTGTGGCCAAGATAGACACGAAGCCCATGCCTACTACAGTAGTAGAAGTTTATAAGCCAACTAGCTCTACAGATAATTAAGAAATTGAAACGTATGATGAGATAAAAGAAATTATTCAGGTAGTGAAGGGAGACGAAAATTTAATAGTCATGGGTGACTGGAATTCGAGAGTAGGAAAAGGGAGAGAAGGAAACACAGTGGGTGAATATGGATTGGGGGAGAGAAAGGAAAGAGGAAGCCGTCTAGTACAATTTTGCACAGAGCATAACATAATCATAGCTAACACTTGGTTCAAGAATCATAAAAGAAAGTTGTATACATGGAAGAATCCTGGAGATACTAGAATGTATCAAATAGGTTATATAATGGTAACAAAGAGATTTAGGAACCAAGTTTTAAATTGTAAGACATTTCCAGTGGCAGATGTGGACTCTGACCACAATCTATTGGTTATGAACTGTAGATTAAAACTGAAGAAACTGCAAAAAGGTGGGAATTTAAGGAGATGGGATCTGGATAAACTGAATAAACCAGAGGTTGTACAGAGTTTCAGGGAGAGCATAAGGGAACAGTTGACAGGAATGGGGGTAAGAAATACAGTAGAAGAAGAATGGGTAGCTCTGAGGAATGAAGTAGTGAAGGCAGCAGAGGATCAAGTAGGTAAAAAGACGAAGGCTTGCAGAAATCCTTGGGTAACAGAAGAAATATTGAATTTAATTGATGAAAGGAGAAAATATAATAACGTAGTAAATGAAGCAGGCAAAAGGGAATACAAAAGTCTCAAAAACGAGATCGACAGGAAGTGCAAAATGGCTAAGCAGGGATGGCTAGAGGACAAATGTAAGGATGTAGAGGCTTATCTCACTAGGGGTAAGATAGACACTGCCTACAGGAAAATTAGAGACCTTTGGAGAAAAGAGAGCCACTTGTATGAATATTAAGAGCTCAGATGGAAACCCAGTTCTAAGCAAAGAAGGGAAAGCAGAAAGGTGGAAGGAGTATATAGAGGGTCTATACAAGGGCGATGTACTTGAGGATAATATTATGGAAATGAAAATGAAATGGGAGATACGATACTGCGTGAAGAGTGACAGAGCACTGAAAGACCTGAGTCGAAACAAGGCCCTCGGAGTAGACAACATTCCATTAGAACTACTGACAGCCTTGGGAGAGCCAGTCCTGACAAAACTCTACCATCTGGTGAGCAAGATGTATGAGACAGGCGAAATACCATCCATTCCCAAAGAAAGCAGGTGTTGACAGATGTGAAAATTAACGACTTATCTCAGAAGAAAGATTAAGGAAAGGCAAACCTACATTTCTAGCATTTGTAGACTTAGAGAAAGCTTTTGACAATGTTGACTGGAATACTCTCTTTCAAATTCTAAAGATGGCAGGGGTAAAATACAGGGAGCGAAAGGCTATTTTCAATTTGTACAGAAACCAGATGGCAGTTATAAGAGTCGAGGGGCAATGAAAGGGAAGAAGCGGTTGGGAAGGGAGTGAGACAGGGTTGTAGCCTGTCCGCGATGTCATTCAATCTGTATATTGAGCAAGCAGTAAAGGAAACAAAAGAAAAAATTCGGAGTAGGTTTTAAAGTCCACGGAGAATATAAAAAAGAAAAAACGTTGAGGTTCGCCGATTACTTTGTAATTCTGTCAGAGACAGCAAAGGACTTGGAAGAGCAGTTGAATGGAATGGGCAGTGCCTTGAAAGGATATAAGATGAACATCAACAAAAGCAAAACTAGGATAATGGAATGTAGTCGAATTAAATCGGGTGATGCTGATGGAATTACATTAGGAGATGAGACAAAGTAGTAAAGGAGTTTTGCTATTTGGGGAGCAAAATAACTGCTGATGGTTGAAGTAGAGAGGATATAAAATTTAGACTGGCAATGGCAAGGAAAGCGTTTCTCAAGAAGAGTAATTTGTTAACATCGAGTATAGATTTAAGTGTCAGTAAGTCGTTTCTCAAAGTATTTGTATGGAGTGTAGCCATGTATGGAAGTGAAACATGGACGATAAATAGTTTGGGCAAGAAGAGAATAGAAGCTTTCGAAATGTCGTGCTACAGATGAATGCTGAAGATTAGATGGGTAGATCACATAACTAATGAGGAGGTATTGAATAGAATTGGGGAGAAGAGGAGTTTGTGGCACAACTTGACAAGAAGAAGGGACCGGTTGGTAGGACATGTTCTGAGGCATCAAGGGATCACCAATTTAGTGCTGGAGGGCAGCGTGAAGGGTAAAAATCGTAGAGGGAGAACAAAAGATGAATACACGAAGTAGATTCAGAAGGATGTAGGCTGCAGTGCGTACTGGGAGATGAAGAGGCTTGCACAGAATAGAGTAGCATTGAGATCTGTATCAAACCAGTCTCAGGACTGAAGACAACAACAAAAACAACAACAACAGTAAGATGCATCAAATGCTTTTCTAGTACGATGTTCTCCATAAGCGTGCTGGCGTAAGTGGTCGCCTGTCCTAAAGATGAAGCCAAGATCGGTTAGTAGGTGCTGGACCAAGCGCGCATATCACGGGAGGGGCCAGAGACAAACCGACAACACTCCGCCAACAACCTCTCAACAGCATGTATTTAGGCCGTCGCCGCTGGCCGGAGGTCTGCACTGACTCACTCATCCAGTTGGCGTCTGCAATAAACTCGCGGAGCGAGTATAGTTCATCGCAGGTTACGACGTATCATAGCAACCAGATTAGTGACCATAGCGGGATTTGTTCTTCTCCAGCAGTGGCACTCAAGTTTGTAATAGATTACCGATATTGTCTGCAAGAAGACTATTTCTGATGAGCTGGTACCACACCACATGGACTGTATTCAAGTTAAGTAAATGCTCATGTAAATAAAGATCCGTATTAATCCACGTGGGCATTTATGTTAGAAAGAGGATACCGGCAACCCATAACATCTTCTCCCTTGCTATCTTACAGTACAAGAGTCTACATCAAGCATTTTCGAGAGATCGAGGATCGAAGTTTTACTTGCATGTTGAATGCTTTATAAGAGTGTCAGTTGCTACTCGACTGTCAACCCTCTTGCATGATATTCAAAGTTGTCATAAAATTATTGTCCACTATCTCTCGAAAATGCTTGCGAAGCGTTTTGTACTAGATCAGCAACTGATACATCTTACAGTGTATTAGAATCGTGTGAAAGATGAGCAAAATCGGTGGCCCATCGGTAGTACGCTTCTCTTGCAACGCAAAGGCCATGAACGGATTGGACATTGAACAACAGCCCTCTGGAATGGAATGCACACCTTACCACTGTACTTCCCTTTATATTTGTTTCTCTGTTTCACTTCAACCTTTGTACATAAAAACACTGGGCCAAATGACAGTGAACCTATTACACATCAAGCTAATACCGCGTAATATCTCCCGTTGACTGGGTAATTACCTCAGTTCCGTGGGGGAACAGAGGAAAGGTTTTCCGTATCCAGCTGAACTCTTTTGTTCATGATAAGGTCATGTAACTCGACCAAATCGCCTTGAAGCTGAATATTACTTTTCATCTTTTATTCACGTAGTTCAAGACTTTTCCAATCTACACAGGTATAAAGACAAGACTGGAACCTCGGATCATTCGACGTCTCACACCATTTGAAACGGGTAAAATCTGTCTGGACGGACAACAAACACGCCTAGTCAGCTACTATGTTGTTTGGTCCACTGAAGGCGCCCAGCTTCATACTCTGCTATCACCAATGGAGTTTTGTGGGGTAAACGTCTCCAAGTGTCCACTACATGATGTTCCTTTCACCTTATTCACTCGGAAATTTGTTGATATAAAACATTCACAGCAGTTTAAGTGAGGCATGAACTGTCTGGATACTGTCGGTTAAGATCTTCATTATAACACTTATCTCTTCGTGGTACATGGATGTACGGAGTACACAGTCTGCGCTGATATGCAAACAAAGTGGACAACTTCATTCACTGTGTGGCCAAGGTCACGCCCAAACAAGGTATCTGTTTTCTGCCCATCTCTCCGAGCGATATGGCTCAGTGGTAAGCACTGTGAACTTGCATTCCGGAAGACGACGGTTCAAATCCGCTTCCGGCAATCATATTTTAAGTTTCCGTGACTTCCCTGAACCGCTCCAGCAAAGTAACGGCTTGACTGAAATATCAAGAGACAGCTCAACGATAGTGGCACCTGCGGCAGTATGGGCACTCCAGAGCTTACGATGCGGGACTATGAACTCTACGAAGATGCAGCGTGGAATGGTCGTCATGCATTAAAGATGGTGAGTCCTAAAGCAGCACTTACGAACGAGTCAACCTAGTGCGTCTTGGGCCAAATGCACCCTAAGTGTTCAGGAAGGTTAAGGAATACTTCATAAGGCATGCAACCATACGTCAGCATACTGCCATCCCGGGTAGACAGTAAAATCCAAAGATGGAGAGATAGTAACTGAGATCATCGTCCACCGAATGAAATGGTTCATCCAGACTTTATCTCGTGTTGGTGCAAGTGATCACGGAGTCGGTGATTCTGAGAGGTTACAGTGAATTGTGGAATCGCCTGTTATAATGGAAACGTTGCTGAACTGCTGCGCTATGGTTCAAATGGCTCTGAGCACTATGGGACTTAACATCTGTGGTCATCAGTCCCCTAGAACTTAGAACTACATAAACCTAACTAACGTAAGGACAGCACACAACACCCAGTCATCACAAGGCAGAGAAAATCCCTGACCGCGCCGGGAATCGAACCCGGGCGCGGGTAGCGAGAACGCTACCGCACGACCACGAGCTGCGGACTGCTGCGCTATGCCCAATAATCCAGGAGACAAATGCTATTGATTGTATAGTAAGAGGGCGGATGTATTGGAAACAACCACCTAGAGTTTCGATAGTACGAAGGCGGATGCAGTAATTGAAACAACCACCTAGAGTTTAGATGTAACTAATAAAAGAACCTAAACGGAACAGAATCTCCAGTACTAACAGTACTAGTAGTTAGGTAATTGGTTAAGGCGTTCATAGTAGTTTTGTTGAGGTAGGGTATTAGAATTTTTCTGGAATCAGTATTTTTCTTTTTTCTTTGTGTTTATAAGTAGCAGGAATAAATAACAAACTATGCCAGAAAAAAAATGTACGTCATCAAGGACCGTGTTCACTGGCACTGGATTCAGTGTTAGTAATTCATTTGTAAAGGTCATCGGCGATCAGATGGCGCTCAGGGGGCTTGTCTGTGCGCCCTCTGTTTTGACTCTGTAGTCAGTGACTGTGCTGAGTTCAGAGGAGAAGAGTGTTAGCAATATTCAATTTTATATACAACTATGCCCCACCGACGACTACATACTCCTGCTGAACAACCTTCGCCACATGACCGGGGTCATATTATGGGCCTGCGGGATGCTGAATGGACGTATCGGCAGACTGTTGCATGTTGGGCACAATGTGGTGGTGGTGGTGTGTCGATGCTTTCAACAGTGGTCTGTAAACATTCCCAAGGCTGTATATCAGGTTCTGGACATCTGCGTAATACACACACACACATATCAAGACGGAGCCATTATACCAACAGTGGCCAATCAGAAATCATCCAGATACGAAATCCAGGCACATGTCGCATCTGTTGTGCCATTACTGACCGTTGAGTAGCGTCTACTTGCCTCTGGTCATGCTGCCACTGATGTCACGACACCACCCCAACCGCGTCTACTCTGGCGTCGTGAAAGACTCGACTAGAGTTGTATTCAGTGAAGAGACCAGGTTCTGCCTGTATGCGAGAGACTGGCCTAAACATGTACGGTGTAGAACTGCTATTCTGCCTATTGCAGAGTGCAGTCTTCCAAGACATTCAGGTCACACTCCAGGCTTGATGGTGTGTGTGTGTGTGTGTGTGTGTGTGTGTGTGTGTGTGTGTGTTTGTGTTTGTGGGGAGGGGGCTCTGTTATAATTCTCGGTCACGTTTGACTTTTCTGTATAGTAACCAGTGCCCGTTCACCTGTACAGACTGTTATCCTCATGCTACTGATAGTTCTTCGACAGGAAGGTGATTTGTTTTTTAATAGCTGGCATACGGCTGCTGCGGCGCAAAGTGCTCTTCGTGATATGTATAACAACAGCAGTGGCCAATACGTCTGAAACATAATGAAGCGTGAACGTACTCGTTCTCTAGGACTGGTCTGCGAGAACCTTCGCCGAATAGCAACAAAAGGTGCAAGATGTTTGGGAAAATCTATCGCAGCGTATCATTCGGCGCCTTTAAGAGCGTTTGCATGCGAGAATACACGCCTCCGTTGCAGCTAGAGTGGAGTACATTGTGTACCAATGCGATTGTTTGGGCACCCCTTACCTTGACGTGTCTGTTTAACTCGTCTGAGTTGGTTTCATATACTGCTATAATGGTGAACTACGCGTACCTTATTTTACAATAAAACGACTTTGTCCTCGAAGGCGTTGCAACTTTTAGAGCAGTGTATATACATACATTATTAATACCAAAAGTGCAAGCTGTATGGCCTATGTTAGCTTGCCACGTAATAAGCCGTAATTGACAAGAACAAATAAATAAAAATAGCCCTCTGACAGGTATAGATCACTTCAACCCCTAGACCAGTGTTTTACAGCCTTACTTACACCGTTATTACATCTACATCTACATCTATACTCCGCGAGCCACCTTACGGTGTGTGGCGGAGGGTACTTATTGTACCACTATCTGATCCCCCCTTCCCTGTTCCATTCACGAATTGTGCGTGGGAAGAACGACTGCTTGTAAGTCTCCGTATTTGCTCTAATTTCTCGGATCTTTTCGTTGTGATCATTACGCGAGATATATGTGGGCGGTAGTAATATGTTGCCCATCTCTTCCCGGAATGTGCTCTCTCGTAATTTCGATAATAAACCTCTCCGTATTGCGTAACGCCTTTCTTGAAGTGTCCGCCACTGGAGCTTGTTCAGCATCTCCGTAACGCTCTCGCGCAGACTAAATGTCCCCATGACGAATCGCGCTGCTTTTCGCTGGATCATGTCTATCTCTTCTATTAATCCAACCTGGTAAGGGTCCCATACTGATGAGCAATACTCAAGAATCGGACGAACAAGCGTTTTGTAAGCTACTTCTTTCGTCGATGAGTCACATTTTCTTAGAATTCTTCCTATGAATCTCAACCTGGCGCCTGCTTTTCCCACTATTTGTTTTATGTGATCATTCCATTTCAGATCGCTCCGGATAGTAACTCCTAAGTATTTTACGGTCGTTACCGCTTCCAATGATTTACCACCTATGGCATAATCGTACTGGAATGGATTTCTGCCCCTATGTATGCGCATTATATTACATTTATCTACGTTTAGGGAAAGCTGCCAGCTGTCGCACCATGCATTAATCCTCTGCAGGTCCTCCTGGAGTACGTACGAGTCTTCTGATGTTGCTACTTTCTTGTAGACAACCGTGTCATCTGCAAATAGCCTCACGGAGCTACCGATGTTGTCAACTAAGTCATTTATGTATATTGTAAACAATAAAGGTCCTATCACGCTTCCCTGCGGTACTCCCGAAATTACCTCTACATCTGCAGATTTTGAACCGTTAAGAATGACATGTTGTGTTCTTTCTTCTAGGAAATCCTGAATCCAATCACAAACCTGGTCCGATATTCCGTAAGCTCGTATTTTTTTCACTAAACGTAAGTGCGGAACCGTATCAAATGCCTTCCTGAAGTCCAGGAATACGGCATCAATCTGCTCGCCAGTGTCTACGGCACTGTGAATTTCTTGGGCAAATAGGGCGAGCTGAGTTTCACATGATCTCTGTTTGCGGAATCCATGTTGGTTATGATGAAGGAGATTTGTATTATCTAAGAACGTCATAATACGAGAACACAAAACATGTTCCATTATTCTACAACAGATTGACGTAAGCGAAATAGGCCTATAATTATTCGCATCTGATTTATGACCCTTCTTGAAAATGGGAACGACCTGCGCTTTCTTCCAGTCGCTAGGTACTTTACGCTCTTCCAGCGATCTACGATAAATTGCTGATAGAAAGGGGGCAAGTTCTTTAGCATAATCACTTTAGAATCTTAAGGTTATCTCGTCTGGTCCGGATGCTTTTCCGCTATTAAGTGATAGCAGTTGTTTTTCAATTCCGATATCGTTTATTTCAATATTTTCCATTTTGGCGTCCGTGCGACGGCTGAAGTCAGGGACCGTGTTACGATTTTCCGCAGTGAAACAGTTTCGGAACACTGAATTCAGTATTTCTGCCTTTCTTCGGTCGTCCTCTGTTTCGGTGCCATCGTGGTCAACGAGTGACTGAATAGGGGATTTAGATCCGCTTACCGATTTTACACATGACCAAAACTTTTTAGGGTTCTTGTTTAGATTGTTTGCCAATGTTTTATGTTCGAATTCGTTGAATGCTTCTCTCATTGCTCTCTTTACGCTCTTTTTCGCTTCGTTCAGCTTTTCCTTATCAGCTATGATTCGACTACTCTTAAACCTATGATGAAGCTTTCTTTGTTTCCGTAGTACCTTTCGTACATGATTGTTATACCACGGTGGATCTTTCCCCTCGCTTTGGACCTTAGTCGGTACGAACTTATCTAAGGCGTACTGGACGACGTTTCTGAATTTTTTCCATTTTTGTTCCACATCCTCTTCCTCAGAAATGAACGTTTGATGGTGGTCACTCAGATATTCTGCGATTTGTGCCCTATCACTCTTGTTAAGCAAATATATTTTCCTTCCTTTCTTGGCATTTCTTATTACACTTGTAGTCATTGATGCAACCACTGACTTATGATCACTGATACCCTCTTCTACATTCACGGAGTCGAAAAGTTCCGGTCTATTTGTTGCTATGAGGTCTAAAACGTTAGCTTCACGAGTTGGTTCTCTATCTGCTCGAAGTAATTCTCGGACAAGGCAGTCAGGATAATGTCACAAGAGTCTCTGTCCCTGGCTCCAGTTCTGATTGTGTGACTATCCCATTCTATACCTGGTAGATTGAAGTCTCCCCCTATTACAATAGTATGATCACGAAACTTCTTCACGACGTTCTGCAGGTTCTCTCTGAGGCGCTCAACTACTACGGTTGCTGATGCAGGTGGTCTATAGAAGCATCCGACTATCATATCTGACCCACCTTTGATACTTAACTTAACCCAGATTATTTCACATTCGCATTCGCTAATAACTTCACTGGATATTATTGAATTCTTTACTGCTATAAATACTCCTCCACCATTGGCGTTTATCCTATCCTTGCGGTATATATTCCATTCTGTGTCTAGGATTTCGTTACTGTTCACTTCCGGTTTTAACCAACTTTCCGTTCCTAATACTATATGCGCACTATTTCCTTCAATAAGAGATACTAATTCAGGAACCTTGCCCTGGATACTCCTGCAGTTTACCAATATTACGTTAACTTTTCCTGTTTTTGGTCTCTGAGGACGGACGTTCTTTATCAACTATGATAATGTCCTCTCTGGTAAGCCGTCAGGTATTTTATCGTTTCGCCCAAGGGGGGGTCCCTCTAACCTAAAAAACCCCCGTGTGCACGCCACACGTACTCTGCTACCCTAGTAGCTGCTTCCGGTGTGTAGTGCACGCCTGACCTGTCTAGGGGGGCCCTACAGTTCTCCACCCAATAACGGAGGTCGATGAATTTGCAACCATTATAGTCGCAGAGTCGTCTGAGCCTCTGGTTTAGACCCTCCACACGCCTCCAAACCAGAGGACCGCGATCGACTCTGGGCACTATGCTGCAGATATTAAGCTCAGCTTGCACTCCGCGTGCGATGCTGGTTGTCTTCACCAAATCAGCCAGCCGCCGGAAGGAACCAAGGATGGCCTCAGAACCCAAGCGGCAGGCGTCATTCGTTCCGACATGTGCTACTATCTGCAGCCGGTCACACCCAGTGCGTTCAATAGCTGCCGGAAGGGCCTCCTCCACATTACGGACGAGACCCCCCGGCAAGCACACCGAGTGCACACTGGCATTCTTCCCCGACCTACCCGCTATTTTCCTGAGGGGCTCCATAACCCGCCTAACGTTGGAGCTCCCTATAACTAATAGGCCCGCCCTCTGTGACTGTCGGGACCTTGCCGGAGAATCGGCCACTGGCCCAACAGGCGAGGCATCCTGTGGTGGCTCGGAAACGATGTCATCACCACTAGGAAGCACCCCGTACCTGTTGGAAAGGGGTAAGGCAGCTGCCACGCGGCCAGATCCCACCTTTGCCTTTCGGCCAGGCACGCGCGAGCCCACCACTGTCCGCCATTCACCCTGGAGTGATGGCTGACCGGTAAGATGCTCACTGCCGGAAGACGCAGCGACATCAGGGGTTCCATGTGATTCCAAGGCCACCGAAGTAGGCATAGGTCTCACCACAGTTGCCCCAACGCCACTACGAGCCGACGCCTGCGCCTCGAGCTCGATGAGCCTAACAGACAAAGCCTCCACCTGCCCCCGAAGAGTGGCCAATTCTCCTTGCGTCCGCTCACAACAACCACAGTCCCTACACATGACTATGTTTACCCTACTCTATATGGTGACAAATTCCCAAGATAATCTTCTGATGAGCTACTCTGATAATCAAGAAACACTCACTGAAATACGAGACGCGAAAACTACGCTAGGTTTTCCCAGAAAAACTATTTAAAAGCTAAGCGCAGCAAATAAGTACAAAAACGCTTTATACAAACAGTACTCGCTGCTGCTGGTGCTCTCGCTCTGGCTGTCACAAGACAACTGCTGATTCAAGTGACTAGTGGCTAACGGCCGCGAAACAAACAAAAGACGGTTTTAGGGCGCTTTCTGTTCTAAACGATCAAGAAAACACTAAGAAATCTAACACGAAAACTACGTAAAGTTTTATCAAGAACTGTTAGTTACTATGCAGAGCAGATAAACACAAATAGAATCCCTTCCTTAGTGGAAGGTCGTAAACAAAATGCAAAATAAACGCTTTATACAAACAGTACTCGCTGCTGCTGGTGCTCTCGCTCTGGCTGTCACAAGACAACTGCTGATTCAAGTGACTAGTGGCTAACGGCCGCGAAACAAACAAAAGACGGTTTTAGGGCGCTTTCTGTTCTAAACGATCAAGAAAACACTAAGAAATCTAACACGAAAACTACGTAAAGTTTTATCAAGAACTGTTAGTTACTATGCAGAGCAGATAAACACAAATAGAATCCCTTCCTTAGTGGAAGGTCGTAAACAAAATGCAAAATAAACGCTTTATACAAACAGTACTCGCTGCTGCTGGTGCTCTCGCTCTGGCTGTCACAAGACATATTAGCTAGTACGCCCCCACGAAAACGAACTTTTAAATTAATGAAATACGAATGATATTTAGTTTTTGGGAATGTTTCATTAAGCCACAAACTAATAAGTCGACGAAACAATTAGTACTGCTTACATACAACAACAAATTTTATGTTTGAGTTCTTGTCAGTCAGTGCTCATCATAATTCATGCTCCAAATTCATTCCACTCCTTGGTTTTATTTCATTGCTATCATAGTCAGAAATCTACTTTGACATCTATTAATCTAGAATTCCGTACGTACACACTTTTTTCAAGACATGTTCCCCCTGCTCTAGTCTTATTCCCAGCGACACTCACCTCTCATGCACCCTGCACCCATTTAAAATCAACCAAGTTAAAATATGTGCACTGCACTCTCAGTTTGCAAATCAGTTGACAGCTGGATACAGATCTGAACACTCAGAAATCAAAGTATCAAGCTGCCAATGCTGTATGTCAGACAACCCTAATAATAATAATAATAATAATAATAATAATAATAATAATAATAATAATTATTATTATTATATAATATTATATAATAATAATAATAATAATTATTATTATTATAGTAACAATAATAATAGTAATAATCTGCGTGACACTACAGTTACGTGTCATGTTGTCAATTAGTTCATTTCTCAGTTTTGAATTGAGTAATGAAGGAATTCCTTGCAAGAAGTATCTACAACTCGTAGAAGAAGATATTTTCATGATCTATTTAGCATTCTTACGGATGTGCCTCACTTTTAACGGCATCAATGTATGACAAAAATTACAAAGTATGTGTGTAGTGCGAGGAGAATGTCAGGAACTTGTAGGCTGTACTGCATAGCGTCAGGCATTAATCCTAGTAAATGAGAGAAGTTTAATTATTTATAACTTATGTAATGAGTGTTAGAATGTTACAAAATTGTGGTAACTCACTGACGGTAAAGAAATTTCGGAAATACGTTTTCTAAGTAATATTCTTAAGTGATTAACATTGCAAGATCGAGGTTAATGATAGCGAGAGATAAGCCACTGCAAATGTGAAACGCTGATACATTAATAACCGGTGTAACCAACAGAATGTTGAATGCAAGCATGCAAAACTGAAAGCATTGTGTTGTACAGGTACCGGATGGTAGTCTGTGTTGCACTTGGTCGGTCAATAGAGAGACAATTACTGGCGTTTAGTGGCTACAATGGAGTTCCCACACGTGTTCGATTGGAGACATATCTGCTGATAGAACAGGCCAAAGCAACATGTCGACACTCCGTAGACCATGTTGGTTACAACAGCGGTATGTGGGTGAGCGTTATCCCACTGGAAAACACCCGCAGCACAACAGGTCGAATCACCAGACTAGCGTACACATTTGCAGTGAAGGTTTAAATGGTTCAAATGGCTCTGAGCACTACGGGACTTAACATCTGAGGTCATTAGTCCCCTAGAAATTAGAACTAGTTAACCTAACTAACCTAAGGACATCACACACGTCCATGCCCGAGGCAGGATTCGAACCTGCGAACGTAGCGGTCTCGCGGTTCCAGACTGGAGCGCCTAGAACCTGCAGTCAAGGTGCGTGGGATAACCGCGAGGGTGCAACTACTGTCATACGACGTCGCACTGCAGACTGTAGCTCCAGGTGTGTAGGTCCAGTGTGTCTAGCACACAGACACTTTTGCTGCAAGACTTCAACTGGCCTCCTCCTAAGCAGCACACTGCCATCACTGACACCGAGGTTGAACCAGCTTTCACCGGGAAACCGAACACATCTCCATCCTGCCCTTCAATGAGCTCTCGCTTGACATAGCTGAAGTCAGCAACGGCGGTGATTTGGGATCAGTGGAATGCAAGCCCCAGGGCTTTTGGCTCTGAGCTGCTCTTGAACAATCCGACATGTAACAGTTCGTTGTATCACCGTGGGGCCAAACGCTGCTCAGATTGCTATTACAAGTGCAGTACGATGCGCCAGAGCCATACTCCAAACAAGATGGCCTTCCCTCTCGATAATCCCACGTGGCCGTCTGGAGCCCGATCTTCTTGCGACCATACATTCCACGTGACGACTGCTGCCAGCAGTCATCTACAGTGGCTACGTTCCTGACAAATCTTTCTGTGATATCGCAGAAGGAATGTCCAGTTTCTCGTAGCCTCCTACACGTTCAAACTCAGTGAGGTGTTGATAATGGCATCTTTATCGCCTTAAAGGCATTGTGGACTCACATCAACCCACCACGACCCATCTCAAAGTCAACTAATCCTCACGATCGTTAGGGCGTTTATTTGAAGGAAACCAGATTAGAAAAAAAAAAAAAAATCGCTCTGAGCACTGTGGGACTTAACATCGGAGGTCATGAGTCCCCTAGAACTTAGAACTACTTAAACCTTAACTAACCTAAGGACATCACACACATCCATGCCCAAGGCGGGATTCGAACCTGCGACCGTAGCGGTCCCACGGTTCCAGACTGTAGCGCCTAGAACCGCTCGGCCACACCAGCCGGCCCTGATTTGCATCATCATAATGGTGCTACTAGTGCCACTCTTATGCTACTGGTGTGAAAACTGAAAACACATCGTCGTTCAGAGAACTATGCCTGCGAACTTCATTTTATATCGCACAACTCCTTCTAGGCACTGCTATTTTTTTTCTGGTCAGTTTATTAGCGACATATTAAAAAATAATTTAGTTTCAAGACTGAAATTCTTTCGGTTTTTGCCTTTCAGAAAAACGACAGTTTACCCCGTAGGTGGTAATCACACACAGGCTGGGAGCCACTGCCCTAGACCTACACCAGGGATGAAACTATCACGTGACTGCCTGATGCCTGTTCTACTCGTACAGCTTTAACGATATTTGCTAAGTGACAAGTGTGCTCCTTTAAGATGGCATCTAGTATTTTATCCGGCGAGCTTATTAGTAATGATGCTGGACATAAGGAGTCTGAAGAGGAATCTGCTGTGGGGCAGAGAGGATGAGTTAGAGAGGGAGGAAGAGAAATGTCTTGTAGAAGTGAAAGGTACAAGCGACGACAAGAAAGATGAAAAGAAAAACGCAGTGTAGAACTCGAGTCGGCTGTCGCCAGTAACTCTGCTCGCCCGTCGCAGGTGGTCCAGCGCGGCGGGCTGAAGCCGTACGTCGCCGGTCAGATGAAGCGTTTGTGGAGAAGAGCCCAGTGCCCGGGCGACCAGAGCCGGTTCCGCCAGCTGTCGGGGAGTTGTGTGGCGGAGCAGAACTGAGCGGAACGACTCGGCCAGGACGCAAGTCTGGCGCACGCTAAGTGCCACCCTCGCGGTCAGCTGGCGACGTTTTGCCCCAGACGGCGCCGCCCCCTCATTAGAGAAACTAACGAGCGGGGCGGGCCGGCCCACGTGACAGCCGCGCCGTCGCGATAACTCGCTGCGCTCCGCTCCGCTTTGTTCTGGCCGCCCGGGGCGCGTGGCTCAGCCTAACTTCGGCCCAACTCGGCGCGACGACTGCTGTGCGCGGCCGGATCTGCCGTTCGGCCGCCATTACGACGACTTGCGAATTCAGAATTTCCACCCTCACATCACCCCCCCTGTACCAACTTGGGGACACCAGTGAAGACTGTAGCTACCCTGAGCCATTACGTATTGTTTTACCGTTGGAAACTCAGACTTCGTGATGGTAGTTCGCGACAAGTTTCTCTGGAACTTCTTGTAGGGCGTGGTACTGTTGCGCAGTTCACATCACTACGTGATCACGCAGTGTCGAAACGGCACTAGCGTTATACACTGAGGCGCCAAAGAAACTGTTATTAGGCATCCGTATACAAGTACAGAGCCCGCCTTTGTGGCCGAACGGTTCTAGACGCTTCAGTCTGGAACCGCGCGACTGCTACGGTCACAGGTTCGAATCCGGCCTCGGGCATGGATGTGTGTGATGTCCTTAGGTTAGTTAGGTTTAAGTATTTCTAAGTTCTAGGCGACTGATGACCTCAAAAGCTAAGTCCCGTAATGCTGAGAGCCATTTCATTTGAAAGCCAAGTACAGAGATATGTAAACAGGCAGAATACGGCGCTGCGGTCGGTAACGCCTGTATAAGACAATGTCCAGCCCAGTTGTTAGATCGGCACTCCTGCTACAATGGCAGGTTACCAAGATTTAAATTCGTTTCAACGTGTTGCTATAGTCGCCGCACGAGCGATGGGACATAGCATCTCCGAGGTAGCAATGAAGTGGCGATTTTCCCGTACGACCATTTCAGATCTCCGACATCGCTGCGGCCGGAAACAGATTGTGCAAGAACGGGACCAACGACGATTGAAGAGAATCGTTCATCGTGACAGAAGTGCAACCCTTCCGCAAACTGCAGCAGATTTCAGTGCTGAGCCATCAATAAGTGTCAGCGTGCGAACCATTCAACTAAACGTCATCGATATGGGCTTTCGGAGCCGAAGACCCACTCTTGTCTCCTTGATTACGGCACGACACAAACCTTTACGACTGGCCTGGGCCCGTCAGCACCGACTTTGGACTGTTGATGGCTTGAAACATGTTGCCTGTTCTCGTTTCAAATTGTATCGAGTTGGTGGATGTGTACGGGTATGGAGACAACCTCATGAGTCCACTGACACTGCATGTCAGCACGGGACTATTCAAGCTGCTGGAGGCTCTGTAATGGTGTGGGGCGTGTGCAGTTGGAGTGATACGGGACCCCTGGTACTTCTAGATACGACGCTCAAGGGTGACATGTACGTAAGAATGCCGTCTGACCACCTGCATCCATTCATGTCCGTTGTGCATTGCGACGGACTTGGGCAATTCCAGCAGGACAATGTGACTTCCCAGACACCCAGAATTTCTAAACAGTGGCTCCAGGAACACTCTTCTGATTATGCTTATCCATTACGGATATTTTAGAACCGTGACTGTATATTGAATATAAATAATTTATACAGAACTGCAACCAGTCACTTTTTTGAATACTTATATTTTATTCCATGAACCGGTTTTCGAACGTTTTCCGGTTCATCTTCAGATCGTTTCAGGAAGTTACATCATTACTGGTAGTAGCATAATGCTGGATGCTGGTTTGCGACAGTATAGGCGGCTTTTTTCGGTTAGTGTCCATCTGTCTGCCTCCATTTTAATGTCCAGAACACTTTCACACAGAAGTGTAAATTAATATGTCCAAAACACTTTCACACAATCTATGTTAATTTACACTTTTGTGTGAAAGTGTTCTGGACATTAAAATGGAGGCAGACAGATGGACACTAACTGAAAAAAGCCGCTTATACTGTCGCAAGCCAGCACCCAGCATTATGCTACTACCAGTAATGATGTAACTTCCTGAAACCATCTGAAGATGAACCTGACAAGGTTCGAAAACCGGTTCATGGAATAAAACATAATTATTCAAAAAAGTGACTGGTTGCAGTTCTGTATAACTTATTTACACTCTTCTGAGTTAAATCACTTCCGCTGGTCACCAAACTCCCCAGACATGAACATTGTTGAGCATATCTGTGGTGGTGCCTTGCAACTTGCTGTTCAGAAGAGATCTCCATCCCCTCGTACTGTTCCGTATTTATGGACAGCCCTGCGGGATTCGTGGTGTCAGTTCCGACCAGCACTATTTCAGACAATAGTCGAGTCCATGTCACGCCTCGTTCCAGCACTTCTGCGTGCTCTCGGTGACCCTACACGGTATTAGGCAGGTGTATCAGTTTCTTTGGCTCTTCAGTATATTTGGCAGCCTCTCTACAGCCTGCCAGAAAGACAAGATTTAAAGGGCTACATCATTAGCACTATGTTTGGTTAACACACGAGCGTTAGCCATAAAATTGTAATTATGACCTCGATAAAATCAAGTTGCGACGGTGAAGTTCGGTGGTGGCGTTAATGATACTCTACACATTATTATCTCTTTTCACGGTTATTTTAAGCAATGGTATATAAAACTGAGGCCATTTTTTTTTAAAGATACTGCAATACAATGCAACATAATTTCAGCCATAAGGAATGGTCGATTCCGCCTATAACTGATGTAAAGTATTGTCAATGCCCATAACGTAAAACGTTTAATTAGGATTAACAACATATATGCAAGACTGATCACATGACTGCAGCTGCGTCTGGCAGTAACTTTGACCCTGGAAAATGACGGATCTTAGGGTGCTCTTTGGATGACGCATGTTTTCCGCGATTTGTTAATGATTACGTATATGTATGGGTGCGGAAAAGTACACGGTATGCCGTTAATCTAATGAGCAAGAGCTAGTAGACTACCAGTAAGTAAGATTGTTACTTATACATCGTGTTCGAACATGACTGCTATGTGCAGAACTATATTTGTAACATTGGACCTATGTCTGTGTGGCAAGTTGCCGGTCCCGACACACCACGTAACAAAAATTTTTTAAATGTGAAGCACACATCACTAATATCATGTAAGTAATTTGAACGACAAATGGAATTCTCAAGCATAATGTTCTTCAGTAATGTGTCCTTCCTGTTTTGTGCAGGATCTATTCGGAAAGTAAGATCCGATAGGTCGCTAAATGGAAACGACGAAGCTTTGCACAGCTATGTTTAGCAGTGTCTTCAGTATGCCTGTACAAAACGTCAAGTCTGTCTCTCGCCGAGTATGGTTGCCCGTGAAGATGCCCCTCCAGCATTTTAGATGGGAAGTGTTTGATCACCCACCTTACAGCCCGAACTTAGCTCCTTCTGATGTTCATATACAGGGTGGTCCATTGATCGTGACCGGGGCAAATATCTCACAGAATAAGCGTCAAACGAAAAAAAACTACAAAGAACGAAACTCGTCTAGCTTGAAGTGGGAGACCAGATGGCGCTATGGTTGGCCCGCTAGATGGCGCTGCCAAAGGTCACACGGATATCAACAATTTTTAAAAATAGGAACCCCCATTTTTATTACATATTCGAGTAGCACGTAAAGAAATATGAATATTTTAGTTGGACCACTTTCTTCGTTTTGTGATAGATGGCGTTGTAATAGTCACAAAAATATTGATCACAGATTGATACATAACGTAGATACGTTTCAACATTTTATTTCGGTTGTTCCAATGTGATACATGTACCTTTGTGAACTTATCATTTCTGAGAACGCATGCTGTTACAGCGTGATTACCTGTAAATACCACATTAATACAATAAATGCTCAAAATGATGTCCGTCAACCTCAATACATTTGGCACTTGTAATGACATTCCTCTCAACATGGAGTAGTTCGGCTTCCGTTATGTTCGCACATGCATTATTGACAATGCGCTGACGCATGTTGTCAGGCGTTGTCGGTGGATCAAGATAGCAAATATCCTTCAACTTTCCCTACAGAAAGGAATCCGGGGACGTCAGACCCGGTGAACGTGCGGGCCAATCCACCTGACATGAAATACGCTATTCAGCACCGCTTCAACCACACGCGAGCTATGTACCGGACATCCATCAGGTTGGAAGTACATCGCCATTCTGTCATGCAGTCTAACATTTTGTAGTAACATCAGTAGAATATTACGTAGAAAGTCAGCATACATTGCACCATTTAGATTGCCATCGTTAAAATGGGGGCCAATTATCCTTCCTCCCATAATGTTGCACCATACATTAACCCGCAAGGTGGCTGATGTTCCACTTGTCGCAGCCATCATGGATTTTCCGTTGCCCAATAGTGCATATTATGCCGGTTTACGTTACCGCTGTCGGTGAATGACGCTTCGTCGCTAAATAGAACGCGTGCAAAAAATCTGTCATCGTCCCGTAATTTCTCTTGTGCCCAGTGGCATTACTGTACACGACGTTCAAAGTCATCGCCATGCAATTCCTGGAGAATAGAAATACGGTACGAGTGCAATCGATGATGTAGCATTCTCAACACCGACGTTTTTGAGAATCCCGAATCTCCCGCAGTTTGTCTGCTACTGTTGTGCGGATTAGCCACGACAGAAGCTAAAACACCTACTTGGGCATCATGATTTGTTGCAGGTCGTGGTTGACGTTTCACATGTGGCTGAACACTTCCTGTTTCCTTGAATAACGTAACTATCCGGCGAATGGTCCGGACACTTGGATGATGTCGTCGAGGATTCAAAATGGTTCAAATGGCTCTGAGCACTATGATACTTAACTGCTAAGGCCATCAGTCCCCTAGAACTTAGAACTACTTAAACCTAACTAACCTAAGGACATCACATACATCCATGCCCGAGACAGGATTCGAACCTGCGACCGTAGTAGTCGCGCGGTTCCAGACTGTAGCGCCTCGAACCGCTCGGCCACTCTGGCCGGCTCATCGAGGATACCGGAGCAGCGTAGATAGCACACGCCCGTTGGGCATTTTGATCACAATATCCATATATCAACACGATATCGACCTTTTCCGCAATTGGTAAACGGTCCATTTTAACACGGGTACTGTATCACGAAGGAAATACCGTCCGCGCTGGCGGAATATTACGTGATACCACGTACTTATAGGTTTGTGGCTATTACAGCGCCATCTATCACAAAGCGAAAAAGTGATCCAATTAAAAGATTCATATTTCTTTACGTACTACATAAATATGTAATAAAAAATGGAGGTTCCTACTTAAAAAAAAACGCAGTTGATATCAGTTTGACCTATGGCAGCGCAATGTAGCGGGCCAACCATAGCGCCATCTGGTTTCCGCCCTCAAGCTAGACGTGTTTCCTTCTTTGTAGTTTTTTCGTTTGATGCTTATTTCGTGAGATATCTGGCCCGGTCACTATCAATCTACCACCCTGTATACTCTCATGAACCGCTGGCTATGAAGACAAAATTCTGGCGCAGACAACGAACTGCAGGCCTGTACAGAGAAGTGGTGGAAAGCCCAGACGTCCGACTTTTATGACAAGGATATTGGAAAGTTGGTAGAATGATACAACAGATATCTATGTCGGAGCGGTGGTTATGTAGAGAAGTACCTGGAACGTGTAGCAAACTGATGCAAATAAATTTTTGATTTTCACTATGGTTCCCATTTCGCGACCAATCAGACCTTACTTTCCGAGTAGCCCTCGTATATTCCAGGCATTTGAAACAGGCGTGAATCCGAAATTGGCCAGTAATGTGATTTATAAGCACGAAGCATTAAAGGAACAGAACTGACAGGCTACGACGATTAAAATGGTTCCGAGATTTAGCCCTACCATCGTTCAGAATGGCTAAAATATTTCTTACGTCGCGCTTACCGCAGCACTTTTCCCCTCTGCCCTTAACCAATCCCTTTAAAAGTTTCTGTGTATCGTATCACAGATGGGACGGTACTAAGGGGTGATCACATTCAGGTGTATGCACATCATAGACACGCATCTCGTGATTCTCCAATACAAACACTAACACTTTCGAAGCGGTAACAGTAGAACTTTTTGTGAAGAGCACGATTGGAGTGGACGGGCTCTAGCTCTTTCCTCTACCCCCTTGGACAGTTCCCGTGACGTTTTCTTTTGGAAGCCATCAAACATCAGGAGTATTCGGTACTACGCTCCTGTGGCGGCTTGCTCTTAACGAGCCTGATCTGTTTACATCACACCGCGGAAGTCCCAAAAAACAATCACCGGAATCTTGCCCGATGATGGTTCCGTATTTACTTGTTTTTGTTGTAGTAATTCCACATGCTTCTAGTGCTTGCTTTGCAGCACGGTTTCCGGTTGCAGTGATACTCCCGGCATACATCCATGGCCATTAGGCCGCTGAGTAGTCTTACTGATCGACCTGAAACAACTACATTTGCGCTGCTGCTTCGGTTCGGGGGACGTTTTACATTGGAGTGAGAAGTCGCGGATACCAGTTCGCGGCTATCTTTGTAGTATTCAAAACGTCGTGCAGGATGTTCAAAACTGGTTCATGACTTAGTTACACTTTTCCCACTATCGTCTCGATTGCGATATGCCCCTGTTCGTGCACCATGTTCTACATTCCTCTCACGATACCCTGTTTCTCATACAGAGATACTTTGCCAATTCTTTCTTCATCCTTCAGACATCGTAAACCACTCTCGAAGGATTTCACCACGTGACCACTGTATCACGTGATGGCACATACTTCCATCTGCTATGCGTAAATTGTTGCAGCACTGTTCCCCTTCAAACACAGAAACCAAATTAACGAACGATGCTTCACTTCATCGATGAGTTTCGTCTTTTTGCATCGTAATAGCAGTGGCTCCAAAAGGATGTTGGCTAAATCGTGGTATTACAATTTAAGAACATCAAAAATAACTTAATTCATACACACTGACCAGTCACATATATATGTGACCACCAGTCAGAAGCCAGGATAGCCACCTTTTCCAGCATGGACAGCTGCGAGACGTGCAGTGTGAGAGTCATTGAGATTCCAGGAGGTACCGACAGGAATGTGGAGCATTGCCGTGTTTCCATGACGCGAACAACACGGTCGAGGTGGTCCCTCAGATCCTCGACTGTGTTTAGATTCAAGGTGGTCTGTGGCCAATGGAGAAATCAGTACCTTCCTATAAATATTTTTGCACCTGTGATAGAAATTAAGCAAAACTGCTTAATTATGACTCTTTTTGATGGAACTGAGACATTTATAGATTTGGGAAAACTTCATAATCTCTGCTGTTATCCGTCTGTTTTTGAGATACATTGCTACTGATGCGGGTATTTTTGAAAATTTGTTTTCAATGTTCAGCTTCAATAACGTTGAAATTTTGGCCTTTACTTTGGTTCTCTGTACACCTCCTCCCAGCTTTGGTTCACTTATTCTCTTGAGAAATGGAGTATTGGGATTTCAGATCAATTTCTTTCGTAGTTGTGCAGGTTAGTGATTTCGTCCATTTCTGATTTTACTGTTATGATCTGGCATAATGGTCTGAGAGTCCAAAATGTTTTACTTGTGCATAACACCACTTTTACCCGTCCATATTTGTGACTACGTGGTCGATTACTGTCGCAGTCATTGCAGTTACCCTTGTTGCACTACTGACCAAATGGAAAATGAGAAAAACGCTAAAGAATATTTATAAGGCTGTTACTACTTTCATTTGTGATATCTGTTCCTATATTTGTTTCTCCATACGAAGTTGTATCGACTTTTGTGGTTCGCACTTTAGCTCTAACTTACGTACATTTATAGAAAAACAAAATATCCATATTACACAATTCTGTTAACACCTAATAATTCAATAGCTGATATTTCAAACTATTTGTCTTCATTTTAAGCTAATGTCTTCCTTTAAGCCACGTTCCTTTTATGACGTAAATGCATGATATTCCATCCTTTCAAGTAGTCTTACAGTACGAGTCCGTCTTTTGGTATAGTGATAACACTACATGCTGAATTTCCGTTTCTCTACACCAGAGCTTAGCGAGAGAAATTACTTTACAGTTCGAAGTTTCTAGGTGAACTTCAAATTGGTGTGTTTAATTTTTTTGTGTGTGAAAATCTATCTTGAGAATAATTATCACGAAGCTTTTTTAAACTACTCGTAATTCTCTTTAGGTGGAGCAACCGTGTTGTCAGGATTTATCCTAAAGAACAAAAAGACTTACTGTTCCTACTTATGACAACAGGTATTTCAAAATTCGTGGCCCGTTATCTACCACCTACACTTTCAGTAATCAGTTGGATCAATCTTCTCTTTCCAGTTCGGTTTAGGTGTAGGCATGCGTAGTGAAGCCTTATTTATCGACAGCTTTGTCTGGTGTCAGAGCAACATGCACAAAATCGACTGCCACCAATACCATATCCAGCCCCCCACTAAGCTGCCTCACAGTTGCATCAGGGCGTAGCCGATCATGATATCAGAAAAACTCTAGAAAGTATACATTGATATGGAGAGTCAGGCAAGCTATCTTATGCAGAACATCACCTATGTCATGTGCCCCGTTCCTGTTGAAACTGTTTTCCACCCAATCCACTGTTACCACTCTGACCTTTTTTGAAAAATCCTTACTTGAAGACCCTAAGCCCTCTCTCAATTTACGTAGCCTTGTATTAAGTGTGAATATTTTGGTTGCTTGGTACTCTGCCCTTAAGCTTTCCTGTAACTGAAGCCTGACACCTCGCCGAAGACTACTACCTAGCACCAGCACTTCTTTCTTGCTATCATTTTGCACATTCCTAGGCTAAAGTTCACTGCACTTTTCTGCTCCTTGCGCTACCTGAGGTTCTGTTACTCTTAACTCTGGCAGTGAGTGATACAAGGTTTTAGTGTTCATAATGGAGGCAAGGAGGACATAAAAAGCAGATTAAAACAGAAAGAGAGCAACCTGGTCTGAAGAAATTTGCTAGAGTCAAAGATAGGCTTTCATTAGAGGAAGAAGTTTCTGAGAATGTACGTTTGGAACACAGCGTTGTATGGTACTGACTAGTGGACTGTGGGAAAAGCAGATAAGAAGAGAATCGAAGCGTCTGAGATGTGGTGCTACAGAAGAATGTTGGAAAGTAGGTGGACTGATAGGGAATGCGGAGTTTCTACGCAGAATCCGTGAAGAAAAGAACGTACGTAAACACTGAAAAGAGGAAGAAACACGGCAGCAGGACATAAGGTCTCACCGAATAAATTCCATGACACTAGAGGGAGATGTATAGGATAAAAACTGTAGGAGAAAAGATATATTGCAGTACATGCAACAAATAATCTAGATTGTAGGTTGCAAGTGGTACTCTGATGTGAGGAGGTTGGCGCACGAAAGGAATTCAAAGCGGGTTGTTTCAAACAAGTCAGAAGTCTGTTAAATAAAAGTAAAATAAAACTATCAGATTACGTTCTCTTTCTCGTTGTCTTCCTAGCAACTGCCAGTTCGCTACCACCTGCCATCCATCTGTCTAGCTTGGTCCTGATCAAATCCTTCCTTGTTTCGTCCAAATGTGACAAAGCCAAAGACTATTCCTTTCTGCTCCTGAATCAAAATGTTTTATGCTCCGTATCTTGTAGTTCCAGGAAAGAGCCTCTTGTATTATATCAATGTTCTCCATATTAAATGCCTCCCCCCACCCTCGCGTGAAAATACTTCCTGCAAACTGCCAACAAATACCTCTATTCACTACTTTGTAACAGCTTCCACATTTCACACTCATGGCCAAAGTAATTTCGAATGAAATATTAAGTTTAACTTGAAAGAAAAATGTATTCAATATGGTCACTGAGTCGAGTTTGAATGTAAGCAACTAATACGTTTGATGCTGTTGGCGCTGTTTTTGGCTGATTTACAGATTTAATGACGTTAGAATGAGTTAGCATTTGCTATGTTCTGAGAGAATTCCAGTTACTAAGATCGTCTGTATAGGTTTTTAAATGGCCATAATTCGGAAAATTTATGCTTAGGTCGCGTCTATTCAACTAGGAACACTATTTAGAACGGTTGAGGCGTAGCGCCGTATACAGATCCTGCCTCGGTGGCGGTTAAGTGGGAGATGTGTCTCAGAGCTGGATAGTGACAGATGGTGACGTGAGACTGGACGCACGTAGTTTATGTATCAGCTGATAGAGGACAGCATTGGATAGGGGACTGTGATTTAGTTTCGATTGTGCCCACTGGAGAGCACTGAAGTAACAGAATATTTTTCATAAACTGTTCTAGTATTTTGTCTTTTTGTGTATGTAAAATGTTATAAATGTCTTTTAGCAGTATGAATGATGCTTGAGTGTGGTTTAAGGTTAATATGAAGATAATAGTTTAACGAGTTATGTACAGGTATTTAGTGTGGGAACATTTCGAAGAAGTATGGATGTGGACAAAAGGGATTTTGGTAGAATAGATTTGTAAAGTAAGTTTATGGTAAAGGGAAAGTTAATTCAGGTATAAATAACAATAGTAAATAACTTTATGCATAAACAAAACTTCAGCATATTGGATCATTACGTCGTTAAAAAGTGCAGTCGTTAGAATTACTATTTCGCGATTGGCTATTGATGAAAAGCGGGGACTGACGCGGGAGAATGTTGTTTTGTTATTGGCTATTGAGTAAACTGACCAATGGTAAAGCAATAGTCTACGCGCGCCTTTCTCTGCTGGTAGAGAAGACAGTATTCTAGAGACGATCGGAGCCTAGTGTAGTGGGACGAAATTAAGCGTCACCCATCCACCAAAGTCAGCCCAGTTTGCAGGTGACTATAAGTTTAATTTAGTTTTGTTTATGTGTTTTCTTATTATTTGTAATAAATGTGAATTATCTAAAAGTTTGTATTTTTTTATGTGTTTCATGTACGGAGAGGTCGGCGCAACGAACGGGGACAGCATCTTCGTTGCCGCGACCAGAGAGGAAATTGCTGGCCGCTATACGTCGCGGGTCGACAGCCAAGGAGCAACAGAAGATCCTGGAACCGAGTTGTTGCGTCGTGCTTCTAAAAATTAAAAATGAAGTTTTATACTCTTTTTGTACAACAATGACGTCATATAGAGCTTAATCTTATTGAAATGTCAGTCACTGTCTGTCAACGCTCAAGTTCACATCTGTATGTGTAGGAAGCTAATAAAATAGTGTATGCTATTAAAGTTGAAACACGTGTCTTGAAGATTTATTTATGAAGAGTTATGTGAATGGATTAATAATATATTTGACAAGATTATTGATTCAGACAGCGTTGGCCGAAACTTTGAATCTAAAAAGTTTATTTAATGTGTGATTCTGATATCGATTAGATCAAGATAACGTGTGTCAATATAATTTCTGAGGAGAAACAAACGAAATTTAAATTCGGAAAAGTTACAAAAACCAATTGGCCCAAGTGATGTAATTCTTTGCATACGACTCAACGGATGTTTTACAGTTTCGTTCAAGAACCATTCTATGACAATTTAAAAGAATATGAATCATTTTTGAAGTGGGTTGTAACTGACGTAGGTGACGAAGTCTGCACATGGTCATACATATATCAAACGAAAACTAATACGTCGTTACACTACACCGTGGCGACCTTAGAAACAGGACTTGTGTGCAACTAAGGCACACAGGTACGAAACAAAACATCAAGAGTCCTTCGGAAGTCAACGCGAGTTTTCGTGGAGCCTTCACCAGCCAGCGGCGACTTCGTGGGTGTGGGCATCTGACGGAGCCGCAGCCAAGCAGTACGGTCACGCAGTTGTTCCACGAGAAGGCGCATCTGTTGGGCAGCAGCTGAACGCTGCAAACCCCGACAACCTTTTTTCTCCCTAAACTAATAGGCCCAGTACGTCAGCTGCGGGGAGTCCCTCCGGCTGGTATTAGAGGTGTTGCTGAGGGCTTCGCCTGTCTACGGCGGTGCCGGGCGTGGTTGCAGCCAGCGACGTTTCCGGTGTTCGACTCAGCGTCCTGCCGGTTGCGGAAACGGGGTCGCAGCATCTCAGCGGCTGCATCGACGGCTGTTACATCTGCAGCCCATAGCAGCACACTGATCATCGAGAACTGCAAATTACAATATTAAGTGTCCGGTGAGTTTGTTTCAAGTTGGAAGTGGAGTGTTGTATATAGGGAGTGTGCTTTTATAGGATTGTTGATTCCAAGTCTGCGTGTGTAAATAGTTAATATCTTACAATAATGTCGGGAAGTGAAATGTCAGACGAAGAGCAATCTATGTCCGATAGGAGCATGAGATCCCTTTTTAGGGCGATCGCTAAATTAAAACAATCTAACGGGGATTTTCTAGCTGAATTAAAACAGTCTAACGAAGAATCTATGGCTAAATTAAGACAGTCTAACGAAGAATCTGCTGCTAGATTAAAAGAGGAACTAAAACAGGAATTAAAACAGTCTAACGAAGAATCTATGGCTAGATTAAAACAGTCTAACGAAGAATCTACTGCTAGACTTAAAGGGGAGCTAACAAAATCTACAGACAGGTTGCAGGAATATCTTAATGAAACCAGTCGAGAATTAAGCGATAAAATAGAGTCTTCTAAAGTTGAAATGCAGGAAAAATTAGTAGGACTTAGTAATAAGATTGCTGATAATTGTAAAAGGTTAGAAGAACATATCCAGGAATCGCGCGAGGAAAAAGCTCGCATGCGAAACGATATCACTGACTTAACCGAGAGACTAGATAGTGTCAATATCTTAGTTGTAAATGAAATACAGAAAAATAACGATATGTTACGAGATGAATTTTCTATGCAAACAGAAACTGTTCGCAGAGAATTATTGAAATCTATTAAAGAGGTCTCTACCAAACCTGTAGAGATTTCTTCAATAGATAATGTAGAATTAGAGACATTAACTCATCAAGTAGAAAAGGACCATACCGAAATCGAAAACATGAAATCTTTAATTACTGAAATATGCAGTAACCTTGAGACTGCCAAAGATAATAACATTGATGAAGGTACAGAGCGTTCACATCGTGAGCACAGTGAAGAATCGATATTAGCTAATCGCGTATCCAATACAGAAATGCGGATACAGGAAATTACTAGACGGTTATCGGAATTAGATAATAACGAAAACATTTCAGGTAGCAGAGGTAATAACATAATCAGAGACAACAGTCGCATCGAATTTGCTAGCTCGGACGACAACAATATGAATAAAGCAATCACGGCAAGCCAATCCGATGCAACTCCGTCTCTGCAATCTAAACGAAATCCGACTATTTCTCTCGCAGAATGTCTGGATGACATAACGACAAATTCAAATGTAGCAAGTCGATTTCCTGTATTCAAACCAGGAGGCGAACTTCATCCTATAATCTTTATAAAAGCTTTTGAAACATCATTATCTTCTAAATGGAGTAGTGAAAAACGCATTCAATTTGTAATAGGACATTTAGAAGCAGAAGCTGCGGAATGGGCAGTACTGCATAGAAATGAATTCAGGGATTGGGATGATTTTGTTAAGCAGTTTAAACAAAATTATTGGTCAAGACGAAAACAACAACACTTAACTTTAGAGTTGTTAGCCCCTCCTCCATATTCTAAACGGTGGAGAGGTTATAGGAATTATTTTGAATGGAATTTAAACCGTGCTAAATTAATTTAAGGTCATCTAATACGAGTCCTAAGTAGTAGGTTACCGTATTACATAAAGGAAAGAAAAATGTTATTCTACGAATTATACAAAACCTTAATAATGGGGACGAAACAGTTAACACCCGGGGTGTGTGGTTATATTTTAACGACTTGTTGTATTGGAAAGCACAGAGGGAACACCAGAGATGGAAAATCTGCATTCCGAAAACTGCTGTGGACGAGTTAATTACTTATATTCATGAAGGTTACGGGCATTTTGGAATTCATAAATGTATTAAACATCTAATGAAGTATTATTATTTCAAAAATATGTCCCGTATTGTGAGAAGTATTATTAGGGCTTGTGAAACCTGTCAAAAGGTTAAAGTTAATAACAAATCCAAGCGTTATAAATTATATGCTGTAATTCCTCGAGGTTTGTGGGATCTACTATCATTAGATTTTTTCGGCCCTCTGCCTCGGAGTTCAGGAGGATTAACATATGTGTTTGTTGTAATGGAATGTTGGTCCAAACATGTGAAACTGTATACTTTGAAACGAGCGAATACAGCAAGCGTTATACGCTGCCTCACCCGAAATTACTTTGTTAACTGGGGCATTCCTGAACGACTTATGTCTGACAACGGTAGTGCCTTTATTAGTCAAAGATTTCAAGATATGATAAGACAATATGGAATCAAACATATCTTAATTTCGAAATATCACCCTCAAAGTAATTTAGTAGAAAGAGTCATGAAAGAATTAGGACGATTATGTAGAACTTATTGTGCACATAAACATACTCGGTGGGCCAAACTAATGCCTGAATTCGAAAAGATATTAAATGAATTGCCTCACCTAACGACGGGATTATCACCTATAGAAATTTTAGGCAAACGAATTATAGGTGAGCCTTTACTAGCTGCTTTACCTTGGCCACCAGTAAATGAGATCCAACAATGCACTCCAAACGAAAAAGTTTGCGAACAGATTGTAAAAAATGCCGAACGGAGAATTAAAAGTTATAATCAACAGGCTATAGAACCCTCATTTCAGGTAGGAGATCTTGTGTTAGTACGATCTCATCCTAAAAGTTCTAAGATCGGTAAGGAATGTAGAAAATTCTTCTTTATCTTTGAAGGTCCATATGTTGTACATAATATTGTACATCCCAAAGCATTACTTCTTATGGAACCTTCATCAGGTGTAATTAAAGGATTATATAGTGTTGATCAAATGAAACCCTTCATTCCTAAATAAGTTAATATTTAGTATATGTTACACACGGAAGAGCGTTCATAGTTTATTCATGTGAAGTTTTTCGTGATAGTTACGTGTTATTTTAAATAAATGACAGAAAGCGTAAACAAGTGTTCTACAATAATCTACTGGTACTTCAAAAAGAGAAAGATAACCAAAAGGGGGATTTATATGGAAGAAATTTTGCTCTTAGGTCAAAAGGAACTTTGCATATTTTAAATTTACTCGGATAGTAGGAACCAAAGGGGATGGTTAATAGTTTAGGGACCATGGGCGTCCAGAGCTATATGGCTCACGAGAACATAGCAGAGTGCCTTTAATAGAGGTTTGTAATAGTGTTAATATAGAACACACCAAAAGGGGCACTCTCGCTTGTTTCTCCTAAATAAATTGCCATTACCCAACAAGGTGTCCGAAGGCAAAGAAAGCCGTGCCGAGATTCTAAAGAAAGTTTTGCTTGATTTCTTCTTGACCTCAGGTATAAATAAGGCATTAGGGAAAAGAATGACGTAAGGTAAATAGTACTATTAGTTATTGTGAGAAACTTATTAGTAATATACATTCTTGAAAAGAATAACTCTAGTAAAGAAATGAAACTGAGACTAGTCTATCACAATTTGAACGCTCTGTCCTAATGTACAACGTTAAAGAACGTACTAAATTAGTATTTATTAGCAACTATTAACTGAAGAGGATCAATCTCCCTATATTCGGTTACGAATTACCATAAGAGCACAATTAAGAGTAAATGACAAATAGTCACAACGATATCGTATTAAAAGGATTAAATCTATCTAATAGCAAGGACTCTAGGTTACGTAAAATGTGAGGAAAATGTATTAACAGTTAAATATTGTATATTGAACAGTTTTAATTCCGGTTAAAACCTGACAAACTGAGCTTGTGGGTGGGGTATGTAGTGGGACGAAATTAAGCGTCACCCATCCACCAAAGTCAGCCCAGTTTGCAGGTGACTATAAGTTTAATTTAGTTTTGTTTATGTGTTTTCTTATTATTTGTAATAAATGTGAATTATCTAAAAGTTTGTATTTTTTTATGTGTTTCATGTACGGAGAGGTCGGCGCAACGAACGGGGACAGCATCTTCGTTGCCGCGACCAGAGAGGAAATTGCTGGCCGCTATACGTCGCGGGTCGACAGCCAAGGAGCAACAGAAGATCCTGGAACCGAGTTGTTGCGTCGTGCTTCTAAAAATTAAAAATGAAGTTTTATACTCTTTTTGTACAACAATGACGTCATATAGAGCTTAATCTTATTGAAATGTCAGTCACTGTCTGTCAACGCTCAAGTTCACATCTGTATGTGTAGGAAGCTAATAAAATAGTGTATGCTATTAAAGTTGAAACACGTGTCTTGAAGATTTATTTATGAAGAGTTATGTGAATGGATTAATAATATATTTGACAAGATTATTGATTCAGACAGCGTTGGCCGAAACTTTGAATCTAAAAAGTTTATTTAATGTGTGATTCTGATATCGATTAGATCAAGATAACGTGTGTCAATATAATTTCTGAGGAGAAACAAACGAAATTTAAATTCGGAAAAGTTACAAAAACCAATTGGCCCAAGTGATGTAATTCTTTGCATACGACTCAACGGATGTTTTACAGTTTCGTTCAAGAACCATTCTATGACAATTTAAAAGAATATGAATCATTTTTGAAGTGGGTTGTAACTGACGTAGGTGACGAAGGCTGCACATGGTCATACATATATCAAACGAAAACTAATACGTCGTTACACTACACTAGCCATGAAACAGTTCGGACGTGTGTAGTAGTAGTTCCGACGGAAATGATAAGTTGGCGGATCTAGCAGTGTTTCAGACATCAAAAGTGTTGTAAAGGGACGGCATAATTATTCCGATGGGTGTGTATAAATTTCGGAATTTTTAGGTGAATTTTGTGACGAGAAAAGACAAATTCCGCGTGGCGTATTGAGCAGGTCGGTGGCTAAAAACTGTGACAGCTTTAGGTACCGACAGACCTAATATTTGTCGAGCATTCTCAATCAAAAACAATCCGTATTTTTGTAGCTATTACGTTTCCGGGAAATGTAACACCATTAACTTGCTAAGGTGAGTAAAAGGGATTTTGAGTGACTGTGTTAAGACTACCACGGGCTTGGCAGTGATACTTGTTCACCTAAGTTTCAGAATATATTAATTACGTACAAAATTTCCTACTTTTCATTTCGTGTGAAAACTTTCTCCAGAAACGTAGATTAGTGACTTTAATTGCAGCCTGGTTCACGTCGAAGTACAGTACGTTTCGCTCGGCTTCCCTACTGATGATCTGCTGAGAATGTTCACAGGTAGCTGCATGTTCATCGTTGAGGGACGGAAGGAATCGCGCCGCCGCAACGTTAATGGCACATTTATGGTGATGATGGACACTGCTGGAACAAGTAGCTGCCTTGTTTTAAGGAAATTTACCCTATTAAGAAAATGAAAATAGAATATTCGATGTTCGTAGCTCGTAAAATTTCACCAACGTCGTGATCATGACGATTTCAAACATCTTAAGTAGTTTTTAAGGAAAAATCACTACATATGGGCCAAATACTCATTTGTGTAACAAAAACAGATTAGAGCAAGAATTTGAAATAAAATAAGTTTAAGTTAAATGCTGTTTACTCTTGTGGGGGTTTTCTGGTCTAGAGGTCCGATTTTTACCACATTTTCAACATTTTTTGAGGTGAAATCAAAAGGTAGGTCAAACAGTGCTGACATCCTCTTATGCATCTATTTTTTTTCCTGCATTAAAAAATTTTAGTCCAAAAACATTAAAGGATTATTAAACAAATTGATGCCGAAGATCGTAATGCACGTCGTGCATCGGCACGTGGGTGGACCTGGTGGAGATAACTGGGTGGTCTGAAACAGGCCAGACCAAGAAAGGTTTGAAGTATATGAGTGTAGCTATGGTCAGAACCCGTGAAAAAATGTCATTCTTTTACAAAGCGTCTATTTGAGAAAAGTAAGGAAAATGGACTTTGTTCGGACATTCAGACGTACATAAAAAATCGATATTTTCAAAACTGTTTACCTTTCAGAGTTTCCTACCGCAGCTAAGTGGCATTAAAATCGACCGAGTAGTTTTTCGGCAATCCAAACACCCAGCAAAAAGAATGTGATTTTTAAGGAATCGCTTTTAAAGTTTTGGAAAGGGTTTTCGTCGTGTTTTTGGGACTTGCCATCAGCCTGCGATGTCTGGAGACTTCCTCGATCTTGTAAATCTCGTTCGCATGCACCGCATCCACCCGGGCCGCAGATCTGGCTTCTTTACTGGCTGTAGACGCGGGGTGCTCTGAGCGTACAAGGTGGTCAACGGTGCGCCTTCTACAATCTTCGAACACCGTGTAGCCTAGTCGAATGACTGACATTCATTGGCTGTGCGAGTCCCATGAAGCCGTCGTTGAAGATAACTGTACCAAATTGTTTGCAATTTCGACTACTTCTTTATCCGAATATATGTTTAGGGGAAAGCGTCCAGATCAGAGAATCTATCGACTCGTTAGAATTTTGAGTGTTCGCGCAAACTCATCTTTCCAGTAAACTGTCATTCGGTAGGTTTTCGTACACAGGTGTGACTGCCTGCGAGCGCGAGCGCCGTCCGTGGGCGTACAACGACGCGGGACTGCTGGTACGATGATCGTGTATTTCGACTATAGCCAATAGTTTGCGGGAAAAACAGTTTTGGCCCCATGCTGTCCATGATATACAATAAAATTCGATTTTTTGAAACTTCTAGACCAGAAAACCCACTTAAATAACATATGTGAACGAGATATAGACTTCCAGAATGATATTTTCACTCTGCAGCGGAGTGTGCGCTGATATGAAACTTCCTGGAAGATTAAAACTGTGTGCCGGACCGAGAGTCGAACTCGGGACCTTTGCCTTTCGCGGACAAGTGCTCTACCATCTGAGCTACCCAAGCACGACTCACAGGTTTACTTCTGCCAGTACCTCGTCTCCTACCTTCCAAACTTTACAGAAGCTCTCCTGCGAACCTTGCAGAACTAGCACTCCTGAAAGGCTATCAGTGTATCTCAACTCGGCGGACACCATGGGTCTTGGGTCCTCTAGCTGTGTGACACTTTGCTGTGCTGCGGGGTTTTAGTGTTTACCAGGACTGCAGGAATACACCTCCAAACAAAACAAAAAATATCTAATTTTATTTTTTCCGGGTGATAAGTATAACTTTACGACTAACCCTCGCATGTGAAGGATTAGGTAGAAAGTCCAGGTAAATAATTTCGTGGTTGGGACAGAATTATTGGTATCATTCGAACACAGTGATGAGTAGCTTCTACTGAGCGGTTGGAAAGGACAAAGAGGGTGTCAGATCGGGACTTGTGGGTGATGAAAAGTTTACTGTATTGCGAAGAAATCAAGAGAGACTGGCAGAAGACTGACAGAAGCTAGTCAGTTGTCCAGCCTGTGAAAGACGGCAGCTCAATCTTGAAGTTTGACACAAGTCATTACTGGACGTTGCCGTGTTATGGAGTCAGACTGTAGTGTTTTCGGATGACAAATATAAACGTATCGCTAGTGTTTTATGTCAACGTTTTCAGGTTATCATTTAAAGATCTACGAACTGACAAAGAAGCATAAGATTAGTCTGACCTTCGAGTTTAGCAAACACACAAATCCAAGTAGCCATGAAACGGATATACTCCGCAGCTGTAAGCGTTCAAAATGTGTTGTGACAACTGACGCAGGAAGACTTGAAATAATGTACGTTGTTTTATATTAAACAGAGTATACCATGACATTATAAAGACTCAACAACACTACGTAATGGCAAATACGGGTACAGAGTTCAAATTGGTGGCAGAACCAAAAAAGTAGAACACCGGTACTAGTTTTCTTCCAGACCAAGAAGAAAACACAGTTCGTTATACAGTAACCCTGATGCCTAAATAGAATCGTTGACATGAAAACCTTCAATGGTTGAAAAGCCACATCTGCTTCGCAGTCGCAAGCAGAGAGTATTTCCCCTAATATTTTGAAGTTAATTAAACGTATGTGCTGTTTTAGAAATATTATCCAATCAGAATAGTGCCTTATGATAAATACTGAAGCCTTTTAATGAAAAATTTACTATCTTTTTCGTGATTTTGTAGCCCAAATGTAGCAGCATTTCAACTCAACCAACCTCACTATTAAGTGTACTGTTCATGATTACAACATATTATAGTAAATTAGAACGTGGTATAAGGCATCAATAGTTGAATTACCTTGTTCTTGTTGGGAGATTCAACAGAATTCGTGGAATGATCAATAAGAGTCTGAAAGATACTGAATAACAAAACGCAAACTTTAACTTTGTTTTACACATCATTAGGAATTGCTTGTATGTTTTATCCTACTACAGCTTTATATCAGCTATCACCTAAAATTTAGAAATTACAAACGCTTTTTACTCGATTACGATAAAACTATAGCTACTTCCTCCCTTTTCCTTACCCTTCCGCCGGAAAGAGCGTCGAAAAACCTTCCTGAGTGAATCTGTATCCGAGTGACTACTTGTTTTAAAATGCGTGCGTGCGTGTGCACACGGGCGTAAATGAGTAGAACAGATGTGCAGACAAGCATATGACCAGCACTTGGTGTACAAATCGACCCATAAATCTCAAGATAAAAAATATAGACGAAAATACACTATAACGACTCACTACATCATCTACGGTTGATCAAAGAATTCAGTGACAACCATTAAGTATCAGGAAGCATTTTTCAGAGCGTTTATGATGGAAAGGATACACGAAATTGTCCAGATGGAAGGCGTCCTGGAAGATTTATGCTTCCAAAATAATCATTGGAATTATTTTACAAAAATATACATGCATCTCAATTCTGATTAACGTGTAACAACGGAAGCGATAGAAATTTCGTAAAAGGGATGAGCATTTCGTAAAGTGTGATTTTAGTCATTGAGAGGGAAGGTCAACAAAAACCAATGGGAGACGATACGAAAAAAGTGATGGCCACCTTTACTTCCTCTTTGCACACATCTGCAGTGGAATTAATAAGACCTATAAGACAAAGTCTGAAATTAAACTCCATACAAAAAAGCAGTTAAGGACGGAATAGGAATCAAAAGGCCCAAAAAGGCTTGTACTGAAAGTGACAAACCTTTTTTTCGATTTTTACATATGCTAACAATGCGGGACAAGTTAACTCAAACGAAAACATGTTAACATGAACAACAGTAATCACAACTGATGATGCTTTACCACTAAGGCGAAACGTGTCTTGTGAGAAACTTTCTTAATGTTCATTAAGCCAAACAACTCTTCTTAAGAGCAGAACTGCAAAGGGATTCACATTACTGTACTTCTACCAAGAAAATTAATGCGAATTATGGGCTGTAAAAGCGAATAAGTCAACGTATTCTGTGTACTCTAAATCACTACTCTTGCACAAGACAAAATTATCTCTAAAATGCCTCTTTCGCGAAGTGTCTAACAAATAGAAAAATGTATTCAGCGTCCACAAAAACGTATTTGGAATGTTACGCAGCGTTCACATATGTTACGCAGCGTTCACATATGTAACGCTAGCAAGGGTTTGCTTTAGCAATCTCTTAACATATTTACACACTGACGAAATGTGATGACATGATCATATATATATATAATTGTGTGTGTGTGTGTGTGTGTGTGTGTGTGTGTGTGTGTGTGTGTGTGTGTGTTTGAAAGAGTAATAGAGATGTTACTAAATAAGGTACTACGAACAAAGTATTTTCGCCACTCCCATCAAATTTCGCACCGAAAGGCGTCAAACAAACGACTATGAGAAGCACTAGAGCACATATCCACACAAAAAGTAGTCAACTATATAACACGCCACATTTGGGTTTTCAGTCGCAGATGCAAGTTGTTCCTCCTTGTCGTTGTTGTGGTCTTCAGTCCTGAGACTGGTTTGATGCAGCTCTCCATGCTACTCTATCCTGTGCAAGCTTCTTCATCTCCCAGTACGTACTGCAGCCTACATCCTTCTGAATCTGCTTAGTGTATTCAGCTCTTGGTCTCCCTCTACGATTTTTACCCTCCACACTGCCCTCCAATACTAAATTGTTGATCCCTTGATGCCTCAGAACATGTCCTACCAACCGATCCCTTCTTCTTGTCAAGTTGTGCCACAAACTTTTCTTCTCCCCAATTCTATTCAATACCTCATTAGTTATGTGATCTACCCATCTAATCTTCAGCATTCTTCTGTAGTACCACATTTCGAAAGCTTCTATTCTCTTCCTGTCCAAACTATTTATCGTCCACGTTTTACTTCCATACATGGCTACACTCCATACAAATACTTTCAGAAACGACTTCCTGACACTTAAATCTATACTCGATGTTAACGAATTTCTCTTCTTCAGAAACGCTTTCCTTGCCATTGCCAGTCTACATTTTATATCCTCTCTACTTCGACCATCATGTTATTTTTCTCCCCAAACAGCGAAACTCCATTACTACTTTAAGTGTCATTTCCTAATCTAATTCCCTCAGCATCACCCGACTTAATTCGACTACATTCCGTGATCCTCGTTTTGCTTTTGTTGATCATCTTATATCCTCCTCTCAAGACACTGTCCATTCCGTTCAACTGCTCTCCCAAGTCTCTGACAGAATTACAATGTCATCGGCGAACCTCAAAGTTTTTATTTCTTCTCCATGGATTTTAATACCTACTCCGAATTTTTCTTTTGTTTCTTTTACTGCTTGCTCAATATACAGATTGAATAACATTGGGGGTAGGCTACAGCCCTGTCTCACTCGCCAACCACTGCTTCCCTTTTATGTCCCTCGACTCTTACAACTGCCATCTGGTTTCTGTACGAATTGTAAATAGCCTTTCGCTCCCTGTATTTTACACCTGCCACCTTCAGAATTTGAAAGAGAGTATTCCAGTCAACATAGTCAAAAGCTTTCTCCAAGTCTACAAATGCTAGAAACGTAGGTTTGCCTTTTCTTAATCTAGCTTCTAAAATAAGTCGTAGGGTCAGTATTGCCTCACGTGTTCCCATATTTCTACGGAATCCAAACTGATCTTCCCCGAGGTCGGTTTCTACCAGATTTTCCATTCGTCTGTAAAGAATTCGCGTTAGTATTTTGCAGCCGTGACTTATTAAACTGATAGTTCTGTAATTTTCACATCTGTCAACGCCTGCTTTCTTTGGAATTTGTAACACCACAGCTCTTATGCTGTATGGATTCATTTTGCTTTATTTAATGTTACATTGTTGATCGCCTGTGAATGTGTTCAAATCGATAGCATAAAATTGTGTATTCTTTTCTTTGTCAAACCTTTGATGTCGTGATTTGATTCTATGCAAAGTAGTGTATCTGCAATTTGTATTCTTTGTCCCATTTGGAGGGAACAGAACTTATTGTATGTAATTGTAATTTTGTGTGAATAATTTTCTGTAGACATGTTAATATGTGCAAATGTTCTGTGTTATTCAATACGTTTGTTTGCTGTTATGTAAACTGCTGATCCTCACTTAGGAATCTTAGTAGTTTGGTGTATAAGAGGTAGGGTGGTTCCCCTCAGGAACGGAACTGTGTAGCGCGCGCAAATTGTGGTTGGCCTAGGTGGAAAAGGTGGAACTGATAGTCAGTCGGGGACGAGCAGTCAGTCGGAGACGAGCCACCAGTCGGAAAGGAGCTACCAGTCTGTGCACTGTCAATGTAAAGGTGCATATCATGCTGATTCAGAGAGAGGCTTTTACTGCTTCTTTCCAATGCCTCGGATGGGTGGATAAATAGCTGGATCTATTCTGGAATTTGTATGAATCATCGCCATGAAGATACGATAAAGTCCGGCAATTCTACCTGTAATTCCACCTACCAACATGCAGTTGCCACCACATTGCGCAATCACTGTAACGTAATACTATATTGATGTACAGTGAAGGATCAGCCTAATGGATGTGTTAGTGTGCTGAAATATAAGGTAATTCATATTGGAATTTATTTACCTACCTTGATTTTACTCCTCATCATAACACCTCTCAGGGTCCTCTCCGTTTGAAGTAAAGTGATTACCGAGTGTCCTTACTGAAAGTACGTTGAAGCCTAGAGCTTTGTTAAATAATGCCTCTTGAACTTATTAGAAAGATAGTTAAAGCTAATGTGGTAACAGAGTGAGTTAAAGCAAATGTTATTTGTCCAATAATAATTTTCCTATTGAAACTGTTATTTAAAGTGCTGTTACCAACTTCAAACTTTAGGCTGAGTCTTATAAAGTAAATGATCACGTTGTTGTCTGTAGTAAATTCTAAAAAGGAGAGTCAGTTCCTTGCAATTTTGTCAACATTGTGTTTCGTTGTAGTAAAAGTGAGAAAGCTGCAGTTGTGAAACGTTACATTCTCATGTATGCCAAGTGTTTGTCTCTCTTGTGTGCATATTAACAGTATAAAAACCACTCAGTTTGTGTAAACCCTGAAAGTGATAGTGTTTTTCTGTACCTGTTATAATTTTGAAAATAGTTCCTGCTGCTCTAACTGTTAGCTTCAATCTTAAAACATATGTGTGTCAGAGTTCATTGCACTCGCGTGTGACCTAGTCTAGGTTGTGTTTGTCCGTTATAGTTACTTTACCTACTTTCATAAACGAGAATGTTAATCTTTCTCTTGCCTAATTAGGCTGGCGACCGTTTCCCTTATTCTATAAACAGTATAGCTAGGCAAAATTTCCGATAAGCCACTTCCATTATGAACAATACGGTCAACTTAACAAAATTCCTCTCAGAGGGTAACACTGCTCTGTTGCTTTGTGCCATAGTTACTTTTACAAAATTGTTTTATGTTACAACCTGCTTCTGGCATTGAGGTTATGGTACAGTAGTTAGCAGACGGGGAGTGTTATACGTGGCGCCGCGTGACAGGACGTTGTTCAGTTTGCACCTACAGACGGAAAAAATTATAAGTAGTTAGCATTTTACAAACATTGAGTGAACATAAAACGTCCAGCGGCACGAACCTGTACATTACTTGACAGAACTAGTAGTGAAAGTTCAGTTTAAATTAAAAATAAAAGGTATCAGTACTTAATAATAGCTAAAATGGACAGGAAATTAGAAATAAATTTAGACGCGCGAGAGCAGAATGCAACCGAGAGCAGTTCAGGCAGCACACCAACAGATGGCATGACGCGCGAGTTAAATTACGTACGTTATCACGCAGACGTTAATAAACAGATCGAAGCTATGTGTGTAGCGCGTACTAAGCAAGACAATGTAGGCGATGTTGTCGAAGACAGTGGCTATGCTGATGAATCGAGGGATATGTTTGAATCACCAAAACCAGAAAGGGGTGTAGGATCTGAACACGAAAAGGCAGTAGAATCTAAAAGTGAAAAGACATTAAATCTGACTGACTTGCTTAAAATACTGTCTGCACAAAATGACAATATTAAGGCACAAATTGCAGCGCAAAATGACAATATCAATGACAATATTAAGGCACAAATTGCAGCACACAGTGACAATATTAATGCACAAATCGCAGCACTAGGGCAACAAAATGTAGAACAAAGACAGCTAATTGCAGCACAGGGTAGTGATATTAGTAAACAGATTGAGAAAGTTGATGTAAAAGTAGACATTGTGAGTAATGAAATTAAAAACCTCAAAAGCGAAATTACTGTCATCAATGGCAATATTGCCAACATACAAGGACAAATTGATGACATTAACGAAAGATTTGACTCTGAAGTAATTAAAATTCAAGATCAAATTGAACCCTTAGTCTGTACTAAGGTTGACGAAAAGGTATTCGGTATTAAATCCGAAATACAAACAGAGTGTAACGCGGAATTTGCACAGATCAAACAGTCTGTAACAGAAACAAGCAAGGCTCTAACCAAACAGATTCTTACTTGCGAAAAGAAGTGTGAACATAACACTTCACAAATCCAAGGCAAAATGTATGACTTGGAAAGAAAAATACAAACCGGACCTACACATATTACTGAAAGAATGCCCCTCAGTAAAATATTAGAGGGCGAAGAGAAATTCGACCCTGCAAAGAGGCATAATGGATGGCACCCCCTAGACTTTATAAAGAATTGCGAAAGGAATTTTCCTGAATATTTATCTGACCAGGAAAAGATCAATGTTGTCATCAGTGCATTAACGGGAGAAGCTAAAAGGTGGGGGTTGAATCTGGATACAAACCAGATGTCTTTTGAGACCTTCAAACAAAAATTTATTGACGAATACTGGTCAGAACAAAAACAAGACCAGTTGTGGCGTGAATTTCTAATGGCCAGACTGTATGATGTCAGAGGTAGGCAAACCATGAAAGAATTCTGCGAGTCGTGGTACAGAAAACTGATACATTTGAAGGCTAGAAGGACTGAAGCTTAGATCGTTTGGGTTCTCTGGCAGAAACTGCCTGAGGATTCTAAACGATATGTTGGGAGTACACACAGAAGTTTTTCTGCGTTTCTGGAAAGAGTAGAGGATGAAGATCACTGGCGAAGAAATCGCGAGTCCCGTCCCCATCGTAACAACAATAATTCGCGCGAAAGCAATGACCAAAACGAACGACCTGAAAACGATAGATATCGTGTAAACACGATTCAAAGAGGTCGTGCGAGAGGCAGAGGCAATTATACTACGCGCGGTAGAGGATACATGACGCGGAAATTCCAAAATAGAGAAGAAATGGAAAACTGAACACCGCGTGTGTTACGGGCCGGATTCACGCGGAAACTGGTTTTGGGCCCAAAGAAAAGATGTCAAACATTAGATTCGAGAAAGAAAGATGTAAACTATGGGGCAGGAAGGTTAAGGACGCGCCTATAGCAGACGGGCGTGGAGTGATACATAGTGGCGTTCCCAGTGCGGAGTCACGTGACCGTTCGTGCTGGGGCCAGCGGTTGCCGGAGCAGCGTACATTGCACTTGGCAGCAAACACAAATGGCAGACGTCAGAACAAGATGGCTGCCGTAGAGAGAAACAGAAGAGGCGGGATCGGACACTTCCGATGGCCGGTTTCAGTAGTAGATGAATGTAGAAATGAAAATAAAGTTAATATGTCATGTGATAAGGATAACTCAATGTTGAAATCGCGCGAAAAGACTTTACTAAAGAATTAAAGGGAGCCAGAAAAGGCACGTAAAGAGGGAAATATTGGTACTGTTAATAATGTATATGAGGTAAAAGACGTAGATGTGGGGGAAGTTATGATGAATAAAGAGGAGAGGAAGGTAGAATACGCCACGCAAAAGACGTGTGCACAATTAAAAATAGGTGGAAATGATGTAGAGGAGGACGTTAGTAAACATGACATTATAAGCAGTGCAGGTGAAGTTATTGTTGATGGAAAGGTGCTTAATGATTTTAATGCAGAAGGGTCTGGTAGGGATTTCGCACGATTACCTGAAAATGACAGCATGGAAGTAAATGAAATGAAAGTTATCGAAGTATATGACGAATATACTAAGTATGAAGTTAAGGCTGAAATCATTCAAAGTGATATAACAGAAGTGCCTGACTGTCCAAACGATGTGCATTGTGTAGAAAATGAGTCGAAAAACAAAGTGGCTGAAACATCTAGTGATAATCTGCCTCACTGTTTAAAAAGTTGCATTCCTGCTCGAATCTGATGACGAAAATGAAATCAGTGATAGTTCAGGTGATGAAGAGTATATGAATACAGATAAGAATGAATATACTAACTTTCCCTATTGTTCAAAAGTCGAGTACTTAAATAAATCTGATGGTGAGGAAGACAGTAGTGATGACTCTAGTGAAGATGAGTTTTCAGGTGTAAACGAAAGTGAATATACTTTTACTGAGAGAGGGTATGAGAAAATTAGTGACACTTTACCAAAGCAAGATACAGAAAGTGGAACTGGGCCAAAACCGAAGGAATCATTCGGTAATGTAACACAAGAGCATAATTTGCAGGAACCTCCAGATGATACTATACTAGGGCAAGCCTTAACAAATGTTTTAAATGAGTGTAAATTACAGGAACTAAAAGAACCACCTGATAAAATAATAGCAGAACAGGAGATGTTGTACCTTGCTAAAGACTTTGAAATTCCAAAATCTAAAAAGCCACCTGATGAAACAAAACGTTGGCAAGATCTGAATAGCATAGTGAAAGATGTAGAAGACAGGAGGCTTAAAAAGCCACCAGATTTAAGTGACTGTTTTATGAACCATAAAAAACTGCCTTGTTAATAAAGAGACTGGGGGCAGGATGTATGTATATATATTGTTAAAGTAATGCATGTGTTTATTATTATTGTATCTGAGTGTTACCTGGAGGTGAATTATTGTTTTGTTGATCCTGAGACCTGGGGGAGGTTGCTTTATACCATAACTGCTATAACAAAATAATTCTGTTTTGCAAACTGCCTCCAGTTTTGAGGTTAGGGTAGAGCAGTAGCAGAGTGGAGTGTTATAAATTGGAATTATTATATTCTTCTTGAAGTCTGGGGGAATTTCGCCTGTCTCATACATCTCCTCCTTAACAATTGCAAATAGACCATAATTCGCTAGTCAGTGAGAAGCTTGTAAATTGAGAGTATTTGTTGTATCAACTTTCGTTCAGTCGATACTTTGCACAATAAAGTATTCTTGGTAAGTATGATCTCTAGACAACGGGACAGAATAAACTACACCGAAATTTCGAAGGAGACTAACTGAAACAGTTTACTCCAGGCCTACGATTCCTTGAACAATGTGGCAAACAGTTGTGACAGAATTTAACATTCATTTTTTAATGATGGCAGATGCCGGGTTGTAGGAACAATAACGAATGAGTGCTAAAAATCGGTTGTAAAGAATGACAAAAGAGGTCGCGAGTCGCGAATCATGTTTGTACAATATGTGATGGCTGAGCAGTTTTACAAAATCTTATGTCAACCGACCAGACAAACGACTATCGTAGGCCTGTTTAATACGGTACAGGCTGTAGTCTGCTTTTCCGGATTTACATTACGACGGCAGTAATGTCATATTTCTCGCCGTATGTTCACATTCCTACATTAACAAGGCGTTAAATTAGAACTTTGTGCTGTCATGTTAACAAGACCAGCGAAATGTCGCTGCGATGTAGTCCCTTTCTTCAAAGGCGAGTCAAATGGCTGGCGCGATAATTTACTCGTATAACAGCCTTCCTGCCAAGACGCGTGAACTGGTTACATCAGTCGAAAACCTGGTGGGACACGAAAGCTAGCATCCTGCTTTATACCAACATCGAATAATTAATACCTCTATTTCAATAACACATGGAAACCAATATATCTCTTCATCAATTTAATTCTTTAGATTCACCAATAACACAGAAAAGTACGCAGCATGGCATTATTCACGCAAAGTCCTGGAAATTCGCCTGAAGTGATTTGTGGGAACCATTTGTTGCAGAGCCAAGGAACAATCAAGTCTCCCTGTTACAAGGCAGTACAACAGAGTCAGTACGTTATGACATTTCACACAAAGGGATGCTTGAATAACAGACTCACTAATACATAATTTGCGTAAAAGAAATATTTAGTATCGTGTTCAAACAGCCATCGACACAGTTGCCTATATGCTGGATTGTGAGACACTAAATCGTTAACGATCCATTCATACCGACTACGATGTTCTTACAAGGAAGCCAATACCGAAACAAACAGTAGCACATGAATGGGATGGTGTTTTTCTCTCGACTTTTTTGCCGACCTCCGCCCAAAACATCAGCTGAAATCGTTGTAGAGAGGAAATATGACAGACTGATGCGATACACATATATAACCATATGTAAGGTTATATATAGATTATGCGAAACAAGTGCCTCCTCTTTGTATTTTTAGTGTTTGTTGCTAGCTCCACGTGGGGAAGCTCATTTTATGTAGTCTGCAGTTTGGTGATGAATTAATTATATTTCTTAATTATGAACAATGCACTTGAGTGCGGAATTTTTAATTAAAAACGATTAATATCTACGGGAATGTTATTAAAGTACATTATTACTGCTCTTGTCTGTAAAATTTATCCAATTTTTGACCACAGCTAAACTGACTGTAGGTCCCTCTTACATGTGTTTCTCAGAAACACTAAGCATCTTGCCATCACACGCTAAAATTAAAAAAAAAAACTAAACTTAACTACGCCATAAAAGGCCATGAAGGCCCAACGGTACCGACAGGCCGCCGTGTCATCCTCAGCCCACAGGCGTCACTGGATACGGATATGGAGGGGCATGTGATCCACACCGTGCTCCCGGCCGTAAGTCACTTTACGAGACCGGAGCCGCCACTTCTCAGTCAATTAACTCTTCAGTTGGCCTCACAAGGGCTGAGTGCACCCCGCTTGCGAACAGCGCTCGGCAGACCGAATGGTCACCCATCCGAGTGTTAACCTAACCCGACAGCGCTTAACTTCGGTGATCTGGCAAGATAAAATCAAATGGAACAAATTAACATGTGAATTGTATTATCAGAGTCTATTTCCTTTAGTACAACAGAATAGAACAAGATACTATAACACTGAGGCTCTTTGATAATACGGGGAGCAACCACAGCTTGCGCTGAATGCGACCGCGCATTGTCGTACAAAAAGATGGGTGAGTTGAGCAGAAAGTGTCGCCGCTTCTTTCGCTAACCTGGGCGCAGGTGAAGCTCCAAAACGAGCAGTACGACTTAAATCCTTGTGTACTTCATTTGATTCCGAAGATGAAAAGACAACTTCGTGGCATTCGCTTCTGAACTGTTCCCGAGATTCGACAAGCAGTAGACGGCTCCATTCGCACCATCAACAGAACAGGCTCTGCTAACGGTATACTACGCCTTCCACATCGCTGGCGACTACTTTGAAGAACAGTAACAGATGCAATCATGTAACTCTTTAGTATCGGTTGTGAATAAATAGCTGCCCCTATTTAGATTCCAAACCTCGTATTTGCCGGGCTCGATGAATATTTGACTAACAGAACCCAGAACGCTATACTCAGCGGCACTGTAAAGCGATACTGTTGTTTACAGAAATGTATTGTCGTCGGACTGGCATAAGGAAACGTAGAAAGACAGTGTTCGCAAAAACAGACAGTGTTTGCAAAAACAGACAGTGTTCGCAAAAACAGACAGTGTTTGCAAAAACAGACAGTGTTGGCAAGAACAGACAGTGTTGGCAAGAACAGACAGTGTTGGCAAGAACAGACAGTGTTGGCAAGAACAGACAGTGTTGGCAAGAACAGACAGTGTTGGCAAGAACAGACAGTGTTGGCAAGAACAGACAGTGTTGGCAAGAACAGACAGTGTTGGCAAGAACAGACAGTGTTGGCAAGAACAGACAGTGTTGGCAAGAACAGACAGTGTTGGCAAGAACAGACAGTGTTGGCAAGAACAGACAGTGTTGGCAAGAACAGACAGTGTTGGCAAGAACAGACAGTGTTGGCAAGAACAGACAGTGTTGGCAAGAACAGACAGTGTTTGCAAAAACAGACAGTGTCTGATGGGATAGCAGCAATCAGTGATAGTATAATGTTACTTATAATCCGTCTTGATTGCAAAATTTTTTATTCATATTACCGGTTTCGGTTCATTCAGAATCATCTTCAGATCTGTAACGATAATGATACTAATTTACTATTTCACGGAAGCAAATCTTTTTCAACCTATCGAATCAACATCAAATGTACCATAACGTACCTGATATTTCAGTTACAGGAGTAACCCGTCCAAATCCAGCAACTTTCACATGCTGCGTCACATAAAATTGGTTGACAGAATGCACGTAATTTATATTAATTATGACACTATAAATGAGCTCTCAACACCCGAAAATTAGATTCACCATGGAATTTGAAGAAGACAACCGTATAGCTTACTTAGATTTAACACTAGTAAAGAAAGGTGGGCAGCATGAATTTAGCATATTCAGAAAACCTACGTGTACAGATTTAGGTATCAATGAGCGCTCTTGTCACCCACCGCGATACAAATGGGCATATTTTACTTCGATGGTATACAGGCTACTAAGATTGCCACTAAGCGAACAGGAAGTAGAAAAGGAGTTAAGTATTGTAAAACAAGTGGCCGTAGCGAACGGATATACTTGTAAGCAGGTGATGAATATTTATAAGAAGATAAAGAAGAGGCAAATGAAACAATTAGAAGGAAGTCAAGTCGCAGTTAAGAGGAACAACAAGAAAAAGTATGTGGCTCCCACAGTGAAAGTATTACAGATAAGATTGAAAGATGCTTTCGTAAATCCGACGTTGAAATAGGATTCCGAACAAATAACACGTTAAAATTGAAGCTCCAGTACAGAATATGTAATAGTAGGAATAAATTTCAGGATTCAGGTGTATATAAGATCAAATGTAATGACTACTGTAAACAATATATAGGGCAGACTGGTAGAAACTTTGAGACCAGATTCAGGGAGCACACCTACTCTCAAAACAAAACAGCTTTTGGGGCGCATATGGCTGCCTCAAAGCACACAGTCACGAACATTGAACACAATTTAGACATCCTGCATAGAGCTCATAAGAGACGGTTTCCTAACATTTTGGAAGAAATTGAAATATACACCCACAAAAATAAAGATCCGGATTTAATCCTCAACGAGCAAAGCGAATTCAGTCATAACGCCTATTTTAGCATTTATGACGACTTACTAAGATGAGAACTGTTGGGTGTGGAGATCCAGGCCAAGGGATGAGAGATGGTGCGTGGTGGAGAAGTCGGAAGATGCATGCAACGCCTGGCGTCGTTGACGGGACCCTCCTGCGCGGCCCTTTTGCCCGCGGCGATGGACGTCAGACAACTGAGCGGATCGCGGCACAACACCGAAATGGCGGGAACCACGGAAGCAGACCGTAGAGGAAAACAAGTCCACACCAGCGCCATAGATATATAAATCGCACTATGTTTTTAGATCGTATGAAAATGACAATTTTACTGTTTTTTAATTTTGATAAGTACAAATTTTAACCTTGACATCTACATATTTTAATTAAGCATTTTTGGAGATAAAAGTTAATAAAAAAATCTACTTAATACACTATGTGCAAATGGAATGTAGCAAATGTACCAGATGCCACCTGTGAGTAATAGTGTTTTAATTAATATAAATGACGTGCATTCTGCCAACCAATTTTATGTGACGCAGCATTGAAAGTTGCTGGATTTGGACGGGTTACTCCCGTAACTGAAATATCAGGTACGTTCTGGTACATTTGATGTTGATTAGATAGGATGAAAAAGATTTGCTTCCGTGAAATAGTAAATTAGTATCATTATTGTTACAGATCTGAAGATGGTTCTGAATGAACCGAAACCGGTCATACGAATAAAAAATTTTGCAATCAAGACGGGATTATAAGTAACATTGTAGAAAGACACAAGCTTTAAATGTGAATAAAAGAAAGGTAGTGCCTAGAACAAAGAGAAACTAACCAACAGTATCATTACATGATTAATGGTGAACATCTTGAGCGCATCAGATGAAATAAGTACTTATGAGTAATACAAAGAAGCGATATGAAATGGAATGATCACTTAATACGGAAGTCTGCTGTGTATAGTGGTTTGTGGTGCATATCCACTGTCCGATCAACAGCATCCTGACTCCCCTATATAAAGTAAAATTTATCACTAGACATCAGAGAGCTGTACCTGCCAATTTAAAAGGAGGAAGGGGTACTGTATTGTCAGTAGAGTAGCAGTAACAGCATAGGTTGTCGCTCAGCAGAGCTCAGTCACTTCGAAGGTGGGTTAGTCACTGGAAACCACCTGATTAACATACATATCGGGGACATTTCAAACCTTCTAAATGTACCCAGGCTGACAGCTTTTAATACGATTTTGAATGAGAAACTTGAAGAAACAGCTACAGTCAAATAAAGACCAGCCCGACCTCACGTAGTGACTGACAGGTCCTTTGGGCACTGTGCAAGGTGAGCGTAAAAAACAATCGGATGATGTCGGCAGAAGTATCAATCTAGTGAGTTCCGAATTGCTACCAGCAGTCCAGCTAGCACAATGTTTTTGGCTTAGGGAGTTAAAAATAATGGGATACAATGGCCGAGCAGGTCTTCAAACATCACACATTTCTGCAGTCAGTGTTAAGCCACGCTTGAGGTGGTGTAAAGAATGACGGTACTGGATGGAGGATGACTCTATGCGAGTGTCTTCGAGTAATGATTTAGGTTGTACCTCATGGCAATCCGAGTGAGGGGTTTGGCTTGGGCGAATGCCTGCAAACGTTATCTGCCATCATGTGTATTGCCGGCAGTGAAGTACAGCAGAGGTAGTGTTATGGTAAGAGGGCGTTTTCGTGTGTAGAATGTGGTTTCCTATTTGAGCTTAATAAAACGCTAAATACCCATTAGTATGAACAAATTTTATAGCATTTCTACTGTGTACACATAACTCTTCCACTTGTTTGACAATTTACCCTCTCATTAAACGGCATCTGTGAGGCAATGGTTTGTGGACAGTAATGCCTGAAATGGACAGGACCGCCCAGTCTCGAAATGAATCCAATAGAACACCTTTGACATCGTCAACTTCTCTCGTTCGGCTCTTGAGGAAGAATGGGCTGCCATTCCTCCACAGATACTCGGCCACTCCATTGAAAACGTCCCTAGAAGAGTTCAGGCCGTTATAAAGGCGAAGGGTGGACGCTCTGCGTAATAGTCCACACCACTAGGTGCCCAAATACTTTTGATCAGAAAGTTTAAGCACAAGTGCTGTTCAGGAAGTTAGTTCTGATGCTGTCTGGTACGCGGAGGAGTGGGGGTAGCGGAGTCATTTCAGCATAGCTATGTCGCCCAGCTCAGTGCCAATGTGGCAGTGCCGCGAAAAGGTGATTGAAACGATGTCTCAGCAGCAAATTTAAATCGAAATGGTCACCGTCATTGCAAAACGTGTCATCTGCGAATTACGTGCTGTGACGCGTTTTCTGTGTGCGAAAAACATTAAATCTGGAGACACCAATAGTTGACTTTCCGCAGTATATTTAGAGAACTTTATGAAGGGCTGTGCTGTAAGACCATAGTGAAGCTTGTTTTTAGGATGTCGAGTGAATGTCCACGCAAAAGAAGGAAGAGGATAGCCATCTATTTTGACAAACGAAAATGATACGCAGATTAATGGTAGAATCAGAACAAAATGTTGTTTCATCGTTATAGAACTGTCAGCCAGTTTCAGAGAGATATGGCAGGCCATGTTAAACAAACTTATAGCTGATAATGTTATGACTAACGGACAGGGACCCGAATTGTTCAATTGAGGGTGATATCGTTAAGATGGCTTCAGCAACGAGAGATACTGGTGTTGGGCTTGTGTCTGTTCTGAGGTGCCATGACCATCCTCATTTAAACTTCTCAATTTTTTAGTCATCAGTCTTCTGATTGCTTTGATGCGGCATGCCACGAATTCCTCTCCTATTCCAATCTCTCCATCTCAGAGTAGCGATTTGCAACCTACGTCCTCAACTGTACTGCCTACTGAGCTATTCCAGCTTTAGAGAACTTCAAGCGTATCTCGTCAATCCTTCGTACTTTCGTATCCCACTTCTTTGCCTCATGATTCTTCCTGAATAATCTCAAACTTCAGTCTACTCTTCATCACAACTACAGCGTTGTATGAGTCTATATCTGCTCCTGGGTGCGCCTTACAATCCAGTATATGACTTCGGAATCTCTGTCTGACATGATGTAATCTAACTGAAATCTTCGCGTATCAAAATGGCTCTGAGCACTATGGGACTTAACATCTGTGGTCATCAGTCCCCTAGAACTTAGAACTACTTAAACCTAACTAACCTAAGGACATCACACACATCCATGCCCGAGGCAGGATTCGAACCTGCGACCGTAGCAGTCCCGCAGTTCCGGACTGAGCGCCTGAACCGCTAGACCACCGCGGCCGGCTTCGCGTATCACCAGGCCTTTTCCAAGTACACCTCCTCCTCTTGTAATTCTTGAACACAGTAGCCACTACTACTAACTGAAATTTATTAAAGAACTCAATTAGTATTTCTTCTCTCTCATTCCTTGTCCCAACCCCATATTCTCCTGCAATCTTTTTTTCTACTCCTTACGCTACAACCGCATTGCATTCCCTCCTATACATACTGTATTACCCTTTCAGTGTCCTCATATACTTTCTCTAGCTCTCCATCTTCAGTGTGCGACGTCGTCATGTATACCTGAACTACCGTTGTCGATGTTAGTTTGCTGTTAATTCAAATAAGAACATCCTACCCCTGAACTGTTTACAATAACACACTCTCTGCCTCACCTTCTTATTCCTAACGAATCGTACTAGCGTAATACCATTTTCTGCTCCTGTTGATATTACTCCATACTCATCCGACCAGAAATACTAGTCCTCTTTCCACTTCACCTCATTGACCCTACTATATTTAGAGTGAGCCTTTGCATTTCCATTTCAGATTTTCGAGCTTCCCTACCACGTTCAAGTTTCTGACATTCCATGCCCCGACTCGTAGAACGTTATCCTTCCACTGGTTATCCAATTTTTTTCTCGTGGTCACCTTCCCCTTGGCAGTCCCTCCGTGAGGTCCGAATAGGGGAATACTCAGGATTCTTTTTCCAATAGAGAGATCATCATGACACCTGTTCAGTTACGGGTCACGTGTCCTGTGGATACACTCTATGTGTCTTTAATGCAGTGGTTTCCAATGCCTTCTGCATTCTCATGCCGTTCATCATTGTTAATTCTTCCGCCGCTAGGAGCAGTTTCTCACCCCAAGGACAAGAGAATGTCCTGAACCTTTGTACGCTCCTCCACCCTATGTGACAAGGCCCATGGCAGAATGAGGGTGGTTTCTTATGCCGGAAGTGTTCGGCCGCCGAAGCTGATTATTAATCAAAATTTAAACGGTTGCGAGTTTGGAACGAGGGACCGAGAACGTTTTGATTGGTAGTCAAAGACACTACACCTAGACCACGAGTATTCTTCTGTGTTTCGAGAGTTAATTTGAAGGTGGAATGTCTGCTCGGATCAAGCAAGAGGTCTCTCATTGTTGTGGTTCCTGGAGTCTCTATCAGTAGGTGGTGCTATACTAGGCACTGCCTTCATGTCAACAGGAAAGGGGAGGGAAGACTATCTCGGCTAACAGCAAATAACGTAAGGGGGAGAGGGTACTATTACATGTGGTAAAGTACTAGTGGTTATGAATGTCAGAAGAGCACTTTTTTCAGAGAAGGGGGGGGGGGGGGGGGGGGAAGGCAGAAACGAAAGATGTGCAAAGACAGATTGAAAATGACATCCACATAGATAAGAGAGACAGTCAGAAAGCAGTTTGTAATGTAAACAATTAATGCAAACAGTCCCTGACTGAAACTGGAGATGTTCAAAAACTGACAGAAAAAGTGGGTTCATCCAGTTATAACTCAACGAGTGCAGGAAATCAGTTATCCTTATTGCATCAAAACATCCGAGTACTGAGGGGTAAGCGTAATGTGTTGCTTATATAGGTTGAAGAACTAGAGTTGAGCAAACCAGTTGATATAATCTGCCTCCCTGATCACCAAATGTGAACTGGTATAGATATCTTTAATGTTACAGGTTTCAAGTTAGTCGCTTACTTATGCACCGGAAATACACAGACAGAAGGAGTTGCCACATTTGTCAGTAACAGTTTTCATTTCAGGAATATAAATAATAAAATTTCCTCAGAGCAGCACTTAGAAGCTTGTGCAACAGAAGAAGTGTTTGATAATAAGTCCTTTTAATAATAAGTACATGCAGAACACTTTCAGGAATGTTTATCCTCTTCAAAAAATATCTGGCATCTCTGATGTCCCATACAACAGTAAAAAACGAGGAAATAGTTGTTGTTTGTGATTATAATGTGGATTTATTGAAAAGCTCTGTCAGAGAACAACAATGATTGCAATCAGTAACACTGCCATTCAATTTAATTCCTCCATTGAATTTGCAACTAGGATATGTAAATGCACTGAGACTGCTAATGATAATATCTTTGTCGAGAAATATAGGGAAAAAAGTCATATAACAAGAACAATAGTAAATGAACTATCTGATCATGGCAACAGCATCTTATGTTAATTGTTGAAACTTGTCATAATGTAAAATCTGCCTTCTGGAAAAGGGTAATATTTTAGTGACAAATTGAGAATTTTAGAAGACTGCTCAAAGACATGAACTGGATAGATTCTTACAATACTTCTCCATCAAGCGGAAAATACAAAGCATTCAGTAATAATGTTACTTCCTCCTTTGAAAACTGTTTTCTCATAAAGGTAGTACAAATCAAACAGAAGTCTAAAAATAAACCATGGATACACAAGCAATGAAGATATTATGTGGGAGAAAAAGGCGACTTTGTCTACTATTTAGGAACTCGTCTGATGTTAGCACTCTAATGCATTACAAAGAAAACAACAAAATATTGAAGAAAGTAATCTGAAAATCTGAGCAGCTTTATTATGAGAAAAAGATAATTACATTAGGCGACAAAATAAAAAACTATGTCAGATATACTGGAGACAGAGACAGGTGGGGCCAGAAAGGAAGAGCTCTAAAAATAAATGAGACATTGGTAACAAGTGTGTGTAGTGTTACAGAGCTCTTAAATAAGTACTTTGTTTCTGTTACTGACAGCTTGGGATCATCAGATTCAGTAAGCAGTGTAATGAAATGTCTGAGACCAGTCTTTACAAATAACTTCACTTTAATGGAAATGACTCTCACAACTCCCAAAGAAATTGCATCCAGCAAAAAATCCTTAAAATCAAAGTATTCTAGTTGTTATGATCACGTATCACTGAAACTAATCAGAGTGCTCTTGTGAGTTGAGTTCTGCCTTGAGTTGTTTGCGTAATCAATCTCAGTGAGACATTACCAGACTGAGTAAAATATGCTGAAGTTAAGCCTCTTTACAAGAATACGGATGAAGAAACACCGTAAATCTATCGCTCAATTTCACTTTTGGCGCCTATTTTCAAAAATAATTGAAATGGTTTTTTTTTCAAGTCTTCTTCAGCACATGACTGCAATTAGTACATTGTCCAAGTCACACTTTCGCTTCCTTAAGGGTTCCTTAAGGGTTCATGTTCAAATGCGTGTGAGTTCTTAAGGGACCAAACTACTGAGGTCGTCGGTCCCTAGACTTACATTCTACTTAAACTAACTAAATGTAATTTAGGGTAAGAGCAGCACACACACACACACACACACACACACACACACACACACACACACACATGCTCGAGGGAGGTCTCGAACCTCCGGTTGGAGGGGCCGCGCAGCCAGTGACATGGCACCTTTAACCGCGCGGCACTTCATTCATTTGATAAATTACAGGCTAGTGACGTTTTCTGTGATCTATGAAAAGCCTTTGACTGTGTGAATCGCAGCATTCTCTTAAGTAAATTAAAATATTATGGTGTCACCGGCAGTGGTGGGAAATGATTCGAGTCTTAGCTAACTAACAGAAAACAAAGGGTGTCGTTGCGAAATACATGTGGAGTAAGCAATCAGCAGTCATCTGATTGGGAATTAATTACATGTGGTGGTCGTGAAGGTTGCATATTGGGTCCATTGCTCTTTCTCGTGATCAATAATGACCTCTCGTCTGTGAAATAGCCAGATGCTAAGTTTATTTTATTTTTTGCTTATGATACAAAATTTGCATTAAATAGCAAGCCCAATGCAGATTTAGAAATGGCTGTTAATCATATTTTCACTGACATTAATAAATTGTTTAAAGACAATTCACTTCATTGAACTTTGAAAATACCCACTGTATGGAGTTCAGAATCTGTAAGAGAGTTCGATCCAGAATGTGAATTACATATGAAGGCATACAGGCCGAAGACGCTGACAGTGTTAAATTTCTGCCTTTGCAACTCGATAATGAATTCAGTTGGGAATGGCACACCACAGAATTGCTGAAGCTCCAAAACAAGTCTGTGTATGCAATGCGAATGATGTCAGATGTAGAAATATACAAATATAAAAAAAGTTGACATACTCTGCTTACATTAATTCTGTTATGTCTTATGGGATCGTATTTTGGGGTAACTCGTCAAACCACGCTAAAGTTTTTAGAGTGCAAAAGCGTGTAATAAGACTCAGTTGTGGTCTAAATTCAAGAAAATCATGTAAAAACCTGTTCAAGGAACTAGGTATTGTAATCACTGCTTCTCAGTATATTTATTCCTTAATGAGGTTTGTTTCAAATAATACGTTTCTGTTTCCAACCAATAGTTCAATCCATAGTATCAATACTAGGAATAAGAACAATCTACAAGACCTAAAATCACTTAACTTGGTCGAAAAAGTCATCCAATATTCTATAAAACATATTTTCAATGAATTGTCATAAACCATTAAAGTCTTGGTTCTAGATAAAGCACAGTTTAAACAGAGTTTGAAAGACTTTTCGCATTTGCTCTATAGATGAATATCTTAACAGGGGCTGTTCAACCAGCTTAGGTAAACACGTCTGTTAGATTTCAGTTTTGACAGAACTTGGTGACAACAGTCGAGATTAGGTATTTTGTGTATGATAAATTTATTAACAGTGCATAAATATGTTTCATACTGACAGTGTATTAATTCTATAAATATTAGCATTTCCGGTTTACTGTGATGTATTCACATATTTTGACAACCTCCTGACAAAAGATCGGGGAGGTGAGCATTATATTCAAATGTACAGTGTGTTTTAAGTTATACTTCCTGACATGTTCCACACCTACGAGAATCATCTCATTTTTGGGCCTATGGAACTAAAACTGAATTTAATGTAATGTAAGCTCTAAACGTTATGCATGATGGGTCCCAAAGATTCTGACTGATGTCCACAAAATGAAGAGCCAGGGAGCAGCGTTAAAGTCCCTGAAGGCAGCGCGCTACAGGGGAGAAATTCCCCAATCATACTGTGACGGGGCATATAACATGTTTCACACAGGTCAACGTGGAGATGTGCATTCGACGAAGCGGCCTCACGCCACTGTTCCACTTAAGGCTTTAAACTGACACAAAACATTTTGTGCATGAAATCTGATGCCAACTGTTCTTTGAGACAGAAAATGAGTACTTCCAGTTGATTTTATGGACAATAATATCTGACATTTAGAGGAAGAACCTAAATAAGCCATATCAGTAATTCAGAAAAAAATACTTGGGATGTTGTGTTATGGTGCTGTTTTTTTGTGCATGTTAACGCTAGGCCGAGTAATTCTGCTCGCCAGTGAACGTTTTACAATAGTTCTAACTAGGTGTTGTTTGATCATCGCTCGTAGAGCTTTAATTTTCACATATTTCCTGAGATAAAAAAATAGTTAAGATCGCAACAGTTTGAAGCTAAAAGAGAGTATCAGAGCATCTATTAGTTCACAGACGGCAGAATTCTACACCGAGGACACTGGAAAGCTCGTTCCTAGAAGGAAGAAGCAAGGAAGATGAGGGTTTAGCGTCTCGTCGACATGGAAGGCATTTGAGACAAAGAGCACACTCAGAAATATTCAAGGTTGGAGAAGGATGTCGGCCGTGCCCTTCCAATGGAACGATCCTGATATTTACTCAGAGCGATTTAGGAAAATCAGGGAAAACCTAAATGAAGACGGTCGGACACGGATTTGCATCGTCATACTGCCGAAAGCGAGTCGAGTGTATTAACCACTGCGCTACGTCCCTCGGGATGACACATTCGTATGGAGAAGTATTTAGCAATATAGCTGACAGCTGTTGCTCTAAGTTGTATTGATTAAAAAACCTTTTAATGTACTGGCGTGCGTTTTATATATAAATTAGAGGAACTTATTTCCTGAGCGGTTGAAGAGTGGAAGGCGAACTCCGACACTAGCGCTGTGCTGGAAGCCATTACCAGGCAGTGGATGTCCGACGTCTAGTGACTGCACATATGAGACGCCAAGTAGAAGCTGTTGTGTGGCCGCCAATTAGATGGACACTTGACTAGAAAGTTTAATTTGCAAATAAACTTCTACTAACTAGCATAATATTCCGCACTTTCGTCAGTTGTGTCTCATAACTACACATTAACAGTTACCCCGGAAACTCTTTTGTGGACCAACAATTTGCTGTAACGTTTTTTATTCTGTTATCACATATTTTCACCAACGTCAGTTTTCACTGTTCATTCTCATAATGACAATCACGACACTTGTTTCAGTGCGCTCAATGGCACGGATATCGGCACCCTTGTGATATAAGAACTAAATGTTCATTAAGTTTTCCTTCATAGGCAATCATTTTGTGACAGTGGCCCTTAGAGACACTTTAGTTACTTGAAACACAGTCTGGCAGTGGCAATATAGGCGCATTGGCTGCTTATAAGTACATTATAATGCTTTTATTATAAGCACTGAAGGGGGCATTCGTGTTAAGTCCCTTTCCTCAGGTTGTTCTTATTTCTTTTTAAATACGTTGTTCCTGCAGATGCCGCAGTTTTTAGTAGTTGTAAGGGCAACAGTCTGGATAATTGACTGATCTGTCCTTGTATGATCAGCCAACATGGCCTTGCTGTGCTGGTACTGCAAAAGGTTGAAAGCCAGGGGAAACCACAGCCGTTACTTTTCCCGAGAACATACAGCCCTGTTGTACGGTTAAATGGTGTTAGCATCTTCTTGAGTAAAACATTCCGGAGGTAAAATAGTTCCCCACTTGGATCTCTGGGTGAGGACAACTCAGATAGATATCCTTATCAGGAAAACCCAAACTGGCAATCTGTGGATCATAGCAAGGAAACTTGGATCGCTTAAACGTGCAGGCAGATTACAAAATTTGGAAAGGGAAATGGTTAGGTTGAGGTTAGATATAGTTGGGATTACTGAAGTTCTGTGACACGATGGAAAGGACTTCTCGTCGACGAGTACAGATTTATAAATACAAAATGAAACTGAAGTAATGCAGGAATAGTTCAAATAATGAATAAGAAAATACGAGCGCGGGGAAGCTACTGTGGGTAACATAGTAAAGGCATTACAGAAGCCAAGAGAGAAGCAAATCAAACAACCGCCACAGTAGCACAAGTTTGAATGCCAGTCACCTCAGATGATGAAGAGATTGAATGAATGTGTGAACAGATAAAATGAGTTATTCACATAATTAAGGGAATGGGAAACTTATTTTTGATGGGAAAAATAGTGGAAGAATAATGACGGGAAAGGAATGAAAGAGGGAACAGTCAGATAGAATTTTGCAGAGAACATAATTAAACAGTCACTATCACTTGGCATAAGACTCATGAAAGAAGGTTTTATACGTGTAAGTGACCTAGAGACACTGGAAGGTTTCAGTTTCATATATATAACAGTAAGACAGATATACTGGAACAAGATTTTAAACTGTAAGAAATTTCCAGAGGTAGATGTGGACCCTAACCATTGGTTACAAGCTGTATATTAATGCTAAATAAATTAGAAAAACGTTGGTAGTTAAATAGATCTGAACTGGGTAAGTTGAAACAACAAGGGGATATGGACAAAAAATGCTAAATGGCTAATCACGAATGGCTGGATGACAAATAAGTCTATAGAAGCACTTACTCATATAACTAGGGGATGGGCATTTACCACCTACAGGAAAATTAAAGAGACTTCTGAAAAAAAAGACACTCACCTGTATCAATATCAAGAGCTCAGATGGAAAACTAACACTAACCAAAGAAGAGAAAGCTGTACCATGGAAGAAACAGGCGTATATAGAGGGGCTACATAAGGGAAATGGACCTGAAGGTAAAATTACAGAAAGAGAAGAGGAAGTAGATGGAGATGAGATGGAAGATACAATACTGCCAGAAGAATCTGACAAACATTGAAAGACGTAAGGGGAGAAAAAAACCTTAGAGTAAACGACATTCCACAGAATTGTAGACATCCATGGGAGAGCCAGCCGTGACTGAACTATCCACCTGTCGTGCAAACTATGTGAAAAGGGAGGAAATAGCAACAGGCTTCAAGATGAAAGTACTGATTCCAACTCCAAAGAAAGCAGATGCTGCCAGATTTCAATATTACCGAACTATCAGTTCAAAAAGTCGCTTTTACAAAATACTGACTCGAATTATATACAGAAGAACGAAAAAACCGCTAGAAGCTGACATTGGGAAAAATTAGCTTCGGTCCTAGAAAGATGCAGAAAGATGCCAGGCAATACTGACACCCACGAATTGCCCTAGAAGATAGGCTAAAGGAAGACAGACGTACGTTTCTAGCATTTCTAGACTTAGAGTAACCTCTTGACAATGTTGAGTGGACTACAGCCTTCGAAACTGTGAAGATAACATGGATAAAAGGATGTAGTGAAAGGTCATCTACAAACTGTGCAGAAGGCAGACTACATTTGTAACAATCGACAGACATAAAAGGAAAGCAGTAGCTGACAAGGAAGGGAGACATGGTTAGAACCGATTCCCAATGTTATTCAATATATACATTAAGCAAACAGTAAAGGAAATGAAGAATAAATAAGAAAAGGGAATTAAAGTTCAGTGAGAAGAAATAAAAAGCTTAACTTTTGCTGATGACATTGTGATTCTCTCAGAGACAGCAAGGACGTCGATGATCAGTTGACTGGGATGGATAGTGTCTTGTAAAGTTGTTAAAAGATAAACATACACAAAAATGAAACAGAAGGTTATGGCATGTATTTGAAATCAAGCAGGTGATGCTGAGGGAATTAGACACTAAAAGCAGTAGATGAGTTTTACTACTCAAGTATAAAATAGCTTATGATGGCCAAAGTAGGGAGGTTGTAGAATGGACAACAGCAACAGCAAGAAAAGCTTTCTAAAGAAGAGAAATATATTGACACCGAATAAAAATTTAAGTAGCAGGAAGTCTTTTATGAAGGAAGTTCTCTACAGTGTAGGATTGTATGGAAGTGAACATGGGTGATACGCAGTTCAGAAAAGGAGCAAATAGAAGCTTTTGAACTATGGTGCTACAGAAGAATGCTGAAGATTACATGCGTAGATTGCGTAACTACAGTAGTAAAGAGATACTGAATAGAGATGGGGAGGAAAGAAATTTGTGTCATAACTTGACTAAAAGAAGGGATACTTTGATGGGACACATTCTCAAGGAATCGTCAGTTTAGTACTGTAGAGACGTTTGTGGGGTAAACACTGTACAGGGAGACAAAGAGACGAGTACAGCAAGCAGGTTCAAATGGATGCGGGTTGCTGTAGTTATTCAGAGGTGTAGAGGCTTGCACAAGATAGGATAGTGTGAAGAGCTGCATCAAACCGGTCCTCAGATTGAAGACCACAACAACTACAGTGCATTCATTATGTATGTGCATACACACATATAATGGGAAATCCAGGACTTAATGTAACAGTATTATGGAAAGGATAGTTGCTACTCACCATATGTGGAGATGATGAATTGAGCAGATAGGCACAAGAAATCACACACTGAATATCTTTCTCTCCAGGAACTAGAGCAGCATGCATAACACCATCTCAGAAAACTGTCCAACCTATTCACCCCCTAATCTGGTCTCGGACTATCATAGCCCATCACCTCTAAAACAGCCTCCAAATCTCCCCCACATCCCCTCATAGCTGACAAACCCTGTTTTGCAGACCCCTCAAAACCTCTCTCCTATTACCATACAGAATCCAGAACTAAACAGACCCAAAACACAGTCATGAACCTTTCCTCCAAAAGCCTTATCCCACAGAAGTATCAGAGCTATCCAAAAGCCTCACCTTTATCCCCCCCTCCCAAATTCAATCATGCAGGACTTATTAGAAACCTTCCCTCCTCCTCTCAGTTCCTACACGTTTTCGCCACCAACCCAACCAATGAGACTCAACCAAAGATCGTTGTTGAACCCTGACTCTATTCACTTCTCCATCAAACTGTGATTCACCTCTAATGTCCCCAAATCACCTCCTGTTAACTCTTCAAAATTTCTAAACCTCGAAACTTACTTGCCCATCATTTCCAAATCCTTCAACATGCAATTTCAAATCACACCTGCAGAAAGAACCACAATCCACGACTCAAAAATTGATCCAGACCTTACAATCCTACCTGATGACAAAGGCTCCACCACTGTTATTTTGCGTTGTAAGCGCTACCTGGCAGAAGAACTTCACCTGTAGTCAGATTCATCCATTTGCAAACACTGCGACTGTGACCCCATTCCAGAAATCCAGCAGGATCTCCAGTCTCTACTCAACTCCTTGGGCCTATCACAGAATATCTCCCCAGAGCCCATCTCTCTCCTCACTCATACCACTGCCTGGTCTCCTACCTTCTAATGCTTCTTAAAGTCCTTAAACCCAACCACCCAGGATACCCCACTGTGGCCAGTTACTGTGTCCGCCATTGAGAGGATATATGCTCTTATAGACCCATACCTTCAGCCTATTAGCCACAGCCTGCCCTTCTATGTAAAAGATACCATCCATTTCCTCCACTGACTCTCCACAGTTCCTGTTCCTGTATCACATGTTGCCATGCTTGTCACTATTGATGCCACCTCCCTTTACAGTAACATCCCTAATGTGCATCGTGTTACCGCTATTGAACACAACCTTCCCCAATGCCTGATGGATTACAAACCAACAACCTCCTTTCTAGATGCCATGGTCAATTATATATTCACACACAATTACTTCTTCTTTGAAGGTATTACCTACAAACAAACTTGGGGTGTGCTATGGGCACCCACATGGCACCATTCTGTGCCAACCTGTTCATGGGCCATCTAGAGGAATCCTTCCTAAACACCCGGAATTCCAAACCCCTCACCTAGTCGAAATTCATTGATGACATCTTCATGATCTGAATCAAGTGTGAGAACACCCTATCCACATTCCTTCAGTACCTCAACACAGTCTCCCTCATTCACTCCATCTCGTCCTACTCGACTCAATAAGGCACCTTCCTCGTTGTTGACTTCCACCTCAAAGATCAGTACCTCGGTCCATAGCAAACCTACCAACCACGAGAAATGCCTCCATGTCGACACCTGCTACCCATTCCATACCAACAAGTCCCTTCCATATTGCCTAGCCTCCTATGACCATCGTACCTGTAGTCCCTCGCAAAATATACTGAAGATCTCCCTGAGGCCTTAACAGACCGTAATTACCCTCACAACATTGCACAAAAAAGATGTTCTGTGCCTTATCTCCCCAGTTATCCACCATTTCCCAAAGCCCCATTGTCCAGACACAGAGGAACATTCCCCATATGACTCTATAGCACCTAAGACTGGAGCAACTAAATCACATTCTCCACCAGGGTTTCAACTACTTCTCGTTGTGTCCTGAAATGGGGAATGTCCTAGCCACTACCTTTCCCACAGTGGTACTGTGCTGCCCAGAAAACCTACACAATATCCTTATCCATTACTACCCAACCCGTGCTCCCAACCCATAGCCTCATGGCTCATATGTCTGTAATGAACCTGGATACACCCTGTCACACTCATCCAGCCACCACCACCTACTCCATTCCAATCACAACTATCACCTACCCCCATCAAAGGCAGGGCTGCCTATGAAACCAGTTATGTGATCTAAAAGCTAAGCTGCAACCACTGTACTGCATGCTATGTGTGCATGACAACCAACAAGTTGTCTCTCCATGTGAATGGCCAGACAAACTGTGGCCAAAAGGAGCTAGGTCACCCAATTGCTGAGCACACTGCCCGACACACCGTTCTTCATTTCAGTGACTGCTTCACAGCCTGTGCCATCTGGATCCTCCCTACCAACACCAGCTTTTCTGAATTGCGTAGGTGAGAACTCTGCCTACAATTTATCCCATATCCCATAACCCATCTGGCCTCAACTTTCGTTCAGCATCTACATCATTAGTCATTATCCATCTAGCCCCTTTCCTGTTCCCATTCCAGCACTACAAGCCCTTTATTCAACCAATGCATCCTCAGTCTTTTTGCTTCTCTCTTTTTCCGCTACCCCACTCCTCCTTGCCACTCCTCCCGCCCTACCCTCAATCCACTTCCTCCCCGTATGCACTCACAAGCAGTACTTTCGAATGTCTAACCCCTACCTCACTTTCCTTACCCTCCCCACCCCAACCTCCTCCTTACCCCCATCACCCAGTAGGCTCTCCCACCATGCACTGCTGCTATGTGTGTGAGTTGCGTTTGCGTGCGTGCGTGCGTGTGTGTGTGTGTGTGTGTGTGTGATGTTGTCTATTTTCGATGAATGCCTTGTTGGTCAAAAGCTCACGTTCTGACAGTCTTTTTGTTGTGCCTATTCGTGATTCATCACCTCTGCTATAAGGTGAGTACCAACTATCCTTTTCCTACTGATATGTACATGTGTGTGTGTGTGTGTGTGTGTGCGTGCGTGTGTGTGTGTGTGTGTGTGTTGAAACATCTCGGAAATGACACATCGTACATAACAAGTGTTGTAGGTGTAAAGTTACTATTAGTAAAGGGCAGCTGTATTTGCTACAACTGGCTGCCTCCTAACCACCCCTCCTGTCTGGGCGGGTACAGCTTCGTATTTCCAAGTAGGAACCCCTCCCCCCTTTTTAACTGCATATGCGGAATCTCCACCAAAAAATACACTATGTGATCTAAAGTATCCGGACACCCCCAAAAATATATGTTTGTCATATTAGGTGCGTTGAACTGCCACCTACTGCCAGGTGCTCCATATCAGCGACCTCAGTAGTCATTAGACATCATGAGAGAGCAGAATTGGGCGCTCCGCGGAACTCACGGACTTCGAACGTGGTTAGGTGATTGGGTTTCACTTGTGTCATACGTCTGGACCCAAGATTTCCACACTTCTAAACATCCCTAGTCCAATGTTACCGATGTGATAGTGAAGTCGAAACGTGAAGGGGCACATACAGCACAAAAGTGTACAGGCCGACATCGTCTGTTGAGTGACAGAGACTGCCGACAGTTGAAGAGCGTCGTAATGTGTAATAGGTAGACACATATCCAGGCCATCTCACAGCAATTCCAAACTGCAACGGGATCCACTGCAAGTACTACGACAGTTTGGCGGGAGGCGAGAAAAGTTGGATTTCGTAGTCGAGCGGCTGCTAATAAGCCACACATCCCACTGGTAAATGCCAAACGACACCTTGCTTGGTGTAAGGAGCTTAAGCACTGGATGTCTGAACAGTGGAAAAAGTTGTGTGGAGTGACGTTTCACGGTACACAATGTGGTGATCCGATGGCATTGGGTGGGTATGGCGAATGACCAGTGAACGTCATCTACCAGTGTGTGTAGTGCCAACAGTAAAATTCAGAGGTGGTGGTGTTATGGTGTGGTGGTGTTTTTCATGGAGCGGTTTTGCACCCCTTGCTGTTTTGCGCGGCACTATCACAGCACAGGCCTACACTGATGTCTTACGCACCTTCTTGCTTCTCATTGTTGAAGAGCAATTCGCGTATGGCGATTGCATCTTTCAACACGATCAGGCATATGTTCATAATGCACGGCCTGCTGCGGTGTTGTTACATGACAATAACATCCCTGTAATGGACTGGCCTCCGCAGAGTCATGATCTCTATCCTATAGACACCTTCTGGGTAGTTTGGAACGCCGACTTCGTGCCATACCTCACCGACCGGCATCGATACCTCTCCTCAGTGCAGCACTCCGTAAAGAATGGGCTGCCGTTCCTCAAGAAACCTTCCAGCACTTGACTGAATGTATGCCTGCGAGGGCGGAAGCTGTCTTCAAGCCTAATGGTAGGCCAACACCATATTGAATTCCAGCATTACCGATGAAGCGTGCCACGATCTTGTAAGTCATTTTCAGCTAGGTGTCCGGATACTTTTGATCACATGGTGTACGTGAGGTTTCCTCAGACCATTGTTTCCCACTCATGGTAGACGCCACTGTATCAACAGATATCCAGTATGCTGGTTTCGCAATCAGGAACAGACGCATTTGATTCTAAATTTAATTTACGACATAAATACAAAACCTTCTGTAATAATGGTTAATATTGATGTTCAAATGGTACTTGAGTGTTGCAAATGTGATTGTACAGTACAAATAATGCGGCTAGAAGCTGAGATTTCTGGCAAATAAGCTACTTCTATGGTAACAGAGTCCTCTGTTCCCTCTGGGGTTGATGACAGTGAGTCCCCAAGTCATCGGAATGCTTGATATCTGTGGCCGCACTCGAACCCCAACATCAAGGTGACCGATTTTGTTGTGCGTTTCCCTCCATCCGCCATAACCCTCATGTGCCTCCTATGCAGCTACCTGGGGAATATAAACCATGACCATCTTAATAAGGAAAAATGTTTATGAACCGCTAGTGACAGGTGCACCTGCTGTATACACTCACCACTCACCACATTCACATATATCAAGCACTCCAATATGTTATTTTCCTATGTTAAAAATATGGCTCTGATGTTGTTATTCTGACTGATTATAACATTCAAATAGGATTTTCGGTTAATATTCACACAAAATATGTATTATTTGTATGCAATTAAAGCTTAAAAATCATTAAAAATGAAAATCTGCGATCAAAAACGCTGTGTTATTGGCTGATGCTCCGGTGACATCATCGGCTAGGGGTAAGACGAAGCTACACTTGTGTTATAGCAGCGCGTTAGCCTTAGTTAAACGGTTTTACGTACTTTTACTGGAAATAGTTTAGCTATTTAGTGATGCGTTTTCCATCACTAAATAGCTAAACTGTTACAGCTTTCAAGTAACAATAGATTTCTCTGCTCCCTGCAATATCATTAAATTCACTCAAAACTGAAGAACTGTAGACTTTGCATATGGGTCCGCATATTATAACTAGATTGTCGATTATCAGTCACGAGCTACGACGAAAGACACAAATTATCCTTCGTAAAACTTAGTGCTGATTTCACGTGTAGAAGGCACTCAGCAGAGATACTGCATCCCTGAGGCATGCAGTGGCGCAACGGCATTCGTCTTCGGCGAAAGAGGTCAGATGTTAGAATCCTGGAAGGTCATATATTTTTAAAAGATTTCCACGAAATACGAAAATATATGATGATGGTATCTGTTCTTTCGGACATGTTCTAAAGAATAGATACCAACGGTGACCATGCAGCCCTCTAGAATGAAATTATAATTAAATCAAGACCCTACGCTGTCGACAGGCGTTGATACACATAAGCGGGGACAGTTGAAAATTTCTGCGCCGACCGGGACGCGAACCCGGTATCTCCTGCTTACATAGCAGACGCTCCATCCATCTGAGCCATCGAAGGCCCAGAGGATAGTGCGACTGCGGGGATGTATCCCTTGCACGCTCCCCGTGAGACCCACATTCCCAAGTTAATGTCCACACACTAAATTCGTAGTGCCCCTGCCCATTACACTCATTACTCGTGGCAGACAATCTTACCGAGTCCCGTAAGAGCTCGGGCCATGCGTGTGCATCCCCACAGAAGAAGGTCAATGGCCGGTTAGACTTAACTGCATAAAGATCGTATCTGTTCTTTCGGACATCTTCATTTTAGAATGGTTTCAAGCTCCTTCCGTACAGTGGATCAAGGGATGTTCAACTGTCGTGACATAGCACGCGCACTGCCTGACAATAGGTAATTGCGCTCCGCATTGTCTGTCATAGCACCAGCGATTTCATCAACCACCTGTGGTGCAACCGGTCATCGGCCTCTCATCGGAGCGACACCCAGTTCTCCAGCTGATTTGAACTGCTTCATTATGCTCCGCACAGCACGTGGAGAAAGAGGACCCTTCCGCAATCCTTTCAGAAGGCGTCATTCTCGAAGTGCAGCTGCAGAATTACTGTTGTTTTGATAATAGAGCCGGCCTCTGTGGCCGAGCGGTTCTAGGCGCTTCAGTCCGGAACCAAGCTACCACTACGGTCGCAGGTTCGAATGCTGCCTCGGGCATGGATGTGTGTGGTGTCCTTAGGTTAGTTAGGTTCAAGAAGTTCTAAGTCTAGGGGACTGATGACCTCATATGTTAAGTCCCATAGTGCTCAGAGCCATTGATAATAGAGCTCCACTAATAATGTACTGCTCCTCCTGTCCAAGCTCATGTTAACACGTCAACAAATGAACTACGACTGGTCAGGTGTGTGAGATTATGAATCGCGATGACTGATCGTAGCACCTGGTGGCCATAGGTGGAACTGGACGGTGGCGCTGTGACGCATGGAAATTATGCACCTCATATTCTGGGCGTTAATACTACCAAGTCTGGTACTTGTACGGTAATTATTTTCCGAGTTATAAAGCGCTAAATAGGTAAAGTTTAATTATAATCACGCGGTGTAGCAGCAATCCATTTCAGGCAACAGCACCTGATCAAGAACCGATGTCTTTCCTACCACTATGTTGGGACAAATTACTTGTAATGAAAATTCTATGTTAATACGAGAACTTAGTCATCTTTTCCGAAGCGTTAAGATACAGCTTCAATACCCACACAGATTAAAATTTCAGTATAAACGAATGCCAGTACCGTTGGCATGGTGGTGACATTTTTAGGGGTAGGGATTCTCGTAAATTACGATAGTAACCTTTATAAACGTCAGGAAAGGGATCAAGATTTTTTTTCCTCCAAGAATTGGGGTACTATCCTCAGACGGTATTCTGTGTCGTAGTGCCCTTTGTCTGGCCTTGGCGTGTAATACGAGCTACAGATAATGCATGCCCTAACTCTTGAGTATCCAAGAGGCGGTTGTACTCTTTAGTGTTACAGGACCTGCTGTCAATATGTTCTCTCATTTAATTCCTGAGTGTGTTCGACTGTGGATTCTTGATTGTCACTAGATGTAATTCATTCGAAGTATTTTTGCATTCTGTAAGCTATAGATTGTGGTGTAATTTTCCTCTATGGCCCCAGCAGTGCTCGCGTTACCTTCTCCACTGATTTTCTCAACGACTCTCATACGATTTCTAAAGGTACGAAGTAGTTAACATATTGTAAAATTTTTTGCTACCAATCATTTTTGTTCTTTCTTGGATGCGCAGAATTCTTGCCGGGGAAATGCAAAAGGCTGCAAAGTTTTCCATGATGGACTACTCTGGAATCTTCGCACTTCTACCTACTCCTCCCTCATAGCTAAATGGTACTCCTTAAGCCACTATGAAACTTGCCATCTGCCAGGTTTAACAGACGATTTCGCGACAGAGACATCTACCGCCCCGTAAAGATGGAAATTATGTGTAGTATCACGTCTTGTGTTGTATCGCGTCTGCCAGCCATGACACACCAGAGAGAGGTACACAATAGCCAGTGCCGGCGGGCGACACAAATATTGTAGTAAGTGGTCTCCTAGACAGTGCTCATACCAGAAACTACACTCCTGGAAATGGAAAAAAGAACACATTGACACCGGTGTGTCGGACCCACCATACTTGCTCCGGACACTGCGAGAGGGCTGTACAAGCAATGATCACACGCACGGCACAGCGGACACACCAGGAACCGCGGTGTTGGCCGTCGAATGGCGCTAGCTGCGCAGCATTTGTGCACCGCGGCCGTCAGTGTCAGCCAGTTTGCCGTGGCATACGGAGCTCCATCGCAGTCTTTAACACTGGTAGCATGCCGCGACAGCGTGGACGTGAACCGTATGTGCAGTTGACGGACTTTGAGCGAGGGCGTATAGTGGGCATGCGGGAGGCCGGGTGGACGTACCGCCGAATTGCTCAACACGTGGGGCGTGAGGTCTCCACAGTACATCGATGTTGTCGCCAGTGGTCGGCGGAAGGTGCACGTGCCCGTCGACCTGGGACCGGACCGCAGCGACGCACGGATGCACGCCAAGACCGTAGGATCCTACGCAGTGCCGTAGGGGACCGCACCGCCACTTCCCAGCAAATTAGGGACACTGTTGCTCCTGGGGTATCGGCGAGGACCATTCGCAACCGTCTCCATGAAGCTGGGCTACGGTCCCGCACACCGTTAGGCCGTCTTCCGCTCACGCCCCAACATCGTGCAGCCCGCCTCCTGTGGTGTCGCGACAGGCGTGAATGGAGGGACGAATGGAGACGTGTCGTCTTCAGCGATGAGAGTCGCTTCTGCCTTGGTGCCAATGATGGTCGTATGCGTGTTTGGCGCCGTGCAGGTGAGCGCCACAATCAGGACTGCATGCGACCGAGGCACACAGGGCCAACACCCGGCATCATGGTGTGGGGAGCGATCTCCTACACTGGCCGTACACCACTGGTGATCGTCGAGGGGACACTGAATAGTGCACGGTACATCCAAACCGTCATCGAACCCATCGTTCTACCATTCCTAGACCGGAAAGGGAACTTGCTGTTCCAACAGGACAATGCACGTCCGCATGTATCCCGTGCCACCCAACGTGCTGTAGAAGGTGTAAGTCAACTACCCTGGCCAGCAAGATCTCCGGATCTGTCCCCCATTGAGCATGTTTGGGACTGGATGAAGCGTCGTCTCACGCGGTCTGCACGTCCAGCACGAACGCTGGTCCAACTGAGGCGCCAGGTGGAAATGGCATGGCAAGCCGTTCCACAGGACTACATCCAGCATCTCTACGATCGTCTCCATGGGAGAACAGCAGCCTGCATTGCTGCGAAAGGTGGATATACACTGTACTAGTGCCGACATTGTGCATGCTCTGTTGCCTGTGTCTATGTGCCTGTGGTTCCGTCAGTGTGATCATGTGATGTATCTGACCCCAGGAATGTGTCAATAAAGTGTCCCCTTCCTGGGACAATGAATTCACGGTGTTCTTATTTCAATTTCCAGGAGTGTATTTTGCTCTTCCGCACAAGAAACGCAAACAGGCCACTCATCCGCCAGTAGTTACGTCTGCTGTTACAGAGACCGGTGAAACCTTAAACTATTTCGTCCATTGGCCAAATAGTTCACAGGGTGATATTCATACACACAGCCCGCGACTAAAGCGACCACTTGCCAACACTTACCCCGGCATCATCCAGCTCCTGCATTTGTCGCCCAGTTACAGTAGCTCTTCAGTAAGCCACGAGATATCAGCTGATCAGCCTAGCTATTGCACTGACTTCCAGTTGGATTATTTAGTAACCATCTACTGTGTTACGTTAGATTAGGTGCAGAACTTTACATCAATGCCATGCCTCAAATGCAAGCCAAAGCTGTGTGTATGTTTATGTACCTTATTACAATAAATGATTGTAACTACTGCTCATGAATTTCCTAGAGAATTTGTTTCAGAGAAATTGCCCAGTGAAGAGTTTGTAGCAAGCGTGCAAGCGAGCCACTTCCATTTAGCTACTGATACCTTGGCAAGAGGTTTACTTCTTGCAGCCTTTAAGATGCACACTTACTTTGGTGAAAACAGCAAAGAGAATAACGCTAATTTTAAAACCATGAAACTAAATCCAACGTGCCATGTCGTAGATGGGGAAGGTGCCATGTTACAAGGACCTGCACAGGAACGATGCTTGAATTGGAGACGTATAATGGACCCTCACCATAACCAGCTGTAAACTATTCCTCATAAAATCTCATTAGCGTAAGATTAAATTACGTGCAATATCTCATTGCAAATTCACAATTGTAAGATACCTAGGAGTAAATGAGTGGAAGATGAATGACCACATATAACCATCTGTGGGGAAAGCACATACCAATATGAGTTTCATAGCAGTAACCCCAAGGAAATGCAATTCGTCAAAAAATGGTTCAAATAGCTCTGAGCACTATGGGACTTAACTTCTGAGGTCATCAGTCCCCTAGAAATTAGAACTACTTAAACCTAACTAACCTAAGGACTTCACACACATACATGCCCGAGGCAGGATTCGATCCTGCGACCGTAGCGGTCGCGCAGTTCCAGACTGTAGCGCCTAGAACCACTCGGCCACTCCGACCGGCTGCAATTCGTCCACCTACCTATAAGAGACAGGTGTAGCTTACAACATGGTCATCACAATTATTCCTGAGAACCGCTCGTTGGTTTGAGACTGGTACCATGTACGCTTAGAAAGGAGCCAGGGAAGCTCCAAAGAAAATTAGTATGTTTAGTTACGCGTTTGTGTACTAAACGTGGGGGTACCACAGAGATGCTCGTTCGACTCGAGCAACAGATGCTTTAACAGAAAGTGTTTCCCCAGGAGGGTCGAGCAACATACTACTTTCTCTCAAATATACCTCCAGAAATAACCACGTTGGGAAAGCGAGGGACACTGAGTTTAACAGACAGTTGCTTCCCCTACTAACTGTTCTCCAACGGGATAAGGAAAGGGAAAAATGCAGGTGATATTCGAAGTATCGTTTACCACCCACCGGCAGTTTATGGAGCGTAGGTGTAGACGTAGATGCATAGGTCAGTAACGCTTGCTCGTGATGTGGGTTCATTGCAAGTTCTCCAAATTTAGCAGGCTGTTTTTCACTAGAACATGGTCATTTTCTTACAACGATGTCCAAGTAACTTTTACGAGCATCTCTGTTTCATGTCTGTAGGAGCTACGGCCACGTGTTAAGATCCTTGAACCCCATTTCTGAATTTCTTCGATGTCTACTGCAAATCTGTCTATTGTAACGAGATTACCGTAACAAATTCAGACCTTTCCCAGAATTTTGCCAACAAATTTAATGTGCTTCTTTATTACTAACTTGTAAATATATTTTCCAGCTCGTGCCACCTCATAGCATTAACTATTGAGTATTTAAGCAGTGTTACAAAGTTCTTATGTTATCACTAATTTTGGCTTTTGAGTTACTGGTGAAATTGTTTTGCCACTGACTTCCTTTTATTAGTTACTTATAATCGAATGTGTCTTAGTAATGTGTGTTTGTTCTATGTGCTGTTGTGTTTTATTATTGCTATGACTCAGTATGAAAGCAATAACAGCCTACTTTTTGTGAGTGGTACTCGGGAATGAAACTAAACTATCCTACATAGATTTTCTTCATAACGTAGTGCCACACAGCTCGTAACCGTTTGAAGAACGTCACGATTTATCACAGTGAGCTACTGTTAAATTTCTTTATCAAACGACCTGTTTCTGCCCACGGACCATCATCAGGTTCATAAAAGCATTTACAGCATCATATACTCGTACTAGGCGGTATAACATCAATGGCGGTACATAATAAAATGCATGAATCGTCATTTCATATTGATCCGTGCATATGTATGCGTTACGTCCATAAGCAGACACTCCTTAATAGATTTCATACTTTCGACGCAATGCCTTTATCGAACCTGACGATGGTCCGTGCTTCTAGTTGTTCAATAACGAGATTTTATCAGCAGCTCTCAGCGGTGAATCGTGACGTTCTTTAACTGTTTATCAGCTGTGGGGCACCACTTCCTGGAAATATATTGGGATCTTCCTAGCCAAGAAAATTGCTAAATGCGTCGAAAGTGAATTTAACAACCAATGTCTGTCTCTGGATGTAACGCCTACATATGCGCAGGTCAAAATAAAATGACGAATTCGTTTGTTTAATTATCTGAAGCCCTAATTTTATAGCGCCTGGTATATGACGTTGTAAAACCTTTTATGAACCTGTTGATGGTTTGTGTACCGAAACTGGTTGTTCTATAAAGAACGTTTATCAGTAGCCCTAGCTGGTAAGTCATGAAGTTCTCCAAGTAGTTTTCCCTTTTCTGGCTGTATAGGCTGTGATAGAAGATGATATATGTCTGACTACGAGAGGAAGGGAAATTAATATATACATTTTCTCTTTCTTTTGATTTTAGTTCTTTTTTCTGAAGTTGCAGTTATACAAGTAATATAGGTTATATGGACCTACTGACTTTTGCGGCAGTAATAGGACTTATTTAGACCGTAAGGGTTTCACTTTATTTAAAAGTGTTTTAAGGAGTCACTGTAGTAGTACGGTTTTTCTTACAAATCTGTCTGTCAAAATCGTAAACAGTTCTCATGTTTTATACTAATACTATTAGACAGTATTAAATTACGATCATTACTCACGAATTTTGGCTCCCTGCATCCTTCCTAATCGTTTTCCACACATAAGGGCCAGACTTTCATAGCACTGTGATTCACTACCACTTGATATATTTATGTTTTCACATTGGATAGATGCACTTACACATTGTGCAGGTTTTCTTTATCTTGCGAGATGCGACCTTCGTTTTCTTTTGTTTCCTGTAGTTCTGGTAGCATCCACTGTATAATAGTGATGGGCGCTCGTTAGTGGATATGTCAACTGTTTTATGCGATACTGTTTTGTGGTGGCTGGAGGGACTGTTATTTATCTACCATACGTTTTATTACTTTAAATAAGTTTGGTTGCTGGTGTTTGTTCGATCGTATACTCATTTTCTGTGATTGCTTTTTAATTTGGAAGGCTTGTTGTAATGAAAGGAGACTTTACTGTTGCTGAGTCTGATTATTTTGTTATCTGTGTTTATTGCGGTTGGGCTGAGGTTTTCTTATCGGAGATATTCTCCAAACTTTGAATGGCTCTTGGCACACTTCCATGCTCATTTTATGCTCTTTATATGTTGTTTCAAATATCCTGTTGGTCTGTCCTAGGTATAGGGCATCACAGCTGTTACACTGGAGTTGTAAATCCTGACTTTCTTTTATATATTCCAGTGCCATCCTGTTCCTTCAAACTTTCCTGTAGGAATTTTTACCGTGATAAGATACTTTTGTTCCCTGTTTCTTAAAGATATTACCAATTCTGTGTGTGAGCTTCTTTACATATGTTGGTGTGTATCAGTTTGGCTGTTGAACTTTGGTGATTGTGGTGTAGTAGAGGTGTTGTAGGTTCTTGCACTTGTGTAGTATTTTTTTTCCACTTGTTTGGATTGTTTTATTTTTATGTCTTTCTGTATTTTATTAATTTGCTCTGTAACTAGAGATTCCTTATATTCGATGGTCTCTGCTATTTGATTTAGTACTTCTATTGGCTTATTGTGTTTGAGTTTTTCTAGTCAAGTGCGTTTAGTCTGTTAATCATGTGACTGTGAGCTGCTCAATTGTGGGTCTGTGGGTGGTTCGATGATTGATGAAATATTGTGCCGGTTATGTTTTTCCCGTAGGTACTGCATGAGTTGGTTATATTTCTTTTGGAATATATATCTACGAAGTTTATTTCGCTGCTTGTTCATACTCTACAATGAACGGCTTTGTTTTCGTGTAGTGAGTTTACCTCGGTGTGTGGTTGTTCTACCGTAGTTTCTGTTCATCTGCCAAGCATTGGAGCCGCCCATGTATCTCCACCAGAATAGTACAGTGTATTATCCTGGTACTTAATTTCTGAAATATTCTTTCTCTCATTCTCCTGATGAAATTCTTATCTCCACTGAAATAGGGGATCCCATTAGCAATCCTTCCTCTTGCAAGTAGAATTAATTTTTAAATACAAAGTCATTTTTATTATTATTGTTGAAAGGAAAGTGCGAGTATTAGTTGAGGAGCAATTGGATGAAAATCAGTGTGGGTTTAGGCCTCTTAGAGGTTGTCAGGACCGGATCTTTAGCTTACGACAAATAATGGAGAAGTGTTATGAGTGGAACAGGGAATTGTATCTATGCTTTATAGATCTAGAAAAGGCATATGACCGGGTTCCTAGGAGGAAGTTATTGTCTGTTCTACGAGATTATGGAATAGTAGGCAAACTTTTGCAAGCAATTAAAGGTCTTTACATGGATAGTCCCTCCCCCCATGAACTATGGACCTTGCCGTTGGTGGGGAGGCTTGCGTGCCTCAGTGATACAGATAGCTGTACCGTAGGTACAACCACAACGGAGGGGTATCTGTTGAGAGGCCAGACAAACGTGTGGTTCCTGAAGAGGGGCAGCAGCCTTTTCAGTAGTTGCAAGGGCAACAGTCTGGATGATTGACTGATCTGGCCTTGTAGCAATAACCAAAATGGCCTTGCTGTGCTGGTACTGCGAACGGCTGAAAGCAAGGGGAAACTACGGCCGTAATTTTTCCCGAGGGCATGCAGCTTTTACTGTATTTAAATGATGATGGCGTCCTCTTGGGTAAAGTATTCCGGAGGTAAAATAGTCCCCCATTCGGATCTCCGGGAGGGGACTACTCAAGAGGATGTCGTTATCAGGAGAAAGAAAACTGGCATTCTACGGATCGGAGCGTGGAATGTCAGATCCCTTAATCGGGCAGGTAGGTTAGAAAATTTAAAAAGGGAAATGGATAGGTTAAAGTTAGATATAGTGGGAATTAGTGAAGTTCGGTGGCAGGAGGAACAAGACTTCTGGTCAGGTGACTACAGGGTTATAAACACAGTCAAATAGGGGTAATGCAGGAGTAGGTTTAATAATGAATAGGAAAATAGGAATGCGGGTAAGCTACTACAAACAGCATAGCGAACGCATTATTGTGGCCAAGATAGACACGAAGCCCATGCCTACTACAGTAGTACAAGTTTATATGCCAACTAGCTCTGCAGATGACGAAGAAATTGAAGAAATGTGTGATGAAATAAAAGAAATTATTCAGATAGTGAAGGGAGACGAAAATTTAATAGTCATGGGTGACTGGAATTCGAGTGTAGGAAAAGGGAGAGAAGGAAACGTAGTAGGTGAATATGGATTGGGGCTAAGAAATGAAAGAGGAAGCCACCTGGTAGAATTTTGCACAGAGCACAACTTAATCATAGCTAACACTTGGTTTAAGAATCATGATAGAAGGTTGTATACATGGAAGAACCCTGGAGATACTAAAAGGTATCAGATAGATTATATAATGGTGAGACATTTCCAGGGGCAGATGTGGACTCTGACCACAATCTATTGGTTATGACCTGTAGATTAAAACTGAAGAAACTGCAAAAAGGTGGGAATTTAAGGAGATGGGACCTGGATAAACTGAAAGAACCAGAGGTTGTACAGAGTTTCAGGGAGAGCATAAGGGAACAATTGACAGGAATGGGGGAAAGAAATACAGTAGAAGAAGAATGGGTAGCTTTGAGGGATGAAGTAGTGAAGGCGGCAGAGGATCAAGTAGGTAAAAAGACGAGGGCTAGTAGAAATCCTTGGGTAACAGAAGAAATATTGAATTTAATTGATGAAAGGAGAAAATATAAAATGCAGTAAATGAAGCGGGCAAAAAGGAGTACAAACGTCTCAAAAATGAGATCGACAGGAAGTGCAAAATGGCTAAGCAGCGATGGCTAGAGGACAAATATAAGTATGTAGAGGCTTATCTCACTAGGGGTAAGATAGATACTGCCTACAGGAAAATTAAAGAGACCTATGGAGATAAGAGAACCACTTGTATGAAAATCAAGAGCTCAGATGGAAACCCAGTTCTAAGCAAAGAAGGGAAAGCAGAAAGTTGGAAGGAGTATATAGAGGGTCTATACAAGGGCGATGCCCTTGAGGACAATATTATGGAAATGGAAGAGGATGTAGATGAAGATGAAATGGGAGATACGATACTGCGTGAAGAGTTTGACAGAGCACTGAAAGACCTGAGTCGAAACAAGGCCCCCGTAGTAGACAACATTCCATTGGAACTACTGACGGCCTTGGGAGAGCCAGTCCTGACAAAACTCTACCATCTGGTGAGCAAGATGTATGAAACAGGCGAAATACCTTCAGACTTCAAGAAGAATATAATAATTCCAATCCCAAAGAAAGCAGGTGTTGACAGATGTGAAAATTACCGAACAATCAGTTTAATAAGTCACAGCTGCAAAATACTAACTCGAATTCTTTACAGATGAATGGAAAAACTAGTAGAAGCCGACCTTGGGGAAGATCAGTTTGGATTCCGTAGAAATACAGGAACACGTGAGGCAATACTGACCCTACGACTTATCTTAGAAGAAAGATTAAGGAAAGGCAAACCTACGTTTCTAGCATTTGTAGACTTAGAGAAAGCTTTTGACAATGTTGACTGGAATACTCTCTTTCAAATTCTAAAGGTGGCAGGGGTAAAATACAGGGAGCGAAAGGCTATTTACAATTTGTACAGAAACCAGATGGCAGTTATAAGAGTCGAGGGACAAGAAAGGGAAGCAGTGGTTGGGAAGGGAGTAAGACAGGGTTGTAGCCTCTCCCCGATGTTATTCAATCTGTATATTGAGCAAGCAGTTAAGGAAACAAAAGAAAAATTCGGAGTAGGTATTAAAATCCATGGAGAAGAAATAAAAATGTTGAGGTTCGCCGATGACATTGTAATTCTGTCAGAGACAGCAAAGGACTTGGAAGAACAGTTGAACGGAATGGATGGTGTCTTGAAGGGAGGATATAGGATGAACATCAACAAAAGCAAAACAAGGATAATGGAATGTAGTCGAATTAAGTCGGGTGATGTTGAGGGTATTAGATTAGGAAATGAGACACTTAAAGTAGTAAGGGAGTTTTGCTATTTGGGGAGCAAAATAACTGATGATGGTCGAAGTAGAGAGGATATCAAATGTAGACTGGCAATGGCAAGGAAAGCGTTTCTGAAGAAGAGAAATTTGTTAACATCGAGTGTAGATTTAAGTGTCAAGAAGTCATTTCTGAAAGTATTTGTATGGAGTGTAGCCATGTATGGAAGTGAAACATGGATGGTAAATAGTTTGGACAAGAAGAGAATAGAAGCAGAAGAATGCTGAAGATTAGATGGGTAGATCACATAACTAATGAGGAAGTATTGAATAGGATTGGGGAGAAGAGAAGTTTGTGGCACAACTTGACCAGAAGAAGGGATCGGTTGGTAGGACATGTTCTGAGACATCAAGGGATCACCAATTTAGTATTGGAGGGCAGTGTGGAGGGTAAAAATCGTAGGGGGAGACCAAGAGATGAATACACTAAGCAGATTCAGAAGGATGTAGGTTGCAGTAGGTACTGGGAGATGAAGAAGCTTGCACAGGATAGAGTAGCATGGAGAGCTGCATCAAACCAGTCTCAGGACTGAAGACCACAACAACAACAACAACAACAACATGGATAGTCAGGCAGCAGTTACAGTTGACGGTAAATTGAGTTCATGGTTCAGAGTAGTTTCAGGGGTAAGACAAGGCTGCAACCTGTCTCCACTGTTGTTCATATTATTTATGGATCATATGTTGAAAACAATAGACTGGCTGGGTGACATTAAGATATGTGAACACAAAATAAGCAGTCTTGCATATGCGGATGACTTAGTTGTGATGGCAGATTCGATTGAAAGTTTGCAGAGTAATATTTCAGAGCTAGATCAGAAATGTAGGGACTATGGTATGAAGATTAGCATCTCCAAAACGAAAGTAATGTCAGTGGGAAAGAAATATAAACGGATTGAGTGCCAAATAGGAGGAACAAAGTTAGAACAGGTGGACGGTTTCAAGTACTTAGGATGCATATTCTCACAGGATGGCAACATAGTGAAAGAACTGGAAGCGAGGTGTAGCAAGGCTAATGCAGTGAGCGCTCAGTTACGATCTGCTCTCTTCTGCAAGAAGGAAGTCAGTACCAAGACTCCCACACAACTTCGTTGTATGGGAGCGAAAGCTGGGTGGATTCAGGTTACCTTATCAATAAGGTTGAGGTTGCGGATATGAAAGTAGCTAGGATGATTGCAGGTACTAGTAGATGGGAACAATGGCAGGAGGGTGTCCACAATGAGGAAATCAAAGAAAAAACCGGAATGAACTCTATAGATGTAGCAGTCAGGGCGAACAGGCTTAGATGGTGGGGTCATGTTACACGCATGGGAGAAGGAAGGTTACCCAAGAGACTCATGGGTTCAGCAGTAGAGGGTAGGAGGAGTCGGGGCAGACCAAGGAGAAGGTACCTGGATTCAGTTAAGAATGATTTTGAAGTAATAGGTTTAACATCAGAAGAGGCACCAATGTTAGCACTGAATAGGGGATCATGGAGGAATTTTATAAGGGGGCTATGCTCCAGACTGAACGCTGAAAGGCATAATCAGTCTTAAATGATGATGAGTAATTTTTATCAGTAATAAGGTGGAGGGATGTGCTTATCTCTGACGTATTCCTCTGGAAATTAATTTTAAGTATTGGATTCTTGTTCTGTTATCATGATTGTTTATTGGATATGTTTATCCCATATACAGAAATTTAATGTCGGAAACATATATTCTACAATCCGAGTCAACTACAACAAATATAATAGAAAAAATGTAAATATTGACATTCGGAACGTCTGTGGGATTAGTTACTAAGTCGACTTCGCAATCATCTTGCAAGAATTAGGTATGATAGTAGTGGGTATCATACAGGCGGATACCTCTGACGTTGGGGAGAGTTGTCACTCGGCGGCTGCAGCTGTGTAACGGAGTTTTCTTTTCGGCCAGTATTAGCATATCTGTAACAGTTGAGTTCATCATCGGTTGGTGTCCGATAGGTCGTACACCGAATGCACACTGTGTGGTAGTAATGGCGGTTTGTTCTTTGCGTTCGTGTGCGAGTTTAGCGGCTTCCCTGCTGTTGTCTGTTGGTCGTCTGCGATAGCAGCTGGCATGTCCAGTCAGTATTGCTGATGTGTAGGGGGGGGGGGGGGGGGGGCAATGCTGCCGCTTGTGACTGTTACCTCACTATAGTTGGGTAGGTCCGAGGTAGCAGTGTCTTCGGTCGCTTATACTTTCTCCTATGATCGTAATCATAGTTCCCCAAATTTAGGATTGTTTGAGTGTCTCAAATTCCTGTACAGCCGTGTGGAGGGTTTTTTGAATACGTCCTTAAGGGTTTCAAGGAAGTATTCATTGCTAAGATCCGCGGTGTGAGTGTAGATTTGTTGGCTGGTTGATTTGGGGGGAGGGGACCAAACAACGATATCATCGGTCCCATCGCATTAGGGAAGGATGGGTAAGGAAGTCGGCCGTGTCCTTTCAGAGAAACCATCTCGGCATATGACAGAAGCGATCTAGGGAAATCGCGGAAAAGCTAAATCCGGATGGCCGGACGCGAGTTTGAGCCGTCGCCCTCCCGAAATCGAGTGCAGTGTGCTAACCACTGCACCACCTCGCTCTGTGGTGCGAGTGCAGCGTGGAGTGCTGCTAATGATACCACTTTGTTCCGTATGACCTGCAGCTGACGAACGCGTGTAGGTGCTGCATACCCCTCGACGGGAGTTGTGTACGTCATCAGAGGTCTGATCACTGACATGTATACAGACCTCGATACCCTCCTATATAGTGTAGCAACCCTGTTGAGCATTCGGGAGAATTGTTTGACCCTGACGTGCGGTCTGTTGGCAATGTGTTCTGTGTGGTCCATCCCATGCAAATTTCCGGTCCAGCCAGACACCGATGTACCTAGCTTTCTCTCGGAAATTTATTGGGCGTGCATGTACTGTACCTGTCTACGTTGTTGATGTTTGTGGACTAGTTTCGGTCTGCTTGTTAACAGAGCTGTTTTGCAGTTGTCGACGTTTAATTTAATACACCATCATTCGAACCAAGCCTCGGCAGTCTGTAATCGTTAATTTATGTCCGACGGTTTACAATCTTGGGCAAGGACAGCTGTGTCATCCGCGTGGATGGCTAACGTCGTATTTTGTGTTACTGGGATATCATTAATGTACAGGTTCATCAAGATGGGCTCCGGTATGCTTTCCTGGGGTACTCCAGCTTAAACACCGTGGAAATGGATGTTAATTGCAATACAGCAATATACAGAAAGTAAGTAAAGCCTGAACGATTCTCAGCTAATGTTATATTTGTAAAATGTATAAACTGTGTGATGGTATTTTCGTTCTGATTCTGTATAAAAACAATTGCTGAGCCCTGTTCAACTTCCTATAACGCACCTTCCCGTTGGCGCTTATTCTGTCTGAACTGATAGTGTAAGATGGTCTCGTTTTTGTGTCTGTGTCACTTAGACCAATAATACATGCTTGAAAGTTACAATCCTTTAACCTAACGTTATCACTATTCCTTGTCCTAATTTGGATTTTTAAATGTTTTTGCAGACTCTTTGAATGGTGTTTCTCGAGCCAGGATGAACGTTAGTATGGTGATACTACTGATCGGCCACCACTGAAGTAGCCTTGAATACACATAGCGTGCCCAGTGAAAGAACTTGAATTTATTAGTGATACACATTAGGAGGTCAGCTATTTTTAAAGAATCACCGCAATGCTAAACAAAGAATCAGTGCAATGCAAAACAAACACTGACCTTGAAATACTGGTATTTCTATTCACGGTTATGCATCATCCTGTACCCATTAAGCCAACAAACATGGATTACGCTGATTTACATTTCAGCTCGGATTATTAAGATAAATCTGCTTTCCCTTCTTGATAGTAATCTGGTACAATCAACGTTTAATATTCAATGCAGGAGAAAGAGAAATTAAAGAACCCCCGTTGTCCATTGTTTCCCAAAATCGCCAGATGCTTTGATGACTCCTCCGAAAAGAAGACGACTATTTTTGTGAGCAACTGTTGTTATTTTTAACTTGCGCTCCACCTGTAATTTTATTATCGTCGGCGGAACATTTAACCTTAACGACCTTTTCTTTTCTTTTCCAAAGTAATCGAAGCAGGTAAGGCCGCCCTGTACTCTTTCAGTTCCCGCATTTCCAGTCTACTTCATCTCGAGTTGGTATTCCCAGCAAGCGCGTGTTGCGGGTCTGGTATTAATTCTGTTCCGGTCCGTAACAGGCTTATCGCCCGAGGAAACAACGCAACTGCAGGGTTTGGGTGCTGCCGAATGTGAACATGTGCAGCGGGCAGCCTACATCCCAGTCTTGCACAGCTCTCGATCCGGTAAAATATAAAACTGCTAAAATCTGTTGGTTGGCGGCAAACAGCAGTCCACAGGCAGGTAAGCCCGCGGGCGTGGACAGAATGGTTACGAAGCGTTATCGGTGCAGTCGCTGAGACAAAATTTTCTTGTTATCTTCGGTACCTTCATCGCAAATGTAAAGCTTGCTTGCTAATAGTATTCGGCTGATCCATTCACCTGCTACAGCATTCCAGTGATTTAACGTTTTCTTCACTCAGAAAACATGGAGAAACAAATAGTGGTCATTTAATCATAGTGGCGTGAAGTGTCTGTTAAACAGTTTTCTTATTTAATACACACACAAGAAGGTTCAGCGTAACTGTTTACCTCAGATATTATCTGAATCATTTAAGTTAACGTAATTCTATCTGCCCCCCCCCCCCCCCCAATGGATTGTGATGTATCGTCATTAAATGAAGTATAGTCTCTTTTCGTAGCTATATTAATTAGAGGGATGTCGGTATAAATTCGCGTTTTCAAATTTCATCCGTTAGCACCGAACCTCTAAAAGACACGAGTTCAATGGTGTCTCACTCATCAAAATCCTGTTAGAATTTCCAGAGTTATTACAGTACTAGAAATTATGGATTTATATGTGTTGACCATGAAACTGACCTTACGACAGCTCGAGTTGTTATACGGAACTGTCGCATCGGGTTGATGGGGCTCTCATATTTGACCGAGCTACAACGCTCTCCCTACAAAAGCGTACTATGAAGAAAGCACGGATACTACTCACGCTTGTCAACGTTGGACTGGACCGACACACGGACTAGAAGATGGAGAAGGTGTAGAGCAGGACGACAAAACAGTTGTCGGCATTGTGGTGGGTTCTTAGATTTACCTCTGGAGGAGGTCGATTAGTTGCTACAACAAACACAGAGTATTAGAACACTTTATTATAACTTCAATAGGATGAAATACTTAACTTCGAAACAATCCATCTATTCCATAAGACTATATATATATATATATATATATATGATGATATATATGATGATACATTTATGTTCATTGACAGTAACACACACACACACACACACACATATATATATATATATATATATATATATATATATATATATATATATATGTGTGTGTGTGTGTGTGTGTGTGTGTTACTGTCGATGAACATAAATGTATCATTTGATGCAATACAAAATAACAGCCTCTAGTCTATGTAGGTCCGTGTATTACAACTCTCGCGCTGCTGGTTCTGTAGTGACAAGATGCCATCATTTTCAGCAATGACTGCAGTGGAGGCTGAGCAGCACTCCGCTTTGACATAGTCAGTCTTCAGCAGCGGCGGCGTACGGAAATTGATGAGTGCGTGTCTACGTCAACGTCCCTCATTCGTCGCTGCGTCTGGCAGCGACTGTGTTTACGTGTGATTTCGTCGTGAGATACCAACTTTGTTGTGGTCCCTCGTTCTTCTGAGAACACCACAGTTTGACTCACCAGCTAACTACGGTAATAGTTATTCTCTCGTTTCTGCCAGAGCCTTGAACGTAAGGTGCACGTTAAAAACTCAATTCATTTGTGAAACAACGAATTGAGATATAAATATAGTTAAATAATAACTTCGCTTCATGAATATATTACCAAGCATCAGCAACAGCTACAGGAAGGAAATCAAAAAATAATGTGACCATAAACACTTTCTCCAATGTGAGAAATGCTACAATCTGCTGCAACACACGTTTGTCGCCTCTGGTGCAAAAACTTGAAGACAAACAGAAGAGATTGTTTCTACCTTGGTGGAAATTCTAGATCAATGCGATGTTTTAAGTCCTAGCGAGTAATCTGCACATATGCGTAAAATTCATCTTTGAGTTTACCCCACAGAAAAGAGTCGAGTGGCATCAAATTAGTCGAAAGAGCAGGCAAACTGACAACGTCTTCACGTGCTGCCTCGGCACCACTGAAGACCACTGTGAACGAGTTCCTAACCACAAGCCACACACCCATCGCAACAAAACATCCACGTAATTGAAGGCGGTTCGGCAGAGCTCCACGAGTTGCAACGGTCGGGGAGACCATCCACAGCTGTTACACCTGTCACGTTGTAGCCCCCTCGGACTTCCACTTACATTAAAGGATACCATTCGTGGAAGACTTTTTGAGGATGATGAGGAGGTAATTCGTACAGTGAAGTACTGGCTCCGCCACCAGGACAAGGATTGGTACCGACAGGGCATACACGACCTTGTTTCGCGCTGGAGGAAGGCGATAGAATGGGGTGGAGATTACGTGGAAAAACTGAGCGTGTAGATAGACCACCATTCTTTCGTCTGTGTAATTCTTATTATGTTCAACAAAGAAATCTTGAAGAAAAAAATGCGGTGAATTACTTTTTGGGCAGCCCTCGTATATTTTTTACATATAGCTTTCCACGATCTGCAAGAGTAGCTCCATTGATGAAGACTAATTTCGGGTGAATGACCTATTGTTCTGATGTCACGTAGGAACCTACCACAGAATTCCACGCGTCTTCTCTCATCCGTTGGTGAACTCACAAATGATACGGATGGAAGCTGTTTGCTTGAAAATGCGAACAATGCTGGGCTGACATATTCCACTGGCACTGGGATTGTGAGCAACAGATACCAAAACATCTATTTCGTTCGTCCCACTTCTATCGGTCTAGCTACTTACCTTCTGCGTACTGTTCTAGCACTATTACAATGACAATTTTTTGCACATTCGTCGAATTGTCATTCTTGTTGAACACCGTCTGGTGAGATACCTTCATGGATACAACTCAGTTTCTCTCGTCGCGTTCCTTACGCATTCTTCTTAAGGCAGTACCATATGTAGCTCCTCTTGATTTCTGAAGGACGTTTATTATTTCCAACTACGCACACAGAGTGAAAGCTACATTTACTCTGTTCTCCTTTTATTCTGGTATCGCGTATTGTGCAATGCTCTGCTTGCTTCTCATGCGATGTGGCGTATTTCTTTTCTGCGTACGAAATCACGAACATTCACATAAGACAGCGAACAGTTTTATGTTTAAGACAGCTATATGCTAAATCGTAAATGCTGTAATTACACTGAAGCTACTAACTGAATTTTGGAGAGTAAAATGCTGTTGAATTTGACTCATTTTTTAACCATGACACTAATACCGAAATTACTAACGTTACATTTGAAAAAAGCGAAGGCGATATCGATGTCCTTTCAGTTAATACAGCTACGAAAGAGATCATACTTTGTTGGGTGAGGCCTTTATCGCAAGGAATAACTTTCATAGACTTAATGAGATAGCAGAGGTAAAAACTGTAAAAAAGAACACTGTTTGGAATATTTATACATATTTATCTATTGCTTGCCTAGCGTGATCATATTAGGACTTTAAGGCCCTCTCTTACATCTCATCTGGAATAATACATACAGAAAAATGTTGCGTAACAATCACAATAATAATAATCTGCGCTCTTAATCGCAATAATAGTTGGAAATACTAATAATAATATTAATGATGATAAAGTAATTGATGAGTTAAGGATGCTGTGGATTAGTTTTTACATAACAAACTCATCAGTACTAATAATCTGAATTATTAATCAAAGGTAATAATTGGCAATAATATTAATAATATTAGTAATAGTAATAATAACGATAAAACAATGGAGCCATTAAGAATGACTCTGAGAGGGTATCAGTTTCGAAGACTTATCTGGTCTTGGAAGAAATGGGAGGAATAATGAAAGAGGATGACGTTGAAGGGAAAGTGACAATGGCTGCCAGGAAAGAAGAGAATTTCAGTAGAGATCTCTGTAGACAAGGGGAGGGAAAAGTGGTGGGGAAGGGAGGGTTGACGAGAGTGCGCTGCAAGAAGAGCTATTGTGATACAAGGTGGGCCATTAGCTGTCTTTTTAAGTATGAAAGGATTTCTGTCTCTCTGTATTTTGAGGAAGATTGTTCGAAAGTCGGGTTCCTGATATTGAAAATTATTTATAGAACATATCAGTGTTGTGCAGTAGTACAAAGAGAGTTTTTATTTGTCGAGAACGTGAATTTTTACTGTGTTGTGCAGATAATAGTGTAAGGGTTAAAGATAAATAGAAAGGAATGCAGTAATTGAGAATATGATACAGCAAACCAGGGATATGATTGATAATCTTTATCGGCACGTAATGATAACTGCGACAGATAGGAGTCGTATGTTCGAAACAACGTACATCACAAATGAATCGCACACAAACATCCATCGCCAGTTCCAGCCTCAGTGAGCTCTCATACGAAAGTCCTTGGAGTATAGGATCACCATAATCAAGGATGGGGAGTATTAATGACTCTACGAATTCCTTTTTAAGGTCGAGAGGAAGTACTTCTTCATATCCAACAAATAACTGAAGACGTTTGGTGCAAGTGCTAGTCTGAGATGAAGAGGTGGGCGTACGAGAGAAATTGGGCAGAAGACTGACGACACAAGAAAGTGTCCAGCTACATTCTGTTGGTCTCTATTGCAATGGGGCTTTGTGGAATTTGTGACATTTACTGCAACAGCGTCACGTTCTTCCCCTCCCCGCAGCCGCTTGTATGCCAACAGTATGAAGAATACACCCAGAAAGAACTGCTGCTCTAGTTGGAAGAGATTGTACCCCTTTTAAAGCAGCCAACGCGTGGTTTAGATCGGATACTGCGCTAGTTTCAATCATCCTCGTAAAACAAAGTCTCGAGGGGCTGAATCGGGGGAGTGTTCCGACCACGGAAGATAGCCTCTCAAGGAGATAATAATTTATACTGTCAAAAGAAGTACTGCAAGTTGCACTGTGCGTCATGTGCACAAATCTTGCTGAAACTATTCATCCACAACATCAATTTTGCCTAGATTCAGAAATTAAAAAGTCCATAGTCATGTTGATAGGTCGCCGTGATTACGAGCTCTGGACCCTGTGACCTTCACAGTGAACAGATTTCACCTCACGAGATCACGTGAAATCAAAAAGCGAAGTCGCACTACGGATAACTAATTAAATATCTAGATTAAAAATTATTGGCCCCACACTGAAGGTTAGTATGATAATTTGAATTATAGATGCATTTATGTGATTGTAGCCACTGAATAAACAATAACAATAATTACGAAAGAGTACAAGCTGCAAAAACGTGTACAAAAGGTCGTGGCCGGGTGGATGGACTTGACACCGAAGTAATACAAAAACTGTGTACTCTGAAATCGCAAATGATTAGTTAAAAAGTTGCCAGACTAAATAAAAGGCCCAGAAAAGTATATATAAGCACCAGTTCTCTCACCTGAGCACATACTGAGTACAGCTAACTAACTGTACGGATTAATTCAGAAAAACGAAACTTAGACGTGAAACAAATGACGTCACGGTCATTTCGTCACGACTTTCGCAAACGCGGCTCATGCTTACCACTCAGCTGACACTCAGGTACAGAGGATGGGTGCAGTAGTGGCTGACAATTCTAAGCTGAGCCCGGGCATCAGTTACCCCCTCTAAAGTGAAGACACCTCCCTCTGAAGTAGTAAAGCCTAGTCATATCTCTCTGAAGATTTAGGACGAATGAATGTACTGTCTCGAGTCCTAGGACTAAATGTCTTTCCCCTCTCACTACAAAACCCAAATCGTTCAGCAAGCGCTAGAATTTTGGCAGCCAGCAGCAGTATGCTTTCCGAGTTCTGAACAATGAAAACAGCTACCACAATTTCCCTTCTCCTAACAGAACTGCCAGGGTTAACTAATACTGCCCAGTTCTCTCTGTTGCAGTAGACCGAAATTGTCTCCCAATATGTGTGTGTATTTTGCAATTCGTCCAATAAACACTCCTGCACGTACACACTCCTCAGCGTCCAAAACCGCCACGAATTATCAGTCATGAGCCAATCATAATCCTCATCAAGAAATTTAAACATCTACACCTGCAGCCTTATCCGGTCCGCAGCAGCTATGTCCCAGACTGAGTGCGACGTGTTTTTATCTTCACTTCGCAGATCTAATCTTCTCTGAGAGTCATTATTTAAGCTCCTCGCACACTGAAGGCTTCCAATGTGCTGGGCACTCTTTATCTGCCGCCCCCCCGACGACAACCTGAGATTCTCACCTCTGTTGAAAAACAGTGCTTGGTACCCAGCGTGTATCTGACTGAATTCTGGCTTCCAGCAGAAACTTTTTTATGGTCCATGATCTGCACTCCTCTTGGACCTCTATGCATTCTCACAGCCGTCCCAAGTTGCAGAATAGAACTACAAAGTCCAGTAATCACACAGAGTTACATGAAACGGTACTACTTAGATTTGGTATACTTTATCTTAGGTTGAATTTTGCGTGTACGTCCTGTCAGTGTTAATTATTTAAATAAATGGGGCACCCTCATCTGAATAATGGTTTATTAATAAGGTTACAAAGCAGATTTAAAAAATCTATTCAATTACACAAAGAAATTAATCAACACTTCTATTTTATTCGCATATGTTTTCTTAAACACTATCACACATAAATGAGCATATAGCTGCTACAATCTGCAAACAACTAAACATTAAACAAAAAGAATTAATCGTTTATCTTGGACGTATGTTAAATATAACTTCCGGAATAAAGTTACATTTAGATTAATAATTGACTTTTCTTGTAATTCAAGTTATATAACATCATTCTGTAGCAAACTGACTGCTCCATTTAACGATACTCAGTCGGTAAAATACACTGAAGCGCCAAAGAAACTGGTATAAGCATGCGTATTCAGATACAGAGAATTGTAAACAGACAGAATACAGCGCTGCGTTCGGCAATGCCTATATGAGACAACAAGTGTCTGGCGCAATTGTTAGATCGATTATGTGGCTACAATGGTAGGTTATCAATATTTAAGTGAGTTTGAACGTGGTGTTATAGTCGGCGCACGAGCAATGGGACATAGCATTCCGAGGTAGCGATGGAATGGGGGTTTTCCCGTACGACAATTTCACGAGTGTACCATGAATATCTGGAATCCGGTAAAACATCAAATCTCCGACACCGCTGTGGCCGGAAAAAGATGCTGCAAGAACGGGACCAACGACTGGAGAGAATCGTTCAACGTGACAGAAGTGCAACCCTTCCGCAAATTGCTGCAGGTTTCAATGCTAGGCCATCAACAAGTATCAGTGTGCAAACCATTCAACAAAATATCATCGATATGGGCTTTCCGATCCGGTGGCCCACTCATGTACCCTAGACTGCGCGACACAAGGCTTTAGGACTCGCTTGGGCCCGTCAACACCGACACTGGACTGTTGATGACTGGAAACATGTAGCCTGGTCGCGTGAGTCTCGTTTCGAATTGTATTGAGCCGATGGACGTGTACGGGTATTGAGTCACCCTTATTAATCCATGGACCATGGATGTCAGCAGTGGACTTTTCAAGCTGGTAGGAGCTCTGTAATGGTGTGGGGCGTGTGCAATTGGAGTTTTATGGGAACACTAATACGTCTAGACACGTACGTAAGCATCCTGTTTGATCACCTGCATCTATTAATGCCCATTGTGCATTCCGACAGACTAGGGCTGTTCCAGATGGACAGTGTACACCCCGGACAATGTACACACAGCACATCCAGAATTGCTGTAGAGTGGCTTCAGGAACACTCTTCTGAGTTTAATCACTTCTGCCGGTCACCAGACTCCCCAGACATGAACATCATTGAGCATATCAGGGATGTCTTGAACATGCTGATCAGGAGAGATCTCCACTCCCCCGTACTCTTAGAGATTTATGGACAGCCCTGCAGAATCATGGTGTCAATTCCCTCCAGCACTACCTCACACATTATTCGAGTCCATGGCTCGTCGTGTGGCGGCACTTCTGCGTGCTCGCGTGCACTCTACACCACATTAGGCAGATGTACCAGTTTCTTTGGCTCATAAGTGTAATTTTTCAAATAACGCATATATCTCACAGTCTTTGTTAAGTATATAAGATTATTTTCTCTTTAAAATGATGACAGTAAACTAGCTTTTACTATTTGTATGAGGAAATAACCATAGGCAGTATGAAGTGTCTCAGTAATAGTCTGCAGGCACGTTAACTTGCACAATATTGATACAAGAACACACAATAAATACTGGATTATGTGATTTGTAATGCTAAAGAAAAGAGTACATTGCCTGGAGGCGTCAACATGAAGCACTATGTCAGAGTCGTCGAATACTGTGCAGTTTCAGCTGCAGTGTTTATAAGGCTCACAAATGGCTCTTCTTCTAATTAACAGTTTCCAAGAAGCACTGTTTACACATTGATCATCTTTAATATCGGAGCCAACGAAAAACCGTGGCAGTTCTTCCATAGAGTTGCACAGATGTTTGCTCGTATTCTCTCCGAGATGTGCTCATTACGGTGGATGACTTATGACTGCTGCTTTGTCGTCAGCGTCTGCATCGACATCTACTTCGATACTCGTTGTCACCGGAGGGAGTGTTACTGCTGGTACCTGCTCCATTCGTGAATGGCGCATGGGAAGAACTATTGTCGGTAAACCTCTGTGTTAGATCGAATTTATCGAACTTTCTCGTCGTGGTTTCTTCGCGAGATATATGTAGGATGAAGTAATACGTAGTCGGTGGAAAGTAGGTAGCCTCTCTTTGATTCGCTATGCCTCTCTTGTAAAGTCTGCCACTGGAGTTTGTTGAACATCTCTGTAACGATCTCGCACTGACTAATCGATTCCGTGACGGAACGCGCCGTTCTTTGTGGCATCTACTTCATTTCTATCAATCCTACTTGGTAAGGATCTGAGGTTGGTGAACCATACTCACGAATCGGCCGAACAAGCGCCTTGGAAGAAACTTCTTTCGTCAATGAGTTACATTTCTTCAAGATTCTTCATATGAACATGAGACTCGAATCTGCTTTTCTTACTATTTCTTGTATGTGGTCATTCCATTTAAGGTCGCTGTCTTCTGGCATTGGTACTTTCTTAGAGGTTCACTGTCCGCACATTCACCTCTCGCCTATTCCGTTGACACCCTTTCGCCACCTTTTCTCATCTTGTTGATACAATTCTGTGGGAACTATTCATGGCTGAGTAATCAATAAAGTATTTTCACAGATTACTTTACATGTAGAGAAATTGTTCATATTTGACACAAAATCAGAAATAAACACAAACAGTGACAAATTAGGCATAAAAATAGGCACAAATTGTCTACAAACGATTGAAAATTAAGGATGACATAAAGTGTTAATGCTACATCCTCTCGACAATGCACACCTAACAGTTATAGGTTATTAACGATGTAGATCGCCCCCCCCCCTCCTTGCCACGAAATAATGATTGCCGACAAGGAAGAGGAATTCAGGTGCGAATACTAAAGTGTCCAGGAGTGCACAAGATGCGACAATCGGCCAACACTCAGAACAGTTGAAGTCCTCTATGAATACATGAATGAACGTTGTTCTTTCTACAGCTACACCTACATGACTTTTCTGCAGTTTGACTGAGGTTTCATGGAACTCCTTTCAGACTATTACTCGACTGTTCCATTCTCGAATAGCACTTAGGGAAAATGAAGAACTGTATCTTTTCATTCGAGCACTGATATCAATTATTTTATTACGGTTTCTATTTTTTATGTAGACGGATGTCAAAAAAATATTTTACTACTCAGAGGAGAAAGTTGGTACTTGAAATTTCGTGGAAAGATCTCACCGTAACGAAGAACCACCTTTGTTTTAATAACTGGTAACTCAACTCTTGTATCATACCCTTACACTCGTGTCCTTACTTGCGACAGTGTGAAACGAGCTGCCACTTTTTGAACTTTTTTAATGTCTAGTACCCAATAATAGGACGTACAAGAGTAGTGTGGGTGATCTCTTTAGTGCATTAGTTGTGTCTTCTGAGCGTTTTTCTAATAAAACGCTGGTCCACCTTCCCCACGTTTCGTAATAGCTCCAATTATATTGTTCATAACTGTAATCCCATGGTATTTAGTTAAATAGACAACCTTGAAATTGGTCTCCGTTATTGTATGAAGTTCAACGTAATTTTTTTAGCACTCATTTTTGGGACCTCACAGTTTTTATTCCTCATGGTCAGTTGTCACGCTAATATTTTGTCTAAATCATTTTCCAATCCGTTTTCAACTTCTGATGCTTTACTAGATCTTACTTATGCTATTCATCATTTGCAAATAATCTAACTGGTCTGCAGAGATCGTATCCTAAATTGCTTATGTAGATTTAAAGCAAAACGTGGCCTGTAACTTTTTCTTCTAGATAACTTACGGCCAGCAGAGGCGAGCTGTGTCGTTTCAGGCAGCAAAAACGAATACAGTCGCATAACTGAGATCATACTTTTTAGAAACGCAGTTTGATTAGAAATCGCTTGTAAGGAATGGTGTCAAAAGTCTAGCAATATTGAATCACCTAGAGGTCCCCTGTTGATAATAATCATTAATTCGAGTGAACAAAGAGCCAGTTGTGTTTCATGAGAATGATATTTTCTGAATCCTTGCTGGTTATGAGTCAATTGATCTGTTTTTCGAGGTAGTTCATAACGTACAAAAGCAGTACATTTCCTAAATCTTGTTACAAAATCATGTCAGTACCGTAGGTCTATAATTACTTGTACTTCTTTTCCCAACTTCACCTTACGAAACTTCACACGCCCCAACATAAAGCTCCTACCATCTGCTCCACGAATGCGGTGGAATGTAAGAATCTACTTTATGTTAATTTTAATTACACATCGCATGGTACAACGTAAGGAAGGAGATAGTAAAGTCGCTTACTCATACCTATATCTGTCAAAGGTTTACGGCTGTCGAGATAGCGCTTTTGTTTTGCAAAAGCTTCAAAGCCTCCCGAAGAGCTTCTGTTGTACGCGAAGCACCATATTCACAAGTGCAACTGTCAGATCAAAATAGGAGCCTCTTCTTACAGAGTACATGCATCCATATCGCCACCAAACTTCATCGATGCAACATCGTTATATTGCTAGGAAACGGTACATGCCGCTTCAAGCGATACTGCATTGTTACGAGCATTCCCTGGAACCAATGTCGAACTGCAACACCGATAACTCCAGGCCACATCGCTATGCACTGCTGAACAGACATCCTACATATGAGATAGTCTAAGATAGTAAAATAAGTAAGGAGATGCATACCATTACGTTGCGAGTTATCATTGTGAAGAAGCTGGAATGAAACACTAATGTTCGCAGATGAATATGTCGCTACCCGTATAGAGTGGAAATTCTAATGCTAGCCATCGGATTTGGCCGGTGACATAGTGAACATGTGTCAGGCGACGTAAACAATATGGCGACTATAACGTCATTTCCTATTTTGGTAAGTAAATAAAATATGGAACGCAGATTTCATCTTCACCTGAAGATGACGCTTAGGAAAAGCGAAACGTTGCAAAAAGACGGCGTAGACACTCGGCTGATAAAACGATAAGATTTTGTCAAAGAAAATTAGACAGTTCTGATAAAAAGAATTACAGCATGGGAACAAGAAGTGTTTCGAATTGAAACTACGACGAAGAAAACGAATTGAGCACTTAAAAAAAGCAGCTGTACGGATGTACTGTTCACCACGATACACAGCAAGGAATCTGAAAAAAACGTCAGTAAGAAAAAATACATTGATCAATGAAATTTCTGTTGAAACCGAAAGTCAGTCGTAACTTACCATCGTAGTGGATGGTAGGAACCCAGCCGTATATGATTAGGACGTAATCTGTGGCCCACCAGTCAGGCGTCATATTGCGTCGTATTGTGAGTGTGGCTTTGCACAACTGCCGTTGGGTTGACTGCTACTGTGACTCGAAAAATAATGTATAATGTCTACTGGATGTGTACTCAAGGTACATCTGAGGATGTGACCAGCGGTGTCGAAATCGATCATTTAATGAGAAAATTATAAAACCAACTTTGCAATCAGAGACAATTTCGTGTATAATTACGAACAGACAGTATTTGTTTCTCGTACACAGAAACGATTTCTTAAAAAATAATTTCTTTCGAAAGCAAAGACGACCTGACAACTATTAATGTCATAAAGAGGTTAAAATGAGAATGCATCAGAAGAAATGACGTCACTATAGTCATTACCATTACTTAAAATGTTGACGTATCATAAATTCCGCTTGAAACTATTACCCATCATATTCTATAAAGGCACGTTTTCTCCATTAGAAGCTAAACTTTCTCCGAATTTTAAGTAACCAAAGTAAGAGAAGCAACTCTAAATTACCAACTAGATTTAGTTCATTAGACAGTCTTTTAGAGATAAGCATTGCAACAGATACTGTCAACAGCGTTGGGAGTATGCTTATCTACTATCGTGTTTTTATTTTTCATTAAAGATGATGACATAGTATACAACAAGCTTTTACAGAAATAAATTCTTAGCACGAATATTCCGACTGATCGTAATCGACTACTGGGAGATCATTATATTAAACGACGAGTGTGTTTCAGAAACGAAACAGCATAAATATCAAGGAAGCACAATGAGAATACTGTTACATTCCGCCTACATAAATTACATTTTGAATATCAGCAGAACCACATCACAGAAATGGTTTTGAGAAGAAAACTTATGTTGTCGAACACTTCAGTTAAACTTCTAAAACTAAAGCTGCAAATCCAAGTTAAAAGGGGTAAACACGTAATCTTGTCAACAGGAGATTGTATGAATGAAATTCAATCACGGTCGTATTAAAAAAACATTTACATCGCTTGGCACCGATCGACAAACCCTCTTTGTACTTCTGGAGAAGAAGAAGACGATATGAACCATAAAATATTAGTACGTCTGAAAAGACAGACAGGATAGATGGGACACTAAAACATATGAGTGCTGTGAGATACAAAGGTCCCCGGTGTATTACTACTCTTTTGGGAACAACAGAAGTTAGGGCGTATAAACTCATCTACACAGCTGCTGAGGAACTGAAAGTATCCACGTACACAACCACGTCAAAATCTAGATCTTGGGAGCAGCAGGAGAGCAGAAACACGATGCCGTACTCGAGAACGGCCACTCTGAGGGAGCGGAGCAAAAACGAAGAACTGCAGTACTTTGAAGGACAGAACTCAGTTATTCAGTGCATTGGAAGACAAATGCGACACTTGAAGTCAAATATACTTACATACATTTATTAAGTTAAAATAGTACAGTTTCTGTTGTAACTGACTTTAAATTTTGTACATAGATTACCGTGGCGCATACACACAAATTTTATAAAAGAAATACCCCTTTCGCTGTAAATGGATTTAAATTTAAAAATATATAATAATCAAGTCTGAAAGCTGTTACTCACATCTAAAAATTACGATTGCTTGTACGGTCAGGACACCCAAACAAAATAAACAACTTATCTGTAGAGTAGAAGTCGCTGAAAGAAATAGAATTGACGACAGGGTTCTGCGAAAGTGCAATTGATAAGAAAACTGCATAAAATGTTGCAGTGCTAACAGGTGGTTTGGTGTCTAGAATAGTTATTACGCAGACCTGACGAGTGGTATAGAGTAAATACACATGCATAAAGCCAGAAAAAAAACCTCGTTGGGAAAATAGTTATTCGCCTTTTGCGATTTTGTCGGTTGGATACGTGCTCATGATACTACTTGGAGCGATGAAACTCTTTCCTGGCGTTACTTCTTCGGTGCACTTAGCCAACACATGGCACAAATGTTTTCAGCTGCCTCAACCGCCTGAAAACGTTGATTAAATACAAAGAGAACGAAATGTTACAAATGTCAGGCCTTTCTTCCGTTCATCGACCATTTTCTAATGCTTAAACATCGATCCTCATAACATCCAAATGTGTACCATCAATAAGTCACCGCAAGAACGATCCCATACCATAAAATAAAAATATAAGTATTAAAATACACTTATAGCAAAGTCCGTGACAACATGCGAATCAAACACCTCACGAACGTTAGCAGCAACCTACTTTTATCGGGAAAATTTTCCCTTCAGGGAGTGATTACATACTTAAGTATTCGACACGCCATATTCGGCAGGTCCGAATCCTGCCTCGGGCACGGATGTGTGTGATGTCCTTAGGTTAGTTAAGTTTAAGTAGTTCTAAGTTCTAGGGGACTGATGACTTCAGAAGTTAAGTCCCATAGTGCTCAGAGCCATTTGAACCATATGCGGCAGGAGCAGTTGTTCCAATGTGCTGCCTGTGCAATTATAGCAGACGAAAGGCAGCGTACAGAGTAAAGAGATGAATGCACTCATTTAGGAATTTCGTTTACACCGTGCCACGTTTGCTAGTAGACCACTAATACATACTGCACCACGATAGCACAAGTGGAGAGCAGTAATTTCTGTAGGAATTTCCACGTCCTACAGTTTTGCCAGTTTGTGCAGACGGTCGTTATGTGAATTTATTTTAGTGATTACAAAACCTAGTCGAATGTATGCATTGTGAAGCCAAGGCAGGTTGTGAAGGTGAAGCGGACGAACAAAGAAATGAATGTTTTGGTTAGGTTGTAATGGACCTCCAAGGAATCAAAACTCGCATCCAGTATGGAGCGTCCTTCATCATGACAAAATCATGTACCAGCTATGTGTGTAGTTCAGTGATATATTGGATGAATCTAGTTATGCATGGTTAATGTATGTGTTCCATACACGCTATAGACAGCAGTTTTTAACAATCACGATCAGACCATTTTAACCTTTGGTAACACTAACTGCACAACCTAAATTTTCACTGTGCTTCCAAATCCCCATTAAAGTGATGTCCCTTCACTACCTTCTATCACCAGAAACCGTTATTCCACCAAAAATTGTAGTTTATTAATCAACCAATAGTTAATTAAGGTCACAGGACACTTTTCCTTACTGTACTTGAACTCAAAATTTTCGAAATATTCGTAGTGTACGAAAGAGTCTCCTCGTTTCATTGCTTCCCGAAGATTCCCAAATTCGTAACCGGGTTCGCCACAAAAATTTTCACCATATCATTCCAAGCTGTGGCACCAAACTATCGGTAAAAAATATCTTGATTTTTAACGTGTGTCTCTACATTGCCAACCCGTTTCGACTGCCAGTCAGCAACATGTTCTCACATGCCACTCCTATCCACTGTTGAAAAAGAATTCGGTAACTAATGTCTTTTTGTATGTAGTCAGCAACGATGGTATGTGCAGACACGACTCCCAGGCAGCAAAGAACTTTTAGTCACGTTATTTACATTTCAGATGTGTGAGCATCTCGCTACTGGTGAAATAAAACGATATTTAACGTCTATTCGTGTCCAGAAATAGCTGCCGAGCTCAAATACCGGTTGCTTGATCAACGACATGTGAGTTAACGAGCATTTCGCTCTAATTTAAGTATATGGCCGTTTGCAGACTGGCCTAGGTACTAGGTTCGAATCATCTTTCAGCGTTACATCTTGTCATTTCAGATTTAAACATGTGCCCACTTTGTTACGTTTTATGTAAACCATATTTAACATCATTCCTTGTTAGTAGACCGGAACAATGGTAGGTGTAAAATTTTTTGTTATGTATTTAATTACGAGATGAAACTTACTTTTTGAAAAGTTGTTTATCATAATAAATTTGAGTTTACTCGTGTTATAGACTGTGACATCTGTAAGCCGGTATTTACTGGAATTTGTATTAATGCGGAATTAATTTGCATCTAGACTGATACTCATATAAAGCAATGTTCTCTAGTAGTCTCTTGTAGTAACCCATTTGTACAATCAAACAACCGTACAAAAAAGAGATTATAGGATCTGCTAAACAATTGCTTTATGAAGGTTGCAGAGAAATCAGGCGGAACACAGTTCAGGTCGTTCGGATTCATTTGAGCATGATAGTATGAACAATCAAAGCCCCTGCAGCGGGTTGTACGTGCAAATGATTGAAACTGACATCAAACCTACACACTACATCCCGATGCAATACTCCCCAGAGCAATCATAGAAGAAGAAAAAAAAACAACTAAACGTGGTAACTCGTTACATCTGTACAAGAGAAACTGGATGGAGTGTAAGATCTCAAATCCAGATCATTCGTAAACGCATTTGTTTCAGAAAAGAAGCATCCATTTAGGAAGATCAGCGATGACTTTCGTAGAACAGCATTGTGAATGTTCAAGAGTATTGCTATAGAACATCTATAAAGCTTTAGCTGTTCAGTATTTGTTATAATGTAATTCTAGCATGCAACACAAATACTGTTTGCGCAGTCATGTACCCTTGTACATACACTATGTGATCAAAATTATCCTGACACTCCCGAAAACATACGTTTCTCATATTAGGTGCATTGTGCTGCCACCTTCTGCCATGTACTCTATATCAGCAACCTCATTAGTCATCAGAAATCGTAGGAGAGCAGAATGGGGCGCTCCACACAACTCACGGACTTTGAACGTGTTCAGTAGATTGGGTACACTTGTGTCACAATTTTTACGAGAGATTTCCTCACTCCTAAACATCCCTAGGTCCACTGTTTCCGATGTGATAGTGAAGTGGAAATGTGAAGGGACATGTACAGCACAAAATCATACAGGCCGACCTTATCTGTTGACTGACAGAGACCGCCGACTGTTGAAGAGGGTCGTAATGTGTAACAGGCAGACATCTATCCAGACCATCATACATGAATTCCAAACTGCTTCAGGATCCGCTCCAAGTACGACAACAGTAAGGTGAGAAAACTTGGATCTCATAGTCGAGCGGCTGCTCATAAGCCACGCATCACGCCGGTAAATGCCAAACGACACCTTGCTTGGTGTAAGGAGCGTAAACACTGGACGTCTGAACAGTGGAAAAAGTTGTGTGGAGTGACGAATCACGGTACACAATGTGTCGATCCGATGGCAGGGTGTGGTCATGGCGAACACCCAGTGAACGTCATCTGCCAGCGTGTCTAGTGCCAAAAGTAAAACGCAGAGGCGGTGGTGTTATGGTGTGATCGTGTTTTTCATGGACGGGGTTGCACTCCTTGTCGTTTTGCGTGGCACTATCACAGCACAGGCCTACACTGGTGTTTTAAGCACCTTCCTGCTTCCCACTGTTGAAGAGCAATTCGGGGATGGCGACTGCATCTTTCAGCACGGTCGAGCACCTGTTCATAATGCACGGCCTGTGGCGGAGTGTTTACACTAGAGTAACATTCCTGTAATGGACTGGCCTACACAGGGTCCTGACCTGAATCCTGTAGAATACCTTTCGGATGTTTTGGAGCGCGCCGGCGGGAGTGGCCGTGCGGTTCTAGGCGCTACAGTCTGGAACCGAGCGACCGCTACGATCGCAGGTTCGAGTCCTGCCTCGGGCTTGGATGTGTGTGATGTCCTTAGGTTAGTTAGGTTTAATTAGTTCTAAATTCTAGGCGACTGATGACCACAGAAGTTAAGTCGCATAGTGCTCAGCGCCATTTTTGTTTTGGAACGCCGACTTCGTGCCAGGCTCCACAGACCAACATCGATACCTCTCCTCAGTGCAGCACCCCGTGAAGAATTGGCTGCCATTCCCCAAGAAACCTTCCAGCACCTGGTTGGAAGTATGCCTGAGAGAGTGGAAGCTGTCATCAAGGCTAAGGGTGAGCCTATACCTTATTTAATTCCAGCATTACCGATCGAGGGCGCGACGAACTTGTAAGTCATTTTCATCCAGGTGTTCGGATACTTTTGATCACATTGTGTCAATACTTCCACCTGTATAACACAAAAATAATTGTGTTTATTGAATATAAAGCATCACTAACATCTCCAAAACTCAAACATTTTAATACAGATAGTAACAAAACGAAAAGCAAACGAATGCAGCAATCTGACCGTCGTTCAGTAACAGTCTGTGAGAATTACAGCTGGATCATACACCGTTATACGTAGGAAAGCAACGTTCTCTTTTCTCTCAGTATGTGTCACAGATTGCGCGGCCCCTCCGCCGGACGTTCGAGTCCTCCCTCGGGCGTGGGTGTGTGTGTGTTGTTCTTAGCATAAGTTAGTTTAAGTTAGATTAAGTAGTGCGTAAGCTGAGGGGCCGATGGCCTCAGCAGTTTGGTCCCTTAGGAATTCATACATATTTTCTCTCAGTATGACTACGTCAAGTTTGCTACTTTCAGTAACAACACAGACCACTGTTGGCGTTCTGACTATTTCTACTTTTTTCTTGACCCATTATCTGGATTTACTCCTTATAGTCTTCACTTCTTATTGAACCTAAAGCTTTCGCAGTTACAGAACAATCACCTTCCTGTTATCTAATCACACATTACATTAATTTGTCATATTTCATCATGTATACAATTACAAGTTATTCGTGTTTCATCCAGTTAATAACTTCATCATATAAGAAAAAGCAAATAGGGGGTCAATCTTAGTTTTTAGAAATCTTCAGTTTCACGTCCTTTCCAAGCGTAAGTTGTAGATGTTTTCATTTGACAGATGACATGTGGTTAATTGTTTTCGTGTTCTGTGAGTTTTGCAACAACCTGTTCAGCTAATATTTCTTCATTTTGCTTATCTTCTGGACACTTTCTTCATTTTGCTTATCTTCTGGACACTGGTATTTACTGTATACTTGGTAAGAAATAAGTTGTAGAGAGAATTACGACAATATGGCACCGTAAAGATTCTATATAAATCAGAAAACAAACGTATCGAACATGTGTTTCTTGTAGTTCTGCTCGTGGGTAGAACACTCAACCATCTTTCGGGCGTGTAACCGGAAGATCAATATTTCTTCTGGAAATATTTCGACGACAAATTCATAGTTCTTTAAAAAAAAATGTTGCAGCAGCCGTTATTTTGATAGCTTTTTATTTGGGCTACCAGTTTCGACTCTTCAACAGAGTTATCTTCAGGCCCTGCAGCTTCACAAAAAGTATCCAGTTGTACGTATATGTATATATCAGGGAACCTGTAATTGCGCCCCGTTTCCGTAGACGACTCCACACATATAACAACAACTCCCAGTCTGGCCTCACCGCGTGGATAAGTTGGTTTCCTATTAAAAAGGAGGATGGTTATCTACCGTATGCATTAGCTTTGCTTAAGGAAGGTGGGCTTTTAGCCCACTGCGTGTACCGTAAGCCCACACATACCGATTTATATTTGCAGGCTCTCGCTTGCCACCAGCCTTCGTAAACAATGAGCCTATCTAAAACTTTAGTTCAGATTACGAATGTAGTTTCCGGCTGACAGTCTATTGGTCTAACTGGTAACTTCGATGAGGTAAAAAAGTATACAAAACCTCAGATTAGAAGAGCTCTGCAAGCGAAAACGCTAAATAAACCGAAGAAAGTGCAAGATGTGAAGTCTACGCCATTTCTTCCGTGTATAGGAAAGGCTTCCTCAAAAACTTACAGAGTAATCAGCAAGTACAAAGAGGATGTGATCTTCCACCCATGGACCCAGATGGTAGCTGTTCTGTGATCTGTGATAGATGATCTGTTTTGCGAAAGGCAGATACTTCCTTGTGAGTACTGGAAAAGTTACATTTTGTTTTACCAGGGAGACATAACAACACTGACCTTAGCACCTCATTGTTTATACCGAAGCTACTCTTATTGGTCGGTATCTCTGTTTGTCGTTCCCTTAAGGCGAACTGGCACCCTCAAAAAGTAGCATGAGGCCCTTTACTAGATATGTATAAAGCACAGTTTCTTCAGAGATTATAGACCCAAATATTTTGTATCTCTTGGTCTTCAGTGTTTCACAGTGGAAGATTAAATGTTATTGGTTCATTCCTCGTAGTACATAGTCAACACATAGAGGCCTCACTCTCTATTCCCACTGTGTATAGATGTTGCTTGAACTTCCGAAGATCAGTCCTTAAATTTACTGTGAGTCTGATCTGCCTCTTGTTCTGGCGTACGATAACAGAACTTTTCTTTAAATATAGTTTCGGCATTATTAGCTTACCTTGGTTTTGTTTTAGAGTTTTAGCCCAACTTTCTAGGTAATGTTGATCCGGTTATGCAGTTTAAATTGTAACATCACCTTTGTGATTGTGAGGACTCATTCAGACGCATCAAATGGTTCAAAACGCTCTGAGCACTATGGGACTTAACTTCTGAGGTCATCAGTCCCCTGGAACTTAGAACTACTTAAACCTAACTAACCTAAGGACATCACACACACCCATGCCCGAGGCAGGATTCGAACCTGCGACCGTAGCGGTCGCGCGGTTCCAGACTGTAGCGCCTAGAACCGCTCGGCCACCCCGGCCTGCATGCAACAAATGGAGTCATACTTCGTGTCCTCTCTACCCCGTCTGTTGTGTACGACTTTCTGCACAACGGTAAGGAGAGGTGGGCTACATTGTGATGCAGCAACACTCACCGTAGGAAAGCTGTACAGGAGCAGAAATGATTAGCTAACAAGTTAACACACTTAACAGAAGATCTACCTATTTTGTATTTCTCCAAGCATACGAAGACTCAGTACTGAGAGTGCAGCCCTCTCAGTGGCATCATGGAAGAGGCTCCCTTCACCGCAGCATGAATGATGGTGTCGGAGCTGCGATTAGGGTACTAGATGACTCTAAGCCCGTGTTGCGCGGATGGCTGCTGTCGGCCTTTCTGTATCGACTCGGGAGAGGGCGCTGGTGGTACGGAGCAGCTGTAGGCGTGGTCCAGCAGGCGTGCTCCATTGGGTCCACTGTGTCCCGCATAACGTGTTGGCGTCTGTTGCCAACTTAAAGAATCCAGTAGGGTGCTGTCCATACGTGGTACCACACTGTCATCTTGTTCGTTAAAACTAATACGTGAGTGATCAGGAACCAGTAGCAGGTTTACCTTGTTGCTTTCGCTTAGCCTCGCAAAGATTTCATGGCATTTTGTGACAATCTTTGATCTCGTTGCAGTGGATGATAGAGGTTTCAGAGCTTCTCCGCTGTCTGAGGACTATGCATTGTACAAAAATGATGTAGCAAATACCAGCGATGCACCTGCCTTCTACAAGGCAACAATTCTGCAGTGACTGAACAATGTTCTTCCATTGGCCATTCTATGCATTATGAGAAAGATACTCGCCACAGCCTCATCATATTAAGTTATCAAGGAAGCTGGGGTAATGTAATTAGCAGACGATCTGCCCGACGATGGTTTTGAGCTCAAAAAATTATGCACACCGCTTATTTCACCGTCTGCGGGCACAGAGGAATTATTGTTCACTCCTCGCGACCCGGCATTCCAACACGTGCCACCAATTTGAGTAATTAACTACTGTAATTTCCGCTAACTATGGTCAAGGCACATAACTATGACCCAAACTGGCAGTCTCAAATTATATTGTCGTGTAAACCTGTGAAACTGTTGTCTACATTTGTTTTGTGCTGCATTTCGAAGTACGGTGTGCTGCTGAACTTTCTTGAAAGGTGAAAGTAATTTTCATTGCGTTGCAAATTTTTGTGTGTGACCATGAACATGTAACGAAATTAGAAAAAGCTGTATACTGTATACTGTTTCACATTAATTAGTAATGCTCTGTCACTGATGTTTTTAATAAGGTGGCACTGTATTAAATTTTATGAATGACTTGAAATTGAACGCAACTATGGACCAAACTTTCCATCTGAGTCTTCGCTGCTTGGCACTCCAACACATACTGATGTGTTGGCAGAAGAGCCAACACCGTGTTGCTAGAGGAGGCCGAAATGCACGCGTTTACTTACACGCAGACTGGTGTGAGGTCTGGAACAGGTCAGAGAAATAAGATTAGCAAAACAGGAGGTACCGGTAGAATACTTAACTTTAATCCACAATCGGTGTACATCTCTCTTGACTGTACATAATTTCCATTTCAATATACACTGGTAATGGCGCCTTGCTAGGTCGTAGCAAATGACGTAGCTGAAGGCTATGCTAAGTATCGTCTCGGCAAATAAGAGCGTAATTTGTCAGTGAACCTTTCCTAGCAAAGTCGGCTGTACAACTGGGGCGAGTGCTAGGACGTCTCTCTAGACCTGCCGTGTGGTGGCGCTCGGTCTGCAATCACTGACAGTGGCGACACGCGGGTCCGACGTATACTAATGGACTGCGGCCGATTTAAAGGCTACCACCTAGCAAGTGTGGTGTCTGGCAGTCACACCGCACATACCACACTTCTTTTTACATTGATGACACTGTATTTAACTATCTGAAATCAAAACAGCTCTTTTTATTAGAATTTTTCACGTTTATAATACAGTAAATAATGATTACAAATTTGAGAGAGACTAGGTGGGATAGCTTGTCGCCTTTATGTCCGATGTACAGTTTCTAAGGAAAACACCTGAAAAAAACTGAGTCTGAATGAGGCACCCCCAGTTAAAGATTTTGTCATCTACCACTATGGCACCCTAGTCTCAGGATGTAGATCGGTAAAGTTTGCAAGACTGAGGTGGAAATGAGTTGTGTGGCACAAAGTGGGAAAATATGGATTTGGCCTAACGAAAAGCATCCTCTTATTTACGATTAATCTGATTTTATTAGCAAAATGCTACCCTCCTGTTAAGGTGTGAAACAAACGAGAATTACGCTCTGCAGAATAATTGTGTTAAATAGTGTTTATCGTTTCGTACTCAAATTAGTGAACTCTAGAATCATGGCCTTAATATTCTGAGTATAGTCCATTTTAATAATAAATGTCTGCTTTGATAATACTGGAAACTGAAAACTTGAATAACAGTAGTCTTACAAACATGCTCTTTATAAATATTAAAAAAGAAATTAAAAGGAAAATGAAAAAATAACTTCGGTAGTTGAACCATAGTTATGGGAAATTACAACACCTAATCTGTAAACACTCTGGATTTGGTCACACAGCGCCTGCAACGTTTTAAATGCATGAAGTTTTATTTATGAATGGCGTTCTTGTGTTGACTACCTTTTTTCTGATGCACGCACACTTACTCCAAATTTCCGCTTTGTGTCACATGGTTTTAATTCAGTGACTGACTAGCCTTACAGATGGTTGTATGTTTAACAGCCGAAATATCAGAAGAAAAATATATACAGGGTGCGTTTGAGTCAGTTATACAAAAGTAAACTTTAATTGTGTTAAAAGTAAGTAACTTACAGAAATGTTTGATACAGCACTGAATGCAGTATACCTTCAAGTTTCATTTACATAATAATTTTCAATGTGGGTACCATTTCTAACACAATAAATGTCCGTCCTATAGCGAACTTCCTGCCAAATTCTGTGAAACAAGTCTTGCTGTATGGCGGCAACTGCTTGTGTTATCCATTGTGAAACATCCCCTTAGAAAAATTAAGAATGACAGTGCTTGTAGACGTCTTACGTTATTTGATTTTTAAACAGCTGAGCAAAACTAAACGTACTCAGACATTTATCTCTTTACTTATTCTGATCAACAGTAAACTGACACACAATAAAAATATGGCCCTGACTAACAATAACCGATACCTTTCATGAGTCACTTACCTCACAAAAATCGTTACACAAACTACTGCAACACAGCATGCGCCAATACTGCCAGCTAAATAAAAGAATCTGACTACTGAAGGCACTAACTACTGATAGGCATAGTTAGCAAATGAAAGATTTTGATGGAGAACAAACAATGTATTTACCTTAATAGTGTTCAAAAGTCATAATATATACAGCAGTTCATGGCATCCAGTCTTACAAATTCCCTTTTTCTGACGGACACACGTCCAGATCGTCCGCTTTGAAAACTCTGCCATCTCTCTCCCCACATCCACCACTGCTGGTGGCTCACCTCCAACTGCGCAACGCTACGCGCTGTTCACATCCAACTGCCCAACACTACAATAGGAAATATTCCAACAATGCAAACGAGCCACAGACTGCACACAGCACAGTCAGTGATTTTCATACAGAGCGCTACGTGACGTTACCAACATAAAAACCTTAACAGCCTACTTACAATTGTTCCAGCTTCGTCTACGTTTCCTGTAAGTGGAGGAGTAAACGCTTTATCTTTAACGTAGCCCTATACACAGAAGTCAATTAGAGTTAAATCATGTGATGTTAGTGGTCAGGAAATTCTTCCACTACGTCCAAGTCAACACATTCCTGTGGAGATACACGACAAGTGCATCACGATAGCGAGCTGGCGCGCTATCCAAGTAGAAAATGTACTCTGTACCCATATCTAGTTGTAACTGAAGGATTATATAGTAATCTAACGTGTCCAGATATGTCTTTTACCGCTGACTCAGTAAAAAAGAAAGGACTATAAATCTTGTTACAGTTTACAACGCAAAAAAATGTTTATCTTACGCGAGACCCACATACGTTCGATTACGCGACGATTGACCCAACTGATACCTGTTTGTTATTTAATCCTGAATCTTCTCTGAACTGTAGCAGCGGATTCGGATTCATGAAATCATGAACGACACTGCGCGCACACTACACAGGTGTACGAAGGCGTGATGACTGTTGGAAGAACTCATTCACGCATTCCACCTAGCGGTAATGTCGGGAACTAACAGTGTTAGGCGGGTATAGAACATTAAGATTTAAGGTATTAAGTACTGTTTCATATATTTCTGTAAGTTATTTACACTTTTTGCAATTAAACGCTAATTTTGTGTAACTAATTTACAAACGCCCTGTATTACTACCCAAGATGCACGTCAGAATGGCGATGGAACATAACGGAAGTGTTACCGGAGTAGTCGATGTATTGGAATGTATGATTCCACGGGGTGGTGAGGAGAGGCCTCAGGGATTGTCCGCGGAAGGTGTCGTTGGACATTCCTGGGCGTTAGGGGAGGAATAAACTATGCAACAACGGGAAACAGGAGCGGAGGCAGCCGCGGATAGCCCGGAACGCCGCCGTTGCTGCGGCTTTTAAGCTGGCGCGGCGCCCGCGGCAGATATACGGGCAGGTTGCGGCCGGGATATTAATTTTCCGCAAGCCGGGCGGGCTTACCCCGCCGCAAGAAGGTAATATCGCGGCTGAGCAAAGGCGTCAAAAGGCGACGTGTAGGGGGGTGCGTACCGTAAACGCTTAGCTGGGCGCTTCTGGCGGCCGCGCGACCAGCTGAGCGTAAAGCTGCGTGGATGTGCAGCGCAGTACGTTCTGTCTGTCTCTCTCTCTCTCTGTGCGTGTGTGTCGCAGTTTTGTTCGCAGAGCCGCTGTTTCAGCAGAGTCATTTCCTCGCATCGCTGAATCAGAGTAGGCGCCCCTAGCGGGTGGTTTCGCTCCCTACCTTCAGATATTAAGTCTGTTTTAGAACGATGATCTATGGCCAGTGCTTGAAGACACTGGTAAAGTCTGATACATTATTATTTTCCCTTTCTTTCGCGTCAAGGAGAGTATTTCAATCACGTAGGTTTTGTGTTTCTTTCTATAACGTGAGACCAAAAGCCTTCGTTCGAGGGCGTTTCTGCAGCATACATAGATTGAGGTTCGACTCTGATGACGAAAGTATCAGACAGAGATACGCACATATACATATGGCAGTAGTATTGCGTACACAAGGTACAAAAGGCCAGTGCAATGGTGAAGGTGTCGTGATTCATGTGAAAAGGTTTCCGAAGTCGTTAAGGCAGCACGAAGGGAACTGATAGACTTTGGACACGGAATGGAAGTTGGGGCTAGTAGGGAAGCAGCCTACTCACGCCGTAATAAATTCACATCAGTCTTTCCATTGTGTGCCAGCCAGTCCGCTGTAACTAGCTCTGACGTCATAAATGTTGCGCAATACTTTAAAAATCAAGCAAATAACCTAAGACATTTCTAGCATGTCAGGAGTAATACTAAATTAATGTGTGTTGAATATCAGTTCGATAACTTTAGCCATTTTCGAAATTTGGACGTTTATCTGTAAAAATCATGGCGCAACAGAAAAGAGCTAGAAAATTAAAAATTTATATTTAGATTCCTTTTTCATGATAATTTAATAAAAACAGTGCTCTGGATCTCACAATTTAAGATTTTAGTTGAAATTCAATATTTTCTGGTTTTTGTCTTAAAACGTAAGGAAGCAAGATAGATTAAGTAGGCTAATAAATAAGGCTAGGATGTTTATATTTAAGTAGGTTGGAGATCCGCTATAACTATGAAGACGTGAGAAGTTTCATTTGAATACCTATAAAACTATAGCGATAGCGTATCTCCAAAGGGCCATTTCAGAGCTCGTCTACTGCGTGCAGTGTAATTAAATTAATTCTCTCGCCCAAAATATTTAACTTAGCCACGTCAAAATTTTATTGTCAATACTTACCTGCGTGCTGAATGCACATTTAAATTAAGAGCTTCATCGGCCATCAGCAAGAGAAGCTATGATTTATTAGGTAACTTAAAGTGGTGCATTACTAGCCCAGCGGCTAGTCGGGAGAGCCGATTTGATCAGGCGTTCCCTTAGCCGTCAGTACCGCGGCTTTATATATAAGAACGCTGCGCGAGGAAGCAAGGCCTCAGTTCTCTCCAGACGCTAAATAGCACGTCATCTGTGTCAGGAGTCGCGTCGCGTCGGTATCATTGCTACAAACAGCCTCGGATGCCGTATTAAGTTACTCGAGATACGCGTAACCATGAAATCATTTGCGAGTGAAGTGTTAATTCTGGGTTGACTTTAATTATCGATCTTAAGTTTGCGTATTGTCGTATTTTCACGTGCCGTCGCAGGACAAACATTCTACTTTTATTTAACGTGGCGTTTGATGAAACTAATCATCAAATTATGGCGAGCATTCATTTAAATATTCAATTTGGACAATTATAGTTGCATCAGCGCATTAGACTCTGAACTGCTCTGTTAGTTAGGTTGTGTGGATTCTTTTGTTTTTCATCTCTGACTTTCAGAATATACTCAACTATTTTAGAAAATCGTTTTTGATTACAAATCCAAGGACAATCTCCTAATTCCTCAGAGCTATAAGCTGTAACTATAAGTGTATTCTCAGATGAAGCGGGCACTAGGAATTCTAGTTACAGGCTTCACGTTTTACTAATCACTTTCTGGTTGCCAATATTGTAGTTAGAGAGCCAGTGTTGAGAACGGCGAAAGACAGCATAAATAACATTCTAAATAATAGGAACATTTAACAACATTAATTCTATCCGCCGCCCCACATATGGTGCATCGGCCGGGAAATGAAGTGTTTCTACATTTAAATTTTAACAGCAATATATTTTCCTCCATCCGCCGCCCCACAGCATGGGACACTCAGTTTCGGAAATTGTTAGGTAATTCAATATTTTGAAATCCATAGCACCAAGAGTGTGACGGAAATACAAAATTTCAGGCGTTATCCCACACCACAGACAACGCAATGGCTGATGGCCTTCACATAACGAGCGAGAGTAGTGGCGTTTCCCTAGAATTGTCAGTGCGAACAGACAAGCAACACTCCGCGAATAAACGCAGAAATCAAAGTGAGACGTACGACGAACGTATCCGTTTTGACACTGGGACGAAATTTGGCGTTAATGGGCTACGGCAGGTGCCTTTGCTAACAGCACGACTTCGACTATGGCATCTTTCCTGCGCTCGTGACCATACCCATTAGATTCCAGACGACTGGAAAACCGTGGCCTGGTCTAATGAGCCCCGATTTCAGTTAGTAAGGACTGATGGTAGGATTCGAGTGGGGCACAGTTCCCACGAGGCCATACACTCAAGTTGCGAACTAGGCACTGTGCAAGCTGCTGGTAGCTCCATAACGGAGTGGGATGTGTTTACGTGGAATGTACAGGGTCCTCTGGTCAAACTGAACAGATTGTAAGGTAGCAGAATAAATGAAGGTCGATTTCGCACCTTACATAAGAGTTTTATACATCATAATGGGAACGTGAATATGACACCTAACGTACTTTGGCAGTAATGAGCATGTTTGCCTATAAGTATGTAATACAAAAGGGATGACACTCAATCGACGGTATTAACACACCGCTCCTGTATAATGCATGTCAATGAGCAGAAGGTGAAACAGGCACCGAGAGGAAACGTTTTGTGTGGAAGCAGGTGTGGGCAGGAGCAGAGGCCACAACACGGGAGGTACCACTGAAACCTCTCAGGGGGCGTACCGCGGTGAGAGTCAGCGACAAGACAAGTGAGTATCCTGGAGAGCAAGTAACGGGACACCAGATGTAGGACAGAAACAAGCTTTAGAAAACTGCGTTTTGGAATTCCAAATGGATACAAACAAAACGAGTGACGCATTTGATCACGTGAACACCGAGTGGTACACATGTTGTGTACGCATGTGACTTTTAGGCATCTGGAGTGGGCACAAAACGTCCGATTGGCAGAAAAGAACTAGGAAGGAGTAAAGTGCCGAGATTTCGACGCTGTTTAATAGTCGGGGCCTTGCGATTGGCAGAGAGAGTTTCCACAAAATAAGAGGAACGCACCTACTGGTCGAAAAAAGCCATGAATGTCATGAAGAACGAAAGAACCCAGGTGGGGAGACAGTTCGGCTACGGGAAAGACAAGGGCGAAATTTTCGGGGACTCTTCTCTGAACTGGCATCAAGTGCAGAACGAGGTGCATAATGCTCTGTACGATGCTGAGGAGAAATTTGTGTGAACACTGCGTTCACTGCGGCTGACATTCAGCCATTCAACTAGATATTACCTGCAGCGTCGTTGAGCTCCCACTGTGGAGAAACGAACTAGCCAGTCAGTTAATTGTTCTTGCAGGTACTGAGCGGGCACTTTAATATGCACGCTGCTCCATCCATGCACGTGCATATCACCGTATTCCAAGACTGGGGATGAGTACATGTTTTCTCACATAACGAGAAACATAGGGAGCGTTTCTGCTGGAAAAATCAGCAAAGACTTAATTAGTTTTCAGAGGACGAGAGCAGCCATGCAGACGACACTCATCACAGCTAAGGTAATACCGAGAGCAGAGGCGTAAACTTGTTGGTTCGTGGTCGTGCGGTAGCGTTCTCGCTTCCCAACCCCGGGTTCCCGGGTTCGATTCCCGGCGGGGTCAGGGATTTCCTCTGCCTCGTGATGACTGGGTGTTGTGTGATGTCCTTAGGTTAGTTAGGTTTAAGTAGTTCTAAGTTCTAGGGGACTGATGACCATGGATGTTAAGTACCATAGTGCTCAGAGCCATTTGAACCATTTTTGAAACTTGTTGGTTCACCAGCTTGCGTCCACTGTGAACTCGAGCGACCTTGGGTAATCTCTTGCTCAACTTTTCACAAGACTAACCATCCTCTGTAGACTTGTTTGTCGTCCTAAATAGTACCGAACTTTGATCTGGAATCGGATGATTTATCGTAGTACTGGCCAACATCATGACATAGTCGTAAGAATAATTTTGTAAACAAACTTCTGGGTAAAATTTACCATTGTTATGTTTAGGATTATTTCACTTTCTGAGGACGAGATGCGGATGTTTGACAACTGTCGTAACATTGTCACACTGTAAATCCGGATACGTGAACTGTAGCGACGCAATTACCAAACGCCTCCCAACAGGATCAAAATGCTGTTACTGCTTTCTTTGCTACCGAAGGACAACACCGACAGACACCCAGCGGAGAATGAAAAATGTATATAGGGCAGCATGTCTGTCGAAAACTACCGTTGTGGAATAGTGCGGAACAAGGAGGGCTGCTGTTCCATCACAACGCACGTCGCGATATTGCAAATGTCGTTTTGCAGAAGCTGAACCAACTCAATCAGGAGACACTCGAGCAGTCGCCTTGTAGTCGGGAACACCGCCCAAGAGATTATCACGCCTTCGGTCCCTTAAGAAACGGCCTTGAAGGGCCGACGATTTCTGTCGGACGAGGATGGACAGCAGGCAATTACAGACTTCTTCGCGCCGTAGGACAAAGTGTTTTACCAAATGGCTGTCTTCAACCTGGTACTTCTGTAGTGAGACGCCCTGCTGAAATCCGCAGGACAGAAGAGATAGTAGGAATTTAGGAAAGGGGCCAAAAATAAGCGGCTGTCAGTTACACTCGAACACATATAACTTTATTTAGTTGCCCAAACATTACAGCGCAAATTCCCGAGCTTAATTATCGACTGAATATATCACAGAAACTTATGGCTTAAGGGCACAAGCTCTTTAATTTTTAAAACGGCCGAAGGCCCAAGATTTAAAACACAACTACAATAAATTTTCACAGGCAGAAGGCCCAAGGCTTTATCCCTAAAAAATTTTAAAAAATCTAAAATTTAACAAGTAATGGTTGAAATGGCTCTGAGCACTATGGGACTTAACTTCTGAGGTCATCAGTCCCCTAGAACTACGAACTACTTGAACCTAACTAACCTAAGGACATCACACACATCCATGCCCGAGGCAGGATTCGAACCTGCGACCCTAGCGTTAACAAGTAAGAAAAAACACAATTGCAATAAATTGTAAAAAGGCAGAAGGCCCAAAGATTTACCGAAAAATATTTTAAACGAGGCTGAATGCCCAAACAATGCAAGACTTAACAAGTAAGGAACTTTCAATTTTAAAGCGGCCGAAGGCCAATTATTCAAAACTCAAGCAAAAGCATACAAATTCAATCCATCAACTATGAGCCATTAAAATACACAATCAAACACCAATAAGAAAAGGCAGTACAGCTAGCGGTGCTCAGAAGTTTGAAACATTAACGTTCGCTTAGGTGCATAGGCAGTCGGCCCAACCATTGACAATCCGACGGCAACCCAACCGACAGACCATCAACAGACCAATGGTCAAGATGAGTTCCGCTCCACACTTGCACCAAGGTTTCGCTCCGCACTTGCGCAAAAATTCCACCGATGCTGACAGCAGAGACTGTGGAACGACAACCCATAAGGGGTGTACGACCCGAAAACCCACGTCGTTTAATCAAACGACCGACTAACTCAGAGGCAGTACGCCGACAACACTTAAATGATCTTGTCAGTGAAAATCACATTAACTACACACAGCCCCACGAACATCTGCAAGAGCACTAGACAATGCTCACAGCAGTGACTGTTCAATAACGAGGACGAACCACGAGTCGGCGGACACAGCCAAACCATAAGCAATCGCCGGCCAAATACACGTCGTCTAACAAGGCGACCGACAGACGGTCAACGAAAGTCGTCCCCACTCAAAATATGTGTGTCGGCAATCGTCGGGCAAGTGATGGCTACCCTCACCTTCCTGACGCTGCATGCCCCACTGGTGCTACGTCGCGACTGCGCCAACCGACCAACTGCTACACATCAGCACGGAAACAGCACTAAAATAACTGGGCAGTCGACATCACAAGCTACGCAAATTATCACAAACACTTGGATGATTAACGCGACCAATGGTAAAAACGGGGACTATGCAGTGACGAGGACGAACCACACCACCACCAACCCATAAACGATCGGGAGCAATCACGTCGTCCGGTAAGATGACCAACAGACGATCAACCAAGACCGTCCCTATTGAAACCATGTGTGCCGGAAACGGTCCGGTGAGTCATGGCTATCCGAACCTCTGCCGCTCCAACCCTACCGACACCTGCCGCGACCCAACTGTCCGACTGCCAGGTGCGAACTCCACTGCTGCCGCGTTGCAACTCACTGCCAGATACGAACTAACTTCAAACACACGACAACTTGGAAGTAATAGCTGACAGCAAAGGTAATACGCAAGGGCTTATATCGTTAAGCGCCGCTGCTGCCGCTCACAGGGAGGCAAGGCGGCAACTCAGTGACACCAGTAATTGAAATTAACATAACGAGGTGGTAGTACAGTAAAAACAGGATGTCAAATGAGATATGGCACGAACACGAGCCACGCACGGCTCATGTGGGATGGTTACCTCAGTGTTCACGACGATATTGCCTGACGGCATATCGATTCTGGACTGTACAGGCTTCGAAAGGCAACTGTTTAATCGTCCCTCATACATTATACACAGTCTATTTAGTACATTCTTTAAGTTCTCAGGCGGATCACGTAGCGGCGGCGCCGCGCACTAGAGAGCATACATGGCGCCGTCGCTGCGGTTGTTGATGATGTGACAGTGATTTGATTCTGTATCGGGAACTCGAGCGCGTCACGCCTGGAAGAATGAACGAACATTATGTTCTGCCACAAATTAGGCAAAACCGCTACTGAAACGTTTCATATTGTGCACCAAGTTTACGGACGACACACTGAGTCACCTATAGTATTTAGGCGGCACCGACGGTTTTCGCAAGGGAGAGCCAGTTTGACCTAAGAACTGTATACTGGTCGGCCACAAACGATTCAGTCTGAACGCAAGATTGAAGATGATGTAGTATTTGTGCGTACCAACCGCTCCCATACAGTAATGGTAAGTGCTACAACATTCTGATGACCTGAACATATCGCCTATTACTCAGCACGGTGTGCCACACATCTTGACGTGAAACCAACCTAATGATCACACGATAATTTGTGAGGACGTCACCTGCCGTGGTAGCCGAGCGGTTCTAGACGCTTCAGTCCGGAACTTCGTTGCTGCTACTGTCACAGGTTCGAATCCCGCCTCGGGCATGCATGTGTCTGATGTCCTTAAGTTAGTTATGTTTAAGTAGTTCTAACTCTAGGGAACTGATAACCTCAGATGTTAAGTCCCATAGTGCTTATAGCCATTTGAAACATTTTGGGGACATCACTGTAATGCTGATGGTGATCCGACGTTTCTCAAGCAACGCGTAACTGGAGACGAAACATGGTGTTCCCTGTGCGATCTGCAACTGAAGCGACAGTACATCACCCAGAAAACACTGGTATCGCCACAATAAAAGAAACCACAAGACTGGATAGAGACCAAATGATGATTGAACTGTATTTTGATTAAGATGGAACTGTTCACCTGAAATTCGTCTCAAAAGGTGTGAAAGAAAAGAAACCGTTACAAAGAAAACATTGGTCGTTTACTCGAGTCAGTTCGTCGTAGGAGTCCTGAATGGTTCAAATGGCTCTGAGCACTATGGGACTTAACATCTGTGGTCATCAGTCCCCTAGAACTTAGAACGACTTAAACCTAACTAACCTAAGGACATCACAAACATCCATGCCCGAGGCAGGATTCGAACCTGCGACCGTAGCAGTCGCGCGGTTCCGGACTGAGCGCCTAGAACCGCTAGACCACCGCGGCCGGCCAGGAGTCCTGAGATTTAGAGTGAGCAAAAGCAGCTGTTGCTTCACGACGACGGACCTGGGCATTGCTCTGACCTCATCCTAGAAGAATTCACAAGGCAAAAGGTCACCGGTTAACCACAAGGTACGATTTCACCCTGATCTCGCATCATTACAGTTGCAATTACAAACAACTTAAATTAGAAGGAAATGTTGTGGGGAAAGCTAACCAAAGACTGTGTCTTATTGGTAGGACACTTGGAAAATGTAGCAGATCTACTAAAGAGACTGCCTACACTACGCTTGTCCGCTCTCTTTCAGAATACTGCAGCGCTGTGTGGGATAGTTAGCAGTTGGATTGACGGAGTACATCGAAAAAGTTCAAAGAAGGGCAGCACGTTTTGTATTATCGCCAGAGAGAGTGTCACTGAAATGATTCTGTATTTGGGACGAATATCATTAAAACAAAGCCTTTTTTCGTTGCAGAGCAATCTTCTTATGAAATTTCTGTGCCACGAGCTCAACTGACTCTCGAAGAGGCACCCTGGTGAATAACGAGACAACGTCAAAACTCATCAGGATATTTGAGTCATTCAGCTTGAAGTTCTCGAGACGTTTTACGAAATCCATAGAATTCCGAACGTGATGAGGGCATTTACTCACGTAAGGGCTTAGTAGTTCTGCCAGGTATTTGGCCAGCAAATTTGTATGTGCCCTAATGTTACTGACAATTGGGCGTAACGGCACCCCTTCTTTGATGACTTTAGGGAGTCCATAAAGTCTTGGCGGTACAGGTCCTTGAGGTGTCAATTTCTTCGCAACACCCTCTGGTTTTGCACAGAAATTTGACTAGAAAATAACCGACCTTTTCAGGCACGTTCTGACCTTCACGTATTTTCTGTGTAATGGAGAATACTATGAGCAAAGAGAAGGAGTCGCAATGGGGAGCCCACTTTCGCTTGTGGTCGCGAATTTCTGTATGGAATATTTCGAGAATGAAGCTTTAGCGCCATCCAAATGGAAACCTACTTGTTTTCTACGTTATGTTGATGACACGTTCGTGTTATGGCCCCATGGAAGGGACAAGCTCCTAGACTTCCTTACACACCTGGATTCCATACTTCCGATTCACTTTGGAGACCGAAGCAGAAGGAAGTTTACCATTCATGAACGTCATGGTCAAAAGACGAGCGGATTGCACCGTGGACCATGGGGTATACAGGAAGATAACACCGACCTGTATTTGCATGCAATTAGCTGCCACCACCCTTCGCAGAGGAATAGGGTACTAAAAACACTGGTGAACAGGGCGCACACCATCTCGGACGCAGAGAGTCTGCCCCATGAGCTGGAACACCTCAAAACTGTGTTTCCGAAAAACAGATACTCGGAATGGGAGATCAGACGCGCTCTCCGCCCCACCTCTACAGTACAGCCTGTGGAGACGGAAGAAGTCACCGTCTATAGACCGTATACTGGCGCCTATCGGGGAAAATGTGACGAATATTGAGGAAACACCGAGTAGGAACTGTCTTTTTCCCGCCTAATAAAACACGAGCATTATTGAGGAGTGTCAAAGACGATCTCGGTTTGCGGAAGGCCGGCATGTACCAGATTCCCTGTGAGTGTGCGAAGACTTACATTGGTCAGACTGTGCGCACCATCGAAGATCGTTGGCGAGAACATTTGAGGCATACTCGACTTATGTGCCGCAACAAGTCGGCAGTCGCAGAGCATCATTTGTCCGAAAATCACGTAATGGACTACCAACATACCAGGATCCTGGCACAAACGTCTAAATACTGGGACAGCGTCGTTAGAGAGGCTATCGAAATTCGTACCAGGGACGGACTCATCAACAGAGATTGCGGCTATAACCTCAGAAAGGCATGGGAACCAGCACTGAGTCTAATTAAAAAGAGGCTCAGCAAAGAAAACGAACGAGCGACCAGGGCGGACGTGGCAGTTACACCGACGCCACCACAGACGCCGACGCCAGCCTCTCAGCGACCGTCAACCCTCGGCGGCTGGCGCGGACCACGGAGAGAACCCCACGCAGGGGAAGAGGATTTAGGACGGCCGCCCACCCTCAGGAGCTCCGTTCGTCAGCGCACCTGACGATGGCGACATGTCTGATAGCCGAAATATTGTGCCCGTTGGACACTATGGACCGGCAGTAGACCCGTGGACTGCTCCTCGAGCCACGCACGTGTACTACGAGCTGTGAGACATGTGATATTGAGCTGTAAGATGCAGTCGTGCCGAGGAAAAACAAACGGCATGTAGGATGTACATGGTCCCCAAGGAAAGATGCATACTTTTGTTGATTCATTGTGCCTTTCAGGACAACGAGATCATCCAGGCAATGCCACGAAAACATTCCCCAGACCATAACGATCGCCTCTCCGGCACGCACCCTTTGCTTTAAGGCGTTTCACGCAGTGCAGGCCAACGGCTATTTGTCCAATTCAACATAAAACGTGATTCAACTGGAAAGGCCAACTGTCGCCATCCAGTGGGTGTCCAGTTGCGGTACTGGAGTGCAAAGTCCAGCCTTGGTTGCCGATGAAGGACAGTGAGCATGGGCGCGTGAACCATGCACCTGCTGTGGATGCCCACACACAGCAACGTTAACTGAACTGTCGTTGAGGAGACACTGTTGATAGCCTCTCAGTTCATCTGGATGGTTAGTTTCTCTACTGTCTCACGTCTATTAGGGCGTACACATTTCTGCAGCCGTCGTTCGCTCCCGCCAACTACGGCCAGTGTTTGCAACACAGTTGACTAGGCGCCTGTTTTGGATGGTACCATTTTGCCTTGCACGGTATAATTTAACAACAGCGGGACGCGAACCGTGTACAAAGTTAGGCACTTCTAAAATGCTTCAGCCCTTGGCCCGAAAGCCATGGTCATGTCCTGGACGTCGGATAAACCGCACCGCTTCCGCATTACGATAACGACTGCACTGTTTTCCGCGTCTCCCCGACACGCTTTACATACTGTCCAGTGCTAGTGCTGCCACTGCCATCTGTGGGTGGTTACTGCACTTCGATGTCGAACTTCGGCGGTGGTCACATTAATGTGACCGGACTGTGTAGCATAACAGCCACCAGTGGGATTATTATTTTTCGCACTGAGTTTTTGTGTGCATACATTGTTATTAACATGTTGTAAAATACTTCTAGTGCCTGAAATTGTAAAAAAATAGTGTGGGCGAGTCCGTGACTCGGCCTTTGGCTCGGTTGTAGATTGAGTAAAGCCTTTATTGAGGGCAGCACAGGGAGGAGGAGGGTGGTGGACTCATCTCTTTTTATTTCAGGAAGAGATGCCCGCAGTTCTTTTGGTAGCAAGCTGAGTGAACCTGGGACCGTTCTGGAATGAATAAAGCTCCCACCCCTTATCCGGGATTGAACCCGGGATATCCAGTGCTCTACCCACTATAACTCCATGGCCGCGCGTAAAATTGTGTATTGATGTAAATTTGTAATTAAAATCATGTTATACGAGAGAAACGAGCTTTGAAAGATATCAACAGGACACTATGCGAAGTGCTAACAAAGCTGTCTGCAAAGTAGTGGTCAGACTGATCACTGACTTGCTTAAGCGATTAAATAGCAGGTATACTGTGTTTTAGGTATATTATGTCGACTGTTATAAATTTGTTACAAATGCATAGTGCGTACTATGTACATAATGGACGTGTAGATCAAAGTAATTCGTGTTATAAACTGCTATATCAGAAAAAAATAATTAAGAAACTACGGAATTCGGGTTGAGGAGTAACATGTTTACTAAGTGGACTTTTTTTGACGAGGTATAGTTGTAGAGATGTGCTTTGCACTATGAACTAATATCTACGAAAATAATATAAAAACTACAACTTCCGAACAGTGACGTGAGTAAATACTACACAACTTCTGTGCAAAGCACGTTTGATCTGCATGGCCACATACAGATACTTCAGTCAACGAAGAGAGTGTAAATAACTCGGTACCTATTGTATCGCTATAGAAGTGATCTTCTTAAGACGATAGCTACAGTACCAATTCTTAATAAAGATTACTCTCCTAGTTTGCGAGCCAGCAGCAAGGGCGATGACACGCCATTTCCCACAGTTAAATGTTCTTTCATCGGACGTTGTGAATTTTAGGAAGCTCTTCGCTGCTCGAAAAAGGATTTGTGTACTAAAATTATAACTTTTTGCTGAAGTTAAATTAACAATCTCTAATTGGTGTTACCTATCTCAAATAACTTAATTCCCCAGGTACTTCTTTCAGTGATTTCAAAAGCTTAGACAGAAACTAATTTCTTTCGTTAAATACTCGTACTTTTTCGTAGCATAATCCATATAGACTACAAAAATGGATGTAATTATTTATGTCTGTTCCACATCTCTTCTTAAACCACTGGACTGATTTTAACCACCCTTGGTACACATATCACTTATTGTGTGGAAAAAATCGCTGTTTGGTCAGAGGGGTTGGTGTGAAAATCAACTTAGCTCATGACTGACAAATACCTTACTTCCGTCTTCCAGTATTTAAATGTGAGAGTACTTAGTGACTTAAAACAAACTTAACACATAGTTTTAAACTGTCACGGAGCATTTTCTCGGTACCAAACCCCGCTAAATGATGAGACGAAAATAGTTTGTCGCTTACTAATTTGTCGCTGTTAGTCCAGAAAAATAAATCATGAAGCATGACGTTTTAATTTATTACTACTTGACTATTAGCTTCATTGGCGACACGTTTTGGACGCAGTATTTACATGTACTACTGAAAGTACCAGCAAGATTCTATTGTTGTGCGACATACAATTCAGGAAATATGACGTAAAATACTAAGATGCGAGAAACACAGCCGCACATGCAAGGCATTTTAATTTATTGCTTCTTTACTACCGAATCTTTTCAAAAACATTCTCGGACAATAGCCTTATACACCACTGGGTGTATCTGGAAAAATATATCATAATTCAGGACATAGGACCTAATAAACAGTGTACAGCGTAAAAATAAAACTGCAGATCGGACTTTGCTACAGATATAGGTGAAATAAGTGTACAAATACGTGTGAAATACGCTAAATATACATGAAATATATCTGGCGTGAGGCAAATCCACGGGTACAAAGCTTATCCTAAGACTCTGGACTATTGCAACAAAATTTTTGTACAAGTATTAGTTACAATCTGGAAAGAAGTACTGTGGTGGTATTAACCATCAGCTTCCTATTGAGGTGAGAGTGATAACGCGGGGAGAGAAGGGGAAGGAGAAGATGGACAGGCAGAGAGGGAGAAGAAGGGGATGGGCACAGAGAGGGGGAGTACGAGATGAACAGAGGAGAGAGAAGAGGAGGAGATGGGCAGAGAAAGGGAAGATCAGGAGACGTGCGGGGAGAGAGGGAAGATGAGATGAACAGAGAGAGGAGGGAGGAGATGGACAAGGGGAGGAAGAGATGGAATTAGACGGGAGGTGGTGATGGACAGGGGTAGAAGGAAATGATAGCCAGAGGGTGGTAAAGCAGATGGACAGAGAGAATAGGTAGGGGGAGATGGAAAGAGAGAGGAACAGGAAGAGATGACCAGTAAGTGTGGCGGGGAAGAGAGAGAATTGGAGGAAATGGACAGAGGGAGTGTTGGAGAAGAGGAACACAGAGGGAGTGACGGACAGAGAGAGAGGAAGTGGACAGAGAGGAGGAAATGGATTAATGGAGGACAATAATATATACCTGGGCAACACTAGTTACTCATCTAGTATTATATATTTGCAAATACTTTCTCTTTTGACGTTGCTAATACTTCGAAGCTTTTAAGTGTGCTTTAGCTTCGTCTACATTTATACAAAGTTTTCGATTTTATGTTTCTTTCATATCTGATACATACAAATGTTATTTACAATGCTTGTGAGTGTTACTCATTTCCTTTATACGTTTATCCAAAATTTTATATCGGAGTATGTAACACTTTATGCAATGTGCCAGTGAAATACGCGCGCCGTGTAGTGTCCACCTTAAAGGCAACCAGGAAAGATCAGATAGATTTTCCCTGGTGAAGCATTCAGGCTACTTTAAAACTTTAAATCTGACATATGCATATTTATTAGAGCTTGTTCAAATCTCAGAATTCGTAATACTGCAATATTCAAGAGCCACTGAGGAAACTTGCTTATTTGTTCTGGTGAATCTCAATAGTTGTTTCAGTCCGACTGAGTGTAGTATTCAGTGAATTATGGAGTCAAAATTTGATGTTCGTAATTAGTCCAAGAAATGTATCAGGTTTCCTGCAGTGTTAATATTTTATGCCCAAACTCTGCTTCAGTTGAAATATTAATTATTCTATTATTCAATTTTTATGTGTACACGTCCGTTTCTGGTAGAAGTAATGTTAGGGAGGCTACTGTTTCGTTGCAAGTACCACTTCCTAACGATCGTTGTTAGAGAAAAATAAAATTGCCACGCTGAGTAAACTTCCATTGGTTCAAAAGATAATATTAGGATGTATTCAGTGGAAGGCTGAAGCACTGTTTACACTCCAGCCAAAGTGAACTGACAACAGTTTCATTTATTTGCTTTTCTCTGCGTTTATTTCTTATTGCCGTTAGCCATATGTATTCTACACACTTCTCATGTCTTTAGTAAACATCTTCTTGAAGTCTGAGGGCATTTCGTCTGCGTCACAAATCCCGAAAATCAGGCGGAACAAATGTGTTGTGTTTGGTTTGCCATTTTATTTCTTGGTGGTCTTACAGTTCCTATTTTTTCCTCCAAAGCTTTCTTTAATTTTTCCATACACAGCATCCATCACACAGCCAGAAAGCTTCCATAGCTCGGCATTTCTGCTCTAGATATTCCTATTTGTCATCTTGCACATTCTCTCACTCTCATTTTAGGCGTCTGTATTCCAATTTGCCCATCTCATTTCCAGACGTTTTACATTTTCTCCTTCCATCTATTATTGTGTTGAGTGAAAAACTCTATCAGTCTGGTTCCTCGTTCATTTCTTTCCCCGCAGACCATGCTTTCCTAATGTCTTTCCCTTGCTTGCTTGCTATCGGATTCCAGTCCCCCACCACAGACAAATTTTTTCTCCGTTATGGTACTGAAAAATTTCTTTTATTTTATCATTACTTTTTTCCATTCTTCACCATCAGCGGAGATAACAGACATACATACTTATGCCGCTGTCGTGGCTCGTAGCTTTGATATACAGTATAATACACACAATATGCTGTTCGTAGTGGATGCAGTTCACCTGCATTCCTACTTTCATGTTTATTATTGCACTTACTCTTGAATTATCCATACTAGCGGCAGTAATTACTATAGTTCTGTTTGAAAAAAATGAAGTTGATATGTTGAAAGTTTCCAGAAGTATTTCACGTGAACAGCTTGGATGACTAGCCCTCGAAATACGTCGGTGTCATGCGCTACGACCCGCTTCACAATTCATGCATTCCCCGTATCGCGTCCTGTACGAGCCACTTGTTTACGAAGCTGACGTTTGGTAAACGGTCGATTGACGAGCGGGAATGAAATCTTCACGTCGCCGCGCGTGTGATACCTTGGCGAGCTGTAATATTTGGACCGGCGCAGACCAATGAGAGGGCAGACGGCCACACCTCACTTTTCCGGTATTCTCGAAACAAGGAAGTCAGACGTTATGCGTCTGCTGTTGGATCCACTTCGATGTGTTAATGGTGATTTGACAACGTGACAGAGCGCTATTTCAAAGACTGTTTGCTTGTTGCATGTGCTGTTTCGCAGTTTGTTCATGGTTCTCGTATCCCCATTGCCCTGGGCAGTTAGATTAAGAACGAAAGCACATATACGGTTTGCAGCGCGCACGCCTGTCAGCTTTCGTAAGATTTGCAGAAATCAGGTAAGGACGCGATAATGCAGATCTGGAGACGCAGCTTGTAGTGGCAACTTAATAATATTCAGCTGCAACAAATCTCATTGCTCGGCGATTTTGCAATCGTATTTGTACAAACGGCAAGCACTTCTGCCCGTCAGGAATTGAGCCTGTAAGGCAAGATTCAGCACACACTTGGTCTATGTTTATCCACCAGGTATGCACAATTTTAATTACTGCTAATCGTAAATGCTTTGCCGGACACAAATCAATTGCGCTTATAAAGTTCCTACCATGTTCCTACATAGGTTTTTCTACTCGTATTAGCGTCAGCTGGGGTTACATATTTGAAAATTCGTAAAAATTCTGTGTGAAACTTATTCATAATTTATTTGAACTTGCATTCAAGGTTTTTACAAAAAGGTGGTAGGATTTCACCTTGTGCTCATAGATGCAGACATTGGCAGAAAATCGTCGCATCTCTTCCACAGATTCATACCAGCAGAATTGGAGATTAGCAGAAACTAGAATTCAGTAACGTTTACGAAGATATGGCAAAGCATAGTACTAGTTTTTGATTAGTGGCGCACAGTTCTGCTGATTATTAGAACGCAACACGTATGAAAGCTGCTGGATATTTAACATCATTTGACGGAGTGTTGCCCGTTTTGCAAACCATTAGCATAGGCGATGAGACCCGTTCAGTTATGACCAGGATAAGTAAACACTGCCTGGATTTCGTTTCGATGCGCAGTCAAAGACGGGTGACATCATGTTTAAATCTATTAAAAAATAATCTACTACGATTTTACAGCTTTAGAGATGTTGCTAAATGCGTTTTATTGATAGTGGAGGTCATGTAGAAGCTTGGAACCGAGAAAAGGTATAATTTGTTCCTCTTTTTTTAATGATGCCATCCACAGTTCTTAGACTTACGTTTTACATCCATTAACGTTGTGCATTTATCCACAATATTTTAAACTGTTCTACGACCGAAGCATCTAGGTAATTTCGGGTGAGAATCAGAAGTTACTTTAACGTTCACATGCAAGGGCAGATTGGTTAGAGAATCGATAGGAGTAGGAACTGATGATACATGAAGATTTTCTCATTCTCACATGGTATGTACGGTATTTGTAAGTGAAGGCTGTAGTGGAAATACTCTCAGGCAACGTCTTGGAAAAGTCCGTCAATAAGTAACTGGCAAAATAATGTGATTAAAATCATTATCGTTGATGAGTAGCAATCATCTGCATGTTGTTGAATGGAAGTTATAAGACGTATCACGAAGCCAGTAGTGGTCAACCGGCTGAATCCCGAGGAGTAGTAATAAAATTTCAATTATCACGTGAAAAAATTAAAGCCATATTATAAATGCTCCGTTGTTTGCAAGTACACGTCTCCTGTTTTGGTACACACATAAATCCCCGCACCACAATACCGCAACACGGCGCCAGAGGAGCCAAGACGACTACGTGTAGCCTGTTAACAAGGTGGAGCACCGTGAGATAACTCGTTTTCTGAATTTGAAGGAGAGCGAACCTGCAAGAATCCATGCTGAGTTGGTGAAAGTGTAGGACAATAGAACAGTATCGTAAAACACAGTGGTCAGATGGTACAGAAGTCTCCAATGTGGTCAAACAAGAGCGAAAGAAGATTAGCGAAGTGGCAGCTTATCTCTCCGTAAAGAACTGGGAATCACAAGAGAGATAAAGCCCACGGTGCTCGAAGACCGGAGTTTCACAAGCGAGAAAATGGAAGAGGCGTGAAAATCATTCATGGTTAATTTTTCAGTATATTTCACGAATTTTCAAAAACGGCAAAGGTCGGCGACTACTGAGTTCCAAGAAAGTTCACAGCCATTAAAAAAATTGATCTAACGGAGACAGCAGCAGAAATGTTGCAGCTGTGTCAGGCCAATGCAGATGACTTATCTAGTCACCTATTTATCATGGACGAGTGTTTGATGCGTCGCTGAGACCTCCAGGCAATGGAATAAGGAAAGCAATTGAAACACATTGGTTTATCACCATAGGAAAGGCGAAGACCGGTCACTGGGTAAGTTGATTGTGATTGTTTTTTGAGGCTGCTATATTATGGTGCTAACACATTATGCTCCCAAGAGTAAGCTGCAGTAATATAACAGTGCTGGTTCTGGTAACAATTGCATTGTTGCCAGACTTTCCCTCTCCCCTCTGATGGAATTAACGACGTCATACACGGTTGCCAGATTTCTTTCCCTGTGACTTAGGCCAACTGCCTTATGTACCAAATTGTGGGAAATTCAAAATTTGTTGGAAAACTCAAAATAGCTCAGTTGTGGTACATGTGCCCCGCCCCCTCACCCTCTACTCCTTTTCCTATTCCATCATTGTGGAACTGGAGCTATTGTCCTAAATATGAACTGGCGGGAAATCCGAGACAGATCATTGTTCTGTTGGTAAAAGTAGGTCACTTGTGCTGAGTATAGAATCTAAAATGGCTGATGTGGAATAATCATCTGCCTGCATTTTTGCCTGATTTCCTGGGTTTTACCCAACTCTCATGCTAGTCTGAGCCTAAATGAGCTGCTACTGACAGCCAGGACAGAAGGTATTTGTTTCCCCCACTGGTTAAAGCCTGTCTGTTATTCATATCCTCAGTCAACGTTTTTAGCCTTCTATCTTGAGCATGTTGGCTGTCTCCAGAATACATAAACATGATGTTCATCCTGCAGGTTGTAACCAATCTGAACTTGCCTACTAAATTTACAGCTAACCTATATTCAGTGACATGAAAAACCACTTAACGTACCTTTCTCAAGCTATTATTCACTCAGACTTCCAGGGATCTGCGGGCCTATTTTTCTAGCGGTCATGGTATTCAGGTAACTTGTTCTTGGTATAGAATTCAAGAAGGTCACCACACTTCACCTGATGTCAAATATAGTGCTTGTACTAAGTTAAAGACCACTAGCGCTATGTTTCAACAATAGTCCCTCCAATGTTTAAACTTTAACAATTTTCCCCCAACCCCTCTGATGTCACAGATCAAACTATTGACACATGAAGTTAGGATCCGATGTATCCTACGTCAACGTGCGCCATACTTAAACAACTGGAACCATTGCTGGGATTGGTGATTAAAAAAAGTCACTCATCATAAATTTGAATTGATGAGATGTTCACTTACCCCACATTTAAAATGTTGGGTATCCCTGTGGTTTTAAGAACTAGACCACTTATCCCAACCTCAAAACTGTGTAACTCACTGTTGCAGCCTGTATAGTTGTCGAACACCGTAGTATGTGGTAGAATAGGAGAGGTGTACACTTGAGTCTTTATTTAGACAAATTCCCCGCCGTGGGAGAGTCTTTTCCGTGCCAGACAGCGCCTGCCCAAGTTTCTGTAGTTCCTCACATTTTGAGGCAGCTCCATGTCAATGCCATCAAGACCCATTACCACCACTTCGCCAGCTGCCTCATTCCACACAGGGTGAAGTTGCACTACACTGTGTCGTACTCGGTAGTGCTCAACGGCTATCATCAAACCATCAACAAAGTGTGCGACCACCGCAGATCACACAGTATTTCGGTAAAGGGAGTCTCCTTTTACCTGCAAGTCTGGACCAGTCAGTGTCATCTTCTCACTTAGGAATATGGACTGTTGTCAGTCGCCTACTGTAATCTACAGATGCTGCACACCTACCATGGTCAGCAACATTACTTTCCACTTACGAAATGTATGCTGCCAATTTTACTACACACTGGCCCTCCTCATCACCATAGTGGTAGCCAGTGTTCTGTGCTCCCGTCTCCCATTGCATTCGATCAGCAAAATAATGTCATGATACATTACTCAAGTGATAGGGCACCAACACTTAACACGTACTTACAGGGCACATTCCTAAGGCCTTAACCAGGCCTCAGTTTTAGTACTGAATGGCACGTTGTTGTGCCACACATACTGACACAAACATCATTAATGGTGTGCGCTGGTAGATTGCCAGTGACTGCGTGCCTGGGTGTGGGGACAATCATTTTGTGAAACAATAAGACTTTAGAGGCCATAGAGTTGCGTCAATGATTTACTCGGTCCAGTGACATTAATGTCACCACGCCTATGTTATCATCGTGCAATAACGTCTGACATGACAGCTGGCTGCACTAGCAGTGGAGGGTATAAAAAAGCATATCAGAGTGACACAGAAAATAATACAGTTGTTGTCATAATGCGGAAATCTAGAGCATGATAATTTGGTTTTCAGCCCAAGGGTGGAAGCATTAGTGAAACAGCTAAGTTTGTTAACTGTTCATGTGCTGCAGTGTATAAAGTGCTCGATGGATGGCCAAATGGCGCTATCCAAAACTGAAGATGAACAACTGAGAGTTATAGATGACAGGTATTAATGACGGCTGTGAGAATGTGTACATCTACATCTACATTTATACTCCGCAAGCCACCCAACGGTGTGTGGCGGAGGGCACTTTACGTGCCACTGTCATTACCTCCCTTTCCTGTTCCAGTCGCGTATGGTTCGCGGGAAGAACGACTGCCGGAAAGCCTCCGTGCGCGCTCGAATCTCTCTAATTTTACATTTTTGATCTCCTCGGGTGGTATAAGTAGGTGAAAGCAATATATTCGATACCTCATCCAGAAACGCACCCTCTCGAAACCTGGACAGCAAGCTATACCACGATGCAGAGCGGCTCTCTTGCAGAGTCTGCCACTTGAGTTTGCTAAACATCTCCGTAACGCTATCACGCTTACCAAATAACCCTGTGACGAAACGTACCGCTCTTCTTTGGATCTTTTCTATCTCCTCTGTAAACCCGACCTGGTACGGATCCCACACTGATGAGCAATAATCAAGTATAGGTCGAACGAGTGTTTTGTAAGCCACTTCCTTTGTTGATGGACTACATTTTCTAAGGACTCTCCCAATGAATCTGAACCTGGCACTCGCCTCATCAATAATTAATTTTATATGATCATTCCACTTCAAATCGTTCCGTACGCATACTCCCAGATATTTTACAGAAGTGTTTGTTCCGCTATCGTATAATCATACAATAAAGGATCCTTCTTTCTATGTATTCGCAATACATTACATTTGTCTATGTTAAGGGTCAGTTGCCACTCCCTGCACCAAGTGCCTATCCGCTGCAGATCTTTCTGCATTTCGCTGCAGTTTTCTAATGCTGTAACTTCTCTGTATACTACAGCATCATCCGCGAAAAGCCGCATGGAACTGCCGACACTATCTACTTGGTCATTTGTATATATTGTGAAAAGCAATGGTGTAACGTTGTTGCTTTAATTTTCTATGAAAGCGGTGCTGATAGCCAATAAAAGCGAGTTAAAAGCTGTGAGCTGTCTGGGGAAGTTAACCTTGCATTACTGCGCAACTGTTTCACCAGGTATCCAGTCTAGCTTACCAAATTCCCAACCAGACTAACATTAATTATAATCTTTTAATAGTCATACCCCCCCATGAACCATGGACCTAGCCGTTGGTGGGGAGGCTTGCGTGCCTCAGCGATACAGATGGCCGTACCGTAGGTGCAACCACAACGGAGGGGTATCTGTTGAGAGGCCAAACAAACATGTGGTTCCTGAAGAGGGGCAGCAGCCTTTTCAGTAGTTGCAGGGGCAACAGTCTGGATGATTGACTGATCTGGCCTTGTAACATTAACCAAAACGGCCTTGCTGTGCTGGTACTGCGAACGGCTGAAAGCAAGGGGAAACTACAGCCGTAATTTTTCCCGAGGACATGCAGCTTTTACTATATGATTAAATGATGATGGCGTCCTCTTGGGTAAAATATTCCGGAGGTAAAATAGTCCCCCATTCGGATCTCCGGGCGGGGACTACTCAAGAGAACGTCATTATCAGGAGAAAGAAAACTGGCATTCTACGGATCAGAGCGTGGAATGTCAGATCCCTTAATCGGGCAGGTAGGTTAGAAAATTTAAAAAGGGAAATGGATAGGTTAAAGTTAGATATAGTGGGAATTAGTGAAGTTCGGTGGCAGGAGGAACAAGACTTTTGGTCAGGTGATTACAGGGTTATAAATACAAAATCAAATAGGGGTAATGCAGGAGTAGGTTTAATAATGAATAAAAAAAATAGGAGTGCGGGTTAGCTACTACAAACAGCATACTGAACGCATTATTGTGGCCAAGATAGACACAAAGCCCATGCCTACTACAGTAGTACAAGTTTATATGCCAACTAGCTCTGCAGATGATGAAGAAATAGGTGAAATGTATGACGAGATAAAAGAAATTATTCAGGTAGTGAAGGGAGACGAAAATTTAATAGTCATGGGTGACTGGAATCCGTCAGTAGGAAAAGGGAGAGAAGGAAACATAGTAGGTGAATATGGATTGGGGGGAAGAAATGAAAGAGGAAGCCGCCTTGTAGAATTTTGCACAGAGCATAAGTTAATCATAGCCAACACTTGGTTCAAGAATCATGAAAGAAGGTTGTATACCTGGAAGAATCCTGGAGATACTAAAAGGTATCAGATAGATTATATAATGGTAAGACAGAGATTTAGGAACCAGGTTTTAAACTGTAAGACATTTCCTGGGGCAGATGTGGATTCTGACCACAATCTATTGGTTATGAACTGCAGATTGAAACTGAAGAAACTGCAAAAAGGTGGGAATTTAAGGAGATGGGACCTGGATAAACTGAAAGAACCAGAGGTTGTAGAGAGTTTCAGGGAGAGCATAAGGGAACAATTGACAGGAATGGGGGAAAGAAATACAGTAGAAGAAGAATGTGTAGTTCTGAGGGATGAAGTAGTGAAGACAGCAGACGATCAAGTAGGTAAAAAGACGCGGGCTAATAGAAATCCTTGGGTAACAGAAGAAATATTGAATTTAATTGATGAAAGGAGAAAACATAGAAATGCAGTAAATGAAGCAGGCAAAAAGGAATACAAACGTCTCAAAAATGATATCGACAGGAAGTGCAAAATGGCTAAACAGGGATAGCTAGAGGACAAATGTAAGGATGTAGAGGCTTGTCTCACTAGGGGTAAGATAGATACTGCTTACAGGAAAATTAAAGAGACCTTTGGAGAGAAGAGAACCACTTGTTTGAATATCAAGAGCTCAGATGGCAACCCAGTTCTAAGCAAAGAAGGGAAGGCAGAAAGGTGGAAGGAGTATATAGAGGGTTTATACAAGGGCGATTTACTTGAGGACAATATTATGGAAATGGAAGAGGATGTAGATGGAGACGAAATGGAGATAAGATACTGCGTGAAGAGTTTGAAAGAGCACTGAAAGACCTGAGTCGAAACAAGGCCCCGGGAGTAGACTTTATTCCATTAGAACTACTGATGGCCTCGGGAGAGCCAGTCATAACAAAACTCTACCATCTGGTGAGCACGATGTATGAGATAGGTGAAATACCCTCAGACTTCAAGAAGAATATAATAATTCCACTCCCAAAGAAAGCAGGTGTTGACAGATGTGAAAATTACCGAACTACCAGTTTAATAAGTCACAGCTGCAAAATACTAACGCGAATTCTTTACAGACGAATGGAAAAACTGGTAGAAGCCGACCTCGGGGAAGATCAGTTTAGATTCCGGGAACACGTGAGGCAAAACTGACCTTATGACTGATCTTAGAAGAAAGATTAAGAAAAGGCAAACTTACGTTTCTAGCATTTGTAGACTTAGAGAAAGCTTTTGACAATGTTAACTGGAATACTCTCTTTCAAATTCTGAAGGTGGCAAGGGTAAAATACAGGGAGCGAAAGGCTATTTACAATTTGTACAGAAACCAGATGGCAGTTATAAGAGTCGAGGGGCATGAAAGGGAAGCAGTGGTTGGGAAAGGAGTGAGACAGGGTTGTAGCCTTTCCCCGATGTTATTCAATCTGTATATTGAGCAAGCAGTAAAGGAAACAAAAGAAAAATTCGGAGTAGGTATTAAAATTCATGGAGAAGAAGTAAAAACTTTGAGGTTCGCCGATGACATTGTAAATCTGTCAGAGACAGCAAAGGACTTGGAAGAGCAGTTGAACGGAACGGACAGTGTCTTGAAAGGAGGATATAAGATGAACATCAACAAAAGCAAAACGAGGATAATGGAATGTAGTCAAATTAAGTCAGGTGATGCTGAGGGAATTAGATTAGGAAATGAGACACTTAAAGTAGTAAAGGAGTTTTGCTATTTAGGGAGTAAAATAACCGATGATGGTCGAAGTTGAGAGGATATAAAATGTAGACTGGCAATGGCAAGGAAAGCGTTTCTCAGGAAGAGAAATTTGTTAACATCGAGTATAGATTTAAGTGTCAGGAAGTCGTTTCTGAAAGTATTTGTATGGAGTGTAGCCATGTATGGAAGTGAAACATGGACGATAACTAGTTTGGACAAGAAGAGAATAGAAGCTTTCGAAATGTGGTGCTACAGAAGAATGCTGAAGATAAGGTGGGTAGATCACGTAACTAATGAGGAGGTATTGAATAGGATTGGGGAGAAGAGAAGTTTGTGGCACAACTTGACTAGAAGAAGGGATCGGTTGGTAGGACACGTTTTGAGGCATCGAGGGATCACAAATTTAGCATTGGAGGGCACCGTGGAGGGTAAAAATCGTAGAGGGAGACCAAGAGATGAATACACTAAGCAGATTCAGAAGGATGTAGGTTGCAGTAGGTACTGGGAGATGAAGAAGCTTGCACAGGATAGAGTAGCATGGAGAGCTGCATCAAACCAGTCTCAGGACTGAAGACCACAACAACAACAACAATAGTCATACGACAACCGGTGATATATATACATATATATATATATATATATATATATATATATATATATATATATATATATAAGAATTTCAATAAAAAGAAATAAATCAGTTTATAGTTGGAACACATCTAATCTGGAGCCAAGATTGGGAGACTGCATACAACACTGCATTCATAAAACAACACACCAAGAACGTTGAAACATATGCAAGAGGAAATTAACCACAACCAACAGATTCAATTTTCACCCAAAGAAGTTACGTTCGTAGCACAATCCTGTCCGTCATGTAATTACCACACACTGGTATACTAAATTCATATTAACTCTTTGTGAAATCTTCCCGAAAAGAATAGCTGAGGGCTACTTTGATGATTATTCCACATGCTTCACGTGGTCAACTTGGTTTACACAAAGAGTGTAACACCACAATAATATTGATAATTAAATTAAATTAGATCGAAAAGCAATTTACAAAAGAAAAACCTCGAACTGGTTACTATCGTCTTACTAATAACCTGATGGGTCAAACAGTTGTATAAGCACGTGGTACTGGTCTCACAAAGTTCACCCCACGTGGGTTGAACATAAGGAAAAGTTGCTAATTGAAAAATATTGTCAAGACGAAACGTTATAATCTCACGCACATTCGCATTGAAGATTGATGATGCTAGTTAGAGTTACTGATCAACACGTGGTTCCACTTTACTCATACAGTAGTGACAAAGCAACTACCGGAATATATATTCTGAACTTCACACTCGAATTACACTGCGTTGCAATTTAAGATAACATTAGATATTTTAGAGCTAAACCTGAAATAAAGGTGATTAAATTTTCAGTTAGGCTGAACTTAAGAAATCCATTGTCCTGCGGACTTAGCAGACACGCGCTTAGCCGGAGATCTTACCACTTCAGACGCTCGCCACGGACAGACTGCCGTGGTCCCTTCCTGAGGGTGGCTCACAAATACAGACGGAAGTGGCCATAGGGGCAGCTTCCTATACCAACATGACAAGGGACGGACAGGACCATACCAAGGATAGAAACCTCTTTGCTTTTAGACACCGTAGCTACCTGTTCCGACGTTGGTCCTACTGTTCTCTAGCAGACAGGCTTGTCTGCTACCCTCAAGCATGCAACTAGAAATACATTTGCTCATTCATCCTCTCACACAGAAGGGAAGGGGGATGACAGTATCTTATCATGTACAGTATATAAAAGAAAGCGGATGTAGGTTCCGAATGAGACTGCGTGACATGAATTACATATAAACTGTGTTTTAAAGTGTAGTAGTGCGACAGATCGTTCTTGTTTATGTGTAAAAGTAACACGTTCCACTACTCAGTCTCCTCCCAGATAGTCAGAAACGCCACAGTAAATTTAGAAGAGGAATTTATATCGTAAATGACAACAGGTTTAACAAATTAACATGAAAGATATCCAGCAGAGACCTTTCAATGGTCCCATAACACTCCCCTGTGGCACGCAAGAGGTTACTTTAAAGTCTGTAGGCGTCTCTCCATTGAGAACAACATGCTGTGTTCTGTTTGCTAAAAACTCTTCAATCCAGCCACACAGCTGGTCTGATATTCCATAGGCTCTTACTTTGTTTATCAGGTGACAGTGCGGAACTGTATCTAACGCCTTCCGGAAGTCAAGGAAAATGGCATCTACCTGGGAGCCTGTATCTAATATTTTCTGGGTCTCATGAACAAATAAAGTGAGTTGGGTCTCACACGATCGCTGTTTCCGGAATCCATGTTGATTCCTAAAGAGTAGATTCTGGGTTTCCAGGAATGACATGAACGCGAGCAAAAACATGTTCTAAAATTCTACAACAGATCGATGTCAGAGGTATAGGCCATTAGTTTTGCGCATCTGCTCGACGACCCTTCTTGAAAACTGGAACTACCTGTGCTCTTTTCCAATCATTTGGAACCTTCCGTTCCTCTAGAGACTTGCGGTTCACGGCTGTTAGAAGAGGGGCAAGTTCTTTCGCGTACTCTGTGTAGAATCGAATTGGTATCCCGTCAGGACCTGTGGACTTTCCTCTGTTAAGTGATTTCTGTTGCTTTTCTATTCCTTGCACACTTATTTCGATGTGAGCCATTTTTTCGTTCGTGCGAGGATTTAGAGAAGGAACTGCAGTGCGGCCTTCCTCTGTGAAACAGCTTTGGACGAAGGTGTTTAGTATTTCATCTTTACGCGGGTCATCCTCTGTTTCAATGCCATTATCATCCCAGAGCGTCTGCATAAGCTGTTTCTATCCACTTACTGGTTTAATGTAAGATCAGAACTTCCTAGGATTTTCTGTCAATTCGGTACATAGAACTTTACATTCGAATTCACTGAACGCTTCACGCATAGCCTTCCTTACGCTAACTTTGACATCGATTAGCTTCTGTTTGAGAGGTTTTGGCTGCGTTTAAATTTGCAGTGAAGCTCTCTTTGCTTTCGCAGTAGTTTCCTAACTTTGTTGTTGAACCGCGGTGGCTTTTTTCCCGTCCCTCACAGTTTTACTCGGCACGTACCTGCCTAAAACGCATTTTACGATTGCTTTGAACTTTTTCCATAGACACTCAACATTGTCAGTGTCGGAACAGAAATATTACGGCTGAATAGACTTGTCACTGTTGATCACCTGACCACCCAGATGAGCCACATAGCTACCAACAGTGTCTCCTCAATGACCATTCACCAAATGTTGTTGCATATGCATCTCCACAGCTGGAGCCTGGTTCATGTATTCATTCAGACTGCTGTTCATGGGCAACGAAACCTAGAATTTGCGCACCAATAACTCAACTGAACATCCACTGAGTGGTGACAGGCTGTCCTCTTAGATTAATCACCTTTTATACTCCATTACACAGACGACAGTTGGTATGTAATATGTGCAAAGTCTGCAAGCAAAGACCCTCCAACAATCGTTGGAAGGGTCCAGCATGGAGACCATTCCTTGTGTGATCCCGTTATTCTTGTAGATACATTGGACCAACTCAAGCATGCATCTATCATTGGGGACCATGTAGACCCTTACGTGCAGTTTGTTTTTCCTCGGCACAATGGCATCCACCAGCTGGACAATGCAACTTGTCACACAGCTCGCAGTTTCGTACGTGGTTCGAATAGCACGAGGATGAGTTTACTGTACTCCCCTCGCCACCGAAATCCCAGAATTTGAACCCTGTCGAGAAACTATGCGGCCACATAAATTAGGTTGTTACAGCCATGGATAATCAACCGAGAAAGCTAGAGCAGCTGGGCATGTCACTATTCGGCATGCCTCCAAAACCCGGTCACTACCTTCCACAACGTGACTGAGTCTCATTTTCTGCACGTTTCGCACCAGTCCACGCTGCTGAAGGTGGTTGTCAGGATTTTGACAGGTGGTCACATTAATATGGCTGGACAGTGTTACAAAATCCTACAGGCCTTAGATCCGTATTTCAAAACAAAATCAGCAGGACATTACTTCACAGATCTGTTGGAGACGCACATATATTAGTGCTTTAAAGGTACTAGGTACAAGGTACCAGGCATTTTCCTGTCAACACAGCAGAAGCTTCATGACAGAGTGCGTTTAATTTACTAAAGTTCTTCACTCGCTAAAGTATTATTACTTGATGGCTAAGACTGCCGATAGAAGCTCTTATCGTTTGTACTGAGATCCAAAAAGATATGAGTTTTCCTGCTGTAAAAAGGAATGACTACTTACGAGGGTGTTAATAAAAGCAAGGTGTTGTACATAAAACCTTTACGCTTCACTCCCGAGGTTCAAGTAACAAAGAACAAAGAAAAAAGAATAGATAACAGTAACGTTAGACCGATGACCGTAACAGTCTGGTCCCTTTAATCCCACAAACCAAACAGTAACGTTAGAAACGTGCAGTTACCTATTTATAAGAGATGCTGGAAGTATTGTCCATGGGCATCCAGGCATCGCTGACTTCGTCTGATGACGTTACCATCAACACACTGTAATGCTGCACGCTTGATGTTGCTAATCTCTCTAGTAACGTACCATTTAAGATGGTCTATTCCGCAAGGATTGTCAACATACACTTTGCTTTTTAGTGTGTCCCATAAATAAAAATCACACGAAATTAAGTCGGGGCCGGAGGCCTGTACCGACAAGACCGTCTCCATGGAACACATTGGTGATGCGGGCCATACTTTGGTTGGATACGTAAGCTGTTTCTCCATCTTGTTGGAATACTGTACACAGCTTCTCTGCATCTGTTTACTGTGCTCAGAAAGAGTCAAAGATCTCTAGACATCGGGCTTTGTTTAATATGTAATTAAAGAATATAGGTTCGGCCGGCAGGGGTGGCAGAACGGTTCTAGGCGCTACAGTCTGGAACCGCGCTACCGCTACGGTCGCAGGTTCGAATCCTACCTCGGGTATGGATTTGTGTGACATCCTTAGGTTGGTTAGGTTTCAGTAGTTCTAAGTTCTAGGGGACTGATGACCTCAGCAGTTACGTCTCATAGTGCTCAGAGCCATTTGAGCCAAAGAATATAGGTGAAGAACGTGACTGACAAAGCATACCAAGCACTTATCTCGTTTGAGTGGAGAGTGTTCATGCAGAATACCTGGGTTGTCCTGCGACCAATGTCTGCAAATTCCCCTAGAACTTAGAACTACTTAAACCTAACTAACCTATGGACATCACACACATCCATGCCCGAGGCAGGATTCGAACCTGCGACCGTAGCGGTCGCGCGGCTCCAGACTGTAGTGCCTAGAACCGCTCGGCTACTCCGGCCGGCTAATGTCTGCAATTCTGGAAGTTTACATAACCTGACAAATGGAACCAGGCCTCATCTGACGCGAAATAAGGCAAGGAGTCGAAGCAATCATTAGCAGGGGATGTTAACAGCCAGTTACAATAATGAACTTAGTTTTCCTGATCCTCAAATTTTAACTTTTGCACCACGCTGCGAGCTAACATCCCAAAGATGTTCGACCTCACATGCGGTTCCCCTTCATCGAAATGTCTTCGCTCAAATTCGTCTACCGCAGCTCGCAGTCTCGCGATCGCGTTCTCGCTTCCCGAGCATGAGGTCCAGGGTTCGATTCCCGACAGGGTCAGCGATTTTCACCTGCCTCGAGATGACTGGGTGTTCGTGTTGCTTTCATCGTCTCATCATCATTCAAAAGTGGCGAGTAGGACCGAGTAAAGGTTGGGAATTTGTACGGTCGCTGATAACCGCTCAGTTGAGTGCCCCACAATCCGAAACATCATCATCATCATCGAACTGATCTAGGCGTTGAAGCACACGTGTCGCATTACACGCCCTTTATTAGACACTTGTGACACTTTGGTTAAATTGTCTGGCTGATGTCAGGTTGGCGAAATACAAAGTTAATAAAACACATAATAACAGTAACAATAATATCGGGAACTAAATTAACGACCCAGAAATGATGTAGGCCACACAGTTGGGATTTGGTTGGAATAATGTATATTCAGCAAGAAAACTAATGGTGAAAGTGGTCGTATTTAGAGTTACTGTTATACTCGAGCGCATATCCATTTGACACAGTTCGTTCATTCACAATCTTATTGCGAAACAAGTCCGATACTCCACCTCGTCATTTACACGAAAAGTTAGTGTACACCAGGCACGCGGCTGCTCACCACTCACAGACTTAGTCCCACGATACCACACAACGCCAAATTTTCTTAGGCCTTTCACTTCGTAGCTGCCTAAAGACAGACTGTCCACTTTCGCATCTCAATCCGACCTGTACCCTTTGGTGTCTCCAGCCGATCTGTCCGTCTTCGCGTCTGCACCAGCATTGTCCCCCTGCCCGTCACCTGCCGCGTTTCCCGCGCGCCGAATATCCTCGCTCAACTATCAAGGGCACTTCCCTTTCCTGAAGCCGTCCATCTGATTGGCCTCAGCTTATTCTACCTTATTTTACATTTTAACATATTTAAATAATCAAAACCTGACCACTTTCACGTTCTAAATAAAGTAACAATAATGTCCATTACATAATAAACGTTAAATTCTTTTACATAAAACCAATACAATTTCCTTCTTAGCTTTGAATGTCACATCCAGTAGCCTTGCACCAATGTACTTTCTGATAAAATAAATAAAGAACAAAAGTAACTATTATGCACTAAACTTTACAACAAATATCCAGTTACCTAATGATTCAATAAGGTGTCATGTTGTAGTCGTTCAATGTGTTTTGTGTGGGGAAAATGATGATCTCATGCTTAACTGAAAATGCTAATAATTTAAATTTACTATATATTTTAAACAAATAAAGTTACAGATTTTATATTTACAACGTTTGTCATTTTAATAATGTGCTTCTATGTGAAATGTCGATCGTTAAGATCTACCAATGCGTTCAGATTTTTAGCATTCAGGTCTTTGTTACAAAACTTGCTAACTTCACTTTAGCACTAAATCCTAAACTATTGTAGATATAATCAATATTCAAGTTACATTTGGATCACCATGAAAATTTATGGAGGATGGCAGGTTAAAATTACTGTGGCTTAATTCCCTGTACTACTACAGAAAAAAATAGTTTTCATATATGTTTCCTTTTATGGCCGGTCTTAGGTCCGCCATCTTTAACACTGCTATGTCTCCTTAGCCACAAAAGCCTTCTACTGGGTTTCTCTACGACGTGGGTTTTCGTCTGTTTCACTCGCACACTACAGCGCTTAGGCCTCAATAGACAATAGACTATAGAGTACAGACGCCTGTGAGTTTCCCCATGTCGCGGTGAATCTGCGCCCTTTGTGGCACGCGGTCCTGGACGACAGGGTTCGTTTCACAGTTCCTGTAGGCTGACTCTTTCGGCCATATATTTAAATGAGAGCGCAGAGCTCGTTAACTCACGACATTCATATGTTAGCCTCTTAATTTCAAATCTTTTAGTACACGATGACACGATCTACGAGATACACCAACCTGCTGCAATGACCCCCTTACCGACTTGCGAGGACTTCTAGTAACGTACATGTGAATTCTGTCTATAGTTTTAGGAGTCATTGTCGGTCGCCCACTCCTCTGCACGCTCTGAATGGATCCTACAGCTCTCCATTTTTCGTACATGTTTTGAGTAGTACTGGTCGTGGGGTGTTTGCTACCGGGATACTTCGCTTGAGATGTTTCTTTACATTCCTTGTTACAGCCTGTTTTTATGTATCATTTGACAATATCAGTTCCCTGTTCTAATGAAAACTGGCCCATTTCTGTTGAGCCGTGTGGTGAATCGACCTATCTCACCAGGTGTTCATGTGCTAGAAGGCGTCGATGGGCGGTTTCTAAGAGGTTTCTGGCGTGCTCGCTTTCTCTCATATAGTCCGCCGAGAAGGCTGGTGGTGCCTAGCTGAAAACTCGTGGGGCATACGGAGCACCCGGCGCTCCAGGGTTGGCTGCTGTGGTTTCGGCGACAGGCGTGTGCACTGCGTTCCGCCATAGCCAGTAAAAATGGAAACGCCGTCGGGTATACCGTTCACCTGGTGCAAGTCTTTCGAGTTGACGCCATTTCGGCGACTTGCGTGTCTATGGGAATGAAATGATGGTAAGGACTCTTTTCTTTTTTTTTTTTTCACTAGCTGCTTATATTTTATGACCCACCGTCTAATTTCTTATGGTGGGTCGTATATTGCCACTTAGCCGCTGTGACTGGGTCCGGGGTCCGCAGTGACTGAAAGTAACACCACACCGGCTCCCGTCCCCACTCACACCGTTGCACGTGTCCCGCCACGTGGAGGCGGGCTCTGTTTAGATCCATTTGATATCTTTTTTTTTTTGTGCAGCATTAGAAAAACTTATAACTAATACAAAATCAAGTAAGATAATAATAAACAAAACGAAATTAAATATTTAGAAAGAAGGAAGGAAGAGAACTGAATAGAGAAGTTATAGGTATAATATTGCCCGTCACCTGCTTGTGGGCGGCGGCCCGGGTCTTGGAAAGACCCTCAAGACGCTGGCCGTTGCTCACCATGCCTTTAACATCTACCATCCTAAAAACTACCTTAACTAGAAGAGATTTGGGTACGTTAAAGCTAGAAACTAAGACTAAGACCTCCATGTCCAGCCTGCTAAACTATTTACGATATACAATAGAGAGGTAACTGATTTTGTGCTTGGCTCAAAGTTGCTAATGAAAGGGTGCTCGTGGTAAAAGTAATAAGGTAATGACGCTAACGGTTTGTGTTGAGCCTACAAGGCTCCTAGTAGAGTACATCAGGCGCAAGCACCTCCCGGCCCCGCCGACAACACGACCTGAACGGTGGTTTTCCCCGATCTACCATAGGTATCCGTCGGGTTGGGCTCAAAAGAGAGGAACCACAATTAAGATCCTTCCATCCAGGACGTGCGCCGCCTCTTACCAGGGGGGCGTAGGTCCCTTGAAGAGGTGCCCAACTTTAAGCTTCAGATGAGAAGTTCTTAGTATAGTGGAGGTTGAGGTATTGGCTGTGTAGGTTGGTTGTACAAACAGTTCACACTAAGCCAATGAGACTTACAATGATACGTGGTGTGGCAGTTAGCACCTTCCGGCCCCGCCAGCAACACAGCCTGAGCGGTGGTTTTCCCCGATCTACCATAGGTATCCGTCGGGTTGGGCTCAAAAGAGAGGGACCACAATTAATATCCTTCCATACAAACTGTGCGCTGCCTCTTAACGGAAGGTGTAGGTCCCTTGAAGAGGTACCTAGCTTTAAGCTCTTATTGGACATGGAGATGCTGTTAACTATTTATATATAAGGTGCAAGGACAACACAACACCCAGTCTCTGAGCGGAGAAAATCTCTGACAGAGCCGGGAATCGAACCCGGGCCGTTAGGTATGACATTCCGCCGCGCTGACTACTCAGCTACCAGGGGCGGACGCCATAGCTAGTGGTATTGCTGGAAAACGGTCCTTTTCTAAGTGCCGTCAGTGAACTGCAAGCTGCGTCTCACCATTGATGCCTGGTAAGAAGCTTCGAAGAGGTTGCTCACATTTAACACTAGAGGAACGCTTTTGTAACTGCAATTTCGACATGTTATACCAAACGAGTGTCTTGCAAGGCGCGCTAACTTCGGTAGTGTTCGTTAACTGGGTTGATCTCTGCGAGATGCCGATACCCGCTAGTAATCATCTTGCTATTTGAATCATTTGATTTGTTTGAGGAGGTTCAGCCTCCCGTGGTAAAGCTTCCTTCTAATCAAATGCTTTCTGTTTACTGAGTTGGTCCTTTGGCGATACAAGTAGATAAGGACATACTAACTTACATTCAGTGAATTTTGCGGTTGTGAACAGCATGAAATTTTGACGTGGCTTTTAACGCTCAACCAGTCTTCTTGTGGCCATCCTTATGGATTTGGCCTGGCATGGACTAAGTATTAATGGGATTGCTTATTTAAGTCCGGTAGTGTGGATATTGCAAACAAAAGTTTTCCACTTCTTGTAAATGAAACAAAATTGTATTAACCTACCGTAGCTCTATGTTATATCACCTGGTACCACCTTTCCTATATTGTAAAACGGCGTGGTACTGAAGGGAGGGGTGATGCCAATCCCTAAATCTAAGCCGCAGTGTGTGAGATGCAGCTGTTTGTTGCTACACTATATTGTGCGTGTTAATTTTATTGTGTATGTAATAACAATCTTGTGTTTGCCTTAGAACCACTTAAACTGGGCTACTTGGCCACGTTCTTGCGGAGTGACCAGTGTGAACTTACAGCACCAAGAGTCTGCTCAGAATATTTTGTAAAAGTTTCTCCTTGAAATTTTTTATTACATCTGTAGTATAGGTCTTTTCCTAATATATACTCTAAGTTGATTTAAATGTCACTGGATGTGTCCAGTTAAGGTTCAGCTGGATTACTGTCCGTTTATGTACATTATTTCACGCACTGATAAAAGCTCTTAAGAGTTGTTTGATTTTAATTAAAGTCTATACCTTTAAAATTATGTAGTTTTAATTTCAAAAGCCCATTAAAAAATTTCATCATAGCTAAACCTTTACCTTGCTGTATTCTCAGTTTAGAAATTGGAAAGTATACCCTTTGGATTTGGTTTTAAGTTTGCTTCTTTATGTGGAATCTTGTAATCTTAATAAATTGTAATTCAAATCTGCATTAACGTTGTTCAGTCCCCATTTGCCCAAGCCTTGCTTGTCCTTCCTAGCAGAGGCGTATTGAGTGAGGCGCACCATCTGCAACTACTCAGCAATAAGAGCTACTGACAACAACTGAAGCACGAGCACACAGCTGCACTCAACTTTCCGATAAAGTACAGTGAAGCCAACTTTCGAGACAGTGTTTCCACTTCACAAGTAATTCCACTAGAGATGATTAGACGGTAGTTGAGGCGTGCATGTTTTATTTGGGAATCATATATTTTACGAACAAAAGCATGTTCCATTGTATACTGTATATTAATGTTCTTTTTTTTCTGTGATCAGATAATTTCGACTTTGTATATTTTCAAGCACGCGTGTGACATCAACTTACGTACAATCGTGCTCCAAAGTATCCGAACGACCTGAATTGCATTTCGCCTGATTCACATGCAACCCACGTAACGCAGGTGTCTAGCAGGTCCTCTAATCGCTCCTTGGTACAGTCGTATGACTATTGAAAATGGTTCCAAGTCACCACTAGAAAACACTGCTCTGTATCGCAATAACTCAAGATGTAAAGTAATACCACGATACTACAAGTATCAGGGAACACCTTATCACAGATAAGACTGTCGTTAAAGCTTGTAAGCTTACATTTATTACAATAAATGACATACCTGAAATGTTACCACCCTCATTATTACGTCAGATAGGTAATGCACGTAGTAAGTTCGTAGTATTCATGATTTCCTCTTCAAAGTAACATACCGTACTTGTTATTTAACACAAAATGAGATTAAAAATGTAAGTTATTCACGAGCGGGTAGTTGAGAATATGTATGAACTTCAAATGACACGACGAACTGTCTCATTCTGCATATGGATTCAAACCCAGGTCATACAGACTAAGAAAAGATTTCGTGACTGACGGAAACTAACAGTCATTCCTGATTAGGCATACAAAGAGAGATATACCTCGATTTTACACAGTATCAGTTAGCAAATACAAACTTTAAATTACAAAAAGCAAGCATTTTTAACGGACGCGAATTCCTACCCAGCACCTATTGTCCCTGTTGACGAACTACGAGAGATGTTAAATATTGCTTCTTAACAAGTAACTTACTTGAATTGCCGTGAGGTAAAGCTTTGTGTTAGACAGGGATTCTAACCCAGAAACTAACCGGGTAGATATCGACGCACAATCAACTGTGACATATCAAATTTTCTCGGCAGTAGCTAGATGTTTTCACTGAAATGACGAGACGAAACATTAATTTTTTTCCTTCCCAGGACTCCAACCCGGCACCTATCGCTGTTATATTCTAGAGAAAACGAACGTTAAATATGGGTTTGTTGCACCAGTAGCGACATGTGAGCATGTTTGAACTAGAAATAATATGACGAAGAGTTCATTGCGGACTGGGAATAGAGCTCCACACATATCGTGGTTGACTTCACACCAAGAGACGTCAGCTACCGAATTTTTCTCCAGCTCGGAATAACATCTTGCACTTACAGTGATCTCGCAAATAGTTCTGTGTCTCACTGGAAGTCAAAAACGTCACATATCGTTAGTGCTGACAACAAATGAAAATACATTAAAAATCAAATTTATTATCCACCAGCAGATAGGTGTTCTCATGCTAGACCTTGATAATACATAATGACATCTTTGGTACCGGGTCAGGATTCGGACCCATTCGCGCGCAATATATGGAGATGTTGAGGAATCTGCAGTTTTGAACAAACAACAAATCGTAGCCGAGCTGTACTGTCACGAAGGGATCAAATTGCGCGTTAAGGACGGTCTGAGTTGCATTCCCAGTTCAGAACCAGTTTTATCGACATACAGAAGCTCAGATAAAAGATGGAATAAGTGTCCCGTGAGCCTACGTAGTGTTTGTTTCGTCACTAGAAATAAATAACTAGTATAAGAAAGGTTACTGGTGATAGAGTTTCTACATGTCCTCACTCCAGACTTTATTGTGGTTCAACCTAACGTCTACTTGATAGAGAAGGAATATCATTTTTAATGTTAATTTCAGACCACAATGCCATTCTATCTTCTTCACTTGGTGTAGCCAGAAGAGAATGGAATCTGTCTCTCCCTATCGAAAATCATTGACAAGTTGGAATCGAACCCAGACCATAGATATACAAACAGTCCAACAGACCACCAAACCCTCTTCTCTGTGGCTCATTTTTCTATCGTAACGCCGTTGCGCCACACTGGTTGAGAATTCTGACACATAGGCTCCCTGTAGTAATTTGCAGAATGTCTAGTAAATTCCTTTACTTGGTTGACCGAATCACCATGAACTAGCTGCCTCGGCTACCCAGTGCATACATTCGACTTTATTTTGTAATCACCGAAATAAAATCACAAAACTGCCACCTACACAGAACTGCTAACACTGAAGGATGCAGAAATTTAAATAGGAAGTGTTTCTTTCCACTGTAGCTACTCTATTGCGCTATCTCGTTGTTGAAAACGTCGTGCAGTGCAAATGTGGCATTTCATAAATAAAGTTTTGTATTCCTAGAAACCCAAAATTTGCTTGTCAGCGGCGGGAAGAGGAGTTACCTGTTGTGCAGCATTGTAAGTTTTTCACCATTGCACTATGAGCCGAAAGTATTTTCTTGAGATTTCCTTATCGATGTTTGATCTGACTGCTTGTAGCTCTTTCACAGAAGGGATAAAAACGGTGTAGTCAGTGAGCCTGGAACTGCGAACCGTAACAGACGCTTTTTCACAGGTCAGCACGTTACCACAGCCCTGGCAAAGAAGTACGTGTCTTAGCTTCCTCTTACGAGATCAATAGTGCCTAGAACTCGTAAACCGCTATTTAAAGGACGAGATTACTTGCGATTTCCACGTGCAACGACTTTCCTGGGCTGAAAACCGTAAATTTACAATCTCCTGTTACACCTCAAGCGATAATAACTCAGATTATTCAATGGAAATGACAGGTAAAATCAAGTGAACTTTGAGGCTTAATTTCTTGCACACCAGGAAGTAACTCGTCGATCACAGAGTTGCCAAACATGCATTGTCTTGTTGCCATATCTCAGTTACAGCACCAGCAGGAAGAAGACGAACCGATGTGATAACACAGCGGGCTGGGAAGTGACCATAGCTGGTGTCTCCAAGTCGCGGCTGCCACGGCCTGGAATACATAATGCGTCTGATTCTCATTTCTGTAACTAGGTTTAGGGACTGGAGGGTAGTTACTAATAATACTCAGAACTGACTGCAAACTAAGCATCATAAATCAGTAACTCTCATAGTTGTTTTTATATTTGTTTCGTATGTGTACTCAAAACTAAGAAAGTCATTCACAGACGTCTTCGTGCCGCGCCGTTAGTCGAGCACAACAATCATATAAATTAAAAAAGGAATGTGTGTGTGTGATAGAGAGTGAGAGGGGGGGAAATAAAAGGAGAGAGATAAAAATCAAAAAGAATTAGAGTAAAAATTGTAAAGAAATTGAATCATGATATGTAAAGAAATCTTTCATTAAAATGACACGTTCCACATCATTGCGACATATCGTATTCATGCTCTATGAAACAAGAATTGATCTAATGTAATCTAATCTAACCATTTCATATAGATGACTAGCCATGAAGAATAATGAATTACCGAAATTTTTGCCAATACCAGTAACCAAATCTAAACTTGAAAATAAAAGACGACAATTTTTGTAATAAACTGAGACTTATATCAAGGCCCTTTCGTCCCTGTTAACTAACCACGAAAGATGTCTAATATACGTCCATTCTGAAGTAACGAAGTGTGCATCCATTTAAAGATGAAGTGCATGATGTGCAGTTCTGTGACGGAGATACGAACCCAACACGTAATCGGATTGTTTACTAAGTAAAATCGAATGTTACGTATCGGTTTTTCTTACCAGCTGCTAGGTGTTTGAATCTAAAATAAGGATACAAACTTTTGTGCCTAAGCGACAATCGAACTGCACACCTATCGTGCATCCACGAATATAGCTTAAATATCAGTTGCTTACTCACCAACGGTAAGATGTGTGCGTGTTTGACCAGAAATAACGACACCTATTGCGATTGTTGGCAACGCATGAACAAAAAAAATGGTTCAAATGGCTCTGAGCACTATGGGACTTAACATCTATGGTCATCAGTCCCCTAGAACTTAGAACTACTTAAACCTAACTAACCTAAGGACAGCACACAACACCCAGTCATCACGAGGCAGAGAAAATAATTGATTTATCCGGTAACTTCACACTTCCCAGTGGATTTTCTCGAACTAAGAAGTTTGCTGAATTTGTGAAAATCTCAAAATGGCCTCACGTCGAGCCTATGATGCTTAGAAGAGTGTTTACATCCTACTGACATGAGAATAGTGTAATCTCCGCGATAGAAGCTTGTTTCTACTTAACCATTTAATAGACTCGCGTTCTTTCAACCGTCACTAATTTTTTGCAATGCGTGGTTCAGGCATTTACTTTTAAGAGGCGCAAACAGATTTACTTTACCTCTGGTTACCTCAAAGGGAAAGACGTTATAATCCAGAATCCGCATTAAACATCCCATTCCTTCATTACCAACTGGGCAGAGCCGGTTTACGTTGGGAAATGACATAGCGGAAGTCATGGTAAACAGAAATACAGTCGCCAGTAAACTTACTTACATTAGAAAATTTTATTTTATTTGATGAACCGATAGCCATTTAAAGGAACAGGGCTCTTATTTTACTTGTTCTTGATTGAACTAGAGACGTAGAAAAATTTGGTGCTGGACTGTGATTCGAATTCGTATCCCCTCTTTCGAGGATATGAATCTCTCGGAACAGTATAGTTCAATCATTTCGTTCCTTTTCCCAAGACTGCAATCTTCTCTAGGTCTCCTCCAAAGGTAAGTATGTGGGTCCAAATCCTGATCCAATAAAAAAATATTCATAATTTTATTTCAAGCCCTATCACGTGCATACCGGCCTGCTAGTGAAAATTAACGTGCATTTTTAATGTATGTTCATGTTCCGGGTTCCCTGGTTCGATTCCCGGCGGGGTCAGGCATTTTCTCTGCCTCGTGATGACTGGGTGTTGTGTGCTGTCCTTAGGTTAGTTAGGTTTAAGTAGTTCTAAGTTCTAGGGGACTGATGACCGTAGATGTTAAGTCCCATAGTGCTCAGAGCCATTTGAACCATTTTTTTTTGTTCATGCGTTGCCAACAATCGCAATAGGTGTCGTTATTTCTGGTCAAACACGCACACATCTTACCGTTGGTGAGTAAGCAACTGATATTTAAGCTATATTCGTGGATGCACGATAGGTGTGCAGTTCGATTGTCGCTTAGGCACAAAAGTTTGTATCCTTATTTTAGATTCAAACACCTAGCAGCTGGTAAGAAAAACCGATACGTAACATTCGATTTTACTTAGTAAACAATCCGATTACGTGTTGGGTTCGTATCTCCGTCACAGAACTGCACATCATGCACTTCATCTTTAAATGGATGCACACTTCGTTACTTCAGAATGGACGTATATTAGACATCTTTCGTGGTTAGTTAACAGGGACGAAAGGGCCTTGATAGAAGTCTCAGTTTATTACAAAAATTGTCGTCTTTTATTTTCAAGTTTAGATTTGGTTACTGGTATTGGCAAAAATTTCGGTAATTCATTATTCTTCATGGCTAGTCATCTATATGAAATGGTTAGATTAGATTACATTAGATCAATTCTTGTTTCATAGAGCATGAATACGATATGTCGCAATGATGTGGAACGTGTCATTTTAATGAAAGATTTCTTTACATATCATGATTCAATTTCTTTACAATTTTTACTCTCATTCTTTTTGATTTTTATCTCTCTCCTTTTATTTCCCCCCCTCTCACTCTCTATCACACACACACATTCCTTTTTTAATTTATATGATTGTTGTGCTCGACTAACGGCGCGGCACGAAGACGTCTGTGAATGACTTTCTTAGTTTTGAGTACACATACGAAACAAATATAAAAACAACTATGAGAGTTACTGATTTATGATGCTTAGTTTGCAGTCAGTTCTGAGTATTATTAGTAACTACCCTCCAGTTCCTAAACCTAGTTACAGAAATGAGAATCAGACGCATTATGTATTCCAGGCCGTGGCAGCCGCGACTTGGAGACACCAGCTATGGTCACTTCCCAGCCCGCTGTGTTATCACATCGGTTCGTCTTCTTCCTGCTGGTGCTGTAACTGAGATATGGCAACAAGACAATGCATGTTTGGCAACTCTGTGATCGACGAGTTACTTCCTGGTGTGCAAGAAATTAGGCCTCAAAGTTCATTTGATTTTACCTGTCATTTCCATTGAATAATCTGAGTTATTATCGCTTGAGGTGTAACAGGAGATTGTAAATTTACGGTTTTCAGCCCAGGAAAGTCGTTGCACGTGGAAATCGCAAGTAATCTCGTCCTTTAAATAGCGGTTTACGAGTTCTAGGCACTATTGATCTCGTAAGAGGAAGCTAAGACACGTACTTCTTTGCCAGGGCTGTGGTAACGTGCTCTGTGAAAAAGCGTCTGTTACGGTTCGCAGTTCCAGTCTCACTGACTACACCGTTTTTATCCCTTCTGTGAAAGAGCTACAAGCAGTCAGATCAAACATCGATAAGGAAATCTCAAGAAAATACTTTCGGCTCATAGTGCAATGGTGAAAAACTTACAATGCTGCACAACAGGTAACTCCTCTTCCCGCCGCTGACAAGCAAATTTTGGGTTTCTAGGAATACAAAACTTTATTTATGAAATGCCACATTTGCACTGCACGGCGTTTTCATCAACGAGATAGCGCAATAGAGTAGCTACAGTGGAAAGAAACACTTCCTATTTAAATTTCTGCTTCCTTCAGTGTTAGCAGTTCTGTGTAGGTGGCAGTTTTGTGATTTTATTTCGGTGATTACAAAATAAAGTCGAATGTATGCACTGGGTAGCCGAGGCAGCTAGTTCATGGTGATTCGGTCAACCAAGTAAAGGAATTTACTAGACATTCTGCAAATTACTACAGGGAGCCTATGTGTCAGAATTCTCAACCAGTGTGGCGCAACGGCGTTACGATAGAAAAATGAGCCACAGAGAAGAGGGTTTGGTGGTCTGTTGGACTGTTTGTATATCTATGGTCTGGGTTCGATTCCAACTTGTCAATGATTTTCGATAGGGAGAGACAGATTCCATTCTCTTCTGGCTACACCAAGTGAAGAAGATAGAATGGCATTGTGGTCTGAAATTAACATTAAAAATGATATTCCTTCTCTACCAAGTAGACGTTAGGTTGAACCACAATAAAGTCTGGAGTGAGGACATGTAGAAACTCTATCACCAGTAACCTTTCTTATACTAGTTATTTATTTCTAGTGACGAAACAAACACTACGTAGGCTCACGGGACACTTATTCCATCTTTTATCTGAGCTTCTGTATGTCGATAAAACTGGTTCTGAACTGGGAATGCAACTCAGACCGTCCTTAACGCGCAATTTGATCCCTTCGTGACAGTACAGCTCGGCTACGATTTGTTGTTTGTTCAAAACTGCAGATTCCTCAACATCTCCATATATTGCGCGCGAATGGGTTCGAATCCTGACCCGGTACCAAAGATGTCATTATGTATTATCAAGGTCTAGCATGATAACACCTATCTGCTGGTGGATAATAAATTTGATTTTAATGTATTTTCATTTGTTGTCAGCACTAACGATATGTGACGTTTTTGACTTCCAGTGAGACACAGAACTATTTGCGAGATCACTGTAAGTGCAAGATGTTATTCCGAGCTGGAGAAAAATTCGGTAGCTGACGTCTCTTGGTGTGAAGTCAAGCACGATATGTGTGGAGCTCTATTCCCAGTCCGCAATGAACTCTTCGTCATATTATTTCTAGTTCAAACATGCTCACATGTCGCTACTGGTGCAACAAACCCATATTTAACGTTCGTTTTCTCTAGAATATAACAGCGATAGGTGCCGGGTTGGAGTCCTGGGAAGGAAAAAAATTAATGTTTCGCCTCGTCATTTCAGTGAAAACATCTAGCTACTGCCGAGAAAATCTGATATGTCACAGTTGATTGTGCGTCGATATCTACCCGTTTAGTTTCTGGGTTAGAATCCCTGTGTAACACAAAGCTTTACCTCACGGCAATTCAAGTAAGTTACTTGTTAAGAAGCAATATTTAACATCTCTCGTAGTTCGTCAACAGGGACAATAGGTGCTGGGTAGGAATTCGCGTCCGTTAAAAATGCTTGCTTTTTGTAATTTAAAGTTTGTATTTGCTAACTGATACTGTGTAAAATCGAGGTATATCACTCTTTGTATGCCTAATCAGGAATGACTGTTAGTTTCCGTCAGTCACGAAATCTTTTCTTAGTCTGTATGACCTGGGTTTGAATCCATATGCAGAATGAGACAGTTCGTCGTGTCATTTGAAGTTCATACATATTCTCAACTACCCGCTCGTGAATAACTTACATTTTTAATCTCATTTTGTGTTAAATAACAAGTACGGTATGTTACTTTGAAGAGGAAATTATGAATACGACGAACTTACTACGTGCATTACCTATCTGACGTAATAATGAGAGTGGTAACATTTCAGGTATGTCATTTATTGTAATAAATGTAAGCTTACAAGCTTTAACGACAGTCTTATCTGTGATAAGGTGTTCCCTAATACTTGTAGTATCGTGGTATTACTTTACATCTTGAGTTATTGCGATACAGAGCAGTTTTTTCTAGTGGTGACTTGTTGAAACCATTTTCAATAGTCAAACGACTGTACCAAGGAGCGATTAGAGGACCTGCTAGACAGCTGTGTTATGTGGGTTGCATGCTAATCAGGCGAAATGCAATTCAGGTCGTTCGGATACTTTTGAGCATGACTGTACATCACGTTTTACATAGTGTAAATATCAGATTATTTTTACACATATATGGGCCCACGCCGTAATCCACAAATACATGTGGACAGAATGCAGGGCATAATCGTACAACTTCAAGTGTCATGTAATAATGAAAGTAGCTAAGAGAAGGACATTAATACACGGCCTACAAAGGAAAATATTTTCGATTACGCCTGTATACGTTACGGCAGCGATTCTGTTCTATATAATACGAGAATGTTGCTACTGACATTGTTAAGTCCCGAATTCGACGCAAAATGTTGCCTCCACCCTTTAATGCATGGTATTTTCCAATAACAATTGTAATTCCCAAAATCAAAGAATAAATCTTCTGTAACTGTGAAAGGCTTTCATGTTGAAATGGTTTGGTATTGTTTTAAGGAATTTCACATGCTTAGCTGTACCTCATCTCTCAGGTACATTATATTTACGTATGTAGCTGATGGTGTACCTTTTCATTGTGTGGAAGTCTCAAGAATCTCTTCTTATTACGTAGATTGGACTAGCACCTGATAGGTTGAAAGGTACTGAAATGTATGATTTTTAAATCAGTACACTATTCTTCACTGAAATACACTCCTGGAAATTGAAATAAGAACACCGTGAATTCATTGTCCCAGGAAGGGGAAACTTTATTGACACATTCCTGGGGTCAGATACATCACATGATCACACTGACAGAACCACAGGCACATAGACACAGGCAACAGAGCATGCACAATGTCGGCACTAGTACAGTGTATATCCACCTTTCGCAGCAATGCAGGCTGCTACTCTCCCATGGAGACGATCGTAGAGATGTTGGATGTAGTCCTGTGGAACGGCTTGCCATGCCATTTCCACCTGGCGCCTCAGTTGGACCAGCGTTCGTGCTGGACGTGCAGACCGCGTGAGACGACGCTTCATCCAGTCCCAAACATGCTCAATGGGGGACAGATCCGGAGATCTTGCTGGCCAGGGTAGTTGACTTACACCTTCTAGAGCACGTTGGGTGGCACGGGATACATGCGGACGTGCATTGTCCTGTTGGAACAGCAAGTTCCCTTGCCGGTCTAGGAATGGTAGAACGATGGGTTCGATGACGGTTTGGATGTACCGTACACTATTCAGTGTCCCCTCGACGATCACCAGTGGTATACGGCCATTGTAGGAGATCGCTCCCCACACCATGATGCCGGGTGTTGGCCCTGTGTGCCTCGGTCGTATGCAGTCCTGATTGTGGCGCTCACCTGCACGGCGCCAAACACGCATACGACCATCATTGGCACCAAGGCAGAAGCGACTCTCATCGCTGAAGACGACACGTCTCCATTCGTCCCTCCATTCACGCCTGTCGCGACACCACTGGAGGCGGGCTGCACGATGTTGGGGCGTGAGCGGAAGACGGCCTAACGGTGTGCGGGACCGTAGCCCAGCTTCATGGAGACGGTTGCGAATGGTCCTCGCCGATACCCCAGGAGCAACAGTGTCCCTAATTTGCTGGGAAGTGGCGGTGCGGTCCCCTACGGCACTGCGCAGGATCCTACGGTCTTGGCGTGCATCCGTACGTCGCTGCGGTCCGGTCCCAGGTCGACGGGCACGTGCACCTTCCGCCGACCACTGGCGACAACATCGATGTACTGTGGAGACCTCACGCCCCACGTGTTGAGCAATTCGGCGGTACGTCCACCCGGCCTCCCGCATGCCCACTATACGCCCTCGCTCAAAGTCCGTCAACTGCACATACGGTTCACGTCCACGCTGTCGCGGCATGCTACCAGTGTTAAAGACTGCGATGGAGCTCCGTATGCCACGGCAAACTGGCTGACACTGACGGCGGCGGTGCACAAATGCTGCGCAGCTAGCGCCATTCGACGGCCAACACCGCGGTTCCTGGTGTGTCTGCTGTGCCGTGCGTGTGATCATTGCTTGTACAGCCCTCTCGCAGTGTCCGGAGCAAGTATGGTGGGTCTGACACACCGGTGTCAATGTGTTCTTTTTTCCATTTCCAGGAGTGTATATTCAGTTGAAAACTTTTCCTGTTTTGAACCCAACTCATGCACACAAGAGAAGAATGTAGAGTGCACAATATGCGTGACACCATAATTTAATAGCACCCAGTAGTCCTTAGGTCAATATTTTAAAGAAAAATCGACTTGACAATACTACGCAGATCTGTTGGAGACGCACACAAAAGATCTGTGTAGATACCAGACTTTTTCCTTGCAACATAGACGAAGCTACTTGACAGAGAACTCTTAATGCAAAGAAGCACGTAATGAGAATTTCACTCTGCAGCGGAGTGAGCGCTGATATGTAACTTCCTGTCAGATTAAAACTGTTTACCGGTCCGCGACTCGAACTCGGGACCTTTGCCTTTCGCGAGCAAGTTCTCCACCATTTTTCCATTTTTTAAAATATATCTCATTTTTGTTCGAGTTTGTCCGTTGTATATGTTCCGGGCGGACGTCTCTTGACACCCGTTCAGGTTGTTCGTTAATCTGTTCACTCAGTTGTTTTGTTACAGAGGGTGGCTAACCCTCTGACCGAACACGCTGAGCTACCGTGCCGGCTCCATCTAAGCTACCGAAGCACGACTCACGCCCCGTCCTCACAGCTTTACTTCCGCCAGTACCTCGTCTCCTACCTTCCAAACTTCACAGAAGCTCTCCTCTCCTGCGAACCAAGTTTCAAGCACGTAATCGTTCTGCGATCACTCCATT